>NC_139220.1:295432193-296845943 GCF_055691185.1 Crinia signifera | reverse complement strand
ATATATAGCTATATAATCTACGAGAAGGCTGTCTCTTATGGATCGGTCCGCAAAAAAAGGCTTGAATATTCTTCAAAACATCCACCCCCCCCCAGAAAAAAAAATGATCTTCCAGTTTAAAATGGGTATTACAGCAATTCAGGAGGCTTCTCACTAGACTGTAAATAGCTTCTATGTGGCGTGTGTCAATCTTCATTCGCTGTCTCTTGAAATATAAATATATAGAGATAAGTATATATGGGATGCATCAGAAAGACAGTCACCAGCTCTTCTGCATGGAGCCCTTTCTTTGCAAACAACTAATTTCAAAGTCAATCCATCTCCTCTTCTCCCCAGAAATTATTGCTTATGTTATTGCCAAGGAAGGAATAATAAAAAGACACAAGAGATTATAATCTCTGTCGGAAGGGGTGGCAGGAAGCTGGGTACAGTGCTGGAAGGGGGTGGTGTGGGGCAGATAGGATGTTGCACAGGTTTATTGCACATAAGGCGCAGAGATAGAAGAAGAGGGGAGGGTGGGGGTCCAGCCTGAGCCTGATCAGCAGGTGGGAAATGCAAAAGTATCATTTATTAGTGCAAAAATAGGAATAAATGAAGGAGGCTGTGCCCGCTATGCACTGCCCAGGGCACTCAAATCATGCTTAATATGTTTTCCTTCATTGCAATGCAGCTGAACTGCTAAATGCAGCACAATGAGCATTTCATTAGGGCTGTGCATTAACAAAAAAATAAAATAAAAATCAGTGTTGCAGGCAGATGACAGGGGCAGCTGTCACTCACACAGCCCCCATCCAGCATTGGGATGCAGCAGTTCACAGAGGTGGGTTGTGTGGCAGTCCTCCTGGCAAAGGGGTTGCATGGCAGCTAGCAGAGGGGGAGCAGGGGAAATCCTTATGCCCTGGCAGGTGCTGCAGTCTCTGGGTGACAGGTACCTGCCTCCGTGTTCTTCATAACTGCCCGGGGAATGTGGGCTCTGGTTGGCTGCAGGCTGCACAGTCCACCATGGTTATAGCGTCTGTCCCATGTGCAGGGAGAGCGGAGCCCGGACGGCTACTGTTGCTGATGCTATTGCTGCTCCTGCTGCCGCCGAGCGACTGATAGACGGGGCTCACTCTGCCAGGTGTCTCCCGCCTACCATCAGCCTCCGCTGTGACGTCACAGGCTACGCCCCGCCCCTCTTCCCCTCATTGGGAGGCAGGGGAAGGAGACGAGGGGGAACAGCTAATGGGTAGCGGGGAAATATGTCTAGACCCGCCCACAGGAAAGTTCTTTGACTCAAAAGTTTTTTAATGCATTAAAGGCTGATGATAATTACTATATAGTCAGTCTTATTAGATGTGGGGACTTCTGCTCCATACACTGTGGGGACATGGGGAGCTCAGCAGTAGACACAGCATATTATGTGTATATCTTTTTTTTATTATTATTATTATTATTATTATACTTATTATTACCGTTTATATGGTGCCTCAAGGGTTCTGTACCGCCTAGAAATACATAAATAAGCAAAAACAAAAAAACGACTCACAGCACAAGTCAATTTAGAACAGGTACTGTAACAGTGGTGGATTTAGAGGGGGGGGGCACAAGGGCTCGTGTATAATGCTGCCGCTCCGGTGTCACCGCCTCCTCTCTTGATGCTCCGGGGCTCGTAGCATATAGTGACTGCCCCGGCGCTAGAAAAGAAGAGAGGAGTAGCTGACTAAGGGTCATGTTGCTGGCTAGCACCTCCACTGCTAGTGCTGCCACTCGGTGCTGCCTACAGGGGTCCTGCTGCCTCACACTCCCTCCAAGGTAGAAATGGCCATCGACCATCGATAATTAGAAAACAACAATGGGTTATGGCAGATGACGAGTACTTCTGACATCAATGGGGGAGGACCAGATGGTTTCTCACCATCGATGTCAAGCTTAACTGATTAGTTTCGTTTTTATCAAGGGGCCAAGACATGGAGCACAGCTCCGCCCCCAACACCCATGAAAGCCCTGCCCCCGTATTTTGATTGGCCCACAGGCCAATCTTTCAAAGCAAATGAATGACTATCGATATGTAAAAGCATTGATGGTCATTCATTGCATACTTATACACCATCGATGGCCAGTTGCACTTTTTCCATCGATGGCAAAGGCAACGACGGCCATCCCTACTCCAAGGGACCCGCTGGTGCTGCCTACAGAGGATAAGTTGGCAGTTTCCACTTTGACTCCTGAAGATCACAGACATGTGACCTGCTAGTATTATGCTACTGGCCTAGCCGCCACTGGTAGTAGGAGGAAAGGGGGTGGCACCTGCCTGTGCTCCCAGCTGGGTAGGATACTGCCCTGGCCAGCGGTAACCCAACCACCACCACCATGGCTCCCAGGGCAAATGTCCTCTCTCGCACCCTCCTGTTGCACCACTGATAAAATGGCGTGACAGAATTCACAGAAAACTTACTAATGTGATTGGACACACTAGATCACATGACCATGCATCATTTCTCAACAACTGCGCTTCCAAATGAACCACGCCTAACTTAAGACCTGTACATACTGTACCTAACTTATGTTCCATACACACCAATGGCAAAACTATTCTACATCGACCATAAACCCAGGGCCGGATTAACAATGGGCCTGATGGAGCTACAGCTCCAGGCCCACTCTCCAAATAGGCCAAATCTGTAGCTGAGTGCCAGGGCTTTCCAACGAGCCCAGCCCCGCATCGCTAGCCCCACGGGAACCGGAGATACCGCCAGGCAAAGCTGGAACGTTTTCCCCATAGGATAAAATGGGACCCGCTAATTCCGACCTCCACCCGGTTCCAACGGCTGCCAGTTCCCCCTCCAGAATCACAGAAGCTCGGGGTTGATCTCAGTCGAGCTCAAATCGCTGGGCCTTCAATCTGATACCTGGTCTGAAATGTAATTTCATGGCTCTTCATGTTGTTTGAGGACAGATTTCTCTGGAACCAAACGGCCCAGTTTCACAGGATCAAACTCATTCGAAGCCTACATGTAAATGGATCAGTTGGTTCTGAAGATATAGCTGGTTGTTTAAAGGGGGGTGGGGTGTTTTTTTCTCCACCTCACACCAGAAAATGCAGGGACTAGGCTGGTGTAAAAGGGGCCAGTCCGGGAATGTCCCTGCATGATCCTGGGACCATATTCCCTGGTAAGTCCCTGCATTTTCTGGTGTGAAAGGGGTATTATTTCAAATAGCTGGGACATGTAGGACTCTGAATACAGCCGGACAGCCCCCTGCTCTCTGCCCGGCTGTCAAGGCATAATAGGAATTATGGTGTTTGGCATAATACGTAATGGAGATTATGGTGTGTGGTTTAACATGTAATGGGCATTATGGTGTAATTTGGCGCGCAATGCCCCTATTTATAAAGCATATTGTGCATTATTGCTAAATCTGTTTGGTATAGCGCAGGCATGTCCAAACTATGGCCCTCCAGCTGTTGTGAAACTACAAGTCCCATCATGCATTGCCACAGTTTTGCTATTAGGGAATGCTAAAACTATGTCAAGGCATGCTGGGACATGTAGTTTCACAACAGCTGGAGGGCCACTGTTTGGACATGCCCGGTATAGTGTGTATTTTGGCTCAATCCATGTGGCAAAATGTGAATTTTGCCTTAATCTGTGTGGCATAATGTGAATTTTGACTCAATCCGTGTGCCATAGTGTGAATTTTGGCTCATTCCATGTGGCATACTGTGTAAGAGGCAAGTACAGTATAATGGGGTTACTATTGTGTTGCATGATTTGTATAAGGGGTATATGGTGTGGTAAACTTAGGTGACCACATAAAAGGTGCTGAAATGTTGTCTACCAAGTTTCGGTTTTCAGTATATTTTTTATGACTGGAGTGCCGCCTCATCCCGCAAGTATTTTAGGACGTCGGCATCCTGCGGGTGCACCTTTGGAGTGCACCCGCCAACAGTGTTCCCTCTAAGCTGTGCGCACGTGCGCACGCACACACCTTGACGAGCATGCGCACATTACAACTGAGTGCACAAAGCAGCAGTGGTCCCTTTTTGCAGTTGTGGACTCAATTAATGTGTGTTTCACCCATTAACTACATTGTGTACTGTATTTTGAATGTTTAAATGTTTAATATCATTTTGAAGTAAAGTTAACACAAATGCTGAACGTCATTTTCCAGATAAATATAAGTGACGCACAAAAATGTAAGTTTCATTCCAAAGTTGCACAGGCAAAATCTTTAGCCGCACACAGCCTTCGTAAAATCAGAGGGAACATTGCCCGCCAATATAGCTCCCTGCATTTTTCTTATGCCAGCCCCCTGCCTTTTCCAGGCATATATAATTAGTTGAAAGTATTTACACAAATACAGACACACCCATGAGCAGACCACCCAAACAGAACACTGGTGACAGCCCCCAGATTATTTAGTGCTGGCCACAACCCCTATTATTGCGCATAACAGGCCCTTGATCATTTTCAGCTCCAGGCCCATTTAGACCTTAATCTGGCTCTGCATAAACCATCAATGATTATAGACGGTGGATGGCCATCCCCAGGTTGAATGAAGAGTTGGGAACTAGTCCAGGGTTGCCGACCCTCCCGGAATTTCCGGAAGTCTCCCGAAAATCGGGTCCCCCTCCCGGCCCCCCGGAAGGGTGGGCAACCCTCCCGGATTCAGGGGGGACCCCCGCTGTCCCCCGGATCACGGCATTAAAATGCCGCAATCCTCGGGTCTCAGGGGAGGGGTCGGAGCTAAAATGACACAATCGCGTCATTTTAGTCCCGCCCCATCCACAGAGATCCCTGAATTTGCTGGTTTACCCCCCCCCCCCCCCCCCCGAGCGGCTACTGAAACTCTCCTCTCCGGGCTTCTCCCGGAGAAGAGAATAAGAAGGTCGGCAACCCTGAACTAGTCTCTTTAGTAGCACAGTGTAGTGATTGCTGGAGTATTAGCTGAGGTTGAGCAGTAAGACAGAAGAGAGATTAGTAGCATGGTGCCTTAGTAAGAGAGAATGGGGCGTCAAGATGAGAGATCATAAGGGAGTGTATAACGGTTTGGGTTGCTCCAGTTCCTGGAGAGGTTGAGGAGTTGGAAGCAACAAACACGGCACAGGGACTATACATATATGGTAGTGAAAAAAGGTTGCAGAAATTAGACATGAAGAGCTCATCAGCTCATGTCGACTCTCGGGGTATTTTTGGTCAAACAGTAGACAATGATAATGTCAACATATGTAAAAGCAGTTTGTTATTATTTTCAACCCTAGTTCTCATATAGTTTTTACTAACATCTAATTTATGGAAATCAATACAAAACTGTTTTGTTCTATCAGACTTTGGCAGAACATCACTAGGAGATTCCTGCATTATGCTCAGGCCAAGCATTTTCTTCACCTCTAAACTATTGGCTTCCCTTTGAGTTTCAAGGACACTGCTGAATTTAAAATGAAACTTTCTCTTTTGATAAATAAAGTTGTCAGGTATAAGTCACAGTTGATTTCCATGGAACAGGTTATATGTATATTTCTGGCCCCATGTTTGTAATGCACAGATAGGGCGTATGATACATAAAATTCTGGGTCACAGTATAATCTGGAGATTGAACGGCAGCTAGAGATGCTCCTTATTAGAGCTTACCTGGGTAATGGTACATTTATGCTGCTTTCACACCGCAAAACCTGCCTAGACATGGTATTTAAAACATTACTGAAAACGGGTCCATGCAGGAAAATGTCCCTTTCACACCACACATATTACCCTGTATTATACCGGGTATAAGCCGGTTTGCGGTGTGAAAGCACGGGGCCAGTGATCGGCAATGATGCCGTTTACCTGATGTAAGGTTGCCCCGGGAACATGGCGGAGTCCGGCGTGGAGGGGAGTACAGAGGCGGAGGCAGGCCCCGGGTGGAGCTGGCTAGCGGCGGTGACACTACGGGAGCCCAGGGGATCCGGCAGGCAGAAAGGGGTGTGGAGCGGCCAGCGGGCTCTGCCACACTTATCGCCATTGAGGTCCTGCTCTGTGCATATCTAATTCTAATGAGAAAGAGCCAGTGCAGTGAATATTTAATGAGCAGATCCCCGCCAACTGCATATGTACCCACATGTTACAAATGCAGAGGGCCGGGAACCCGCTCATTAAATATTCACTGCACTGGCTCCCGCTCATTAGATATGCACAGGGTCCTAAATACTGTTTCAGACCCGTTCACACTGACAAAAAAACGGGTCTGAAACGGGTAGGACACTGCTTTTTACCCGTCTAAGAAATACTGGTATTTCTTAAACGGGTAAAGCACCCTGGTGCTTTCACACCGCAGCTCTAAATGTTTTAAAAGGCAAAAAAGGCTATATACCATTTAAGAGCTGCAGTGTGAAAGGGGTAACACACACAGTATTATATAGAGGCAGTGGAGTATTATCCAACTGCCCTGGCAATATATTATTGAAGCATGGTGGTATTTTTTTTTTTGGTGACACCCACTGCACATTCTGCATAGGTACCCCACCACCCAAAATACCAAAGGTGCATCCAATAAAAAAATGGGGGTGGGTCTAAATGAAGGGGCGTGGCCTCACAGGACCCTGTTTTAGTCACTACAGGGGCATGTCAAGCAATTCCCAGAGCTGTTGGCTGCCCCTGGAGACAAGGCTGTCTTCAGTAGTGGGACCAATCGAGTATTTATAATGGGTGCAATGTGTGCGGTGCACAAGGGGACCCACATGGCAACTTTTTTTTTAATACTTCCCCTTCAGAGTCCCGCAATGATGGCAGCAGCACTGGAATCATCGGAAAAATGGCCGCCACAATATTTTTCCGGAGGTCTGCGAATGTGCAATAGAGTCTCAGCACTCTAGTAAACAGAATCTATTATGCTGCGAGGCTTGGCCCCGCAGCTTGCAAAGAGGAGGAGGCTTCTTCTTCACTTACAGCACCACTATGGTGTCACCCCTACTGGGGTGGACAGCCACTGACAGGTTGCACTAACTGCACCCGGCTACTGACGACACATACTGTAGCATATTAATAACATTGTCCTATAAGAAAAAGTGAATACAAGCCTGGCTCAAGCATCCATTTCAACTGCCATCAAAAAATATATACATACACACAAGCCATTTACTGTTTGCTTCATTATTGAATCTGTTGTATATAAAATTATAGCAGTGCATGTAATATGTCTTTCATTTTAAGTTTATGTTATTTTTTTTAAATACATAGATTTATTTTTTGAGATGCGAGAGAGCTCGTCATTTCAAATAAATGCCTACTGAACACAAAAATAATCATTTAGTCAATAATAAATTCCATTTTTTTTAAAAAGCCTCTTTTTGTAACTGTTGCTGAGATGGTGCTAAGAGAATAGTCATTGCTGCAGCACATACAGAAAAAAAAAAAAACTTTCCTCAATAAACCTTTTCATCCCAAAACATAAATCTGGTAATGGTGGGGGATTCCGGTCACTTGTAATCCGCCTATGTACATGTTACTGGCAGCATTGACTTTACATAGGCCATATACAGTAGATTGCTACTGAACCCTGCTGTCATGTAGACATTGGGAGGTCTGGTTTATACGCTCCACTGCACAATCCCACAGAGGAGCGATGTTTAGTTTCTGTGCATGCGCATAAGCATTTGTGCGCATGTGCAGGATCCCTTTGCGAACGGACACGGGGACTTGTATAGTCGCCAGCCTGTTTGCATGAAGCAGCGGGGGCGGACACAAGTATCGCCCATGGGAACGCCAAGCGTTTTATGTGCGTCCCCATGAAAATGCTGGGCGTTGCCATGGTAATGTGCCTGTGACGTGGGTGTTCATGCGGGCAGATTTTAGTTGACTCGCAATGCTGTGAACTTTGCAGCATTGCGAGTCAACCAGAATGACCTCCAAAATGTATTTATAAATATATAATCTGATTACTAAACAAAATGAAGGAAAGGTGCATAATAAGGTATTAAGATAACCTGTGTGTAGGTAAAGGGTTCCATTATTGTGAATACTAATACAATTACTCAAAGAGATTTTTCAGTGCAACACAATCAGTAAAACAACAATAGATTCCAAATAACAAAAAAGTAACATTAAATAAAAAGTATTCTTATAGGTGACTAAAAACAAAATACTTTTTATTTATTTGTTCTTATGCAAAAAAAAGTCACTTATTTGAAAGATGATTTTTATTTATATATTTTTAAAGAAATTCTTTACTTAATAAAGACAATTCATTATTATGCCACTAGGGGCAGTGTTCCACTACAGACTTTGGTTTTAGGAAGGAATGTATGTTTAAAAAATAAGTAATCTTCCACCGGTGTTAGTGAACATAAAGGGGTAAGATGGGAGTTCTATTGAAGATTGGGTGTTGCCCATAGCAACAAATCAGTTTCTACTTATTTATGTACCACTTTCTAGAAGATAATAGACAGAATCTGGTTGGTTGCTATGGATAATATCCCATCTTCAATAGAACTGTCACTTAGTAAATTTACCTAAAGAGAGAGAGAGAGAGTTGTGCGTGTGTATATATCAAGTTGGATGGACTTTATTTTATCACAACTTATGTAAAATAGGGGTATATTGTGATGTTGCCCATAGCAACCAATCAGATAAGTCTATAATTTTCTAGGATGCAATAGAGAAAAGATAGGCAGACTGTGATTGGACCTGCCTTGTAAATACACAGATTTGAACCGGTTACACACTAGGGGACAAAAAAATGGATATACAGTAGCGTTTGGGAGATGCTCTATAGCAGGCATGTCCAAAGTCTGGCCCGGGGGCCAATTGCGGCCCGTGCCATATTTTCAAATGGCCCGCAGCCTCCAGCCAGAAGCGGGCGGAGCATCAGATGCAGGATGCACAGCACAGGACACTAAAGGTGGGGTCCCGGTGAGCGTGCCTCCCAACAGTCCCTATTTTAGCGGGACAGTCCCGATTATTAGGGCCTGCCCCGCTGTCCCACCCGCGGGCAGCAGTGTCCCGCGGTGAGGGGGGCTGTTGGGAGTCCCCCCTGTCGGCTGCTAAGCAGCGGGGAATAAACGCTGTGCGCATGCGAACAGCGTCTATTCCCGCAGCCAGGAGGCTGGGGGCATGGCTAGAGGCTCACAGAGCCTCTGGGTCATGCCCCCATAGCGGAAAAATGGGGGCGTGGCCTCGCAGGAGAGCTGCAAGTATAGGCCACGCCCCCGAAATTAGGCCACACCCCCGAAAACTAGGCCGCCGCCCCATCGGCAAGCATCAGCAGTGTCGCGGGTCCGGCGACCACAAAGTTGGGAGGTATGCTTTACCTTGCTGTCTGCAGCAGTGAGGAGGTGCCGGCCGCCACAGTGAGATGTGTTTGGCATCTTTCGGGTGAGTATGCATCCAACCCCTGGACATTCAGAGAAGGGGGGGCAAGCTACTGGACAGAGTGAATGGGTGCAAAGTGGGGAACATACAGTGAATGGGGGGCATACAGTGAAAGAGGGGCAGGCTGGGGGACATACAGAGAAGGATGGTCAGAGTGGGCAGAGTGGAGGACATATAGCGAATGGTGGCAGGCAGGGGAAAATACAGTGAAGGAGCAGACTGGGGGACATACAGTGAATGGGGGCACGCTGGGGGACATAAAGTGAATGGGGGCAGGCTGGGGGACCATTCTGATGTGATTAATGATTCAAAGAATGTCAGGCTGAATGGTCGGCCCCCGCACATTTTCACCACACCAAATCTGGCCCTCGTCGCAAAAAGTTTGGACACCCCTGCTCTATAGGCTTTAATGAGGGACAGGTATGGGTCATAGGGTACTGGACAATATGAAGGTTGACAAGAGTCGGAAGTCGACACAACATTAGGTTGACAATGGGAAGGACTTTTTTTTTTTTTGTACCGATTTTCAACATAAGTCGACATGGACAAGTACCGGTGTACCACGTCGCTGCGCTCGGCACACTATTATATTCTCCCTCCACGCCCTTGTGCAGGCATGTCCAAACTATGGCCCTCCAGCTGTTGTGAAACTACAAGTCCCATCATACCTTGCCACAGTTTTGGTATTAGGGAATGCTAAAACTATGGCAAGGTATGCTGGGATGTGTAGTTTCACAACAGCTGGAGGGCCACAGTTTGGACATGCCTGCCCTAGTGGATGGTAGGGTATGAAATACGGCCCTTTTTTTTGGGGGGGGGGGGGGGGGGCATGAAAAACTTTCCACCTAACCCCTGTCGACCTTTAGTGGTCGACTTAATGTATGTCAACTTTTCTAGTGTCCTGAGGGACATAGGACTAAGCCACTAAGATAAAACTATTTATAGAAGTAATGATTTTCTTTTTTTAGTTCTTTGGCGGAAAAGGAAATACTTGTAGTGAAATCACATAGCGCTTTTACATTGCAGCACTACAATCTGCCGCGGTTTATCTGGTGTGGATTTGAACCGTTACAACATGATTTGAATGGAACGTATGTCTCTACGCTACGCCAGCCAATTCTTCTCGGTGGCAGGAAATATAGTGACACCTGGTAACAGGATAATTAGAGGGATTTTTGCCAGCAGATACAATGCGTTGTAATGGGGAGAGAGCGTGTGGCAGGCATCTCACTGTTTATGTTTTCTTTGTAATATTTGTTTCCTTTTCAAACATTAACAGACGGCGAGATAAAATTATAATAACTGAGCTAAAATAAGACTAGAGACTCAGTAATGTGCATCAAAGCAGAATGGGGCAGACATCTTTTACATAAAGACGTCATCGTCGTGATTCCAACTCTCTGATCTGCCCGTAGGGACGGGCTCTTTTATCACCTGGGACTGCAAGCACCAAATATTTTGTTTGTTTGTTTATTTTTTGGTGGTTTTATTTGACATATTTAGATGTAAAAGACTTATGCTGTCCACTTATTCGATTGGATTCGACACTGAAGTCTATCGAATCCAATTGCATCTTGTGGTGCATAAAGTGCCCCCTTGCAACACCTGATGTCGCTATCGGGTGCTGGTAGAGGGTGGGCAGAGGGCAGCGGAGTAGCGTAGCGCTATGAAGTAGCGCTAGCGGGCAGCGGGTTTGGTGAGGCAGCAGAATTTTAAATTAGAACACTGGACAGCCCTCTGATTGGCTGAGAGAGCTCAGCCAATCAGAGGGCTGCCCAGTGTTTTAAATAATTCTGCCACCACCTCTGACCCCCACCGCCCGAGAGCACTCCTTCACAGTGTGAAAGTACCCAGACGGACACTGGCAGCTGTCCCTCCAGCTCCCTCTCCCTAAACCCGGCGCCGCTGAATGCGTTCCACCCGCGGATTGCATTCGAGCGAGCGCATGTGGTTAAAAACCACATGCGCTCGCTCCCGAAATTAGATAGATATTATGTGCAGCACATACTATCTAGCGATGCGACATTCAACGTCAGGCCCGCACATCACATCGAATGGTCCCTAAAATATGCATACAACCTTATGTTCTATAAACCCATCCGCCTCTTCAGGGACTTCATCCCTACGGGGACAGTGTTTTCCTTCAATACTACATAGCAGGAAATTTACTGGGATGGGAGTTCTATTTCACATGTGATTTTGCTGGGCAACCAATCAGAATCCTTCTTATTTCTTTAGCACCTTCCAAAAGATAATAGCGACAGCGGAGGAGAGTCCCAGCCTGTAGGCCCTGGCCATGACCTCTGGTGGACTGAGACAGCCCACCCCCCACTCGAAATTCTTCTTATGTACTTTTTTGGGCACTGACTTGTTGGCTTTAAATGTGACACCACTACTTTCTACCATTGTGAAACGTTTCAGTTTTAGGTGTCCTACCTAAACTTTCTGCACCCTGGACCACCTTTAGTAGTTGTTGTAGTACTATCATGACAGATAGCAGCCACAACACAAGTACTTGGTTGCTGCTCCTACTCTTCCATCGACTGATCATTATAAATATCGATTCACAGCACTGCCACAACACAGTGCCACTGCCTGGCTCTGAACACAATCAAGTTTCAGAAAATACAACAATTTTGTTCTGTTTTTTTTTACAAATGACAACAACTTTACACTCTCATTTACAAAACACTTATATTAATATGGTGGCACAGAACCTACTTAGCATTATTTGAGCAAATTACAACTTCACAATGTGACGCACAGCACTTAAATTATTAACGCTGTGGCACAGCACCTAATGAGCACTGCTGTGAATCATGGTGCTTATATTATAGTAATAGTGGCATAGACTTTTGTGGACACCAATAAAATGTTAGTGCTGCCCTGTATTACTATTAGGAGTTGCACTGTTGGAGCTTTGGGCTGCACTGTGGACAGTTACAGCACCTGTATGCACCAGTAAAGGGCTAATTCTGCCCTGCATGAGGATCTCTGGGCTGCATTGCAGTCAGTAACAGTACCAGTGTGACTATGCACCAATAATAGATTAAGGCAATAGTTAATGGCATTAAAAATAAATATTTCCCTTTCATATTTAGGAGCTCTGGGCTATTTGCTTTGCACCAGTAAATAGTACTGTGACAAGAACACTGGAATAGTGTTTGAGGGCAGGTATATTTGTCCCAGGTTCTTGTCTAATGGAGCCCACACACGCACCGATGCCGGCGGTGCGATGCTATGCGATGGGGTGTGCGCTCCCGCGGCACCTCATCGCACAGTACAAAAAGTATGTGCTGCACATACTTTTTGTACTAGCTTTTTATAGCATAGCATCGCATCGCATGCACAAGGCATACGATGCGATGCTATGTGTGCTAGTTAAGCCCACAACGCACGCCGGGATCGGTGCGTGTGTGGGCTCCTTTACACCTTTTAGAAACAGGAAAACTTCCATGAGAATGTTTCTTTTTGTTAAAGCTGAGTAAAGGCCCCAGCTCAGGTGTTTAGCCTCACAGAGCGCTAATCAGAACTTGCAGCTGTGTAAGGCCCATGTAGAGCTGCTGGACTGATCAGTGTGTGCAGACTGCCTGGGGAGGCTGGAGAATCTGTGTGAGAGGAACAAGCTTTCTGATGCAAGTAAGCCATCTAGTAGTGACTGTAAAACGTGGTGCTTTGTTTACAAATAGTTAGGAATATCCTGTGTTTAGTTAGTGCCGGACAGGCAAGGTATTTTCTTTTGTTGTTTATTTTTATTTTCTGCTGATTGAAAATGGTTGCGGCCAGTTGTACCCCCAAAGACCAGACTTATATGATTTCTCAGCTGATGCTTGCTGCCTTCTAGGCATCCAGTTCCCCTACAGTGTTACCGTACATATAATGCCCTGAGTCTAGTATATGTGCTCGCTGTCTCGAGTTTCTGTTTGAAATGGTGCCCAAATCACCGTCGGAGGGACTTATATGAAATCCAAAAACCCAATATCAGAAACCAGGATGATGACTTTTTTCCTCGTTTTGCAATCCAAGCCTGGTATCCCTGGGAGGAAAACCTAAGCCAGGGCTAGGATGTGCTCAGTAATATAGAATTTGCATAATGGCCATTCCGAGAAGCTGTAATCCAGCATTTACAGCAATAGTGCTTTTTGTCCTTTCTTAAATGTGTGCATTTGTATTTTGTGGGATTCGTATACAGACAAGGCCAAATTCTGCTAGAAAAAATAATTGCAACCAAATGCAAAGCAAGATGTTTTTGTTTATCTTCATTTCTAATGCAAAACATCCGTTATGACCAACTGCTCAGGAGGAGTGCACGCTCAAGTGCACTTATGCCTAGTACCGAGTAGATACATGTTGAGTCTCACGTCTCTAAGATGCTTGGCAACAGAAGTATATTAAATAGCCCATCTTTCTGTATTTTGGAATATTTAAATACCATAATGACATATATTGGGGATGGGACCAAGGTCTACACATTGGGGGTCATTCTAGTTCGCATGGGGGAGCGGTTTTCTTTCTGCGCATGCACATAGTGTATTACGTGCATGTGCAAGGTCCCTGGGTGAACGGACTTACATAGTGGACGGGGCAGTACGGACGGGAAGCGGGCCTGGGTGACGACCATGGGAACGCCCAGCGTGAAAATTCTGGGCGTTCCCATGGGAATTTGACTTGGAGGAGGTGTTCCGGGGCTGGCGAGTGAAGTCAGCCGTCCACCCGGTCTTCGGCGGAATGGCCGCAAATATAAGTCAGTCTCCGTTGACTTATATTTGCGTGGCCTGAAGACATCATTTGATGGTTGGTGACCATTGAATGATTTCTCCGCCAGCAGGACATGTGAGGAGATGTGTCTTCACGACACATCCCCTCGCATGGTTGCGAGGGGATATGGCAGTGGCGGGGGGCGTGGTGATTCAGCAGGGCGGGCCCTCTGGGACTCGGTAAGCTGCAAGCTTTGCAGCTTAGCAAGTCATCCAGAATCATATATGCAAGCAGGCAGGGCAATGACGTGGCAAGCTCTGATTGGCTTGCCGTGGCCATCTCAGATTTTTTAAAATGGTGAACCAATCATAACTATTCACGTCATCGCCTTGCCCGCTTGCATTAGCTAATATTAGCCTGCGTGAGGCAGGATATGCAGACCCGCCATCAAGGAGGAACTAAGTTCCTGAAAATACAAGATGCCTGGAAGTCTTGTATGGGCGTCAGCCATGTAAAAGATCTTAAAGGCAGCCACCCAGCAGGTTTAGAGGGAAGACACCTGGAAGACCCAAATGGGCAGTGTCCATGCAAAAGAGCTTAAAGGCCACCGGCCACCTAGGAAGAAGACTTGCAAGTCCCAGATGGGTAGTGGCCATGCAAAAGATCTTAAAGGCAACCGCCCACCAAGTGAAGTCAATAATAGTTTTTTTTTTTTGTGACTCCAACTGGGGGTACTGGAGTTCAGTCGCAACAGAAGATTGATACTGAAAAGTAGCTTGACGAATGTGTCTTGCGTATAGGTGAGACAGCAAATGCAGACAGGCACGAAGTAAGAGTTGCACCGCAGAAGAATGGACTGAAGTCAGTTTAAGTAGTCTTGAAGAGTTGCACTAAACCTGGAAGAGGAACAAGGAAGCTGGGCCGAACTTGAAGAAGAAGACTAGATCCGGAACAGGACACAGGACACTGGACCGGACGACTTAGCCAGTACTCTGGGCCGGACTTGAAGAATACTGGAGCCGGAAGACTTAACCAGGACTTTGGACCGGACTTGAAGAAGAATACTGGATCTGGAAGATTTAGCCAGGACACTGGACCGGGCTTGTAGAAGAATAGATATATAATAAGAAATATATACAGCTGGCTGTATAGGAGCTCAGGACGCAGATCCTTGCTAGGGAATGACAAGTGAAGTACCGGTGGACAGCATTGTGCTCCTGCAGTACCCACCCGGCCGGAAGAGAGCAGAGGACACAGCCGGGAAAAGATGGCGCAGCATCCAACCACTGGACCGCCGTTCTGAGGAGAGGGAGCCCGTGGCGAACGATCCGAATGGGTAAGCACCGCAGGTCGCGGCCCGGCCATGACACATATATACGCAGATTAAAAAAAAATGCAAAATGGACACCTACATTGAGACTAGTAGCCAGGAAAACCTTAAGCTCCACCCAAATCCCAACATAAAGACCAGATTTGCCTACAGTGTATGCTTGGCTTGTTGGAAGTCTGCACAGCCCAGTGGCTGTATATTACAGTACTACAATAGATCAGCCGTGACTCTGCTGCTGTGTTCGCTCGTGCTGTGGATGAATGGGGAGCTGTGCAGTGAGTGAGACGTGAGTGATGATGGAGTATGTGGGTATCTCAGTTACGTGGGTAAACACCCATTGAGGAGATGCAGATTACAGCATATCTCAGTGGCACGGCTATTTATAACACTCATTTATGATTCTTTTTTTTGCTTATTGCTTTCAGCTGCAAACAGATTGTTGGAAGCAAGAAGCGAAAATTAATCTGCATTTCTCCTCCTCCCCCTCCCCGTTCTGAATCACCTGTCAGCAGCGCTCGCCGACACGACATTGCATAAAATGCCACTGAGTATGACTGGGAAGATTTACAATAAATGCTATTGCTATTACAATGAAGTGATATATGTCCCCTACACTGTATAATGTAATCAGGAGATCTATGTATTTCATGTTCTATCAGACAGTCCCCACAATGTACAGACAAGAACAAGAAAGAACGGTGGGAGTCTCAGCAAAGGAAGATGAGATGTCCTATGGGTAATTGTCCCACTCCTCAGCCCATACCTTCTACCTGTGCTCATATCTGGTACTCCTATATACATAGTACTGTATAATACTGCCAGTCTCATAGTACCCAACACATCTCCCTGGTATTCCTATATACATAGTACTGTATAATACTGCCAGTCTCATAGTCCCCAACACATCTCCCTGGTATTCCTATATACATAGTACTGTATAATACTGCCAGTCTCATAGTCCCCAACACATCTCCCTGGTATTCCTATATACATAGTACTGTATAATACTGCCAGTCGCATAGTCCCCAACATATCTCCCTGGTATTCCTATATACATAGTACTGTATAATACTGCCAGTCTCATAGTCCCCAACACATCTCCCTGGTATTCCTATATACATAGTACTGTATAATACTGCCAGTCGCATAGTCCCCAACACATCTCCCTGGTATTCCTATATACATAGTACTGTATAATACTGCCAGTCCCATAGTCCCCAACACATCTCCCTGGTATTCCTATATACATAGTACTGTATAATACTGCCAGTCTCATAGTCCCCAACACATCTCCCTGGTATTCCTATATACATAGTACTGTATAATACTGCCAGTCCCATAGTCCCCAACACATCTCCCTGGTATTCCTATATACATAGTACTGTATAATACTGCCAGTCGCATAGTCCCCAACACATCTCCCTGGTATTCCTATATACATAGTACTGTATAATACTGCCAGTCGCATAGTCCCCAACACATCTCCCTGGTATTCCTATATACATAGTACTGTATAATACTGCCAGTCGCATAGTCCCCAACACATCTCGCTGGTATTCCTATATACATAGTACTGTATAATACTGCCAGTCGCATAGTCCCCAACACATCTCCCTGGTATTTCTATATACATATTACTGTATAATACTGCCAGTCATATAGTCCCCAGCACATCTCCCTGGCATTCCAATATATATATATATATATATATATATATATATATATATATATATATATATATATATATATATATATATATATATATATATAATTACCATATAACACTGCCATTCATAGTAAAATGGAACTACTGACTTGAGTAAGTCATATCTATATGATTCCCTTATTGGCAAAAAAGGTATCCAATGCTTTAAATCCATTAACAGTAGTTGCTGTAATAACCCCCACCAGCAATGAGTTCCAGAATGTCACTGCTCTAATGGTGAACAATCCTCTTCTTAATTCAGTACGGAATTTATTTCCTCGAGCCTCAGTACATGCCTGCATGTATATACCCTCTCCCTATATCTCCTCCTATTACCCCATATACCCTCTCCCTATATCTCCTCCTTTTACCCCATATACCCTCTCCCTATATCTCCTCCTATTACCCCATATACCTCTCCCTATATCTCCTCCTATTACCCCATATACCCTCTCCCTATATCTCCTCCTATTACCCCATATCCCCTCTCCCTATATCTCCTCCTATTACCCCATATACCCTCTCCCTATATCTCCTCCTATTACCCCATATACCCTCTCCCTATATCTCCTCCTATTACACCATATACCCTCTCCCTATATCTCCTCCTAGTACCCATATAACCTCTCCCTATATCTCCTCCTATTACCCCATATACCCTCTCCCTATATCTCCTCCTATTACCCCATATACCCTCTCCCTATATCTCCTCCTATTACCCCATATACCCTCTCCCTATATCTCCTCCTTTTACCCCATATACCCTCTCCCTATATCTCCTCCTATTACACCATACACCCTCTCCCTATATCTCCCCCTATTACACCATATACCCTCTCCCTATATCTCCTCCTATTACCCCATATACCCTCCCCTATATCCTCCTATTACCCCATATACCCTCTCCCTATATCTCCTCCTATTACCCCATATACCCTCTCCCTATATCTCCTCCTATTACCGCATATACCCTCTCCCTATACCTCCTCCTATTACCCCATATACCCTCTCCCTATATCTCCCCCTATTACCCCATATACCCTCTCCCTATATCTCCTCCTATTACCCCATATACCCTCTCCCTATATCTCCTCCTATTACCCCATATACCCTCTCCCTATATCTCCTCCTATTACCCCATATACCCTCTCCCTATATCTCCTCCTATTACCCCATACTGTATACCCTCTCCCTATATCTCCTCCTATTACCCCATATACCCTCTCCCTATATCTCCTCCTATTACCCCATATACCCTCTCCCTATATCTCCTCCTATTACCGCATATACCCTCTCCATATATCTCCTCCTATTACCCCATATACCCTCTCCCTATATCTCCTCCTATTACCGCATATACCCTCTCCCTATACCTCCTCCTATTACCCCATATACCCTCTCCCTATATCTCCCCCTATTTCCCCATACACCCTCTCCCTATATCTCCTCCTATTACCCCATACACCCTCTCCCTATATCTCCTCCTATTACCCCATATACCCTCTCCCTATATCTCCTCCTATTACCCCATATACCCTCTCCCTATATCTCCTCCTATTACCCCTTATACCCTCTCCCAATATCTCCTCCTATTACCCCATATTCCCTCTCCCTATATCTCCTCCTATTACCCCATATACCCTCTCCCTATATCTCCTCCTATTACCCCATATACCCTCTCCCTATATCTCCTCCTATTACCCCATATACCCTCTCCCTATATCTCCTCCTATTACCCCATATACCCTCTCCCTATATCTCCTCCTATTACCCCATATACCCTCTCCCTATATCTCCTCCTATTACCCCATATACCCTCTCCCTATATCTCCTCCTATTACCCCATATACCCTCTCCCAATTTCTCCTCCTATTACCCCCTATACCCTCTCCCTATATCTCCTCCTATTACCCCATATACCCTCTCTCAATTTCTCCTCCTATTACCCCATATACCCTCTCCCTATCTCTCCTCCTATTACCCCATATACCCTCTCCCTATATCTCCTCCTATTACCCCATATACCCTCTCCCTATATCTCCTCCTGTTACCCCATATACCCTCTCCCTATATCTCCTCCTATTACCCCATATACCCTCTCCCAATTTCTCCTCCTATTACCCCATATACCCTCTCCCTATATCTCCTCCTATTACCCCATATACCCTCTCCCTATATCTCCTCCTATTACCCCATACTGTATACCCTCTCCCTATATCTCCTCCTATTACCCCATATACCCTCTCCCTATATCTCCTCCTATTACCCCATATACCCTCTCCCAATTTCTCCTCCTATTACCCCCTATACCCTCTCCCTATATCTCCTCCTATTACCCCATATACCCTCTCCCAATTTCTCCTCCTATTACCCCATATACCCTCTCCCAATTTCTCCTCCTATTACCCCATACTGTATACCCTCTCCCTATAACCCCCTAGTAATAACCCATAACAACCATATCCTTGTCACTGTGCGATTCTTGTATCTTATTGCCACATATGCAGGAACAGAAATGTCGGCCTCACATGGAAGTCAGGCACTTTGCTGTTACAGTAATTGCCCATTCTCTGTCCTCGCCCACCGCATGGGCACCGTTACGGCATCCAGGATATAACCATTGTACATTTCAGGTGGGTGACAGATAACTCAATTTTCTTCTTTCAAGACCACAGCTTATTGCTTGAAAATAATGCTACACGTTCCCATTCACGGAGGCTATTTAAGTGCTATATTTAGTCACTAAATCATTTTTTAACTGTCTATTGTCAAGCTGATAATTGAATTGCCTCCATAATATGTAGTGTGAGTTATATCAGTAGCTTATAAATCATTGCTAAATATCTAGCTTCACTTTTTGTATTGCAATAACATTAATCGATCCACTGTGGTAGTTGAGATCTCAATGTATTTTTTTTTTTTTTACTGTTTGACCTGTGAGTTATTCTCCAGACATTTACAGAATGTGCAGCGCTTGATGGACCACTGTTCTGTTCTGAGGACCTGAAGGGGTATCAGGGGAGGTGGCCATGACCACAGGACACCTCTCTTTAGTCCCAAGCGAATAAGCATGGTCACAAGATAACATGGCCGCCTCAGGGGGGTGTAGCCATGCTAGGCTACACCCCTTTAGTTACAGTAAAGGTAATTTTTAGAAGAGTGTATCCAACATGGACCTTTTTCTTGCTGTTTCTTGTTAAGCAGTATTCCCCCCAGAAACACATCACAAGCAGTGGCATACAGTAACTTGAAAATGTTCTACCCCTCCTCAAAACAGTCTCTGGCGCAGTTTATACATATTGACTGTGTCCTTTTATCATGACTAATGGCTATGATTTGCATTTTATTAGTATGGAATTGTACAGCGGCTTCCCAGCCTCCCTTTCATCTTAATGACCCTCACCCATCCCAGTGTCTCCATCTTTTTAAGATCAGTTTCCCTATCATTTCACTGACATCTCCTCTCATCCTGGTGTCTCCCCCCTTATCTCCCGGATCTGGGCTTGAACCAAAAAAGTGACAGAATGTATCTGGGCGGAACCGGTATAGCTTAGATCAGTTGTAGTAGCTGGGACAATATGCAGATATGCAGGAGGACCTTGTAAATGAGCTACAGGACGCCTGAAGAAAAATTTTGCTCTGGTGCCTTCTGATCACAAGTAGGAGCCTTTTATACGCCTCGCTCCTCAGCTATTGGTGGACATGGACTGGAAGTGCTGTCCAATTGGTCTATCTTCAGTCAGCTGACTCGGACCAAGATTGTAGCCCCAGAGACCAGGAATCTTCGCTCGGGGACACCAGAATGAGAGAAAGGTAGGAGCGCATGGGGGAGATACTGTATGACAGACACCACTAATCAGTGACAGGGGGGGAAACCGCAATGCTAAATCCTGACACTTACGATGATTGAGGTTTGCCCTGGAAGGTGGAACTCCAAGGTTTCTCTGCTATTGATGTATGAGCTTTGTTGGTGACTTGGCAATATTTTTCTGTTGCTTTTTAGACTCGTCTCTGAAAATGTCTCTTTTGATGAATGTTGACCAATGGTACTGTACCACTTTTCTCCCTTTTATAATATATGATTCCATTGCCATTACTTATGCTCCTTCTCCAGGCTTAACAAATTAATTATTAATAAATATTAATATTTAAGATCCAAAAAAAGATCTATTTTATATTCAGTGAGCATGTCGCATTAGTCTTGTAGAGAACCAGTATCCGTCTAGACGGCATTGCGCCCAGTGTTATTACCGGACAGTGTCCCCGGACATTCTATTCATCGTTGGGCACTCTCCTTCCTCCCACCTCATTCTCACTGCTGGGTCACCCATACAACATAAGTAGATAAGTGGAATAGCCTCCCATCAGAGGTGGTAGAGGCAAATACAGTAGTAAAATAAGGATCAAATATGGTTTGAGGTAACATGTTTAAAAAAGGGGCAGACTTAGATGGGCCAAGTGGTTCTTATCTGCCGTCAAATTCTATGTTTCTATGATCGGATTGTATTAGCACCCACTGAAATGACATACTGTATATGGTGACAAAACACAGACTGACCGGGGAGCTGTAAGTGACCACTCACAGCGGCGGTAAATCAGTTACAGTAAGCAAAGCATGCACAAGTTTCCTCACCCCACATGTTGTATCTACCCCTTCTATGTCACTCCTGTCTGTCTGGTCCTCCCCTTTAGAATGTAAGTTCTCATGAGCAGGGCCCTCTCTCCTTGTCTGCGTTTCTTTAGAATATATATATATATATATATATATATATATATATATATATATTTCTGCCACCCAAATGATTGCTTATGTCCCCTGATGTAATTGTCTTTATTTACCATAATTTGCATTGTACTGTAATTCATTATTTAAGCGTTTGTTTGTTTTTGCTCATTTATGTATAGTTAGGTGCTGCGAAAACCTTTTGGCGCTATATAAATTAACGATAAGAAGAAGAAGAATAATAAGAATATGTTTAATTGGGTACATTACACCTTCTGTTCCAATGGAAAGGACAAGCTACAGGTATGCCCACATGGAAGTGTCCCTATTTTATTATTAAAGTTTCCTATTTTTAAACACACACAGCATGCATTCACACATCATACATACATACATACATACATACACACACACACACAGCATACATTCACACACATCATACATATACATTCACACATAGTGTACAGTATCCTACACACACACACACACACACACACACACTGTGTAGCATACATAGGGGGGGTCATATTGGGGGGGTCATATTGGGGGAGGACCAACCCCGGGTTCCAAATAGGGATGGCCATCGTTGCCATTGCCATCGATGGCATAAGTGCAACCAGACATTTGCTTAAGCTGTGCCTTCGATGGATGGAAAACAACTGGTTCTCCCCCATCGATGGCAAAACTATTTTACATCAGCCATAAACCATTGATGATTATAAATCATGGCTCCAAATACTATTAAGTTCTCCACTCAAGTGTTGCTAGTGTTTCAGTATTATGGACTATGGGGCCATTTATCAAACCATATTTGCGGCTAAATCCCCGAAAACACCAGTTTTCGGGGTTTAGCCGCAAATATTGAGTATCTCCTAAATGTATCAAAGGGGGACCGCAGCAGGAATCTCCGATCCCTGCTGCAATCCCCCCTGCACCGCCGCATCCCCCATAGGGCAGCCCGGCTTCGCATCCCTGGGCTATCGCCATTCTGGGATGGCGATAGCCCATTGTAGCCTATGGCTGCGGGATCGCACTGCCGAGCGGGGCAGTGCGGTCAGAGGGGTCACGGGGGGGTCAGCGCATAACCGCGCATGCGCAGACCCCCCGGCTTCCGGGTTAGGGCTTCACAGGGATGGGCTCCTTTCGGAGCCCTGTCCCTGCGCCCTTCTAATCATACATCCAGGCGGTGTAACTCAACACCGCAATGCGATGTCCGGCGATGCCACTGCGCCGGCATTGGACTATGTTGATAAATGCGTCCCAAAGTACGCAGACACTCGGCAGCTGACATCGGCCTTACACAGATGGAGGAACTGCACATGCCTTAGGGAACAGAATTTAATCAACTACAATCAATAAGGTTCCAAAGTGCTGATTGGCATTATTCCCTTAACGAACAGAACAATGCGTGCAGTGGGCTCTATCATGCTACATAAATCTGCTGTGTAACGTGTGAATGACTGCACCTGGCCGCAGTCCCTGAGCACAGAGCCCTATAACCTGCCTAGAAACAGGGAACATTGATAGCGTTGTAAAGAGTTCTAAAAAGTGGAAATAATCCTTCCTCCCAGGGGATCCCGGGCACGTCTTCAAAGGATGTCATGGAATTTATATCCCATCGGCATGAAAGACCTTCAGAGATTGCGGAAAATGACTGATTCGGAAATAATGTAAATTTATCACTGCTGAGATAATATTGTAATGTATGTGTTTGGGTGGCAGACAGGCTAATGAAGACTTTGATAGCACCATTAAATGATCATAGATAGATGGATAGTGTTATTTATTTATGTGTGTGTATGTGTGTACAGCAGCCTGCGATTGTGGTATGAGCTTTTGACATCAGAATCCCTACTGCCGGTACCCCAACAGTGGCTCGGTGGCTCGCCATAGGTTCCATTCTCCCTCTATGGGGGGTCATGGACCTCTACGGGGTAGAATAGCCCTTGTCAGCCTGGATCCTGACTGTCAGACTTTTAACAGTAGGATCCTGCCGACGGTCTACTGGCCATCAGAGTTCCGACCGTCGGGGTCATCCGGTACCCCAGCCTGCAACCCCCATGCAATTTGCAGTCCTGTACTCAATATCTTGTCTTGTATGTTTGACCTGTATGCAGAGAAGGTAATGCACACGTAAGAAGAGAACATGTACACGTAAAGCAGCATCTGCAGGCATGGTAAGCGGCTTAATGCACTACTTGTAATAGAAATTACATGCAACACAATTCACCTCTGCTTATAATCCTGTACAGTTTATAGAAATGTGCGCATGACTATTGGCTGCCAAGTCTAGAACTGGCAATAGGGATTTTACAGACGTGACCACAGGGTTCTGTCAACGTATTTATCAGTAAACACTTGCGTTAGGGACAAGGTGACCCTACGATTGCTTATCGCTCATGTGATTTGGTGTTTGTCTGACACTATCACATATTCACTCGCTCACTTGTTTGTGACTCCAGCCAGGAAATTCTCCGGAATCCATATCTGCCCTGGTTATTGTCAGGGGCTGCAGCACGTCTCTCCGGAATCCACATCTGCCCTGGTTATTGTCATGGGCTGCAGCACGTCTCTCCGGAATCCATATCTGCTCTGGTTATTGTCAGGGGCTGCAGCACGTCTCTCCGGAATCCATATCTGCCCTGGTTATTGTCAGGGGCTGCAGCACGTCTCTCCGGAATCCATATCTGCCCTGGTTATTGTCAGGGGCTGCAGCACGTCTCTCCGGAATCCATATCTGCTCTGGTTATTGTCAGGGGCTGCAGCACGTCTCTCCGGAATCCATATCTGCCCTGGTTATTGTCAGGGGCTGCAGCACGTCTCTCCGGAATCCACACCTGCCCTGGTTATTGTCAGGGGCTGCAGCACGTCTCTCCGGAATCCATATCTGCCCTGGTTATTGTCAGGGGCTGCAGCACGTCTCTCCGGAATCCATATCTGCCCTGGTTATTGTCAGGGGCTGCAGCACGTCTCTCCGGAATCCACACCTGCCCTGGTTATTGTCAGGGGCTGCAGCACGTCTCTCCGGAATCCATATCTGCCCTGGTTATTGTCAGGGGCTGCAGCACGTCTCTCCGGAATCCATATCTGCCCTGGTTATTGTCAGGGGCTGCAGCACGTCTCTCCGGAATCCATATCTGCCCTGGTTATTGTCAGGGGCTGCAGCACGTCTCTCCGGAATCCACACCTGCCCTGGTTATTGTCAGGGGCTGCAGCACGTCTCTCCGGAATCCATATCTGCCCTGGTTATTGTCAGGGGCTGCAGCACGTCTCTCCGGAATCCATATCTGCCCTGGTTATTGTCAGGGGCTGCAGCACGTCTCTCCGGAATCCACACCTGCCCTGGTTATTGTCAGGGGCTGCAGCACGTCTCTCCGGAATCCATATCTGCCCTGGTTATTGTCAGGGGCTGCAGCACGTCTCTCCGGAATCCATATCTGCCCTGGTTATTGTCAGGGGCTGCAGCACGTCTCTCCGGAATCCACACCTGCCCTGGTTATTCTAACGTAGCTTGCTTCCCTGTTTTCCTAGTGGTACTCCTTGTGTTCTCTATAGACAACATCATATACCTATACTATACCTATGCTATTTTTCTTTGTTTGACCTGTTTACACGTCACACATGTACTTAATATGCTCCGTAGAAAACACAGTGGGCCTAATTCAGACTTGATCACAGGACATATTTGTCCTCAAAAAGGGCAAAGCGATGCTGCACTACAGGTGGGGCAGATATAATATGTTCAGAGAGGAATACCGGCGCCAACATTACGGAGGATGCCGGCACCAGTATTCCGACTTCAGGGTTTCCAAATGTAAGTATATGCCTAGGCGGGTTAGGTATTGGCTAAGGATGGGTGGTGGTGGTGGAGGGGTTAGGTTTAGACACTGGGGGGGGGGGGGCTTAGTGTTAGCCTGCGGGAGGGGAGTTAGGCACTTAGAAAAGGAAGTTAGGGTATGGCTATAGAGTGGGGGGGTTAGGCTTAAGTGGCAGGGTATGGGGGTTAGGGTAAGGCAATAGCAGGTCAGGCTGCAGGGAGGGGTAGGGTCGGGCTGCGGGGAGGGGGTTGTAATTGGATGTCCCCCCATCCATCATTCAATACTATCCAATCCTAATAAAGGACGATACAAGTAGGGATGCTGAGAGGTGTTAAGGGCCTAACAAGATGTTGAGGTCATGCCCTTTCAGCGAATCATAGACATAAGGGGGCCAGATATACTCAAATGGGTAAGGCCACACTCTCTACAAACTTGCTTCCCCTCCCCCTTCCTATTTGGATCATGTGGTTATGACAGGTTCACAGTAGGGATGGCCATTGGTCCTGTCACCATCGATGGTTGCCATCAATGACGATACTGCAACCAGCCATCAATGGTATCAAACTATGTGATGGAAGACCATTGGTAGTTTCAGTTATCGATGGTCTTCCATTTTCTTTGAGTGGACAGTGGGCCTATCAGAATGTGGAGGTGGGGCTTCATGGCTGTCAGGGTGGGTGCTCCGTGTCTTGGCACCTTGAAAAAAAAACATTGGTTCTGCTGTGTCATCGATGGAAGCAGTGGTGTAAGTTCATCCCAGTTGCCCGGAGGCAAGATAAATATTGCTGCACCACAAATAGCTCAGTAAAGTGTCTATCTCCAGTAAGACAGGGCATGGGTTTTAACTCAGGGTGTGGCACTTGTAAAAATGAAGTTAGGATGAGAAGTCAGCGACAGAAGCAATATCAACGTCTTACACTTAACGGATTCAAAGTCCCAGGGGAGGAGAGTTGCCCCGTTGAGAGCAGGAGCCCGGCGGCAAATGACTCCATTGCCTCCCAGAGTTACGCCTCTGGATGGAAGGAAACCATCTGGTTCTCCCCCATTGATGGTAAAATTATTTGACATCGGCCACAAACCAAATCATAGATGGTCATTGGCCATCCGTAGTTCACAGTAGTTAACATACTTCAAATAGCCCTGTATCCTTCTCGCCGCCTGCTCTCTCTCTCTCTCCTGGTAACCGTTTAGCAGTCATTTATTTATATTTTATAATGTTAAGCACAGAAAAATGCCAGCTATTGATGGAATTTGGGCTCTCGCTGCCCTAATTTGCCTGTCGTTTTCAGACCCGCTTTGCTAAGAATTCTTAGCTGCTAATTAGCCGAACAAAATCTCTCCTTCATCCCAATACATCTCCCGAGTGCGACAAATGAGGTCTTTCCAGACGACGGAAACCATAAAGAGGGTTTATCAGTAAGTTCTGCGAAATCTCTCATTTGTGTTTCCTCCTAGAAAAAAAATATTTTGATTTTCAGAAATCTCCTTTTTCATCGTAATCATAAAGCCCCTGCGGCGATCTTCAATTTTTAAAAAGCACTGCCTTTAAATAATTGAATTTCAGACATTTTACACAGCTTGAAGTAGTTTTTACACCAAAATCACAGAAAGAAAAGAACAGAAGAAAAGGTTATATCGGTAACATAAATATCTCACCCCGTAATAGATTGTTATACAGAATATTGAGGGGGCATTGTCTACACCAGTGACCGGATACACTTCAAGTAACTTTCTATGCTCTTCTAACACTGAAAAGAGCTGCGCATTGCCCTCAGAAATAAATGTAAATTGGACATTTAATCATGATTATAAACATCCCATGCCCTTAAACTGGGTACACACTATGGGGCTGTATTGTTCCTTCTAGGAACTGGGCAGGGCAGGGTGGTGCTCCACCGACGTCACCAAAGGGACCTGGCCAGGCAGCCACCGTCACCAAAGGAGGCAGGTCGGGCCCAACGACATCACCAAAGGGGGTGGGCCTAGCCCTGCTGAAGTCACTGCCAAAGAAGCGCTGGGCACCTACGGCGGCACTGGGCTCCCCGTGCACACCGGCGGGGACAGGCAGCAGGGCGCTGCTAGAGGGGCCGCTAAAACAGCTTAGCATGAACACTAGGACTGATTCTGACCCCCTTCACTCGTAGCCTGTGCAGGGGCTATCTACACAGTGACCCCCGTGAAGGGGCGCGGAACGCATCCTCCTGACCTGTTCATACCCCCACTATCCACGTTGGCGTGGAGTTGACTGTACAAAGTATGCAGGATGACTGTAACACAATGGAGGACAGATGAAATGAGGTGCAGTACAGAGCACTGATGAAGTCCTTGAAGGGGAGTATTCCCCGCACAGTGTGAGCAGTACTTTACTGGAGCTTGTCTTAAGCTGAGATGTGGAACGATGGCTGGAACATCGAATGCTGGGGAACGATGGTTAGAACATCGCATGCGGAAGGAATGATGGCTGGAACATCGAATGCACAGGAACGATGGTTAGAACATTGGATGCAGAAGAACGATGGTTGGAACATTGAATGCACAGGAACGATGGTTAGAACATCAAATGCGGAGGAACAATGGCTGGAATATCAAATGCACAGGAGCTAGGCTGAGAGCTGCTGAGGTGAGTCCTAGACTGGACACCGGATCACAGGAGCTGGAATACCTGGACGGTCACAGGAGCTGGAATACCTGGAGCAATCACACTGCAGCAGAGAGAGAGACAACTGCACCAACAGGAGACAATTGACAAATGAAGCACTAGCATCAGTCTGCGGGCTCCCAGCATACCCACTGGAAGGCCAGGATTGGACAGGTAGGTATGACAGGGAGCTTAGACTGCACAGGATTGGTTCAGACTGACATGTGACGAAAAGGTGTCGACATTCTGCCAATGTCAACCTAGAGTATGTCAACCATTTTAGGTATCAATATAGTTACATTATTATGTGACCTAGTGACTGTCAACCATTGACCATAGACATTGTTGACCCAGGGTTCACATACCCTGCAGAGACCCCAAAGCGCCATTGTGCCACCACCACTGTGTTTTATACAAGCCCCACTACCAAGACACATTGCAGTGAGTGCATACCATGGCCCTTATTCTGGCTCACTTGCAAAGGCAAATTCCTTCTCAATGGACAAAACCATGTGCACTGCAGGGGGCAGATGTAAAATGTGCAGAGAGAATTAGATTTGGGTGAGTTATTTTGTTTCTGTGCAGGGTAAATACTGGCTGCTTTATTTTTACACTGCAACATAGAGCTCACGTTGATGTAAAACCCCACCCAAATCTGACTCTCTCTGCATAAGTTACATCTGCAGGGCACATGGTTCTGTCCATTTGATTAGGAATTTGCCTTTGCGGGTGAACCAGAATAAGGGCCCATGTATACTATAACACCAAGCATAGCTCTAAACGCTCCTGGATGAAACTGGCTATCCTTGCATCCTACACACTGTGACAGACAAGACTGCTGTTGGGGGGGCTAGGGCTGGAGGTGGCCCCAGAATTACAGTATGGTTTGCACTGCTGGAGCTGCCACTTTTGGCAATTATTACACTTATCACGACTTCTCACTGCTTGGGAAGAAATCTGTCTGAAGAACCAGAGTTTATTTGACTTCAAATTCAGATTGATTGCTACCCAGACATTACTGACTTGTTCTGGGCACGAATCTCCACCTCCTGATAATCTGTGTGGTCGCAGTCAGTCTCCACCACATGACAGAAGTGTGACAGAGCAGCCCACTGCCCTTATTATCCCCACACTGACAGCACGGAGCAGACGTCTGGGGAGAGGTGAGTGGGTGTCAGTAATGCTGAGAGACACTGTCACGCTGAGGTCCGCTCGGGAGCCTGTTTGTATAAATCCAGTACTAAAATAACTTCATGTAGTATATGAAAGACAAATGAGCAGATGCATGAATGGCCCTTTCATTATACTCTATAACTGTCTCATTATTACCATGTTCTCATTGCCGCCCCTGCAAAATCCCGGGTTTTTGTTCCTGGGTTTTTGGTGGGGCACAGGTCATCTGACCCTGTTCATACTGCACCTTATACCCAGGAAATTCCCATGTCTGTGCAGTTCACACTGCTTCCCTGGTCTGCTCTGCCAACAAGTGTGAGGAATCTAAGAGCAGCTTTTATTGGCTGTTGAAAAAGCAGCTTTGATTGGCTGTTTAAAGAGCAGCTTTTGTTTGTCCATATGGCACCACCACTTTTCCTCCACTCACCTTGGACTACTGCTTATGAAGTGCTTTATGTTTGTTCACAACCTGTTGCTGGGTTTTATGGCTGCCACGGGTAGACAGCATTTTTGATATGTTGTAGTACACTGTCGAATACTTTACAGTTCCAGTCACTTGCGTCTTTATTTCCTCCTCCCCTCTCATAGCCAGGAGCTCCAGCACCTCCTCATCTCTCCAGTGCGCCATGTCTCATCTCCTCTCTGCAGCATTAAATGGATGTCACCTGATCTTATTCCCCAATCACAGATTTGCCAGTGGTGCTGTCGCCCAGTGCATCATCACTGCCCCATGACACACATGCACTTGCCTGACAGAAGGAGGGAAGCAGCACTTTCGGGCCACTACCGCTCCTGCAGAACTGCTCAGACAGTGGCGGATAGACCTACAAGGAAATAGTGCACACCACACCCCTACCCCGGAAGGCATATCGCGCCCAGGACCTGTGGAGCCCGGCTCACAGCCGCAGCGATGTTCGGAGCCGCGGCTAGAGGCAAACACCACCAGCAGACGGAAGGATCGGGACCCCAAAGAGAAACACAGCGGTGAACACAGGTGAGCGGTGCTCTGCGGAGGGGACGGGACGCCAGCCCCCCGCACCACCACCCTGTGCACCTTCACACCGTGACTGTGTTGCCCCATTGACTGTGCTTTCCACCTTGCCCACTGTGCCATCTAGTTGGGACCCGGGACTCACCCACCCCCACTGCTCAGCAGCCTCCAACGTTGTGCAGTTGCTCCTTGTGCAACACGCACCCCCCAACTTTGTATTTGTTTTTATTTTACTTGTGCCCATTACTTTAATTTATATGATTGCAGAGACACATGCCTGCCTTGTAATTTGATGCAGATCACAATAAATTCAATTGCCTGCACAAATAATTTATTGCAACATCCTCATTTATATCCACCCAGTTCTTTATTCATTTGTTTATCCCCATTCACGCACTCTTACACTTTCTTTACCCATTTGCTCCTCACAGCCTGAGCGCAGGCCTCATTACCCCTTTTTTCCTAAGTGAAAGAAAGCCTATCTTCACCACCGGTGCCATTGTACACCTGATTAGATCATCGCTCTCTTCAGAGAAGGACAGTATACGCGGCCATACACTAGTGTGATTTGGGCTCTTTTTTCATCCAATTCCGAGGCATCGGGCCGAGTAATTGGATGAAAAGTGTCAAATAGCATGTGTTTTAACTCTGATTCTGCTCCGATGCGCTGTACCGTGAGAAGTGGCGGTTTTTACCTATGGGCTGCCCCCCCAGGTAAAATCTGCCACTGTGTGAAGCCAGATGCAGTCCGTGAGTGTGCACTGGCTGCGCTGTGACTGACAATGACTTCCTATTGGAAGTCTGACCTACCAGTCACCCAAGGCAGTCCCATTGGGAGGTGTTCCCTTCCTCTGGGATGCCTCTATGGCCTCTATAGCAGCGGCAGCCCATAAATACCAGATTATTACCTGGTAATGGGTTTTCCTCTACTCCGCCATGGCAGCCATCAAGAATGGGTATCTCCCTGCTGGGTAGTGCTTTGGAAAGGAAAAAAAGACCTCTGGCTCCTATAAGAAGGCTCCTCCTCCGAACACCAGTGTCTTATATTCTTCAGCTTTAAAACAAAGGAACATCATTATACCACATACACCCCCCTTTTCTGAGCGTTACACTCAAGGGAGGGAAATACCGCTGCCATGGCGGAGTAGAGGAAAACCCATTACCAGGTAATAATCTGGTATTTCCTCTGCCTCCGCCATGGCAGCCATCAAGAATGGGTCGTACCCAAGCAGTACTGTATTTCATAGGGAGGGCATACTCACGTATAACTTAGGAACAGGCCAACGGCCATATAATGAATAACTCAATAAAACGTTTCTTCATGTTTCAATCTATTGCTGCACTCAAGATCTTCCTCCCAAACTTAGCATCTGCGGAAGACCAGACGTCTACTCTGTAATGCTGTGTAAACGTGTGCGCTGAGGACCACCCTGCGGCTTTGCAAATTTCTGTCAGTGATGCAGATCCTTTCTCTGCCCATGATGACGCCATTGACCGCGTTGAGTGTGCTTTAAAACCTTCTGGTGGCTCTTGTTGTCTTATGACATATGCTTGTCGGACACAGCTTTTAATCCACCTTGATAAAGTCTGTTTAGAGGCTCTTTGCCCCTTTCTTTCTCCCTCTGATAATATAAATAAATTGTCGGTTTTACGGAATTCCGCCGTTCTTTGCTTGTAAATGGACAGGGCCCTGACCAGATCCAGACAATGTAACCTGCTTTCCTTATTGTTCGCCGGATTTGCGCAGAACGTGGGCAATATAATCTCCTGATTGATATGGAACTCTGACGCCACCTTTGGTACAAACAGCGGGTTTGTCCTTAAGACTACTCTATCCGTATACATTCTGAAATACGGCTCTTTTATCCACAATGCTTGGAGTTCTGAAATTCTACGGGCTGACGTCATGGCCACTAGGAATAATACTTTCCACGACAGAAATTTTAAGGCTACTTCTTGTAGTGGTTCAAACGGAGATTCTGTTAGTACCCCCAGTACCAGATTCAAGTCCCACGAGGGTACCGGACTTCTTACCCTTGGTTTAATTCTTCTTACAGCCTGCATGAATCTTTGTACATATCTGTTTTTAGCTATGTCCCAATCCAGTATGCAAGATATCGCTGAGACCTGCACTTTCAGAGTACTCGGGGAGAGATTCATCCTTAATCCTTCTTGCAGGAAAGAAAGTATGGTGACCACACTGCGAGGATTTTTCTTATTCTCCTTCGCCCAATACGCATACTTCTTCCAAACCCTATAGTATATCTTCATGGTTACCGGCTTTCTTGCCTTCAGCAAGGTCTCCACTACTCCTTCACTGAAGCCTTTCGCTTTCAGACTCCTGACTTCAGCAGCCAAGCCGTCAGTTTCCACGATTCCGGCTGTTCCTTGCATACCTCTCCTTGTACCAGTAGGTCCTTGGTCGAGGGTAACCTCCACGGGTCGTCTATTGCCAATTTCTGGACTGTATTGAACCAAGCTCTGCGAGGCCAATACGGTAGGATCGCTAATACCTCGATCTTTTCCCTCTGCAGTTTCTTTAGTAACTTCTGAATTATTGGTATCGGGGGAAAAACATAAGCCCTCTCTATGTCCCAGGGCACCGACAGGGCGTCTACTTGTTCTGCCAACGGCTCCCAGAACCTGGCAAAAAATCTGGGTACTTTTTTGTTTATTGACGTTGCCATAAGGTCTACCTGTGGACGTCCCCACCTTTGCACCAGCTCTTCGAAAATCTTTTGGTTGAGACCCCACTCTCCTGGCAGACATTCCACCCTGCTTAATTGGTCTGCCACCACGTTTTCCTTCCCTGCAAGGTAAACTGCCGTGATGGTTAGAACCCAAGCTTCTGCCCACTCGAACAGTTTGGTGGCCACCTCCATCAATGCTCTGCTTCGTGTGCCTCCCTGTCGGTTCACATAGGCCACTACCACCTGGTTGTCGGTCCTCACGATTAGTTCTGCACCTTGTAGTTGGGTCTGGAACCACCTGCAGGCTCTGACCACTGCCTCCATTTCTCGCAGATTGGAGTGAGCTTCTTTCCAGTCTTGTTGCCACCTTCCTTGAGCCACCTGATAATTGCAGGTTGCTCCCCAGCCTGTTTCGCTGGCGTCCGTGGTCAGCGTAACCTGTGGCCTTGTGCCAAAAAATCTTCCTGTTGTCAGCCTGTTTTCTGCTGTCCACCAGTCCAAGTCCTGTCTGGCCCTTGTTGACAGGATTATTTTTTGGGACAAGTCCTTTGAGTTTTTGTTCCACTGTAACAGAAAACAGTTCTGCAGTTTTCTTGTATGGAATCTTGCCCAAGGGACTACCTCTATTGCTGATGCCATGAGGCCTAACACCTCCATGTAGTCTCGTGAGGATGCAACGCGTCTTCTTTTTAGGTTTTTTACTTGGTGAATTAGTTTTTCTCTTCTGACCTCTGTTAAGGAGATTTTCTGCTCCCTTGTATTTATCACTACTCCCAAGTATGTTATTTCTTGAGTGGGGGTCAGTTGGCTCTTTCTGTAATTCACCAGCCATCCGTGCTCCAACAGACACTGCACCACTCTGTCTGTGTGTTCCTGGGCTTTCTCCTCGGAGTCTGCGACTATTAGAATGTCGTCGAGGTAAGGAAATAATCTTATCCCGGCCTGTCTTAGTGCGGCTATCAATACAACTAGCACCTTGGAAAATGTTCTTGGGGATGTCGCCAGCCCAAATGGTAGGGCGTTGAACTGGTAACTTTTGCCCATCAGCCTGAACCTCAGATATTTTCGATGGTTTAAGCAAATCGGGACGTGCAAATAGGCGTCTTTGAGATCTATACACGTCATGAAGTCTTCCCGACTTAAATCCAGAATTACTGACTTGATACTGTCCATTTTGAAAGGTTTCACCTCTATGAACTGATTGAGTCGCCTCAGATCTAGAATGGTACGAAACCCTCCTGTTGCTTTCTTTACTACAAAAAAACGGGAGAAACATCCCCGGAATTCTTGCCCTTCTGGCACAATGCTGACTACTTCCTGTTCCAGCATTTCTTGCAAACTTGCCACTAAGGCTTTTCTCTCTTCCCTGTTCTTGGGAATTGGAGACTGAACAAAAAACTCTCCGGGAACTCTGTTGAACTCCACTTTGTACCCGGAGGATATTATCTCTTGGACCCACTTGTCTCCAGTGGTCCCGGACCAGACGCTTGCAAATTTCAGCAACCTGGCCCCTACTGTTTGTGACCTGACGTCACTGTGACTCCTTTTTGGAGGAGAATTTGTCTCGATTTCTTTGGGCACGAAAATTGCCCCGTGATACCCAGGATCCCCTTCTATAGGGTCTACCTGGTCTATAAGCCCGTGACTCTCTATAGTCCTGAGGCTGAAATCTCCCGAACTTGGCTGGAGGTACTCGTCTGCCTCCTTTGTCTTGAGGAAGCCAAACCGACTTCCCTCCTGATATTTTAGCCACAAGCTCGTCCAATTGTTTGCCGAACAAGTAGTCCCCTTGAAATGGCATGGACAGGAGTTTATTCTTGGACTGCACGTCCGCTGCCCATGGTTTCAGCCATAGGGCCCTTCTTGTTGCAGCTGTCGCGGCCCCTGCTCTGGCTGACAGTCTTACCGCGTCCATAGACGCTTCACAGATGAATTCCACTGCCAACTGCACATCCTGGACCACCTTTAACAGTTCAGAACTTGCCAGTTCGTCTAAAATGTCTCCCTCGAGTTGCTGACACCAGCCTCTTACTATCCTGGAAGTTACCGCCATTGCTGACGCTGCTTTAAGAGAAGCCCCCGAAATTAGATGTTGCTTCCTTAGGCCCAACTCGATTTTACGATCCATTGGATCCTTAAAAGCGTTGGCCTCTTCTAGTGGCAGTGTCGTCTTCTTTGACAGCCTCGCCACTGCTGCATCTATCTTCGGTGCTTCCTCCCATGAAAGCACCTGCGCCTTGTCAAAGGGGTACATTTTGTTAACCTTCCCCGGAATAGCCACTCTTTTATCCGGCTGTTTCCATTCCTCTGTTATTATGTCCCTCAGAGTTTGGGACAGGGGAAACGTTTTAGTTTTCTGCTTTTTATCTTTAAAAAGCATCTCCTGCAGGCTCACATCCTCCTGCTTGTCCTCAATATCTAATGCCTTATAAATCCGGACCAACAGGTTGTCGACCATGTCGGCATTAAAGTCTGAATCCGATCTGTCCAGACCTGGATCCTCCTCCTCTTCATCATCCAAGCCCCCACCAAGCGTACTAGGGCCGGCAGACTGACCCGGTAAATCTTCCGTATCCTCATTTAACACAAAGCTTTTCCGCTTGATGGGCATTTTGCCCGAATCCTCCTTAGGTGCGAAAGTATCAGCCAGGGCTGTTTTTAGCATTTGTACTAAGCTCGACATTTGAGCTGGGGAAAACATCTGAGACGCTTTACAGCCTTCACATACTGTTCCTATATGCTTATCCGGCAGCGTTTTATCACATGCTGTACATTTGCTGAGCACCACTTTCTTCTGCTTGCTTTTCCCTTTGTCCTTACTAGATTCTGACCTAAAAAAATATCACCAGTCACTACAGTCACTACCAACATAACACCCTGTGGACACCCTACACCATATGCTGCTCACCCCGTTTTTGTACCCGACTGTCTGTCTTCCTCCATTATGAGTAGTGCGCTCCTGTAACAATACACACCATCTATTAGCACTGCTACAAGCCAACCTAAGTCCTACCACAGCTTAGCAACAACCACTAACCAAACACCGGCCGCTGTACTGACCTCCTTACAGCGCTTTCCTCACGCCCGATCTGCTAGACGCTCACTGCTGCGGGCCAGACGCTTGCACCGCCGAGACCTCAGATCAGCGTGACACCAACGCCGGCTTCCCTAAGACCTGACGCGTACCGGAAGTCGCGTCCTAATGACGCGCCTCCTCTGTGTACACGCCGCGCGCACTACTCGGCGCCCGCCCTTAGCACAGAGCCAGGGCAGGAGAAGCGTGTGCCGACAACCCGTGCCTGACCACCGCTTTCTTCCCCCCGGACGCCGCCGCATAGCTACCCCATGGGGCCCGCATTCGGCATTACGGAGTTTACACTCCTTCCTCCTCTGCATGAAGCCAGAGCTGCTGCAGGGAGCGACAGTCTCTACACAGGTGAGCTGGTGTCCACACGCATTGCACTACCCGGAAAGGAAAAAAAGACACTGGTGTTCGGAGGAGGAGCCTTCTTATAGGAGCCAGAGGTCTTTTTTTCCTTTCCAAAGCACTACCCAGCAGGGAGATACCCATTCTTGATGGCTGCCATGGCGGAGGCAGAGGAAAAATGGGTTCTGCGCATGTGTAGTACCAAGGACGATACTCTGCATGCGCCGGATCTGGGACCGTGAATATGCTTCTATAGACTGCTGCCGAAACAGCCCATAGAGGCTGGGGGCCAGCGCATGCACAGCACATAAGAAGCTACTGTGTATGTGCCGGTACCGCTGCAGGGGTCGGGACTGGCAGCGGGGACCAGCAGCAGCAGCAGCAGTGAAGGGGGATCCATCATCATGGAAGCCCCCATTCTCCACAGAGGTAAGAGCTGCCACTGACCTTGAGCATCGCATCGGAGCCGGAGATCGCAAAGGTTTGCACTATAGACATATCGGATTCAGCAGCCATGGCTGGGATTACATTTGATATATTCAGGGCCGGCAACAGAAATCTTGGGGCCCGGTACACTGATATCTCTGGGGCCCCCCCAACGGAACACCAAGATTTTTATTACATTGAATGTGTTTTTGTAATTAGAAATAAATGATAATTGATATTCACTATGCAATATAATATGGCAGGGCAGATGGGAGGGCGCAGCATTGTGCATCGTATGGTTCACTGTGTTGTGTGATGTCACTTAATGCATTAGTACTGGTAGTCAGACAGGTGACCAGACTGAGGGGGGAATACTGGATTGGGGTCCATGTAAGTTTCCTTCCAATAAGCCAGGTGGGCAGGCAGCACCTTTATAAACTATTGCTAGTGCTGCAGCCATGCTTACATCCCCTGAGCCCCTCAGAGCCTTGAGGCCCCTCACAAGGTTGGGGCCTGGTACAAGTGTCCCCTTTGACTCCCCTGTTGCATGCCCTGGTTACATTATATGCAAAAGAACTGTATACAGGGTCTATTAAAAGATCCTGCCACTCCTTGGAAGCCGCCGGCCAGTTCAAGGGAGAACGTATAACACTTCTCCCTTCGGAGAAGCCATATAAGTGTATGGGGGCCTTAAGAGACAGCTGTAATGTAATATGGCAGATCTAATCGCGGCTTCAGAAGTCCTGTCTCAGCCCCAGCTGATTGCACAATAGTTTATTGTTTAAGAAAAACAAACACAGAGAGAAATGATTGTCCAGGGAAGGATGCGTCTTTTTTTGCCTCTTCCCGAACAAAAGTTCTCCCTTGGGGAGACGGACACGAGTGCAACAAAAGGCAGATATGCTAATTCCAGTCACTATTGATGAAATCAGTAGGCCGGCACCCTGTGTTGGGTAGCATGCAGCAGTGCGCCTGGCTATGCCAAATTTAGGTGCACATGAGTCACTGTTGTGCAAGAATGAATGTGAAATGACTGCAGGAAGCATGTCTCATAACATCGCCGTGCATGTCGCTTGTGCCGTGGCTAATGTAAGCACACTGTGAAACCTAGAGAAATCTCTGACATGAGAGAAGACTGGAGAGGGCTGAGGGGGAGGGAGCGCTGACAGGGAAAGTGGAGAACCTGGAAACGCAGCAGGTAAAAGCTACTTGAGATATAAATACCCGCATCCTACATAATCACTGCCCCTCGGTTATTTATGTTTTTAAGAGCTGCCGAGGCATATTTAGATGTCAGCAGGGCTCTCATGGGTAGGACAGTTACTTATGGCTATCCAACTCCGTGGAACAACAAGTCCCATGCTAACTAATTCATTTACCTGTAATTGTCCTGCATACTAATAAGTTTAGATATGGAGTTATATATTTCAAGGATCATCGAATCAGATTACACAACCCCTTATTGGTTCAGCACATCTCACACTCCTCCAATTGTTCAACTTATCAGCCCCCACACATAGCTCATTGTATACCGAGCACATTACATAGCTCATTAATAGGCCAGCACATCACACAGCTCATCAACTGCCCAGCACATTACATAGCTCATCAACTGACCAGCACATTACATAGCTCATCAACTGCCCAGAACATTACATAGCTCATCAACTGCCCAGCACATCACACAGCTCATTAACTGCCAAGCACATTACATAGCTCATCAACTGCCCATAACATCACATAGCTCATCAACTGCCCAGCACATTACATAGCTCATCAACTGCCCAGCACATTACATAGCTCATCAACAGCCCAGAACATCACATAGCTCATCAACTGCCCAGCACATTACATAGCTCATCAACTGCCCAGAACATTACATAGATCATCAACTGCCCAGCACATTACATAGCTCATCAACTGCCCAGAACATCACATAGCTCATCAACTGCCCAGAACATCACATAGCTCATCAACTGCCCAGAACATCACATAACTCATCAACTGCCCAGCACATTACATAGCTCATCAACTGCCCAGCACATTACATAGCTCATCAACTGCCCAGAACATCACATAGCTCATCAACTGCCCAGCACATTACATAGCTCATCAACTGCCCAGAACATTACATAGATCATCAACTGCCCAGCACATTACATAGCTCATCAACTGCCCAGAACATCACATAGCTCATCAACTGCCCAGAACATCACATAGCTCATCAACTGCCCAGAACATCACATAACTCATCAACTGCCCAGCACATTACATAGCTTATCAACTACGAAGAACATTCCATAGCTCATCAACTGCCCAGAACAATACATAGCTCATCAACTACCCAGCACATTACATAGCTCATCAATAGGCCAGCACATCACATAGATCATTAACTGCCAGGCATATTACATAGCTCATCAACTGCCCAGCACATCACATAGCTCATTAACTACCCAGCATATTACGTAGCACATCAACTGCCCAGAACATTACATAGCTCATCAACTGCCAAGCACATAGCTCATTAACTGCCCAGCACAATACGTAGCTCATTAACTGCCCAGCACAATACATAGCTCATTAACTGCACAGCACAATACATAGCTCATCAACTGCCCAGAACAATACATAGCTCATTAACTGCCCAGCACATCACATAGCTCATTAATTGCTCAGCACATTACATAGCTCATCTACTACCCAGCACATTACATAGCTCATCAACTGCCCAGAACATTGCATAGCTCATCAACTGCCCAGAACATTGCATAGCTCATCAACTGCCCAGCACATTACATAGCTCATCAACTGCCCAGAACATTACATAGCTCATCAACTGCCCAGAACATTACATAGCTCATCAACTGCCCAGAACATCACATAGCTCATCAACTGCCCAGCACATTACATATCTCATCAACTGCCCAGAACATTACATAGCTCATCAACTGCCCAGCACATTACATAGCTCATCAACTGCCCAGAACATCACATAGCTCATCAACTGCCAAGCACATTACATAGCTCATCAACTTCCCAGCACATTACATAATTCATCAACTGCCCAGCACATTACATAGCTTATCAACTACCAAGAACATTCCATAGCTCATCAACTGCCCAGAACAATACATAGCTCATCAACTACCCAGCACATTACATAGCTCATCAATAGGCCAGCACATCACATAGATCATTAACTGCCAGGCACATTACATAGCTCATCAACTGCCCAGCACATCACATAGCTCATTAACTACCCAGCATATTACGTAGCACATCAACTGCCCAGAACATTACATAGCTCATCAACTGCCAAGCACATAGCTCATTAACTGCCCAGCACAATACGTAGCTCATTAACTGCCCAGCACAATACGTAGCTCATTAACTGCACAGCACAATACGTAGCTCATCAACTGCCCAGAACATTACATAGCTCATTAACTGCCCAGCACATCACATAGCTCATTAACTGCTCAGCACATTACATAGCTCATCTACTACCCAGCACATTACATAGCTCATCAATAGGCCAGCACATCACATAGATCATTAACTGCCAAGCACATTACATAGCTCATCAACTGCCCAACACATTACATAGCTCATCAACAACCAATAACACGCCATAGCTCATCAACTACCCAGCACATTACATATCTTATCAACTACCCAGCAAATTATATAGCTCATCAACTACCCAGCACATTATATAGATCATCAACTGTTCAGCACATTACACAGCTCATCAAATGTCCAGCATATTACATAGCTCATTGTATAACCATCACATCACATTACATAGCTTATCAAAATGCCAGCACAACACATAGCCCATCAATTAACCAGCACATTGCAAAGCTCATCAATAGGCCAACACTTTACACAGGTAATCAACTGCCCACCACATTGCATAGCTTATCAATTACCAGCACATCACATAGCTCATCAACTACCAGCATATTACATAGCTCATCAACTATCCAGCACATTACATAGCTTATCAACTCCTCAGCACAGTACACAATTCATTAACTACTCAGCACATTGCATAGCTTTTCAACTGCCCAGTACATTACATAGCTCATCAACTACTCAGCACATTAAATAGCTCATCAACGACTCAGAACATTGCATAGCTTATCAACTGCCCAGCACATCAACTGCCCAGAACATTAATATCTCATCAACTACCCAGCACATTACATAGCTCATCCACTGCCTAACACAAAACATAGCTCATCAACTTCTAAGATTATTACATAGCTCATCAACTGCCCAGCACATTATATAGCTCATCAACTACCCAGCACATTTCACAGCTTATCAACTACCCAGCACAGTATGTAGCACATCAACTTATTGGCACAGTACTTAGCTCATCAACTACCCAGCACTTTTCATAGCTATTTATCTAGTTTAATAATTAGAGGTAAAATGGAGAGAGATAAAGCACCGAATAATAAGCTTCTTACTGCCATTGTTCAGAAAATGACCGTTCGGAGCTTAATAGTTGGTACTTTATCTCTCTCCCAGGTTTAATAAACCGCCCCCTTATGAGAAAAAGGGTGATTGGAAAAATCGATTTGCCATAATTTTGAATAATCTAATATTGTAACAACGCAGAATATTGTCTTGGTAGTGATATAAATAAATGTGAAAGTTACATGCTCCATAAAATATCAAATTGAATTTAAAAAGAAAATACAAATACAAATTAAATTCAACTGTATTTAGTGACATTAAATACAAACATCTGCTATTTTCCAATTAAAAAATCTTTTCCTGCCGCAGTCCAAATGGAAATTATATACAGTAACTAGATGGATGCAGCTTCATGCAAGATAGCTGTCTTACTAATGCATAATTTACTATCGGCTAGAGAGGTCAGTCTGCAATCAGCCAATCAGAATATGCAATTCATTATTATCAGCTTGCACCAGAACCAGCAGAAGATACGGCCTCTGACAGGTGCATAGGTGTTTATTATCACTGAGGGCCTTATTTTGGTTCACTCTTTCTGACAAAATCCTTCTTAGATGGACAAAACCATGTGCACTGCAGGGGAGCATATGCAAAATGTGCAGAGAGAGTTAGATTTGGGTGGGGTTTTACTTCAAAGTGAGATCTATATTGAAGTGTAAAAATAAAGCAGCCAGTATTTTCACTGCACAGAAACAAAATTACTCACCCAAATGTAATTCCCTCTGCACATGTTACATCTGCCCCCCTGCAGTGCACATGGTTTTGTCCATCTAAGAAGTATTTTGTCAGAAAGAGTGAACCAAAATAAGGCCCTGAGTAGCTGAGGAATAAAGCCTATTTGAATTGTTTTGTACTGTGACCGCCATAATGAGATGTGGTTATGGTGCACAGAATACTTAAGGGGGTTTTAGTTTTCAGGGGGTAAATGCAAATAAGAAGGTTCTCCAACTCAGGGGAGCTTTAGCAGAGAAGGGGAACATGTGCAGATTCCAGGTGGGATCCCTCCTATCTGCGGTTCCTTAGACCCTGGTATTGTGCCAGAGTCTACTGTGCATGCACAGGTCTCCGGAAACATGGCACCCACCATGTTCTGAAGACTAAATTCTCTACTGCGCATGTGCGGTGGCCATTATTGCCACAAATGCAATGTCCTTGACTACAGATAGGTGAGTATTAAAACATGTGTGCGGTGTGGGCCGCCTGGGCTCAAGGTCCATTGCCCCCAATATAGAAACATCTACCGTGTGCCCCAACTGTAGCAAGAAGGGACTGCAGCAGATATCTAACAAATCTGCCCTGGTCCCTCCATTTTCAAAGGCAACAACAGTCACCATAGATTTCTTTTTTGCTGTCAGATTTACCAAACAGAAGATGACCTTAGGACAGTGGTTCCCAAACTGTGCGCCTAGGCTCCCTGGGGTGCCTCAGGACACTTGCAGGGGTGCCTCGGGTTGGTCGTCCAGGACCAATCCAAATTATTTATGATCAATTATTTCTGAACAAAACCAGTGCTGGTGGCTGCCAATCATAAATTGTGTACAATCAGAACCAAATCCTGCCCTTTACCACATAACTGAATCTAAGAAGCACATATAAACACAATCTACTTAATTTGATATATATTTTTGGGGGCCTAGGGGTGCCGTGATTAGAGAAAGATTGGGAACCCCTGCCTTAGGACCATTGTATTGCAGTTTCTAGAAAAGGGATCATACAGGATCCCTCCTCATCAGCCCCGGCTGTTGCATGTGCCGCTCACTAGCTTAACATGTGCATAAGACCTGCTGGTCCTTGACTCGTGCACAGATCTCCAGTAAAATGGCCTGGGTGCCATTTTCCCAGTGACTTTTATTCTGTGGATACCCAAATCGGGTGCCGGATGACTGCCCGACCGGGGGGATCCCGACAGTCAGTATCCCTACGTTGGAATCCCAACTGCCAGTGGTCTGGCAGGGGGGATCCTGACTCACAGGGGCTATTCTCCCTTGTGGGTAGGGTTGCCACCTCTCCCGGATTTCCGGGAATCTCCAGTAATCGGTGGCAACCCTCCAGGAGGCTTTTCCGGTCTCCCGGATTCTCCCGGAATCCAGGGTGACTGGAAAAGCCTCCACAGCCTCTCACTGCGGCACCGCCGCTGCTCCTTCCTGCGGACAAGTTCCGGGTCGATGGGTGGTGTCACTTCACCAGGAAAAGACGCTGGACTCTGGAGTCGGAGGTCACGCGCCGGATGTGACAGGCAGCCCGGGTAGCTGCCAGCTGAGCCTGAGTATGTCCACTTCTCTGCTTCCTGCCCTGAATATCTCTATCATGTGTGCCGTTCTCAATGTCCGCATGTTTGGGCGGGATGTTGTGGGCAGCTTTGATCTGTGTGAGACGGCATTTGCGGCGCGCTCCGCAGGCAGGACTCGGAGGTGGTCACGTTCAGGGCTGTGGGAAGATGGTGCGGCTGGCCCGGCACTGTTTGCAGAGGGGGCATTTGACAGGCACTAATCCCTCCAGGGGACCACGGATCGCCAGGCGTCACTGCCTGTCAGATGTCTGTCAGTGTCCCCTACCCGGCTCACACCCATACGTCAGTGTCCCTTTCCCTTCCACCTGACAGGCTGTCAGTCTGTCTGTGTCCCCTTCCCTCCAACCCATCAGTCCATCTGTGTCCCCTACCTCCCCTCCCACCCGTTCATCTATGCCCCCCACCCGTCCATCTATGAACCCCTCCAGTGCGGTTTGCAGACATGCCCTCATCCATCTGTCTGTCCATTCCCCAACCCTGCCTTCTGTGCTGTAATTAGGTAGTTACGCCTGGCAGATGCGCCCACTGCCCACCCTCCTAGTTCTGCCGGCTTAGGGTTAAATGGGAAAACTGTCTTTGTCTTTATCATTTTAAACCGACATTTACAGAGACCACACCCACTTTAGAATATCCACTCCCACTTTACGAGACCACGCCCACTTCTCCGGGAGCGCGCGCATTAGGATAAGTGGTGGGGGTATTTCCAGGAATCGATAGTGAGTGAGGTGGCAACCCTACTTGTGGGGGTCCACGACCCCCATAGAGAGAGAATAGAGCGCGAAGCGTGGGGAGTGTAGCGCACAAATCTTGGCCCCCAATGTTACAGCACATACAGCTCGCCTATTTACAGTCTTATCCTTTGCTATATCTGCCCCTGTCCATTTAAAATCTCCTGTGTAAATCAGAGACAATAGGATGCTGTACATTGTGTGTCTTCTTTGCCGTATACACAATTACTGTACATAGACTATATAGATATTTGAAGAATGATTTCAAACCAGTCTAGGAGAAATAGAGTTGTCCTGCCAAGGTTTTTATTCTAGCTGGATCGATTACTGCTGGGGGCACATCGATCAATTCCCTGGTAACCTGAACTAAGAGCCTGCACACTAACAGGGTTGTAAAATACAAGGCTGTGTTATACAATGCAGGGAGAATGTACTGTGCAGTTACTTGAGGTCAGATTTTAAACCATAGACTCTCCAGTAAATACACAGCAGCACTGGATTTGTTAAACTCTACCTTCTTAAATTGCTTGAAGCCCACAATTGTCAGGTTGCAGAATCCGTCTCTTCTGTACGTGCTTCTCAGTCATGGAGTGATCGGCAGGATGGAAGTACCTGGCAGTTATTGGAAATGAAGTGCAGAGATTACTATCAACATTATCATACAGGTATAAGCTCTGTTATCCGTCATGCTTGGGATTCTCCAGGTTCTGCAGATAATGTTTTCCCCCCCCCCGTAATCTGGATTACCATGCCTAAAATCTATTAAATCCTATTTTAATAATATGTCAGTCCTTTCCCATCCTGCTCCAGGCATTTCCCCCTCCAAATTAAATTGTTAAATCAGAGCTTCTTGCTGCCACTGTAGGCAGGAATTCTATGTGCCCGCATTCTTGACATTATTAGAAAAAAAGAACAATTATTTACGGCATTACGGTTGTCTCTGGTTGTCTATGGCATTGGGATGTAAGAGGTGTCTAAAACACAAGATGAATAGTATCATTTAGATTTTAGGTTATTTTACATTTTCAAGAACTATTCTAGCACTGCCTTCTATTTTAAAACAAGGCTCTCCTCTGGAGAAAACCTAAAATGTGGAGAAAAAGGCTCTCAGAGGAAAAAGCTCTCATGGAGGAAAAAGCTCTCATGTGGAGTAAAAGGCTCTCACAAGATGAATAGTATCGTTTAGATTTTAGGTTATTTTAAATTTTCAAGAACTATTCTAGCACTGCCTTCTATTTTAAAACAAGGTTCTCCTCTGGAGAAAACCTAAAATGTGGAGGAAAAGGCTCTCATAGAGGAAAAAGCTCCAATATGGAGAAAAAGACTCTCATACAGGAAAAACCTCCCATGTGGAGGAAAAGGCTCTCATAGAGGAAAAAGCTCCAATATGGAGAAAAAGACTCTCATACAGGAAAAACCTCCCATGTGGAGGAAAAGGCTCTCATAGAGGAAAAAGCTCCAATGTGGAGAAAAGGGCTCTCACAGAAGGAAAATGTCCCATGTGGAGGAAAGGGCTCTCATAGAGAAAAAGCTCTCATGTGGAGGAAAAGGTTTGAATAGAGAAAAAAGCACACGTGGAGGAAAAGGCTCTCATAAAGGAAAAGGGATTTTTGAGCCTGTACCAACATACAGGTAACCGTACATTATTACTAAGTCACTGAACAGGACTTGGAGACAGAAGAGAGCCTCTGCCCATGAGAGGACATACATAAGTGGTAATCAAATATGGTAACATTGGTTTTGAGACATGTACATTCCAGTGGTCCTCTTTGTTGAGGCTCTCTGGCCCTGGCAACTGCTATTAACATGGTCTGGGAGATGGCATACCAACTGCTCTATGACACATAGCATCAGTAATGGTCAGTCGATGGTGTAAGGGAGACAAAGGTAATATTGTTCATTGCCCATTGCCTTAATCTTTGCTCCAGGTTCGATTTCTAGTCCCAAACCAACCTGCAGACAGATATTAAAATAATTGAAGAAAAATAATATATGTATATAACTAATTATTGAATATAGACTTAAAACAAAAGTAGGCAGATGACTTCACTTGTAGCACTTAGATGATCTGCGCTGGACCATCTGAACACAAGTTTCCACAGTTTTTTGTATTTCATTTCAAATATTTATTTTCCATCCCATTAAAGTAGTAGATTCATGTAATAAATCCGTCATGTGCCTTAAGTAAGGTTTTTAGTATCACGCTGGTCTAGGAGCACATGAAGGCTGCCATCTTGGATGTCTTCGCATAATGAATGTGTATCTATGTATATTATCAATAGAGCTAACTATCATGCAATGCCAGCAGCAAGAAAATCTAGCACTTAGTATGTAATTATGGATTTTTTTGTATGCCGCCTGTGCGCTGAATTACTGCTCCATGCATCTGAGACAACAGTAGTGTGTGAGCATCACAAGACTTCCCAGTGCCCTGCTGGGCTGCTTAATGTATAATGCAGAGGGCCATTACTGCCAGGGAAAAGGGTTACGTTAATGAATAATTACATCTGTGCAGGGAGGGGAGGGGGGTATATTCCATCACTAAAGTCTGTGGTGGGCTAAAGTATCAGATGTTTGATAAATGACAATTGTGACGATGTGTGTGTGTGTGTGTGTGTGTGTGTGTGTGTGTGTGTGTATATATATATATATATATATATATATATATATATATATATATATGTGTGTGTGTGTGTGTGCTTATATAGTAGTAAATATATATTGTGTCAATAGTGAGCTATGGATTCTATGTGGGGCTAAAGGGATCTGCCCTGTTGGGAGGAACAATCAGGCAGACTACACAGTTGGGCTGCCTTGTGTACACATACCAGGTGGGGTCGTGGAAGCCAGACCTGTACGAAGTAGGCAGGACTGAAACGTCGGGGGTATATCTACGGTGACACAAAGATGTTTTTTGCTGCAAGTGCATCTGTCTTTAGTCCGTGTGCGTGTTTATTCTACAACTTGCAGGCTGTTTTCAGTCACATGACAGACTTGCAAACTTCGCACCAGGCTGTGGCTGGAATAAGTGAGCAGACAAGGCCAATGGCAGCACAGCTATGGCCAAAGTATAGTATAGAGCATGTAGTTGTGTAGTGCAACCAAAATGACCACCACCGAATAGTTTAATTTTTATTTGAGGTCTGAGACATAAAGCATAGCCCCGCCAAGGACACACGGATAGCTCCACCCCATGTTCTGACTGGCCCAATGAAAATGGATGACCATTGATAGGTAAAGCCATCGATGATTATCCATCACATGGTTTGCTGCCATCGATGGCAACCAGCCATGGCCATCCCTAGTGCATACTGCTCATGATGCTGACTGCGTCCAATAAAAACACACACATTTATGCAAATCCTTAATGGTGATAACTGCATAACTAACATTTGTTGCACACAAAGCATGACAGCGGGCGAAAAGGGGGCATTTACTCCCCGGTTTAGTCACTCTTGGGACATGCTCAGCATGGGGGGACCAGGAAGAAAATGACAGTTGTCACCATGATGGGGAACCGCTACTGATGTCCGCTATGTAGTTGGTCGCTGCCACCCCCCCCCCTCCCCCCCCCCACCATCAGCCACACACACACACCACAGGGGCAGAATCCCTTAAACTACTGTAATAGAATTTTAAAAGTCACTTTACACTGCAGTGCCCACTGGTATTGTGCATATAATGAGCACATATGGTATATATTTAAGTGTTATATTTAAGTGTTATCTTAAAAATGAATAGAACATCTTATTTCGTCTGCCTCGCTTAGTTTTTCAGATACTCCAATCCACTTGGGAGGTTATTATCTGCTCTATCTGGCCATTACCTCTATTGTGTTTCCATTGCGCACTGTGATCTCTAGCATTCGGAAAAATCACACTGACTCCACGCCTCCGGTCGTGCTCCAGCCATGCAGCCGCACCACACATAGGGATGTGACGGCGAGAGACCTGTTGCTATTGACATGAGTTACCGTCAACTCTGATTGCAAGAATCAATTTTTCTTTTATCAGGATGCATTTTGCCGCTCTGTTCGCTTCCCATTCCGGATACGGCCTTCACAGATGAGCTATTAACCCACGCATGAGCCCGTCCTATTGTTCAGCAAAGTTATGGGGGGCAACGCAGTATATTAGGTGACACGTATAAGTTGTTATGCCCCATCTTATCATTGGGGACTGCTAGTGTGGACAGAGATGTCCCACATACAGGATTATCAGGTTATCTTAACAACAATGATCCGACTGATTACAAGTTTTCAGGCTGGAATATTCAGCTGCCAGTCGGGTATACTTCCCAATCGTCCTGATTTTGGCGGTAAGGCCCTGATTTTATGTGACCAGGACTGCCACTAGGAATCGTGGGGCCCGGGACAGGCATTCAGTCCCCAGCCAGGCACTGTGTAATGTGCGTGCCTGGCTGGGGGGCCGCCGGGTGGGGGAGGCGGTGTGTGTCAGCGGGGGTGAGGGAGTGGCACCGTGCCGCTGTCATTGCGAGCAGCTGCCCAGGTCCCTCCAGAGTCGGGGCCCGGGACAGCTGTACCCACAGCACCCCCTGTTGGCGCCCTGTATGTGACCACGTCAAGCTGGGGGGGGGGGGGGGGGGTGTTAAGGGGCATGGTCACACCCAATGTTACAGTCCCCTCCCTTTCCTGAATGGCTGCCTGCCGATGATGATAGTCATTACTACTCCACCTTGTGGCAGCTTTGAATCACTACCTGGATACTTCTTAAATAAATGTAAACAAAGGTAATATATACATTATGGTATAATTGTATTCTGCGCCTTCCACTACCGTGCTATAGGCCGGATTCAGCTTTGTTGGCAAAGCAAAAAAAGCCCACAACTGGGCAAAACCATGCTGCGCTGCAGGTGGGGTTGATGTAACATGTGCAGAAAGATTTAGATTTGGGTGTGTTCAAACTTGAATCTAAACTGTTGTGTAAAAATAACGCGGCCAGTATTTACCCTACACAGAAACAAATAACTCACCCAAATCTAACTCTCTGCCAGGGGCACCGCCAGTAAGTTACTGGGAAGGAGCGTGGCTATGCCCCTGTGATGAAACAAAAATATTCCTTTGTGCAGACAGCGGGGTAAGAGGGATACCACACCCACAAGCAGGGAGAGGGAGGACAGGCTGCCGCTGACTCTCTCTCCCCAGCTCAGCGTGGGCTGGAGAGAGAGGTTGTGTGCTGCAGCGGGAGGGCGCAGCAGGACCTACATCAGACCTGGGCCCTGGGTAAAAAGTACCCTCCCCTCTCTGCGCCACTGCTCTCTGCACATGTTACGTCTGCCCCACCTGCAATACAACATGGGTTTGCCAAGTTGTGTACTTATATGGTTTGCTAACAATGCTGAAATCAGGCCCCATGCTGCAGTGCCAGCATGCTCCCCGGTTCTTCACACGTGCACATAAAAAAAAAAAAAAAAAGGACTCACAGACAGACAGACAGAGCGGCAGGAGAGCCGTGCTCACAAGAAGGAAGCTCACATTAATTGTATGGCCTGTTATAATTAAGGTAAGCACTGCGCTGAGGAGGACGGCCCCAGAAGTCACCGGTGAGATCAGGGAAGCATTAGAGGTATATGGCCCCCGTTTAATAATTGCTCGCAGCCATCAGCTGCCTGTCAGTGAGCTTCCCATGCGGCTACCATAATAGAAGCTATATTTAAAACTTGCTGGGATAGGAGTGAGCAGACAGGAAAATCACAGTCTTTTTGCCAACGAGAGAATAAACAAGTCATGTATTACCTGAGCGACATCGGAGGAAAGTGCTATATAAGTGTTGTCGCAGTATCATTATAACCTGCAGGTCTGTCACACGAGGCTGAGGGTGTGATATTACGCTACATCCCGATGCTGCGGGAAGGATAGGTAACCATAACCACAGGCCATCGGAGTCTCCAGACAGAGGGGGTGAGTCCAAGCTGGATACGGTGGCTGCAGTAGCGGCATCTTTATGGTAATGCCATTGCCAATGGGCGTCTTATTGGGACCTACCGAGACACACAACGGCATGCAGCGACAAGCGGCAGCCTGCTGTGCACGAAGACGTTCTACTGGTGAACTAAGGGCCTGATTCAGACCTGCTCGCTGGTCTACAAATTCGCAGTTTGAGCGATTACCGGATGACTACTGTGTGCATCAACCGTTAGTAATTGTCAACCCTCGATGACTGGTGTCTATCCCTACGGTTTTGTCCATATGGTATACAGCACACAGCATCACTTTTTAACTGGTATGTACAAGGTGCATCCCACAACACTCATCCGGAAGTCATATTTCCAGTGACTGTTCCAAAAATAATTGGGGAGGAGAAACAGATGCATTTTCATATAATAAAAAATTACTGGGAGGACATTTTTTTTCTACAACTGCAAAAAACCCTGCGGGGTTAACAGTGATTCCCAATATAAACCCCCTGAGTCTGGGGAAGGAAATGGACAGCAGAATAAAGGGTTTGCATGTGCACATCTATCAAAGCATTTCCCAGGGGACATTGTGAATTCAGGTAGCACAGGGAATTGTTAGTAGCAAACCATATAAATCGGTCATTGACAGAGACAGACTGACCAATCTCCTAGATGGGGATCTATTTATCACAGGTGGCATCTGGGCGGCGGTAACTTTCCTACTGTATTAATACAGACAGGCCGGCCGTTAGAAATTGTGGGGACTGGGACTGACAAATTAGCAGGCCCATGCCAGGTACATCACTAGTAGTTTGTGGGCCCCATAGCAAAATCTTCAAAGGGCCCCCATAGAGAAAGGGTTTGATTTAATTCAGCGAACTGTAAATAGTGCTGGTAGGGAACTCCCTGATCGATTCAAATTAGCGCGCTTTTATGTTATGTAGAATGTCGGTACATGCGGATGTTTCGTTCAGCATTCTCTGACTGAATTGCCCCACCGCGATGCTGTTTGCAACAGGCTATGGCACAAAACAGCATCAGTGACATAGTTTTGTTGAAAATATATTAGTCAGACTTAGGAATGCGCTGATATGAAAAATCCTGGAAGCTCCCTCCTTGGGCTACTCAAAGAGAGGGAGGGAGTAGGAGAGGGTGTCAGGGTGAGACAGGGAGAGAAAAGGGAAGAGACAGGGAGCAGGAGAGGGTTTAAGGAGAAGAAGGGGGAGAGACAGGGAGATAGTGTCAGGGAGAGACAGGGATTGAGAGAGGGAGTCAGGGAAATAAACTGGAAGAGACAGGGAGTGAGAGAGGGTGTCAGGGAGAGACAGGGAGTGGAGTGAGAGAGTGTGTAAGGGAGAAACAGGGGTGGGAGCGGGTGTCAGGGAGAGAAACTCGAAGACAAAGGGAGTGAGAGGCGGTGTCAGGGAGAGAAAAGGGAAAAGACAGTGAGTGGGGGAGGGTGTAAGGGAGAGGAGGGTAGAGAGACAGAGATATGGTGTTAGGGAGAGACCGGGAATGGGATAAGGTGTCAGGGAGAGAAACTGGAATAAACAGGTATCGAGAGAGGGTTTTAGGGAGAGAAAGGCAGAAAGACAGGAAGTGAGAGAGGGTGTCAGGGAGTAAGCGAGGGTGTAAGAGAGAGAGACAGAGAGTAAGAGAGGGTGTCAGGGAGTAAGAGAGGGTTCCAGGGAGTGAGAGGTTGTTAGGGAGAAAGTAGGAGAGACAGGGAGTGTGAGAAGCTTTGAAATTAGGGGCAGAGAGAGAGATAAAGACAGAGATGAGACAGAGAAAGAGTGGCCAGGTGGAAGAGTGAACAGAAGATAGAAAGAGGAGAGGGGGAAGAGAGGGGTGGAGGGGGTTGGAAAAGGAAATGGAGAAGTGATGAGGAGGGGGCATAAGGAGGTGCGAGGATGAGAAGGGGGAAAAGCAGCAATTTTACATTCAGTGGGGCTGCCCCCTCATTGCTGGATCCCTTGCTTCTTAACGCCAGTGCCAGGATACCTTTGCCCAGCCCCGCATCACCTGCCTGGTCCTTCTGCCCGGTGCCATGTCCCCTACTTCTTCAGCCTGGGCCGGGTCCCCCGCTTCTTCAGCCCAGTGTCAGGTCTCCTACTGCCCCCCCCCCCCTTGTGTTTTGATCTTTTTACAGAAGATCACAGGTGGCACCACATTCACTAAGGGAGGAGCTCCTGAAATCCATGGAGAAAATCATGTCCTCTTTCAGATATTTTACATTCTTCTCTTTTCTTCTCCGAGTCCTTTTCTCTCTTTTTTATTCTTTATCCTCATCATTTTTCCACCTTCATCATTCTCTAAAATTCTCCTTTACCTTCCTTTTTCCTTCTTTATACTCCTCATATTTTTCAGTCCTTCTCTTGCGCTCTTCCTTTTCCCTTCTTCATTATTCTTTATCCTACACTTCCTTCATCCTTCTTTATCCCTTTTCCTTCTTCATTCTTCTCTCTATTCCTTTTCTTCAACCTTTATTTGTTCTCCTCTTGCTCCATACTAACCTATTTTTCACCCTTTTCCTCTTATAATGTAAATAGCAAAAGCCAGAGGTGTTAGGGATGGATTTATTTATTACTTATTAACAGTTTCTTATATAGTGCAGCAAATTCCGTTGCGTTTTACAATTGGACACACAAATAAAACAAAACTGGGATATTACAAACAGTAATAGAGGTACAGATGAAACCCCTCTCATTCACTGCCAGCGCTCGCCGGAATGTCCCGCTGGTGGAGAGCGACTCCATTAGGGTGGGACTCGGCGGCTGGGCTTCAGAGAGACGGGCAGGGTTAGGGGGGGTGTGGAGGGCGGCGGCGTGGAGCTCCGTCAGCACGGGGCGCATGAACGTCTCGTGCGCCCCCTTCCGATGGATGGCGGGGCCTGGCGGCTGGCGGGGGCTGGCGATTCTATCACCAGCCCCCACAAGCATGACAGCAGCTCCATCTGTAGATCAGTGGATGAGTTGGGGACCACTATGAGCCCAGGCTGAAAACCTCCCACCCAACACTATTCCCACCCAGGGTGAAAACTACAAATTATATGCCCATTTTACCACTGGCGGCAACGATATCACAGCGACCGTTCAAGCTGAACCCCCCCACCCACCACCACCACCACCACCACCTCCACAATATTAGAGACATTTTAATCCAATACAATTTAATAAGCTTTATGGACTAATAAAATATATATTTTTTTAAGTGTGAAGCCAGTTGTAAAAACAGTGAAATATTTTGCTGATGAGATCGTCAGTGATCTGTATACGCTATTCCTATGCCACAATGTATCAATGAACTGGCAACATTAGTATCAACTTGAAATAGGCTAGGCACTACCGTAGGCAGGGGAAATAAGACAACACAGAACAGGGTAGGTTGTAAGGATAATGGGAGGGGGTTATTGGAAAAGACAAATTATTTAAAATAAAAATTACCGTATATACTTGAGTATAAGTCGACCCAAATATAAGCCGAGGCACCTCATTTTACAACATAAAAACTGAGAAAAAACTTGACACAAGTGGGACCATCACTCGACTATAAGCCGAGGGGGGCCTTTTCAACATAAAAAATGTTCTGAAAAAGTAGGCTTATACTCGAGTATATATGGTATATACCAGTGGTTCCCAAACTGTGTGCCGTGGCTCCCTGGGGTGCCTCGGGACACTTGCAGGGGTGCCCTGGGTTGGTGGTCCAGGACCAATCAAAATTATTAATGGCTAATTATTTATGAGCAAAACAAGTGCTGGTGGCTGGCAATTATAAAATGTGTATAAACAGAAGCAAATCCTGGCCTTTACCACATAACTGATCCTAAGAATCGCATATAAACCCAATCTAATAAAAAAATTTAGCCTAGGGGTGCCGTGAATTTTTTTTTTATACTCTAGGGTGCCGTGAATCAAAAAAGATTGGGAACCCCTGGTATATACTGTTAAATCCAGGTACGTTACCATGGTTACCTTTAAAAAAAGCATCAGTTGGATTGATTGGTGGCCCTGGGGTATGGGTAGGCATTTTTGTTTTTTATTTGAATACATTGAATGGCACCCACTTGCTGACCCCTCCGTTCCAGCACCTATGCATCAATGCATAAAGTGCTGCTGCTATTATAATACTGGGGCTACTTGATAAGCTGCAAGTCCAAGTGTCCCAATGCCAGGACAAGTGGCACATACCGTAGGCATTACTGGAAGTGGTACCTGCATGGCTAACATTTGTTCCTTATCCTTAGTGTCAGACAGTTAACCTCTAGAAGATCACCACTGTGATAAATGCCATAATGATTTGTCTGTAGCTGCTCAGAGCTGCACTTGCCCAGCTGTGGTGCATGAGCCCAGCTACAGAGCATACAACTAGCTACAGAGCATAAACCTAACTACGGAGCATGTACCTAGCCACGGAGCACGCACCCAGCTGGAGAGCATGTACCTAGCCACGGAGCACGCACCCAGCTGGAGAGCATGTACCCAGCTACAGGGCATGTACCTAGCCACGGAGCATGTACCCAGCTGGAGAGCATGTACCCAGCTACGAAGCATGTACCCAGCTACGGAGCATGTACCTAGCCACGTAGCATGTACCCAGCTGGAGAGCATGTACCTAGCCACGGAGCACGCACCCAGCTGGAGAGCATGTACCCAGCTACGGAGCATGTACCTAGCCACGGAGCATGTACCCAGCTGGAGAGCATGTACCCAGCTACGGAGCATATGCAGTACTAAAATCCTACTGTAACTCAGACTTGCATGCAATGATGCTACATCAGCTCTGGCATGATATAACAAGGGAGTCAGTATCCTCCAGACTCATCTTCCAGAATGTTCTGACCAGAACATAGGAAATTCCAGACATGTCTGCGGATTTATGGCTCAGAGAAATGTTGTTTCAGCTTCAACAGAGGAACTTGCAAAAATCCTCTTTCTTTAAACACAGCCAGATTCCTTATATATTCTCAGGCCAGAAGCCCCATGTATGGCTGCCCACCAACATTGAGGTCACCTCTACCAAGCAGGTCCCTACACTCCGGGGTTCAGTTCTGGGATGCAGGGCACTCCAAACCAGTCCAGCTAACTGTCTCGTTTTTCGCTGGACCATCCCGCTTTTTTGGGACACTCTATAAGAAACTGTTAATAAATAAATAAATGTTATATATGCGCATCCCCTCCACGCTGCACTGTGCTTCTCAGTTGGCGGATCAGTTCAATCACAGTGTTGTCTGCCAAGCAGAGCGCCGTGCCTAGGACACAGAGAGGGAGCACTAAGCTGATGCCGATCTGTGCTTCCTCTCTGTGTCCTAGGGCCTTATTCTAGTTCACTCATAGAGGCAAATTCCTTCTCAGATGGACAAAACCATGTGCACTACAGGTGGGGTAGATGTTACTTGTGCAGAGAGAATTAGAATTGGGTGGGGTTTTTCTTCAAAGTGAGATCTATATTGCAGTGTAAAAATAAAGCAGTCAGTATTTACCCTGCTCGAAAAAATTGGGTGTTCCCCCACAAGGGAGGAGAGGAAGGTGGCGCTGCGACTTGAGCTGGATCACTAGCAGCTGCTAAAAGTTGTCAGGCTAGTCGGGCCTGAACAATAACAACAAAGGAAAAAAAGAAAAAGATAGCAGCGCTGTATAAATAAATCTACTATTAAAAAATAAAAATAAATATAAAAAATTGGACTGATTGTACAATAAAATCAATACATTTTATTCAAATACAGTGAATGACCGTTTGGGGAAATGCTGGTAAGATGCAAGTTAGTCCCACATGAAGAATAAGGGGAGGGACTGTCTGTTCCTATTATGCCTTGAATTCAGACCATATAAAGTGCAAGTTCAAAAAAATTGGGTTACCGTCCACCTGTTAGTTGAAGACCAGGGTGTGCTGTTGATCCTCTCAGGGACTCCAGGCCTGGATGGGCTGGGCCGAGTGTATAGGGTGATATTTTTAACTACTTTTTGGACGCCATTTTGTCATGTATAACCTCCATTTTGTATCTGTATAACTTCATTGCTATATAAATGTACTTTTCATTAGGATTAGTGTTTTTACAGACATATAGGCACCAGTTAGAAATATAGTTCCATTCTATGTGTCAGCTGTTTTTTACCCTTGACCTGGTGCGAAAGATATAGTGTGTGGGAAGGGTAGCCAGTGTTTAGGCAAACTGATTATAATAAATATATGTTCCTGCTATCAGTATGTCTGATCGGAACTGTCTAGTAAGCTGTTTGGGCTATTGTGTCCATAACTATGTGAACGGGAATCGTGTCATTTTGGATAATTTATATCACGTGAACAGACTGCTACATCCAGCTTCACAGAATAGGTATAAAGTCTAGAGACTTTTACATAGCAGAAGTTCCTGAAGCTAGGTCTGTCTGCAGCGGACATAGATTTCTAAATCACCTCAGTGTAAGAACTCAGTAGAGTTACTTAAAGAGGGACCCTGAGGACAACTGGACTTTTATTCTTTAAACTACTGATGACAACCATCCGGGACAGATCTTAAAACATCAGATAAAAGCTGAGTATTAACTTGTTACTTATTTGCATGTTTTTATTATTGTAGCTTAAATAAATGTTTATCTTTGTTTTGAAATGTCCTGTGTCAGTCTCCATATTTAACACATTGTATCCTATAACCTGGTCACTTGAGTTATTACTTTCAACTGACAACACCGAGTCATCCTCCAAGATTATGGGGAGTGCACCCAAAGGCTGTAGTCAGTACTGATGGTATAGGATCCTCCAGTGCACAATGGCAGGGTCCAAAAGGTTGGTACAGTGCAAAGAAGGGGGGTTTCAAGGCTGGTCCGGATTAGTCCAAGAAGTGGGTGGGCTGGTCACCTGACGCGTTTCACCGTCTCAGCAGCTTTATCAAAGGTGTTGACATAATGCATCAAAGGGATTTATATACCTGACTAAACAGGAAGTAGGTTGGTCACATGACAAACAATGTACACATAATCAGTTCAATATACATAAAAATATAATAAATATGTGAAGAGGAGGCAGAGGCTGGAGTATAGAATTTAATTGTGTTTTAATTAAACTAATTTGAATAAAAAGAATGCTAGAAATGAACAATAATGATATAATTAATTAAATTAATTCATTGGTCAATAAAGGTCACATGTCACGGAAAGTATCTGATGTCCATTAGTCTAGCATCATCATAGTACAGAGCTAGCTAGACATTGGTTGGTTTGACTACATGTGTAAAGCTTGTAGCTTTAATATTGGTTGGGCCCATATGATCAGGAAGTGGGGCATCGCTAAACATCGCCGCATTGGGCGGAAGTGGGGCACTGTTCAGCACTCCTAAGTTTTTTTTATATTTTTTTATATTTATTTTTAATAGTAGATTTATTTATACAGCGCTGCTATCTTTTTCTTTTTTTTCCTTAGTATTTACCCTGCACAGAAACAAAATAACTCACCCAAATCTAATTCTATCTGTACCTGTTACATCTGCCCCCCTGCAGTGCACATGGTTTTGTCCATCTGAGCAGCAATTAGCCTCTAAGAGTGAACTAGAATAAGGCCCCTAGACTCAGGGCTCTGCTGGTCAGCAGTGCTATGACTGAGGATCTGCCAGCTGGGGAACACCGTGAAGCGCTGAGGAGACGCTCTGTCACTCTATAGTTGGGAGTGTCCGGTAATCGGCAGTGGGTACTGGTAAATGACCGAAAGGGGTCATGGATGGCACTAGGGGGAGAAGTGGGACATGGCAGACACTTGGGGAAAGATGGACATGGCTGACAAGTATGCATATGTGGCACTATTCATGCGAGCATTATGTGTGTAAGGGCAGGGCCGAAACTAGGAGCAAGGCAGTCATTTGGTGCCCGCCTCCCCCCCCCCCCTTTCCCCTGACCTGACACACCAAATTACCACCTTGCCGCAGGCGCCGGAGACCCCCCTCCCCCGCTGACAACATACATACCTGTGTGCAGCCAGCGGGGGTCCGGGGCCTGGTGTAGCCGCTGTAGCGGCAGCTTACTTTGACTCCGTCCGTCTCCTACTAGCGCGGTGGCGGGAAGCGCTGATGGCTTTGAAAAGACTTGTCGGACGCTGATTGGCTGAATTCAGCCAATCAGCGTCCGGCAAATCTTTTCAAAGTCATCAGCGCTTCCCGCCGCGCTAGTAGGAGACGGACGGAGTCAAAGTAAGCTGCCGCTACAGCGGCTACACCAGTCCCCGTAACCCTGCTGCCTGTCCGGTGCGCGTGACCCTCCAGTCCCCCCTAGTTACGGCCCTGGTAAGGGGAGCTACTGTGCTGTGTGGTGTAATGTGACTTGTTACTATTATGCGACCACGCCCCTTAACCATTAAGCCATGCCCCTAAAATATTTTTTGCACGCCATCGGCTTGACTAGCTGTGTTCCACTCGCAGCTAAAAATTTCGGGGGAAATTTACTAAAGCTTCTAAAAACTAAAAGAGATGATGTTGACCATAGCAACCAGATTTTGTCTGCATCCTAGTAAATGATAGACAGAATCTGGTTACTATGGTGAACATCAACTGGCAGAAGTTTGAAACTTTCAAGAGTGGCCCCTGATTGGCTCTGAAAGTGCTGATAAAATTAATGTCACATGATCTTTATCTTCCAGATGCGGCAGAGCCGGCCCTAGCCTAAATGAAACCCTAGGCAAGATTTTGGCTGGTGCCCCCTAGCACCGCCACTAGTTCCTCCTCTGACCCTGCTCCCCCTTCCCAGCACCATCAACCCTCATCATAGTAGTCATCATTTTGGTGCTCCTACCCGCAATATTTTAAATAGAAACAGTGCACACATTCGGTGCGCAGCCCAAACAGGGGTGTGTTCTTGCTGGGAAGGGGCATGGCCACACAATAGTACCCCCAATTCAAATTATGCCACACAGTAGCGCAACTTTACTCACATTATATAATGCGATGGTGTCCCTTATTCACGTTACATCACAGAGTAGTACCACTTTACCTTATGTACATTACTCCTTACATTATTCACATTATACCTTTAGAAAAAAATCCTGGGAAAATATTGTATTTTAAGCACCTCCATGGCCACATAGTAACCCAGCACAAAGCAGTGTGTGCTGGGCAGAGGAAAAGAGCTGCAGCTGCTGCTGTTACTTAAGAGGAGGCGGCCCGGGGCCCTCACTGGGCCCTTCCATAAGGCTTTGGCCTGGGTAATTTGTACCCCCTACCCCTTTCTTTCGGCACCCCTGATAATACCACACAGTAATGTAGTGTTCATTCTAGCACCCGCCATATTTGAAATCCCATGCAGTTCCTCTTCCCTGCCTGGGGTGTCGCTGTCTGCTGTTGTGCTTCTAGCACAGTGTGGTCTGTATATCAGCACTGATATGCAAAACAGACCTGTGCTAGAAACACCAGAGCCGACAGTGACACCCCAGACAGGGAAGAGGAACTGCATGTATTTTCAAATATCGGGGGTGCTAGAATGAACACTAGTAATGCCCCTCACACATGACACACATTATTAATGTCCTTATAACCATAATGCCCCTTACACATTATGCCAACCTTTATTAATGCCCTTTATACATATAATGACACACATAATGCCCGTTACACATATATTGCACATTATTAATGCCCTTATACACATGACACACATAATGCCTGTTACACATATGTCGCACATTATTAATGCATTTATACATGACACACATAATGCCCCTTATACATATGCCGAACACTATTGCACAACCAACCCACCCACAGACAGCACTCGCACAGCCGCTAACACTGTGACCTCTGCCTCTGCTTGGATACAGATGTTTCCTCATACATCTTGACTCAATAGGCCATGCAGCTCCTGGCCAGTTCTGCTAACGTTGGGTGCATTTTTTGCTGAAAATTCATCTTATTTGCATTGTTATGACCAGCACACACAAGGAGCTTCCGATGATTAAAATATGTGACATAAATATATTCTGTGTGCGACTGTGGCTGTACCTGCATAGAGAATGCTGTGTTACAGTGATTTCCATGAACACACTATTTGATATGCAGATACAGCCTCACTCACACACAGAATTTAGGCATGCTGCATATCATTTTAATCAGCAGAAGCTGCTGATGCCCCTAGGCATTCCAAATGCCCTAGGCAATTGCTGAGTTTGCCTATGCCTAAGGCCGGCTCTGAGATGCGGAATGGCTCAGAGACGTAATGTAGGGAGTGACGCGGCTGCCTGTGCTAATACCTCCACCTTACAATTAGGCTTTTACTCTGTGCAATTGATTACAGATGTATCACAATTGCATGACAGGCTCTCTGTGACAGATTAATAAGATTCTGCCCTCCTCCTCTGACAACTCTGTGATTAAACTGCCCTTAAATTACCCAGCATGCTCAGCTCCCAGGCAATCCCATACACAATGGGTGAAGCTGACTGTTGCCGACACAAACAAAGAATGTCAGCCGCAGATATATATACACTCCTGATTTTCAATACTTTTAGTGAGCTGAGGCAATTTCTATGTCAGCAAATTGTTCCCTGCAGCTTCTGTGCTGACATTTTCCTCATGGCGGAAAGGAATAATAATGATAAAAACAGCGAGGAAACCAATATGCCCCTTCTGGATCCCTGTAAAGCTTTACTTTCTAAACACAGCTGGAACGTCTCATTCCTTATTTATTATTCTGTGTGTTATTATTATAGGTGATCTACAAGTCACACTGTTTCCATACAGTAAAGGAACTTTTTAAAATTAAAACTAATCAGTTCAATACAGATATGTATTTATATATATATATATATATATATCTCCTATATATTTGGCTACATCTGTCACTCAAAGTGGGTGTCTGTGTCTATAACGCTCTGTTCCTGGACTTTCCTCTTAATGTGTGATTGCCTTCATCTGTGCTGAACACCTTTCTGAGAAATTAACCTGTTTAAAACAGGTGATGGCAATCATACATTAAGGGGAAGTCTAGAAACAAGAGCATTGTGTCCCTCCTGGAGAGGGTCATGTTGGGAGGTATGTGACAGAGAACCAGCCCAGTGAGCCCACAGACAGTGCCAGACACCCACTGCCTTCCCATGTTGCCCAGCACTGCTACTCCACAGCCACCAGGTGAGCGCCCCCCTCCCGCGATTTGCGGCAAAACCTCCCCCTCCCGCGATTCGCGGCAAAAACACCCGCTCCCCCGCGACCCCCCCTACCGCGATTCGCAGCAAAAACACCCCCGCGACCCCCCCTCCCGCGATTCGCTGCAAAAAGACCCCCCCACGACCCCTCCCGCAATTCGCGGCATAACCACCACCCCGCGACCCCCCCCTCCCACGAATCGCGGCAAACCCTCCCCCGTGACCCCCCCCCCCCCCGATTCGCGGAAAAAACACCCCCCGCGACCTTCCTTCCCGCGATTCGCGGCAAAAAGAACCCCCCCGCGACCCCCCCTTGCACGATTGGCGGCACCCCCCTGCGACCCCCCTCCCGCGATTCGCGGCACCCCCCCCCCCGCAATTCGCAGCAGCCCCAGGATTAAATGGCACATGCAAAACACTGAAATGGCTATGGTCGACAATGAAAAAGGTTGACATGAGTTTTTGAAGATTTATTTTTAATTTTTTTAATTTTTTCATATTCATTGTCATGTGTCGACATGGACACCAATGAAGTGGCACACTTATGTCAACATTTACATGTGTTGACCTTTCTGTGTTGATTTTTTCTTGTGGCAATTCACGTCATACCCCCCCGCAACCCCCCTTCCGCGATTCGCGGCACCCCCCGTGACCCCCCACCTCCCGCAATTCGCGGCAACCCCCCCACCGGAACCCCTGTGAACCCCGCCCTCCCGCGATTCGCGGCACCCACCCCCGCGACCCCCCCTCCCGCAATTCTCGGCAGCTCCAGATTAAAATTGCACATGGAAAACACTGACATGGCTATGGTCGACAATGAAAAAGGTTGACATGAGTTTTTGTCATTTTTTTGTCATTTTTTGAATATTTTCATATTCAGTCTCATGTGTCGACATGGACACCAATGAAGTGCCACACTTATGTCAACATTTACATGTGTTCACCTTTCTGTGTTGATTTTTTTCTTGTGGCGATTCGCGTCACACCCCCCGCAACCCCCCCTCCGGCGATTCCCGGCACCCCCCACGCGACCCCCCCCCCTCCCGCAATTCGCGGCAACCCCCCACCGGAACCCCCATGAACCCCGCTCTGCCGCGATTCGCGGCACCCACCCCCCGCAACCCCCCCTCCCGCAAATCGCAGCACCCCCCGCGATTCGCGGCAGCCCCAGGATTAAATGGCACATGCAAAACACTGGCACGGCTATGGTCGACAATGAAAAAGGTTGACATGAGTTTTTGAAGATTTATTTCATTTTTTTAATGTTTTCATATTCATTGTCATGTGTCAACATGGACACCAATGAAGTGGCACACTTATGTCAACATTTACATGTGTTGACCTTTCTGTGTTGATTTTTTCTTGTGGCGATTCGCGTCACACCCCCCCGCAACCCCCCCTCCCGCGATTCGCGGCACCCCCGTGACCCCCCACCTCCCGCAATTCGCGGCAACCCCCCACCGGAACCCCTGTGAACCCCGCCCTCCCGCGATTCGTGGCACCCAACCCCGCGACCCCCCCCTCCCGCAATTCGCGGCACCCCCCGTGATTCGCGGCAGCTCCAGAATTAAATTGCACATGGAAAACACTGACATGGCTATGGTCGACAATGAAAATGGTTGACATGAGTTTTTTTTTTTTTCATTTTTTGAATATTTTCATATTCATTCTCATGTGTCGACATGGACACCAATGAAGTGCCACACTTATGTCAACATTTACATGTGTTGACCTTTCTGTGTTGAATTTTTCTTGTGGCGATTTGCGTCACCCCCCCCCCCATAACCCCCAATCCCGCGATTCACGGCACACACACACACACCTCCCCCGCGATTCTCGGCACCCCACCCCGTGACCCCCCCCTCCCGTGTTCACGGCACACCCCCGCGACCCCCCCCCTCCCATGATTCGCCGCAACCCCCGCCCCGTAACCCCCCCTCCCGCGATTCGCGGCACCCACCCCCGCGACCCCCTCTCCTGCAATTCGCGGCACCCCCCCGCGATTCGCGGCAGCTCCAGAATTAAATTGCACATGGAAAACACTGACATGGCTATGGTCGACAATGAAAAAGGTTGACATGAGTTTTTGAAGTTTTTTTTTTCAATTTTTGAATGTTTTCATATTCATTCTCATGTGTCGACATGGACACCAATGAAGTGCCACACTTATGTCAACATTTACATGTGTTGACCTTTCTGTGTTGATTTTTTCTTGTGGTGATTCGCGTCACACCCCCCCACCCCCCCGCAACCCCCACTCCCGCGATTCACGGCACACACACACACCCCCGCGATTCTCGGCACAGCACCCCGTGACCCCCCCTCCCGTGATTCACGGCACACCCCCCGCGACCCCCCTTACCATGATTCGCCGCAACCCCCGCCCCCGTAACCCCCCTCCCGCGTTTTGCGGCAACCCACCCCGCGACCCCCCTCCCGCGATTCTCTGCAATCCCTCCCCTCCCGCGATTCGCAGCATCAACCCCCCACAACCCCCTCTCCTGCAATTCGCGGCACCCCCCGCGACCCCCCCTCCTGCAATTCGCGGCACCCTCCGCGACCCCCCCTCCCGCGATTCGCGGACACCTAAGTTGCAATACAGGGCATCTTTCATACAATTCTAACCATATTTCTCATATACAAACGTTCACAAATTAAGGGGGCGCAGCCCCTTACGACGGTGTGAAGAGCGCCCGTAGGGCGCGATGAATCACCTAGTATATATATATATATATATATATATATATATATATATGTGTGTGTGAATGAAAAGAGAGCGCCACATACCTGGAGGAATTTGATTACTAGATAATTTTACTGTGATTTAATATATAAAAATCAATAAACCTAAAAATAACAATACAACATAATTACCTCCTTATATACATTAAAAGGAAGGTATTTGATAGTACGAGGGCTGCATAGGCTCGGGTGTATTTCAGAGCCTGGGAATTTGGGGGTTGTAAATAAAGTTATTGCAGAAAGTAAGGTGCTATAGGAAAAAACCTCAGGCAGCCAGAGGCAGGTGGATAGGCCAATGAGGTAGCTTAGGGGAGGTAGCTTAATAAGGGGTATATAGGGGCAAGTTGGGAGGAAGTACTTCCTCTTTGAGTCTGGATCCCCACCCTCCCTTCCCTTTTTATTTTGTCCAACCAATTTGATTCGATAGCTTTAATTATAAATCGGCGAGAAGGCGCTCTCGACCAGCAGTCAGGTGAGGTGTCAGGCGGTCGCCGTGCGGTATTGACCCCCTTTGCCAGGATGGTGGGCGAGTCCCGACTTGGCGGGGGGACGTTGGACACTTCCTGGAGGTGTCCGCGCCATACCGTAGAAGGGGCGGTGAGTCCGCCACGGCGCAGGCTGTACCTTACGTAGGGGGTATCTTTGTTGGATTGGCTACCATTGACATACACCTTTGACTGGTGCTGGTCTCAAGTGCTTTTCTTGGCCATCCCTTAAGACAAATAAGGGTCATACCATTTCAATAAAATATAATGACCAGTTTAAACTTATGCCATTGTTGTCCGAGTCGTTATTTTAAGTTAAGGTGTCTTGTGTGAGTTATTTCTAGGGACTTAAGGTTAAGTTATGGTATAGGCCAAGCAACATAATTCCTTAGGCGCCTTAAGAGTTTTAGAGCTGAACCAAACTCCGGATTGATGCCTGCGGGTTCATTAATATGACAAAACGTCTTTAGGATTGTGGCATGGAATAATTAGATTGAAACAGTTCTTTGTGGTCACAAGAATTAGGGGCCACTGTTCATCCAATATAAAAACTTTCCACAGTCAATGAGTGGATAAATTCCGACCCTCAAATGTAAATTGCGGCAATACCTCTGGTCTTTTTCAGACTCCAAAACCTGCGGTCGCCATGGAGGATGTTCCCAGTGCGGCTCTAACTACAACCCGCCCGGCGGTTGGATGCTGGCCGCCAATGATGATTCAGCAGGGAGTGAACCACACTAACCTGAGGTGGTGTTACAGGTGCTCCGTTCGCGGCTTCCAGGGATAAGCAGGTGGGGTCTGTCAGCGGTGCACTGCTGTAGCAGAGGGAAAGCGGCCGTTTGTTAGCGGTATCAGGCAGTCCGGGCAGATGTCAGGCAAGGTGGTCTGTGCCCCGATAAAACCTTGACGCGTTTCTCCGCTATATAACAGTGGCGGTTTCTGCCCGATACCCCTAACAAATGGCCGTTTTCCCTCTGCTACAGCAGTGCACCGCTGACAGACCCCCACCTGCTTATCCCTGGAAGCCGCAAACGGAGCACCTGTAACACCACCTCAGGTTAGTGTGGCTCAGTCTCTGCTGAGTCATCATCGGTGGCCAGCCGACTGCAGCTGACCGCCGGGCGGGTTGTAGTTAGAGCCCCACTGGGAACATCCTCCATGGCAACCGCAGGTTTTGAAGTCTTAAAAAGACCAGAGGTATTGCCGCAATTTACATTTGAGGGTCGGAATTTATCCACTCATTGACTGTGGAAAGCAGCGGCGTAACTATAGCACCGCAGCCCCCGCCACCGCGCGGGGGGGGGGGGGCGCTGTGCATGTAGGGGCGCCGGGGGCTACGGTGCTATAGTTAAACCCCCCCTTAATCCCCCGCAGACTTACCTATCGCGCTGGTCCCGGCGGCTCCATTCTTCGGCTGAGGACCACCACAAAATGGCCGCCCCCATATAGCACACAGTTCTCTGAAACTGTCTGCTGTATGGGGGCGGCCATTTTCTGGTGGTAAGGCTGTGGGGGATTGAGGGGGGGTTTGCATGGGCGGCGGGGTAGGAGTGCTTGGCGAGGCGGCGGGGGCGCCCCCCCCCCCTGTCGGCGGGGGGGCGCCCAAAACGTAGCTACGCCACTGGTGGAAAGTTTTTATATTGGATGAACAGTGGCCCCTAATTCTTGTGATCACAAAGAACTGTTTCAATCTAATTATTCCATGCCACAATCCTAAAGACGTTTTGTCATGTTAACGAACCCGCAGGCATCAATCCGGAGTTTGGTTCAGTTCTAAAACTCTAAATACCTTCCTGGTTTATAAGGAGGTAATTATGTTGTATTGTTATATTTATGTTTATTGATTTTTATATATTAAATCACAGTAAAATTATCTAGTAATCAAATTCCTCCAGGTATGTGGCGCTCTCTTTTCATTCACATATTATATATATATATATATATATATATATATATATATATATATATATATATATATATATACATACACACACATACATATCTGTATTGAACTGATTAGTTTTAATTTGAAAAAGTTCCTTTACTGTCATTAGCAATTTCCAGAATTGCACCTGGGAGCAGCCACAAGCCACAATCTATATTTCTAAGAAATACTTTTAGTATAAATATATATATATATATATATTGAATGGTGGAGCATTTTTTTAATTGTCGCGCCTGATTGGTTTGTCGTTGTTTCCATACAGCCATTAAATACCTCACCGTTCTCAGGGGGTCTATTTATCAAGCAGTGGTAACCCTTTTTCACATTTTTTTGTGGTCCCTTTATTTTCGAACATACAGTACTGTATCACCTTCCCTGTTTCCATGGAATTTACCACAAATATTTCATGACAAATAGGCCACCAAATAGGAAACCATTCCCTCTGCCACCTAATTACCCCCCGCTCTTCTCACCATTACGGAAAGCCAGGGCCAGTGGTAGGGTTTTTGGCAAACCCCCCCCTGCAAACTATAATGTTTTTCTATTAGAATTACTGTGGAGGGCCAAGGTGGAGTACAATCTAGTCATACCTCACCATTACAGGTGGTCGTCAGTTCCACCCCCTCCCTTTATGACCCAATGGAACATGCTAAAGACCTCTGTGTACCTCTCAACTTTAGCTTATTTAAAATCGGAACCGCTCTGAGAAGGGGGCTACCGGGCAGGGGCACACAAAGTGCTTTCTGAGCAGCTGGAACCCCCCCCCCCCCCCCACGGTTCCCTCCCTGCACTGAAGAGATGCCAGGAGCTATCACTGGCATTTCCCCAACCTTCCCCACGGGACACTCTCTAGGAGGGATAGTCAGCCATTTTGTTCCTTTGTTGACCAGTATTTTACATGTATTTCTGAAATGTTTGCATTACCCCGCTTTATGTATTATTTCTTCATATGAAAACTAGTGGGAGTAATTCCACTGTACTTGGAGCATGGGAGTGAAAATCGGACGTCTAAAGGACATTTGGAGATAAAACTGAAGCCTTATGTAAAGTTGTCAGACCCACTTTAATTACTTAGAAATCAGGAAATGAAGGAGGGCTGTACATTTTTATGTGGTTGACAATAATATTCAGTAATTATTGTCCACAACCTTGACAGACTCCACAGAGCTGATCAGCCGTAGCTAAATACTTCTTTTTGAATGCAAATGAAAATTTGTCAAACAATTGCCCTTGAGATGTGCAAACAAGAATGATGAAGAAGCAGAGAAGTAGGACGGGGGATTACTCCAGAACAACACTGTGATGTTCATGAGGGATCTTAAACAAAAAATTACCATAAAATTAAGTCGACGTAGCCCTAAACTATCCAATTGCTGGCCTACAAAATTCACACAGGTTCCGGTGGTTAGGTCGGCAACTACTGGTTGACAAAAAACTTGTCATGCCTTAGGTAGACACTGACAAAAGGTCATTACAAGCAAGCGCTGCCATGACAATTGTCGGCACATGAAAAGGTCGACATGAATTTTTCACAATAATTTTCTTTCAAACAACATACAGTATTCATACTTCACGAAGTATTCCCAGGTGGCACAAAGGGGGATTGCGGGCGAAGTTCTCCGAAGGCAGAATGTAATGTAAGGGGGCCCTGAGGTGATCATGAGGACTGTGCAACACGACCTGGCCGCTTCAGTGTCGCAGTCGCAGACCTGTGTTTTTATTTTATTTTAGAACACATTCCATTGGGACAACTGCAGGGCAAATACAAAACCCAGAGAACTGCTGCCATTTGGAGGGAATCCATTTCTAAGTACAGTACTACTCCCAGAACACTATGCCAAGCACATGCTGAGTGTTGTAGTTCACAAACAGCAGGGAGGCCATTGCACATGCAGCCAGCCTCAGGGCCATATGCACTAAGCTTCAAAAGTGATAAAATGGAGAGTGATAAACAGCCAGCCAATCAGCTCCTGCCTGACATTTTTTAAACACAGCTTGTGACATGGCAGGCAGGAGCTGATTGGCTGGCTGTTTATCACTCTCCATTTTATCACTTTTGAAGCTTAGTGCGTCTGTCCCCCTGTGTTTAATGCCTATGAATGAATGGTGTGCATAGCTAGCGGTTTTACTTGAGCCTCTCTCTGTGCAGCCGTATTGATCCGCAACCGCTGTACCGGTCATGTCACAAAATCTATATACAGTATGATGTGAGCAGGGAAAGCACCGTGGCCATTACACTATAAATAGGTATTTCCGTATACATACCATCTCCCCCTCCAGTGCCAATTCATGCACGATAAATATAAATCAATGTCTTTACTTGTCCGGCTTCTTCCAAGCTCACATTTACCCTCAGATGATGTGCGCTCCTGCGGGTCGCTAGTGACGTCCTCCATCATCTGTACAGCTCAATCTGAGGATATCGTCAATGACAGCTATACTGCTGGATGTGGCCATGGATCAGTGAGCAAGATTGTGGAAACGCGCGCTGAGTGGTTAGCGGCTACCGTGAAAGAAAGAAATCCTGCCCTGTTCAAATGTGCGGTTGAATTGCAAAAACATCGCTATTCGCTATCCTGTTGCACATCCATATGGTTACTGCCAGGTAGAACCGTGTTACCTAGCTATGCCGACTGTAGGAGAGGGGGGGTTTACTGAATTGTTGGAAGAGCTGGCTAGTGCCCTGGGTGTGCCGCCTATTTTCCTATATGGTCCATGCAGTGGCGTAAGTTCATCCCAGCTGCCCGGAGGCGAGATAAGTATTGGTGCCCCCCCCCCCCCCCAAATAGCTCATTCAGTAAGGTGTCTGTCTCAAGTAGGGTCATGGGATCTAACATAGTGTGTGACACTTGCAAAAATGATGTTAGAAGGGGGAGTCAGCCACATTAGCAATATCAACTGCTTTCATTTGACTGATTCAAACTTGAAGGGGGGAGAGGTGCCCCCTTGGGAACAGGAGCCCGGCAGCAGATGTCTCCATTGCCTCCCAGAGTTCTGCCTCTGGGTCCATGCACTTTGAGTTCTGGAGAGGGGTGGAATGGAGGGGGGAATCAGACAGTATGGGTCAGATTCGAAGTATTATCACTAAAAAAAGGACTACACACGCGGAGATCGCAGAGCGTTCTGAGCGATGCTAGATCGCTCAGAATGCTCAGCACACAGCGCTGCACAGCGATGTGTGTGCTGAGCGATCTGTCAGGGCCAGTGTTCTCCAGTGATATTAATCGCCTGGCGATAGCGATGTGCGGGGCCACACATTGTTATCACTAAGGCCGACTAGGTGATCTAGTGCAGGGTTGCCAACTTTTTTAATCTTCTCTCCGGGAGAAGCCCAGAGAGGAGACTTTCAGCAGGAGTTCGGGGGCGGGGCTTGTGTGTGACGTCATTGCGGAGAGCGGGGGTCCCCCAGAAACCGGGAGGGTTGCCTACCTTTCCAGGGGGCCGGGAGGCCTACCCTCTCGATCCGGCCATTCCGGGAGGGTAGGCAACCCTGATCTAGTGTGATCACTTAGAAAATGGCCGGGGATTGCTGCATGTGTAGGCCCCATTACACCTCTGATTAGAATGATGACAATCCCCTCTACCAGTTAGACACTTCTAACAGAGGCAGATATACAAATTAAATCAATCTAAGGGACCTTTAAGGCTACATTTACATTCATTGAGTCACATAACGTAAGCCGGTGAAGTTGTCTGGAAGATGCAATACAATTAAAACGATCCCTAAGAACAAGATTAACCCCTTCCTGACAGAGCCAGTTTTTGCGTTCCTGACAGAGCCCTTTTTTTCAAATCTGACATGTCTCACTTAAGTGGGGATAACTTTTTTTTGCTTTTACTTATCCCAGTGATTTTGAGATTGTTTTTTCGTGACACATTGTACTTCAAATTAGTGGTAAATTTGGGTCGATACAGTCTGTGTTTTTTTGTGAAAAATACCAAAATATCGTGAAAAAATGGAAAATTTAGCGATTTGCAAAATGTTAAATTTTCTGCTTGTGAGACAAATAATCTTACCACTCAAAATAGTGAATAACTAACATAGGCCATATGTCTACTTTATGTTGACATCATTATTTCAACTTCCTTTTAATTTTTTGGGACACTAGGAGGCTTACAATATGAATAGCAAATTCTCAAATTTTCAAGAAAATTTCAAACACTGATTTTTTTAGGGACCAGTTCAGTTCTGATGTAACTTTGAGGGACTTGTATGTGAGACACCCCCATAAATGATGCCATTTCAAAAACTGCACCCCTCACAGTATTCAAAACAGCATTTTGGAAGTTTGTTAACCCTTTAGGTGTTTCACAGGAATTAAAACAAAGTGTAGGTGAAATTTCAAAATTTCTTTTTTTTTGCAGATTTGCAATTTTAATACATTTTTATAAGGAACACAGTACATTTTACTAGAGAAATGTGACTAAAAATTGATTCCCCCAATTCTTTGGTTTTCATAAATATCCTATATGTGGCCCTAGTGTGCACGGTGACCAAACCACAGGCTTCATAATAGAAGGAGCACCTACTTGATTTTGGAGCCTCCTTTTTATGAGATTATTTTTTAGGCACCATGTAGGTTTCAAGGCACCATAAGATGCTAAAAGTTAGGAACCCCCCCACAAGTGACCCCATTTTGCAAACTACACCCCTCAGGGAATTCATCTAGGGGTATAGTGTACATTTCAAACCCCCAGGGGTTTCACCAATTGTGGTACAACTGGGCAGTGAAAATGAAAAATTATTTTTTTTACACAAAAATGCAGTTCTGGCTCCAAATTTGTCATTTTCAGAAGGTATGAAGGAGACAAAGCACCCCAAAATCTGTGCCCCAATTTCTCCCGAGTACGGCAATGCCTCACATGTGACCAAAAAATACCAGTTGGGTGCATGGCAGGACTCAGAAGGGAAGGAGTGATTTTTGGATTTTGCAGCTCAGATTCTGGTGGAATTTTGGTGGGTGCTATGTCGCATTAGCAAGACCCCCCAAGCACCAATACAGTGGAACCCCCCCACAAGTCACCCCATTTTGCAAACTACACCCCTCAGGGAATTCATCTAGGGGTATAGTGTACATTTCAAACCCCCAGGGGTTTCACCAATTTTGATACAAGTGGGCAGTGAAAATGAAAAATTACATTTTTTTACACAAAAATGCAGTTCTGGCTCAAAATTTTTCATTTTCAGAAGGTATGAAGGAGAAAAAGCACCCCAAAATCTGTGCCCCAATTTCTCCCGAGTACGGCAATGCCTCACATGTGACCAAAAAATACCAGTTGGGTGCATGGCAGGACTCAGAAGGGAAGGAGTGATTTTTGGATTTTGCAGCACAGATTCTGGTGGAATGAATGGTGGGTGCTATGTTGCACCAATACAGTGGAACCCCCCCACAAGTCACCCCATTTTGCAAAGTACACCCCTCAGGGAATTCATCTATGGGTATAGTGTACATTTCAAACCCCCAGGGGTTTCACCAATTTTGATACAAGTGGGCAGTGAAAATGAAAAATTACATTTTTTTACACAAAAATGCAGTTCTGGCTCAAAATTTTTCATTTTCAGAAGGTATGAAGGAGAAAAAGCACCCCAAAATATGTGCCCCAATTTCTCCCGAGTACGGCAATGCCTCACATGTGACCAAAAAATACCAGTTGGGTGCATGGCAGGACTCAGAACGGAAGGAGTGATTTTTGGATTTTGCGGCTCAGATTCTGGTGGAATTTTGGTGGGTGCTATGTCGCATTAGCAAGACCCCCCAAGCACCAATACAGTGGAACCCCCCCACAAGTCACCCCATTTTGAAAACTACACCCCTCAGGGAATTCATCTAGGGGTATAGTGTACATTTCAAACCCCCAGGGGTTTCACCAATTTTGATACAAGTGGGCAGTGAAAATGAAAAATTACATTTTTTTACACAAAAATGCAGTTCTGGCTCAAAATTTTTCATTTTCAGAAGGTATGAAGGAGAAAAAGCACCCCAAAATCTGTGCCCCAATTTCTCCCGAGTACGGCAATGCCTCACATGTGACCAAAAAATACCAGTTGGGTGCATGGCAGGACTCAGAAGGGAAGGAGTGATTTTTGGATTTTGCAGCACAGATTCTGGTGGAATGAATGGTGGGTGCTATGTTGCACCAATACAGTGGAACCCCCCCACAAGTCACCCCATTTTGCAAAGTACACCCCTCAGGGAATTCATCTAGGGGTATAGTGTACATTTCAAACCCCCAGGGGTTTCACCAATTTTGATACAAGTGGGCAGTGAAAATGAAAAATTACATTTTTTTACACAAAAATGCAGTTCTGGCTCAAAATTTTTCATTTTCAGAAGGTATGAAGGAGAAAAAGCACCCCAAAATATGTGCCCCAATTTCTCCCGAGTACGGCAATGCCTCACATGTGACCAAAAAATACCAGTTGGGTGCATGGCAGGACTCAGAACGGAAGGAGTGATTTTTGGATTTTGCGGCTCAGATTCTGGTGGAATTTTGGTGGGTGCTATGTCGCATTAGCAAGACCCCCCAAGCACCAATACAGTGGAACCCCCCCACAAGTCACCCCATTTTGAAAACTACACCCCTCAGGGAATTCATCTAGGGGTATAGTGTACATTTCAAACCCCCAGGGGTTTCACCAATTTTGATACAAGTGGGCAGTGAACATGAAAAATTACATTTTTTTACACAAAAATGCAGTTCTGGCTCAAAATTTTTCATTTTCAGAAGGTATGAAGGAGAAAAAGCACCCCAAAATATGTGCCCCAATTTCTCCCGAGTACGGCAATGCCTCACATGTGACCAAAAAATACCAGTTGGGTGCATGGCAGGACTCAGAACGGAAGGAGTGATTTTTGGATTTTGCGGCTCAGATTCTGGTGGAATTTTGGTGGGTGCTATGTCGCATTAGCAAGACCCCCCAAGCACCAATACAGTGGAACCCCCCCACAAGTGACCCCATTTTGCAAACTACACCCCTCAGGGAATTCATCTAGGGGTATAGTGTACATTTCAAACCCCCAGGGGTTTCACCAATTTTGATACAAGTGGGCAGTGAACATGAAAAATTACATTTTTTTACACAAAAATGCAGTTCTGGCTCAAAATTTTTCATTTTCAGAAGGTATGAAGGAGAAAAAGCACCCCAAAATATGTGCCCCAATTTCTCCCGAGTACGGCAATGCCTCACATGTGACCAAAAAATACCAGTTGGGTGCATGGCAGGACTCAGAACGGAAGGAGTGATTTTTGGATTTTGCGGCTCAGATTCTGGTGGAATTTTGGTGGGTGCTATGTCGCATTAGCAAGACCCCCCAAGCACCAATACAGTGGAACCCCCCACAAGTGACCCCATTTTGCAAACTACACCCCTCAGGGAATTCATCTAGGGGTATAGTGTACATTTCAAACCCCCAGGGGTTTCACCAATTTTGATACAAGTGGGCAGTGAAAAAGAAAAATTACATTTTTTACACAAAAATGCAGTTCTGGCTCAAAATTTTTCATTTTCAGAAGGTATGAAGGAGAAAAAGCACCCCAAAATCTGTGCCCCAATTTCTCCCGAGTACGGCAATGCCTCACATGTGACCAAAAAATACCAGTTGGGTGCATGGCAGGACTCAGAAGGGAAGGAGTGATTTTTGGATTTTGCAGCACATATTCTGGTGGAATGAATGGTGGGTGCTATGTTGCACCAATACAGTGGAACCCCCCCACAAGTCACCCCATTTTGCAAACTACACCCCTCAGGGAATTCATCTAGGGGTATAGTGTACATTTAAAACCCCCAGGGGTTTCACCAATTTTGATACAAGTGGGCAGTGAAAATGAAAAATTACATTTTTTTACACAAAAATGCAGTTCTGGCTCAAAATTTTTCATTTTCAGAAGGTATGAAGGAGAAAAAGCACCCCAAAATATGTGCCCCAATTTCTCCCGAGTACGGCAATGCCTCATGTGTGACCAAAAAGTGGCAGGACTCAGAAGGGAAGGAGTGATATTTGGATTTTGCAGCACAAATTCTGGTGGAATGATGGTGGGTGCTATGTCGCATTAGCAAGACCCCCAAAGCACCAATACAGTGGAACCCCCCCACAAGTGACCCCATTTTGCAAACTACACCCCTCAGGGAATTCATCTAGGGGTATAGTGTACATTTCAAACCCCCAGGGGTTTCACCAATTTTGATACAAGTGGGCAGTGAACATGAAAAATTACATTTTTTTACACAAAAATGCAGTTCTGGCTCAAAATTTTTCATTTTCACAAGGAATGAAGGAGACAAAGCACCCCAAAATATGTGCCCCAATTTCTCCCGAGTACGGCAATGCCTCACATGTGACCAAAAAATACCAGTTGGGTGCATGGCAGGACTCAGAAGGGAAGGAGTGATTTTTGGATTTTGCGGCTCAGATTCTGGTGGAATGAATGGTGGGTGCTATGTGGCATTAGCAAGACCCCCGAAGCACGGTGAAATTATGAACCTAATATTCCATAGATGTGTGGTATATTTTAAAACACTCCTTTATACATAGGCCGGGTTTGTCGGGGCAAGTGTCACACTGGAAAATAGTTTGCTTTCTTATTCCCTTTTTATAGCAAACTTTGCACCTTTTTTGTGTCCTGCCCTTTTTTCCAGTGGAGGGGATTTCATCAGGAAAATGCTGCCCTGGTACAATACGGGGGCCAGTGCTAGAAGTACTGGGGCCCTCTGCCTGCTGGTTCCCAAATATTAGGCCCTTTATGACTTCCTCTTGAAAGTGCATAAATGTCCCCCTCTGGCCGGTAGAACGGAATAGCACGTAAGCGTTATACAGTGCCATCTGGATGATATACACGGCCACCTTCTTGTACCAGATTTTTGTTTTCCGCAGGGCACTGTACGGCTTCAGTACCTGATCTGAAAGATCCACTCCGCCCATGTACCTATTGTAATCCAGGATACAATTAGGTTTTGAGGTGTGGGTACTGGTACCTCGTACAGGGACGGAGGTGGTACTGTCTCCGTGAATTGTTGTCAGTATAAGGACATCCCTCTTGTCCTTATATTTGACCAACAACATATTTTCGGTGCATATTCCCCTGCTTTCACCCCTTCTCATTACTTGGGCAATGTGCGTTTTTGGGAGGCCTCTTTGGTTCTTGCGCACAGTACCGCAAGCTGCTGTACCTCTTGAACCAAGGGCCTTAAACAGGGGGATGCTGGTGTAAAAGTTATCCACATAGAGGTGATAACCTTTATCCAGGAAGGGGTGCACTAAATCCCAGACAATTTTCCCACTAACACCTACGAGGGAGGGGGGGCATTCTGGCGGTTGAATTCTTGAATCCTTCCCTTCATAAACCCTAAACCTGTGGGTGTACCCTGAGGTGCTTTCACACAGTTTATACATTTTTATGCCATACCTTGCCCTCTTACTGGGAAGGTACTGGCGGAATTTAACCCTTCCTTTAAAATGTATAAGGGACTCGTCGATACAAATAAATTTTTCTGGGATGTACACCTCTTCAAATTTGGCACTGAAATGATCAATGACCGGCCTGACTTTGAATAGCCGGTCAAAGGTGGGATCATCTCTGGGTGGGCACTGTGCATTATCGGTGTAATGTATAAATTTAAGAATTGTCTCAAATCGAGTCCGGGGCATGGCCATACGGTAAAATGGAGTACTGTACAGAACATCTGTACTCCAATATTGCCTAATTTCTGGCTTTTTTACTATGCCCATATGAAACACCAGACCCCAAAACGTCATCATCTCTACTGCATCTACAGGGGTCCACCTAGCAAATGATGACGTGGGGTTTTGAGCAATAAACTGCTGGGCATATAAATTAGTTTGGTCCACCATTAAATTTATAAAATCATCAGAGAAAAATAATTTGAAAAAGTCAATTTCTCTGAGACCTGTGGAATCAAATTGGATTCCTGGCATGGCCAAAAACTCAGGAACCTGGGGCTCAAAATTGTCTGGTGGTGGGGTCCATACGAGATCAATTATTGGGGGGGGGGGTCTCAGCTGATCTACGGGGGCGTCTTTGAGGGGGTCCCTCATCACCAGAGGAGGAAGAGGAGCTTAAGGCGAATCCTTCAAATTCCCCGCTTGCATCACTGCCTGTGTCAGAGTCAGAGGCAAGCATGGCATATGCCTCCTCCACTGAATACATTCTCCTGGATGACTGGGAGGACATTTGGGAGGACATTTGGGAGGACATTTGGGATGCCATTTTTATTTTTGTGTTACAGGTAGTGAAATGTTTCAACACGTGTATAGTGTAGGGGGGGGTACAAACTTTATTTCAACCCGGGGGGTATGTAGGTTGTAGTGTGTATGTAGTGTGCAGGAAAAAAAAATACTTTATACAAAAAAAAAAAATGGAGGGGTTAAAAAAAAAAAAAAATTGAAGGGGTTAAAAAAAAAAAATTGAAGGGGTTAAAAAAAAAAAAAAAAAAGGTCCTGCGCCAAAAATTGAGCACAGATGTTGGTCAGTAACGTCTGTCACTGAACAGCGCTCAAAGGCAACAGGAATTTGATCAAAAAAAAAAATATATAGATCAACCCTGTGCCGAAAAAGATGATCAGTGATGTACGTCACTGATCAGCGCACAGCGGCCACAGGACACCCACAAAATCACAGTGTGTGTAAAAAAAAATTAAAAAAAGACCCCACAGCACACACACAAAAAAAAAAGGTGATCAGTGATGCGACACTGATTACCAGTGAGGTGCAGCAGGTGCACAACCTTTGGTGCAACTGACAGGTATATATAAAAAAAAAAAAACCTCTGTACCCCCAAAAAAGTTGCTGATCACCTCAGATATAGTGATCAGCACAAAAGGCGGGGGCAGCAGCCAAAAAATTTAGCACTCTCTATCACTCTCTGTCACTATCTCTCTCTATCTCTCTATCTCTCACTATCTATCACTCTATGACACTGCAGCAGCAGCACTGACAGGTATATCTATATATAAAAAAAAACCTGCGCCCCCAAAAAGTTGCTGATCAGTTAATTTATACTGATCAGCACAAAAGGAGGGGGCAGCAGTCAGTTATATCAAAAATATATAGCACAATCTGTCACTATCTCTCTCTATCTCTCTCTCTCTATCTCTCTCTATCTCTCTATAACTATCACACTGCAGCAGCACAAAATATAGCACTCTGTCACTAGGCCTCTCTATCTATCTCTCTCTCTCTATCTCTCTCTCTCTATCTATAACTATATCACACTGCAGCAGCACAAAATATAGCACTCTCTGACACTATCTCTCTCTCTATCTCTCTCTATCTCTCTCTATCTCTCTATAACTATCACACTGCAGCAGCACAAAATATAGCACTCTGTCACTAGGCCTCTCTATCTATCTCTCTCTCTCTATCTCTCTCTCTCTATCTATAACTATATCACACTGCAGCAGCACAAAATATAGCACTCTCTGACACTATCTCTCTCTCTATCTCTCTCTATCTCTCTATAACTATCACACTGCAGCAGCACAAAATATAGCACTCTGTCACTAGGCCTCTCTATCTATCTCTCTCTCTCTATCTCTCTCTCTCTATCTATAACTAGATCACACTGCAGCAGCACAAAATATAGCACTCTCTGACACTATCTCTCTCTATCTCTCTCTATCTCTCTCTATCTCTCTCTATCTCTCTCTATCTCTCTATCTATCTCTCTCTATCTATCTCTCTCTATCTAGCTAGTACACTGCAGCAGCACAATTTCACAGGAAGGCACAAGTAGTAACAGGATCCAGGAAGCAGTGATGAAGCAGCGATCAGGTAAGTATGGAGTATGGAGCAAGCTATGGAGCAAGGTTCTGGTCAGTATGGCGGCAGGGAGGTACGGTGACCGCACTGCACGCTATTCCAGACCGGAATGGCGTCTGCAGTGCAGTCACCGTTAGTTTAAATCCCCCTCCTTGGCTGTGATTGGTCCGTCGGTCCGACGAACCAATCACGGCCTTTGGGGGCGGGCGGGGTGCGGTGGGGTGACACCAGTGTCACCCTTACACCCCGCGGTGATTGGTGCTGTACTTTACAGCACCAATCACCTCTGATCCCGTGTCACCGGCGAACGTTATTCGCCGGTGACACAGGAAAACGCTGTAATTGGCTGTTCACACTGAACAGCCAATCACAGCGATCGCCGACGGGGGGGCGGCATCGCAGCCCCCCCGGGGCATGCACGGACATGTCTGCTGTCAGGGACAGCAGACATGTTGAAACTGTCACCGCGTCTATAGACGCGGTGACAGTTAAATGCCATGACGTACATTTACGCCATGTGTCGGGAAGTACTTCCCGACCATGACGTAAATGTACGTCAAATGTCGGGAAGGGGTTAAGGTAAATTGCCAGAGTGCGCTGTATAATCCCACTATAATAATCCCTGGACCTAGGAGTCCAGCTGCCTTCTGCGGGGCCTGCTCTCAGGTATGACAATGAATCAGGAAAATGCAAAGAGCGCCCATTACACTGGCTGGAGTGTCTCAATTAATAGAGATCAGGTCGCGACTTAAGCCGGAAATCAATGTGCGCACCTCATGGCGCCGCTTCACCTAAATGACCGATCAGTTTAGTAATGATTACTGGCTTAATCCTCGCGCAGTAACCTCATCCCATGCATTTACTGTGAATCAGGTTTACTCTGGGAAATACAGTGTCACACTATGTAATGACATATAATACCGGAACGTGGAAATATGATCCACAACCTTAATACCAACCTTGGGGGAAATTTACTAAGATGGGAGTTCTATTTCACATGGGATGTTGCTATGGGAAACCAATCTATTAACTTCTAGAAAGTGCTAAATATATAAGTAGAAGATTGTGATTGGTTGCCCATAGCAACATCCCATGTGAAATAGAACTCCCATCTTAGTAAATTCCACTTCTGAATGCCACTGTTGGGTATGTTCAAACGGAATCGGTACATCTGTCAGACCACACTTAGGTCTACAGTCATTAGGTCGACCCCACTAGGTCGACTGGCAGGAAGGTCGACCTGACTTAAGGTCGACATGGGCCAAGGTCGACATGACTTAAGGTCAAATTTGCATAAAGGTCGACATGAGGAAGGTCGACTGGTCATAAGGTCGACATGGGTTTTTCACTGTTTTTTTACCCGAGTGTCGACACAGTCGACATGGACACAGTTGGCAATGAGAATCGGACCCTCGCATCGCTCGCTTCGCTCTCAATGCTTCGGGCACGGTGGCTCGCTTCGCTCGCCACAGCTTTAATAACCTCCCCCACGTCCTAGTGGATGGTAGGGCATGAAATACCGCCTGTCGGCACATGTCGGCTCAAAAAACAGTGAAAAACCCATGTCGACCTTATGACCAGTCGACCTTCCTCATGTCGACCTTTATGCAAATTCGACCTTAAGTCATGTCGACCTTGGCCCATGTCGACCTTAAGTCAGGTCGACCTTCCTGCCAGTCGACCTAGTGGGGTCGACCTAATGACTGTAGACCTAAGTTCATTCTAATAGATGACCGCTTCCCGTTCAAACAGAAAACTAAACTGCAATGTAAAAATAAAGCTGTATTACATCTGTGGGCTACATGCAAAAACGGCCAGTATTTACCCTGCACAGAAAAAATATAACCCGCCAAAATCTAATTCTCTCTGCACATGTTGCATCTGCCCCATCTGCAGCAGTGCAGCATGGGATTGCCCAGTTGCTTTTTTTTTTGCTTTAGTCACAAACATAAATCAGGCCATAAGAAAACCAAAGGCTGATTAAGCAAGGAGATGACATAAACCACTGAAGGGGTCTGAGATGCTGGCACTTTAAGTAGCAAGTTGCTAAGGTGATCTGACAAGTGTAGGAATAGCCAATCAGGGATCAGGGGAGGAGTTGTAAGGCTATGAGTAGCCAGGAAGTCAGGGGATCTTCCTATTTGGAACAATTTTCACTGGATCAGGTAGACACACATACTTTCTCTCTCTAATACTGTGCTTTCCAGCTCTCTTATTCTAACTCCACATGCTCTGCCCGAGCATGTGGAGGCAGCTCGGGCAGAGCGGCGGTGAGTCAATAGAGGTGTGGGTATAGGTCCCAGATGGGGTAGGGCGTCAGGTGTGATGTGGGGTGCCGCAGCGACTCGTGCAGTAGGTGCCCAAGATGGCCGCTAGGGGCCTGCAGTGGAAGACGCCACTGCAAGGCCCTGCAGTTGCCGGTTGGGTATCCTGACTCAGTTCTGGCCGCAAGGGGTGCAAGTGGGGTGGCGCCTCCCTCGGGCATCCCGATTTTGGCAAGAAAGGGCATGCCAGTGGGCAGCGCTACACCTGTGGCGCCTTTGCCTCCCATGCAAGTGCTGACAGCAAATGTGAGGGTATTGCCCTTCACTCCGTCGTGCACCTGATGTGCTGGGTATGTCCCCGCTGTGTAGGGCTAGGCGACACTGGCTGAGCAGGGCTAGGCTGCTGCCGCAACGTGTGTGTCCAAGGGTTGGTGCAGTAGCTCCCCCAGTGGTAGCGCCAGTGGTACCTCCTTCTCTGGTCCCGGAGGTGCAGCAGGGCCAATGCGCTGGCAGTGCAGGAGTTGGTTGCTATTTTGGCACCATTGTTAGGTCAGACTCCGCCGCAAGGGGCTGGTGCGAATACAGCGGCACAGTCAAATGTAGGGTCGTCACCTTCTGGGCCTCTGGACTTGGGGGTAGTGTCCACACAGGTCTTATCAGCCTTAGGTCTTCAGCCTTCCCCAAGTTCGCGTACCGTGCTGGTGATGGCTACTCCTCCGTCGGCACTGGCTTCTGGTGTCGGCGGCTCCGCCTCTACCTGTCTCCGCAGAAGCCCCCGGCTAGGAAGGGGGGCACAGGTCTAGGCATAGGCACAGGCGCTCTAGGAGACACCGCCGGCGTTTTCGGTCCACTAGTGGTATCTCTGGCTCTCCACTGTTCCCGAAGCGCAAGGTGGTCCACTGCAAGTACACAGCTGTGCTGAGAGGGCTACGGTGTAGCGTGCGAGATAGGATAAAGATGGCGCAGGCAGAAAAGGATTATCGCACTGCCAAGCAACGCGGGGGCATAGGTGAGGAGGCTTATTGTACTTATCAGAGGTGGCAAACAGGGCTGTTCATGTTTGTGGCGTGCTACTTGGAGACCAAGCCCCAGGAGCACATGAACATGGTGCATTATATGCATATGATGCATGCGATGTTCGTGGCCGATAGGGGCAGGTCCTGTCGGTCATATGATGAGGAATTGCGAAACAAGCAGTCGGGTTCGGATATCATGGACTTCGGGTGCAAGGATGTAGAGATATGGATGTGTTTGAAGCCGTCAGCTTCGCCCGTCCTGGCTGCCGCATCTGCCACGCCCTGCAAGGCCCCTTCATCCTTTCGAGGGGGGCTCTGGGTGGACATCCGCTGGGAGATGTTTTGCTTTCAACAGGGTCAGTTTCTCTGAGGGGGCGCGCTGTAGCTTCAGGCATGCATGCTAAAAATGCTGGGGGCCCCACTCCTTTAAGGACTGCCTGCGGACTAAGATGGGGGGAGCCGCCCCTAGGCACCCTGCAGGGGGTCCTCCTCAGTAAAGCTCCTTCTCCTGTTAGGGGAGACCGCATGACTAGTTGGCTGCGCAGGTACCCCCTTAGAAAAGAGGCAGATTTTCTTGGCATTGGTTTTATGGCAGGGTTTCGCCTTCCCATAGTCGGGGAGGTGACATCCGTGGCTCCTAGAAAACTGAAATCCGCAATTGAGATGCCGCAGGTTGTTTTGGACAAGGTGTCCAAGGAGGTGAGCTTGGGCAGGATGGTGGGTCCTTTCCCTGTTCCTCCGGTATGGTTTTGTTAAAAAAAAAAGAGGCGGGCAAGTTTCGGCTCATACAACACCTGTCTCACCCTTCCAGAATCGTACTTGAATGACGCAATTCCAGTGGAGTTGTGTCATGTACGGCACCAATCCTTCAAGGAGGCGCTTGAGATCCTGCATAGTTTTGGTGCGGGGGCCCTGCTAGCAAAGATCGACATCGCGTCGGCCTTTTGATTACTTCCCTTGCATCCTGATTCTTTCCGGTACATGGGCTTTAGGTTGCCCACCGGGTTCTACGTGGACAGGTGCTTGCCCATGGGCTGATCCGTGTCCTGCGCATACTTTGAGTGCTTTAGTAGCTTTTTGCATTAGTGCGTTGCGACGAGCTCGGGTGAAATAGGGGTTGCTCATTATTTGGACGACTTCCTGTGTGTGGGCCCGGCAGACTCCCCACGGTGCGGGGCTCTGTGGGTGCTATGCAGATGCTGTTTAGCCACTTTGGGGTGCCGATAGCGGTGGACAAAATGGAGGGGCCTGTCACGTGTCTTTCCTTCTTGGGCATCGAGATTGATTCGCTGGTTGCTGCCACTTGTCCATTGATAAGCTTGTACCGCTACAAGGGGCAATCGCGCAGGCACTGGCCTCCAGCAAGCTTAGGGTGCGCCAGCGGCAGTCACTTTTGGCCTTATTCACTTTGCTTGTAGGGGATCCCCATGGGGTGAGTTTTCTGTCGCAAACTGGAGCGGTCCATGGTGGGCAGTGTTCAGCCGCAATATTTTGTGTATTTGACTGCAGAACTGAAGCGTGACTTGCAAGTGTGGGAGGTGTTCCTAATATGGTTTAACTGGGTTTTGATATGGCCTAGCCCCTCACGCAGCAGTGGTGAATTGCAGTTGTTTACCAATGCTGCAGGGGGGGTGGGGTGGAGTTTGGAGCCTTCCTGCATGGATCGTGGTGTGCCACTACCTGGCCCGTTGAATGGGTTGGGGAGGGCCTCACCAGGAACATGCTGCTGCTTAAACTTATTGTCGTTGCGATGGAATTGTGGGGCAATAGGCTGCATGATGCCTGCATTGTCTTCTTGTGAGATAACCTAGGGGTGGTGCAGGCCATCAATCGGCAGATCGTTTCCTCGTTGCCGGTGGTGCGATTGCTTGCGCGTTTAGTGTTTGTTGCCAGACATGTACCAGGTGTAGACAACTCGATTGCCGATGCCCTGTCCAGAAGGGATTGGGCTAGGTTTCGGTATCTGGCTCCGGGAGCGAACTTGGTTGGTGAGCCCTGCCCTCCTTATATTTGGCAGGTGATCAGGCCGGCATGGAGTAACTAGCCATGCGGGCTATTGCTCCTAAAACGTTAAGATGTTATCAAGCCGGCTGGCTTGAGTGGGAGCAGTTCAGACTGTCCGCCTCCCAGGCAGGTAAGACACCACGTGAGGTCATGTTGGATTTTGTGTGGAGTTTGTACTCCAGTGGTCACTATGTGGCAGAGGTGCGCCGCTTGTTGGCTGGGGTGATGTTTTTCTCATCTTTGTATGGGAGAGTGGACCCAGCTCAGCCTTTTATTGTGTCCCTGGCCTTGCGTGGCTGGCGGCTCCTGTGGCTTTGGACAGCAGACATCCGATCGATATCTCCCTGTTGCCTCCATTACTGGGGGCCATACGGGACATATGCCACTCCGATTTATAAGGTACAGCTTTTCCAGCTGGTGTATGCCATGGCTTTCCATGGAGCCTTCAGGATCGGTGAGCTGGTGGCTCCCGCAAAGTGTTGACAGGCTCCTCTGTTGGTGGAAGATGCAGTGATTCAAGCTGATTTGGTTTTGTGCCATTTGCGTCTTTCCAAGATGGATCAGGCTGGGAAAGGTTGTTGGCTGTCGTTGCTCCCATGCTCGGTGGAAGGGATCTGCATGGTGGATATGGTGAGAGCCTTAGCATGGCTGCGGCCCAACCTACCAGGAGAGTGTTGATGCACCTGGATGGTTCATCCCTGAACAAATATCAGTTCTGTCACGTCTTGGGGCGGGCGTTCGGTGCATTGGGCCTGGATCCGAAGGAGTGTGGTACACACTCCTTTCGGATTGGGGCGGCCACATCTGCTGCTGCGGCGGGCCGTTCCGACACAGAGATTCAGTCCCTGGGTCGATGGCGCTCTGCAGCATTCCACAGATACATTCGGTGGGGTTTATCTGTCACTCTGCATGGCCATGGCACACAGGACGCATAAGTACTCGTCGACCTACTGCAGGGTTCTTGAGGTGGTTCACTTTCCCCCGGGGGCACAATTCGGCCTTATTACAATCTGATATGGCGTACTTGATAGTTTACTCTGGGGATTGTTGTGTTTGTGCCTCAAGGTCTGGTCCTCTCCCCTTTTTCCCCTCTCTAGTGTAGATGTGAGTGCTACATGGTTGACGATGTCATTTATGCTAACCTGTTTCCTGACATCTTGCAGGTCATCGCGATTCCAAGATGGTGTGGGTGATGCGTCACTCCTTTGTATACTGGGCTTCAAGGTCCTGTGGGGTCTTGGATGAGAGTGTGATTCCTCAGGCCCGGCGGGTCAAATGGATTGGTGTGGGTGGGATGCGTTGGGAAGCATTGCAAGGCCTGTTGTTAACGTCATTGCGGGACTTTGTGGTCCCTGAGGTGCTGATACTGCATCTAGGTGGCAATGATTTGGGTAGGTGTGCGGCACTGGAGCGGAGGTCCATTATCATCAGGGACCTGCATATTATCGAGCAGTCACTGCCCTGTTGTCAGTTGGTGTGGTCCTCGATACCCAGGCGGGTTTGGAGGGGTGTAAGGTCTGGTCCCCGCTTGGATGGCACCCGTAAACAGGTTAATGCTGTGATACAGCGCTACTTGTCGGTGAACGTAGGGGGCGTCATCCGCCATGATGGCATTGTGTTTAAGCGGGACAGCCTTTATAGGCCGGACGGTGTCCATTTGAGCCCAGAGGGAATGCCCATTTTCTGGAGGATTTGTTTGTGGTGGTGGTGCTGCGGCTTAGGGCCTAGCTGTTGGGGGTAAAGAACGGTCCTTGTTTATATGGAAATCGTATGAAGATAGTGGGTGCTCTCTCCCGACACCGATATGTCACTAGCCCATGCCCCTGGACAGGGGATGGGCTGCACCATCTGCACGGGTGGGTTGCGATGGGAGAGTTGATCACCAATGGTGTCTGAATGGTGTGTGGTGATCTTTTTCTATGACCGTTCTTTAGTGCCGCCACCATTTGTAGTCAGATTTAGCTGTCAATCAATAAATTTGACATTCAGTATTGAAACGCCAGCACTTGTGTCTGTCTGGTTAAGGATTAAAATAAGTTTGTTTAAAGTGTGTGCATAAAGATACCCGATGGTAAGTTTATGTTACTAGAAGCATTGATCGGTAATCCATCTTAGAAAGACATGGACAGTGGACACGTGAAGGAAGAAAATGACAGAACATGTTTTGTGATATATCCAGAATGACATGACCTGTATGTTTTCCTATGTCTATTGTTATTTAAGTCATTTTTAAGTGTTATGGGGACTAATGCTGTGACGCCCTCGTGCCCAAATTGCACACCGCACTTATGGGGTTGCGGATTTATTTCCCAGCTCCCACTGTCACAGGCTGATGCTGGGAGATATTACAGCGCTGAAGATGTACGGCATTGGCAACAGGGCGTTTAATCTGTCGGCCATGAAAAATGTATTCAATAAAAACAGATTAAAAAATGCATGGCATATGCTTTTTATGTCATCCCCCTTGACTCAGTGTTGCAATATATGGGCCCTGCATGCATACGCACAGAAGCGACACTGATATTGGTCCACACAAAGTACAAAATATATATTGGATTTATGCAACATTCCCCTTCCCGAAGATAAACAGAGGACATGAAATAGGCGCCGTCGCAAGTAGTTTCTTCAGAAATCTGTTTTGTATACTGTAATAGCAGTGTCCCACTGCCTCGTACCTCCAACTGTCCCAAATACAGCGTGGGAGACCCACTAATGGCAGAGTGTCCCTCCTGTGAGTCGCAGTGTCCCGCTTGGGGGGGCTGTTGGGAGGAGCCATAGGCCAGCGCTGCACAGCAGTCGGTGATCAATGAATATATGAACGGCATCTCTTTAATGCGAGGAGATAACTGGGGGCTGCCCAGCTGCTTGGTGAGTGCTGGGCATGCCCCCATATTGACAAAACATAGGGGTTGCGATGATAGGCCACACCACCTCCATCTTAGGCCACGCCCATCAGATGGCAAGCTCCATCCCTCTCTCGGTCCTGATCACCAAAATGCAGAAGTTAGGAAGTATGGTTTCAAACTGCCCTAAGTATCCCAACCCATGGGGGGATACAGTCATTATGTACCCAGGTAGCCAAATTCAGCGGTCATGGAGCAGTGATGGTGCCACCCACAGAGCCCTGCAACAGTGGTGGCTCCACTTGCACCCCCCTAGTTACTGCTCAGAATATTAGCATCAAACAAATTGTTGTACGCAATAGCCACTTGCATGCGTTAGCAATACCATTGGCTTACATGCCTGTGATATTCCCACAAGTTAGAACCATGCATTCAATGGTCGCCAGTCCATTACCTCCCAGAATACAGACTGTACTCACTTACAAACTCAGTGTGTAGCTCTGGTCAGGCACATGGGCAATTTGTTATTACAGCACATGTGTAATATGCAGATATCCATCAGATCCACAATTCCACTTGGGTCCAACTAAAAATCAGGCACAACAAAGAAAACGCTTACCAGGATCAGTGGTTGTCGCCTGCCTGTGGCTCCTTACAAATAATACGGCTTTCTCTGGAGTCTGGCATCTTATGGGGCATACTATATGTAATAATGTCATCTTCAACGGGGGTTCGGTACATCCAAACTGTCAATTTTTTTTTAAAGTGGCAATCATTAACAAAGCAAATACTCAGCTAAGACTGTGGGGGTTATTTTGGTTCACTCTTTCTGACAAATTCCTTCTTAGATGGGCAAAGCCATGTGCACTGCAGGTGGGGCAAATGTTACTTGTGCAGAGAGAATTAGATTTGGGTGGGGTTTTACTTCAAAGTGAGATCTATATTGCAGTGTAAAAATAAAGCATTCAGTATTTTCCCTGCACAGAAACAAAATAACTCACCCAAATCTAATTCTCTCTGCACATGTTACATCTGCCCCCCCCCCCCCTGCAGTGCACATGGTTTTGTCCATCTAAGAACGAATTTGTCAGAAAGAGTGAACTAAAATAACCCCCAGTGTCCCTACCGGCTTAAGTTGGAACCCCCCTGTTCTTCTCCTATGCCACCTTTCTAGGTACAGACAGCCACCAGTCCCAGATGTATGCAAATCTGCCCATATGTTCTTTACGCAAGGAGATATTCTCCCTGGTACAATAATGGCGCTAACTGGCATAGTGACCACTGTATATATATAAGGCCCTGTGGCCACAGCACACAGGCTGGGATGTCCATTCGGCAAGACAACCAGGTGTGTACTAGCCTGGAACTGGTCTCAGAAATGTGCAATAATTCTGTGCTCCTGACAGATCACACCCAGAACATGTGTGTTACAGCTGCCTCGCCACAAGGGACTTTATGCCATTATATCTCAACACAAAAATAAACTGCTTTACGCACATTTTCCATTCTCAGCTAAATATTTTTTTTGCCCCAAGAGAGATATTGCCATCAAACTCAGAAATAACTGAAATCAAGCTCAGGAGCCGTAATTGGAGGGGATACGAGCAGTTGGTACAACACAGGATATATCAGCTGGAGCCTTTGTCACGGGAACAGGCAAAAATCTGCCTGCGAAGCAGTTAATATCCTTGTTGTGTCCTCGGCAGATATAAACAGACTAATATGGGGATTTAAATTGTGTGGTGGAGTCTTAAAATAGAAGCAGAGATGTAATATAGGCAGCCCCGGGGTACAGAGACCTGTGTGTGCCTAATATAGTAGCTGCAAATTGGGATAGATAGATGGCTGTGTGTACGCTTTCCTAATACGGCGCTGGCAGCTAATAGATGAGACTGACGATGAATGAGGCCTCTTCTGCTGGAGAGGGTGAAACTGTCCCTTAATGAGAGACGTTGCTGTTATAGATGATTGGATGGGGCACGGATGCAGATTTTAAAAGCTGATTTTACTCTTTTAGAACGGATCAGAGTTTTATCATCTGTGATGCAAAACTCGGAAACGACTCGAATCTGTCATTGTCCGACCACATTGGTCGTGACACTGCGCTTACTACATTTTGGCTGCATCTACCTGAGATGGTCGTGTGTGTGTGTGTGTGTGTGTGTGTGATGGCCTGATGACATGTGGGTATTTTCACCTGACAATCAGGCTGAACACTGGGTCATGTATGGAATACATAGGGGTGACCAACAGTGGGGAATCCAGCGGTCAGAATACAGACTTCAGCATCCTGGTGCAGGGAATTTTGACAGGGGTCCCCCGCAATTTTGCCCCGCAGCCTAACTCGAACCTCACCACCCCCTGCAGCCTAACCATAAGTCCCCCACTAGTGCCTAAACCTGAAGGGCCCAACCCACCGCACATCCATACAACCAAGATGCTGGCAGTCAGGCTTTCTTCATCCTATCAATGGGGTTTATTCTAGTTCATTCTTTCTGACAAAATCCTTCTTAGATGGACAAAACCATGTGCACTGCAGGTGGGGCAGATGTAACATGTGCAGATAGAATAAGATTTGGGTGAGTTATTTTGTTTCTGTGCAGGGAAAATACTGACTGCTTTATTTTACACTGCAATATAGATCTCTTTGAAGAAAAACCCCACCCAAATCTAATTCTCTCTGCACAAGTTACATCTGCCCCACCCGTAGTGCACATGGTTTTGTCCATCTAAGAAGGATTTTGGGTACTTATGTAATATCTGGGCTCCCGTTTTTCTTATGAGACCGCGTCCCCTCGCTGCGCTGGCCACGCTTCGGGCACGGTGGCTCGCTGCGCTCGCCACACTGTATAAAATCAACTCCATGCGTAGTTGGATAGTAGGGATATGCAAAAATGGGGTGCATTTAACATGGAAGCCCAGATAATACATAAGTACCGGATTTTGTCAGAAAGAATGAACTAGAATAACCCCCAATGTTGGGATTCTGGGGACAAACTTCTGCCCGCAGGTCAGGATGCAGCATCAGTATCTTCACTGCATCCTGTTCATACGGGTGGGGGTTGTTAGGTCTACACCAACTAGGTCGACAAGCATTGGGTGACACCACTAGGTCGACAGGCATCAAGGTCGACATGGGTTTAGGTTGACATGGGTCAAGGTCTACAGGTCATTAGGTCGACACAAGCATTATGTTGGCATGGGCTAAGTCAACAGTCTAAAGGTCGACATGGGGTTATTCACTGTTTTTTTGACCCGAATGTTGACACAGTCGACATGGACACAGTTGGAAGTGCACCGCATCCCCTCGCTTCGCTTGCGATGCTTCGGGCATGGCGCCTCGCTATGCTCGGCACACTATTTTGTTCTTCCACCACGCCCTAGTTGATGGTAGGGCATGAAATACTGCCTGTCGGCACATGTCGGCTAAAAAAAACAGTGAACAACCCCATGTCGACCTTTTGACGGTTGACCTAGCCCATGTAGACCTAATGCTTGTGTCGACCTAATGACCTGTTGACCTAGATCCATGTCGACCTAGACACATGTTGACCTTGACCCATGTCGACCTAAACACATGTCGACCTTGCTGCCTGTCGACCTAGTGGTGTCGACCCAATGCTTGTCGACCTAGTTGGTGTAGACCTAATGACCGTATCTGATTCATACAGTATAAGGTCAGCCAGAGGTATCATTACCTTTACACCTTCCATAACTTTATATACATCATCTTCCATTGAGTGACACCAGCTTCCACACAGCCACAACTCCTCCAATGAGTGACACTTCATTTTTTGTGGGTTTACAAAAGTAAGTTCTAGAAGGTGCTAGATAGATAAGTGGAATCTGACTGGTTGCTATGCACTTTAGTACATTTACCCCCAGTTCTCAGTAGAGAATGAGTGTAATTTAGTAATACCGCCTTCCAACTAGTGACACCTTCTTGTAATGAGTCACAGCTGCTTATAATGAGTGTGTCATGATCAGGTGTCTGACCTTTCTTACCTAGTTCCTCTAGGCTTGCTCTGAAGTGCTATAGAAGGTCATAGGTGCAGTAAACAGACTTTCAAGGCCCGAGTGCCCAGCCGGCATCTCCCGTGGACATCTGGCAGCGCTAATCATGTTACACGGGCGCTTAGCGCTAAGTTGCACTCCACTACCACTGACAGTATTCCGCAGTCTCCATCTCCATTTCCAAAGTCACAGGCCACAGCCACGCTTCCTGCATGCAGAGTTTCCCTCCAATTCCCAAACATGCAGGGCCGGTGTAAGGCTTCTTAGCACCCTAGGCAAAACTTCAACCTACTCCCTCTTAACACCCCCCCCCCCCCCCCATTTAAAAAAAAAAATCATGTGGTCTTCCATCCCTCCGACCCCCTTCCCCCCCGGGAAGGTGGTCCTCTGCATCCTTCCCTTTGCCACCCACAACAGAGTACAGGGAGGAGGGGGCAGCAATGTAGGAAGTATGACACAAGGGAAAGTATAGCGGTCTTAGAAGTTCCACAGCAGCCACCTGCATTAAGTACAACAAGGATCCTCATAGACATCCTTGATTTTTTTATTTGTAGACTTGGTGGTGCCCCCCCAGATCCTGATGCCCTAGGCAGCTGCCTAAAGCTGCCTAGTGGTAGAGCCGGCCCTGCAAACATGTGCACCTCCATCTTGTCTGCAGTCACATGATGTTCAGCAGCCAACCTGGGAAACTCTTTGCCGACATCACTTCTCACCAGCCAATAAACAACACCTTATCCCTATAAGGATGTTGGGAGAAGGCAAGAGAAGGCAAAGGAATCATCCGTGCAATGGTGTCTACAGCCTAGTAGATCTGCTCCTGTGATCTCCAGACCAAGTGCTTTGTCATCTGCAGCACAGCCTGACTCCTAGCAGTTACACTGAATCTGCTCCATGGGCCCAGCAGATCTCCTGTTTTATCTTCAACTTCAAAGCTATATCTATTGGGTTTTTCACCATCGATCCAACATCGGGTCTCCATCAATACCGGTTCCAGACCTGTGATTCCTGATAGCTTCTACTCCAGCAGTCTATATAGAGTCCTCCAATCACTCCCGATTACCATCGCTGCAACATCGAATTACTTTCGGATCACCTCTGCTTCCAGCCTTCATAGCTCACTACCTGCTTGCTCATACCCAAAATTCCGATAGAAAAGAATGAGAGAAACACCAATACAGTGCGCATGGAAGCCGATTGGTGGGTACACTCCCAAATGGTGACCCCACTAACAATAGACCAAAAAATGGACAAAAGGTGTTCCCTCCACTGGCGCCAGAGAGGAATGACAGGAGTGACACATCCCTAGAAGAGATAAGTAACGGTCCTCTTCTCCGATCACACTACGCAATATAAGGTGGTAAGTGAAATGAAGAGTCAAAATACCATACGTTCCTCTGAGCCTGTAAAGTCTCCTCTTCTCCATATAATGACAGTCAAAATGGGTACATAGCTGGCATAACAGGTTCCCCCAAGGCACTCATTCTTAATCTTGGTCAGACCAATATTTGTCTCAGGATGAGATAAAGAAACAATTAAAGAATGTTATATGGTATAATACCAGTTTATTCATAAAACGCGCACACACACACACACATAAAATATAATACAAGGGTGAAACCAAGGTGGAAGGTGGACAACCGGAGTAGCCTCAGTACTTAAACTCGAAAGCCCGGTATGCACCATCCACATCAGGAAAGGTAGATAAAAGGTCCAGAATCCATATAGAATTGACACCATTGAAAGCTCCAGATGTGTTTTCAACCACCACTGTGGTCTTTATCAAGGACGATGTTCTCCTTGACAAAGACCACAGTGGTTTTCACATCATGCGAGTTTGAGAACTGAAGCTCCTCCGGTTCTCCTCCAACATTGGTAATTGCCCACCTTCCACCTGGGTGTCACACTTATATTATATAGTCTATATATGTGTGTGACTCTCTGACAACACAAATTCAACCCTCAGGCATGACCGAGTAACACCACCTTCCAATGAATCACAGCTTCTTTTAATGAGTGACACCAGCTTCTAATGAGTCACAGCTTCCTATAATGAGTGGCACCAGGGCTGCCATCAGAAATTGTGGGGCCTGGGACTGACAAAATAGGCAGGGCCCTCCTCCCATTTCTTGAAAACCTGGCATGCGTGGTGAGACCTCTGTCTGCAGCACTGGTCGCACTACACAACTTCAACATTGCTTCAAGGGAAGTGTGAACTTTGTTAAGGTTATAAAAATTATTACAAAAGATACTTTATAGACTCCAGTCCGGGGCCCCCTTTCTGTCTAGGGGCCAGTGCTAGGGTCCCCACAGACCCCCCTGATCTCGCACCACCATGAAATGAGTCACAACGTCTTATAATGAGTGACACAAACTTCCAATGAGTGACACAACATTGTAATCAGTCACAACTCTTTTCAATGCTCCCTCCTCCCGATAAGTGATAACACTGGCCCTTATTCTGGTTGGTGCGGCCAGAGCCGCACACGGGGCTCCGGCCGCACTAACCAATCCCCGCCCACCCTACGGATCGCCACGGCCGTCCGTACACGGACGGCTGGCGATCCGCATAAAAATGGTGGAGGCGTACGCCTCCACCATGGTGGGAGCTGCCCCCTGCATTCGATGGTCGTCGACCATCGAAGGCAGGTCCGCACGCCCCGGCAGCTCCCGCAAGCTGAGACCACACGGACAATCGTCCGTGTGGTAGCTTGTATGGGGGCTGAAAGCTGACATCCGGCGACGTCAGCTTTCCGCCCCCATGAGTTGCGTCATGCCCTCATTACCATGCGTACGCCCCGCGTTTGCATGGGAACGCCCATGAAACGCGGGGCGTATACATAGGGAAATGAGGGCATGAAGCCCCTCACTCCCCTATACGCCCCCTTTGCGGCGTACTAACGTTATGTGCGGCGAATTCGCCTGCACATGCGCAGATTGACCTCTGCGCATGTGCAGACGGAAAACATCGGCGGTACGGCCGCACGCGGGCCGTACCGCTCGAAACAGAATAAGGGCCACTGTTTGCTAAGTACAATTACCTTCCAAGGAAAGTGAAGCTTTGTTACAATTAGTGACGGTACCTTCCAAACAGTAAAACACCTTCAAGTGAATCACAAACTTTTCTGTTGAGTGACCTTAAAACCAACTGAGAGAACGGATTCTTCCAATAAGTGACGTTACTTCTCAGCGAGTACTGTACCACTGCCTTCTACTAGATTACCTTCCAACAAGAGTGACACCATTGTCCAATGGGAGAGACATCATCATCCAATGAGAGTGACACCGCTGTTCAATGAGAGTGACAACCATGTCCAGTGAGAGTGACAAGAACGTCCTATGACATGCAATAAATAACATTAGCTGTCAATGATAGCCATTATGGTCTAAAGAATGACATGTTCTTTCATTAAATATAATTACCTTGCAATTACTGATTTTTGCTTCCCATGAGTAAAGGAACTTTCTAACCAGTACGTGTGTCACCATGCAATCACTTGGCTGTTATTGAAATAATTACAGTACGAGAGTTGGTGGAACCTCCATAATGTACTAGGTTCCAGGCTCACATTTCCCTGGGTTACAGCAGAGTTAAGCTCAGGTGCTTTTACCATCTGGAGAAAGCAAGAAATGGACTGAAAACACCAAATCAGCCCTTGCAGCTAATCTAACACAAATTGCAGGAACTGGACAAGAAGCGCAAGACATAGGAATTTCTCCAGTGCACTAAATGCTTATGACGAATAAAATAACATCCTGTTACTACGTCCTTACCTCCCTGAGAGAGGGGGTTGGGTATGATATGTCAACAGTCGTAAATTCCCATTTACCAAGTCGACATGAGAATGTTGACATTGTCCTAATGTCATATGCCGGCAGCCTAACCCTAACCCACGCTCCCCCACAGCCTAACCCTAACCTTCCCACTGCAACCTGACTAGCCTCCCACCAGCAGCCTAACTCTAACCTCCCTTGCAGCCTATCCCTAACCCTCCAACCCCTCAACAGTGTAACCCTAAGCTCTCACCCTGCAGCCTCACCCTATGTTGGCTCATTGTCTGGTGAGATTTTGACAGTGTCATCTTCATAACAGTCAACATGGTCATTGCCAGCCAACATTGTCATTGCCAACAGTGGAAGTACGTTCCCCTCATGACGATACATAATAATGGCTGCATACAGAAGTAGGAGAATATAATACATGATCACTGTATATTTTGTTTTTGCAAACATATGAGGTGGCGCCCAACTTTAGAAGATAAAACAGCGATGTCTTTGCAGAGCCAATAAAATTATCTGATTGCAAGAACCCAACACACAGTACAATTGATGCACTGTACCTTAGGGAACATACACATTTATGCAGGGCCGGATTAGAGTGGGGGCACAGGGGGTCAGGGCCCCCTCTATCTAGGGGCCCCCTGTGGTTGGCAAGTATTTTTTTTTTTGGGCTAATGGTTTTGTGCATGGGAGTGGGGTAGTGCTGCAGCTTCACCTATCTGCCAATGTGACAATGATTAATAGTGCTGAGCATCAGGAGTCAAGGCACACTGACTGCACAAGTGTGCAGTGCATTACTGGGAGTTGACTAAGTCCAATGACACTTTGCACAAGAGGTCAGAGGCTGAGAGGCTTGTGCTGAGCTCTGCTTGGTGGAGCTCAGCATATGCTTCTCAGGCCCATGAAGGATAGCAGCAGCAGCGGCCTTCTCATGGGAGGGTTTTTCATCAGAAGCAGCGCTGAGCCTGTGAGGTCTCCTACAGAGTAAGGTACAGAGGGAAAAACATAGGCTTTTCATGTGGTATTTTATATATATCTATATATATATATATATATATATATCTCTATAATGTATGTTTATAGTAATCCCCCCCCCTGCAGTTGACCATTGACCAAGTTTATACTGCCTTTACTCTGTGTTTCGACAGTGTAATATTTTCCCGTGCAGTTTGCGACCAGTAATGACAAGTAGGAAGGGGCCCCCCTTTCTAAAGTGCCCCGGGCCCCCGAAGGCTTAATCCAGCACTGCATTTATGCCATAGATGTACAATAACCTTCTCTCCAAATGTATATGGAAAATGGTTTGGATACATAATAATAGTGAAATCATTCCCTGTACTTGACATGAGGTAAGGGCCAACCAGAGGTATCCAGCAATATTAATAATAATCCCAAGCCCCAAAGTACAGGCTGTCAGTATTTCCTTGCTGCAGAGTGCTTGGATGATTGACATCTCTCAGTTGATTATTGCTCCAATCTCTGATGACTAGCGACACATCTGATGAGTCATGTGATAAGGTGAAAAAAAACATGTGCCAGCAGTTTATGATTAACGCTACAATCTACAGTTTATTTACTGTAGTTTTTAGGGCCATTTGACGTTCCATAATTTATAAAGGAGTAGATGGACACACATTATCACTGTAATGCCCATTAGTGCCACTGCTCATTTTATCCAGCAATAACATTTTCATTTTAGAAATTGCATTCCCATATTACACAGCCAGAGACAGCTGCCTAGCTAGCATCAACAGCCGCCTCACATTCAAGGTGCAGGAACTTCAAGGATCTGTCAGAGGTAAATAATTAATTTCACAGGACAGCACTGTTCTGCGGCCAAGAAAGGTGACACTCACGGAACAGGCTATAGACAACAGGAAAGTCCACATTGCCTAAATTCTTACAACAAACTTCTGCAATGACAAGCAGACACCTCCTCTCCAGTAATGATCCAACCTGCCTGTGTCCGGGCAAGCTGGCCATCGCAGAGTCCTACACTGAAGATCCCTGGCCTCTTCCCATAAATGTCAGTGAAACGCCCCTGTTTTCATAAACCCCGCCCCCTTCCTGCGTCCTGACCGGCAGCCAGCTGTCAATAACTGAAAATAGAAAGGTGCAATGGTGGATTTTACCTGGGTGCTGTAAGGCTGTAGCCCTCCCAACACTGGTGTATCTATAATGGGTGTAAGGTGTGCGGTGCACACAGGTGCCTGGGGCATTTCATTATACGGTACTTGTGCAACATCAGCGTTGTGTTCCCCAGCCAGCGTAGTCAGCTTGTGTCTGCGACTGTGTGTGCGTTCGCAGCTAACCGGAGCTTACGCAGTTAGCGTAGTCAGTCAGCGTACTGCCACCATGAGCTGAAGCGACTGTGACAGTGTTTTTTAGCAAACAAGCTCGTTTTTGGATGACATGATGGGGGTGAATGTGTTCCTGAAACACCCCCACTATCCGCGGCAGCCCGAAGCGTGGCGAGTCTCGCGAGGCTACGAGGTACGCGTGCCCCGACCTGTTCAAACCCCACTATCCACATCAGTGTGGGGATGATTTTATAAAGTGTGTGCCCCACGAGGGTACGAGGAAAATGAGCCTGAAGCGTGGAGAGCACAGTAAGCCCCGCAAGGTGAGCCGGAATACAAGTAAAGCAATCCTCGTGCGCTCGCCACGTTCGGGCTTGTTTTACTTGTGCACTCGCCACGCTTTGGGCTTGGTGGCACCGACGTGGATAGTGTGGGTATGAACAGGTCGGGAGGACATGTACCCCGTCCGCTCGCCACACTTCAGACTGGCGTGGATAGTGGGGGTTTGAAATGGAGGCATTTGCCAGTATGTAACATGGAGCACTGGCGAATGCGTCCTTTATTGTGCATGAGACGCACTTGCGCCCGCACCCCCCTTTGTGCACGACACGCACGACGAGCCCCTAACCCTGACCGTGTCCCTGAAGCAGACACGGGCAGGGCTGCCGTATGAAATACAGAAACGCACTTGCGTATGAGACTCTCGTGCGTCCCAGGCAGATGGAGCGCCTCTCCACCGGCGTCTGCCAGAGTGCCCATCTACCGGCGGTTACCAGGGCTGCCGTGGGGACACTAAGCTGACTACGCTGGGCTGCCATTGGCCTACGCTGACAACATAGCTTGGCCTAGGCTGAGAACGTAGCGTAACATGGCACCATGAAACTACACAGGTGCCCATTATATTCACCTCATTGGTCTGGAGCTGGCTGCAAAATCACTGGGAAAATGGCCAATTGAGATGTCCTCAGGAACACAGCACAGGTGACATGTTCCCGGAGACCTGCACGTTGCGTGATGCCAGTGGATCTGGGACCATCAAATTATTCCTCTGGCAAGGAAAGTTTTCTTTACACATCCCCTCACATGGTAGTGCCAGGACTCGGTATTAAGTGGGGTGGGGGTATTCGGCTGGGCAGGTTTTCCAGAGTTAGGGCGAGATGTACTAAGCCAGGCATGTCCAACGTTGGAACTCCAGATGTTGTGAAACTACACATCCCAGCATGCTTTGCCTCAGTTTTGCTTTTAGAGAATGCTAAAACTATTGCAAAGCATGCTGGGATGTGTAGTTTCACAACATCTGGAGGGCCAACATAGGACATGCCTGTACTAAGCCATGAAAAGTGATAAAATGGAGAGTGATAAACCACCAGCCAATCATCCTACCTGTCATTTTTCAAACACAGTCGGTGACATGGCAGTTACAAGCTGATTGGCTGGTGGTTTATCACTCTCCATTATATCACTTTTCAAGTTTAGTACATCTGGCCCTTAGCCCCTTAATACACCTCTGCCTCCCAGTAAGATCCACAACCATCTCAGATCCCTCTCTGCGCATAGCGGTGAATTCCCATTGGATGTGCTATCGGTTAGGGGCAGCCTGCAGCCAGTCTCTGTGGTGTATGGAAGCTTTGCAGTCGGTGGAGAAGGCGGTTGGCTGGCTATAGAGCATAAGCAAATTACTGGCAAATTACAGCGTGAATTATCCTACAAAAAAGGATCATTTAGACAACAAGGAGAAAGCAGAGTGTGAAATAAAGGCTCTTACAGAAGCCATGCTGCAGAGCCAAAAACAGAAGGGGAAGCTGCCAACGCCTGTAAGGAGACATATAGGAAAATGGCAGATAGGATTAAACTGAGGAGGCTGAAGTATTACACAATCTGTTCTGAAAAAAGAGCATATTTATCAATTATCAGGGATCAGACCTGTTATCAGGTATTATATCCCCCATATGTACCAACACACAGAAGAAGTGAAAATGAGGCTGATTCAGACCAGATTAGAGAATTTTTGTGTGTGGGACGGCCTCTATCTGATCGCTGGGCTCTGAAGATTTGCAGCCCAGAGTCTGAATCGGGCCCAATCTCCTTGGGCACAGTCCTATCCTGCTGCAGTGAGGATGCCCCTGACATGTCCCTGGGCACAGTCCTATCCTGCTGCAGTGAGGATGCCCCTGGGCACAGTCCTACAGTATCTTGCTGCAGTGAGGATGTCCCTGGACACAGTCCTATCCTGCTGCAGTGAGGATGCCCCTGGGCACAGTCCTATCCTGCTGCAGTGAGGATGCCCATGGGCACAGTCCTATCTAGGGTGGCCAATCCCGGGATCGGCGGGATCCCGGGATTTGGCCCCCAGAACGCCGGGATTTCAATCCCGGGATTGGAGTTTCCAATTCCGGGATTTCAGGATTAGACTGCACATGCGCAGTCTAATGCCGGGCAGCATCTGAGCAAGTGCTCAGACGCTGCCCGGCTACTCCCGTCCCGGCATTGTGGCTGTGCGCAGCGTGAGGAGGCCAGAGGTCACGCTGCGCAGGCCAAGCAGCTGCACGCCGCAGCCCCGTCCTGTCATCGCCCGCCTGCATGCCTGGCCGCCCGCACACCTCCCTGCCCGGCTCCTGAAGTGAAGTGGCCCAGCTCCCGGCATCAGCAATGGACCGCCCACCCTCCCAGCTTCACCGACCACCCGCACGGCCGCACCGCACATGTAAGTAAATATGCGGGGCGGCCGGGGCGGGTTTTTTTATTAGGGAAGCCAATCCCGGGATTGGGCATTTTTCAATCCCGAATTCCGGGAATGAAAAAATGCTCCGGGATTGGCTTCCCTAGTCCTATCCTGCTGCAGTGAGGATGCCCCTTACATGTCCCTGGGCACTGTTCTATACTGCTGCAGTAAGAATGCCCCTGATAGGTCCCTGGACACAGTCCTATCCTGCTGCAGTGAGAATGCCCCTGACAGGTCCCTGTGTACAGTTAGGAGGTATGACACTGCCTTCCAGCAGCACCACCCAGCATCCAGTGCCATTACTCTGTGAGTGAGGGTCGGACTGGCGGTGTGAGGAGGCTGGCTGCTCAGGAGAATGCAGTCGGTAGGCATGCCAGCACTGAGACTATCAGCGAGTGAGGCTGTCAGTGAGTACGGTAATGGGTTAAATTCAGACTGCTGGTGTTATTAAAGTCATTTCCTGAGCTGTTATCCATTATTTAAACACTAATTAGTATTCCTGTTACCTAATTACAGTTCAGCAGCCACAGACACAGAAAGTTAAACTGCAGCCTGGCCCACGGGGCTCCAGCGCCAGCTATGATAGAAATCATTTAACCCACTCACCCGGGGCCTCTGAATCGGCAGCAGCACTGTCTGGAGAGTAGGCCGCCAGGGCTAGTCACATTGGTATATCCCCAGTTATTGGCCCTGTAATGTGGACCCTTTCATGCCTGGAGCGCCTGTCCCTCGCTGACATGTATGTACCATAGCCGTCCCCTGTGCAGGTGTCCCTTGTAAAAACGGTTTAGCTGATCAGTACGGATACAAACATCAATCAGATCATTTATATTAATGTCCTTCTGTGTGTTTTCATGTTCTTCCAGTTGAAGAGCTGTCACTTCTTCTGATGCCATTTCTGGTCCGCTCTGTGACAGGCGCCATTTGGTGACAGCAGGGAAGGGATTTGAAAAGAGCAACATTTTAATATGAATACAAAACTTGTCTCGCTCCCTCTTCTGTATAGTGTAAGTGCCCTGGTACAGGAGATGGAAGATGTAGCTGGGTGTGTAACATTGTCAGACTTGCTGACATTCCTCCACAGGTTGGTGCAGGGGTGGGTGCTTTGCGCCGCACGGCTGCTGTGGTGGGAGGACGTGATGCTAAAAAGGGAACTGAACATTAGGTGTGACCATGCCATTGTGGCCCCACCCATGGTTCTCATTGGACCCCTCTGGACTGCCCACTTCGGAACAACTGAGGATGGGGGAGATTGTTTGGCAGATTCTTGCCCACTCTCCCGGGAGGCCAGGGACACTCCCGGCTGTTACGGGACAGTATGAATTATGAGCTATATACTTTGGGTGGGGGAGGTGCACATGTGAGAGGGGGCTGTGCTGTCACAGTGATAGGTCACAGGAAGAGCCTGCACAGACAGCCAATAGGCCTGCTCTTTAGCCTACTATCGCCAGATGCTTTATTATAGGCCTGACTGCACTAAGAACATGCTGATCCCTACTATTTACTAGCCGGAGATCACCGCTGCTCTACACTGCATGCACACGGCATCTATTCAATGCTGGGAGGACAAAACAATGCTAGGCTACGTCTCTTTACCCTTAGTCGACTCCGCCAAGTTAGACGACTAAAGATAGTCGGCGGCCATTAGAGCGGCAGTAACGCTAGTTAGATGCCAGCAGCTGATTGGCGGGACCACGGTCGACATGGACACTATCAAAGTATACCGCTGCGCTCGCCATGCTTCGGGCATGGTGCCTTGCTGCGCTCGGCGCACTATTCTCCCTCCACACCCAAGGGAATGGTAGGGCATGAAACACCACCTGTCGGCTAAAAATAAAAAAAACGTGAAAAACTAATGTTGACCTTTTGACTGTTGACCTAGCCATTGTTGACCTAATGCTTGTGTTGACCTTCCAACCGTGTCAACCTTAGCCATGTGCGGAGATATCAGATAGACTGTTATGCACCTTTTTCCTGCTGTATAACTCTTATTATTCTTTAAATGTAATAATGAAACAATGTGAATAACAAAAAGCACAGCAGCACATACTGTACCGGCTGCAGCCTATAACACTAATCCATAAACACTGGTACAGACATGTGTGTTGAAAATTGAACCCCATCCCTCTACAACCCTAGCAATAAATTTCACAGCAATAACGCCCGAGGCGTGGCCATCTCAAAAAGGAAGCGGAGTTACAGGACAGAGAGGTGATCTGTTACGAAGGGGGAGTGGTCGAGTACCACATTCCCTCATTTATGTCACTTTGGGGGCATGCCCAGCACTCCCCTAGCAGCTGGGCAGCTCCCAGCTCCCTCCCTCCATGTACTAAATAGATGCTGTCCCTCCCTCCCTCCCTGTACTGAAGAGTTGCCGTCTGTCCCTCCCTCCCTGTACTGAAGATATGCCGTCCCTCCCTGTACTGAAGAGATACCGTCCCTCCCTGTACTGAAGAGATGCTGTCCCTCCCTGTACTGAAGAGATGCTGTCCCTTCCTCCCTCCCTGCACTGAAGAGATGCCGTCACTCGCTCCCTCCCTGTACTGAAGAGATGCCGTCCCTCCCTCCCTGTACTGAAAAGATGCTGTCCCTTCCTCCCTCCCTGCACTGAAGAGATGCCATCCCTCCCTCCCTCCCTATACTGAAGAGTTGCCGCCCCTCCCTCCCTGTACTGAACAGATGCCATCCCTTCTTTCCTCCCTGTACTGAAGAGATGCCGTCGCTCCCTCCCTACCTGCACTGAAGAGATGCCTTCTCTTCCTCCCTCCCTGCACTAAAGAGATGCCGTCCCTTCTTCCCTCCCTGTACAGAAGAGATGCCATCCCTCCCTCCCTTCACTGAAGAGATGCCACCCTCCCTCCCTCCCTGCACTGAAGAGATGCCGTCCCTCCCTCTCTCCACTTAAGAGATGCCGTCCCTTCTTCCTTCCCTGTACTGAAGAGATGCTGTCGCTCCCTCCCTCCCTGTACTGAAGAGATGCCATCCGTCCCTCCCTCCCTGTACTGAAGAGATGCCGTCCCTCCCTCCTTGTACTGAAGAGTTGCCATCCTTCCCTCCCTCCCTGTACTGAAGAGATGCTGTCCCTTCCTCCCTCCCTGCACTGAAGAGACGCCGTCCCTTCTTCCCTCCCAGCACTGAAGAGATGCCGTCACTCGCTCCCTCCCTGTACTGAAGAGATGCCGCCCCTCCCTCCCTGTACTGAAAATATGCTGTCCCTTCCTCCCTCCCTGCACTGAAGAGATGCCGTCCCTTCCTCCCTCCCTGCACTGAAGAGATGCCATCCCTCCCTCCCTCCCTATACTGAAGAGATGCCGTCCCTCCCTCCCTGTACTGAAGAGATGCCATCCCTTCTTCCCTCCCTCTACTGAAGAGATGCCGTCGCTCCCTCCCTCCCTGCACTGAAGAGATGCCTTCTCTTCCTCCCTCCCTGAACTGAAGAGTTGCCTTCTCTTCCTCCCTCACTGCACTGAAGAGATGCCGTCCCTTCTTCCCTCCCTGTACTGAAGAGATGCCGTCCCTTCTTCCCTCCCTGTACAGAAGAGATGCCGTCCCTCCCTCCCTGCACTGAAGAGATGCCATCCCTCCCTCCCTCCCTCCCTGCACTGAAGAGATGCCGTCCCTTCTTCCCTCCCTGTACGGAAGAGATGCTGTCGCTCCCTCCCTCCCTGTACTGAAGAGATGCCGTCCGTTCCTCCCTCCCTGTACTGAAGAGATGCCGTCCCTCCCTCCTTGTACTGAAGAGTTGCCGTCCCTTCCTCCCTCCCTGCACTGAAGAGACGCCATCCCTTCTTCCCTCCCTGCACTGAAGAGATGCCGTCACTCGCTCCCTCCCTGTACTGAAGAGATGCCGTCACTCGCTCCCTCCCTGTACTGAAAAGATGCCGTCCCTTCCTCCCTCCCTGCACTGAAGAGATGCCGTCCCTCCCTCCCTGTACTGAAAAGATGCTGTCCCTTCCTCCCTCCCTGCACTGAAGAGATGCCATCCCTTCCTCCCTCCCTGCACTGAAGAGATGCCATCCCTCCCTCCCTGTACTGAATATATGCCATCCCTTCTTCCCTCCCTGTACTGAAGAGATGCCTTCTCTTCCTCCCTCCCTGCACTAAAGAGATGCCATCCCTTCTTCCCTCCCTGTACTGAAGAGATGCCGTCCCTCCCTCCCTGCACTGAAGAGATGCCACCCTCCCTCCCTTCCTGCACTGAAGAGATGCCATCCCTCCCTCCCTCCCTGCACTGAAGAGATGCCATCCCTTCTTCCCTCCCTGCACTGAAGAGATGCCACCCTCCCTCCCTTCCTGCACTGAAGAGATGCCGTCCCTCCCTCCCCCCCTGCACTGAAGAGATGCCGTCCCTTCTTCCCTCCCTGTACTGAAGAGATGCCGTCCCTCCCTCCCTGCACTGAAGAGATGCCGTCCCTCCCTCCCTCCCTGCACTGAAGAGATGCCATCCCTTCTTCCCTCCCTGCACTGAAGAGATGCCACCCTCCCTCCCTTCCTGCACTGAAGAGATGCCGTCCCTCCCTCCCTCCCTGCACTGAAGAGATACCGTCCCTTCTTCCCTCCCTGTACTGAAGAGATGCTGTCGCTCCCTCCCTCCCTGTACTGAAGAGAGGCCGTGCACATGCGCACAGCATCTCTACAGCAATCACCGGCAGGAGGGCCACCTGATTTTCAGGAGCCTCGAACATAAGTCCAGCAACATGTACTGTAAGTGACATGGCTCAGTCCTACACATGGTGCTTCCCAATCTAAGAGAAGCTGTACGCAGGTAATGAGAGTAGCTCTCCTTCCTAGGAGTACCTTACACTGAGAGCTCTCACTATCTGACTGGCATCTTTGTTGTCATTAGCCTTAGCTGGCCGGTCAGTAGAGGTAACACTCATCCATACAAAGGACCCAGTTATCGCGTCATTCCGAAGGGGAGAACATAGACACCATGGAAGAAAAACCACAGTAATTGAAATAAACCTTACAAAGAGCTCACACAATACTTCTCTTTGTATTCTGCAGGCCTTGCAAATGTACTTACAGCTCTCAGCCCACGTGAGACGGAACATCTCTCAATTATCTTTCACGCCTAGAAGAGCCCATACGGAGGCCACGGGTCATACGATCAGGGATTGTAAATGAACAGCAATGAAAATTATAGTCCTGCACACTTCATAGTATAAGAGGTATATTCATCAAAAGAAATGTGCTGGATACCTCCAGAAAATTCCCTTCTGTGATATCCACACATTTGAAGTATCCGCGGGTGTGGGGATGCCACATTTCAGTTGTCATCAATCCCGGATGGGCAGAGTCTGGTTTTCTCTTGCCATGGCCCTTACACCATTTTTACTTTATTTTAGTTTCACCAAAATGTAGGTCTGTTAGAAGAGTACTCAAATAAACCTCCTCCATGCCCTAAAATGTACATCCATGTAGGATGCTGATCGCATTCCCCATACCTCTAATGAGAAATGCGCCAGCCAAGATTTACCAAGCTGAAACTGTCAAATATTTTTGGAGGCAACCTAACCTAACCATCTTCAGATGGTGTTAGACATGCTTTCATCCATTCTCCAGGTAAAATAGAGGGGGATATTTGGATATCCCTCCCCCATTCTCCTGCGCTGCCGATGCTACTTTTACATATTGCAGAGGCAGGCTCCTCTATCTCATCATTACGAACATAAATACTCCCAGTTTAGATGTATTTTGCCAATCAGCCCATGCTAAATAAAAATTAGCGGCTGCTAGATGCCAATCAGCCATTGCTATGTGCCAATAAGTCCTTGTTAATAGCCAATCATCTTTGATGGATGCCAATCAGCCATTGCAAGTTGCCAATAAGTCCTTGCTAAATGCCAATCGCAAATCAGCCATTACTAGATGCCTATCAGCCATTACTAGTTGCCAATCAGCCATTGACAATGACAAACAGCTCTTCCTCAATACCAAACCTTACAGAAGAGAAGTTTTCTACAATTTATGAATTTCAAACCTATTTACTAAGCCATATATTTTTCTGAAATGGCTAGTGTTTTCACAGGATTTTGGCAAACATATGTAATTTTTCTATTTATTCCAGCAATGACGCTGGAAATATTACAGATATCTGTGGTATATAACCCAGTAAATAACTATTTAAGGCATCTCCATTGTTTTCTACAGGGACAGCAATATCGGCTCATTAACAAACATTGCTGTGTGAGCGTATCTTTGTCAGCTGACCACATCTTCAGATGCCATCAGCCGGTTCTCCCAATGGTGAAAGCCGGCTCTGAGATGGATCTTTCAACGTGTGGTTCGTAGGCAACGTGAGGAACATAGGGAGCAATGCTAAAACACGATGGAAAAAAACAAAACACTATAATTCAAAAATGCAGATGTGGCAGCAGTTATCCGGAAGAGTTTGAAGTTGGGAATGTTTGTTTACATGTGAAAGTAAAATCCCCCAAAGATCTCATTAATTGAATACAAATTTTTTGCTTTAGAGAATGAATGTTTGACATGTGGAACCCTTTAGAAATGACCTTAAAGCATCCTGTTCCCTCAGTCATTCACATGGTGCAGAGACACCAAGATTTCCATCAAAGATCATTCCGGGAGCCAAGAGAAATATTGTATACTGAGCTACTCAATAAACAAGTCACATTATTTAAGCAGTGACAGGATTGTACTAAAAGATAATGATTTGTGCCGAAAATAAAACATACTGTGTAATGTTTGTTATGTTTCTGCGGACATGTCCCTGATTTCTTCCTGGAAAGATCCTGGTTTTTAAACAATTGCCTTTAGCCCCAATTAATGCATAGCAATTCAATATCAGCCCCATCTGATAGACCCTAGCACCACTTTACTGAGGAGCAAGATGTTCTAGGCCTTGGAGACTGATAAACTGGAGAGAGTTTAATGACAATCAGCTCTTAACTGTCATGTTACAGTGTCTGTTTGAAAATGACGAGCTGAACCTAGATAGAGCATAGGGTTACCTACCCTCCCGGAAACTGGAATGGCCGGGAGGGTCCCTGAAATCGGGTCCCCCTTCTGGCCACCCATCCACCCCTGTTCTGCCCCAACAGCGGCCCCACCCCTCCTGCCTCAATGAACTGGCTGCCCTCTCCTGAAGGGGGCAGCCAGAGAGTAGGTAAACCTGCTATAGCATTAGGGACCCTCCATATTTAAACAATTGGCTTGGGGGCTTCCCATATATATATTTTCAAATATTTGTAACCAAGATGACCCCGCATACCCGTTTTACTGCCCTCTACCCAGGTCCTGTCCGTGTTCTACCCTAATCAGGGGAACCTGGGTAGAAGTCCCGTGTAAAGGCACCACCGCTGATCCAGGTCCAGGAGGGAAAAACCCGGGTTTTTGCGGCAGTGTAAAAGGGGAATGACTGAGGAAGAGCTTACCATTTCCTCTCAGATCTTATCAATCTTGTCCTTGAAGTAGGAAGTAAGAATTTGTGCACTGATAGTGGCTGGTGGCTTGGGTGAGCACCACCTCTAGAGCCCCCCGTTACACCCCTCCAACTTCCATGACCCCTGCCGCTTCCCCAGCCACCAGCCGCCATTCACTTTACAGCAGTGACGTAGGCAGCAGGTTCAGGGATGTTCGGGGCAGCTTGGGGGACTCGGGAGCGCCCGAGTCCTCCCGAGCCATCGGGAACATCCCCGAGCCTGCCGTCTGTGGTCACTGCTGTGACTGGCGGCTGGGGAAGCGGCTGCAGGGGAGCTCAGCCTCCAGCGTACAAACGCCGGAGCAAATATTGGGGGGGGGGGCTTTCCTACGATCTGTGGTGGGTTTTGCTGGGGCAGGACAAACCTGGCAGGTTTGTCCTGCCCCAACAAAACCCACCACTCAAGGGGTTAAAAAGTAATTTGGAAATAGAAGCTTGACTAGAGATGAGAGTTTGGAAATATGTTTGCTTGGCAGTATCCAAATAATGCCCATTCTGCTACCAACTGTTCACCAGCCTTTAGTTAAATCCAGGGTGCGGGAGAAAACAGCCTAGCATTTACTAGGCGCTAGAGACATTGTTTAGGCACGAATAAAGGAATAACTAATAGCCAATCTTTACTGAATTATATAAAAAAGCTTGAGCGGGCTAGAGCGGGCGGCTGGAGAATGGAAGAGTAATTCCTATGGAAGCGGAGACGGTTAATAGAGGACAGCGGGAGGTCTGACATAATCTAGAGCTTTGGATGGTTTTAAAAGGCTGTTCTTGTAACAGACTGTATGTGTGTAAATAACTTCTCATTATCATAACGATTATACGATACAAGGCGTCACGTACAACAGGCAGCCAGTGTGAGCCACGGTACACTGCAGATTGAACTCAGACAGTTATTTATATTGATATATTGATAGTATAATTCAGCAGAATGAATAGATACTCAAAACACTGGGATTCATTTTAGTGATATACAGTATATGAAATAGTGAGTGGTAAGGAACAGCTCCTTCACTGAAATCAATCCCCCAATGTCCGTACCATATGCACACCAGATGTACTATGGTGAATGCGTGTATCGATCTCTTTACATTTTGTCCTGGTCGCTCTGTTGCAATGGATCGGCTCAGAAGTGGTTTGTTGACTACATGCAGGGCCGGAGCCACCACTAGTCAGCCTTAGGCATTTGCCTAGGGCACCGGCCACTTGGAGCAGCCCCCCCCCCCCCGCCCCCAAATCAGGTGAGTGGCTCCCTCTCTCTCTCTCACGAGTACACCCCCCCCCCCCGTGCAGTGACGCTGCGGCCATCTCCGGCCGCCGTCCCGCCGACAACCCCCCACCCCGTGTAGCGAGACGCTGCTCTTTCACACTCCTCCCCCCACCCCGCCATGGAGCATAGCGGCGCCCGCTTCACATCCCCCCTCCCATGGAGCAGGTGAGCGCCGGGGCGACACCCCCACCTGGGGTGCTCTGCTCTGCACTGAGGACACCAACAGCAACCCTGATGTGCCTACACCCCATGTCACAGTTATTGTACTATGGGTGTAACCGGCCCCTTCATCGGATGCAATGCCCCTAAATTTTCACTGCACGCTTTTGACATGCACTGTCCATATATTTTTAGTATGGGGGAAAGGGGGGGGGGGGAGGCAGCACTGGTTCTGTTTATGGCACACAGCACCAGAATGTCTAATTATGGCACTGGTGCCATAGTTTACCCTTTTAAGCATAGTAGTTCCCTAATGTGCATGATGCCACATTGCAGGGCTGCCAGTACACATTATCCCACACAGTAGCCCCAATTCACATTATAACATACAGTGTCCCTAGTTCATATTATGCCACATTCTAGTGCCCCTTATTCAATTTCGACAGCAATGGCAATCATATAGAAGTCCAGTGAAGAAAGATTTCATTTCCTGCCTTAGGGGTTGAACTGTGCACTCTTTCTTCACTGGATCTCTATATGATTGCCGATTGCTGTCAAAATTGTTAGCGCCCAGCTTCACCAATCCGAATGAAATAATCCCCTTTAAGTTTTAAAGAACTACTGAAGGTGGATGGATATCTTTCAAAACGTCACCAGCATTATCCAAAGGATTTTTTTCACGTTGGACCACCATATCCTTCCGAGGAACACTATTCCCTTTAAGGACATTGTGTGGTCATCTTATACAACTGATGTACCCCCTTTGCCCCTGATGAAGTCAACAAATTGACAAAACGCATTCGGCCAACTACATGGCTTGACTGATCGTTGTTGTTCACTCGGTAAGAGGATTTTTAAAAATGTGTTTATCTGAGTCACCGACTTGGACGGAAAAATCTATATGCACAGTATCCATTTGGGCAGACCTACTACACCCATTTGAGACTTTTGCGCAAACCTAGACTTACGTGGCACTGCGATGGCCATGAGAGATCCCTCCCAATGGCCGGGCCCACCTGCTTGTTTATTTGCGGCCCTCCCCGAAAATGCTGGGGTGCCTTCCACAATCACCCAGCATATGGCCTGTGTTTACAGGCCATCACTGTCTGTGGGCACACGGAGGGCTCGCGAGTGTGCACGAGAGCCGTGCCCATGTGCATCCCCCTGGGTTCTAAATCAGCCGCTTAAGCCGTCCCCGCTCCCACATGCCGCCTGTACTGTCTGTTGTCACTGACTGGCCTCTGCTAGCAGGGCTGTGTCGGATATAAGGTGAGGTAAGTACCTATTGTCTAAATGCAGAGAAGCTGCCATACCCCCTACCAGGGACAATCTGCTGAAAGTGTTCTCCAAGTGCCCTAAGATAGGATATTCATACTCCCCGTGTCACAGTGACATCTGCCAGCCAGCACCATCATCTCAGCAGCCCCCCCCCCCCCATACAAATTCTAATGCTGTTCCACTACCAGAACACACAATTGGTCTATTAGACACACTTAATGAAATCATAAAAGCATAGCAGGGGTTGGGGGTCTAGACACAATAGAATACAATACACAAGCAATCTGTATGATTGACCATGGCCCCCCTACTCTCTCCCATTTACATCCTCTGCTGCGCCGTCCTCTGTTCCCAGTGCAGAATCTCCTCTGGTGTCAGTCAGCCCAGCCGGCAGCCTCCAAGAATCTTGGAGGAGGATACAGTGATCACTCCGGCTCTGCTGGAAAGGGGCAATTTATACAAACAAGAACAATTTCAGCACATTTGACCGAGAAGTATAATTCAGCTGAAGATTACAGGGAAAGCAAGTACTCAGGGCTTCTGTGGTGAGACAATGAAGAAAAAGAATTGAGAACATTACATGCTTTGCAGGAAACAAAGAGGAAAAACAACAGAAGATACATTAAGGCAGGAAGGAGAAGAGATAACTAATGAAGAGACTAATAAATAAACAACAATGAAAGTATATGGTGATAAAAACAATGGGTGATTATCTATTACAAGAGATGGAAAAATGTTTTTTTATATATATATATATATATATATATATATATATATATATATATATATATATGAAAAAGGAAAGTGTTAAAAGGGCACTAAGAGTAAGTACACAAATATATAAGAAATATTTAATAAATTGCCTGACGGGCATTACCTACAGAATAAAATATTGTATAATAAATTCAATACAGTATTGGATAATACTTCAAATATTAGATGTTTACAATCATCAGGTGAGTGTACATGGCCCAACGCGTTTCGTCATTTCAATGACTTCATCAGGGGCAGTAAGAATGGCAAGTCAATCAAGCTAATGGCTAGCAGGGTGCCTTCAGCCAGTATTACGGCAGTAGAGCTAATCTTTGGATGCTCCAGACATGCACCATGGCCCTCATTCTGGTTTACTCGGTAAGCTGCGAAGAGCGCAGCTTACTGAGTCCCAGAGTGCCCGCTCCAACAAATCACTGCCCCCCCCCCCGCTACCGTATAACCTCGCAACCATGCGAGGGTATGTCTTCGTGACACAACCCCTCGCATGGTTGCGAGGGTATACGGTAGGGGGGGGGGGGCAGTGATTTGTTGGAGCGGGCACTCTGGGACTCAGTAAGCTGCGCGCTTCGCAGCTTACCGAGTAAACCAGAATGAGGGCCATGGTGCCATGGCCAGGGCCGATTATGCGCATGAGCAGGACAAAACCATTGGTCCCCCATGCGTCCTTAAGTTACTCTAGGCAGTGCTGCAGTCCCCGATGCTGGTGGTCTAGCCCTCTACCTCAATGGTCAAATACCACACCGCAGCGCTGTTTCTCCCCTGAGTCAGAGCTTTATAGTTCCCCAATTCAGCTATTTGGACACAGAACAAAGACTACATCACCCATGATGCAACAGAACCTGTTCATGTGCAGTTCTGCAGCCAGGAAGATTAGGTTTGAATTGTGGAATCTTGGGAGCAGTGGTATAACTTGTTGGTGGTGGACGCAGGTGCAAAGATATTATTTGGGCCCACCTCCTCCAACCCAACCCAAGTTCATAATGGGTGCCGGACAGTTTCCAGACAGTTGGGATCCCGACAGTCATTACCCCAACGTCGGGATCCCAACAGTCAAAACCCTGACACACGGGCTCCCGACGGCCACCGCTATTCTCCCTCGTGGGGGTCCACAAGCCCCATAGAGGGAGAATAGAATAGGTGGTGAGCGTAGCGAGCCACCGTGCCTGCAGCGTGGTGAGCGCAGCGAGCCCGCAAGGGGCTTTGTTGCGCTCACCATGCTGTCTGAGTCCGGGCAATCGGGATCCCAACGTCGGGCTAATGGCTGTCGGGATCCCGACTGTCGGGACCATATACCACACCCGTTCACAATATGTAACACAACAATGGGTGACAGGGAGAGTGTGACAGGGGGAGGTAATATTGTTATATGGGCACCCCTCCTCCACCCCAATCCAAGCTCGCAATATGAAACACAGCAGTGGATGCCAGTGAGAGGCAGACGGTGACAGGGGGAGGTAAACATAATATTTGGGCACCCCTCTTCCCAATTCAAGCTCACAATATGCAACACAGCAGTGGATGACAGGGAGAGGCGGTAAGTGGAAGGGGGAGGCAAATTGTGATGGGGAAAAACAGTGGGTGACAGGAAGAGTTTGCAGAGGGCCCTTTAGTCCTCAGTGCACTGAACCTGCTGCACCAATTGTAGTTCTGCCTCTGCGTGGGAGTGCCTTGTGCAATCTGGGAGTCCAAAACAAGAGGGTCTTAGCCAACCATAAATGCCCCCCTCTCAAAAGGCCCATTAAGGATCGCTCTCCCCCCGTGGGTGCAGACGAGTGGAAAGCAGTATGTACGAGGGCTGTTCTGAGGCAGGACACTGAGCAATGTTGCACTACACTGTTTACATGGAAGACAAATTCTATTAGCCAACCCCTCTTTCTTTACAGGGAATGCAGTTCGCATATACTGCACAGAGGGATAACACAGCCAACTACTGCCAGATCCTACACACAGCCACGCTGGGTGCAATCATATGATTACTGCAGATGGGATGAGTTTGCTCCACACGCAGCTTTTAATGTCAAGTGCTCCACCGACATCAGCTGCATTTACTGAGCACCAAGACAGTAATTGTGTGGAATTTGTTACTGAAAGAAATGTCACAACCGGCCTGGACGCCTAACATACATTGCAATATATTGAGCCAACAATTATTTTGTTGAATATATAAAGCATTTGAAGTTCTGTATAATATATACACCAGCAGCCTGCCTGTGTTCCCTACATTGCTACGTAGCCCTTTTCTATCCCACTAGAACGTTTTATCTCCCATAATTCAGGGGTATTTCCGAAGTATAAACTATTTATGCTGTAGAGACTTTTACGGTATAAAATACTTTCCTACTGTCCAGGAAAGGCTGAGAGGCTCCTGGGCCCCCCTGGAGGAGTGGACAAGCCTCCCGGCCAGCCAGGGGCGTAACTACTTCCTTCTGGGCCCCATAGCAAAATTTTGAAAGGGCCCCCCGCCAGAAGAGGGTGACAGGTGTGTGTGTGGGGGGGGGGAGGGAGAGAGAGAGATTATATGGAAGGGGTGGGGGTGTAAAGGGGAGGTTGTAGCCGAAGAGAGGGGAAAAAAAAAGGAGAGACATGGTGGGGAGGGAGTAAATGAGAGGAGGTGGAGAGAGACAGAGCGAGAGAGACATACAGAGAGAGAGACATACAGAGAGAGAGACATACAGAGAAAGAGAGACATACAGAGAGAGAGAGAGACATACAGAGAGAAAGAGACATACAGAGAGAGAGAGACATACAGAGAGAGAGAGACATACAGAGAGAGAGAGACATACAGAGGGACGTAGAGACATACAGAGAGAGAGAGAGACATACAGAGAGAAAGAGACATACAGAGAGAGAGAGACATACAGAGAGAGAGAGACATACAGAGGGACGTAGAGACATACAGAGAGAGAGACAGACAGAGAGACAGAGAGATACATACAGAGAGACAGAGAGAGAGAGACATACAGAGAGAGAGACATACAGAGAGAGAGACAGAGAGACATACAGAGAGAGAGACATACAGAGGGAGAGACAGAGAGACATACAGAGAGAGAGACAGACAGAGAGAGAGAGACATACAGAGAGAGACAGACAGAGAGACATACAGAGAGAGAGAGAGAGAGACATACAGAGAGAGAGAGAGAGACATACAGAGAGACAGACAGAGAGAGACAGGGACAGAGAGAGACAGACAGAGAGACATAGAGAGAGAGAGAGAGAGAGACACATACAGAGAGGACATACAGAGAGAGACACAGACAGGAGAGAGACAGACAGACAGACAGACAGACAGACAGACAGAGAGAGAGAGCAGGGAAGAAAATGAGGAGGGGGTACCTGCACTTTTTTTTCTTCTATTCACATCCTCTCCCCTCCGTTCCACAGTTCAGGCTGCTCTGTTCCTCCCTCCCTCCGCCTCCTAACAGTACAATTGATGCTGTCAGTGCCGAGTCTTCCTGCACTGACAGCTCCGTGTCTCCTGTTTCCCAGGGCCTGGGTCTCCCACACAGAGCAGACAAGCAGCACAGCGTGTTTCACGCCGGGGCTGGTCACTAGATAGTGACGTCAGTCCCCGGCAGCATCAAAGCAGGGAGAGGGGGGAAGGCTGATACAGCCGGACCTCCACCTTCCCTTCATTCATTATGTAGCAGCGCATTGTCGCTACGGGGGGGAGGGGGCAGAGACGGCCATTCAGCCAAGCGAGCATAAGGAAAAAGGGTGCAGGGGATGCCTTCTGTGCTATGGGGCCCCCCAAGGGCCCGGGCCCCATAGCAGCTGCATCCCCTGCACCCTCCATAGTTACGCCACTGCGGCCAGCACCACCAGCCACGCACCTCCTCCAAACTGCAGCATCACTCCACTCAGCCATGCCACCAGTATGCCACGCCACACTGCACCGTGCTGCCTCTTTCGGAGGTGGGAGGTAGATTTGAGCTGGATCATAGACGAGTGTGCTGTATATGGCTTGCATAATGAGCCTGATTCATACCCATTGGCTGCGATTATGGAATGACCACGCATGCACATAGTTCATAGTGCGCAAGAGCGAGCCGTCTGTACAAAGCAAGCTATGGATTGTCATCGCTGGCCATTCACAACTTGATTGACAGGTGGCCAGCATTTGGGGGGCAGCATGCGGGCGATCCCTGGGAGTGCCCCAGAAAAGCTTGAGTTAGCTCCGTTCCCAATCTCCCCGCGGCCTTTGTAGCGCCGAGTACGTACTTCGCGGCTGCAAACAGAGGGGAAGTCCATGCGATGGGGAGTAATTGTGAATGGTTTTTCCTCTGTGTGCACGGTTGCTAAAGTATTCGCAGCCGTGCACAGGGGCGGGAAGCCACTTTGGCGGGGTGGCGTTTACTTGATCAATGGGCTCCGAAGTTTCGTAGCTCAGCGGTCAGGTCTGATACCGGTCCATTGTTTGATTGTAATTTGTGTTTGAAACCCAATATCTCTTTAGCATTTGAAGCTGTCCAATCAGAGGTACAGATGAGTCAGGTTTGTGCAGTGCGTGCCTACATTTCCTTCCACACACCGGATTAGCCAGTGCACCCTGCATGTGAGGGCAGCCTACAGTAGAGCGGAATTATGGAATTTAGCGACACATTAAACAACATTTGTCCCTACGGCAGAAAACGATGAGCAGTGTAATCAGGGTAATGATGAGATACTTGTACATGGTACTAAAGGGACTGTCAGATTAATATTTACAAATGTCATAGTTGACCTGACCTCGTGAATCCTGCCGGAAAGTTCAGTTTCCAGCTCCTCTCTCCCACTACCCTGCACTATAAATCAAATCAAATTATTGCTTGGATTTTTCACTGCAGTCCAGGACCACCAAGGATTTTTGGGCAATTGCTGTAGCCACTATGATTTTTGGCCAAGCTCATCGGCCCCTCCAGACGACTTGCATCAAATTCTTGAGGGAACCTTGGCAGGATACAATACAGCTTTCCTGAGAGCTGTGATCTGTGTGTTGTCTCAGCGTCTGTGCCTGATGTTAGCGTGTGTAAGCTGTGGAATGTTTTATTAGTAAACTTTAGTTAAATACAGAAAAGGGACAATACAACAAAAAGTTTCAAAATGCATTCTTCTTTCTTTTTTTTTTTTTTAAACCAAGAGCTCATCATTAAAGTAGGAATTCCCACCATTTGAATGTTATACTGTTCTGCCGCTGGAGATATTTATCTCTCTTTTTAAAACTTAAATCCATCTCCAGAAAACATAAATATCACATTTTCCAACTTTTATGAGATAATTCTGTTTATAAAACATCCCCCAAAGTATCAACCAATCAGCAACTAATCGGCATGTTAAAACTATGGGTGAAATTTAATAGGATGAGAGATTCAGAAAGTGAGAGATTTGGTAAGAAATCTCCCGGGTTTTTTTAAAGCGGCAATCATTTACACTTTAAATCAGTGGTTTCCAAACTGTGTGCCGTGGCTCCCTGGGGTGCCTTGGGACACTTTCAGGGGTGCCACAGATTGGTGGTCCAGGACCAATTCAAATTATGTATGATCAATTATTTATGGACAAAACCAGTGCTGGTGGCTGCCAATCATAGAAGATGTGTACAAACAGAAGTAAATCCTGCCTTTTAGCACATAACTGAACCAAAGAATCACATATAAACAAAATCTACCTAATTTTATATATTTTTTTGGGGCCTAAGGGTGCCGTGGACAAATATCGATACTGTAGGGTGCCATGATACGAAAGAGATTGGGAACCCCTGCTTTAAATTCAAACTGGTTTTGCAGTGTAAAGGATTTCCGCTTTAAAAAAACTGTTGATTTCTTAGCCAATCTCTCACTTTCTGAATCTCTCATCCTATTAAATTTCCCCCTCTGTGTTTGAAGAACGACAGTTAGGGCGAGATGTAATTGAGTGCGAATTTTAGACTTTTGCTATATTTTTTGCAAAAAAAGGCCAAATTTGCACGTTTTCCCCAAATCGCCCACATTTAATAGGATGCGAATTGGGGTAAAAACCACACTTTCTGACCTGACAATTTATTCTCACACTTCAATTCACATCCAGATGTTTTCCAGTTATAAAGTATACAACTCGAGTTCATTAAGCCAGACCTGGTTCCAAAAATACGGGGGACAGAAAGCATAGGGGTCCCCCTTATTTCTGAATCCAACCCCGAACTCTTGGATCAGTCCTGGTTCCAAAATATGGGAGATAAAAAAACTGGGGGTTCTCCATATTCAGGAACCAGCACCGGGCTCCAACAGCCCCTGATGTCATGCCACAGCCAGGGGGACACAAGGTCCCTTGGTCATACCATGCGCACCATGGCTGGACAGCCCTGGATGGGGTACCTGGGGGACCCCATCCAATAAAGGGGTTGCCCTTAAGGCTTCAATCGTCCGGGGCTGTCCCTAGTGTCTCAAGGCAGTGGATGCCGGGCTGGTACGTGTAAAATTACAGGTCACCCCCCGCATGCTGGGACTTGGCAAACCACAAATCCCAGCATGCAGGGCATTAATGGGCCCCCTTGGTCTTGTAGTTCACCTGTAAAAAGAATGTTCAAATAAAAACACAGACACACAGAATAGTACAGCTTTAATACACACATTATTTTTACACCAGTAAACATTACCATTCCTGGCTCAAGCACTCATCCTCCGCTGCACCTCAATGTAATAGGGTGCAATTTTTTAGACAAAGTCTATGGAGACACCTACAGTCAATCAGGACTGAGGCCGTCTATAGCACTATGACAGCAGCATTCTCCACTGTCATTAGTGCGAGGGAAGCCACCTCACCCCGCAGTCAGTGCGGGTGAGGTGCAGTGGAGGATCAGCGCTATAGTTAGGGATGGTAGTGTATACTGCTGTATAGTAAATGTGTGTGTAGTAAAGTAAAGTGATTCAGCCCTTGATGGGTGAAGCCTGAGGGGACCACTTTATTGGGGGGTCACCAATCCCCCAGGTACCCCGTCCAGGGCTGAGAAGCCATGTTGCGCATGGTATGGCAGGGGTGCCTTACGTTAAAAGTGTCCCCGGGCTGCGAAAGAAAAGAAAGAAACAAAGCCGGCTCTTGGGAGCCCAGTGCTGGTTATAAAATATGGAGGACCCCCAGTTTTATTTCCCCCGTATTTTTGGAACCAGGACCGGTCAAAGAGTCCTGGCTGGTTTCAGAAATACAGGGGACCCCTAAGCTGTTTGTCCCCATATTTTTGGGACCAGGTCCAGCTCAAGGAGCCCGTGGGCTGGTAATGCCCAGGAGGGGGGACCCCACACCATTTTTTTAAACTAAATAGAGAGCACGTCTAAAAATCGCACATTTTCTTTACTAAAAAACGCACTTTTCCTTGCTGAAAATTAATTCCTTACTAAATCGCATACAAATTCCGACTTTGTCTAAAAAAAAATCACACCCTATTACATTTGCGAGTTTTTTTTTTTTAAAGTGTGATTTTTTTTCTTATGCGATTTTAAAACAACAGTAAAATTGTACCCTATTACATATCACCCTTAGGAGCTGATTGGTTGGTATTTTATCTCTCTCAGAGTCCAGGCACAGCTGCCCTCTTACCGCTTTTAGAAGGCGTGATAGATCCCAATTTCAGTATTTGAGTATTCAGTGAATCTGTGGCCAACACAACAGGTTCAAAATGAGATTATTTAATGGGTTCTATTACAAACACCATACAATTCTCACTCAACACTGCTGCTTGCTGTATTACTGTACATTCACTTAACTGGATATCACAGTTAGATATTACCCACTGTAGAACCCTAATACAGGTATAATATACTGTATGATGTTGGAAAGAGAAATCGATAAAGTAGTTGAAAAGGTTCCAAAACTGTCATCTTGCCTCGACCCAGCTGTGTTTGTTTGGCTATTGCCATTTGTTATATGGTTCCCCAAAGAGGGTTAATGGTTGAACTGTTTGGTGGGAAACAAAGAGCTGATGTTAATTATTGCTCATACTGTATGCCTAATTATCATTCTCCTTGTGGTCCCAGTCCTCTGCTCAATCTCGTTTATAACAATAATTGGATCTATAGAGCCGTCTGCCCAGCTGCTGCCTCTGGGAATGCGCTGCAGGATGTGAATCACTGTTGTTCACTAATGCGGTACACCAGGGGTTCTCAAACTCAGTCCTCAGGGGCCCCAACACAGTTCACATTTCCCTGGTCGCCCGCCAGGTGCACAGGTGCATTCATTACTCATTGACACATTTTAAAAGTTCACTTGTGATTCTGCGAGGAGACCTGCAAAACATGCACTGTGTGGGGTCCTGGGGACCGACTTTGAGAACCTGTGCCCTATTCTATTGTAGGAGCACCTGTATTCTGTACAATAAGGCCAGGGAAGAAATGCCACTTTATTTTTTTTATTTTTAATTATTCCCATTGGGCAGGATTTAGGGAATCTCAGTTATTGGAAATGGGCCCATAAAACATAGCCCCAATTTTTTGGAGGATACCGTCAATGTCACATGAAGATGTAGCCTGTTGAGTGTGGAAGAAAATGTACTGTACCTTTAAAGATAGGGGCTGGTGAGATTGGGACCTCAGATAATAGTTACATTTTAAATACTGGACCTAATTCGGGATGGATAAAAAATGTTTTCTCTAATGGACAAAACCATGCTGCACTGCAGGTGGGGCAGATGACAAATGTGCATAGAGTTAGATTTGGGTGAGTTATTTTGTTTCTGTGCAGGGTATTACTGCTTTATTTTTACACTGCTATTTAGATTTAAATTTAAACACACTGTACCCAAATCCTAAGAATGTGTACACATTGGCCCATCTGTCGGCCATTAGATTGAATGATCAATATATTAATGGAACCTGAGTCTGTGTGTACCAGAAATATATCTGTATTGGCGTAGTTCACAGATATATTGCGTTGATTGTACAACACAGCTGATGGCCAAGATATATTGCTGCATTGTGCAGTATGGGCGATCCACTTACAATCCGTACAGCCACTGCAGGAGCTGCTCCAGACTCCCCACCCTCGGTCTCGTCCATTTTTATATGCCCAAGAATCCCCCCTCCACCCCATAATAAAAGAAAGAGAGAGAGACCCCTCACACTCCATGCTAGCCTGGCAACTCAGGCTGATGCTAAACACATACATTGTATAAAAAAAGTAAAGAGCGGCAAGGTTCGTGGGCCACTACTGCAAAATGGACAGATCACAGGCAGGAGACAAGCAGGGACATCGACAGGTAGGTCAGGCCATGGTGAAATGGAGGAGGCGTGGCCTTTGGGAGGGGGCGTGGCCATGTCTCAGAGGAAAGAAACATCATTTGTGTGGGTTGCCTGGTGCTGAGTGGCGGGCGGGATCAGCATCACAGTCACACACAGAGGTCGAGATAACCGCACTGAGCAGAGAGTGCTGAGCTGAGGAGAGAGTATGTGCTGCGGCAGCAGCCTGATATCTATCTCCCATTGTCGGCTCCCTGCTGCAACTGGGGAGGGGGGAGAAGGCCCGGGTCCCTCCCCCAGCAGGCCCAGACCCGGGTAAAAAGTACCTGCTCCCCCCTGTCAACAACAGTGGAGATAGTCCAGTGGCGCCGCAAACCAGCCACCACCGCACCTTCGCTGCTGCAGATGGCGCCTGCACTGGGATGGTCCTTTCAGAATCCTACTGCGCATGTCAGAAATATCTGGCATTGCGCAAATGAAATACACATAAAGGCGGAAGACCGTAGCTGGTGGCGGTGATGCAGTCCCGGCGCCAGACACACAATTAGTAGGTGGGCAGGTTTCTGTCTGTGTGTACAAGAGGCCATCACCCTTATCGCCCTTCTCTAGATTCACCAGTGGTTTCCACTGATTTAGCTCAGATATATTGAAAAAATACAGAATTACATAAAAATGAAAACCAAAAAAAACTTATGTTGACCATTTTCATTTGATCTTTTTCTGGTGTCTACCTACTGTATTCCATGTTGATGTTTTCACCTGTTACATGTCAACCAGATGGGCCTAACTTATTAACGGTCTATCTTTTTACTGAAGATCTATTGAACCACAACCCATATCTGTGGCAGTGGAGCAGCTGTGCCATGTTAGAATAAAAGAGGCATGTATTCAAATGACGCAGTAGATGACTTGCACAACAGAGTAAGCCAGAGACTCTACTTGTCACAGCAAAATTACTGGAGTGATGAGGGTACTATTGTTTACTCTACAGCAGGCATGTCCAACGTTGGCCCTCCAGATGTTTTGAAACTACACATCCCAGCATGCTTTGCAATAGTTTTAGCATTCTCTAATAGCAAAACTGTGGCAAAGCATGCTGGGATGTGTAGTTTCACAACATCTGGAGGGCCAACGTTGGACGTGCCTGCTCTACAGCATACTTACCTACTATTCTAGAAGGCTAGAATCTGACTCCTGATTTTTTAGTTAGTACTCTGCACCCCAGGAAGAGTGGGTAGATCTGACACACACAGCCCACATCCTAATGAAGTATGCTAAATGGGAATATCGGAAATTGTGGGTCTGTATGGAAGGTGAGAAAATGATGCAAATCATACCATTCTAGTGCTACCCAAGTCACCCCCCTCCCCAAAGTGGCCAGCTGCATCATAACTCTGAGGAGCACGGAATTGCAGCCAAGATACCATTACTGTCTGTTGTAGCAACATATAGGGCCCAAGAGGACAAATATACTGTTGTAGATTCAAGGTTCCGGAATTCTGCATAGAACATCGAGAGCCTCTGGAAAGAGGCATAAATGAGTTTGTACTCATTAAATATATACAAAAGAGGATATAAAGTCAATTATTTGCAGAAGATCTGTAATACATATATACATTAAGAATGTCTCACACAAAACTCTTATACGTAAATAAGTAATAGGAAATTGTTAAGTGAATGTTTTACAATGTACTACTGAGACTTAATGTGTGAGGACACCGCATGTTTTCGTGGAGAGGTATGTGGTACCCCCAATGGGTGTGGTACCCGACTGGGGCTGGGGATCTAGGTGTGTTGTCATATATAAATGTATGTTTGGACCTATGCTAATAAATTGTAATAAAGTAAGACTCTGGTAGTGTATTTGAAGCGAGGATTGTCCCATTTCTGATGATAGAGGGGACACTGTATTCATTGTGTGTGGAGAAGGGCAGCTACCACCATTAAAGATAAGTATTATTATGCCTATCTACATTTATCATCAGGCATTTCAGACAACAGTGCTCTTTTTTTTACACCACTTCTCCCACTATTTACAGCAGCACATGCAGTCAGTGGGTCATGTGACTGCAGTCTATAATTAGGAGCCCTGCCTTAACAGTTGGGCTCTGATATGAAGGTGAAGGAGAGAGAGCATTGTGCAGGGTGTCTGATCATGTATAGCCTTAAAAAGTAAAATCAACTGCGGCCACTGATAGAGTTACTTATATCGGCGGTGTCGGGGGAGAACAATATCTGTATAACAATACACTGACTGATATCATTTGCAATATCGGTTAGTGATGTCACCCAACCCCTGCTCGGTACATGCAGTCACTGAAGAGATTGTCAAATTGATTGAGTTACTTACATGCACAGACAACAGGGTTATTTTTAATGACCCATGGCCATGCGCATCATTAACGATATTGACCATACATAATTGGGCAATATGCTCGTGATATCATATTGTCTATATCCTTAACAATATATTTGCCAGTTTGTGCCCAGCTTAAAACATAACAATGCTCAGAGGCTAGAAGTTATCAAAGATCACCAAACACTGGGTAGTTAAGGTTAGCTAGAGTGCAAGCTTGCGAGCAGGGCCCTCATACCTCTGACTATCTGTTAATTTCCCAGGGTGACATTCTATGGATTGAGATAAATCCGCATGTTTTCATATCGCACCACTTCGCACTTTTGAAAATCGCAAGATTGGCCCGTTTTTCGCATATTCGCTGTCCCCGATGCCCCTGGGCGGTGGGCATCGGGCTGATGGAAAGTGTAAAAAATAGAATAAAAACGATTGTTTTCTACTGTGGAACTATGAGTCCCAGCAAGCCTACCCCGCATGCTGGGACTTGGAGAACCACAAGTCCCAGCATGCGGGGCATTAAAGGGCCCGCTGGCACTTGTAGTTCTACAGTACAAAAAATAGTTAAATAAAACACGCTGCTCCCGGCTGGTACCCGCTCACGGACTGGAGAGGCGCAGAGATGTTCATCTTCCGCGCCTTTCCTCCGAATGATTCTATTGGCCGCCTAGCGGCCAATCAGGAGCCGAGAAAGTCGGCTCCTGATTGGCCGCTAGGCGGCCAATAGAAACATCCGGAGGAAAGGCGCGGAAGATGAACATCTCTGCGCCTCTCCAGTCCGTGAGCGGGTACCAGCCGGGAGCAGCGTGTCTGCCGGAGAGGATGCCGAGGTCGTCGCCGGGGACCAGGTGAGTAGGATTTCCTTCCTTAGGAACCCCTTTTGGACTACTTCGGATCCTGGACCCCGGAGACATCGTCCCTGGAGCCCAGGACCCTGGACCAGCCCCGGAACCAGGACCAAGGCCCCGGAACCGGACTCTTCTGTCCAGGAGCCCCGGACCCAGGATCCAGGGACCGACCTACGGGCTCAAGGTAGGTAAGTATCAGTGTGTGTGTGTGTGTGTGTTATGTGTGTATTAAACTTTTATTTTTCAGGGTGTCAGTGTGTTTTATTTAACTATTTTTTGTACTGTAGAACTACAAGTGCCAGCGGGCCCTTTAATGCCCCGCATGCTGGGACTTGTGGTTCTCCAAGTCCCAGCATGCGGGGTAGGCTTGCTGGGACTCATAGTTCTACAGTAGAAAACAATAGTTTTTATTCTATTTTTTACACTTTCCATCAGCCCGATGCCCACCGCCCAGGGGCATCGGGGACAGCCCCGGACTTTCAGCATAGGCTGGTAAGTCCTGGAGGGGGGGGGACCCCTTCATTGGGGGGGTCCCCACTTCCCCAGGACCCCTGCCCATGCTGACCAGCCACGGGGATAATGCTTTGGCCGCGGGACCTTATATAATAAGTGTCCCCCGGCTGTGGCATTTCCCTGCTGGCTGGTTGGGTCTGGTGCTGGTTCTTAAAATACGGGGGACCCCTAGTCATTTTGTCCCCCGTATTTCGGGAACCAGCGCCGGACCTTGAGCCTGGTGCTGGTTTCATTAAATCAAGGGGACCCCTATTTGTCGGGGACCCTGATTTTATGTCACCAGCACCGGCTCAATGAGCCTGGGGCTGGTTATGCTCTGGCGGGGGACCCCGCGCTGGTTTTTATTTTATTTTAACTGTTTCAACTTTTTTTTACACCAGAACCCTGCACAGATCATTGCGATCTGTGCAGGGTTCTGGCTAATTCGCCCATCAGAACCTGGTCTGATTTTTGGGCGAATTATAGACACACTTTATACAAATCGCATACCATTAAATATGCGATTTGTATACTTTTTCATGTGAAAACATCTGGATGCGATGTGCTGCGAAAAGCAGCCATCGCATTTCCAGTGTGTCCAACTTGTTGGCCAAAATCGCACTTTTTTCGCAGCTCATTAAATATGCGAAAATGGAAAAAATGCGATTTCGGCCGTTTTTGCGAAACAACTCGCCAAAGTCTAATTATCTCATCCCATAGAATGTCACCCCCAGTTTCTTGTATTGTCTCCTATTGTAAAGAACAACAGACTATGCTGCTCTATATAAGAAACTTTTAATTCATACATACATACATAAATCAGACTAATGATACAGTTAAGGGTATGTTATTTCACCCTATTGCAGCATTATTTAATACACAGGAATAGTCATAGTGTGATGCACAGTACTTAAGTACCTAAGTATTTAGATTATGTAGCATGTTATGCAATGCAAATCAATTCACTGGGTACCTCTTTAAAAGTAAGAACCAACACTGGTAATTCTGCCAGACATTACACTGAAACTTTAACTATGGTTATCTAGTTCTGAAAATGTGGTTTTGCTGAATACGCCTCCCCTGCCCACTTCAGCAACACAATGGCCTCTCAGCATCAAGAGCTGATATCCTCCATCCTTCTTGAGGAGTAACCGTAAAAAGAGACAGAGGTGAAAGACAATTACAGTGCATCCCAATTAAAGAACATTCATCTTCATGGTAAAGTATTATTTGTGTTGAACCTTATTAAGTTGGAGTAAAATAATGATGTATTAAGCTTCAAAAGTGATAAAATGGAGAGTGATAAACAGCCAGCCAATCAGCTCCTACCTGCCATGTCACAGACTGTGTTTGAAAAATGTCAGACAGTAGCTGATTGGCTGGCTGTTTATCACTCTCCATTTTATCACTTTTGAAGCTTAGTGCATCTGGCCCCATGCCTGCACATGGTAATTGTTTATGTATCTGTTTTGTTAAATTTATTGTGAAAGCATGGTCTCAGGTCATTCTTTGCCTCTTGCCCAAGAAAACTGTAAAGCTGGGTATGCACTGTGCGATAAATGCAAATGATATGCACGTTAATGATATCATTAACGATATAATCCTGCATATCGTTCAGTGTTTACCCAATGTATCATTAACGAGGTGCTCCCACTGGTCTTTAACGACCCCCCCTTACATGTGAACATGCTGTCAAATCTGGCAATAATGTAAGTGATTGTATGTTCGGCAGGGGTCCGGGTGAAGTCACGTATCAATACCAATATCGTTCAGTGTTTTAGCATAGTTTGTCTTATGGCACAGCCGATATCGCTAACAATATCAGCTGTTACGATTATTGAATAGCACAGGCCTCGCTAACCTCTGGCTCTCCAGCTGCTGTGAAACTACACATCCCAGCATGCTTTGTCAAAGTTTTAGCATTCTCTAATAGCAAAACTGTGGCAAGGCATGCTGGGAATTGTAGTTAAACAACAGATGGAGAGCCACAGGCTGGCCAGACCTGGTATAGTGCACACCGAGATTTAAGCAGGGTGTTCCAGTACAATAAAGTTGTTTGCTTGCTTTGGTGAATAATTCCATAGTGTTGTTAATATTGCTGAGCTGTATGATATTATATAATTGTTATGTATATATGGTATTTCTGAGTACATTTTTGTGGGCCTGTGCTATTAAATGTTAACATCTGTATATAAAAGGCTAACTACTCTATGGGATGAAGTACCACCACTTACCACTAGAGGCCATGATGGACCAAATTACTCAGAAAGTCAGGGCCGCCGACAGGGGGGTGCTATGGGGACAACTGTCCTGGGCCCCGCCGCTCTGACAGAGGGTAGGGCCCAGGCAGCTCTATCCCAGCATGTCCAGCGCCAGCACCCCCTTCACTTTACTACACAGCTGGCCCGCGCCGTGCCTGCGAGTCTTCTGGTCAGCCGCAGCCGCCATCCCCCTCATTCACCAGAGGCAGGCCGCGCCGCCACACATACAGAGCCCCATTGCCGGAGCGCGGCAGCTCCGACTGTCATCAGCAATCCAGTGCCTGCCACCCACTGCCGCCAGGGATGTTGATACAGGCAGTGCAGCGGGCAGCAGGGTCCAGGAAGCCAGGTTTCCCCACAGGAAGCCCCCCACCGCAGCGCCTCTGCCTCTCTATCACGAGCCTGGGGATCAGTGTCTGCAGCCCACTGTCAGCAGCACAGCCTAGGATCTACATCATGCCCCGCCCCCCCGAAGTGCTGCTGACAGTCTCCTCTCCGGGCTTCTCCCAGAGAGGAGACATAGGCAACCCCGAGATAAAGTACCATCCAATCAACTGTTACTTTTCAAACCCAGTCTGTAACATGGCAGTTAGTAGCTAATTGGCTGGTATCTCTGTCCACTTTTTCCCTCTCCACGGTTTGCAAAATATCCACTGTGAAGAGCAGGTGGAGCAGTAAGTGAAGGGGCAGAAACATTGGGGGGGTATCAGAGCTCCCTCTTCTGCTGTTTACCAGACACCCGCGTTCTGTCTGTAGCTGCTCGGCATCTGGGGAATTTCTGTTCTGCCTCTCGTTTACCACCCACGCACAGTTTTATTTATGAATTAAATATCGTGGGCTTGCAATAGTATAATTACAGAACAGGGTGAGCTACAACCGTACAATGCAGGATGTGACTAACAGAGATCTGGGACCCGCTGATGAGATATACAGTATATATAGTCTAGGTTTCCGCATGGTTTCATACTGGATGGGGCTGGATAAGAGCCTGGTCCTGTCTGTGACCTCTGAGGTCTGTGCTGCTGATGGTCACTTTTTATACATTACAGTACATTCTATTAGCTGCTAATGGCTGTTTGCAGGTTTACAATGCAATTAGTTAATTAATTATAAGTGCTAATAGCAATTAGAGTGGAATTGTAAAGGCATTAAAATGAGGTGCTTGCCAGCACAATCCTGCGCAGACATCATCTATATAAATCAGTAATCAGGTTTACGCATCACCTTGCTGCTGACCTGCAGATAGGATCAGCGCCGTCCTCAGTTTCTGTAGTGTAGCACCTGCAAATGTTCTTCTGTGCTATTTAAAATAAAATGGCCAGTGAAACAGGTTAAGGCCATGGTGGGAAATATGAGGCACCAGTACAGCAATTTCTGTCTCTTTCAGCTCAAAGCCGCCCAGTGTGTATGGCCCGGCGATGAGCGCTGCTGCGCGCTCCCGCATCATCGCCGGGAAAGCCGTTCATCTGCTGGTATTACCAGCAGATGAGCGGCTTTGAGGATGGCTTTGCAAAGCGCAGTGCTATGCAACGCTGTCCTCCCCCCGCTGATGGGGCCCGGTAGGGGGAAAGCCGCTTAGTGTGCATGTGGAGCCTGGTGTAGATGGCATCAAGCCCTGCCCCCCAGTACTGCAAATCCCGCAATTTGTGGGGCTTTGAGGCGGCTACAATTTGCATCTTTAGCCCTGCCCCCCCTGAAAAGCCATGAATCGCTTCAATTCACCGCTGTGGCCAGGGAGATTTATGCCGCCAGTATCCGGGAGGGTCGCCCACCTTTCTGGGGGGCCGGGGGGAGGACCTGATTTTCGGTAGCCTCCCGGCCATTCCAGGGGGGGGGGGTAGGCAACCCTGGTGTATAGGGGTCACTGACTAATCAGATTACCTGGGCCCTTTAGTCACCAAGCTTTAGTCCTATCCGTGCATCTAACATTACACAAGCTGCTCAGTACTACGGATAAAATAGAAGTTATTATTAACCGTTATGGAGATTCCATTGGGGAGTCAGCATTAGGTCAGAGAGTTACATTTGGGAGTTTATGATGTCATTCCTTGTATTATGTTACCTGCTGGATAAATGTTAAATATGCACTTTTATTATCAAAATAAAAGTATCTGATTACTACTTCTGCAAAGTATAATAACATGAATGTAATTGATACAAAATAATAGCAGTTTCCTGTTGTTGTGTGAATGACACACTGTATACACATAATAGTGTTCGGTAACATGCCCCCGCCCTGACCGTGATACATAGGATCCGGGGCTACTGTATATTGTTTTCAACATCCTGCATCGAGTGAAATACATTGTAAGTACAGTGTAACAGGAAACCAGTGTCGTCCATGTCACTTCCTCCTGCTGCTTCACATAATGACTGAGGGGGGGAGTTATCGAAGTAGCGGACAATCCAAACTGCCGTCTTACAGGCCGTGTTTGAAAAATGACAGAGGCGCAGCGGTTGGTACTTGATATTACCGTATCTCCCATTGGGGCAGATGTATTAAGCCTTAACAAGAGATAAATGCAAGGGTGATAAGGAGAGATAAATGTCCAGCCAATCACCTGCTAACTGACTTTTTTCAAACACAGCCTGTAACATGGCAGGCAGCAGGTGATTGGCTGGACGTTTATCTCTCTTTAGCACCCTTGCATTTATCTCTTGTTAAGGCTTAATACATCTGCCCCATTGTTGGATACATCCTCTTCCCAGTCATCACTATCACCAAACAGGCGTGCAATAGCAACAGTAAAATAGGTCTTCCCTGTCTCGCATGTTGGTGATGTCATCTGTGTCGGCTGATCTCACACGGGAAGCCATTGTGATTTACAGGGATGATGATCACAATGAGATCAATTTGTCACGGAGCTAAGGGGGTAATTCAGACTTGATCGCACGGCGGCAGAAATTTGCATGGCGTCTGATTATCGATACACTGCACATGCGTATGGCCCATAGTACACATGCGCGAGGCCGTCCATTCACACAGCGAGCACATTAATTCGCAAGGCGGGATTTCACTATGGTGGGGCGGCGGCTTAACTGAACGCTGATTCGGCCCCTAAAGAGGAAATGTAGACGTGTTGCAGTCAGCAACCAACCAGATTCTAGCTACAGTATCATGTATCTTATACAGTGTATAAAATAACAGCTAGAATCTGATTGGTTGTTATGGGCAACATCAACTAGTAGGTATATAGGACAAACACTGTTAAATTGAACCATACTGCTCATCATTGAGGATTATTTAATTAGGACAGAATGCTATCACATACCTCTCAACCGTAAACCGTCCCGACTTTCCCAGGAATGTGCTGTTTTTTTTGGGGACGTTTCCGTGTCCCGCCCGAGGTAGTGTCTTGTTGCGCGCGTGGGGGGGGGGGGGGGGGGGGGGGAGATGGCTGTTGGGAATTGTCTAAAAATAGATGCAGCCAGGGAGGCTGGGAACATGGCCAGCAGCTCACAGAGGCACTGGCCATGCCCCACAGTGGCAACACGGGGCATGGCCTCATGGGAGTGAGGCGATTTGTAGGCCACGTGCCTTTGGCGCGAGAAAGGGTCCATCCAAGCACTATTTAAAAGTTGGGAGGTATGTTATCATAAATCACAACAATAATAATAATAAATAATAATAATAATAATAATAATACATAGTAGTAGTACTAGTAGTAGTAGTAGCAGGCTGTGTACATTTGCTGATAAAAGCATTGTAATTATTGTGTTTTATTTGTTTGTATTCCTTTTTACTGCTGGGCATTATTCTGCTGTTTATCCTGCATTTTCTATCACAAACATCCTGTAGTTCCCGGCGTCTGAAAAGAATGAAGAAGACAGCATGTCTCCGGGATCACAGACTAGATACAAATAGCCACAAGTTTCATCAGCTAGAAGCCTATTCTACTTGATTCCGTAGGTTTTACAAAGTGCCGAAATCCCACTGCTCTCTATATTAAATCCCCATTGTCCATATGACCCTGCTGTTATAAATTAATCAGATATGGGGTAAAACGGAGACTCCAAGTTTAAGCCAATAATACTATTAGGAAAAAAAAGCATTTGTTAATAAAACCTATCTTGCTCTCTGCTGTAAAACCTACAGTAGATTTCCTCTCTAAAGGGACATGGATCCCAGTGGCATCACTAGGGGTGTGCGGGCCACACTCGGGTGTCACTTGCTGAGGGATAAACACCAAAAGGCTGGCTCCTGCTAAGTGGTGTTGGGTGCAGCTGTGTATGATTATGTTCTGTACCTGGCTCCTGTCAATGTATAGGAGCCTGCAGTATAACATTACATGCTGCACCTGGCTCCTGTCACTGTGTAGGAGTTTGCAATGTAACAATACATACACCACTAGGCTCCTGTCACTGTGTAGGAGTTTGCAGTGTAACAATACATGCAGCACTAGGCTCCTGTCACTGTGTAGGAGCTTTCCGTGTAACAATACATGCAGCACTAGGCTCCTGTCACTGTGTAGGAGCTTTCCGTGTAACAATACATGCAGCACTAGGCTCCTGTCACTGTGCAGGAGCCTGCAGTGTAACAATACATGCAGCACTAGGCTCCTGTCACTGTGTAGGAGCTTTCCGTGTAACAATACATGCAGCACTAGGCTCCTGTCACTGTGCAGGAGCCTGCAGTGTAACAATACATGCAGCACTAGGCTCCTGTCACTGTGTAGGAGCTTTCCGTGTAACAATACATGCAGCACTAGGCTCCTGTCACTGTGCAGGAGCCTGCAGTGTAACAATACATGCAGCACTAGGCTCATGTCACTGTGTAGCAGGGTTGCCGACTTTGAAAAAATCCTCTCCGGGAGAAGCCCGGAGAGGAATCTTGCGTTACTCGTTTTGGGGGCGGGGCTTAACTGTGCCGTCATTAAGCCCCGCCCCCATTACAAGAAATAGGCGAAATAACAGTTATCCATGGAGGGGGCGGGGCTAAAACGTCACGATTGTGCCGTTTTAGCTCCGCCCCCTCCTCTGAGACCCGCGGATTGCGGCATATAAATGCCGCGATCGGGGGGCTCAGTGGGGGTCCCCCTGATTCCGGGAGGGTTGCCCACCCTTCCGGGGGCCGGGAGGAAGGACCCGATTTTCGGGAGACTCCCGCAAATTCCGGGAGGGTCGGCAACCCTGCTGTGTAGGAGTTTGCAATGTAACAATACATGCTGCATCTGGCTCCTGTCACTGTGTAGGAGTTTGCAATGTAACAATGCATGCAGCACTAGGCTCCTGTCACTGTGTAGGAGTTTGCAGTGTAACAATACATACAGCACTAGGCTCCTGTCACTGTGTAGGAGTTTGCAGTGTAACAATACATGCAGCACTAGGCTCCTGTCACTGTGTAGGAGCTTTCCGTGTAACATTACATGCAGCACTAAGCTCCTGTCACTGTGTAGGAGTTTGCAGTGTAATAATACATGCAGCACTAGGCTCCTGTCACTGTGTAGGAGTTTGCAGTGTATTAATACATGCAGCATCTGATTCCTGTCACTGTGTAGAAGCCGGTGTGGCAGACAGAGCATTCCCGGGGCAGCCCACATCTACATGATCCCCAAAATGCTGAAAATCGTGGCAGTACAAATGGTGCTCCAGTCAATCAGCTCCTTACTGTGATTGTTCAGACACATGAAAGAGCTGATTGCTTGGAACATCTTGTATCATTAATAATAAGTGATAATACAAAGATATAACTTGTTGTCAAATCTTCCCCATTTTAAACACTGTTAATTAGCTTAGTATAAAAGGGGTGATCTGAAGAAATATGCACAAATTAAAGAGCACTTATTAGCTCTTTGATACAAATTACCATATGGGATCTATTTTCTAAGCTTTTGAGATACATAAAGTGGACCGAGATAAAGTACCAGACAAACTGCTACTAACTGCCATATAACAGACAGGTTGAAAATGACAGTTAGGAGTTGATTGACTGATTCTTTATCTCTCTCCAATATATCACTTTTTGAAGCTTAGTAAATCTGTCCCACTGTGTGTAATTCAACTCATATTTTTCCCCCACCTCTCTAGAAGGAGCCCGGAGTCAAGTTGCTCGGGAACACTTCAGTGATTAGATGCAGATATGGAGGGGGGCACCACTGGAGAAGTCAGGAACTTCACCCCGGTAACCCGCTCTGTGTAAAGAACAAAACAGAGAAAATCTGTGGTTTCAGCAAAACAGGTCTTTTTTTTGCTCTAGAAATAGAACCCTTGAACCTTTCACCACTTCACCAGTACTCACAGTGTAGGTTAAACCTTCTGGTAAGAGTATAGATGTTAAGCTGCTTTACACATTAGATGATATGCTCAACAATTTAGCGATTTCAACAGGTCAGAATGACAAAATCTTAATATTGTCTCATGTCTATGCTATATGCCACTGCTGATGCTCGCTCATCATCAGGGGTATGGGTAAAAACCGGACCCGGACAAGACCCCAGAATGCCGGACTGAACATCAAACTCTGCATTCCAGAGCGTGTAGTTTCCGATCTGGGGGGGGGTCCTGTCCGGGGGCTGCCTGTGATAGGAGAATAAAGCCTCCCTGTATGGTTCGGGCATGTAGCAAAAACCGGAATGGTCTGGACCATAAGGGTAGGCTGTAATCTCCCCTTACCCTTGTCCCCCGGATGGGACACCTCCCGGACAGGACACTAGAAGCTCCGGAACGCCGAGTTTAATATCAGGTCTGGCGTACCGGGGTCTTGTCCGGGTCCGGTATTTACTTAGTTTCCGTCATCAGTGGCATCCTCTGTCGCCTGCACACCCAGCATGATGGAGAACATAGCAAGCGAGGGCTATGCTGTGGAATGCATTATGGCCCCTTCTCCGCCACTGCCGAAATCGGCAAGTGTGTGTGCCGATGCCGGGTCCCAAGCCGGTAGACTCGGGACTCTTGACTAAAAAAGGGGGCGTTACCTCCAATGTAGGAGTAGTTTCACACAATTGACACTATTGCACCATCACAATTGGGACAGTAGGGATGTATGCGCTGGGTACACATCGGCTGGGGCCGCAACTTATTACAGCAGCTGCCTTGGAGCAAGAGCTACTGTATGGTAGTTTTTGCCACAGGTAAGTTTTTGAGTCAGGTAAGATTGTTAAATTGCTTTGTGCCTTTGCGTTTATTAATATATGATCTCAGCACTCTGGACAAAGTACTACAGGCAGGTGAGGTTATAGAAGATATCTAGAAGCTATGCCAATGTCACCTATTATTCCCAATGATTTCTCTGCAAACAAAGTTGTCAGGTCTGATGGTGAATGACTGAAATATAATGTACTCCCAGCAATAACATCTCTGGCCGCCCTTGCTGGGAAGTTAAACAAGGCTGAAATAGTTGTTTATACAGCAATATTGCATTTGTCAACGCTGACTTTTGTCATTTCTGTATTGACCTAAAATTAGTTATTCTGTGCCTCAGACATTAATTATTGAAGGTATTGAAACCTTTGTCACTTGTTCTGTCAGAACTGGGAAACAGGCCAGATATGCAGATCAGATGTCGGATAATGCAGTACTCCCTATTACAGGTGCAGTAGGACATCCTTTATCCTAATGTATTCTGTCCTGCACTACTACAGCGCATCTCACCATTGGCAGACAGGCTGCAGAGCTATTGGTCTTTCTGTTGGTGGCTTAGACATGGGGGGGGGCAATCGTCTTCAATAAGCAGGCCGGATGATTATCGATAGGCCGCGCATGCGGAGGACAGTCAATTGCTGCGATATGGAAAACACCTTGTCAATGTACTCATTCCTATCTCTGCATGCCCTGATTCCACATGCTGGCATATACAGGTCATCTGCTGACACTTTCCTGAGAATTATGGCAAAGGTGTAAGCCTGTGGTGCTCAGGGCTATATCCACCTCATCAGGATTTAGATTCTCACCTGGATTATTGATGCTGTTGTTTTGTCAGCTTTAGCTGCATCTTCATAACAAACTTCCACATGGCTTTAGTGCTCTGAATATCTCAGGTTGGTGAAAAACATGCTTGTAGCAGCCAAGTAATTTTTGCGGTCTGTGCTGAGCAAAATACCGTAGCTTTCCGTTTTCTTCACACAAGGTGGGCTTTAGTGTCTGGGCCCATAACCTGTATATATATATATATATATATATATATATATATATATATATATATATATATATATATATATATATATATATATATATATATATATATATCCTATTACGCTGGTGATCACAGGAGGGTGCACATCACAGTTGCATTCCCTCCTGCATTCTGCAGGAAACTCCCTGAAATAGCAGCAATCTCCCTCTCTCCCTCATTAGTCTAGCAATCTCCCTCATGTCTTTAGACAGTCCTTAATCAGAATGCTGGGTTTAGATTAAGCGAGGGCTGCCTAAGCCAGAGCGTAGTTAAGAGGATGACATGTTTGGGTTTGCAGTAGATATTGAGGTACTTGTTTAGTTTCACGGTGCCCGATATATCGGATGCGATATTGGTCGATATATTGATGCGATCCGATGCAATATTTTACCTGTTCATAACCCCACTATCCACTATGCATGGAGTTGATTTTATATAGTGTGGCAAGCGCTGTAATCCGCGTCCCCTCGGGCGCCATGAAAAGTACCGATGACCGCTAGTTGTATCTAGTTTGGTTACAGTGTAGTTTTTTCTGGTAGCCTATGATGGGAGAAATGGGGAGTGAGCTTAGGTGAGGGGCATATAGGCAGGATCCTGGAGCAGTTCCTTACTCTTTCAGAAGTTTCAGCCCCACTCACATCCCGTTGCCTTTTAGGCATCCAAATTGATTTCGGCACATTTACCATTTCTTTAAACTAGGCGGTACGGCACCACGGTCCATCGGTCCCTTGTGGCATAAGAGGGTGTTGGGAGCCACTGCCCCTTGAAAGATGGTGGGTGTGTCCTGCCTTTGCAGGGGGGGGGACACAAATTGGGCATTCCTCCATGGGAGGGCCCACACCGGCCAGATAAGGGGTGGTGAGACTTCCCAGTGTTAGGTTGTGCTTTAATCAGATGGGGCGTCTCAATCACCGCCATATTAATAGTTGGAGCGTTTAAGTCACCGTCATGTTGTGTGACTAGAGGTGGACATCATGTGGCGCCTTATTGCCAGCCCTTTTACGAAGAAGGGTCATACCAAACAATAAATAACTATGACCTATTAAATCTAACGCTATGGTGTCCGAGTTGTTATTTGTGTCAGCGGGTTTTATTTTAGATAAGCTAGCTTAAGGTTTTATTAAGGTATAAACTCAAAAAATGTATAGACGACTTAATGGTTAATAGCACTAACAACAAGAACAGTAATGCAGGAACACAGCGGCAATGTACAGTTTAGCAGCAGTAAGTGGTGGTACCAAACACAGGATAACATGAGCTAAGTACTGTGTTTCCACACAGTACTGCATCACTGTATACCAGGCATTCCCAACCACGGTCCTCAAGGCACACCAACAGGGCAGGTTTTAGTGATATCCAGGCTTGAGCACAGGTGACTTAATTAGTACCTGAGTGATTCTGATTAAACCATTTGTGCTGAAGCCATGGCAGCCGAGAGGAATGCCGGGCCCCGGTAAAATTTTGGGGGCGTGGCCTAAGTGTTGGCAGCGCAGGCACCTCCCACTCTTAGCCCACGCCCCCAAAATGTTTAGAGGAGGGTGAAAGAAAACTCTAAAAACTGTAATCTCAGCAGCAGCACACACCTACAGCATGTGCTGACAGCAGGCTCAGCATGACCTCTCACGCTGTCAGTGAGACACTCATGCTGAGCCTGCTGTCAGCACAGCACATGCTGTAGAAGTGTGTGCTGCTGTTGCTACCCGGGAAGGACAGAGGGGGGAGGGAGGGGTCGGACCAGGGCCCCTGCGGGGCCCCTCCAGCAAGCCTGGGCCCGGGTAATTAGTACCCGCTCCCCCCCCCCCCCTCTCGGCTGCCCTGGCTGAAGCCTGGATATCACTAAAACCTGCCCTGTTGGTGTGCCTTGAGGACTGTGGTTGGGAATGCCTGATGTATACAGTCTGTACAGTGGGAGGTTGCACCTGTCTGCGGACTTTAGGTCCTAGTGCCCAACACGAATGCATAGAGTAAAACGCACTGCTTTCTAACAGATTTCAGCGTGGCCACATCCATGGTCTTCAGTAGCTGGCCACACTTGGGACAAGTATAAATTTTTATTTTGATGACATTGTTTGGATCCTCATCTGATATGATGGTATAATTTTCACCCTTTTCGGCCTGAGGTCAATATCCTTGCAGCAGAGATCTGAGTCTAGGGTGTTTTCTGGTAGAGCACCGACAGTGTGAACTTAACTTGTTATTAGTGTTGGGTCTTAGCATGTCTTCTGGGATCCAATGGTACCACTCCGTAAAGTTTTCTTCCAGATCCATCCAGTGGAAGGCCCAGAACAGGATCCCTGGGTCAAAGTTCCTTCAGGAGCATTCCACCATGAGGTTCAATCAGGACCTCAACCCCTCTAAAGTCTGGCCAGGAGCCAACTGGTCAGCCTCCTGTTTGTTTCATCCTAATTGGTACAAGGGTGTCTGTAACCGGACACACAAACAACCAGACCAATGAAGATATATGGTCTTGGCCCAGAAAGAAGTGATTTTTTTTTCGGGAGCAACTTTCTGTAGCTGATCATGTTTGCTTCCACATGTGGCCTCCACCGTAAAACAGAGAACATTTGCTTTTTACCTCCTGCACTCCTTTGTGTACCCTTCCCTAATCCCCCCTAGCATTGCTGTATATGACTGCTTGTCCTGCATCGGGGATGTGATTAGATTATTGTTGGTTTTCCATTTGAAGATGTAGACAAATAATTTTCTGTTTATTGCTTTGACATTTCAGTCAGGACGGTGAGAGTCGGTAATTTAGAAACTCCTTTAAAAGCCTTTATTGTGCTCATAAAATTGTCCACATGATGTCCTTTCTATTAACTCCTCCATATTGCCACCGATGATCGGAACATAGGTCTTCTTTATGGCCACTATTAAAGAACAGTCAGACAAAGCCGAAAATAAATAATATCTATATTTGTGGTCCTTTGAGAAAGGTGATAGAACAGATGTCTGCGTTTTGTATACAACAAGTCGTGTTTTTGCCCTGGTGACAGTGTATTAAATGAAGTGGAGAGGTCAGTGTGGCCTGAGGTCTGTGTATTAAGGAGAGGAGAGAGGTCGGTGGCCTGTATATTAGGTAGAGGAGAGAGGTCGGTGGCCTGCATATTAGGTAGAGGAGAGAGGTCGGTGGCCTGTATATTAGGTAGAGGAGAGAGGTCGGTGGCCTGTATATTAGGTAGAGGAGAGAGGTCGGTGGCCTGTATATTAGGTAGAGGAGAGAGGTCGGTGGCCTGCATATTAGGTAGAGGAGAGAGGTCGGTGGCCTGTATATTAGGTAGAGGAGAGAGATCGGTGGCCTGTATATTAGGTAGAGGAGAGAGGTCGGTGGCCTGTATATTAGGTAGAGGAGAGAGATCGGTGGCCTGTATATTAGGTAGAGGAGAGAGGTCGTGGATGTGGATCATAATGACAGAAGCTACTACTGATGCTTCTCATTAGCTCAGTGGTTCCCAAACTGTGTGCTGTGGCACCCTGGGTTCCCTTAGAGCACCAGTAGGGGTGCCCTGGGTTGGTATTCCAGGACCAATTCAAAATGATCTATTGGAAGGTCACGTGATTGGAATGAGGGAAATGATGCATGTTTGATCTGGAAGTTATTTCATGGGGGTTGTCATTATCTAGAGCCATGTTTATTGTGGAATAGCTAGGCTGTGCTGTGCTTCATTGTCCCTGCACATTGGGCCTTATTCAGATTGATTCGGTCCTCTGTGCATTCGCACTGAAGACTGATGTTTTGTCTCTGCGCATGCGCAGGCGTGTTTCTGCCTTTCGGTTCGCCGGGTGCACGCACCCCACACCCCGAGCAGGGGGGTGGAGAAGGGTGGGGGGATCCGGGCAGCTCCATTAGCATATGGGACGCAGCGTTCCATGGGCGTTTCCATGCTGGGCATTCTCAGGCTAATGAGGCTGTGACGGACATGCGGGGGGGTGGGCAGCTGAGCGCCCGCAGTTTAGAGAGACTATATAGGTCTCTCTGAACTGCGCGCGTGGGAGAAATCATTTGGTGGTCAGCGACCATCGAATAATTTCTCCCCGCCTGTGAATGGATGATTATGTAAATCATCCATTAGCAGCCGTGCGGGGGGTACTACGTGCGAGAGGGGGGGGGGGGGGGAGACACTGCGGGCGGAGGGCAGCGTCTGATGGATGAATTTCGCAGCCTTGCAAGTCAATCCAAATAAGGTCCATTATTCACAGCCTATCGTCACATCACAATGACGTTCAACCCACCACAGTCTATCCCTGAGCAGGGGGAGGCTGGCCCGGCATGTGCCTCCGTGGTGCACCTCAGGAGTTGTATTCCTATTCGGTGGCTCCCCCTCACGCCCCCGGGGAGCAGCCAGTGGAATCGGAAGAGGTGAAGGGAGTAGGCGCCTGTGAAGCGCTGCGGCTAAAAGACTAAAACCGGTAAAATCAGTACAGAGGGTTTTAGCTGATACTGTATCGGCTAAATCGGTACAGGAGGCTATGCAGTGCCCACAGGGAAGAGTTGCCCACTATAAACACGTTAAATCATGTAGCAGAACTTCTGCAGAAGCACTGTCTGCTTCCTCCCTGTGACAGGGGGATATGTTGTCCACAGGAGGAAAGTGGACCAGCCCTTTGCCCCCCTTGCCCATCACCAGCATGATCCCCTGCATTTTAGCCATCTTCATGTTGGCAGCTCTTGGCTGAATGCTGTGGGACTTCTTGGTAGGGATGGACATCACATCGGGATGGTTCTCAACCATCAATGTTTTTGTTCTCGTGGTAGTATTTTATCGATGGCAGCATTCCAATGTTAACAACATCGAATAGTAAATAGTTGATGGTGTTGTGATGGTGCCTCTCCAGTTCCATCCACAGCCAGCCACGCCACAGAAAGGTTTTTGCACACGCCCCAATCATATGATTTTTTTTTTTCTTGATGCGATGGTCAGTTACCATCGCATACAAATATTTGGTGGCAGAAGCCCAGCCATCATTTGATAGTGGGCTTTTGATGGCCATCCCTATTTCTTGGATAGGTCACCTGACCTTGCATTAATCCATGCATCCCCCCCCCCCCCCCCCCGTGAGGCAGATGTGATAGTTGCCTCTCTCATATGCTTTGGTTTGCACTATTATTGGTCACAGTGCAGCCCACACCCAGCACCAGGCAGTGTGTGACTATCACAGAGCTCATAGCTGCCTTACCTTTAGTCCCTCCCTGAGAGATGAGGAACATTGCGTTTGGATAATAATAATATAGTGGGGTAACCCTCCAGTCTGAGAACTGGCTGGAGGTTAAGCTGGGACCTATACATGAGACTCCCGGAGAAATGATATAGTGCAGTGGTAGCCAACCCTAGCCCTCGAGAGCTACCAACAGTGCACATTTTCCACACAACCTAGCTGCTGCACTCATTAATCACTGACACATTTTAAAAGATCTGCAGGTGGAGCTAATTAGCTCACTTGTGATTCTGTGAGGAGACCTGCAAAACATGCACTGTTGGTAGCTCTCGAGGACTAGGGTTGGCTACCCCAGATATAGTGCATATACCCTGTGCAATCTTGCAAATGATAACGTCAGTGGCCACTTCCAGAAGTATGCTGTGGTTACCAATACACACACATCTTCCTGCATGTTCCAAAGATCAGGAGAAGCAACACACGGCCAGCGTGATAGAGCATACACACTGGGCAGCTCCATTAGATGCAAATGATTTGTCGCTCGGGAATGGTCATTATTGTTCACATTGTATGTAATGGCTAGGTAGGCGGTCAATAGGTTGACACAAAAGATCAACGTGCACAAAGTCTACAGTGACAAATGGTGCCCTGTGATTATTGGGGGCCGCGTAGTGTGGGCAGTCTGGCTGCGGGCTCTCACTGTTCTAGAATGAGCCGCTATAATATATTTATACACTGATTTTTTGGCCTAGTTCTGTATTAGCAGGTTGTAAGAGCCTCCAGTGTGGCGCTTAGTGGCTGCCAAATTGTGAGGTTATTTTCAGTGTCGTCCAAATCTGAAAAATAAAAAATATAGAAACACAAAAATCGTAAACAATAAGAGGCTCCTGTGTGTTATATGGGATGGAACAGGCTTCGATTTAACCAGACTTTATAATCCCGGAGTCTTTGGGCAAACATCAGGAGATGTAAGACCCACTGCGGGGACGAAATGATGTTCTACATGTAGAGGATCTCGTAGTTTGGTAATACAGACAATTGGCACTGTATATATCACACGGAATCTGAATCTGCCAGCCGTCCTGTTTATTTGCTGTAATGAGATGTGTATATTGGGAATGTGGCTCTGGTAAATTGAGGCTTCAGCTGTGAAAACGTTGGCACTTATGTACAGATCAATGATAATACTCTTTTTTTTTCCCACACAAGAGCGTTTTGAGGACTGATGTTACAATTTTCCGCACTGCACATGTCATATAGACAGATTTGCTTACCCTTCCGGAATGGCTGGGAAATCGGGTCCGTCTCCAGACCCCCCAGAAAGGAGGGAAAGTCCCCCACATTGCCACCAGTCTCCCATGACCCCCCCCCCATCCTCGGTGGGAAAAATTACGTGAACCACACCATTGTAGCCCCACCCACTGCTGTGCAATGCCTGTAACTCCAACATTGCACAGCTGGGGGTGTGGCCACGATGGTATGCTCATGCTGGCCACACCCCCCAAACAACCGGTTACCCTCATAGCTCCGCCCCCACCCTTTTCCATCACATTGGCAGCCTTGCTGTCTGCCTCATGGAGCTGGCTGCCCTCTCCCATGTTTAGGATGCCTTGGCTCACCCTTGGAGCGTCCGTGAAATGCCTGCAATTTCTGTGCCGCTCCAAGAAAACACTATGGCATAACGCCAGCCCCCTATTGGAACTTTAACTGTGATGATGTGCGTGCATGCACAGATCTGTGAAAATCGCTGAAAAATGATTTCCACAGATCTGCGATCGAGTCTGATTCAGGCGCTAAATTCAAAGCAGATATAAACACCAGCCCTGTCCTGATAGTCTCGATATCCAATAAATCAGGTAGCCAATATGACTAAATCATGGCCATACTTATTGATTGCATAGTCCCTACTTCCATGTAAGCCACAATGGCAGTTGGTTTGTGTCTTACGTAGATTGTTGATCATACATGTGCCAGACATCACTGGAAATGGAGAAGCTGCTATGGCGCGACCTCTGACACCTGTGACCTGTCCCTCCAGAACCGCTAAACCAGGTTTTGGCTAAATGCTTTTTGAGCCAGTGAGGGATCCGGATTCCCAACAAAGAACACATGGATTATTAGAACTTGCTGTTCAGTCTCTGCCAGCTTATCCCAGCACAGTGCTTCTGCGGTGTCACTCGTTCAATTAACAAGTACAAAAATGACTGTTTGCTCCTAGCTGTTGGCAGTCCTCTATACCGATGTCAAGAAAATCACACTTACCCAGGCTCTTTAAAAGACCTGCTCTGCTCACTTGAAGCAAAATTCAGGAGAATTCAACTTATACCCAGGAAGGAAACTACAGCCAGCTCTGTTTGGTCAGGGGCCGGCCAGCCCAGCTCTCCTTTGTAATCTTTTTTTTTTGGAAGCTTTCCCCGACCACAGCTGGCAGCCAAAATAACAGACCACACAGCTCCTGATGCAGCAGTCTGGTCAACAGGTCAGAATATCTCCCAACATTCTGACAATATAAGACAGTGGTGCAGATGATGCAGGCATTAGGACAGACGAGACCCGTTGGGGCAGATTTATTAAGTGAAGTGAAAATGTGGCTGGTACATTATCACTGGCCAATCAGCTCCTGTAATTTTTCAGCCTGTATCTGGACAGCTAGGAGCTGATTGGCTCGTGATTAAGTACAAGACACTTTATCACTTCACCAAGCTTAAAAAACCTGCCCCCTCCGGGCTGTCACTAAAAATTGTGGGGATCGGGACTGATTTTTAGTCGTCCCCCCCCCCTTTACTTACTGCCCGGCTCTGCTGGTCACTTAAGGGGGGTGGCAAAGCGAAGTGCAGGATCCCTCTTCCACTGCACTGCCCCAGCTGAATCCCACTGCTCCCGGAGTGCAGTTTTCTCCTCTACCTCGGGACGCTGGCGGCCATTTAAAATATTGCACCGACTTGTAAGCCAATCGGGTCTCGCGGCCCACCAGCCGATCAGAGGCTGTTGGTACGCAATCTCTGATTGTCTCACTCACCAGACGGTGCCGCCTTTTAAATGGCCACCAGCGCCTGTAAGGTGAAGGAGAAGCCTGTGCTCTGGTAGCAGTGGGACTCAGCTTGTGCAGTGCAGCAGAGGCATTTGGGGGTGTGGTGGGCGGAATGAATGGCCCGGGCCCTTCCCTATTGGTCAGATTGGCTGAGCCTGCGACAGCTGTGCTCACAGTACCCCCTTGATGCTCCCTTGTCACCCGCTCCAAACATCACTACAACAACCCCTTTGAAGCTGTTTAAAGGTGGTTGACAAACAATATGCCAATTCTGTTTTATAAGACTAGAAGAACCCTGAGAGGGAGGCGCTCAGCATCCTGCCGATGGGGATGCCACAGTGCAGTATAACGACGTTGGCATCCTGACCGATGATGGAGTCCGAGGGTGCCACTGCCGGAATCCCTACTGCCGAGTTTAAGTATATTGGGGAGGGATAGGGCTATGCAGGGGTGAGGGGTTAGGTTTAGGCTGCAGAGAGAGTGAAAGGTTAGGCACTTGGAAGGTGGGTTTGAGTCATACTGCAGAGCAGCCAGCGCAGTATTCCGACGGCCGGCAGTGCCTGTGTCTTGTACCAGCTTCATTATCTGGTATGGGTGGGGCTTAAAGTGGTCCTGGAGAGGTGGTGGAACTCCTTTCCTCTAACACAGAGCCCTCCTCATTAGGCAGAGCCTAGACCAATGCAAGGGAATTTCTGCCCTACCTCCCATGAAGGGATAATGGTCCCATAAGGAACTGGTGTGGTGTGGTGCATTTATAAATCAGACAGTTGGTCAAGAACCCTGGCTGCCCTGTCCTTTAGAGAAAGCAGCCTTGCATAAGAGGGTGGTAATTCTTTATTGAGATTTAGGGGTAAATTTACAATTCTAAAAATGAAAAGAGGTGATGTTTCCCATGCCAACCAATCTGATTCAAGCATTAAAACGAACAAAGTGGGAGTCAACAGAATTATTAAAGATAACACACACCTCCCAACTTCTTCATCTATCGAAGAGCGACACTTGTGCAGCAGAGTCGCCTGCACACCCGAAAAGGGGCTTGGTCTGTGCAAATGAGGGCGTGGCATATGCAAATGAGGGCACCATCAGGCCATGCCCCCGTTTTTCGCCCTCTGCGTCGCTGAATGCACACAACGTACTCCCTTCAGGCCGGGGGGACTCCCAACTGTGTCCTCCCCCCCCCCCCACTGCCAGCCCCGGGCGGGGGGGCGGAACCGTTCCAAAAACCAAGGACGGTCCCTCGAAAAACGGGACAGTTGGGAGGTAAAGATGCAGTTAGTATACTCATAAGCATATAAAACACTTAAAGATGGTTTGTAAAGGCCCACCCTCCAACTGTACATTTTTGGCAGGTACAGTACCGTTTTTTATGGCCTGTACCTTTTTTGGGGTCTCCGACTGCCCATTTTAAGTATAGGAAACGGTGTGTGGCCACCCCTTACTCTTGGCCACGCCCCCTTCCTGGATTTGTACCGGTGTTTGCTCTTCAGATATTGGAGGGTATGTAAAGGAGAGGGGGGGGGGGGGGGGAGGAGGAGGGGAGAAAAAAGGAGGTTGTTAGATATGGGACAGACCTCAAGAAACTATTATACAGATGTGTATATATTATATAATGTATTTAAAGATATAGAAGGAATTATACATGAATTCAAAGACTTCAAACGCTAATGATGTTCACTTATACCTAATTGGTTGGTATTTAGGTGACACACATTTTCGGGGTAGTCTTCTGGACCCCCCGTAATCCCACCCATTTCATAGTACAGGGGGCAGGACAAAGATTGTTCTGCCAGAATTTGCATGTGGCCTTAGGGCGGCCCATCACTAAAGAATCCAGAAAGTTTCATAAAACTTTATTTAAAGACCTACATGAAAAGCACAAGACAATGTGGGTGCCCATCTACATTCCATCATTTGCTTTATACTATACATACCCTTGCTTTGTGTTACTGTATAAACATAACCGGCAAAACGAGAAACTGTTTTGAGAAGACAAGTAAAATATTACTTGATAAATCCACGTGTGAGGTCAGACACACAGCGCACTCTGATTATAAACACCACTCCATCCCGTTATATGAATGGGTTTATTCAGACTTTCTGTTTATTCCATATAAAGTCTCAAAACATCCTGATTGCTTCATAATACGTTCAATCTTCTTGGGTTTTACAGCCCGCATGCAATTAACGTTGTGCAAATAACAGAAGTGAGTTCTTTATTACCCGTTTTAATTTCTTCTTACGGAAAAAAAAAAAAACACCTTTTTGGCGAACTAAGAAATGTTCTGCAATCTACTGCGGAGCCTGTAAAATATAGTAATACAGAAAGAACGCAGTGGGAATGGGCAAACTGTGGGTTGTTGTCTATGAAAACGTCAAGTGCAGGATATAACAGTGTCTTGTTAGCTGAAATTAATGAGGACTCGGGAGGTGGCGGGGGGACCCCAGGAGAGTCTATTTCAAAATAAAGAAGTACTATGACTATTGCCTGGGTGTAACAATGCCCACATGCAGCGAAGAGCGGCAATCTCTTTTTCGGTGGAGGGGATGTACGGCTTTGCTTTAATGGAAGGAGTGGGTTAGTGCATAAAAGAAAACTATTAACATTATTTTTTTTTAAATACAATTAAACATAATTGAGCATTAAAATGTACTTCTATAGAAAATCTTATCTTACATTTAATGTTCTGATACTCCCATAGTCCCTAAAAGTCTCACCGAGGAAATAGGAGAGATCTAGCAGATTAGCGACATCACTCGAGGACCAGTGGATTGTGGGTGTGGCTAGTTAGGACATCCTATCTCTTTGACTGTACAGGGCTTGAAACCTTTACATTTATGGGTCCCCCCCCCCCCCCGATGGCAGTAAGATCACCCAGCTGGCTCACTCGTGCACACATCTTATGAGTTAGGCCTAGTGAAGTGATAAATCACCCCCTTTCCTCCAGCCAGAGGCAAACTGGTCATTAGGCCCTTCTGACTACTGCTGCCGCCTCCACCACTGCCGCCATTCTCCTGGTCCCGGTCCCCACCGCTGCTGCTCCACACTGCCGGTCTTGGTCCTCGCTGCGGGGACGGCGTATGTGCAGTAGCTTCTTCGGAACTGCGCATGCGCTGGTCCGCAGCCTCTATGGGCGGGTATGGATCATTAGGCACTAAAATGTTGGTCAACAGTCATTAGGCTGACATGATTCTAGGTCGACAGGGTCATTAGGTCGACAGGGTCATTAGGTCGACAGGGTCAAAAGGTCGACAGGGTCAAAAGGTCGACAGGGTCAAAAGGTCGACAGTCAAAAGGTCGACAGTCAAAAGGTCGACAGTCAAAAGGTCGACAGTCAAAAGGTCGACTTGGGGTTTTTCACATTTGTTTTGTCCCGAATGTCGACTCAGTCGACATGGACACTGAAACATAGCACCGCTTCCGCTCGTCATTCTTCAGGCACAGTGCCTCGCTATGCTCGACACACTATTTTGTTCTCCCACCACGCCCTAGTGGATGGTAGGGCATGAAATACCACCCGTCGGCACATGTCGGCTAAATTTTTTTTTTTAAACCCATGTCGACCTTTTTGACCTAACCTATGTCGACCTAATGACCCTGTCTAATTTATGACCCGGTCAACCTTCCTGCACGTTGACCTAGACTCATGTCGACCATCATGCTGTTGACCCAATGACCGTATCCCCTATGGGCCACAGAGGCATTTTCAGGGTCTGGGGACCGGGGCATGCATAGTATCGTCCTTGTACTGCCCATGAGTAGAACCCAGTTTTTATGGGTTGCCGCTCAGCAGCCCAAATAGATGCATCCTGGAGGGAGGGAACACCTCCCAATGGGATTGCCTTGGGTGACTGGCAGGTCGGACGTCCAATAGGAAGTCACTGCCAGTCACAGTGAAGCCAGAGCAGTCTCACAGACTGCATCTGGCTTCACTTAGGCAGAGAACAGTGGCAGATTTTACCTGGGGGGGAACTGCAGCCCATACGTAAATACCGCCACTGATATTACATGAAAAATAAATTAAAGTTCCATCATTCATTCATTTAAGAGCATGTTTTTTGGGAGATTCATGCGGTTGTGCAAGAAATATATCAGTATGTGAGTCTGAGCTTAGGGGAGCTGGCTACATAACAAGAATGGTCTGCGTCATCAGTGGAATGTATCTAATGTCGGCAGCAGCATCTGTCATCTGGCAGCAGCTGGAACCCACAGGCTGATGATGACGCAGCCAGTCTCAGGCAGCCGAAAGTTGGTGGAAAGGTAACAGGGATGGAGATGGAGGTTTCACAAAGGATCATGGATATTTAAAGGACCACCACTCAACCTCATACACAAGCAGGCTAATATAATGGAGCTTCAGGAGAATTTACCACCACTGGAGATATTTGATACAAAGGTAGTGGAGGGAGCTATTTTCCTGCACACAGCTGACTTCCTGTCTGTTGCCAGCTTGTGCATACTGTACACTGCAGTGTCAGCCTTTTTTGACAGCAGCCCAGGATGGGATTTATCATGACAGTTATTATTATGCCAAGCTAAAGTGCTCCGCTGCCATCTGCTCCACTGGCAATGCCGCCTAATTGCACTCTCTGCACTCCCTGCAGCTTAGCTAGCTTTTGCCCTGGTGATGAGCATGACTAATATCTGATCAGGGATGGCCATAGACGATTCATAATCATTGATGGTTTATAGCCCATGTAAAATACTTTTACATTTGATAGAGGAGAACCAGATGGTTTCCCACCATCGATGGTACAGAATGATCTGATGATTGTGTATTTTACAATGTGCTGAGACAAGGAGCATAGCTCTGCACCACAGGCACCAATGAAGCCCCGCAGAGGATTTTTTCCTCTCAAGGTTCTCCATCAATGGCACAATCGATGGTGACCATCAATTGTTAACCCTCCGATGGCCATCCCTATATTGTGATTGGTTGCCCACAGCAACATCCCATCTTAGTAAATATACCCCATAGAGTGGGAGGTCCAGTTTCATGGAGTGGGATGTCCAGGTTAATGGAGTGGGATGTCCAGGTTAATGGAGTGGGAGGTCCAGGTTAATGGAGTGGGAGGTCCAGGTTCATGGAGTGGGAGGTCCAGGTTCACGGTGTGGGAGGTCCAGGTTCACGGTGTGGGAGGTCCAGGTTCACTGTGTGGGAGGTCCAGGTTCACGGAGTGGGAGGTCCAGGTTCACGGTGTGGGAGGTCCAGGTTCACGGAGTGGGAGGTCCAGGTTCACGGAGTGGGAGGTCCAGGTTCACGGAGTGGGAGGTCTAGGTTCACGGAGTGGGAGGTCCAGTTTCACGGAGTGGGAGGTCTAGTTTCACGGAGTGGGAGGTCCAGGTTCACGGAGTGGGAGGTCCAGGTTCACGGAGTGGGAGGTCTAGGTTCACGGAGTGGGAGGTCTAGGTTCACGGAGTGGGAGGTCCAGGTTCACGGAGTGGGAGGTCCAGGTTCACGGAGTGGGAGGTCCAGGTTCACAGAGTGGGAGGTCTAGTTTCACGGAGTGGGAGGTCTAGTTTCACGGAGTGGGAGGTCTAGTTTCACGGAGTGGGAGGTCTAGTTTCATGGAGTGGGAGGTCTAGGTTCACGGAGTGGGAGGTCCAGGTTCACGGAGTGGGAGGTCCAGTTTCACGGAGTGGGAGGTCTAGTTTCACGGAGTGGGAGGTCTAGGTTCACGGAGTGGGAGGTCCAGGTTCACGGAGTGGGAGGTCCAGGTTCACGGAGTGGGAGGTCTAGTTTCACGGAGTGGGAGGTCTAGTTTCACGGAGTGGGAGGTCTAGTTTCACGGAGTGGGAGGTCTAGGTTCACGGAGTGGGAGGTCTAGTTTCACGGAGTGGGAGGTTCAGGTTCACGGAGTGGGAGGTCTAGTTTCACGGAGTGGGAGGTTCAGGTTCACGGAGTGGGAGGTCTAGTTTCACGGAGTGGGAGGTTCAGGTTCATGGAGTGGGAGGTCTAGGTAGGCCACTTTAGCAACCAGCAGATTGCAGGAGAGTTGATCAGTTTTCCAGGCAATTGGAGACTCTCCCCAAATTATGCAGCCTCCCAGCAGTTCAGCAATGTAAGCAAGTGTGGCATTACTGCAGCTAGAATACATTAGGCAGAGGACACAGCTTTGCCCTGCTCCAGCCATTGCCAACCGAACACACAATATACCAAAGGTGCAGAAACAGACAGGTGACAATCAAATAAGAAAACATACAGCAGCAGCCAATCAGCTACTGTAATTTTTCAAACAGCCTGTAAAATGACACTTAGAAGCTAATCGGCTTTTTATCTCTTCCCACTTTTATCTCTCTCCGGGCCAGATGTATAAAGCTTGAAAAGTGATAAAATAGAGAGTGATAAACCACCAGCCAATCAGCTGCAAACTACCATGTCACAGGTTGTGCTTGAAAAATGAACGTTAGGAGCTGATTGGTTGTTGGTTTATCACTATTTTATCACTTTTCAAGCTAAATACAGAGGAACCTATACTAGTTTATATATTTAGGATGCATATTTTGGAATTATTAATACAAGACAAGAAGGCCTTCTTTACATACACACAAGAGACGGCCGCAGGACAGACCCCGTGGGCTGTGTTCCCGAATGCCAGTCCCATCTACAATGATTCGTGTTAACAGTGCCACAGGGAACAGCGTTCCACACTGGGGGCAATATTGTGCAGAGCTGGTTTCTCTCCTTCGGGTCCCATCTGAACCGAATAATTTGAAAGTAAGAAGTTTCTTCTGCAGCTTTGTGGCTATATCAAATGAATATCATTCCGCAAACGGAGATCAGTCCAGGTTAATATAATCACATAATATACCTAATGAAATGCAATTAGCCTCCATCTGACTGTAGCAAAATTACACCATCGCACTGGTGGCTGCTCCCTACTTATGCTAAGCTGTGCGGGGAGAGCAGAGATATCCTCCGTACACGCTAGTGTGCTTTATTCCATCTTAATGATGTTTTCTTGCCAGGTTCGGAGCTAAATGCCGACGCTATTTCCCTGTGCTGTAAGAGTGTTAATGATCTGTCGGCATTTGCACAGAAAGCATGTGTTTAACGCAGTGTGCTTGCAAATCAATTGCAAATAGGCCTGGGGCTGGTGAGTTCCGTGCTTTACTGTTAATGATATGGACTAGCCCATGATGGGTAACATTAATGAGTATTGAGCGCAGAATGATAGTAAACAGAAGAGGTGAAATGAGACTATTGACTGGCACATGATGTGTCCCTGTGTTATATCTCAGTGTGCTATTGTAAACTCGTATTTGTATACAGTATACCAGGGTTGCCGACTTTAAGAATCTCCTCTCCGGAAGCCCAGAGAGGAGACTTTCAGCAGCAGTTCTGGGGGCGGGGCTTGAGCGTGGCATCATTAAGCCCCGCCCCTAGGATGCAAAATAGCTGAATTCACGGATCTCTGTGGAGGGGGCGGGGCTAAAATGACGCAATTGTGACATTTTAACTCAGCCCCCTCCTCTGAGACCCACGGGTTGCGGCATTTAAATGCCGACGTCGGGTAAGACGGCCGCGATCGAGGGCACAGTGGGGGTCCCCTGAATCCGGGAGGGTTGCCCACCTTTCCGGGGGGTCCGGGAGGGGGACTCAATTTTCGGGAGACTCCCGGCCATTCCAGGAAGTGTAAGTGAACCTGCAGTATGCTGCATATGAACATTCTTCCTCTAAGCCAGCGATGTCCAAACTGTGGCCCTCCAGCTGTTGTGAAACTACACATCCCAGCATGCCTTGCCAAAGTTTTAGCATTCCCTAATAGCAAAACTGTGGCAAGGCATGATGGGACTTGTAGTTTCTCCACAGCTGGAGGGCCGTACTTTGGACATGCCTAATTTAAACACGGTAACTATTCTTAAACTAAGTCCCCACTTTCATCACTCGCTAACATCAAACATTACGCAGCCAGTTTATTAAGCTCACGCTCATCCCCGTGTATGTATAACAGTCTAACCATTCCAGACACATTTCTACTTATTTTTAAACATATATAAAAATATATATTTTTCAGTTCTGTTAAAGCCATCTTTGATATCAATAGTGTATCTAGGGGAGGATCGCCTCTACCCTTACGCAGCTACCTAGGGTCCATCTCCCACACACTCTTCATTTGAGGGGCTGGAAAGTGGGTATTGGTGGCAGTGTGGGTTTGGGGGGCACTATGTTGAAGTTATGCCTAGGGTGCCGGCAAGCCAGACACCAGCCCTACCTAGGGATCAGGCAGCACCGGCTAAATGAAGGGTGGCAGCCACCTCCCCACCCCCCGCCTCATGCTGAATTACCCAGTGTGCTTCACCATGTGAACGGCCATAACCAGCGCCCCAAATGCTGTAAAGGTGGGTGGAGCCGCTGCCTTGGAGTCAAAGATGCGAGACCAAGGAGGAGATGACACAGTGCCCATCGAAGAACTGGTACGTATCCATCGGGGTGGCTGCAACTTCTGCACTACCTTCCTTATGGCTCTGAATCGTGTTAACAATGCCAGTATGCACCAAAAATTCTGATTAATATTGCAAGGACAGCTCTTCTGAGTTGGGTCATAAACCCATGATCTGGGATTCCTTCTGCACTAGCACCAGATAATGGGCCTGATTCAGAGTTGATTGCAATAGCAAAATTTCTAAAATGGGAAAAAAAACATGCTGCACTGCATGCGGGGCAGATGTAACATGTGCAGAGAGAATTAGAATTGGGGATGTTATTTTTTTCTGTGCAGGGTAAATACTGGCTGCTTATATTTGCACTGCAAATTAGATTTGAGTGTGAATGCTCCTCACCCAAATCTAATTCTCTCTGTACAAGTTGCATCTGCCCCGACTGCAGTGCACATGGTTTTTCCTATTTGAGAAAGATTTTGCTCTTGAGATCAACTCTGAATCAGGCCCAATGTGCGTGTTGTATCACACATTGGCTGCTGTCTGGGCAGAATGAGATAAGCCCATACGAATCTATTAGACAACACCATCTATATTATCCCTTTCCAGTAGGGATGGCCATCGACCATCAATGTTTTCAAATCATCGATGGTTTGTGGCCGATGTCAAATACTTTTGCCATTGATGTGGGAGTACCAGATAGTTTCGATGGCAAAGGAGAAACAATGTTTCCTTTTTTTTTCTCAAGGTGCCTGGATCACGGAGCATATCTCCACCCCCAACACCCGGAAGTCCCGCCCATGAGTACTGATTGGCCCACGGGCCATTGTCACATATAATGGATGACCATCGATAGCTAGAACTATTGATGGTTATCCATCAAATAGTTTGCCACTATCAATGGCTGGGTGCAGAATTGCCATCGATGGCAACCATCGATGGCGTCTGCACCGATGGCCATCCCTACTTTCAAGACATATACTGTAGTAAATTTCCTACTTTTCCCATTTTATTGAGATGTTTGGGACTTTTTCCCGAACAAATGGTATTTGGAGAAGCCTTGCTTGTATTATGCTATTAGACATGTTCCACGTTGCTACATAACTGTTGAAGCTGCATCTTCATAAAATAATGAAGAGATCTAATTATAAATTTACAAGCAGGCATACCTTTCCCCTACAGCAACCAGATAGCCATTAGTTCTCATCAGCTGAGAGCAGGCTAGATAATGAGAGAATCTGTCTGGTTGCTTGGGTTACAGGGCTTTGCTTGTTTGAAGGTGTACAGTATCCCGTATCCTCTTCTGTGGTGTCTGGACCGTGCGGAGACTAATGGTTATGGAGTAAAGGTGGAATGGTTGAAAGAAGAGATAAGATTTAAGGGCATATATGTATGCTGGGAGGATCGGGATAGTCTGAGCATAGGAATGCATTACAGGGTGTAGGAGCAGCTTGGTGAGAGGTCCTACAACAAGTGGGGCTGGGAAGAGATGATAATGGAGGAGGAGGAGGAGCAGAGCGAGAAGAGGGTTTGTGAGCTTTGTAGGCTAGTTAAAGGAGTCCATTGTGAAGAAGCAATTGCTAAGGGAAGAATAAGCAATGCTGCATTTCAGCAAGCCACATGATATGATATTCCAGCAACCACAGCCCCCAGGAAGATGGCTTTGGAGCGGTTGTATTGTAAAATAGCCTCACACAGCATCATAGTCCTTGTCATCTTATTGAGGTGCCCGCAATATACTCAGGGGCAGAGTTATTAAGCCTGGTGATGTGATAAAGTGGCCAACGGTAACACACCAGCCAATCAGCTCAAGTCATTTTTCAAACTCAACCTGTAGCTAGGAGATGATTGGCTGGTGTGTTACCATTGGCCACTTTATCATTTCAGCAGGCCTAATAAATCTGATGAAACCTCACGACACCAGGTGGAACCAGCATTCGAGCCCCCAGCCTAGTGTATAGCATGTACTTATTCTGCCCACCATATCCACTGCGCTGCAGATTAGTCAGTGTGTTGTCGCTCTTGCCAGTGGCCCACCTCATGTAATGTATGGGATGTGTATTACAGCAATATATCTGCCCCACTGCCGATGCAGAGACATGGAGATTGGAATAAAAAATCACAAATTCACCTCATGTGTAATGCCGCTAACTCAGGCTGCCATACCAGGCCTACAGGAGGTACAGGAAACCTCAACAACAGTATGGAGTGCACTGGACCGTCAGCTCTTCAGGCAACACAAGCATTTAGAAAAAAGCATCAAGCGTGAAAGGCACATATTGTACAGCGTGTGAGCATGCCATGGGCACAGTATACAGCTCTGTGACTGGTCGACCCCATTACTTCCTGCCGGAAACAGAACCAATGCATCTTTTGGACAACCCAATTCGGTTGGCTATTATTGCACAGGAAGTGGTGCCATCTTCACAGATCACAAGCCAATCAGCTGGATCACAGTTGATTTGCCCACTGTGTGAATGGCCTCATCCAAGGAGCTACACAATGGCCATGATTCACCTGCATATATTACCCAGTCATGCTTATCAGCTACTGTACATTACAATATAAAGTCTCCTGTTGTTCAAGAACCAAAATTACACCAATGTATTTCTTTTTCTATTTGATAAAAAGCTAGAACACAGTAGACAAAGTTGTGTACGAGTACAAGAAGACCTCCACAGTCATTCTGATTGAGTAATAATATAAAATGAAAGCTGACATTAGTCCCCTACCTGTCAGAATTAACGTGAGTGATGGAGATCCGAGGGGGAATCCGCAATGGGAGGGTGGTTGGTCTCTGCATGCTGTCATAGTCGGGAGAGCGAGCCCTCTCGCCGGGTCTCCATGGTGGGACCTGGAGGGTAGAGGAGAGTCTCCTCCGTCCCCTGCGGAGATCAGTACCCAGGGTGCTAGATGAGGTGTAGGATCTGCTGTACCTTCCTGATTCGTCTCTGGATTTCTGCTGAAAGGGAAGAACATGGTTATTTAAGGTGAGCTGAGGAGGATTCCAAGATCTCTCACTAAAAGCAATGATCTCGTGCCTGGCATCCATATTTATAAAATAAATGGTACTTGTTTCCTATCTGGGCGCCCATCGCGGGCATCGCGTGTACATCGCATGCCATTATAATGACATGCTATGCGACCGACGCGATTACCGCGATTTTACATAGGGAACAATGTTAAATGTCCCAATTGACCCGATTTCACATAGGGAACAATGTTAAATGCCCCCCCCCCCCAATTGTTAACGCCACTCCACGATCAACGTCAACAGCGCAGCGAGCCCGCAAGGGGCGGCGGTACGCGTCCTCCGACCTTTTCATACCCCTACTATCCACTAGGGCGTGGAGTGAGAATAGAATAGTGTGGCGAGCGCAGCGAGCCACCGAGCCCGAAGCGTGGCAAGCGCAGCGAGCCCCGCGAGGGGACGCGGATACCTTCACAGGTATCCACATCCCCTTGTGGGCTTCAGAGGTGTCCGCGTCCGCTCGCCACGCTTCGGGCTCGGTGGCTCGCTGCGCTCGCCACACTATTCTATTCTCACTCCACGCCCTAGTGGATAGTAGGGGTATGAAAAGGTCGGAGGACGCGTACCGCCGCCCCTCGTGGGCACGCTTCAGGTTGACGTTGATCGTGGGGTGGCGTTAACAATTGGGGGGGGGGGCATTTCACACTTCAGGGTGGGTATTTGGGGTCTGTGGGCCATTTAACATTGTTCCCTATGTAAAATCGCGGTAATCGCGTCGGTCGCATCGCATGCGTTTTTTTGTCAGCACGCGACGCGACCGACGCGATTTTTTTGCTTGCGATGCCTACGATCAAAATCGTGGGCGCCCAGATAGGAAACAAGTACCAAATAAATTATATATTAAAACTCCACATTAAGGGCCTGATTCTAGGTTGACTCGGTAAGCTGGGCAGACCCAGTCCCAGAGTGCCCGCCATGCCGCCCCGCCCCAAAAACACATCCCCTCGCATGTTCCCGCACCAGGAGAACTCATTTGATGGCGCTGATCGAATGATTTCTCCAGGGCTCGCAAATATGTCAGTGGAGACTGACTTATATTTGAGGGTGCCGGGACAAAGACAAGGCAGACATGTGACGTCAGCTGCCTACCCCTGGCACACTGCGCCCTGCCCACATTCCCATGGGAATGGCCACTGTCTTCATGAAGATGCCCATGAAATGCTGAGCGTTCCCATGTCCCAACACCCGATTCCACCCCGCCTTTGCCTCCCCTATGCTAACACCACGCGGACTGTGCAGGTCATCGAAGGCGCCCACACAGAAGTCCCGCACATGCGCATAACCGATTAAGTGCATGTGCAGTGCTTCAACATGGGACCCCATGCGTACACGCGGGGAACGATCCAATTACAATCAGGGCCTAGATGTGTACGCTCATGCATTAGGTACTGCGAAAGCATAGTCATCTCCAACCTTGCTACTACCACATACTAAACCATATAACATAGTCACCATAGAAGAATGCATACACCAAGTTACAGGAACTATGTACAGGAAATTACATACAGTATATATAATATACAGTGTTATGGATATTCCCGGCTTGAAAGCATAGCCAGAAATTGGAGTTATCAATACTTTAAAAAAAGAAATAAAATTTTTAAAGTTCATCAAAATCATACATTGGTAAGATAATAGCAGAGGATTAATCGGTGCAGCCATGATTTCCTTTAATGAAGCATCACTGCGGGGAGAAATAAAAGGTATGGTAATATGTATAGTTGGGTTCTAATTAGAGATGTGCAGGTTCTGATTTACTCTGATTTCAAATCAGGATCTTATTGGTTATCCCAAATCACATGACAGCTGATAGCCAATAAGATCCTGATATGAAATCAGAGTAACTAGAGATGTGCAGGTTCTGGTTTACTCTGATTTCAAAGCAGGATCTTATTGGCTATCAACTGTCAACAACTGTCATGTGATTTGGGCTATCTCTAATCAGAACCTGCCCATCTTTCATAGTTCTAATATTAAGAGAGGGAAGTGTGGACATGTGTTGGGAGAGGGATAGAAGAATAGAGGAAAGGAGAGGATGCTCCAGTACATTGGCTGATTTAGAGGCGGAAGTTCTAGCGCGGATGTGATTTCTCAAGTGCAAAACTATGCATACTATTCAGATTGAGCGTTCCTCTTGTGCACTACCATGCGATGGATTGAGCAAGCCCTGCCTACTTTCCATACCTGAGCAGTGCTCTTCTGTGCGGCGAGATCTGATCACTCCACAATCGATCGCAACATTGACTTCTCAAGATGTCCATGCTGCGTTCGACTTATCTGCCTTTTGTGTCAGCTGAGTCTTTGCATTCCCTGAAAATTCCACCAGTCTTTTTGCTCGCTCTAACAAATCAAATAAACTTGAACCAAAGTGTTTGCTTTTTAATTGAAAGTTCAATACACTAAACCAAAAGCAGAAATTCCCAAAAATGAATATTGTGACCTTTTTTTCAAGCAAGCTCAGGATGCGTTCAGAATCCGTCAGAATGGATCCTATCAGCCAGAATACTAAGAAAGGAATCATGGTCAGAATCCCAGAAGATCCCAAAGGTAAATACTGGGATTTGGGTTAGGATTATCAGAAGAGGTAGGGGAGGGTTAAAGTTAGGCTGCAGGATGGGTTGTTCGGGGTAGGGTTAAAATCAGTTGCGGCTCCAGAGGAGGGACTACAGCGCCGTCCAAAGTTCAAATAGGGATGCCACACCCACTGCTATCAACTTCCATTCCAAATTAATTCACTGGCAGTTGGTATTTCTCCCCTATTTGAATTTTGTACTTTGCTGCACCCAATCCCAATTGGTTGGCTGTTTATCGCTCTCCATTTTATCACTTTTTGAAGCTTAGTGCATGTTCCTTACATTGTTGGGGGGAGGTGTGGGGTGGGGTGGTATTGAAGTTGCCCGAGGCACCTGAATGTCACAGATCTGTATGTGAACATTATCATTCTATTTGCCTGCTTAGTTGTTGTAATGAATAGCTATGAGAGTGAGCTGAGGTCCAGCCCGGGCTTTATACATTTCCCACACATCAGATCCTACATCTGCCTGCTCGGCTTACGTTGCGTCAGCAGTGGACTGAATCGCGGCAGACACGGTATATAGAATGCTGGTGATAAAGCCGTACCAGCCAGTAATTGTGTCTGTCCTCTGTAGAGCGCTATCGCCGGTGCTCCACTCAGAATGACTTGTGCGGTGATTGAAGTTTAATTAGAAGCAAGTTACGGGAATACAGAAACACTCACTGAGGTGGAAAATGAAGTACTTGTTTAAGTAAAAGGCCAATCCTTTGTGCTCACTATTATTTAATTACAAAAGCACAGTCAGGAGCCCAGATGCTGCCCACATAGCCACATAACAATGATCGCATGTACACTAGGTACTTTCTTAAAGGGATAAAGGGCCTGATTCACAAGTGCACCCAAAGACGATGTTAGATGCGGTTTTCTGCTCCTGAGCATGTGCCCATGCTTGATTAGTGACAGAGCATGCACAGGGGATGTATTTGCAAGTAAGTGACCGGTAGTCAGCGTTTGCGGGTGGATACGAGGGTGGCTAGAAATACTCAGGCATGTTGGGGCCATTTTCTGGGCACCCCCTAGTCAGCCACTGCAAGTTTGTTTGCAGCTGGAGAGACCCCTGGTACTCTATGGAGCAGCTGGGAGTGAGTGACTCATTATACACATTATGCCAGGTAGAGCTGCTAATACACATTATGCCAGGTAGAGACACTTCTACACATTATGCCAGGTAGAGCTACTAATACACATTATGCCAGGTAGAGACACTTATACACATTATGCCAGGTAGACACACTTATACACATAATTCCAGGTAGAGACACTTATACACATTATGCCAGGTAGAGCTGCTTATATGCCAGGACACAGAACCTAGATCTCCACCCAAAATGACCCGCAAAGTCACCGCCCACAGCCACTGACCAAAAGACCAGGGATGACCATAGATCAGTGAAAGCATCGATGGTGCACTATTGCATAGGTTGTTGCAATTGATGGTTCTTAACAGTTTCACCATTGCTGTCTTCCTCAGGGTACTACCTCCCCATCCTGCCAACTTTCCTATAGTAACTTGCGACTATCATATGAGGGCCCCTCATGCTTACCGCATTGCTCCCAGAATAAAGAAAGAATATTGAATCAATATCTTAAAGCAGTGGTTTCCAAACTGTGCGCCGTGGCACCCTAAGGTGCCTTGGACTTGCAGGGGTGCCCTGGATTGTTAGTCCATGTCCATGGAAAAATTATTTATGAACCAATGTAATTGGCAAAATGTGGACATACAGAAGATAATTCTGTCCATTACCACATAACTGACACTGAGGATGACATATAAACAAAATTGACAATTTAATATTTTCTTCTGATTTTATTAATGAGAACCTTTTGCCCTAAGGGTGCCGTAAAAATATTCTGATACTCATGGGTGCCGTGATTCAAAAAAGTTTGGGAACCACTGGCCTAAAGGGATTGTGCTATATTTAATTTGATTTCTTACTATGGACAACTTCAACTTTTTTTTCATTCTCAGAAACTTTAGTAAATTTATACTCTAACGAAAAATTGTCAACTGGAATTGTGATCCCTATTGGTCATCAGCGGCGTAACTAGATTTTTTGCGCCCCCCTGCCGACAATGCAGGAGGCGCCCCCCCCGGTAAGAAAAAACGGAGCGGAGGGGAGCCGGGGTACGGCGGGGGGGGGGGTTGTGTTTGTGTGTGTGTTTGTATGTATGTGTGATGTGTTTGTGTGTATGTGTTTGTGTGTGTTACCTCTGGCCGGCGTGGCCGCATCCGTCTGCGCCCGGGACGGGCGGCTCTCCCGTTTACTGCTGCTAATGAAATAGTGACACTTGGAAAATGGCTGCCCCCATACTGCAGACGAAAAACTGTCTGCGGTATGGGGGCAGCCATTTTCCAAGTGTCACCTTTTTGTATTAGAAGCGCTGCGGCTGCCGGGACTCGGGAGAGCTGGGACCCGGTGCAAATAAAACCACCGGCGGCAGAAGGTAACCAGTGAGTAACTATCGTCCCGCAGCCCCCCCGGTGCCCACATACCCTCAGCGCCTTCCCGCCACCGCGGGGGCTGCGGGACGATAGTTACGCCACTGTTGGTCATATTATTAAAGAAAATTGTCCAAAATTTGGATATGAAAAAGGAAAAAGTCACATGCAAGTTTCTAATTGCGCTGAGACAAATTAAAGGGAAAACTACGTTCCTGGAATTAATTAGAAATCCTAATCATTAATACCTGCAAAGAACACACAGTACCGTTCTATGACATCACTGCGACTGCTCCATAAGCTACGAAGGCAACAATGACATCATCTGGGTAACCGCAGCACTTTCATGGTTTCCCAAAAAAACTGAGCAAGTTCAAAATACAAACCCCCGGCTCTAGTATAATAATGCTTTCACATCATGTTTAGTTCTTTTAAAGAAAACAGATTGTTATGCGAGATGGTCATTATGTTCAATTTTTATTACACAACTTAATATTGCCAAGTATTCAGTCATGGAACAAGTTCTCCTCTCCAGAGATGCAGAGAGACGGAATTATTGGGTGAGTAGATATTTCTGGCTTTTATCAAACAAAAATGTATCTAATTTATTGGGGCAAATTTACTAAATAACAGTTTGTGGTCTGTATAAAGGCCCATACACACTGGGTGACTGAGTTGAAAGGAGCTTGGTTTACACATCTGATTGGCTTTCAGCTGGAAAGTCGTCCAGTGCGTATGGGGCAACGATGAGCGGTGAGCGCCGATGCACACTCCTACATCATCGCTGGCCTGGCCGTTCCTCTGCTGGTCAAGAGTGGCGGAGTAGACGGCTTTTCATAGCGTCCTTCTATGGAAAGTCGACCACCCCCGGGAAAAATGCCCAAACCAGTCAAAAACGCTCAGTGTGTATTCACTAAGTGTTTTTGATCCCAGCTATTTTCCCCATCATCTTTTGACATACACGCTGGGCTAAACACGTAAGGTGCAATATTTTTATGTTTTGCTACCAGGTTAGGGATGGACACCACATTGTGATTTTTCACTCCCATCAATGTTTTTGGTTGATGTTAGTGGTTTTACCAATCGAGGGTGGCAGTACGATGTTTGCAACATTCGATGGTGTTTCGGTGGTCCCGCCCCACAGCCAGCCGTGTTGCAATATTCGTGCACATGCGTGGCCACGCTGAAAATGTTTCCGCATGCGCGAAAAAAGATTTTTTTTTGCACATGATCCAACCATATGAATTTTTTTATATGGAATTATTTTCGATACGATGGTCAGGGACCATTGCATCAAAAGATTCCATGGTGGAAGCACAGCCATCATTAGATGGTGGACTTCCAATGTCCATCCCTACAACAGGGTCGGCTCAAGGGTTGTGATGACAGGGCCATCACCCAGAATGATTTGGTCTGGATGAGTGCATCTATAGTCATCTAGGCCCCCCTGGTGCTTGCTATGTGGGCTTGTTACAACTTCCGGGTAGGTGGTCCCTCCATCACCGGCTGCAGTGGCATCAGTACTGGGGAGGTGAGAATGCAGCTCACTCCTCAGATATACTTGATTTACTGTATTGGCCAAGGGCTTAACTACCATAAGTACAAGGGGTGCAGCTGCTATGGGGCCCAGAGCTGAAGGGGGCCCATCTGTGATGTCTAAGTAATATGTTACACATACATTTATCACCATCAGTTGCTAAATAGGGGGCCCTTACAAACCTTTGCTATGGGGCCCACGAATATCTTGGCATGCCTCTGGTATTGGAGGAGCCCATCTAAACCTTTTTTATTCTGTGTTTAAAATTGTTGAGAATTTGGGAGAGAGGAGGAGGAGGGTGGGGGATCTAACACATAACTACCCCGTGCAGTGCACCGAAAGAGGGAGTGGCTTCTTGGGGAGGGTGTGTCCTTGCAACATGCCCCTATTATCGAGGAGCACACATGCAGGAGCTCCACCGATAATGGGGCACATTAGATAAAAGGTGCAGAAATGTATCGTTAATGGAATTGCAACCAAAGTGGGAAAGATTGTAGAACATAACAGTGAATCCTGGTGACAGTCCAAGCCCAGATGATGTAGAGAGAGCCATGGGCAACATAGGCTTCAGTGTGAAGGAGCATAGATTTTCTCATAGAATTCACACACGTGGCCTGCATTGCAAGTGGCAGATCAGGATGTGTTTCTCATGAGAAGATGATGTTTAGATGTTGTATAATACAAAGTTACATAAACCCAGAAGTAGCAGTGATTACATAGACAGGAACAGGATGATGTCTGTTCCTCCGTAGTGAACCAGGCTGACCAGTTTATTAAAGCAGGGGAACCCCATACAGGTTTTTAGCTCTATTTCCCAGTACTAGTAAAGGGGGGTTATTCAGCACTGATCCCTGTTGTGCGAATTCTCAAATCTGTACGATTATCGAATGACTGCGCGTGCGTATGGATTGTAGCGCTCATGCACAAACCACAATATTGACAGAAACAGCGACAATATCTAATCGTAATCCCCTTGCAATTTGACAGGAAATGGGCATTTGGGGGTGGCAGCCGGACGTTTTCTGGCGTGCCTAGGCGTTTCAAGGGAGGGTCTGTGTCTGTGACATCAGCGCCTGCCTCGATCAGCCTGTCACAGAGCAGCGGAAGGGTCAGACTCTCACATTTGCGCAGACTGTGATTCATTTGCAGATTTACACATTGAATGTGTTCACTCTGTCTGGGTGGCGGCTAATTACTCGCAGTCATCAGCAAATATGCAGGATCTTGCCAATGTCTGCATCTCAGGGGCTATTACATTTACCCCTGTACCCTTATTTATGGTTTAATTGGGCACATTTTGGATGGAAGAAGCAGACCACGAGCAACATGAAGGAGTTTTTTTACACAACTTAAAAAAAGAAGCTGTGAATGGTAATCTCGTCTGTGGAAAACCTCCCACCTATGAGCCTAGTGGGTACTTCCTCATCTTTGCGGCCACATCTTACTCTACGAAACTTACGTAGCGTAACCCGCACCAACCTGGGCCCACGCCACCATCTACTACCTTTAGTAAAGTTGTGGCGAGCGAAGTGAGACACCGACATACCCTCCAACATGACCCATTCCATTAGGTACAAGATGCTCTGTTCCTGGACTTCCCTGCCAGTGGCAGTTGCAGAGGTGAGCCTGCAGCACAGTCCAAAATTCAAAAAGGGGAGCCACACCTATTGCCACACGAAACATCACTGTCCTGAACTCACTGACAGTTGATGTGACCCCCCCCCCCTTTGAATATTGGACTGTGCTGGAGCCCCACCTCTGTAACTGCCACTGGCAGGGAAGTCCAAGAACAGAGCATTTTGTACCTAATGGAATGGGCCATGTTGGAGGGTATGCACCGAGCCCGAAGCGTGGCCAGCGAAGTGAGCCCCCGAGGGGACAATCGTGCTATTCTGAAAGTGGCTAAAGTAACTGGCATAAGCTGTGGCCGTAAAGATGAGTAAGTACCGCCTAGTGTAGGGCCTAGAGCAGAGGCTTGCACCGCCATAAAGTGTATTTGCAGACAACTAAAAACACCCGATTTACACTCATAAATGACATAAGATGAGAGTTCTATTAAAGATGGGATGTTGCCCATAGCAACCAATCAGATTCTACTTATTTATTTAGCACCTTCAAGAAGATGACCGATAATTTGATTGGTTGCCCATAGAACTCCCATCTTAGTAAATTTGCCCCTAAGATAGGCGGGCATACCTCCCATCACAGACCAGAATCAAGGGCCTCAAAATAGGTGAAGCTTGCATGCAAATGGGGGTACTTAACACATAGGTGTGTATCTTAGGGGGCGGGGTCTGGGTGAGGTGCCATTCCGCATGTCTCAATGTTGGAAAGAGGGAGGAGTAAAACTCCGGAGAATAGGAATGGCATTATGGAAGATAGACTGTAAATAGATAAACAATACTGTAGGTCAACACCAGATGGTCAACAGGGTCAAAATGTCGACAGTTAAATGGTCGACATGAACTTAGGTTGACAGAGTCAAATGTTTGACAGGTTCAGAAAGTTGACATGGTAAATGGATGACACGTAAAAAAAAAAGGTTGACACATGGTTTTTCCTAATTTTAAGGATTAGACTGCCAGAGGAGATGTTAGTGTGAGGCTGCAGAAGAGTAAGGTTAGAGTATTTGACCCTATCAACTTGAGATGGGCAAAACGGGTCACTAACGAGAGCTGAGATCCAGCAGTTCAGGTCACGAAAGGATCCGGATCTTTTGCGCTGGGCATCAGCTCACTTTGAAAGAAGGGGTAATTTGTTTTACAATCATTTTTTTTACCAATTATTTTTACTTTTTTTTTTTTTTTTTTACAGTGAGCTGAACAAATAAGATCATACATGACCGAGTAAAACTGATGGATGGCTGGTTGCAGAATCGCCATCGATGGCAACCATCGATGGCATCTGCACCGATGGCCAGCCCTAGCAGCAGCAGCCTTGTTATTCTTTCTTTTACTTGCAGTAGCAGCACTGAACTCAGTCTCCTGAGTTAGTACATCTCAGCTGCCACAGGTGGCAGTGCTGAGCTCGGGCAAATGCATTGTAATGGAAAATGAAACTGAAAGTAAAAGAATGACGGTTCACCTTTTTTGGGATCGGCGGCTCCCTCAGTCTTTTATGGGATCCGTTCAAAAGACCTGCTTCGTTCGCGAACGACCCATCTCTACTATCAACTGACAACAATTTGGCGTTGACCTATTGTCTGTCCAATTATACACTATGCAGTTGATCGACAAGTATACACTGTCGATCAACTGCATAGTAGGGTGTGGATTAAACCACACCCTACTATGCAGTTGGTCAATAAACCTATCTATAAATTGTGACGAAAATTGGCATCTCTCATTACAACATTACTGGGAATGGCCTGAGGTGTTGTCCCAGTCCCCTGAGACATCTGATCTGCTCTTCTCAGGCAGTGAAGAGGACCCAAGCAAGAGAGTGCAACACTGGGCTTGGGAGGCTTGGTCTATTGGCTTTCCCTTGTCTGAAGACCCCGTAGTGGCTGTTCCTCATGTAGCAACCCCCAGGGTTACAGGAGTAGATCACATGATTACTCGTATATCCAAATTCACTATACAAGTCTTGGTTTGGATTATAAGGGTACACATGCAGCCAGCCAGCAGCACACCCAGTCCTTTATACTGATGCATCTAGCCTGTAACTGTAAATCCGCAATGGTTTACTACATGTGGCGACTATGTCATAGACATTGATACAGCAGGCTGTCTTAGCATTTAGCAGGTCATAGAAGGCCAATAAATAAAAGATATTGAGATATAATTACTTTTCGGGTCAGTAGTGGAACGTTTACTGAATAGATCACATTACCAGAATGTCAGTCAGACCAAGGCCAGAACAAGGGGTCTGTAAAATGTTTATTACATTAGGGAGAAAATGTTCTGTGAGCGGAGAGAGTTATTACTAACCTACTGTATTAATGTCTTTCTACAGCCAGGAGGTCCAAGGTCCTGGAGTAATCTATACTTGTGCCTTCCTGTGGCTGTGTAAGTGGGTGTAATAAGGGGCTGCAGGAGAACGGTGTCGCCCTATAGACTGGATGTACGATTTATATGAAGCTACATACAGCCATTTTCTGGCTTTTCTATATGCTATAAATGGCTTCATTTATAAAGCCACCTGTGCCTCAGTGTCATTACGCAGTCTGCGTCCACAAATCATAGCAAAGACCAAAAACAGCACCAGTCCGGGCACTATCCGTACACATTGTGGGAACGACCTTTTTGACACTTGCTCCTAGGACTGGTAGAGCTCGCTGCCTCTTTATTGGCTCTTGACATGATTCCCTGCAATAGTTTTGTCGATGCTCCTCTGCTGGTGAGGGCCACGGGTGGGAGACAGAATAGTCCAATGCTCTGTTTGACTCTTAAACCATGATCCCAGCTTCCATAATTTTGTCATTGACAAGCTAAACACATTCCACCGTACCACCACCTGTACCACATTTACAAATATTTCAATAATAGGTGGAAACGAATAATGTTATTAGCTTAGCTTTCACATTTATTTTTTCCAAGGTTAGCCTGACAACTTGTAGACTAGAGCAGGGATGAAACTACAGCTTTAAGGGCCTCGTAGAAGCATTTTGAAGGGGCCCCCAATGTATTTAGGGAGACAACTTTCTGCATAGCCATTGCTTATTTTATGCCCCACTTCAGTGCTCTAGCTTATTTTCTTCCCATAGAGAAGTGTCTTAGTTTATATATATAATGCCACACAGGGCCTCCAATTTATATTAGGCATGTGCACCGGCCACTTTTCGGGTTTTGGTTTGGATCTGGATAATTTTTCGTGTTTTGGATCTGGATTTGTTTTGACAAAACCACCCCTCCGGGTTTTGTGTTTTGGATCTGTATTGTTTTGGGGGAAAAAAACATAAAAACCGTGTCCTTGGGGGATGCGGTCATTTGGTCTACAGCATGATGGTCGACATGGGGTTTTCCCTGTTGTTTGAGCCGACATGTGCCGACAGGAGGTATTTCATGCCCTACCATCCACTAGGGCATGGGTCCTCAAACTGCGGCCCTCCAGATGTTGTGAAACTACAAATCCCAGCATGCCTTGCCACAGTTTTAACACTCCCTTATAGCAAAACTGTGGCAAGGCATGATGGGATTTGTAGTTTCACAACATCTGGAGGGCCGCAGTTTGAGGACCCATGCACTAGGGCGTGGTGGGAGAATAAAATAGTGTGCCTTGCCCGACGCATCACAAGCATAGCGAGCGATGCGGTGCACTTTAAACTGTGTCCAAGTAGACTGTTGACATTCAGGTTAAAAAAAAACAGTGAAAAACCCCATGTCGACCTTTTCACTGTCGACCTAGACATTGTCAAACTAATGACCTGTCGAACTAATGACCTTTCGACCTGCAACCATGTCGACCTTTTCCCATGTCGACCTAGACCCATGTTGACCTAATGGTGTCGACCTAATGACTGTCGACCATCATGCTGTAAGACCAAATGATCCCAACCCACCCACCCTCATGTTGCATAATTAGGACATGCACACTGTCTTTAACATACCATTCATTTCAGCGACAGGGTCTACCACATGACTGCGGCTGAAATGATTGGTTTGTTTGGGCCCCCACAAAAAGAGAAGCAATTCATCTCTCCCTGTAAAAACTGGCTCTACAGAGGCAAGATTTCCTCCTTATCCTCCTCTTACTATTCCTCACCCCCTTCAGTACGTACATCCTCACAGATTATCAATTTTTCACCATCACAGGTCCCTCTAGTCTCTGGAGGCAATTGCTGGTCTTCGTTGAATAATTCTTTTTGATGAACATAATCTTCTCCACATTTTGTGGAAGCAACCTCCTACACCGCTCACTGACCAGGTTCCCGGCTGCACTAAAAACTCTTTTGGAGTACACACTGGAGGAGGACAACTCAGGTTTTTACAGGGGCCTCCAAATAGCCTCTTTTTCCTGCCAGTACAGATAAGGACCGTCTTACAAGTCTACTTGGAAGCTGTCACCAAAGAAATCCTCCACCATTTTTTCAATGGTGACAGCATCGTATGCAGTGACTGTAGACAAGTCATACATTTTTGGCAGGTCCTTCAGTCCGGACCAGATGTCCAAACTCGCTCCTGCCTGCCCTGCTTCACCGCCAGCGCGTAGGTTAGAAAATCTTATTTGTTTTCTACCAGCCACAGTTGTGGGAAAAAATGGAGGAGGAGCTGTTGCCGTGTCATGTTCAATTCTGACCAGCAGGTGGTCAGGGCGGCTTTATCAATTGGGAATAGGTAAAGTCGCCCTGTGCGGAACAAAACGCATCTTCTGAGGACCCCCACACATCCCTACACAGTGGTAACCCGTGGGATTGATACCAGCAAACACCGCCAACTGCTGTCTTTATTTGCGGTGAAGTCTCCTGTGTAGCGGTAACTACAGCTCCAACCGCCCTGCAGACCATCACCTGAGCGGTCACCGGCTCCGCTTGGCCCCTGCCGCTTTGATGGACCCCCGCCACGCAATTTACGGCAGAAAGTGGAGCTGCAATATCCTATGTGGGAAACCACGGCGCAGACAGCTAGCGTTCCAGGAGTCTCTTAAAGTGTCCAGCTGCTTTTCAGATTTAGCAGTAAATAGTGTCATTGTGGACATTGAAAACCGCATCTCCATGCTCCTGGTGCATAAACCTACATAAAGGAACATCCATCTTTGCCCTATATGTGTGTGAGTAGCAGCTGATTTATACCAACCCATTTTTCAGTGGTTATTTGGACTTCAGTTTATGGAGTAAAACATATCTCCATATGGAACTGCCTCTAGGGAATAAGACCACTGGTCTGCAGTTACCCCGGGTGGTATATCATTTTTTTAAGCTATATATACATATATGCAGATAGCTTATTATAGTTTGTGATTTCTTCTTAATAAATGTTGTTATTTCTTATTAAATGGTTTCCTCATATATGATTATGCACTAAGCGCTCAATGGAATTGTTCTTTTCCTGACCACCCGCGTATCCTGGCAAAGTGTATGAAGGGCTTCATCCACAAGACCTACTAAACTGAACATTGACATTTGGGATTTTACATGCCCTCTACGATTTCATTGGGCATTGGCCTTGGTAGATGATGTTGACGGCCTTTCATCATCTATGTCATGATTAGTTGCAGCAGCTTCAGCACTAGGAGGAAGTGCTTCTTATTCTTTCACTGTTTTATCCTCCAAATTTTTGTTCTATGTTATCTTTCTGGAAGTTATAATAATATGCGGCACAGGAGAGTGTACCCCTAAACCAGCCACACACACAGCAATGCCTGAAACAATTATATTTATTAAAATGAATATACAGCACAGGACAGTATCATGGGACTGGACTTATACAGCAGTATCACTGGACTTTAACAGCAATCCCTCTGGACTGGACTTATACGCAGCGCCAAAGGACTGGACTTATATGGCTGTACCACTGGACTTATACAGCAGCACCACAGGACTGGACTCATACAACTGTACCGCTGGACTTATTCAGCAGCACCCAGGGCTATTTTTGTGCAGGCTCCAGCAGGAACTGAGGCCCTTAATCTAGTTCACTCTTTCTGACAAAATATTTCTTAGATGGACAAAACCATGTGCACTGCAGGTGAGGCAGGTGTAAAACCCCACCCAAATCTAATTATCTCTGCACAAGTAACACCTGCCTCACCTGCAGTGCACATGGTTTTGTCCATCTAAGAAATATTTTGTCTGAAAGAGTGAACTAGAATAAGGGCCTCAGTTCCTGCTGGAGCCTGCACAAAAATAGCCCTGGCAGCACCAATAGACTTATGGCATCACAGCACACCAGCACTAGGCATCACAGGACACCAGCATTAAGCAGCACAGCACCACAGGACTGGACTTATACAGCAGCACCACAGGACTGGACTTCTACAACTGTACCACAGGACTGGACTTATTCAGCAGCACCAATAGACTTATGGCATCACAGGACACCAGCATTAAGCAGCACAGCACCACAAGACTGGACTTATTCAGCAACACCAATGGCCTTATGGCAGCACAGGACACCAGCACTAGGCAGAAAAGGTCTGGACTTACAGGATACAGCAGCACCACGACTTATAGCACAGGGCACCACCACAGACAGGACCAGGTCCCCATCCCACATGCCATGCCACGTGCTCAACAGACAGTGACACCAAAAATACAGAGACCCTTCCTCCCACTACCCTCTCCAATGCCGGAGTGAAGATGGCGGCGGGTAGCGGGGGGCTTATATGGAGTCTGGTGGGAATACCTGAACAGTGCTCGGGTCTGGGCTCAGATCGGCGGTGTTCACATTTCTCAAATCTGAACCCGCTCATCTCTAGTTCATATTATGCCGTATTGTAGTGTCCACAGTTCACATTATGGGCCATATGTAATCTAGGCATCACGGAACTAGGCACTCACATTATGGGCCATATGTAATCTAGGCATCACGGAACTAGGCACTCACATTATGGGCCATATGTAATCGTGTCCGAGTTCAGCAGCTGGGCAGGATGTGGCCGAACATGGCAAAACCATGATTGCCCCTTTTAAAAAGTCCAAGTCCGGCCACATCCTGCCCCGCTGTCGAACACGGACACTATTAAATCTGGCCCATAATGTGAACTGGGGACACTACAATATGGCATAAGATGAACTGGGGGTCCCTGTGTGGCATAATATAAACTAGGAGACATCTTTGGTGGCAGAAAATAAACTAAAGCAATTCTATGGGGCCTAAAATTAACTAAGGCACTTATGTGGGGGGTGAACAAAGTACCAGTCAGTTCCAAACTGCCATTCTGTGTTTTAACAATGGCAGTTAGGAGCTGATTGGTTGGTGCTTTTATAATCTCCATCCACTCTATAGCTCTCCAGTACATCTACCCTATTTATGCGATGTATAACGGTCGGTAATATCACTGTGTGATGTTCTGTATCACTCTATACAGCAGCAGTCCCTGTGGGCCGCGACAAGAAGAGCAACTGTCTTGACGCTCTTCCCAAAAATAGAGTGTCCATATGGCTTCATTATAATTACAGCTCTCAGATGGCCGTTGTACATATATCCTGTGATGTCTGTACATAAAGAATTACTGTCAGCTAGAGCCCAGCATCAGGAGGAACTGACGTGTGATCATCCTGCGTTCTCCAGAAATCAATTATAGGAATCTCATGGGGAATCTGGCAGATGGAATGTGCTGGGGTCTGCAAGAGCAAATACAGCCACTGTTCTATATCACTCCATAATGCTGTATGCAACGGGGCTGTATAATATGCATGCTATGGCTGTAGGGCTTGTTATAGCATACCGTACCCCCAAATTGTCCTGGACTGCGCTGGACTCTCCTGGACTGCATTCGTCTGTGACAATTCTAGTCCTTTATAAACAGGAGCCATTTACAAACCAGAGCTCCTACATTCACCATGATCTACTCTACTTGTTAATGGAAAAAGTGATATAATTCAGAGCTTCCACATGTATTAGTTTTACATGTGGTCCCACATAAGTGGCCATGATAAACCTTACTTTAAAAAACATGTAGCCATAGGGATCAGTGTGTCCTATAGCCAATGCAGGGGAATTGCACTGATGATGAGTACACCGATGTCTATCGTGTACTCTTCAACTACGGGTACCATTGATGGTGAAGCTATAAAGTATCAAACTATGTTATGGAAGACCATTGATGGTTTCCCACCTATGGGCCAATAACAGCTTGGGTGTGGGGCTTTATGGGTGTCATGGGAGGAGCTATGCTCCCTCTTCTGGAACTCATAGGTGGAGGGGAACATCTGATGCTTTTATACCGTCGATTACAAAAAATCATTTGGCTCTCCCCCCAATGATGTCAAAAGCATTTGACATCGGGCATAGCATAACCCATTGTCGAGATTCAATGGCCAATTCTACATGTGGTATATATTCAGTGTTCTGCGCATGGTATTTGTGGCCTGGAGCTGCTGCTAAAGCTGGGTACACACAATGCGATTTTATGGCCACTTTATTGTTATGACATGAATCGCAACAATAAATTGTTCACAACGTATATATATATGAGGATATCATCAATGACAGCATACAATACATATATTGTGTACCCTGTGCGTAACATTACTGTGGCACTGATGAAATGAATACATTAGGTGCGGGAAGACATTGCCTGGGTGGCAGTAAGACGAGCTCTGTATACAGTATGTCTGACTGTGTATACTGTGTAGATTTCTGCCTTGGTGTTTGTGTGTTTATTATAGCATTATGATGGCACTTCCATGTTCTTGCGGTCAGACAGGGTCCGGAATGTAATCAGACAGAAACACGCTACATGACCCTCGTCATTAAAGTATCAGGGTTTCCCAGCAGATATATTACACGTTCCTGGACACAGGCACCCTGCTCTAGAAAACAAATTAGATTCCAGTAATTTGCTCAGCGTTGGCAATGTGGTTTAGATTAGGGATGTGAGAGAGAAATGACAGGCTGCAGAGTGGATTATCTCTGGGGGAGAATCCCGCAACATCCTGGTACTTTACATGTGCACAGATACAGCAGCATTTCCCAGTATAAACCTTCGAGCAGAGTTTCTAAAGCCCCAGGTTTTAAGGATATCCATTTTTGAGTCCAGATGGTTAAATCCACTTGACTGAGGTACTACTTAGGTCACCTGTGATCAAACATGGATAGACTTAAAACCTGGCGGAGCTTGTTAAACCCTGTCTTTGGGGAAAGCATGATTGAATGGGTCTTTATGTAGGACCTCCTAGTTTCTTTTTTTTTGCTTGGCCCTCTATAAGGCTAACTTGAAGTTCTGTAACATGTAATAAAGTGCCCTAGATTTATAATATAACCGATTTGAAATTACAATCCAGGGTCAGAACTGGGATTTTGATCACAAGTCCAACGCGGCTACGAACACATTAAACCCGGGTCGCCCATTATACCCAACCCTTCTTATCCTATCTATCCTAGGTTGAATTGCTGGGTTGGTTGGTCCGGGTTATTCAGTTTGACTCTTTCACAATGCAACTTGAACCGGTTCAACCCAGCAACAAACCGGGTTATTTCTGCAATGTGGAAGGGGTATCAGTGTTGTATTCTAGTATCCTGATACCTTAGAGTGGGGCGTGTGCACACCCACATATTTCCTTTAACTACTTTGGTTGCTCACCCAGAAATCTTCTTCAGCCAGATGCACTGACGGCACTGGTCAACCCACAGGATTTCTGGGCTATCGCCAGCGCTGATTACACAGCATCCGGGAATCGGCATTAACTATTGCAATGTTCCTTGACTCCTATTGGCTGGCTTAACTGTGGAATGGTTTATACTGATTCACAGGTGCCGCAAGTGGCTGGGAATCAGTGCTGGCGATCCACAGGGATTTATGGCACATGTATTACATACATCCACTCCAAATAATTTAAAAACACACCCTTGGAAGTGTTTGAAAAAACACAACACCCCACTGAAGGGATTAAGCGGTATAGTTTGTCAGGATGCACTGTGCCTTGAGTGGAGAGTAATGATAAGTGCAGTCATACAATATTAATTGCATGTGTGCAGGTGCTTAAGAGTTGTTATTCAGAAAAACCATTACATTTACCAGTGATTCTAATCCCCTTGCCTAATTGATGACAAATAGGAGTGTAGATACCGATGACACATTTCTAAGTGATGTCATAGGCTCCATGCAGAGGTCCCATGTTACACATTCACTGTGAGTCTGGTGGCAGGCAGGGCAGCTACTGTGTAAAAACAAAGTGTAGGTCCCCTTTGTATCACAAAATAATATGTTTTCTACTTTTAAGTATTTAGGGGGACATTGGGCATGATAGAGTAGGAGGATGTACAAGGATGTAACCAGGCACTGCCCACGCCCACAAATTGCTAACCACACCCACCAAAGTCTAGCCACACCTCCTTCTCTTCTAACTAGACCCTTGGTAAGAGTTCTATTGTGATTCTCCCCATTATAGCTTCCTAGCCTCAGCCCACTAACACTATACTGAAGATCTGTTCATTAGGACACGTTCCTATTGGATACTCTATACTGGAAAGACTTAATAATATTGGGGTAGATGTATCAAGTCATGGATAAGTCACCCGAACCAACTAATCAGCTTCTGTCATTTATCTAGCACAGTCTGAAATTATGGTTTATTGCCGAATGGTTCCATTGGGCAACTTCTCCATTCCTCTCTCCAAGGCTTGGCGCTTCTCACCTCATACGTGATATGCAGCTATAGGTTTGGGCAAGGCAGGCGTAAGGCTTCTTGTTACCCCAGGCAAAACATACTCACCCTCCCACCCACACGGCCACCAAAACCCACTTCCACCACTTGCACTAAGGGGGTAATTCTGGTTGTTTCGCAAGGCTGCAAATTCGCAGCCTTGCGGGTCCACCAAACCCTGCCCTGCGAATGGTGGCCTGGCCGCAACCCATTCACAGCGAGTGTTCGCACGCACTGGCTGCTAATGGATGTTTCACATAAACATCCATTTGCAGGGTGCGGGGGAACACCCACATCTTGTGATGGCCGCCGACCATCAAAAGATGCGGTGCGTGCACACTTTCGGACTGAAATGGATGGGCAGCTGACATCCGGTTATGTCAGCTGCCCGCCCACGTCACCCGGCGATTACCATGGGAACGTTCATGGAATGCTACCCACCGCCCCACGCCCCCCAATGTTTGGTGTGCAGAAATGCGCATACGCAAAACATCGAGCTCGCATGCGAGCGTACAGACCTGAATAAGGCCCTCAGTGTCTTCCTCATAGACATACTTAGGTTTGCGATAGGCGGACACGGTGGCGCTTCTCCAGATCCAGGCAGCCTACCTTAGTGGTAGAGCCAGCGCTGGCTTTGTGAAACTGCTCCTCTCTCCAACACTTGAGGCTTCTCCCCTCATATGATCTATAATAGTGTTCATTCTAGCACCCGCCATCTTTGAAAACCCATGCAGTTCCTCTTCCCTGCCTGGGGTGTCGCTGTCTGCTGGAGTGCTTCTAGCACAATGTGGTTTGTATATCAGCAATGATATGCAAACCAGACCTGTGCTAGAAACACCACAGCAGACAGCGACCCCCCAGGCAGGGAACAGGAACTGCATGGGTTTTCAAAGATAGCGGGTGCTAAAATGAACACTATATAACGATGTTGAAATGATGTCCCTAACTAAGACTGTCCACTAATTGAATTAATGTTTCATATTAGCAAGAGTTCCTGTTTCTTTTAATGAAGGAACATTCCAACTGCTATTAAACCGCTTCCTATCAATCCCCACAGACAACGTATAGACGGTAACATTGAGCAGAGAATATTAGGGACTAATTATCTGTGGGGATCCAATCACAGGGGCCATGTGACCTGCATCTTCCCCACCTCATTATATTCAGGTCACCGCGCATATGACTGGACCTCAACATTGCATTCATACAGATAATAACCTGTCATATTTATTTTACGAGGCATTTATATATTATTACAGCCTTCCGATGTATTACATCGAGACAAATGGGATAATTGTGTATGATTTACAACGCTGCTGGCTATAGATACGAATGTTTACTTACCATTGAGACATTATTGCCAGTATGTATGTACACGAAGCGTTGAATCATTTTATGCATTTATGATTCATTCTCCCCGTGGGATCTTGTTTTTAAACTTGGCATGATTGCGGTTTGTGATCTTGCATTTAGGTTACAGTAATCAGTTCTCGATAAAATGTGTACTTTTATTTTATCTATTTATTATTTGTAGCTGAATAATACATTTCCCGCAGTCGACTCAGAGAGGAATTCATTAAATTATAGGGTCACACACACACCTCCAGGCCAGGTGAAGGAGTTGGGGTTGGAACATTACTATCTAAATCCTTCACTTATACAGTTCTACCACATTGATATCATTTGAAGTACATTCTATCAGGACTTAACGTCCACACACACTAGGCGTAACCGCTGGCCAGAAAATTGAAGGACTTTGCAGTCTATGGAAAGCCGTGTGGGACACACCTCAGCGCTCATTGCCCGGGAATACACACTGGGCGGTTTTGAGCTAAAAGCAGGTTAAACTGCAAAAAGTGAGCTGCTTTCATCTGAAAATGGACTACTCTGTATGGACTTTACATTCCTCTCTCTCTCGAGTGATGCAGCTTTCTATTGCCCACCTGAGCAGCCCATACAATTTCTGGAAGTTTTTTCTCCCTCATTTCCTATACTCTGACATCTCCACCATAATTATGGGAGATTTCAATATCGCTACTCATATTCCAGAATCTGCTGCTCATGCCTCCAAACTACTCGCCCTAACCTCCTCTCATGGTCCCAATGGACGGACTCCTCTATTCATCTGGATGGCCACGGCTTTGATCTTATATTCACCAGACTATACTCAGCTTCGGAAATCACTGTCACTCCTTTCCCTCTCACGGATCACAACTTTATCACCTACATGTTTTACTTCATGACTTCAAACTCAGTGTCACTGAAGTCTCCCAATCCACCTCAAGCACGCAGAAATATTAATGCTATTCATTTTCTAGACCTTTCCTCCTCTCTGTCCAACTGCTTTCATCTATTTCTGCAATTTCTACTCCAGAACTGGCTGTATTCACCTTAGCCAGACTCTAGAAATAGCCCTTGATGAAGTGGCTCCAGCTACCTACCACACTGGACGTAGGGTTAGATGTCAACCATGCAATGCAAATAGTTTCTTGTAAATATGAACATCATTGGCGTACATCTTGTACTTTAACATATTTCCAAGTTCTCATCTCTGCTCTACCGTCTAACCCCAAATTACTTTTTAATAGATTTAAATCACTTCTCAACCCTCCCGCACCCAACTCACCAGCCACTATTTCAAGAACAAGATGAAACGGTAAGCTCTTTGTCAGTCAATGACCTACTCAACTCCGTACCTGAACCCTATGACACTGTCTCCTTATTTTATCCCACGGCACAAATGAAGATGAAGTATCAACACTCTTCTCATCCTCCATTTTTACTACCTCTCCTCTTGATCCTATACCCTTACAAGCATTTCATTTGCGCTCATCTTTACCTTAGCTAAAATCTGTAATCTCTTAATCAACTGGTTTCTTTCTATAACTGTTAAAGAGGAATATATACAAATGACATGAATGGGATGCCAGCAGTCAGAAGACCAACACCGGCACCCTCATCCTAACTCTTAATGTTCCCATACATCAGCAGGGCAGTACGGTTAGCATTACTGCCTCACAGCGCTGAGGTCATGGGTTCGATTCCAACCATGGCCCCAACTGTGTGGAGTTTGTATATTCTCCCTGTACTTGAGAGTGGGTTTCCTCCGGGTGTGCCAGTTTCCTCCCACATTCCAAAAATATACAGGTAGGTCAATAGGATTCCAGCAAAATTAACCCTAGAATGTCTGTGTGTGCGTGTACATGTGGTAGGGAATATAGATTGTCAGCTCCACTGGGGCAGGGACTGAGGTGAATGTTCAAATATTCTCTGTAAAGAGCTGCGGAATCTGTGTGCGCTATATAAGAAACTGGTAATAAATAAAAAAAATTATAAATCTACGATGTATTCGGGCAATTGATCCCGATCCCCTGATGAACTCGTTGGGGGGATCAGGAATATTAAACATGTTTAAAAATCCTGAAGCCTGGATCCTGTGGGGGTCACGGAATTGGAACATTTTCAACGTGCTTAATTTCTCATGACCGCCGGATCATCGATGCCCATCGGCAGATCAGTGCTTCCAGTGGGTCAAAGGATCATCTCACCTCAACTTTCCCTTCCAGCAGCCTAAACCCCCCCTGCCTGCACCCTAACCATAATCTCCGCTAGTACCTAACCCTCCAACCCTGCCACCTAAACATAACCCCACCTCCCCACAGCCGAACCCTAACCTCCCCTTCTAAGTGGCCCTCCAAGCTACTCTGCAGACTTGCCTACACTTGCCTCACACACTTTGGGGTGATATAACACAGCTCGTTAAGCAGCATCCCCACCGCCGAATCCCCTCTGTAACATGCAAGGGGATGCATGCGAACTCATCCCCTCGCATGCTGCCAAAGGTGAGAAAAATCATACGATGGTTGCTGGCCATCGAATGATTTCTTGCCCCTTGGACTGACTTTTTATTTCCTTCGGTGTCCGCTGAAGAGGAGACAGGTGCTGACAGTCCTGTTGAATCAGGCCCTTTCTTAACTTGTACAGCTTATTGGACCTTCTACAATTCAGTCAGGCTAACATTCCCAACCCTCCACAGAGACAGCACTGACTTAATGATGAAAGATCTGGTCACTGCTAAGTCTAAAGATCACCACTCACTTTTAACCCCTTCCCGACATTTGACGTACATTTACGTCATGGCAGGGATGTACTTCCCGACACATGGCATAAATGTACGTCATGCCATTTAACTGTCACCGCGTCTATAGACGCGGTGACAGTTTAAACATGTCTGCTGTCCCTGACAGCAGACATGTCCCTGCATGCCCAGGGGGGGTGGCGATGCCTCCCCCCCGTCGGCGATCGCTGTGATTGGCTGTTCAAATGTGAACAGCCAATTACAGCGTTTTCTGTGTACCGGCGAATAACGTTCGCCGGTGACACAGGGATCGGTGGTGATTGGTGCTGTAAAGTACAGCAGCAATCACCACGGGGTGTAAGGGTGACACTGGTGTCACCCCACCTCACCCCACCCGCCCCCAAAGGCCGTGATTGGTTCGCCGGACCGACGGACCAATCACAGCCATGGAGGGTGATTTAAACTAACGGTGACTGCACTGCAGACGCCATTCCGGTCTGGAATTGCGTGCAGTGCGGTCACCGTACCTATCTGCCGTGATATACTGACCTGATCCTTGCAAAATACTTACTGTACCTGATCACCTGATCACCTGATCACTGCTTGTAGCGTGCTGGATGCTTCCTGGATCTGACTTCTTGTGACTTCCTGCTGCTGCTGCAGTGTGATAGAGTTATAGACAGATAGATAGAGAGAGAGAGATAGAGAGAGATAGAGAGAGATAGTGACAGAGTGTGCTATATTTTGTGTCTGCTACCCCCCCTTTTTGGGGGTGCAGGTTTTTTTTATATATATAACTGTCAGTGCTGCTGCTGCAGTGTCATAGAGTGATAGATAGTGATAGATAGTGAGAGATAGAGAGATAGAGAGAGATAGTGATAGAGAGTGCTATATTTTGTGTCTGCTACCCCCCCTTTTTGGGGGTGCAGGTTTTTTTTTATATATATAACTGTCAGTGCTGCTGCTGCAGTGTCATAGAGTGATAGATAGTGAGAGATAGAGAGAGATAGTGACAGAGAGTGATAGAGAGTGCTATATTTTGTGTCTGCTACCCCCCCCCTTTTGTGCTGATCAGTATATCTGTGCTGATCAGCAACTTTTTGGGGGTGCAGGGGTTTTTTTTTTTTATATATACCTGTCAGTTGCTGCCAGTTGCACTGTCAGTTGCACCAAAGGTTGTGCACCTGCTGCCCCTCACTGGTAATCAGTGTCGCATCACTGATCACCTTTTTTTTTTTTTTGAGGGTGCTGTGGGGTCTTTTTTTAATTTTTTTTTTTACACACACTGTGATTTTGTGGGTGTCCTGTGGCCACTGTGCGCTGATCAGTGACGTACATCACTGATCAGCTTTTTCGGCACAGGGTTGATCTATTTTTATTTTTTTTTGATCAAATTCCTGTTGCCTTTGAGCGCTGTTCAGTGACGGACGTTACTGACCAACATCTGTGCTCAATTTTTGGCGCAGGACCTTTTTTTTTTTTTTTTTTAACCCCTTCAAATTTTTTTTTTTTATTGGGATCAAATTCCTGTATAAAGTATTTTTTTTTTCTGCACTACATACACACTACACACTACATACCCCCCGTGTTGAAATAAAGTTTGTACCCCCCCTAAACTATACACGTGTTGAAACATTTCACTACCAGAAACACAAAAATAAAAATGGCATCCCAAATGTCATCCCAGTCATCCAGAAGAATGTATTCAGCGGAGGAGGCATATGCCATGCTTGCCTCTGACTCTGACACAGCCAGTGAGGCAAGCGGGGAATTTGAAGGATTCATCTTAAGCTCCTCTTCCTCCTCTAGTGATGAGGGACCCCCTCAAAGACGCCCCCGTAGAGCAGCTGAGACCCCCCCCCCCCAATAATTGATCTCGTATGGACCCCACCACCAGACAATTTTGAGCCCCAGGTTCCTGAGTTTTTGGCCATCCCAGGAATCCAATTTGATTCCACAGGTCTCAGAGAAATTGACTTTTTCAAATTATTTTTCTCTGATGATTTTATAAATTTAATGGTGGACCAAACTAATTTATATGCCCAGCAGTTTATTGCTCAAAACCCCACGTCATCATTTTCTAGGTGGACCCCTGTAGATGCAGTAGAGATGATGACATTTTGGGGTCTGGTGTTTCATATGGGCATAGTAAAAAAGCCAGAAATTAGGCAATATTGGAGTACAGATGTTCTGTACAGCACCCCACTTTACCGTATGGCCATGACCCGGACTCGTTTTGAGTTAATCCTTAAATTTTTGCATTACAACGATAATGCACAGTGCCCACCCAGAGATGATCCCACCTTTGACCGGCTATTCAAAGTCAGGCCGGTCATTGATCATTTCAGTGCCAAATTTCCAGAGATGTACATCCCAGATAAATTCATTTGCATAGACGAGTCCCTTATACATTTTAAAGGAAGGGTTAAATTCCGCCAGTACCTTCCCAGTAAGAGGGCAAGGTATGGCATAAAAATGTATAAACTGTGTGAAAGCACCTCAGGGTACACTCACAGGTTTAGGGTATATGAAGGGAAGGATTCAAGAATTGAACCGCCAGAATGCCCCCCCTCCCTCGTAGGTGTTAGTGGAAAAATTGTCTGGGATTTAGTGCACCCCTTCCTGGTCAAAGGTTATCACCTCTATGTGGATAACTTTTACACCAGCATCCCCCTGTTTAAGGCCCTTGGTTCAAGAGGTACAGCAGCTTGCGGTACTGTGCGCAAGAACCAAAGAGGCCTCCCAAAAACGCACATTGCCCAAGTAATGAGAAGGGGTGAAAGCAGGGCACAATCCACCGAAAATATGTTGTTGGTCAAATATAAGGACAAGAGGGATGTCCTTATACTGACAACAATTCACGGAGACAGTACCACCTCCGTCCCTGTACGAGGTACCAGTACCCACACCTCAAAACCTAATTGTATCCTGGATTACAATAAGTACATGGGCGGAGTGGATCTTTCAGATCAGGTACTGAAGCTGGTACAAGAAGCTGGCCATGTATATCATCCAGATGGCACTGTATAACGCTTACGTGCTATTCCGTTCTACCAGCCAGAGGGGGACATTTATGCACTTTCAAGAGGAAGTCATAAAAAGCCTAATATTTGGGAACCAGCAGGCAGAGGGCCCCAGTACTTCTAGTACTGGCCCCCGTATTGTACCAGGGCAGCATTTTCCTGATGAAATCCCCTCCACTGGAAAAAAGGGCAGGACACAAAAAAGGTGCAAAGTTTGTTATAAAAAGGGAATAAGAAAGCAAACTATTTTCCAGTGTGACACTTGCCCCGACAAACCCGGCCTATGTATAAAGGAGTGTTTTAAAATATACCACACATCTATGGATTATTAGGTTCATCATTTCACCGTGCTTCGGGGGTCTTGCTAATGCCACATAGCACCCACCATTCATTCCACCAGAATCTGAGCCGCAAAATCCAAAAATCACTCCTTCCCTTCTGAGTCCTGCCATGCACCCAACTGGTATTTTTTGGTCACATGTGAGGCATTGCCGTACTCGGGAGAAATTGGGGCACAGATTTTGGGGGGCTTTTTCTCCTTCATACCTTATGAAAATGAAAAATTTTGAGCCAGAACTGCATTTTTGTGTAAAAAAATGTAATTTTTCATTTGCACAGCCCAGTTGTATCAAAATTGGTGAAACCCCTGGGGGTTTGAAATGTACACTATACCCCTAGATGAATTCCCTGAGGGGTGTAGTTTGCAAAATGGGGTCACTTGTGGGGGGGTTCCACTGTATTGGTGCTTTGGGGGTCTTGCTAATGCGACATAGCACCCACCAACATTCCACCAGAATCTGTGCTGCAAAATCCAAATATCACTCCTTCCCTTCTGAGTCCTGCCATTTTTTGGTCACACATGAAGCATTGCTGTACTCGGGAGAAATTGGGGCACAGATTTTGGGGTGCTTTGTCTCCTTCATTCCTTGTGAAAATGAAAAATTTTGAGCCAGAACTGCATTTTTGTGTACAAAATTTAATTTTTCATTTTCACTGCCCAGTTGTACCACAATTGGTGAAACCCCTGGGGGTTTGAAATGTACATTATACCCCTAGATGAATTCCCAGAGGGGTGTAGTTTGCAAAATGGGGTCACTTGTGGGGGGCTTCCACTGTATTGGTGCTTTGGGGGTCTTGCTAATGCGACATAGCACCCACCAAAATTCCACCAGAATCTGAGCTGCAAAATACAAAAATCACTCCTTCCCTTCTGAGTCCTGCCATGCACCCAAGTAGTATTTTTTGGTCACATGTGAGGCATTGCCGTACTCGGGAGAAATTGGGGCACAGATTTTGGGGTGCTTTGTCTCCTTCATTCCTTGTGAAAATGAAAAATTTTGAGCCAGAACTGCATTTTTGTGTAAAAAAATGTAATTTTTCATTTGCACAGCCCAGTTGTATCAAAATTGGTGAAACCCCTGGGGGTTTGAAATGTACACTATACCCCTAAATGAATTCCCTGAGGGGTGTAGTTTGCAAAATGGGGTCACTTGTGGGGGGCTTCCACTGTATTGGTGCTTTGGGGGTCTTGCTAATGCGACATAGCACCCACCAAAATTCCACCAGAATCTGAGCTGCAAAATCCAAAAATCACTCCTTCCCTTCTGAGTCCTGCCATGCACCCAAATGGTATTTTTTGGTCACATGTGAGGCATTGCCGTACTCGGGAGAAATTGGGGCACAGATTTTGGGGTGCTTTGTCTCCTTCATTCCTTGTGAAAATGAAAAATTTTGAGCCAGAACTGCATTTTTGTGTAAAAAATTTAATTTTTCATTTTCACTGCCCAGTTGTACCACAATTGGTGAAACCCCAGGGGGTTTGAAATGTACATTATACCCCTAGATGAATTCCCTGAGGGGTGTAGTTTGCAAAATGGGGTCACTTGTGGGGGGCTTCCACTGTATTGGTGCTTCGGGGGTCTTGCTAATGCGACATAGCACCCACCAAAATTCCACCAGAATCTGAGCTGCAAAATACAAAAATCACTCCTTCCCTTCGAAGACCTGCCATGCACCCAAATGGTATTTTTTGGTCATATGTGAGGCATTGCCATACTAGGGAGAAATTGGGGCACAGATTTTGGGGTGCTTTGTCTCCTTCATTCCTTGTGAAAATGAAAAATTTTGAGCCAGAACTGCATTTTTGTGTAAAAAAATGTAATTTTTCATTTGAACAGCCCAGTTGTATCAAAATTGGTGAAACCCCTGGGGGTTTGAAATGTACACTATACCCCTAGATGAATTCCCTGAGGGGTGTAGTTTGCAAAATGGGGTCAATTGTGGGGGGCTTCCACTGTATTGGTGCTTTGGGGGTCTTGCTAATGCGACATAGCACCCACCAAAATTCCACCAGAATCTGAGCTGCAAAATACAAAAATCACTCCTTCCCTTCTGAGTCCTGCCATGCACCCAAATGGTATTTTTTGGTCACGTGAGGCATTGCCGTACTCGGGAGAAATTGGGGCACAGATTTTGGGGTGCTTTGTCTCCTTCATTCCTTGTGAAAATGAAAAATTTTGAGCCAGAACTGCATTTTTGTGTAAAAAATTTAATTTTTAATTTTCACTGCCCAGTTGTACCACAATTGGTGAAACCCCTGGGGGTTTGAAATGTACATTATACCCCTAGATGAATTCCCTGAGGGGTGTAGTTTGCAAAATGGGGTCACTTGTGGGGGAGTTCCTAACTTTTAGCATCTTATGGTGCCTAGAAACCTACATGGTGCCTAAAAAATAATCTCATAAAAAGGAGGCTCCAAAATCAAGTAGGTGCTCCTTCTATTATGAAGCCTGTGGTTTGGTCAACGTGCACACTAGGGCCACATATAGGATATTTATGAAAACAAAAGAATTGGGGGAATCAATTTTTAGTCACATTTCTCTAGTAAAATCTACTGTGTTCCTTAGAAAAATGTATTAAAATTGCTAATCTGCAAAAAAAATGAAATTTTGAAATTTCACCTACACTTTGTTTTAATTCCTGTGAAACACCTAAAGGGTTAACAAACTTCCAAAATGCTGTTTTGAATACTGTGAGGGGTGCAGTTTTTGAAATGGCATAATTTATGGGGGTGTCTCACATACAAGTCCCTCAAAGTCACATCAGAACTGAACTGGTCCCTAAAAAAATCAGTGTTTGACATTTTCTTGAAAATTTGAGAATTTGCTATTCATATTTTAAGCCTCCTAGTGTCCAAAAAATTAAAAGGAGGTTGAAATAATGATGGCAACATAAAGTAGACATATGGTCTATGTTAGTTATTAACTATTTTGAGTGGTATGATTATTTGTCTCACAAGCAGAAAATTTAACATTTTGAAAATTGCAGAATTTTCCATTTTTTTTACGACATTTTGGTATTTTTCACAAAAAAACACAGACTGTATCGACGAAAATTTACCACTAACTTAAAGTACAATGTGTCACGAGAAAACAATCTCAAAATCACTGGGATAAGTAAAAGCAAAAAAAAGTTATCCCCACTGAGTTTTCTCCTCTCAGCCTCATGCACCCACAGTGTCATTCACCCTGAACCCTCTCTCCTTTTCTCCTCCTTTGAGTCTCACTCTATCCGTCTATACTACCCCTACCACCTCCGTGTCGCTGCAATCTACCGCCCCCCTGGACCTATCTCCCAATTTCTTGACAACTTCGCCGCCTGGCTTCCACACTTCCTCTCCTCTGACCTGCCATCTGTCATTCTTGGTGACTTTAACATCCCCTTGGATAACCCCGCTGATCCTGGCACCTCCAAACTCCTCTCTCTCTGCTCCTCTCTTGGCCTATCTCAGTGGACTACCTCTCCCACCCACATCCAAGGATACTCCCTCGATCTCGTCTTCTCTCGCTCTTGTTCCCTTACTGACTACACTATCTCAGCTTTTCCTCTTTCTGACCATCACCTCATCTCCTTCTCCCTCACTGCTTCCCCCTCTCCCACCCCCCCTCCCAAGCGCATTGTCTCACGGCATAACGTCAACACACTTGATCTTGCTGCCTTCTCAAACACGCTGTGTCCTCTTCTCGCCCCAATCGCCCTCATGTCCTGCCCGAACCTCGCTGCCTCCCTCTATAATGACACCCTATCTTCGGCATTGGACTCTGCCTGCCCTCCCTCCTCTATCCCCCTTCGATGCTCCAACCCCCAACCGTGGCACTCACCTATCACCCGATTCCTTAAAAAGTGCTCTCGCACTGCTGAGCGCTTCTGGAAGAAATCACGCTCCCTTGCGGATTATCTCCATTTCAAATTCATTCTTTCCTCCTTCAGCTCTGCCCTTGCTCTGGCCAAGGAATCCTATTTTAAGTCCCTCATCCTTTCCCAATCATCCAATCCCCGCAGGCTCTTCGCCACCTTCAACTCCTTGCTCTCCCCCCCTCCTCCAGCTCTTCCGTCCTCCATCGTAGCCGCTGATTTTGCTACCTACTTTTCAACCAAAATCTCCTCTCTCAGGACTGCCATCACTGCTGCCATGACCTCACCCTCTCCCTCCTCCCCTCCTACATCTCCACTCCCCTCCTTCCAACCCCTGTCCTCATTTTACCCCACCACTGCTGCTGAAGTTCACTCTATCCTTCAATCCGCTTCTCCATCCACCTGCCCGCTTGATCCTATCCCCTCCAATATTATCCGTCGTCTCAGTCCATCAGTCTGCTCTCACCTGGCTCACCTCTTTAATCTTTCCCTATCCTCTGGGATCTTCCCTTCCTCCTTCAAACACGCTCTTGTCTCCCCAATTCTCAAAAAAACAAATCTGGACCCCAACTCTCCATCCAACTACAGGCTCATCTCCCTCCTCCCTTTTGCCTCCAAACTCCTAGAACGTCTGACCTATAATCGTCTCCTAAGCCACCTCACTGCTAACTCCATTCTAGACCCCCTCCAATCTGGGTTCCGCCCTTTACATTCCACTGAAACTGCCCTGACCAAAGTCACTAACGATCTACTATCGGCTAAATCCAAAGGCCTCTTCTCTATCCTCATCCAGCTTGATCTGTCGGCTGCCTTTGACACTGTTGACCACCCTCTCCTGCTCAACACCCTCCGCTCCTTTGGCATCACTGGCACGGTCTTCTCCTGGTTCACCTCATACCTCTCCGATCGCTCCTTCTCCGTCTCCACTCCGAGCTCCTCCTCTCCTACTACCCCCCAGCCAGTCGGTGTTCCCCAAGGGTCAGTCCTTGGCCCTCTCCTCTTCTCCCTCTACACCACCTCTCTGGGCACCCTCATCAGCTCCTATGGTTTTCATTACCACCTTTATGCTGATGATACCCTAATCTATCTCTCCTCCCCAGACTTATCCCCATCACTTCTGTCCAAGGTCTCCGAATGCCTCACGGCCATCTCAGCCTGGATGACCCAACGCTTCCTGAAACTAAACATGGCTAAAACTGAACTTCTAATCTTCCATCCCCCGAACATCCCCTCTTCTCCCACTATCTCCATCAGCATTGGTGAAACCGAGATCACGTCCACCGACCAAACGCGCTGCCTCGGTGTCATCATTGACTCCTCCCTCTCTTTCACCCCCCACATTCGTGCTCTCTCACAGTCTTGCCGCTTTCACCTACGCAACATCTCACGCATCAGACCATTCCTCTCCACTGACGTGACCAAAATTCTCATTCACTCTCTTGTCATCTCCCGCCTTGACTACTGCAACATCCTTCTCTCTGGGCTACCTCTCACCCGCCTCACACCTCTCCAATCCATTCTTAACGCTGCTGCTAGGCTCATCTTCCTCTCCCGCCGCTCTACCTCCGCCTCCCCCCTCTGTTTATCTCTTCACTGGCTCCCCATTCCTTTCCGAGTTCTCTTTAAACTCCTCACCACCACCTACAAGGCTCTCTCCTCCTCCACAGCTCCCTACCTCTCTTCACTGATCTCTATCCACACTCCCTCCCGTCCTCTTCGCTCCATCGCTGACCGCCGACTGACCTCTCACCTAATCACCTCCTCCCACTCCCGTGTCCAAGATTTCTCTCGCGCTGCCCCCCTGCACTGGAACAACCTCCCGCCACCCATCAGGCTATCTGATTCCCTTACCTCCTTCAAGCGCTCCCTCAAAACCCACTTTTTTCGACTAGCCTATCCCTCCTCCTAACCTCTTTTGATCCTCTTATCCTGCCTCCGTTCCCCTCCGTTCCTACTTATCCTATTGTATTTCGTTCGTCCACCCACCTATTTTTAGTATGTTAACTCTTATGAGCAGGGCCCTCCTTCCTCACGTACTCACCCTACCTCATTACCTCACCTGTGCTCCTGTCCTGTTCTTCCCTTCCTCTACTTCATCTTCGGTCTCCTTGACTATTTTGACACCTACTTCTGAACTGATGCTGATTTTAGTTCTACCAGCTATACCCCTATTTATACTGTATCTTTCTACACACCCTGTACGTTACCTTGTAATTTGTTTTTTTTTTTGTTTGCTATGTACGGCGCTGCTGACACTTTGTGGCGCCTTATAAATAAACGTACTACTACTACTACTACTACTACCTGTCAGATTTGAAAAAAAGGGCTCTGTCAGGAAGGCAAAAACTGGCTGCGGCGGGAAGGGGTTAACTGTTCTACTTTTGGCACGGTTGCCCGTCCTATTCTCATACAAACACTACAGTCCCCAGATCTTTAGAATACAGCCTTTCTTGGTTCTCATCCTACCTATCTAATCCCTCTTTCAGTGCCTGCTACTGTGATTCATTCCACCTCCTATTCCCTACATCTATCAGCTGGAGTACTACAAGGCTCAGTCTTGGGTCCTATGCTTTTCTTAATCTATACCACATCAGCTCTTTTGAATTTTAGTATCATCTGTACGTAGATGATACTTATATCATTCATTATTGCTATAGTCTCCTTACTGGTCTTCCCCAACACAGACTCTTACCACTACAATCCATTCTGAATGCAGCTGCGAGGCTGATCTTCCTCACTAGACATTCATCGTCTGCTAATCCGCTCTGTAAGTCACTCCGTTGGTTACCTTACCTGTATTCTACTATGTTCATATAAAATACTTTTACTTACAAACAAGGCCATAAACCAAACTACACCAGTGTGTGTATATCTTCACTTTTCTCAAAAGAAGTCCCAGCACTTTGCGTACTTGCCCCAGAATGCACTCTGTTGTCTACACAGGTCACAATAAAGATCTCTCTGTATTGTATACTTTCCACCAGCATGGATTTGCATACCTACCAACTGTCCCTATTTTCGAGGGACCGTCACGTTTTTTTGAGGGGGCCGACCGTGTACCGTGGCAGGGGGGCAGTTGGGAGTCCCCCCTGCTGCCCATTTTCTCTGTGGAGAATAGATGCTGTGTGCACGCGCACAAAATCTTTTACAAGAGACAAAGGGGATGAGGCCATGCCCCTGCTCTCCGCCCAGCACTTATGTGGCATAATATGTAATAGGCATCAAAGCATGTGTTCTAATTTGTAATTGGCATTACAGTGTGTGTTATATTGTGTTATGGGCTTTATGGTGTGTGGCATGATGTGTAATGAGCATTACAGCATGTGGCATAATATGTAATGGGCATTACGGTGTTTGGTATAATGTGTAATAGGCATTAGTGTGTGGCATAAAGTTTAATGGACATTACAGAGTGTGACCTAATGTGTAATGGGCATTAAAAAGTATGGCATAATGTGTAACGGGCATTACGATGTAACGTTTTGTTGCACACCTCTGGTGCACCCTGTCCCTGTTTCTACTGTGTATATACAGTATGTGTGTGTGTGGGGGGGGGGAGGGGGTGTGGGTGGAGAGACTCATTTTGCCAATATACATAAATAAGTCGCCATCTGTTTGTATTGCTGCCCAGTAGGCGGTGATAGACACGCCCAGTAGGTAGTGATAGACATGCCCCTCCAATGGTGCACCACCTAATAAAAGGGGCTGCGCACGCCTATACATGCAGCAGATGGATTGTATGATGGATTGTGAGTAGATTGTGTGTCCAAAAACCACCAAGGACTGCCGGGGATTTCAAGGGAAATTGTACACAATCATGAGCGCAATCGATCTTAAGATCGATCTTTCTGATGTATGGCCAGCTTAAGGCACTAAAGATTATTGGTTGGAAACAACAGGGTAGGCTTACCCCCTGGAGTAAGATCAAAGTAGGGATACGGCCCTGTGTATATTGTACATCTGCTTGTATCATCTTGCTGTAACAACTTCTTGTATGCGATGCCCACTTTCCATAGGGGAGGGTCCTTTTCTGGACGTATATTTGAGCAACTAAACATCCTTTGCCTCAGGATGACAGCTTCATCTTGTGACCAGCAGGGGTATGCCAAACATAGCCGCATTCTCTGCCTTCTCTGGTATGAGCCTAGCACCTCCAAGCTTTGCCCTCTGCCAGCTACCACTGTAAGAGGACTGGTCCGTGGTCAGTGGGGGAAACCAGCCGACACCAGCCAGGTGTATCAGCAGAGTGTCGACGCATACCCCACAGCTAGCAGTACTCAGGTGCCAGTGTGTGGATCTCAGCAAGTAACCATGGTTCCAGACACCACGTGGTAGGAGTCTGGTGGTGGCAGCGATATACCAGCCCACTGTGTAGTGGGTGGAGTCAGTAACGGGTGGTTACTGATGGTAAGAGAGACTCCACTATTGGCCAGGTCCCATCAGATCAGATCCCTATCTGTGACAGTGAAGGGGCAGGCGTCCAGTCACAAGTACCATTAGCACATCTAGATCTTAGGGTATAGGCACTGCCATAGGTGACGTCCAGCGGAAATGACACGCACCGGCCAATGGGCTAATCTGGCACCGCAACAGAGGAATGAAGATGTCTCCTGTAATAACACGGCAGAAAGGCCCGGCAGATGACACGGAGCAGTGACAGAGCAGTAATAATCTTCTACAGACAGATGTGGGTGTTGACATATTATTGCATTAAATATTCCACCTTACGATCAGCAAACTCCTTGCCATGCTACTGAGGGCTGATGACTGCCATTAACGAATCGTAACTATATATTTATGTAGCTGCCATTATGACAAACAAGAGTGATAGCGCGTCTCCGGGCTGGCAGTATAAAGAGCTGGGAAGGCTTCTCCCAGGCTACTGTCAGCTCAATATATTGAGCGTGCCAGTGATTAAGTGTAGGATGATCTTTCCTGTAAGTGATGGACAGAAGTATATGTACATTGCATGTCGGTCTACGCCACAGCGCGTCAAGCATATTATCAGCATAGTTACTTAGCGCCTGCTGTAAATGACTGAACAGTTCCGATACGGCCATTAAGAGAATGAAAATGAAAATGGGAAAGTAAGGAAATCCCAATAGCTGAGTCCTTCCTCTGTAATTAATGTTCACTTACAGTCTTTCTACTGGTACATTTGCATCTCTTATCCCCAGACCTACTTAAATGTTTTCACAATGTGATAAATATTTCACGCAATTAATTAATGTGCTAAATTAGAACATTTAGAGCAGTGTTTTCAAACTCCGGTCTTCAGGGACTCCTGCCAGAGCAGTTTGTATATCACCTCGCTAGTGCACAGGTGCATCCTTTGTTGTATGGTGCTAATTATTTCACTTGTGATAATGAGAAGATCTGGAAAACATGCAATGTGTGGGTATTCAGCAGCACCGTAGCCACCCCACAGCCCCTGCATCTGGCTACCAGGGGGCCAGTGGCATAACAATAGCTCTGCAGACCCTGCGGGGGCTTGGAGGCACTTGGTAGGTTTGGGCGCCAGTTTATTGCTGCTCCGCTAAAAGGACGCAGCCATTGCCGGGTCTGTTGCTGCTCTTCTGACGACCCACCGGGACCAGCAGATCTTCCTGTCTGCGGCCCCATCGCTGTTCCTGTTATAAATGCCCTTCACAAAATGGCTGCCCCCTCACAGCAGACAGTTATTGAGGATGCTAGAGGAGGCGACGGCCTACTCTTGCATCCTTAATAACTGTTTACTGTGAGGCGGCGGCGGCCATTTTGCAAGGGACAGTTTTCATTTATCAGGAGGCAGGAAGATTTACTGGTTCCAGCAGGTCAGCAGCGGAGCAGCAACAGACCCGGCGGGGGCAGATGGTGGGGGGGGGTTTGAACATTTTTATGGCAGGTGCACAGATTTTAGTTATTCCATGGCAGGGCCTTAAATGACACTCAGCACCCAGTAGCACTGCTGCAGTACTGTACGCGGGTTCTGTATGATTTTCCAACATTCAAAACACAGACAAACATTGACAGACATCAAACAGTCAAAATACCAACAAAATCACGAAAAACTCATGTCTGCATTTTGACCATGTCAGCATAATAAATGTCGGCATTTTGAATCTGTTTGTATTTTGACTGCCAGGGTTGTCTGTATTTTGACTGTCCATATCTTAACTAGGGATGCCAATCCCGGGGCATTTTTTCAATCCCGGGATCCGGGATTGGAAAAATGCTCAATCCCGGGATTCCCGGGATTGGCATCCCTACCTGTGCTGTGCTGCATATTTGTGGAAACCCACCCCCACACCGGCCGACCCGCACATTTACTTACACTAGCGGCCGACCGGAAGTGGGTTCGGAGGTGCACGGTGCCTCCAGGCTCGTGCACCTCCTTCTTAGCAGGCAGGGCAGGCCGGAACGAAGAGGCAGGGCAGGCCAGAAAGGAGGCGGGTGGGAGCGGGTGCGGAGGAGACGAGAGGGGGCGGGCACAGGAGAAGGCTGCGCAGCGTGACCTCTACTGTCACGCTACGCTGGCCGCACGCAGAGGTCAGGATTCGGGAGCCGGGCAGCGTCTGAGCGAGTGCTCAGACGCTGCCCGGCATTAGACTGCGCATGCGCAGTCTAATCCCGAAATCCCGGGATTGGATATTCCAATCCCGGGATTGAAATCCCGCACTTTTTGAGGCCAAATCCCGGGATCCCGCCGATCCCGGGATTGGCCACCCTAATCTTAACTATCGGTAAACTGACTGCATCCCTTGTATGGGGCATCCAAAGCTTCAGGCAGGAACACTGAGTTGAGATGCTTGGTGCACCCAGTGGATTTACACTTCCTACTGCCAGTGACCCCACTACCCTGTGTGATGTCACATGTACAGGGGAAGGCTCTGGGTGCTGGAGAGCAATGCTCTGACACTGCCTCTGAGGAATGGTGTTGGAAAACACTGCTTTAAATATGTCGGAAGTCAGAGATACAGATGTGTCCTCATACATATTGCCTCAAAACAACACACAGTGGGAGATGCCTGGCGAGAATGAGATGATAGTTCCTGTGCAACTCTGTTAGCATTGCACATATTATTTATGTGAAACACAAGCAGACTCTACTGATTAAAATGATATGTGGACTGTCCAGTGGTCCTGGAGACGTGGTGGAACATATTTCCCTTTGCCACCAAATTCACCCCCTCCCCATTAGGTAGAGCCAGGGCCAGTGGTAGGATTTTGTAACCCCCCTGCATACTTTAATGCTTTTATGTTACAATTACTGTGCAGGGTCAAGGTGGAGATTGAACTAGTTCCACCTCATCATTGCAGGTGGTGGAACTTAGTTCCACCCCGTTCCCCCTCACTTTAACCCCTGGGCATGTCTGTATTCTATGTGTGACCGCACTTGTATCTGCATACTGAATGGAAGCAGCATTTCATATGCAGATACAGCAGGAGTCACACACAGAAAATAGGCAAGCTGCATAGCATTTTAATCAGCATATGCTGCTTGTGCATCCTGTCATTTTGGAAAAAAAAATCACATTGTAAAAATAAAAATAGCATGAAAAGACTCTTGGCGATACCGAGTCATGCGCGACTAGAAGGGCTGTTTAATGTGCAAGAAGGCTAGATGTATGTGGATACATCTGTATTTGCAGTAATTTTTCTATGTGACTAAGGACGCCTGCTTAATACATTATTGTAATCCTGTTGGAAATATGTATACACAGGCCTGAGGCTGTAGCAGAGTGTCTACACACACCTGCGGGTGCCTTTCAAACATGTTACTTAACCAATAGAGTGCACTTATTGAATCTAAAGCAGGTACAGCCGTACTTACTGTTATATACACACTGATAGATGGATGGGAGTGGGGTGTCATAATGTATGCCAGCCAGTGAGTGTATGTACAGCAGGTACAGGGTAGCAGTGCAGGATGGATTATTGGCCTGCTAATGCCCTGTCCATCTTCCACAGTGACCCACTCCATTCTTGCTATACTACAGCAGCACAATATTCTACCGCCACACAGGACGCTACACTATGGGGGAAATTTACTAAAGGAAATTTGTAAAAAAATAGGTGTATTTGTATCCAGAAATACACTCATTTTTAACATTTACTATCCCGAAGATACGGCAATTCGTATTCGTATTGATGTGCTAGCAATACGAATACAAATTGCCGTATTTTCGGGATAGTAAATGTCAAAAATAAGTGTATTTCTGGATACAAATACACCTATTTTTTACAAATTTCCTTTAGTAAATGTCCCCCTATGTATCTGCTAAATGCATCTCATAGCAGTGTGTGTGTGTGTGTGTGTGTGTGTGTAGGGGGAGGAGCCGGCACTGCAGGGTAGCGGCAGATTCAATGCAGTCTGGCAGTCCGCATGGAATCGGACAAAACGGGTGCCGCGTTTTTTGGAGACACATGCTAGAGGTCCATCTGTCAGGGGAGCACAGCGTGTACAGCGCTACCCAGAAGTGCCACATTCTGAGCCTGCAATAAGATGTAACCCCTTGGCAATGAGCATGTACTATAACTCCTTACCAACAAATATGAAAGTGCTGGCAGCGAGCATGAAACCCCAGGCATGAGCAAAAAAAACACTGGCAATGGCAACGAGTAAGAAACCCCTGACATGACATGAGCATGTAACCCCTGGCAATGAGCAAGAAACCCCTGACGAGTGTATAATAAATATAGTACAGATTAGTACCTGTTAATAGGCTTTCCTCTACTCCACCATGGCAGCATACATATGGGTTACGCCCTCTTGGGTAGATATCTGGAAAGGAACACAAAAAAACAGACACTGCCCCTATATAAGGACCTCCTCCCCTGGGCTCTGTGTCTTATTAAACAGCTCCTTATAACACAATACTTGAATACTTAATGGGACGGGAAAACGGCTGCCATGGTGGAGTAGAGGAAAGCCTATTAACAGGTACTAATCTGTACTTTCCTCTACCTCCCCATGGCAGCATACATATGGGTATACCCAAGCAGTTTTACTTCACTGGGTGGGACGATACATAATTAATAGAATGAAAAAAGGATACGGTTACTTCACCACCTCCGTCTGTAGACTGTACGTATTACTATCATACGACTGCGCTCAATATTTTGCGCCCCATACTAGCATCCTGGGATGCCGTGACGTCTACCCTGTAGTGCTTGGTAAACGTGTGTGCAGATGACCAGCACGCTGCTCTGCATACTTCTTCTATTGACGTGGATTCCCTTTCGGCCCAGGACGCTGCCAAGGACCTGGTCGAGTGGGCTTTAAGCCCCACCGGGATTTCCGCTTCCCTAATTTTGTATGCTTCTCTGATGCATGTTTTAATCCACCTTGAAATGGTAGTTTTGGTAGCTCCCAGCCCTTTATTCCTGCCTTCCATCAGTACGAACAGTCTTTTTGATTTCCTAAAAGCCTGTACCCTTCTTATGTATGCTTTTAAGGCCCTCGTTACGTCTAGACTGTGCAGCCTTTCTTCTTTAGCATTTTTAGGATTCGCACAGAATGAAGGAAGGATTATCTCTTGGTTGAGATGGAAGCTGGAAACTACTTTAGGTAAAAAGGTAGGATTCGTCCTCAGCACTGCCCTGTCTTTGAAGAAATTTAAAAATGGTTCTTGCACCCACAAGGCCTGGAGCTCAGACACTCTCCTTGCTGACGTAATGGCCACAAGAAAGACCACTTTCATAGTCAGATACTTGAGCGATATCTCCTCTATAGGCTCGAATGGAGCCTCCGTTAGTACGTTAAGTACCAGATTAAGATCCCACGGGGCCATGGGGTTGTGGAATGTTGGCCTGATCTTCTTGATCGCCTGCACGAATCTCTGGATGTATTTATTGTCCGCAATTCTGGTATCCAACATCGCCCCAATGGCCGAAATCTGTACTTTTAAAGAGTTTGCCGCCAGTTTTTTCTCCAATCCTGCTTGCAGGAAGTCTAGAATGGTAGGTATCAATCTAGGGTTTTTGTTCTTTTCTTTACAGAACAATACATACTTGCCCCATATTCTATAATAAGTCGCGGATGTCGACATCTTCCTTGCTTTCAGTAGTGTGTCGACTACCTTCTGGGAAAATCCTTTCCCTCTTAATGTCCTGGTTTCAGTAACCAAGCCGCCAGTCTCCAGCTTGCTGGCTGCCGTTGATGAAACCGGCCCTGCCCGATGAGATCTTCGTGGTCGGGTAGGAACCATGGCCCTGCTATCGCCATCCTCACTAGCTTGGCAAACCAGGGTCTTCTTGGCCAGTAGGGCAGGACTGTTATTACCGTGGCTGTCTCTCTCTGTACCTTGTTCAGGAATCTGTGGATGATTGTAAACGGGGGAAACGCATACACCAGTTCCGCTCTCCATTTCGCCGTGAGTGCGTCCATCTGCCATGCTGTCGGCTCCCAGTGTCTGGAGATGAACCTTGAAACCTTTGCGTTGCTTGCCGTCGCCATCAGGTCCACTTCCGGTACCCCCCATTCTTGCGTCAGTTGTGTAAACACCTCTGTTGACAATTCCCACTCTCCTGGGACTAGCCTGTACCTGCTCAGAGCATCTGCCCTGACATTCTCTCTCCCTGCCACGAATACTGCGGAGATGTTCCTGACATGGCGTTCTGCCCATTTCAGGGTCAGCGTGACCTCTGCCATTCGTTTTTGGCTCCTTGTACCCCCTTGTTTGTTCAGGTACATGACCACTGACTGGTTGTCTGATCTTATTATCAGATCTTTGCCTCTTATCAGCTCCTGAAATTCTTGACATGCCAAGAACACCGCCCGCATCTCTCTTACGTTTGAATGTTTCCTGCTCATCGCCTGGTCCCATTCTCCTTGTGTCGACTGCTCTTCGCACACCGCGCCCCATCCTGTCTCGCTGGCGTCTGTTGTCACCACTACTTGTGGACCGGTCGCGAATGACTTCCCCTTGGTCAGCCTGTGTGCCTTTGACCACCAGAGCAAGTCTTCTATTGCTCCTTTTGACAGATATATCCTCTGTCTTTGGTCCTTCGCATCCCCATTCCACTGTCTCAGAAAGCAGTTCTGCAGCGTCCTGATGTGGAACCTGGCCCAGCTGGTCGTATCTAATGCGGCCGACAGGATGCCGAGCACCCTCATGCAATCTTCCGAATATACCACCTTTTTCCTTAACATTCCTTTTACCTCCTGTAAAAGCTTTAGGCGTCTGTCTTCTGTTAACTTTATAGTCATCTCTTTTGTATCCAGAATGACCCCTAGGTACTTTAACTCTTGTGTCGGTACTAGCTGACTTTTTTGGATGTTGATCAACCATCCATGTTGTCTCAGGTAGTCCAGCACTATCCTTGTGTGTGCTTCCGCCGTTTCTTTGGTATCCGCCGCAATCAAGAGGTCGTCCAAGTACGGCCAGATTGCAATTCCTAACACCCTTAGGTTGGCTACCAGTACCACCAGAATTTTTGTAAAAGTTCTCGGGGACGTAGACAGGCCGAACGGCAGCGATGTGAACTGGTATGTTATTTGCTTTAGGCGAAACCTGAGGAACTTTTGGTGTCCCAGAAATATCGGGACGTGTAAGTATGCATCCTTTAAATCGATTGTTGTTAAAAACATTCCTCTTTCTAGGTCTGGTAAGATGGATCTTATTGATTCCATCCTGAATCGTTTCACATGAACATAGGTATTCAGCCTTCTTAGGTCTAATATAGTTCTGAATCCCCCCGACGGCTTTTTTACGACAAAGAATCTTGAAAACCATCCCAGATCTTCGTCTTGTTTGGGAACTCTTATGACCACTCCTTGTTCTATCATGGTCTGTAGACTGCTGAACAAGGCCGCCCTTTCTTCCGAATTGCTGGGAATAGGTGACACTTCCATCCAGCTTCCTGGTACTGTAACGAATTCTATTTTGTAGCCCGATGAGACTACCTCCAGTACCCATTTGTCCTGTACTGACTGATGCCAAGCATGTTGATATTGCATCAGCCTGCCGCCAACTTTGTCTCTGGCGTCATTGCTGGTTCTGCCTGAAGGCAAACCTGCCATCTCTGCCTCTTTGGCCACGAAAATTATATCTGTTGCCCAGCCAAGGCCTGCGAAAACCTCTGCCTGGCCTATATGTTTTTGCTTCTCTGAAGTCCGTGGACTGGTACCGGGATGATCTATTGAATGACCCCCTTCTTGCGGCTTTATCTTGTGGTAGCCATACCGACTTACCGCCTGATACTTTAGTAATAATCTCGTCTAATTGCTGCCCAAACAAGTAGCTCCCTTGGAAGGGCAAAGAGATCAGCTTATTTTTGGACTGACGGTCCGCCGCCCAGGGCTTCAGCCACAAGGCCCTTCTTATAACCGCAGCTGTAGCATTAGACCTGGCTGCCAATCGTACCATATCCAGAGAAGCATCACACAAAAACTCTACAGCCACCTGTATGTTTTGTACCACCTTCAGTAGCTCTGACCTCTTAATGCCATCCAGCATGTCGGACTCCAGGTCCTGGCACCATGATCTTAGAACTCTGGTAGTCACTGCTGTGGCTGATGAAGCCTTCATAGAAGCCCCTATTGTAGTATGTTGCTTCCTCAAACTCATCTCAATTTTTCTTTCCATTGAGTCCTTAAATATGTTCGCATCCTCTAATGGGAGCGTAGTTTTTCTTGAGATGCGAGCTATCGCCGCATCCACCTTGGGTGCCTCATCCCACTTTTTAACCTGCTCATGGTCAAAGGGGTACATCTTAGATACTCTTAAGGGTACCGCCACCTTTTTATCGGGGTGCCCCCATTCCTCTTCCACTACTTCTTGTAGTATCTTAGATAATGGAAAGGCTTTATTTTTTCTCTTTTTGTCCTTAAACAAGAGGTCCTGAAGTTTACCCTCCTCCTGAGGGTCCTCTATATTGAGTGACTTATGGACTAAGCAAAGTAGGTTCTCCAGTAAGTCCGGGTTGAAGTCCACCCCATCTTTTTCCTGGAATACTTCGCCTTCCTCCATCTCTTCCTCTGGCTTTCCAGAGGGGCCTGGCTCTGACCCTTCTGAGTCAGATCGTACTGCCCTAGGCCTCTTCCCTGAGGATTTGACAAACTCCTCTTTAGACATAAAGGTGTCCGCAAGCTCAGTTTTAAGCAACTTTACTAAATCAGTTATCTGTATAGATCCCATCTGCACCGAACGCCTGCATTTGCTGCATTCGGGACCTGAGCATTTATCCGGCAACACTTTATCACAGGATGAACACTTCCTTTTGTGTTTAGCCTTAACTTCTCCTTTTTCTTTGCCAGTTTCAGACCTAGCAGAAGAAACCCTTATTTTAGGTATATGCATAAAAAATTTCCCCTTTAGGCAAAAACAGCGCTACTTCAATGTGGCTTACCCCGGCTTACTCGGCTGTTTTTTCTCATCCTCCATTATTATATTTATCACAGGCTCACTGTAAAACATGAGACCTCCGTTATAGGTAAGTAAAAAAAGCAACAGCCACGTCCCAGCAGCGCTGCTGCTTGTCGGGACCTTACCCCAGTCTGCTGGTATTGGGCACCCGCTTTGCGCTGTCCGCACCTCCGTATGGACACAGTCCTACAGGCGATCACCGGCATCCACGCTGAGACGCCTTCCGATGACCTCAGACGCTGCAGGCGTCTCCTATGTATCACGCGTGACGCCCTGCGTCATCACGCGCCGCGTCACCGGAGTGCGACTCTCCCACTGCATACTTCCTCCATGCCTGCTGCTGATGCCGGCGTCGCTACCCACAACCGCTCCTGGCGGCGGGGTACTCCAGCAGACGGACTTCCCAACTGCCCTCGACAGCGGGGGTCCAGAAACGCCATTACCCCTTACTGCACTCGGCAGGGGAGCCAGCTCACAGCTACTTCACAGGGTAAGCCATGCACATCTACCCGGAAAGGAAAAAAAGACACAGAGCCCAGGGGAGGAGGTCCTTATATAGGGGCAGTGTCTGTTTTTTTGTGTTCCTTTCCAGATATCTACCCAAGAGGGCGTAACCCATATGTATGCTGCCATGGGGAGGTAGAGGAAATATATATATTTTTTTTATATATATACACATATACACACACACATATGGGGGGGGGGGGTTTGCCAGCAACTTTATTTTGCGAGGGGTACAACGTTTCTGGTTAAGCCACTGTTCCATAGCCTGTAAGCTCTGTTGGGCAGGGTAATCTACAACTTATGCTTCATGTCAGTGTGCGTGACTTATTGGCATCCCGATCCCCCCGATATGTAGTACTGTACATCAGTGCTGTGTAAAAGATAATAATAAAAATAATATATTGCTCAGTATAAGTGGTTTGCGCCTTCAGGTCAAACCACTTTTTTTGCCGCCTCCTGGCCTCTAATTGTCAAAGTGAAATTATGGACATAATGTCCCAGCAGCCTCTGCAGGCGAGACACCGACATTCCCCCCCCTCCGACCGATGCATGATACTTGGTTCCGATCTGCCCCTACCCATCCTTTTCCTACCACTGCAAAAACAATCCGTCTTATTTGTGAAGTCATTGTTAAAGTGTCACACGTGAGTCTGTCTTTCCATATCCCGGCACATCCTTCCACGCCACGGTTACTTCTTTCCTAATAACATTTTCTTGGAACAATATGACCTCTCCTGTAGCTTCTCTCGCACTGACTGTCACAGTGTCTCATCTTTATTACTTCCCCTCGCAGGTCTCCTGGCTTCCAAGCTTCATATTCTTGAATTTATTTCAATACAGCTGCAGGGAGAACATAATTGTGTCCTCAATTCATGGCCTTCACTCGAGATGAAATCTCTCTATTGGATCGTGAGGAACTCCAATGCGGGGTCTCGTTCCAATATTTCAGAAATGTTTAATGACATTCTAGATAGAAGATCACTTGCAATGTTCTGTTGGATTGTAAACTAAATCTGCGGCGTTTCTCTGCTTTGAACGGGAGTATTTAGGAACCAAGTGTGAAAAAGAATACGGTACAGTGTCTTCAGGTACAATAGTAAAAAGTCATCCTCCTACGTACTTCCAGAACTTAGGGGGCCGATTCAGGCCACTCAGCGTTCAATTAGCGCCAGAGTGAAATCCCGCCCAGGTGCACGGCGGCAAAAGGCTTCGCAGCCGTGTGAAGAGGGGGAAATCCATTCGCAATCCTACTTCATTGATTGGATTCCCCCCCCCCATACTCGCAAGTTAGTGGACAGGTAGCCAAACACCCCCCCCCCCCCCTGACTTTTATTTTAGCCGCAGATCGACGCATACGGGGCAGGCGCCGACGTCTTGTGTCATCAGCTGCCCGCTCCAAGCAGGCAACGCAACGCCTGCCTTCCCAAGGCAATGGCCATCATTTTTATGGGGGTAGGCATATGTGGACCATTGGAAACGGGCACGAATTTGGCCCCATCCGAGCAAGCCTGAATTAGGCTGTTAGTGTAGAGCCAGTAGATTGGGCAGGTAGGACTCCAGGTTCTATCATTGCCTATCCTCACCTAATCTTCTGTAAGACGCTGGCTACACCACTGGCCGCAATTATCACTGGCATCTGCACAGAAGTCTGAAAATGGTGATCTGCGATTGCTGCCAGTATGCGAATACTTTAACTGTGAAAGCAACAGGGGGAAGAGAAGGGGGCAGTGACACACCAATGCGGGATGAAGAATATTCTGATAGTGGACCGGGCCATACAAGGGGAGGGCCGCAACGGCTGCGTGACAACTGCAGCCGCTGCAGAATTTAGCAGAACTGCAACCAGCTCTGAATCAGGCCCTAAGAACGCTACAAGGCAGAATTTTAAAAACGTTTTCACATTTTTTTGACTAAAATAATGTGGGGGGGGGGGGGGGGGGAAACATGTATCCCCGTCTCCGGGCAACACATTGACGATGTCTAGATCCACAATGACTAGTTAATGGTCGGCATAAACTGACAAATGGTCGGCATAAACTGTTTTTTTTTTAAACCGAGTTGTTCATACTTTACCATCCCAGTGAATATATTGGGTGAGCGCAGCGGGACACTTATACGGTGTCCATGTCCACCTATGATGACATAGACACCTAAAATATGGGTCGACCTTTTCAACGTCGATCACATTCCTGTGGACCTTTTGCTTGTGTCGATTTTCTGTTACTGTCAATCTAGACTAGGGGTGGGCAACAAGCGGCCCTCCAGATGTTGATGAACTACACATCCCTGCATGCCTTCCCTTAGTTTTGCTATTTGGCCAAGGTGAAACTGATGCAAGGCATGGTGGGATGTGTAGTTCATTAACATCTGGAGGGCCGCTTGTTGCCCATCCCTGATCTAGACGCTGCCTTCTAGTTTTACGCGTCTAACTAGTCGCAGTCGACAATGTCATTTTCGATCTAGACCAGGGTTGCCTACTTTTAAAGTCTACTCTCCGGGAGCAGCCCAGAGATGAGACTGTCAGCAGCCCTTCAGGGGGCGGGGCCTGATGTAGACATCATCATGCCCCGCCCCTAATACTGCAAATCCCGCAATTCGCAAGTCTTCGGGGGATAAATGACGCGATTTGCATCTTTAATCCCTCCCCCTGAAAAGCAGCAAATCGTCTAAAATTAACACTGCCGAAGGGGCAGAGCTGGTGCAAGGCCCTGCCTCTGTGGTGATGCGGCCGCCGTGTATACTCTCTACAAGGGGTGGGAGGGTGTGATGGTACCGGGTGATGCAGCACTCCACGGGGGGGGGGGGGGAGGGGGGCTTGATGTTGGCGGCCGGGCCAAGTTGCTCTGGTGGGGGGGGGGGGGGGGGGGGGGAGTTGGTGCCGCTCACTTCCATCCAGGGGGGACCTGCTCCCGATTTCCGACCTCCATTGGCTGCGCAGGGGAGATGTGGGGGAGGGACACGCTGGTATCCGGGAGGGGGACCCGATTTTCGGGAGCCTTCCGGCTATCTCGGGAGGATAGGCATCCCTGATCTAGACATTGCTGATCTATACCATAACCGCCCATCACATAAATGTTTTTGAAAGTATAACGTGAGACAAACATTTGTTGTTATAGAGAGAGGTTGTGAATGAAGGTGGAATGAGGAGCATATTGATGTTGGGGAGTTCAACATCAGCCATAAATCATAAGTGCATGCCATGTGACTGCATGGATTTAGTGACAGGCAGTCCATTAAGCAGAATAATTACTCTTGGTGATATTTTAGATTATTAATGCATTTACTTTCAGTCATTTTCTTTAACTTGTTGCATGCCTACTAGAGCAGGAGAAGTCCGGCCCTCCTCATCCAGACCGGCAGCGGCAGCCATCAGTGATGAGGAAAGCTGATTACACTACTCAACAGATTTATTTCAATTCTCTCCGCCTGACGTGTGATTATGTGTTTTCTCCTGAATTAGGATGCTGCATTCAGTGGAAAAATCTGATTTTCTTTATAGTGTCAAATTTACTAGATACACAAAAATAGATAAGATAAGATAAGCGAAAATTTTAATTAATCTCTTACATTTTAAACATCATATTGATTTATAAAATACTACTTAAACTACCAGGGCTGTAAATAGGGTGTTAAGATGCATACACACTGTACAATATTTTTGACCAATTTCGTTGAAAGACATTTCCCTTGAACCCAGTGTTAACGAAAGATATAGACAACAGACGAAAGACGAAAGATCTAGCTACAGTTTATAGGCTCTTTTTGAAAGATATCCAAATTGAGCTGCATGCACAGTTGAGGAACAACCTTGCTGAACATCTGGCGGGTATGCGCATCATTCTTTGTTCATCGCAAGCGCACTGAAAGATATTTTGACCAATTTCGTTTAGAATGTCCGGAATTAATGAAATTGGTCAAAAAAATTGTACAGCACATTTGAACCAGGGGGGCGCACCGCCAACATCTAGCCATGATCTTCTGTCTATGACTGACTCTGACACATCTGCAGCTACAATTGGGGCTGGAGAGAGGCAATCCTGCAGGACCCAGGAGCTGTTCTACAGCCTATTCAGCCTCCTCACACCAATCAGGGCCTTCATCGCAGTCTCGCACTCGCCAGGAGACTTTGTGTATCTGAACCGTGCCCCCAGGATACCGCAGACTGACTATCCTGGTAAGTGGGGAGCTGAGGAGAGTGAGCAATGGGCAGTGGCTGCCATCTTTCCATCAGCAGTGTATGCTTCTTGCTACTATCACTGTCATTTGTTCCCTGGCCCCTTGTTGGAGATGGAGAAGACAGGCAGTGAGAAAATGCAGCTTATTTTCTGCCACTACACTCCTCCTACCTGGCTACTTCCCGCCTCCAAGGCTGCATAAGATTCCTGGGCTTCTGCAGGGCACAACACAAGTAAGCAGCAGCATACCTTTTCCTGGAGGGGGTGGGGGGAATGGTGGAAAAGGAATAGGAGTAGTAAGGTGGTGGAGCTTTACCTAGAATAATGTGTACAAGGTGCTCTACCTGGCATAATATGTATAAGGGGCTCTACCTGGCATAATATGTATAAGGGGCTCTACCTGGCAAAATGTGTATAAGGGGCTCTACCTGGCAAAATGTGTATAAGGGGCTCTACCTGGCATAATGAGTATAAGGGGCTCTACCTAGCCTCATTTGTATAAGGGTATTTACCTGGCATGTTGGGATGATGGTGTTGGTATCCCAACCAGTTACCTTGATGTGCAAACAACTAAGCCTTTATTCACCTTACAGTATGATGTCTTTCCTCTACCTCCCCCATGGCAGCCAGACACTGGGTTCCTCCCCCACTGGACAGTACTCCGAAAGGGGAAAAAAGACACAGCATCTATATAAGGATATCTCCTCCCATCCTCTGTGTCTTTTTTTCCTTTTCAAATGGGCAGTACACAGCTTACCCCATGAAGAATATGGTTCTCCGCGGCTGTAATAGTATGCTGCGTGGAAGGGAAGGTGGGAGCCGGCCTACCACGGTGATATGCTACGTGGAAGGGAAGGTGGGAGCCGGCCTACCACGGTGATATGCTGCGTGGAAGGGAAGGTGGGAGCCGGCCTACCACGGTGATATGCTGCGTGGAAGGGAAGGTGGGAGCCGGCCTACCACGGTGACCCGGGTGCTGCATGCCTCCTGAGCAGCTTGATCGGTGGCATCCTCAGGTGGCGTGGTGCGGCATGCGGCGGCCTGGTCTCCGTTCATCCACAGGGAAAGGAGACGGATGTCACCGGTGGGTGCAGGAGGTGATGCGGATGCCGACTTCCGCTGCCGGGGGCGGAAGTGACGCAAGGAATGGAATCAGATACTTTTAGGGTTGAAGTGACAAACAGGGAGGCAGTGGAAATTCTGGATAGGCCCCGTTGCCTGAGGGCCACTTCTTGATGGGTCAGGTTCTAGACCATGCACTCGACTACTTTGTTATTCTATGACAGGCATGTCCATGTCACGATCCGAGTACTGAAGCAAGCTCTCTTACCGGCTAAGTGTCTGCGTAGGCTGAGCGTGTGGTTCAGATTCAGATACAGTCTACGTTCTGTGTGCTGTGCGACTGTTCGGCAGTCATCTCCCGATTCTCTCAGTACTGCTGAGTCCGCGCCCGTGCAGCGTCTCGCTCCCCTCACGTTGAGTGACAGTGTTCACTGTCTGGCAATCTTTCAGTCAGCCGCCATTGCTCCCGGCCACAAGCATGGTGGATACAAACAGACTTTCCCACCTTAGCCTGATATGGGGGCTGCCATGCTCCTTCCAGTCACATGTCAATCTAAACCAATCCTGTGCAGTCTAAGCTCCCTGTCATACATACCCAGCCAATCCTGGCCTTCCAGTGGGTATAAGTGTTCTGGGAGCCCACAGACTGATGATAGTGCTTCATTTGCCAATTGTCTCCTGTTGGTGCAGTTGTATTTCTGTCTGCTGCAGTGTGATTGCTCCAGGTATTCCAGCTCCTGTTACCTTCCAGGTATTCCAGCTCCTGTTACCATCCAGGTATTCCAGCTCCTGTGATCCGGTATCCAGTCTAGGACTCAACTCAGCAGTTCCAAGCTTAGCTCCTGAGTATTCGATGTTCCACCATCGTTCCTGAGTATTCGATATCAGTCACAGAACCTGCACATTCAATGTTCCAGCCACTGTTCCACTACTCATGCCAAAGCAAGTATTGCTCTTACAATATTGACTTTCTTGTCTTAAGGACTTCATCAGTGCTCTGCATACATTACTGCCTGCCATATACAACCTTCCTGTCTTCAATAAATCTGGTTGTATTTTTTATCTTGCCTCATCTCTGCCTCTGGGTGCACTGTTGCGCAAAGTGAATGTGCAAGGGTCTCCTAAAGCCTCCCTGATTTCTATATCGGCCCGAGTCCCCACCAGAGGTCTTTGTCTCTGTGACTCAGACCCCTGGTGTGGCAGTACCAACTGTGGCCCTCCAGCTGTTGTGAAACTACACATCCCAGCATGCCTTGCCATTGTTTTAGCATTCCCTAATAGCAAAACTGTGCCAAGGCATGATGGGAATTGTAGTTTCACAAGCTGGAGGGTCATAGTTTGGACATGCCTGCTCTATGAGACGGTCAGTTGCTTGGCAGTCACTACTGCTGCAGTGTTCCACTTGAAAATGTCAATGAATTTAAATATTCTTATCGTATTGATTTAGAAATACTAATAAAACTACCAGGGCTGTAACTAGGATGGTGTGGAAGGTGATCAGCACATTTGAACCAGGAGAGCACTTATGTGATACGCCGCCGGTGGGGGGTAGATAAATACCTTGAGTCGCTGGATACTCTTGGTTCCACACCGGTTCTTGTCCGTGTCAGCCGCAGAGAACACACCACCCTAGGAACTCAAGCAAGGCATTCAGCAGGTGCAACACCTCGTGTTTATTTAGTTCAAACTGCAGATAGGTCAATGGTAAATACTTTAAACAATTCACCTGGTTAGTAACAATTTATACTCGACTATAAGATTAGCACCTGAGTAAGATTTATCAATTCTAGGATCAATACAGTGAAATGTTCCAGTATACTGGGGAGTGGGGAGACCAAGGCCGTCAACCGCCAACTGGGTCTTACGGTCAACAGTATTCCCATTCGGCTGTATACACATAAATATATGGCACTAGCCACCTATTACCATGTGGTCCCCAGAGACCGGCATACCAAACATACTAAATGTAAGAAACAATATGTAACATACTAAAGTCCATGGACGAGTTCACCGTCACTGGGTAAGTCACTTCCTTGTACCCACTTTAAGCAACTGTTCCTGATTAGAAGAGTGAACACTGTAACTTTAAATCCTTTCCTTAACTGGCTCCTGACCATATTAACTTTGGCCACAAGATGGCGGTCTTCCTCGCTACATGGAGTTACCTGCAGTGATTCTCCATAAGACAATACACACTATAGGGGCCCACGTGAATAGGGGAGAGAAGGGAAGAACTCCCTAACGCAGGCAGGTCAGTATGGCTTACTTAGAGAGCTACTATGCTGAGTAGCCTTTCCCATGTCGGCGAAAGTTGTCACTACTATGGGGACTCTCCTGACCCATGGGGAACGCTGTAGATGGCCTCTGGGGAAATGCGGGTCACTGGGCTCCGGCTGAGTGACTCCAGAGGTATGGTCCGGTATAAGGAAGGGGTGCAAGATCCCTTGGTGCCCTAGGGATATAGGTCGTCCTGTGTGGGGTAGGATAGTGCCGGGGGTGTCTGGTGCTCGGTGCTGTTGGGTATAGGGTAGCGGGGGTCGGGGTTGCCGGGGAATACCTTGTCACCGGGTCTTGTTGCGGGCTCCTGCCCGTCACTATGCCGCTCCCTTGCTCTGCTTGGCTGCCTGCTGGGTCTCATCATCCGGGGGGCACACTAGTGCGGGCGCTGCTGCTGCAGCGTTGCCGCACTCAGTTGCCGCCTCCAGTCCTGCTGCACCCCGCGCTGTTCACAAGCGCCGGCTCTCGGTCACTGCTGCCGCCCGTCCTCTCCTTTCGCTTCGCGCTGGCGCTCCCTGCCTCGGCACCCGGCGCTGCTGTGCTTCAGCCCTCAAAGCGGCTCAATCTCCCCTTCCTCTCCTCGTGCTGCGACCCCCCCGCTGCTTCCGCTGTCTCCTTCCCCCTCACTTCCTCCTCGTCTCATACGTCCCCCAGTGCTGTCAGTCAGCCTGGGGACGTTTTCTCGCGCCCGCACTGATCTGGGGATTAACCCCTAAGGTCCCGCTGCTGGGACTATGGAGAAATAGGCTGGGGTGCCACACATCCACCCACTTAAAGGATGCTCGTCCTCGGGCATCGAACTGGATAAAATAAATGTTCCTGAAGAAAGTCTGCTGGGTTTGAATTTAGGCCCAAATGTCTACTGTCCTCGGAGAGAGGGGCCACATACATATATAATTTACAGTTCTTAACGCAATATATACAGTACACATCATTAAGCAAGACATTATGTACAGCATGCCTATTCCCTGTACCGCAGGGGTAGCACGCCTTGCGTGCTCCTAACTGAACGCCTCGCTCCAGTCCCCGGGGGTGCAATCTCAACGGTTTCCGGAGCAGGTTCATCGATCCTCAGACTGGCATGCGGTGGTACATCCGGAGAGAACGGCGTGGACCATTCCAAACTCAGCATCAGCTCCATCGGGTCTTGGGACCATCTTGCGACGGGATAATCGTTGTCCAGGCTTTCTCTGCTGCTTGACTTGGGACGAACTGGGGTTTGCTTCGGATACGGTTTGATCCGGTTGCGATGGATCCGCTGTGAGTGGGTGCCAACGCGCTGGGTGATGCCGTAGGCTGCTGCTGTATCCCGTGGTTTTTCTGCTACCACGTAGGAGTCTTCTTCCCACTTCGCATCGAGCTTACGCTTGCGACGATTGTTTCTTTTGAACACCGGGGTACCAACAGGTATGCGGTCAGCGTGGGCATTCTGGTCAGGATGAATCTTCTGGCGGTCTCTACTTTGCGCCAACTTTTGGTCGCCCAAGGTGCTTGTGCTAGTCAATCTGGGCTGATGTTCTTGCACCCAGGGTGCACATGGTTCCCAGCGGGACGGTACTGGATGGGTGAAAGTGGGTGTCTCTATCTGCCCTCCGTGATCCTCCACCTCTCCCTCTGGGTGTAGAGGCAAGCGGGAGGGGGCATCGGCGTTACTGTGGCAGCGCCCACTTCGGCACCGGTGGTAGCGCCTGCGGTCACGACGCCTGTCTGAATTAAACCGGCTTCCTCTTACTGGTACCCCACCTGGGCCCGTCACGTCTATCGCTTGAGAACCCTTTTCTCCTTCTACCACATCGAATTCCACCGTCTCGCCATCTTCGACACCCTGTAGAAACTTCTGCGGGTGGCTTCTCTTTATGGCCGTCCGGTGGACAAAAACATCATCTTTTGTGTCATTTCGGTTAATGAAGCCATATCCCCTTCGGCCGTTAAACCACTTGACAGTTCCTCGTACCCGTGTGGCCAGTGCTTTCTTCACCACCTGACTCCTCTGGACGCAGATGATGTGCTGCAGGGTTACCTCCTCAGCCTGATCTTGGTCAACCAGTTCCTGCTTTAGGGCCGAAATCAGCTCTTCAGGGCAGTTTCTTAGGATGTTCATACCCAGGATGATGGGGGAAACCTTTCCTTCTCCACAGGTGATCACCAAATACCCCTGTTTGGGTAAGTGCGCTCGTCCGATCTTCAGGTCGGCCTCCCAGTACCCGTTGCAGGTGACCTCTCGGCCGTTGGCAGCGACCACTTTCACCTGCGTGGGGGGTGGCCTAAATGGTACTTCTTTTCCCCAATATTTTTGAAGGGTGGGAAGTTGTATCATGGATACTTGCGACCCGGTGTCTATCATGGCCACTGTCTCTATCCCATTGATCAGCACTTTGATCCTCGGGCATTGTCCTACGTACTGTGCCCACCATTCCTCCGTGTCTGGGTCTACTCCCGGTGTTCCGGGTCGCTGACGTATTTCCCCCTGTAAATCTGCCATGCTGACGGTGAGGTTCTCAATCTGCTTTTGTAGAACCTTGAACTGGTCGTCCGGTATGTTCTGTGCAGCCCGTATGGCTGTGTCTCCGTTCTCCTTCGCCCCATCTGGGCTGGTAGGGAAAGTTCTCCGTGAGCACGGCTGTTCGTGAAACCCTAGTAATTCAGGGTACTCCTCTCCTGCTTCATCCTGTGCCCCGACCACCCCAATGGCGGCGTCTTTGAAGTCGGCGAAGGTCGCACCCGACATCTGCCTTCGCAACAGCCTCAGTGGTGCCCGTATGCTCTCTCGCCCGGCTCCTTCGATCAGCTGAACTATTAGGGTCTCATCCACATTCCTCATTTCTTCTGGGTCGAGGGCTTGTATCGCCTTACTCATTTCTAGAAGGGTGAGAGCATAGTCCCTCAACGTCTCGCCCGCTCGTTGTTTTCTTCCGTAAAACTTAAATTTTAGTTCTGGGAGGCTTCGCGTCTCGAAGGTGGCGGATAGTTTTTTTAGTATCTGTGCTACCGTCGTCTTGTGTTCAGGTGCCCATGACCTCACTTCACGGAGGGCAGATCCGGTCAGTTGTCCTATTAGGATCTGAATCTTCTGTTGTTCCTGCAGGGTATACAGTAGGCATGTTGACTCCATTCCCCTCTTGAACTCTGCAAATGTGGTTCCCGGTGCCTTCTTTTTGTCTCCGCTGTAGCTGGGCAACCATGATGCCCCAAAGTAGTAAGGGAGCGTGATTTGGGTGGTTGCTGCCGCGGCGGCTTGTCCTTGTTGTTCATCCCCGGGTGCTGGTATCTCTCTGCCTTGTGCTGGCGCAGCTGGTTGCGCCGGTGCTTGTACCGCCGGTTGTGCAGCTTGTTGCTCCATCTTCCCTGCTTGGTTGTCCTCTCAGCCGACTCGTATCCTGTTCGGTTTGACGCCAAGTGTGATACGCCGCCGGTGGGGGGTAGATAAATACCTTGAGTCGCTGGATACTCTTGGTTCCACACCGGTTCTTGTCCGTGTCAGCCGCAGAGAACACACCACCCTAGGAACTCAAGCAAGGCATTCAGCAGGTGCAACACCTCGTGTTTATTTAGTTCAAACTGCAGATAGGTCAATGGTAAATACTTTAAACAATTCACCTGGTTAGTAACAATTTATACTCGACTATAAGATTAGCACCTGAGTAAGATTTATCAATTCTAGGATCAATACAGTGAAATGTTCCAGTATACTGGGGAGTGGGGAGACCAAGGCCGTCAACCGCCAACTGGGTCTTACGGTCAACAGTATTCCCATTCGGCTGTATACACATAAATATATGGCACTAGCCACCTATTACCATGTGGTCCCCAGAGACCGGCATACCAAACATACTAAATGTAAGAAACAATATGTAACATACTAAAGTCCATGGACGAGTTCACCGTCACTGGGTAAGTCACTTCCTTGTACCCACTTTAAGCAACTGTTCCTGATTAGAAGAGTGAACACTGTAACTTTAAATCCTTTCCTTAACTGGCTCCTGACCATATTAACTTTGGCCACAAGATGGCGGTCTTCCTCGCTACATGGAGTTACCTGCAGTGATTCTCCATAAGACAATACACACTATAGGGGCCCACGTGAATAGGGGAGAGAAGGGAAGAACTCCCTAACGCAGGCAGGTCAGTATGGCTTACTTAGAGAGCTACTATGCTGAGTAGCCTTTCCCATGTCGGCGAAAGTTGTCACTACTATGGGGACTCTCCTGACCCATGGGGAACGCTGTAGATGGCCTCTGGGGAAATGCGGGTCACTGGGCTCCGGCTGAGTGACTCCAGAGGTATGGTCCGGTATAAGGAAGGGGTGCAAGATCCCTTGGTGCCCTAGGGATATAGGTCGTCCTGTGTGGGGTAGGATAGTGCCGGGGGTGTCTGGTGCTCGGTGCTGTTGGGTATAGGGTAGCGGGGGTCGGGGTTGCCGGGGAATACCTTGTCACCGGGTCTTGTTGCGGGCTCCTGCCCGTCACTATGCCGCTCCCTTGCTCTGCTTGGCTGCCTGCTGGGTCTCATCATCCGGGGGGCACACTAGTGCGGGCGCTGCTGCTGCAGCGTTGCCGCACTCAGTTGCCGCCTCCAGTCCTGCTGCACCCCGCGCTGTTCACAAGCGCCGGCTCTCGGTCACTGCTGCCGCCCGTCCTCTCCTTTCGCTTCGCGCTGGCGCTCCCTGCCTCGGCACCCGGCGCTGCTGTGCTTCAGCCCTCAAAGCGGCTCAATCTCCCCTTCCTCTCCTCGTGCTGCGACCCCCCCGCTGCTTCCGCTGTCTCCTTCCCCCTCACTTCCTCCTCGTCTCATACGTCCCCCAGTGCTGTCAGTCAGCCTGGGGACGTTTTCTCGCGCCCGCACTGATCTGGGGATTAACCCCTAAGGTCCCGCTGCTGGGACTATGGAGAAATAGGCTGGGGTGCCACACTTACATCTATCCATGATCTCCAGCATAAGACAATGTGGGAATCCAGAGTCTGAAATTGGAACTTTAGACCAAAGTTACCAGCAACCCCCAAACACAAGAAAGGTAGCAAAGGATATTTAACAATGTGACCTCAAAAAAAATTATTAAACTGATTGAAGAGTTTTCAACACTGCTTAGCGTGATGTCTATGGAGCCAGCGTTCCCTTCGGTCAGGGGCAGCGAGCAGATGGCTGCCGCCTTCTCTCAGCCATGTAGTCATTGGGCACATGTAGTCACATCTCCCTGCCTGCCACCGTCCTCAGGCTCCCTGCGGCGTTCGCCGCAGGAGCTCATATTCGCCGGTCAGGGGCAGCGAGCCCCTGACTCGTTGAATACCGTAGCCGGCGAGGCTCCGGAACATGGCGAATGTGCAGCGAATTCTAAACAGGATTCGCTGCACCTCGCCGGTATTCAATGTGACTACATGTGCCCAATGACTACATGGCTGAGAGAAGGCGGCAGCCATCTGCTCTGCCTGTCAGTGCTGGGTATAGGGTTCCCCAGAGGTGAGGCCTGAGTGCGCTGGTTATTTGTGTTCAGCTTCAGTTTCATGTTCCAGCTTTGTATGCAAACAAAAATGTATTTCTCTGCTTCAGTCGCTTCCTCGCCTCTCCCAGAGCACAGGAGAATGGCTTGTACTGAGAAGGACTTGGCAAGGTGCAGAGCGGACATTGCTGGGGTAGACCAGATCCGATACAGTGGCCACAGACTGGAGTCTCTTAGCAAACCAATATTTCATTGTTATGTAAAAGACTTGGTTCTCTGAAATGCTTTTTACATTATCCAAACAAATATAGGGTCTTATTCTGGTTCACTCTCAGAGGAAAATTGCTTCTCAAATAGACAAAACCATGTGCACTGCAGGTGGGGCAGATGTAACATGTGCAGAGAGAATTAGATTTGGGTGGGGTTTTTCTTCAAAGTGAGATCTATATTGCAGTGTAGAAATAAAGCAGTCAGTATTTTCCCTGTACAGAAACAAAATAACTCACCCAAATCTAATTCTCTCTGCACATGTTACATCTGCCCCCCTGCAGTGCACATGGTTTTGTCCATTTGACAAAGAATTTGCCTCTGAGAGTGAACCAGAATAAGGGCCATTGCGCTTCATTTCTCGGTTAATGCGGCACTGTGATGCTGTCCGGCACTGTGTCCTTCATCAGCTGAAGAGGGTGCTCTGAGTCACTGTGGCTGCTGTAGTTGAGTGCGTGCTGAAGGGAGTGTCACTTCTACATTTGTCATTTTGGGGGGCATGCCTAGCGTTACCAGAGGCAGGTGAACAGGCTCTGGCTCTCATCCCCATACTGAACAGATGCCATGCGCATGTGTACACTATGAATTCATTGATCACAGCAGGGTTTTCCGGGAGGGTCCCAAAAATCGAGTCCCCCTCCCGGGCCCTGAAATACCAGCATTGCACGGTGTGGGGCACGACCTGGGGACGCGATCATGCTGGTCTCCCCCCATAACATGACGTTTCCATGTAGCTCCACCCCGTCCCTTTCCCCTCCCTCCCAGAGAGGGCAGCCAGAAAGTGAGGAGCCCTGGATTACAGAGCAGAGGTGATCACATGCTCCCACAACTGTGCCCCACTCCCGCCCATGTCATACTGTGGCCCGCGGGTGGGACAGTATCCAATTAGCGGCACTGTCCCGCTGTAATTGGGACAGGTGGGAGGTATGGTCACAGCTCTGATGAACAAGGCTCATATAGAAACATAGAATTTGACGGCAGATAAGAACCACTTGGCCCATCTAGTCTGCCTCTTTTTTAAACATGTTACCTCAAACCATATATAGAAACATAGAATATGAGACAGAACAACAATATAAAATAACTGGCCAGACAGTCATAGCCTTACTCAATGCTAAGCTGATCCAATATCAGCTGAGCATCTCTCCCTGGGGATCAGAAATGACGCAATAGTTTGTCCTGTCAAAGCGCCTGATTAAGACCTGATTTGCACGGTCAGTGTTCAGTTAAGCCATGTTAAACTGAATCGCTTAGAATTGGGGCTTAAATCGCCCCGTGTGTATGCCCCATGTGAGTACAGCCCTCAGCATGCCCAGCCAGCCAGAGGCATAAATTACCTATAACTTTATCACAACGGCACGATGAGTTATCCATCAGCCACTAGGCTCCTACCCACCACAGACAGTGCCTGATCCTGTTTATAAACAAAATCGGGACTCATCACATCCACACACCAGGCTGAAATCCAGCATTCCTTCCGTCTGCCAGCTCTGTGTCATACAGCATAGGATCCCAAATACACAAGCATCCTGGAAAACATGTCATGGAAAATCAAAGCAGCATCATTACTCAGAGCACATGGAAATACCGACATAACAGGTTCCATGATTTATCGGACTGCACTGGACCACAAAACATGGATATATGAAAATCATGGGGGAATAGATGGCTCAGTACACGGATAACAGCCCTTACATGTGTAGATGGCTCAGTACATGGATAACAGCCCTTACATGTATAGATGGCTCAGTACACGGATAACAGCCCTTACATGTATAGATGGCTCAGTACACGGATAACATCCCATAGATGTATATATGGCTCAGTACACGGATAACAGCCCTTACATGGTATAGATGGCTCAGTACACGGATAACAGCCCTTACATGTATAGATGGCTCAGTACACGGATAACATCTCATAGATGGCTTAGTACACGGATAACATCTCATACATGTATAGATGGCTCAGTACACGGATAACTGCCCTTACATGGTATAGATGGCTCAGTACACGGATAACAGCCCTTACATGTACAGATGGCTCAATACACGGATAACAGCCCTTACACGTATAGATGGCTCAGTACACGGATAACATCCCATAGATGTATATATGGCTCAGTACACGGATAACAGCCCTTACATGTATAGATGGCTCAGTACACGGATAACATCTCATACATGTATAGATGGCTCAGTACACGGATAACAGCCCTTACATGTATAGATGGCTCAGTACACGGATAACATCCCATAGATGTATATATGGCTCAGTACACGGATAACAGCCCTTACATGTATAGATGGCTCAGTACACGGATAACATCTCATACATGTATAGATGGCTCAGTACACGGATAACAGCCCTTACATGTATAGATGGCTCAGTACACGGATAACATCCCATAGATGTATATATGGCTCAGTACATGGATAACATCTCATAGATGTATAGATGGCTCAGTACACGGATAACAGCCCTTACATGGTATAGATGGCTCAGTACACGGATAACAGCCCTTACATGTATAGATGGCTCAGTACACGGATAACATCTCATAGATGTATAGATGGCTTAGTACACGGATAACATCTCATACATGTATAGATGGCTCAGTACACGGATAACTGCCCTTACATGGTATAGATGGCGCAGTACACGGATAACAGCCCTTACATGGTATAGATGGCTCAGTACATGGATAACAGCCCTTACATGTATAGATGGCACAGTACACGGATAACATCCCATAGATGTATAGATGGCTCAGTACACGGATAACATCTCATACATGTATAGATGGCTCAGTACACGGATATAACATCCCATAGATGTATAGATGGTTTAGGCAGCTCATTTTGCCCCCCGCAACCCCCCCCCCCCAACTGACTCCGCTGCACTGAACAAAGCAGGTCCCGGAGTGCAGGCTTCTTCAACCCAGGGCAACGGTGGCCAATTAAAATGCTGCACCGGCTTTTGAGCCAATCAGAGCTTGCATACCAGGAGGCAATCAGAGTGGCTGCCGGTACTCAATCTCTGATTGGCTCACCAGCTGGTGCTGCATTTTAATTGGCCGCCGGCATCCTGAATTGAAGAAGCCTGCGCTCCGGGACCTCCGGGCTGCAGCTCAACAGAAGAGGAGACAGGGGAACAGGAGCCGGGTTACAGTAAGTCAAGTGAGGAGGGTGAGGGGCTGGAAATGAGTCCCTGGCCCCAAAATTCCTGCTGGTGGGCCTGCAGGACATGACCAGCTTCCCACATTCTTATAAAAAAGAAGCCTGTATATCATGGATGGAGCTCCCATAGGTCCCAGCTAGTATGCATCTGTAATTAGCAGTGATGGGACTCCTGGAAATGCTGGAAAACTGTCAAAAGCTGTCACTCAGACATTACCAGGTTTTTGTTCCAACCAGCCCAATCTGACAATCGATTTGTAGATGTATGGCCACCTTAAGTAACCCCGTCAGATTCCATTTCCTTTTTGTTGCTTTGTGTGACTGGCCTACTGGGGTAATGTGGGGATCAGAATCAGAATCACTTTATTGGCCATGTATACTCTCGTACACTAGGATTTTTTTGTGGATACAGTGCAGCTTCAAGCATGGTACAAGAGGGATAACAGGACATACAGACATTGCATCAGTTGTGCATACAAATGACAACTCACATATTATGATTTGCAAGGATAGACAGAGCAGTCAGGTGTTAGATTAGCAGTATCTTAGAGTAGATTGTTCAATAGGTGAATAGATATCGGGAAGAAGCTTTTTGCGGTTCTTGATGACTTGGCAGGGATGGACCTGAAGCTTCTACTTGATGGGAGAATATCAAACAAGTTATGGCCAGGGTGGAGTTTGTCTGCCAAGATCTTCCCAGCTCGCTTCTTGACCCTGCTTAAGTATTGTTCCCTTACAGGGGGAGGTCCGTCCCAATAATCTTCTCTGCTGTCCTCACCACTCTTTGAAGGTTTTGTTTGTTAGATTCATTGGCCCCTCCATACCAGATTATAATAGAGGAGCATAGAACGGACTTCACGACAGCAGTGTAAAAGAGTTGCAGCAGCTCCTGCAGAATGTTGAATTTTTTCAGTTGCCTCAGGAAGAACAGCCGCTGTTGGGCCTTTTTGACAATGGAGGTTATGTCGGGCTCCCATCTGAGGTTGCGAGAGTTTTTTGTCCCAAGGAATTCAAAGGTATCTACCATTGACACCACTCTGTTGGAAATTACTATTGGGACCTTGACATTTGGTTTTCTTCTGAAGTCTACTAACATCTCGACTGTTGTTGTGATGGGGTTTAGGTCCAGGTTGTTTCTTAGTCGTTAGTGTAGAAGGAGAAGAGCAGGGGGGAAAGGACACATCTGTGGGGAGCACCAGTGCTGATTGTACGTGTGGCAGATGTGAAGGCTCCGGCTTTCACCACCTGTTTCCGTGCTCCCAGGAAGTCCACAATCCAGGAGCAGGCAGATTCTGGAACTCCTAGGGAGAGAAGTTTGGGCTGTAGAATAGCGGGGGCAAATGCCGAGCTGAAGTCAATGAATGATCCAGGTGTTCCACGATAGAATGTAGACCCAGGCTAACTGCATCCTCAACACTTCTGTTTGCTCGGTAGGCGAACTGCAGGGGGTCGAGATGGGTGTTGGTCACTTCCCTCATATGGTTCAGTACCAGGATGGTTGGGGCATAGGGCCCAATTCAGACCTGTACACAGGGCTGCGAATTTGCATGCACAGGTCCCCTTGCGAACAGATCATGCAAAGGCTAGCCTTTCCTTGATGCATGCAAGGTGATTGACAGGCGCCAGTGTATTTCAGGAGTGTCCCAGAAACTGCTGGCGTTCCCCATTCCTCGGGAGGGAGGACCAATGATGTCAGCAGAGACCTCCTTCTCCCCGCAGCCTTTGCAGTGCTGAGCAAGTCTAGACGTACTCAGCACTGAGAACAGGGGGAAAGTGAGTGATTGATTTTCCCAGTGTGCATGACTGTGAAAGCATTCGCAGTCGTGCACAGGGATGGGGAGAGGGAGCTTGGCGGGTCAGCGTTAACTGCTCAATAGGAATACTCACAGCCCAGCGAACAGGGCAGAATAAGGCCGTTAGACTCAGGTGTGGAGCAACAGTGCAAATGACATAACATATGGCATGTGTGCAGTTCCATCCTCTACCACATGGTGGCGAAGGTCAGCCATATTCTGATCTTGAATCATAGAGAACATAAATATGTCAGCACTCTGCACATTAACCGAGCACCACAGGTCTCAGGACCGCTACCTGAGATCCACTAACATGCTGATCCCATCCGCTTATATGTAACACTTGGATGTGACCAGGCTGCTGACAAAGCACCAAATAAAACTAAAAAATCTATATTGTTAATCAGTCCAGAACTGTAACGGTCTTAGGTATTTCCTTGGGTAGGTGTCACTGTATGATAATGGCCACTTTAAGCCTTCCATCTCCATCCACAGAAATGTGCAGCGTCCATGAGAGTCTGTCACCCGAGCGTACCCCTGCGAACTCAGATGTGTCGATGCTTGCTTCGGGCGGGCAGCTGACAGCGCCTGCCCCGAAATTGTCCATCTCTGGCCAGAATAAAAGTCAGACTGACTTTTATCCAGGAACGGAGGAAAAATCATTTGAATGAGACTGAGCGCATGGAAGAATCCCACACTAACATGGGAATAACATACAAACAGGTCCGTGTGTGAATAAGGGTAACTGTTCCGCAAGGCATGAAATGCTCATAAGCCTCAAAGTACAAAATCCTCTCACACCAAAGAGATTTGAATCGTGGTGTTAAATTCCCTCATTGCAGCCTGTGGAGAAGTTAGTATTCTGGATGGCTGGGCGTGGGAGGATCAGACATACAATTTGCATGCTATTTCCATACTTCACGTGTTTGGGGTCCCCCTGGGCGGTCGCAGTGTGTGCACTGACATTTACACTGGCTGTCTGCAGTACGTGCAGAAACTATTGGACATTTATGTTAAAGCCAAACCGACATCTGACCTCAAGCAGAGCTCCAGCCTCACGTAGCAGAGCCCTGTGGCCCTGACCTGTACGATTCACGCAGCTAGAAGTCTGTATGATACAGTGTGCCGCTGTGCGGACTGACATGTACAGGGAGCTGCCCGGCAACTGAGATGTAATGTACCCCCGATAATCCCACAATGGGAGGGGATGCGCCTATTCAATTATAATTCCATTGAGATCATAAGTACCATGTACTGCGGCTATGTGTAGTATGTTGTGCGGCTATGTGTAGTATGTTGTGCGGCTATGTGTAGTATGTTGTGTGGCTATGTGTAGTATGTAGTGTGGCTATGTGTAGTATGTACTGCGGCTATGTGTAGTATGTAGTGTGGCTATGTGTAGTATGTACTGCAGCTATGTGTAGTATGTAGTGTGGCTATGTGTAGTATGTTGTGCGGCTATGTGTAGCTTGTAGTGTGGCTATGTGTAGTATGTTGTGCGGCTATGTGTAGTATGTAGTGTGGCTATGTGTAGTATGTTGTGTGGCTATGTGTAGTATGTAGTGTGGCTATGGGCCTTATTCTGCTTGGAGCGTCCGGGCCGTACGCGTACGTCCCGGGGTTTTTTACGATCTGCGCATGTGCAGATACGCTAATGCGCCGGCGCGAACTCTCCACAACGCTTACGGCCGGGGTCTCAACGTGCGAAAAAACCTGTACGCGAGCGTACGGGTAATGGGGCGGCATAGGGGTGTGTTGATGGGAGCGGCCGAAATAATGAGGGAAAATGGGCGTAAATATGGGCGAACACGGGGGTGTGCACCAGAAATGAGCGGTGCTACTACCGCACGATCGACTAAGGCACCGTTCGTTTCGGACACCAAACAGGCGGCCGCCAACCGCCAGCTAAAACCACTCCTACAGATACCGCATGCCAGCGTGCGCCTGAGTTGGCTAATTAACGCTGATTACTACTCAAACACATACACCTGAATGTAATAAGCAATGCTGCAGTCTATTAACTACTAACCATGATTTCACTGCCTGCAAGCCACACATGCAGCACGCAAACACATTGGAAGCTTATGTTTCTATACTTCTCCACATTTAAAGGTTTGTTTAATTTAAGGTAAGAATCTTTTTATACGCTAAGGTAGGTATTTGCTAAACAGACACATTCACTACCTGCTTTCATAGACTTTACGCAGTAGCACACTCAATCTACACAAGTCGACATGTGTCAACGTCTTCACTCTAATACTAACATAGGTTTTGTATTTAGGATACAATAACATAAACCACATCTAACACCTACAAAGGATGTTTCAGCAATGTTTGAAGCCCATGACCACTATTTTCCACACAATCTTTGTATAGTACCCAAAATTATGACCTGTACCACTATCTCATCTGCTATGATTTGGATTTCACTACACTCTGGATGTAAGATGCCACCAATCACATTATTGCACTCTCATCTCTCTAACAAAGGATTCCTACATCTGATTATGACACTGTCAAATCATATATATTTTAAAAGTTATGCATGTTTGTTCACAAGCTAATTTATCATGTTTGGCCCATTCACACATCTTTTTTTAGGGAGGACACATATGCATTCCTACACAAATGTACCTTTTCACCCTTGTTTGTCTGCCTCACCCACTCCATGAGGAAAGCATTGTTCTGGACCTGCTTTTACCTACTACTGTAGGAGCTACCTCACCTGCACACAAACTGCTTTCTCACCTATTAAGTTGCTCTGCACATGTGCTGACACAAACTAATTAGCAGGGAAAAGTTGGATAGGAACATGGGAATGGCCATGGAGAGGGTTACACATGGGAAACTTCCACCACACTTCAACAAATGTTCAAAAATACCCTGGTCAGTAAGTACACATAAATCTAGTATTTGTTTCACACAAGAAATTACACATACCACAATTTTGATTTAATTTGTAAAATAAATTTATTTGCTGTTCAGCATCACAGCTTGACACTTTAATGTGAGAAATCAAAAAAACAAATAAAATAGACACACAAATAATAAAACAGCCAGAACAAGAGGTTGCATATCTCCAAACATGTGTTACCCTGCAAATGCAATGGTGAAAGAAATGGGGACACTAGAATACGTACTGCAACAACCAGGGTGAATACTAAGCAAGATACACACCACCAAAAAAAAATATCCTGCATTTGTAGAGGTCAAAATACGAACTTTCATGCCCATGGCACGCAAATGGATCGATGGGCAACTCAGGAAGCGGATGTCCAGTGCAATTTAAACCTTTGGCCTCCAACCACAGAGGAAGTGAACCAGGTCTCATTTGGGCCCTTTTTTGCCCCTTTTAGATGGGGCCTTGGGGACAGGGGCCTTTGGGTCAGCTGGCTTTCGGCGTCTTCCTCTAGTCGCCACAGGAGGGTCAGCCGAGGTGGAAGGTTGGGGAGCAGCTTGGGGTGGGGCAGCAGATGGGGGATTGTCCCTTAGGGACCTGGCGGTGGACAGCTGCTCCGCAATAAGTTCATTCTGGCGGCTGAGGTGTTGGCCAATGCTTAGCATGCCAGCCGCCAGAGTTTCATTAATGCGGTTCAACGCCTCAACCTGCAGCTGGTTTGTGGCCTTCCACTCCGCCAGAAAATCCGCCACCTGCTGCTGACGGATCGCAGCATCCACCCCTTGCTGCTCGATCCTGTCCAGCGTCACCAACAGGCTCTCACTCAATGTCTCCTGTGGCTGGGGCTGGGGGCGACATCTTGCTGGAGGCTGGACCACCTGCTCCACCTGTGGCTCTGCAGAGGAAGATGCTGCCGGTACATCCTGACTTTCTGCTTCTGCTAGGATAAGAATTGAAAACAATGTCACCATCACATACGCAATAAAAAATATCTTTCTAAATACAATGCATTACTGTGACTTACCATCAAAAGCAGCAGCAAAGACCTCCGCCGGGAGCTCACTGTCCATATTGGAGATCCCCCTGATCTCCCCCACATCGATGACGTCACAGGAGTCCAGCTCCAGGGGGGTATACTCCAAATGGTCAGGCATAGGACCGCTCCCGGTGGACATGCTGTGGTTGTACCGGTCAGTCATCTTCCTCTTCAGGGCACTTTTGAAGTCAGTCCACCTACAAGTTTAAAAATACAAATATCACCATGAGATATGTGCACCACTGTGCTACGTGTAGGGTTACCACCTAGTCCCTTTAATTCCGGACACATGTTACTTACACAGGTTCTGTGGCAGTTTAAAATTAGGTGAAGTGGAGTCTTGAAGTCAGCCAGCCACAGAACCTGTGTAATTAATATGTGTCCGGAATTAAAGGGACTAGGTGGTACCCCTAGCTACGTGACATTTCCTAGTGTGGGTGATCTTTTGTGCCATGTGTGGCCAAATATTTCTTTGATGGACAAAACCATGTGCACTGCAGGTGAGGCAGGTGTAAAACCCCACCCAAATCTGATTATCTCTGCACAAGTAACACCTGCCTCACCTGCAGTGCACATGGTTTTGTCCATCTAAGAAATATTTGGCCAGAAAGAGTGAACTAGAATAAGGGCCTCAGTTCCTGCTGGAGACTGCTGAAAAATTGCCCTGACAAACACACTAACCTTTTCTTCACCGCGTCCCAAGTTCTGACCACTGGTGACACCTGGTTCACTTCCTCTGTGATCTTGTCCCAAAGGTTTCTCCTTGCACTGGCACCCGGCTTCCTGGTTGCCAATTCAATCCATTCGCGTGCCCTGGGCACGAGAATTCGCATTTCGGCCTCTACAAATGCAGGGTTTCTCCTTCTGGTGGTGGTATCCTGCTCAGTCATCACCCTAGATGTTGCAGCACGTTTTCTGGTGGCCCCAGCTCTCTCACCATGCACCTGCTGGGTCACACCTGTTTGGAGAGATGCAACCTCTTGTTCTGGCTGGTTGCTTGGCCCTTGTGGAGCTGGTGGAGGTTCACCAGGGCCTGTTACTGAGGGGCCCGCTTGATCTTGCAGGCGACTCCTCTCTTGGGCCCTCCTTCTCCGCTCCTCTTCCCTCTTCTGTAATGCTTGAAGCAGGGATTCGGCTTGTGCTCTCTGCAGAGCGTCCTCTGCTGCTGAATCGTCAGAGTCAGACATGTTTGCAGCAATTGTGGGCTGCATCTGACTGAATATTTATATGTTAATCTCCCGCCACGAACAAGGGGGCGTATATTTTTCCCCGCAAGGTAGATGCAAATTTACGCCGATATTTCCCGCCGATAATTGCCGCTTAAATTACGCAGGTCTCAATGCACCTGATCAATCACCCGTATATGTATATACACAGGTTGTGGAGCATTGTGGGCTACATCGTGAAATGTGTGCACCTGTCATTCCAATGATGAGTGTTGTCAGCTGGTATCTGTTGGAGTTCGTGTATGCTTTGTGAGTCACATTTCAAAACATCACGTTATAATGCTTTCCTTACATATGTAATGTGTATGAAATTGTCATACAGCAACATGTTGCATTGTGGCCCTTTAGGCAGCGTAGTTATAAGTAGAGGGTTGCGTGTATTATTTTCCGCCTACTGTATATACAGTACTCCTCCCCATGCATATCGGTGTATCGTGCCCCCTTTAAGCAGCGTAGTTATAAGTAGAGGGTTGCGTTTATTATTTTCCGCACACTGTAAATACAGTACTTCTCTCTTCATTGAATGCATGCTGTTGGTTGTGGTGTGTGTATATCGGAACGGTCCGCGTAAGTTTCTATTCGCATCCAGTTTGTTAATGTAAGAGGGATTAATAAAGTTAATACCAAACAAACAATTTTTTCGACCAATCAGCAAGCACCAAAAGTGATATATGTACCTGCAATTAATAACTGCGCCATTGCCAATATGACTTGTACAAGAGCTAGGCCCTTTTCGACATCAGAGCTTTTGGCCCTGGTGGAAGTGATGGACCGTCACCTGGGGCCCAGGGGCCCATATGTTTCTAATGCGGACAAGCGGCGGGCGTATAATGCTGCCCGCCGCCTGATATTTTCCACAACCGGCGTCCGCAGAAGCCTGGGGCAGGTTGAGCGGCGCTGGTCCGACCTGCGCCGGCGGCAGCCGGTTTTACTCAGCAGCCTTCGCCGCCATATTGCCCGATGTAAGTTTTGATTACTAGTATGTCAGCATTTTTTAGCAATGTTTTGTGTACTTTTTATAAATATGTTCCTGAGTATGGGGGTGTATATGGGTGTATATGGGGTGTATATGGGTGTATATGGGGTGTATATGGGGTGTATATGGGGTGTATATGGGTGTATATGGGGGGTATATGGGGTGTATATGGGGGGTATATGGGGGGTATATGGGGTGTATATGGGGTGTATATGGGTGTATATGGGGGGTATATGGGGGGTATATGGGGTGTATATGGGGTGTATATGGGGTGTATATGGGGTGTATATGGGGTGTATATGGGTGTATAGGGGGTGTATAGGGGGGGGGGTTTAAGTAGTTGATCAGTTTTTGGGTGTAGGATATCAAATAGTTTGCATGATAAATGTCTGAAATTTCACAGCAATGATAATTTTGAAGGTTATGAGCATGACTAATGTGAATTTTTCTTTCCCCCTTTTTTATGAAACCCAATCTTCGATTTCTATGCCATCAACATGAACATTTCAGCACGGGCAAGGGCACGCATTCAAGCCCGGGAGCAGGCAGCCCGGGACCAGGCAGCCGAGGAGGAGGAGGAAGAGGAGGAGGAAGAAGAGGAAGAGGAGGAGGAGGAAGAGGAGGAGGAGGAAGAAGAGGAGGAGGAACAAGAGGAGACCCAGGGTGCAGTTTGGACCCACACCATTTCCCCATCCCCTTCCCCCTCCACAACCCCCACCCCCTCCACAACCCCCACCCCCTCCACAACCCCCCCCCCTCCCCAACCCCCACCCCCTCCACAACCCCCCCCCCTCCCCACCCCATTTCCAACCCCCCTACACCTCTCCACCACCCACCCCCAAACCTCTCCACTCCCCAGTCACACCCACTACCTCGGTCCAAACACCAGGACCATCCTCCTTGCTCCTGCCCCCCCCAACCACTCCACAGCCAACCAGCGGCGCCCAGGATGGCTCAAGTAGCCGTAAGTAAATAATGTGTCTAATGTTGACCTACACATTTCTACACATAAACAATCACAACAACCACATATGTGTATCCAACATCAACATTAGTTGCAACATATCACTGCAGGCCGACCATGAGGTGTGTCCTGTCCTTCTCCAGGAACAAGGCTCCCCTTGGTGGTTTTTTTGAGTGTGGCCATGCCTCACCCCTTGAATAATTGACATAACAGTACATCCAATGAGATATCCGACATTAGTGGTGTGGTAGTTATGTGGCTCCAGGTGTTGGGTAACTCCAGTTCCCAGCATGATGTGCAACACAGGGCCAGATTATAATGGAGGCGCAAGGGGTCAGTGCCCCTGGGACCCCCTCTAGCTAGGGGCCCCCTGTGGTTGTCATTTTTTTTTTTAAAAAGAAAATGTTTAAGTTATGTTTTTTTTTTTTTAGCTAAATGTTTTGTGCATGGGTGGGGTAGTGCTGCAGCTTCACCTATCTGCCAATGTGACAATGATTTATGGTGCTGAGCATCGGGAGGCAAGGCACACTGATTGCACAAGTGTGCAGTGCATTTCTGGGAGTTGACTAAGTCCCATGACACTTTGCACCAGAGGACAGAGGCTGAGAAGTTTGTGCTGAGCTCTGATTGGTGGAGCTCATTACATACTTCTCAGGTCCATGGAGAACAGCAGCAGCAGCTTAGTCATAGGAGGGTTTTTAATCAGAGGCAGCACTAGGACTGTGAGGTCTCCTCCAGAGTAAGGGGCAGAGGGACAAACACAGGCTTTTCATGTGGTGTGTGTATATATATATATATATGGTGTCTATTATTATTCCGAGTGCCGCCAACCCCCTGTCTATATATATATATATATATATATATATATATATATATATATATATATATATATATATATATATATATATATATCCCCTGCAGGTAACCATTGACCAAGTTTATTCTGCCTTTACTCTATGTTTTGACAGTATAATATTCGCCCATGCAGTGTGCGGCCAGTAATGACAAGTGCAAGGGGGCCCCCCGCTCTAAAGTACCCCGGGCCCCCCAAAGGCTTAATCTGCCACTGGTGCAACTTAAATGTAGAGATTGTTTTGGTAATAGTGTGTGAGGCCATGCGGATGCATGCTTTACAAACATAGCTGTAGGCCTATAATTTGTACAGCAATGTCCTAAATTTAAAATAGTAAGGAGTGCTTAAGCCACAACAATGTCATAACCCTTAAATAGCACAGGCTAATTGTGAGGTTAGAGGAGAGTCCCCCAAAACCAAAGTACCAATTGGGATACAGCATACATTCATTGATGAAGGAGTAATTGAATTAATGTTATTTACTATGTACAGTATGTGCGTGTTAACATATTATTTTTTAGTACTGTGTTTACAGCAGACCCATCTTCAATGTAGTTTCTAAATGTATGTGGCCTTCACACATAACTCTGAACTTTTTATTATGTACAAATACAACAAACATTTGTGTATATTAATTTTTTGTTTTATCCCTTCATTACAGACACTGAACAGCAGCAGGAGGAGGTGGCAGCCCTCATGCGGGAAATAATGGTCACCCTGGTCTACCTGCAGCTACTTTTTGGCCTTCTGGAGGCCCGCCTTTAATTTTTTATTTATCCCCCCCCCCCTTTTTATTTTTGTATCCAATAAAAGTTTGATGACAGTTCGAAATTGCCTGTGTTTTTAATAATAAATATGTTAGAGGGCGTGTAAGGGTAGGTACATACAGATGTGTACTGTAAGTTATACTTGTAATTTGAGGTGAGGGGTAATGATTGATGTGTGAATGTGTGTGTTTTGGAGTAAAATAACACATAGTGAAAATGCATGAATGTTTAATGTTGTTCGATTAAAACATCACACATAACATCAGGGTAGGTATACATGTTACACATTTTGGAAAAAGTAATTACGTACATAATTTAGTACATATACAGAAACACCAACATAACTTGATTTAAAAGTAACAGCAATATGGGGACACATAGATAGTGATTAAAATGCCACATTAGAACATAACAAATATACATGTAATGTGGGTTAAAATGTAGTTTTATTAGGTCTTTATTAAGGTAGACAATTGAGTTAATAGAAAACAATAAGTGAATAACAAATAGATTAATTAATCAATTGTCAGATTAGTAGTTGAGAGGCAAGATTTGCAGGTCCATATATGTGAAGGGTATGCCAGCGTGCACGGACGTACGCTCACTCTCACGAGCGGTGACATAAGCTGAGTTTTCCATTGAAAACAATAGGGACCCGTCCGTGCAAACTGGCGTACGCTCAGATCTCCGCAAGAAGTCGGTGGGGAGACGGAGGAGAGACGGCCGTAGACGGCGCCGTACGCTCAGTCGTACGCCAGTTGTCGGAGTGTAAGGGCTGGGCCGGCCGCGTACGTTGCCGTACGCTCATTTGTACACCACTCCCCTTCTACGGTATTTCTGCCCGTACGTAAGCGGCTGATTTGTGGGTGGACTTAACCCTAACGGCCGCGTACGGCTAGCGTGCGGTAATTGTGAACGTACGCACGTTTGGCCGCTCCGATCAGAATAAGGCCCTATGTGTAGTATGTACTGCGGCTATGTGTAGTATGTAGTGTGGCTATGTGTAGTATGTTGTGCGGCTATGTGTAGTATGTAGTGTGGCTATGTGTAGTATGTTGTGTGGCTATGTGTAGTATGTTGTGTGGCTATGTGTAGTATGTAGTGTGGCTATGTGTAGTATGTAGTGTGGCTATGTGTAGTATGTAGTGTGGCTATGTGTAGTATGTACTGCAGCTACGTGTAGTATGTAGTGTGGCTATGTGTAGTATGTTGTGCGGCTATGTGTAGTATGTTGTGCGGCTATGTGTAGTATGTAGTGTGGCTATGTGTAGTATGTAGTGTGGCTATGTGTAGTATGTACTGCGGCTATGTGTAGTATGTAGTGTGGCTATGTGTAGTATGTACTGCAGCTATGTGTAGTATGTAGTGTGGCTATGTGTAGTATGTTGTGCGGCTATGTGTAGCTTGTAGTGTGGCTATGTGTAGTATGTTGTGCGGCTATGTGTAGTATGTAGTGTGGCTATGTGTAGTATGTTGTGTGGCTATGTGTAGTATGTAGTGTGGCTATGTGTAGTATGTACTGCGGCTATGTGTAGTATGTAGTGTGGCTATGTGTAGTATGTTTTGCGGCTATGTGTAGTATGTAGTGTGGCTATGTGTAGTATGTTGTGTGGCTATGTGTAGTATGTTGTGTGGCTATGTGTAGTATGTAGTGTGGCTATGTGTAGTATGTAGTGTGGCTATGTGTAGTATGTAGTGTGGCTATGTGTAGTATGTTGTGCGGCTATGTGTAGCTTGTAGTGTGGCTATGTGTAGTATGTTGTGCGGCTATGTGTAGTATGTAGTGTGGCTATGTGTAGTATGTTGTGTGGCTATGTGTAGTATGTAGTGTGGCTATGTGTAGTATGTACTGCGGCTATGTGTAGTATGTAGTGTGGCTATGTGTAGTATGTTTTGCGGCTATGTGTAGTATGTAGTGTGGCTATGTGTAGTATGTTGTGTGGCTATGTGTAGTATGTAGTGTGGCTATGTGTAGTATGTAGTGTGGCTATGTGTAGTATGTTGTGTGGCTATGTGTAGTATGTTGTGTGGCTATGTGTAGTATGTAGTGTGGCTATGTGTAGTATGTAGTGTGGCTATGTGTAGTATGTAGTGTGGCTATGTGTAGTATGTTGTGCGGCTATGTGTAGCTTGTAGTGTGGCTATGTGTAGTATGTTGTGCGGCTATGTGTAGCTTGTAGTGTGGCTATGTGTAGTATGTTGTGCGGCTATGTGTAGTATGTAGTGTGGCTATGTGTAGTATGTTGTGCGGCTATGTGTAGTATGTAGTGTGGCTATGTGTAGTATGTTGTGCGGCTATGTGTAGCTTGTAGTGTGGCTATGTGTAGTATGTTGTGCGGCTATGTGTAGTATGTAGTGTGGCTATGTGTAGTATGTTGTGTGGCTATGTGTAGTATGTAGTGTGGCTATGTGTAGTATGTACTGTGGCTATGTGTAGTATGTAGTGTGGCTATGTGTAGTATGTTTTGCGGCTATGTGTAGTATGTAGTGTGGCTATGTGTAGTATGTTGTGTGGCTATGTGTAGTATGTAGTGTGGCTATGTGTAGTATGTAGTGTGGCTATGTGTAGTATGTTGTGTGGCTATGTGTAGTATGTTGTGTGGCTATGTGTAGTATGTAGTGTGGCTATGTGTAGTATGTAGTGTGGCTATGTGTAGTATGTAGTGTGGCTATGTGTAGTATGTTGTGCGGCTATGTGTAGCTTGTAGTGTGGCTATGTGTAGTATGTTGTGCGGCTATGTGTAGCTTGTAGTGTGGCTATGTGTAGTATGTTGTGTGGCTATGTGTAGTATGTAGTGTGGCTATGTGTAGTATGTAGTGTGGCTATGTGTAGTATGTAGTGTGGCTATGTGTAGTATGTTGTGCGGCTATGTGTAGCTTGTAGTGTGGCTATGTGTAGTATGTTGTGCGGCTATGTGTAGCTTGTAGTGTGGCTATGTGTAGTATGTTGTGCGGCTATGTGAAGTATGTAGTGTGGCTATGTGTAGTATGTTGTGCGGCTATCTGGAGTACTCGCAGCACTCACATCGCTGCACTTGCCATGCTTCGGGCTCAGTGCCTCGCCACGCTCGGCACATTATATTATTCTCCCACAATGCCCTAGTGGATGGTTGGGCATAAAATGCCGCCTGTCCACAAATGATGGCTCCAAAAAACTGTGAAAAACCCCATGTCGACCTAGACTCATGTCGACCTAAATGCATGTCGACCTAATGACTGTCTAACAACTTGCTGGTGACCCAATGACCGTATCCCCTATAATGCACCTCTGCCAATATCATCGGTTGGGATTTCATCAGGGTTCCTACACTGCACCCCGATTGCAGCTCATTGATGTTACTCCTTGCAGTATTACCTCTGATTTGATACATGTTATTACTGTCTGCATTATCCAGTGATACCAATTCCCAAGTCATTTACCAGCTGCCGTTAGCTGCACCATCTCCTGCGAGCATAATAAAAGACTGATTTTACAAATACCATCTCCTCCATTCATGTCACGCTTTTGGACAGCCCTATTGGTCACCAAATCCTGGTGTAAGCACAAGAGCCTCATCAAGGCTCCCCGGTTCCACTATCAATCAGCCTCTACACGTGCGGCTTTTGGTTCTGACCAAACCTCAGGCGTGACAGGTGAGTCTCTGTGTCCACTGTTGGAAAATATATGAACTAATGACTTACAGGTGAATACAATAGAGGACAAGTACAGGGTACATGACCATAGCTGCATAAGCAGAGGACACTGGAATAAGTATCAGCGTGGCAGAAAACCACAGGATTTGGTGCCATCAACAACTGTTTAAATAAAAACATATGAGGGAAGAGGGCCCTGCTCGTGAAAGATTACATTCTAAAGGGGAGAGGCACACAAAGAGGGGGGACACAGATGGGGTAGATAGTGAGCATGGAACAGAGGGTTAGGGTGAGATTTGGCTAGGTTTGGTAAAGAAGTGGGTCTGGAAAGCCCGTTTGAAGTATTGCAGAGAGGTAGAAAGTCTGATAGGGAGAGAGGTAGAGAATTCCAGAGGTAGGGAGCAGCATGTGAAAAAAAAGGATCTTGTGAGAAAGTGAGTGGGAGGAAGTAATCAGAAGGCAGGAGAGGCGGCGTGCATTAACGAAGAGCGAAGACGACGCGTAGGAGTTTAAAGAGAGATGAGGCCAGACATGTAAATGGGAGAGGAGTGGGTGAGAGCTTTGTAAGCGAGTGTGAGCAGCTTGGATTCTGAAAGGGAAGGGAAGCCGGTGAAGGGCTTGTAGAATTGGGGAGGTGGGGGTAGTGCATTTGGTGAGGAATATGAGCTGGGCTGCAGCATAGAGGATAGATTTAAGAGCTAATGATTTTGAGTTTACATAAAGAGGACGTAGAGGGGCCCATTTATCAATTATCGCATTTTCAATACAATCTGGGCGGAATACTACCGCCCAGGATCGCATTGTAAAATGCGATATTAGCGCTGGGGGGGTGCCGGACGGGTTCCCGACAGTCGGGATCCCGACTGTCAAAACGCGACAGCCGGGTGCCAGACGGCCATCCGCTATCTTCCCCCTTTGTCACGACCCCCATAGAGGGAGAATAGAATAGGTGGCTCGCGTAGCGAGTCACCGTGCCCACAGCGTGGCGAGCACTTTTTTGCGCTCGCCATGCTGTCTGACTCCGGGCAGTCGGGATCCCGACTGTCGGAGTCCCGTACCACACCCGCGCTGGGATGTATCATCCCACAAACCAGGAACAGGGCCTGCGATGCGCTCAGATGGAATCCGGGGGGGTCTGCGCATGCGCGGTTAGCGCTGCCCCCCCACTGACCGCACTGCCTCGGCAGCATTGTGATCCTGTAGCCCATAGGCTACAATGGGCTATCGCTATTTCAGAATGAAACAAAGAAACCTATGGGGGAGGCGGCCGGCGGCGATGCAGGGGGGATCGTAGCAGGGATCGGAGATTCCTGCCTGCGGTCCCCCTTTGGTACATTTGGGGGATACTTTATATTTGCGGCTAACCCCAAAAATCAAGTGTTTCTGGGATGTAGCTGCAAATATTGTTTGATAAATGTGGCCCAGAGAGAGAGAGAAAAGAAGAGGACAAAAGGACAGAACCTATGTATTATATTCACAAAACCGTTATTTGTTTAGCTGTCATACATTCCCCAGTAAGCCGGATACATAAACCACTGGGATACAGCCTGTAACTTACAGTACCAGTGTGACCCACACTTGTGGAGACCTTTCTGTGTCCTATGAATAGTGATGAGTAAGGCCAGACTGTGTGGGAACATTCATTGCAGTCTTATTTCCAGTGCTAGTTATTCAGCCTATAATCACTACACTAATGCAACAGGGGTACTTGTTTCCTAGCACGGCGCCAGCGATTTTTAGCTTAAGCATCGGGACCTTAAAAAAATCGCGTTGATCGCATCGCATGCAACCAAATCGCATGCGATGGACGCGATTTTTACATTGGAATCAATGTAAAATGGTCCCTGAGACCCAATTTTACATTGGTCCCAATGTAAAAAGCCCCCCGAAACCCCAATTTTAATTGCATACCCCCCCTCATGGGTGAAATGGCACCCCATTGTTAATGCCACCCCACGATGAACGCCAACCCGAAGCGTGGCGAGCGCAGCGAGCCCGCGAGGGGCGGCGGTACGCGTCCTCCGACCTTTTCATACCCCCACTATCCACGTCGGCGTGGAGTTGATTTTATAAAGTGTGGCGAGCGCAGTGAGCCGCCGAGCCCGAAGTATGTAAAATCGCGTTGATCGCGTTGATCGCGTCGATCGCATCGCATGCCATTATAATGGCATGCGATGGACGCGATCACGCGATTTTCTCCTTGCCGCCAATTAAAACACTTAATTGACAGAAAATCGCGTCCATCGCATACCTTAAGTTACCTTAACTTAAGGTATGCGATCTACCACGACGGGTGCCGTGCTAGGAAACAAGTACTGCAACAGACACTGAAGCCTCTTACTGTTACCCAAGTGGCTAGGTGTATGATACTCATTGTGTTTCTTGACCATTGATTGACGGTGGAGGAAAGTGGAAATAGCGGATAAGTATAACTTAAGAATATCTTAAAATGTAGAGGGGATGGCAGTCTAATTGTGTGTGTGTGTGTGTGCGTGTATATATATATATATCTGAAGCTGAGTATGAAACTTCTGTCAGGACTGTTGCACACACCCAAAAAGGGGGCGTAGCCTTGTTATAAAAGGGGCGTGGCTTAGTTGGAATGCAGCAATTGCGACCCACCCCTTCTGTTTTCATCATTGTGGAGGCAGCACTTCCGGCCTTGGACCCGCCAGAGCTAATGCACATGCCGACATGACTGGGGAGGGATCGATTCAATAACATGTGACTTTTCTCTACCCTAATTTAAGTAAGTCAGTAGGTCGATCACTATTAGTCGACAGGCAAAAGGTAAAAACATGAAAAATTTTGCTATGAGTTTTTCACGTTTTTCGACATAGGTCGACATGGACACTTTATAAGTGTGCCAGGTCCCCTCGCATGGCTCGCTGCGCTCAGCACACTATTATTTCCCCCCTCCATGTCCGCTGGGATGGTAAAGTATGAAAAGATCCCTTTTTTGTAAAAAAAAATCATGAAAAACTCATGTTGACCTTTTTCATGTCGACCTTTACTTGTGTCGGCCGTTTGACCATGTCAACCAAATGCATGTTGACCCTTTTCATGTGACAACCCTTTGACTGTCCACCAACAGTGGTCGACCTTTTGTTGGACAATTTTTGTGTTTCCTACTGTTTAGAGCCAGAGTGCCCATGTGCTGCGATGGGGGGACTTGTATGCAAGCAGCGAATCTTATATGTTAGCGATGGGTGTCAATACAAATCCCAGTGGTGGCGAAGACCCAGCAGCAACAGGCTTTGCGTTGTCCTCTGAATCAGGCCGACTGTGCTGTAACCCAGAAAGCAGATTTCCATTTGCTGTGGTGATACAGTTTCATCTATTGCTAGTATTTCAGCTGCAGGTTTACTGTTCATGAAAGAGAATGAGCGCCATCTAGTGGGGAAATTGGAATTTGCAGTGTTTAGTTACAGATTGAAGCAGGTTCAATTTAAACTGGGTACACAATGGAATAATCCAACGCTATTCCAATACAATATCAAACTTCCCAACTGTCCTGCTAATTGCCACTGTCCCTCCCACAGGCTGGGGGTACACCGCTGCTCTGCAACCGGTGATCGCTTGAAGAGATGCCATGCTCATGCGCACGGCATCTCTTCAGTGCTTTCGGCATGGCAGGACCCAGTTTAAAATACCCAAAAGTTGGGAGGTGTATAATATAACAATATATTGGGGGAAATTTACTAAGAATACGAATACAAAAAATTGTATTCGTATTCTTGCTACGAATTAATATGACTGCATACGTCGTATGCAAGTCGTGTTCCGGAGGGGAATTTACAAAGCAGTCAAATACGACTGCTTTGTAACCCTCCGATGTCGTATTAATTCGTATTAACGGCCGCTAATACGAATTAGTGTAGGCAGTCTGCATGGATCAGTCAGATCTGTGCAGGCTGCAAGGTGTAAAAAAAAAAAATATATACTAAAAAATAAATAAATTTAAAAAAAAAACGGCGTGGGGTCCCCCCCAGAGCTGTAACCAGCACCAGGCTGAAAGAGCCGGGGCCGGTAATAAAAAAAAAATCAGGAAATCCGACAAATAGGGGTTCCCCTATTTTTTTAAACCAGCCCCAGGCTCCAGGTCCGGGGCTGGTTCCCAAAAAAAGGGGGACAAAATGGACTAGGCAGAGGCGTAACTAGAACTGTGTGGGCCCCATAGCAAACTTTCGTAAGCCGCCCCCCCCCACCACCACCACCACTGTCAAGGGAGTCAGGAAGTGAGAAATACCGTCATGGAGAGAAAAGAAGAGAGACACAGAGAAGAGAGAAGGAGAGGAAGGAAAGAGAGAGGGGAAGTGTGGGAAGAGAAGAGGGGAGGAGAGAGAGGAGAAAGTGAGAGACTAGGGCAGAGAGATCTAGAGAAAGGGTAGAAGGAGAGGGAGTAAGAGAGAGTGGAGAGAAAGAGAAGGGCAGTGAAAAGAGAAAGAGGAGAGACAGCATGGGAGGGAGAGGGGGGAGGGGAGAGAGCAGGGGATAAAAAAAAGGAGAGAAAAGGGGATGGTGAGAGGAAAAAAAAAGAGAAAAGACAGGATGGGCGAGAAAATGTGGGGGAGAGTTAGAGAGAGTGAGGGGTGGGGTGTGCTGTGTCTCCTGTGTGCAGGGGCTCCTGAAGTGTGCGCTGGGTGTCCTGTGGGGAGGGAGTGAGGTGAAGAGGGGAAACAGCGGGAAGGGGGGGGGGGGGGGGGGAGGCAGAGAGGATGGAGAGTAGGGGCATGAAAGCCATCAGCGCAGGGTCTCACCATTCACTAACACCGGCACTTCTCTCTTAGCCCGGCCGGCCCCTGGCTTGCTTTTCCGTCTGCCGCTCTACTGTGTGCGGCGTGCCTGCAAGTGACTCCCGTGTGCTGGGTGTTAGTGCCGCCGATCTCTGCCCTAGGTGTGCTGAGCGCAGGGGCTCCAGCCTCCTGCAAGCAGCCAGGCGCAGATCCCGTGCGCGCCGAATGTCCTGTCAGTGGCACGGGCTCCTGCAAATGAATCAGGAACCCGCCGATTTCCTGTGCACTGGGTCCCACCGCTGAAGGTAGACCGCGCTGCAGTAGTATATGGGGAAAACCAAAAGGGTGAAGGGGATAGCCTGCTGGGCCTTCGGGCCCCCCAAAGGCCCGGGCCCCATAGCAGCGGCATCCCCTGCACCCACGGTAGTTATGCCACTGTGACTAGGGGTCCCCCATATTTTAAGAACCAGCCCCAGGCCAAACCATCCAGCAGGGTAATGTCACAGCCGGGGGACAAGGTCCCGCAGCCAAAGCATTCATCCCTACTGACCAGTCAGCCTGGCCAGGGGCCCTGGGGGAGTGGGGTCGTCCCCCCCCCCCCTCGAGGACATCGAGCTGATTTAAGTGTAAAAAAATAGAATAAAAAAACTATTGTTTTTTACTGTGGAACTATGAGGCCCAGCAAGCCTCCCCCGCAAGCTGGGACTTGGAGAACCACAAGTCCCAGCCTGCGGAGCATTAAAGGGCCCGCTGACACTTGTAGTTCCACAGTAAAAAAGATAGTGAAATAAACAAACACTGACACACAATAAAAATAAAACTTTAATACATCCAAAGACCATAAATACTGATACTTACCTATCTTAAACCCGTAGGTAGGTCCCTGGGTCTTGGTCCGGTGCCTTGTCCTGGTCCGGATCCATGTTGGCATTTGACTTAATGTCGATGTCCATGTCGGCGGCCTCTGTCGGCGTCCATCCGGGTCCAAAGAAATCCATGGGGGAACAGTGGAAGAAAATCCAACTCACCCAGGTCCTCCTGTGAAGATCTGTCCTCTTGATCCGACGTAGTCCTGGTCTTCTGTCATCTTCCGTGACCTGTCGGCGACTCCATCAAGATCTTTTATCTTCCGCGCTTCACCATAGAATGATTCTATTGGCCGCTAGGCGGCCAATCAGGAGCTGAAAAAGTCGGCTCCTGATTCGCGGCCGTTTCACGCCAATTAGCAGCTGTATTTTCAATGCGGCTGCTTAGTAAATCAGGAGTCACCATTCTTTTAAATGGTGATTCCTGTCGTATTCTAACGATGGTGTAGACATTCGTATTTGTAAATACAAATATGAATGTCCCATCAATATGAATACGAATATTTGTATTTTTGGCATAGTAAATGCCAAAAATACGAATACACCCCAAAAATTAGTATTTTCCTAGGAAAATACGAATTTTTCCACCAATCCATATTAGTAAATTTCCCCCATTGTGTCAGCATATGCACTGCACAATCTCTTATATAATATATAATATCTTATAAAATACTGTATAATATCTTATATAATAGCACAGAACTTAGTGTGTGTATAACGCTGGGCGGAGTCATAGAGTGAACAGCGCCCCCCACCCAGCATTATACACACACACACACACACACCCAACGTGACAGTTCTGGGCTAAAGCGACTCCAGCCACTGGGCAGACAGGTGTCTGTAGTCGCTATAGCCCAGAACTGAGTGTGTGTATAACGCTGGGCGAAGTCATAGAGTGAACCCCGCCCCCCACCCAGCATTATACACACACACCCAGCGTGACAGTTCTGGGCTATAGCGACTGCAGCCACCTTTCTGCCCAGTGGCCCCCTCCATTCCCCCGGCCTCCTGCTCAACTGCACTCCCAGCAAACAGTTGGAGGAGCAGCAATCAGCAGCACACGCCGGTATACGCCGTCATCCCCTGCCCCATCTCTCACACTGATCCGTGGACCGTGGCGGAACTACTAGTGGTGCAGCTGCCGTTCAACTGCACCGAGGCCCAACAAGTTTATGCCGTGGGACCCGCTCCCACACAGGATAACTCCGCTACATGGCTGACAACCCCAGAGAACAGCCACCCACATCTGCACGGTGACCAGAATGGAAGGGAGCAGCTCGGTGAGGGGGAATGGGGTGGAACAGAGTTCCATCTCCACCACAGTCCTGAACAGTCATTCCAACAGAAAGAGAAGGGGGTTAGAACAGAGGTTCTAAGGCAGCGCTTGGTGAGGACAGAGATGATGAAAATACTCTGAGATTGGATGTTCTTCACATAAATTTTATACTTTAAAAAATGTTCTTCACATAAATGTTATACTTTAAAAATGCACACTATTAGTACAGTGTTAATACAATTTGAATTCATATAAAAAAACATACAACGTTTAAAAATTTAGGGTGATAAGCCTCTGCATGTTGTACCCGTTATTATGACCTGGTATCTGAAAGGTGAAAGTTAGTAGGGTATAGTTACCACTCAACGGGGAAGATGGCCCAAGTGCTGGGATTAGGTGGAAGGATTGCCAATGCCCACATTTTTTTCCCAGTGTCCTTCTGGATTGGGGGGGGGGGGGTTTGGATGTTGGACCCCTTGGGGCTGTGGCAATATTGTAAATCCTGTTGCCAATTGGCTGGTTGGAGTGTGGAAGTGTCTGGGTGATCCCAAAGTTCTTGCAATTTATGGGGGACAGATTGTGGGCCCCACTGGGCTAATGCACTTATGAACTTCCAACACGGGGTAAGTTGATGTTGTATTCCCAAGTGGAGGTGCCTAGCAGCTTTATCAAGGATCCTCGATAAAGCTGCTAGGAAGCAGCGAAACGCGTTGGAGACTCCACATTTCCTGGCTCTGCTGTACACCAACCTGCCCATTGGTTCATGTACCTGCTCCCATCCAGTCGAATTGCGGAAAGTCAATTTGGAAAACCTCCAGTGGCCCCTTCTCCAGGCCACCCACTAGAGAGGATCCACCGGCACCTCCACTTGGGAATACAACATCAACTTACCCCGTGTTGGAAGTTCATAAGTGCATTAGCCCAGTGGGGCCCACAATCTGTCCCCCACAAATTGCAAGAACTTTGGGATCACCCAGACACTTCCGCACTCCAACCAGCCGATTGGTAACAGGATTTACAATATTGCCACAGCCCCAAGGGGTCCAACATCCAAACCCCCCCCCAATCCAGAAGGACACTGGGAAAAAAATTTGGGCATTGGCAATCCTTCCACCTAATCCCAGCACTTGGGCCATCTTCCCCGTTGAGTGGTAACTATACCCTACTAACTTTCACCATTCAGATACCAGGTCATAATAACGGGTACAACATGCAGAGGCTTATCACCCTCAATTTTTAAATGTTGTATGTTTTTTTTATATGAATTCAAATTGTATTAACACTGTACTAATAGTGTGCATTTTTAAAGTATAAAATTTATGTGAAGAACATTTTTTAAAGTATAAAATTTATGTGAAGAACATCCAATCTCAGAGTATTTTCATCATCTCTGTCCTCACCAAGCGCTGCCTTAGAACCTCTGTTCTAACCCCCTTCTCTCTGTGCAACCCATCGGGTACGACTAACCCGACAGTGCAGCTGCTGCGAATTAGCCGCCCATACCCTGCGCCCTTAGGTGGTCACTTCCACACAGTGCCCACCAAACCCTGTTGTATTCCTACAGAAAAGCCTGTCCCATTGGCTTCTTCTACTGGCACAGCGTACGTTATGTCATGCCATCACCATGGCTGAAGTGAAGAAGTGCCACTATGAAAAGCAGGCTCTGTGCTTGCTGAAGACAGGGTGAGAGGGGGCTGGAGTGACTCAAAGGTGGGAAAGTTGCTGGAAGGACACAGGGCATGGAGCTACTGAGGGACATTGGCAGTGATCTACTGGAGTGACACAGACAGATGTGTATAAGCAGCATAACTGTGGACATTATGTGTACAAGGGGCAATACTGTGTGATTTAATATGAATCAAGGGCACTACACGCGGTGTAATGTGTATATGATTGTGCTACCGTGTGTTGTAATTTTAATTGGGGGGGGGGGGGTGTCAGTGTAAGGGGAAAGGAGTTCCACCACCTCTCAAGGAACACTTTAAGCCCTGATCACAGTGTAAAAAAAGATAATAATAAAAATAATAATAAAAATAAATAAGATACCTCCCCAGGGTCCGGTGATTGGTGCCCCTGCAAGGGCTGATGGTCTTCAGGGCTCCCTGTTGTTCCTGAGACCCCTGGAAGACCCATTGTGGCAGGTATAGACTGCTTAACATCCAATCTGAGTATGTGGATATATTTCTAAATAAATATGTCAAAGACTTACCATCATACCTAAAGGATACCAGCACGGTACTAAATCTCAAGAAAAATATCATATGGAAAGACACGTAATCATGGGTAATAATTACTGATGTGCAATCTCTCGAGTACCTCCTAACTGTCCCACTTTCCGCATACTGCCTTAGGCTGGCAGGGGGCAGTTGGGAGTACCCTGTCACCTGTGAATACGGTGAAAATACAGCGTGGCCTTGCAGGAACATTGCAAGTATAGGCTATGCCCCCTTTATGATAGGTCATGCCCACAAAATTTCAGGCGCACCTGCAGCTTCGGCCAGCCTGAAGTTTGGGCGGTATGTATACGTGTATTTAGCACTCAAAAAGGTATAGACGCATGTAGAGAGTTCCTAGACAAAGATTCACCCCTAACTTCTAACCACAAGTCTTTTATCTTTGATGTGATGCAGTTTATTCTTAGCCACAACTCTTAGAATATTTTAGACACATTTTAGAAGTGTGGCACTGAAATGGGAACAATCTTTGCACCCTGATTTGCAAATATGTCCATGGGAAGCTGGGAGAACACCTTTATATACAATAGCCATAATTTAAAGACATCATCTTTTAATGGTATATCGATGACATTTTCATCATATGGGAAGGCACCGTAGAGAGAGAGAGAGAGAGAGAGAGAGAGAGAGAGAGAGAGAGAGAGGAAACAACAAAATTAACCACTTCTTTACCTCAAAATATAAAGAAAGAATCCATTGAAATTATGGATCTAATATTGGTGGGGACAAAGTGATCATGAAAAATGTCATCAAGCAGGTTGAAACAAATAGTACCTTCATTATTGAAGTAACCACTTAAGAAAATGGAAGGAGAATATTCTCTATTCTCAATAGGATAAAGAGGAATTGCAGTTGAGTGGAAGACTATAATGAACAGCTGGAAACATATAGAAGTAGGTTTGAACATAAAAAAAATACCCCACCAATATCCTACGGGATGCCATAAAAAAACTAGGAATATGGATAGGGACTACCTACTTGTAATTAAAGAAAAAGCATATAACCATTATGAAGCAGTCATCGGGAATTCCCTCAGGAATCTTTGGGATATTTTCCTTATGGACAACCTACCAACCAGACCAGAGATCTCCTTCAAGAAATCAAAAAGTCTACAGGATATATTGGCCCCAGTATGTTAACAGAGGGTGCAGCCACCAACATATCTATGCCTAGATGTACTGGGTCCTTTAAATGTGGAAAAATGTATTGTCTGCAAATATTTACACCCCAATAGAAAAAACTTTTTTCGATACTGGAAACAAAAAGGAATACAAAATAAAGGACTTCATGAACTGCAACACTCCATCAGTCATTTATCTAGGAATGTTTGTGTGGTAAAAAAAAAAAATTGTTGGGAAAACCAAGCGACCTTTTAAACTGAGAATACAAGAACATATCCGAAACATCGAAAATAAAGTGGAACATCACGCTGTTCCCAAACATTCACCTTTAAGGCTATTGAACTTGTTAAACTTGGGGAAAGTGGAGGAGATCAATTACACACTATGCATCCTATGGGCTTCAACGAGAACTTTAAGATTGCCTCATTTTTAGAAGGAGCTGTCCGGATCTTGTACTATTCACACCCTCCCTCCATACTCAGCTTTTTATATTCATACACTCTTATCATGTATCAATCACACAATATAATAATAAACTATATTTATGCTCTGTGTCTTTAAGCTTTTCATTTATGGTCTACAGTCAAACCGTTCAGAGAATGCCCAACCTCGTCTGATCTTGGAAGCGAAGCACTGCTGGGCCTGTCTAGTACCAGGAAGGAAGACCTCCTGGGAAACCCAGGTGCTGTAGGGAGATTATGACCAAATACAGATGCAGCACCGGGGATCGCCGGACCCCCGCTAAACAAGAGCAGTTCCATCTGTACCATTAAGCATTGATTTATAATAGGCACTTCAAATGTTATGATTAAATATTATAATATGCACTTGCATTTAAAGAAGTCCTTTTATATATTATTATTCTTTCACATATGCATATATCATACTCCCAAAACTATGAAATGCGTGTTTAAATAAAATAGTTTGTTTATCCTGATGAAAAAGCCCAACTGGGCTTTGAAACGTTGATGCTTCAATAAACACTATTTTGCACATTAACTGAAGTCCGTGGAGTGCCGCCTGGTTCCTGTTATAGGAGCAACTAACCTACTATTCAAAACAAGGGGAAGGCACCCCGGCATTTCTACCATCACCCCTGCTGAAGGGGGCTGCAGAACTTGAGTGCCGGTCTACATGCTGTATATATATATATATATATATATATATATATATATATATATATATATATATATATATATATATATGTGTGTGTGTACAATGGATAAAGAAGCGGCGACTATTGTTTTAAATGTATTCTGCAGATGGAGAAAAAATGGTCGGTGAATGAGATATGGTAAATAAATATAAAAGTAATTTATTTGTGACACTACAGTGAATGAATAATAAAAAGAAGAATTTTATATAGAAAAAATAAAAAATAAAAATTATTTTTTAAAAAATCTTATAAACACAATTAAAATGTGGACATGAATAAAATGATTAAGTGCTTATCTTAAGAAGAAGATTCTGGAGGCTAGGAACACCAAACGCGTTTCGTCCTGTCTGACTTCATCAAGTCCATATAGGGACTATATTTAATAGGATGTGGATATCGAGTGGCTAGAGTGGATATTATGTAAGATATGCATGACATGTAAGGATGGTTATCAGGTTCACCATAAGATCATCACTGACATATGTTAACCTAGTTCAATAAAGACAGACATGATACAAACATACATAAAACAAAGAATCAACCCATAGGTGTATTTACCCATAGGTATTGTTGTTTATACCAGAGGGGAAAGCATTTGTTTTCACCCTCCCTGCTCCACTGTACCTACAAAAAAGATCGATGGAAATGGGACTATATAATTGTTTAAATCAAAAGGTAATGTCCAGACCCATAGGTGACAACATTTAAAGAGGAAGTCCACCATTATAGAAATACGCCATATGGCAAGTGTTCATTCAAACCCTTTGGTGAACATGTGTCGAGTTGCTGTATCCATTTCACTTCTCTTTGTTTCAAGAGTTTTTCACGATCACCCCCGCGTGTTGGGACGGGTATGTGATCGATAATCATACTTTTAAGACTTGCGATGGAATGTCCCTTGAGAAGAAAGTGGCGGGCGACCGGCTTATCGGAATTTTTCTTCTCCAGTGCCTCTCTTATTGAACGTCTGTGGTTCGCCATTCTTTCTCGAAATGTTCTGGTCGTTAGACCAACATAGTAAAAGCCACAAGGGCATACCAGGAAGTAGACAATAAAGGTAGACTGACACGAGACTCTGTGTTGTATTTTAATCCTCTGGGTGGTATGTGGATGGGCGAACGTAGGTCCCACCAGCATTGACCTACACGTCGTGCAATCTGCACAGCGGTAACAGCCATTTCTACCCATCTGTATCCAATTCTTATCCTCACGGGCCGGCATCATAGTTGGCCTCATTAGCATTTGCTTGAGGTTAGGACCTCTTTTGAACGAGACCATAGGTGGTATCTTGCTAATTGCCCCCAAGGAGGGATCCCTCGAAATGATCGGCCACGATTTTTTAATGGATTTTTGCAGCCTGTGGGACGCTGTGTTGAAAGTGGTTGAGTAGATCATCCTTTTATCGTCAAAGGGTGCCTTTTTAGTCTTGTCCTGAAATCTTAATCTTGCTTTCTCAAGACATCGCATAACCACCTCACTTTTATAGCCACGGGCCAGGAACCTACTGGTCATCTCGGCTATTTGACTTTCAGCTGTCTCCGCGTCTGAATTATTACGGAGAACCCGCAGATACTGCGAAATTGGTAGCCCCTCCTTTAGTTTCTCCGAATGATGGCTAGTAGCATACAGAAGCCCATTGCGATCAGTCTCCTTTCGATAGAGTCTATAGCCCAGACCACTCGTCTGTTTGAAGACCGTTACATCAAGGAAGTTCAGTTCATTGGTCCCCACATGTGAAGTGAATCTGATTGGGGAGTCCAGTAGGTTGAGATACTGGATCATCTCATTGAGCTCCACCAAAGTACCCACCCACACAATAAAAACATCATCGATGTAGCGCATATAGCTCATTATGTGGGTACGATATCTAGAGAGGATGAACTCATGCTCGTAAAAATGCATATAAAGATTTGCGTAAGCCGGCGCGAGGTTGGACCCCATGGCCGTGCCCCTGTTCTGGAAGTAATAACCCCCGCCGTAACTGAAATGGTTCTTAGTCAGAACCAGCATGGCGAGTTCCAGAAGAAATTCCACAGGGGGGCGGCCATGGGGTTCCTCGCCCAATGCTCTCCTCATGGACAGCAGACCACCCTCGTGCGGTATCACGGTATAAAATGATGATACATCAAGTGAGACCAGGAGGGCCTCCTGTGGTATTGGACCCAGTATCCTAATTTTCTCAAGGAAATCTGGTGTATCCTGTATGTAACTCTCCATTTTTTTCACACAGGGCTGCAGGAAAGTATCAACAAATACTGCCAAAGGCTGCAAAACCGAACCAATAGCCGATATTATTGGACGCCCCGGAGGTGCACTCATAGACTTGTGCACCTTCGGGAGCGTGTACAATATCGGACAAATAGGGGCATCGACCGTCAGATACTTGAAAATCTTCTCGTCTATCCATCTATTATTAATAGCACATTTTAGTCTGCTGTCAACAAGTTTTTTCACGTCGTACATGGGATTAATTCCCACCTTAGTGTATGTATCACGGTCCGATAATTGGGACATCACCTCAGTGTGGTAGGCGGTCCAGTCTTGCACCACGACTGAACCGCCCTTATCCGCTTGACGAATAACTATTTGGTCATTCTTTTTCAGATTGCCAAGGGCCACCCTTTGGGCTTCTGAGAGATTGTCAAATTTTCTCGTTGCTTCAGCCCCTTGCATATCACATTCAATTTGTCTTAAAAAAGTTTTTATGCTCGGATTCTGCGAGGGGGGGTCGAATGTACTAGGTCTAGAGAGAACAGACATAGTTTCTCTGTTGGTCTCAGAATCACTAAAAAATTCACGAAGTCTCAATTTCCTGGCGAATTTGAAATTGTCCACTGTCCAACTGAAATAATCGAAGTTTACTGTGGGGACAAATGATAGGCCTAAGCCCAACACCTCCAATTCGGCCAAGTTCAGTGGATAACTGGACAAGTTAAATACTATCCCAGGTGCTAATATCTCCCCTTTCGCCTTGATCCTGTTCCTCCTCCCGCCCCTCCTCGTGCGACGGCACGTACTGGCCGAGGTGGCCGGTCTACGGTATGGGCTGTGCCTGCCGCTAAAAAAGATGCTGAGGAGGCTCCTCCTGTGTCCTGTCTGGTGTCAGGGGCAGCTTCGGACTCGGAGTTGGATTGGGAGGAGCTATCAAGACCTCTGTTCTGTTTAAACCTATATGTGGCTTGTTGGCGTCTGCTATTGAAGTTTCTATTATCACCCTTCAACCATCTATATACCTGGTGGTTGGTATAATCAGCTTCAACTGTGGCTAATTTTTTGCGTTTAAACGTAATCAAATCTTTTTGATAGGAAGAGATCTGTTCAGAAAGTTTCACAACCCAATTATCAGATTTTTCTTTTACCAATGTATCGAGATACTTGGTGTTGAATTCCTTAATGGAATCTCTAACCTTGCCCAACTCGATCCCCACCTCCTCAATAACGAGGAGGAGGAGATCAAGAGAGCACTTGTTTAAGACTCCACACCACCGGGTACAGAAATTTAAGTTCCCCCTACCCAGAGTGGGGACATTTGCCACCCTGAAACCCCGCGGTATTTTTTTATTCCTGTGATAATCTGACAGGAATTGTCCGTGGAGGACCAGATCAACCTCCCTTCTTTTCAATTTGAGGATCTTATGGTACAAGTCAAGGGAGGATTCTACAGGTATTTGGCCAAAGTCAACATGATCAAAATATATTTTGTCTGCATCCTCGTCTGTGAGGGACACTAATAAGTCCTGAGCTCGTCTCAGAGTTATGTCATCCAATATTTGGAGCGGTTCTTGTGACATCACCAGTCTGGGTGATAATAGACACAGAAAAAAAGTATTGTCAAACAATAGTACTATACTCTAAGTAGTTAACTCTAGAGCATATCAAGAGTGTACAATAATAGGTAAACAATAACGATATAGACTTAACGACCCTCTACAGGAGATGCCGCTATTCAATATAATCCAAAATAGATTTTCAAGCAGTTCAAGAGTGTACAATAATAGATAAACAATAACGATATAGACTTAACGACCCTCTACAGGAGATGCCGCTAGCCGGACACAATTCAATCTAATCCAAAATAGATTTTCAAGCAGTTCAGAGGAAAATGACTATAGGGCTGTTGTATTCAATTTCTGCATCATCTGGATTTATCCAATTGACTAGCATATGGTACATAAAGAACGTACGAAACACACATTTAACATATAGATATACCAAAAAATAGGGCCTAGGTACTTTGGTGGACCCCGTATTGATAGATCCTTAATTAGGTATCCCAGACAGTGGAGCAGTTTTACCTATATAATAATTTGACAGTGGGTTGACTCCTTAAAAAACCAATCAGTGTAGCACAGGGGCTCAAGGGAAACCATCCCTAGTCCTACTCAGTGCTTAGTTAAAAAACATAGAAACCACATACATAGAATTTAGGAATCCAGAGGAGAGGTATAGCAACCAAATTTCCAACAGGGGTTCTTAGGACTGTAGGTGCAGGATTAAGGACATCAATCCATAAACATGTATTTTTGGAATCCGCACACAATTCATTGGATCATCACAGTTGTGCTCACTCCAAGGCACAGGACCATCAAATAAAGTTTTCGAAAGGAGGGCACTCACCAATTCGCAGAAAAAATTCTTTTTATTCAGTTCATTAAAATATTGAACTCACATAGTTGTCATCAACGTTTCGGTCCGCATTTCAGACCTTCATCAGGACAAGCATCAGGGCAACATGAGATCTTACTCCAACAGAGACCTAATGTGAAATGGTCCCATGGTGAACCTATATACCTATCCAGACAGGAAGTGTCACCCATCAACCAATGGTATTCCACTCACTCATAATACACATATTAGGCGATGTAGGTATAGTTTAGAGACATTCAGGGTGTAATGACCCTCTAAAGAGCAAGGTAATATTGATCAACCCACAAAATTCATATGTAAAACAGCGGCGATACACACCACCTTAGTCTGATTTGGCGTGCGTTCCATTTCAATGGAACGCACCGCCATCTTGTTTCCGTCGCCGGCGTATTCAATAGCAAAACAATTTCACAGTAATGACACACATGATGAACATATTTAGTGCGCCCCCTCACCTCCATCTCGCCCAATCTGCAATATATAAGGCTGTCGGACCGATCGTCCGCACAGCTGCCTCAGCATCATGAAGTGTACGCGTCCTCCCGGAAGTGACGCGTAACGCGTATATCCGGTTGTCATGCGGTGCACAGCGCGATGTATGCGCTCCAGCACCTAGCAACCGTGCGGGCTATGATGTTTGGACACAGCGTCCATAATGTGCTTGATTAACGAAATGACGTATATACTTCAATAACCCGCCCATATAGGGACTATATTTAATAGGATGTGGATATCGAGTGGCTAGAGTGGATATTATGTAAGATATGCATGACATGTAAGGATGGTTATCAGGTTCACCATAAGATCATCACTGACATATGTTAACCTAGTTCAATAAAGACAGACATGATACAAACATACATAAAACAAAGAATCAACCCATAGGTGTATTTACCCATAGGTATTGTTGTTTATACCAGAGGGGAAAGCATTTGTTTTCACCCTCCCTGCTCCACTGTACCTACAAAAAAGATCGATGGAAATGGGACTATATAATTGTTTAAATCAAAAGGTAATGTCCAGACCCATAGGTGACAACATTTAAAGAGGAAGTCCACCATTATAGAAATACGCCATATGGCAAGTGTTCATTCAAACCCTTTGGTGAACATGTGTCGAGTTGCTGTATCCATTTCACTTCTCTTTGTTTCAAGAGTTTTTCACGATCACCCCCGCGTGTTGGGACGGGTATGTGATCGATAATCATACTTTTAAGACTTGCAATGGAATGTCCCTTGAGAAGAAAGTGGCGGGCGACCGGCTTATCGGAATTTTTCTTCTCCAGTGCCTCTCTTATTGAACGTCTGTGGTTCGCCATTCTTTCTCGAAATGTTCTGGTCGTTAGACCAACATAGTAAAAGCCACAAGGGCATACCAGGAAGTAGACAATAAAGGTAGACTGACACGAGACTCTGTGTTGTATTTTAATCCTCTGGGTGGTATGTGGATGGGCGAACGTAGGTCCCACCAGCATTGACCTACACGTCGTGCAATCTGCACAGCGGTAACAGCCATTTCTACCCGTCTGTATCCAATTCTTATCCTCACGGGCCGGCATCATAGTTGGCCTCATTAGCATTTGCTTGAGGTTAGGACCTCTTTTGAACGAGACCATAGGTGGTAACTTGCTAATTGCCCCCAAGGAGGGATCCCTCGAAATGATCGGCCACGATTTTTTAATGGATTTTTGCAGCCTGTGGGACGCTGTGTTGAAAGTGGTTGAGTAGATCATCCTTTTATCGTCAAAGGGTGCCTTTTTAGTCTTGTCCTGAAATCTTAATCTTGCTTTCTCAAGACATCGCATAACCACCTCACTTTTATAGCCACGGGCCAGGAACCTACTGGTCATCTCGGCTATTTGACTTTCAGCTGTCTCCGCGTCTGAATTATTACGGAGAACCCGCAGATACTGCGAAATTGGTAGCCCCTCCTTTAGTTTCTCCGAATGATGGCTAGTAGCATACAGAAGCCCATTGCGATCAGTCTCCTTTCGATAGAGTCTATAGCCCAGACCACTCGTCTGTTTGAAGACCGTTACATCAAGGAAGTTCAGTTCATTGGTCCCCACATGTGAAGTGAATCTGATTGGGGAGTCCAGTAGGTTGAGATACTGGATCATCTCATTGAGCTCCACCAAAGTACCCACCCACACAATAAAAACATCATCGATGTAGCGCATATAGCTCATTATGTGGGTACGATATCTAGAGAGGATGAACTCATGCTCGTAAAAATGCATATAAAGATTTGCGTAAGCCGGCGCGAGGTTGGACCCCATGGCCGTGCCCCTGTTCTGGAAGTAATAACCCCCGCCGTAACTGAAATGGTTCTTAGTCAGAACCAGCATGGCGAGTTCCAGAAGAAATTCCACAGGGGGGCGGCCATGGGGTTCCTCGCCCAACGCTCTCCTCATGGACAGCAGACCACCCTCGTGCGGTATCACGGTATAAAGTGATGATACATCAAGTGAGACCAGGAGGGCCTCCTGTGGTATTGGACCCAGTATCCTAATTTTCTCAAGGAAATCTGGTGTATCCTGTATGTAACTCTCCATTTTTTTCACACAGGGCTGCAGGAAAGTATCAACAAATACTGCCAAAGGCTGCAAAACCGAACCAATAGCCGATATTATTGGACGCCCCGGAGGTGCACTCATAGACTTGTGCACCTTCGGGAGCGTGTACAATATCGGACAAATAGGGGCATCGACCGTCAGATACTTGAAAATCTTCTCGTCTATCCATCTATTATTAATAGCACATTTTAGTCTGCTGTCAACAAGTTTTTTCACGTCGTACATGGGATTAATTCCCACCTTAGTGTATGTATCACGGTCCGATAATTGGGACATCACCTCAGTGTGGTAGGCGGTCCAGTCTTGCACCACGACTGAACCGCCCTTATCCGCTTGATGAATAACTATTTGGTCATTCTTTTTCAGATTGCCAAGGGCCACCCTTTGGGCTTCTGAGAGATTGTCAAATTTTCTCGTTGCTTCAGCCCCTTGCATATCACATTCAATTTGTCTTAAAAAAGTTTTTATGCTCGGATTCTGCGAGGGGGGGTCGAATGTACTAGGTCTAGAGAGGTCTAGAGGTCTAGAGGTCCACCAAAGTACCTAGGCCCTCTTTTTTGGTATATCTATATGTTAAATGTGTGTTTCGTACGTTCTTTATGTACCATATGCTAGTCAATTGGATAAATCCAGATGATGCAGAAATTGAATACAACAGCCCTATAGTCATTTTCCTCTGAACTGCTTGAAAATCTATTTTGGATTAGATTGAATTGTGTCCGGCTAGCGGCATCTCCTGTAGAGGGTCGTTAAGTCTATATCGTTATTGTTTATCTATTATTGTACACTCTTGAACTGCTTGAAAATCTATTTTGGATTATATTGAATAGCGGCATCTCCTGTAGAGGGTCGTTAAGTCTATATCGTTATTGTTTACCTATTATTGTACACTCTTGATATGCTCTAGAGTTAACTACTTAGAGTATAGTACTATTGTTTGACAATACTTTTTTTCTGTGTCTATTATCACCCAGACTGGTGATGTCACAAGAACCGCTCCAAATATTGGATGACATAACTCTGAGACGAGCTCAGGACTTATTAGTGTCCCTCACAGACGAGGATGCAGACAAAATATATTTTGATCATGTTGACTTTGGCCAAATACCTGTAGAATCCTCCCTTGACTTGTACCATAAGATCCTCAAATTGAAAAGAAGGGAGGTTGATCTGGTCCTCCACGGACAATTCCTGTCAGATTATCACAGGAATAAAAAAATACCGCGGGGTTTCAGGGTGGCAAATGTCCCCACTCTGGGTAGGGGGAACTTAAATTTCTGTACCCGGTGGTGTGGAGTCTTAAACAAGTGCTCTCTTGATCTCCTCCTCCTCGTTATTGAGGAGGTGGGGATCGAGTTGGGCAAGGTTAGAGATTCCATTAAGGAATTCAACACCAAGTATCTCGATACATTGGTAAAAGAAAAATCTGATAATTGGGTTGTGAAACTTTCTGAACAGATCTCTTCCTATCAAAAAGATTTGATTACGTTTAAACGCAAAAAATTAGCCACAGTTGAAGCTGATTATACCAACCACCAGGTATATAGATGGTTGAAGGGTGATAATAGAAACTTCAATAGCAGACGCCAACAAGCCACATATAGGTTTAAACAGAACAGAGGTCTTGATAGCTCCTCCCAATCCAACTCCGAGTCCGAAGCTGCCCCTGACACCAGACAGGACACAGGAGGAGCCTCCTCAGCATCTTTTTTAGCGGCAGGCACAGCCCATACCGTAGACCGGCCACCTCGGCCAGTACGTGCCGTCGCACGAGGAGGGGCGGGAGGAGGAACAGGATCAAGGCGAAAGGGGAGATATTAGCACCTGGGATAGTATTTAACTTGTCCAGTTATCCACTGAACTTGGCCGAATTGGAGGTGTTGGGCTTAGGCCTATCATTTGTCCCCACAGTAAACTTCGATTATTTCAGTTGGACAGTGGACAATTTCAAATTCGCCAGGAAATTGAGACTTCGTGAATTTTTTAGTGATTCTGAGACCAACAGAGAAACTATGTCTGTTCTCTCTAGACCTAGTACATTCGACCCCCCCTCGCAGAATCCGAGCATAAAAACTTTTTTAAGACAAATTGAATGTGATATGCAAGGGGCTGAAGCAACGAGAAAATTTGACAATCTCTCAGAAGCCCAAAGGGTGGCCCTTGGCAATCTGAAAAAGAATGACCAAATAGTTATTCGTCAAGCGGATAAGGGCGGTTCAGTCGTGGTGCAAGACTGGACCGCCTACCACACTGAGGTGATGTCCCAATTATCGGACCGTGATACATACACTAAGGTGGGAATTAATCCCATGTACAACGTGAAAAAACTTGTTGACAGCAGACTAAAATGTGCTATTAATAATAGATGGATAGACGAGAAGATTTTCAAGTATCTGACGGTCGATGCCCCTATTTGTCCGATATTGTACACGCTCCCGAAGGTGCACAAGTCTATGAGTGCACCTCCGGGGCGTCCAATAATATCGGCTATTGGTTCGGTTTTGCAGCCTTTGGCAGTATTTGTTGATACTTTCCTGCAGCCCTGTGTGAAAAAAATGGAGAGTTACATACAGGATACACCAGATTTCCTTGAGAAAATTAGGATACTGGGTCCAATACCACAGGAGGCCCTCCTGGTCTCACTTGATGTATCATCACTTTATACCGTGATACCGCACGAGGGTGGTCTGCTGTCCATGAGGAGAGCGTTGGGCGAGGAACCCCATGGCCGCCCCCCTGTGGAATTTCTTCTGGAACTCGCCATGCTGGTTCTGACTAAGAACCATTTCAGTTACGGCGGGGGTTATTACTTCCAGAACAGGGGCACGGCCATGGGGTCCAACCTCGCGCCGGCTTACGCAAATCTTTATATGCATTTTTACGAGCATGAGTTCATCCTCTCTAGATATCGTACCCACATAATGAGCTATATGCGCTACATCGATGATGTTTTTATTGTGTGGGTGGGTACTTTGGTGGAGCTCAATGAGATGATCCAGTATCTCAACCTACTGGACTCCCCAATCAGATTCACTTCACATGTGGGGACCAATGAACTGAACTTCCTTGATGTAACGGTCTTCAAACAGACGAGTGGTCTGGGCTATAGACTCTATCGAAAGGAGACTGATCGCAATGGGCTTCTGTATGCTACTAGCCATCATTCGGAGAAACTAAAGGAGGGGCTACCAATTTCGCAGTATCTGCGGGTTCTCCGTAATAATTCAGACGCGGAGACAGCTGAAAGTCAAATAGCCGAGATGACCAGTAGGTTCCTGGCCCGTGGCTATAAAAGTGAGGTGGTTATGCGATGTCTTGAGAAAGCAAGATTAAGATTTCAGGACAAGACTAAAAAGGCACCCTTTGACGATAAAAGGATGATCTACTCAACCACTTTCAACACAGCGTCCCACAGGCTGCAAAAATCCATTAAAAAATCGTGGCCGATCATTTCGAGGGATCCCTCCTTGGGGGCAATTAGCAAGATACCACCTATGGTCTCGTTCAAAAGAGGTCCTAACCTCAAGCAAATGCTAATGAGGCCAACTATGATGCCGGCCCGTGAGGATAAGAATTGGATACAGACGGGTAGAAATGGCTGTTACCGCTGTGCAGATTGCACGACGTGTAGGTCAATGCTGGTGGGACCTACGTTCGCCCATCCACATACCACCCAGAGGATTAAAATACAACACAGAGTCTCGTGTCAGTCTACCTTTATTGTCTACTTCCTGGTATGCCCTTGTGGCTTTTACTATGTTGGTCTAACGACCAGAACATTTCGAGAAAGAATGGCGAACCACAGACGTTCAATAAGAGAGGCACTGGAGAAGAAAAATTCCGATAAGCCGGTCGCCCGCCACTTTCTTCTCAAGGGACATTCCATCGCAAGTCTTAAAAGTATGATTATCGATCACATACCCGTCCCAACACGCGGGGGTGATCGTGAAAAACTCTTGAAACAAAGAGAAGTGAAATGGATACAGCAACTCGACACATGTTCACCAAAGGGTTTGAATGAACACTTGCCATATGGCGTATTTCTATAATGGTGGACTTCCTCTTTAAATGTTGTCACCTATGGGTCTGGACATTACCTTTTGATTTAAACAATTATATAGTCCCATTTCCATCGATCTTTTTTGTAGGTACAGTGGAGCAGGGAGGGTGAAAACAAATGCTTTCCCCTCTGGTATAAACAACAATACCTATGGGTAAATACACCTATGGGTTGATTCTTTGTTTTATGTATGTTTGTATCATGTCTGTCTTTATTGAACTAGGTTAACATATGTCAGTGATGATCTTATGGTGAACCTGATAACCATCCTTACATGTCATGCATATCTTACATAATATCCACTCTAGCCACTCGATATCCACATCCTATTAAATATAGTCCCTATATGGGCGGGTTATTGAAGTATATACGTCATTTCGTTAATCAAGCACATTATGGACGCTGTGTCCAAACATCATAGCCCGCACGGTTGCTAGGTGCTGGAGCGCATACATCGCGCTGTGCACCGCATGACAACCGGATATACGCGTTACGCGTCACTTCCGGGAGGACGCGTACACTTCATGATGCTGAGGCAGCTGTGCGGACGATCGGTCCGACAGCCTTATATATTGCAGATTGGGCGAGATGGAGGTGAGGGGGCGCACTAAATATGTTCATCATGTGTGTCATTACTGTGAAATTGTTTTGCTATTGAATACGCCGGCGACGGAAACAAGATGGCGGTGCGTTCCATTGAAATGGAACGCACGCCAAATCAGACTAAGGTGGTGTGTATCGCCGCTGTTTTACATATGAATTTTGTGGGTTGATCAATATTACCTTGCTCTTTAGAGGGTCATTACACCCTGAATGTCTCTAAACTATACCTACATCGCCTAATATGTGTATTATGAGTGAGTGGAATACCATTGGTTGATGGGTGACACTTCCTGTCTGGATAGGTATATAGGTTCACCATGGGACCATTTCACATTAGGTCTCTGTTGGAGTAAGATCTCATGTTGCCCTGATGCTTGTCCTGATGAAGGTCTGAAATGCGGACCGAAACGTTGATGACAACTATGTGAGTTCAATATTTTAATGAACTGAATAAAAAGAATTTTTTCTGCGAATTGGTGAGTGCCCTCCTTTCGAAAACTTTATATATATATATATATATATATATATATATATTGGCAGTGTCAAACTTACGTATGTCGACCCTTTTCAATTTTGACCTAGTCACTGTCGACCATTAGTGGTTGACCTAGTTACTGTCGACCTGGACATTGTCTATAATCTATACCGTGACAGCACAGACAGTGTGGTAGGCCTTCCACCCTGTCTGATCTAGTAGACAGTAGGCAAGACTGGGCCAAGATGGTGGAAATCGCAATACCACTCCCTGCAGTCCCTTGGGTGCTCAAATGATAATTATATAAAAAGGCAACCATAGTTTACACACTGTCTGTTATAATAACAGAAGCGTTGGAGTGGCGATTTGGCATTCGGTGCACTGTAATATCCCTTCACAATAATAACCTGGGTCAAATCCGGGTTGTTGCTGGGTCGATCCAGGTCTCTGGAAAAGAGTGAAAAGGGGTGGGACAGAGGTGGAGCTACAGAAGTGGCTACTTATTTGGGGGCATGGTCAGGCCTTGTCAGGCCTGGCTGCGAGTGGCAGCGCACCCACTGACGGGGGAGCCAAGCGGGTCACCGCCGTGTGCAGAGGTGCACGCGGTGACGCCGGTTCCCCTTTCCTCTTATCCTGCTGTGCCTTCCATGGCTGGCACCCCGCTAGGGGACACTGGCTCGCTAGCCGGGTGGCCTGTCCCCGGAGTGGCACACAGCACCCCTGTGCGCGCGTCCAGCTGGCATGGCTCTAGGCCTATGTCGGCTGCCGGGTCACCTGACAGGGTCTGCGGGGGTAGCCCCCTGCAGGTTATTACTGGGGGACCAGGTTTGGGAGTATTCTCCTCATTGGGGCCTGCAATATTTGCCGGGCACCTTGCCTTAGGCCCTCCTTGCACTCCGCCATCGGGCACCTGCTGTCATCCAGCAAGGATGCCGGCCTAGGGGCGATGCAGGACGGTCGGACGGCCGCGCCTCGCCATGCCCCTCTGAGGGTTTCCCCTCTCCGGACCCCGCCCCTTCTGGGCTGCATCCCCCTGGCAGCAGGGGCGCTCCCGAGGCCCAGCACCCAGGGTATTTAGGGCAGTTGCCATAGCCGACGGGCCCCAGTTTCTCCATTCCCATTATGGGACCGGGCAGCAGCCCCCCCCCCCCCCGACATCGTTACCCGCTTCCACTGGCGGGGTTGTCGGAATGTGGTGGCCATAGAAAGGGCCAGGAGGAAGGTGAACCACGCTGTGTCCCGGTATGTGGTGTCTAAAGGAGACCCCCAGTTTATATAGGCCAGACGGAGTTCATCTTTCGGACTCCAGTATGGCGGTGTTCTTACAGGATGTGTTCTCTAGTTTAGGTTAGTTTGGTAGTTTAGGTTTTATTTGTTTTGGGTGGCCGGGCCTGGTTCCGCATGGTGATCCGGCGGGGTCTTTGGAACCGAGGCAGTGGCGAGAAGGCGCTCTCGACCAGAACTCAGGTGGGGTATCAGGTGGTCTCTGTACGGTATTGCCCCCCCTTTGCCAGGACGGCGGGAGAGTCCTGACTCAACGCGGTGGGACGTTGGGCACTTCCTGGAATTGTCCTCATCAGGCCATAGGAGGGGGTGGCATGTCCGGCACAGCGCAGGCTGTACCCATATTAAGGGATGTTAGCGGATTGGGGCGCTCTGGGCGCTGCCATGAGTAACATCCGTGGTTGATGCTGGTCTCAAGTGCTTTTCTTTGCCATCCCTTAACAAATAGGGTCATATCAGTTACAATAAATATTCCATGACCTTTACACTTACGCAGTTGGTGTCCGTGTCTTATTTTTAGTATAAGGTGTTTCTAGTTATTTCTAGGCATAAGAGTTAAGTAAATGTATAGGCCAAGCAGCATAATTCACTAGGCGCCTTAACTGTAGGAACAAATTGGCCTTAGTGGCTTGAATCTGATATTATGAATGTTTATACTGCAGTACAAGAGTTAGACACTAGAGGGCGGCTTTGCTTTACAACAAACTCTGTAATACCATTAACCTATTATGACTTTCAGTTTGGATTAAGCAGTGTTCCAGGGGGCAGATCACCTGATATAGACAGATGCTTTACAAATCACCGGCCATTAAAATGCTGACAGAGCTGAGCAAGTCAAACAGCAAATGGCACATTGGAGAATCCCCTTGCTTAGCTTCTCAGTCACTGCAATCGCCGGCACCTGGTCTGCCGCTGGGAAATATGCCTGGTAGAAAAGACTGGGGCTGGATTCCTGATGCACAAATCCAAATCTAAAAGTACTTGGCACTATAATCGCAGATGGGCAGGAGCAATATGAGGTCAAATTAACATTTAAAATCTAGTTTGAAACAAAAAAAACCCCTAAAATTCACTATATTAAAAAGCAGCGCCGTAACTAGGTGTGTGCCAACGGTGCGTTTACCACAGCGCATATGCAATGACAGTGCACCGCTGGCACCCACCTCTGCAGGGAAAATACTGACTGGTTGGGATCATTTGGTCTATAGCATGATGGTAGACAGTCACTGGGTCGACACCATTAGGTCGACATGGGAAAAGGTCACAAGGTCATTAGTTTGAAAGTTTGTTAGTTTGACAGGTCGTTAGTTCGACAATGTCTAGGTCGACAGTGAAAAGGTCGACATGGGTTTTTTGACTGTTTTTTTACCTGTATGTCAACACAGTCGACATGGACACAGTTTAAAGTGAGCTCGCAATGCGTCGGCACACTATTGTATTCTCCCACCACGCCATAGTGGATGGTAGGGCATGAAATACCACCTGTCGGCACATGTTGGCTCAAAAAACAGTGAAAAACCCCATGTCGACCTTTTGACTGTCGACCTAGACACTGTTGAACTAATGACCTGTCGAACTAACGACCTGTCAACCTAGAACCATGTTGACATTTTCCTATGTCAACCTAATGGCGTCGACCGAATGACTGTCTACCATCAGGCTGTAGACCAAATGACCGCATCCCATACTGACTGCTTTAGTTTTACACTGCAATATAGATCTCACTTTGAAGTAAAACCCCACCCAAATCTAATTCTCTCTGCACAAGTTACATCTGCCCCACCTGCAGTACACATGGTTTTGTCCATCTAAGAAGGATTTTTTCCAGAAGGAGTGAACCAGAATAAGGCCCATAAAGCAGGATAGGGTTATATTTACAAAACTGTATAGTATATGTTGGAGGCTTTCATTTTGAGTTCTTCAAATGCAGGGGCTGCAGCCCCCTCCCCACCCACTGGGACAATTATACCTGGAGCTCATGTTATGTCCATACACGTATTTCCTCTTCTACCATTCTACGTGTTCTAGACTGTAAAACGTATCTGACTTCAAGGTGATGTCAATGAGTATCAGAGGTCTAACCTATACATTTAGCAGGGGCTTGATGTTCCCGTTTCCAATGCAGCATAAATCTCCCATCCTATGCTTTGAAGAGACGTCTTTAAGAGTAAGCAAGTTCCCTAGCTGAAAGGTGTTTGGGTCAGAAGGACACTCTCCTCGTGGATAATATTTTGCGTTGATGTTCTAGCTCTTTATATTGTAGGACCGTGCAGTTTGGAGATAATATAAATTCCCCCCTCACTTATTATAGCATTGCCCAGCAGACAGCTCATATCTGATATCAAAAGAGACTCTTGGACCAAATGATAACTAAAACTCCATCTTGATAATCTCCTGTTCACTCCCAAGCACCTTCCCCCACCCATGGCACCCTTACACCTGACTCTCACCCACCCACCGCACCCACCCTTCCACCACCTGCGGCACCACCGCATCCACCTGTGGAAACACTACACCCGCCGCTCTCCATCCAGCAGTATACCCACACCCGCCCTTACCCCACCCACAGCACACCGGCCTCTCCCCCATCCACAGAACTCACAGACCCCCTTCCTCACCCTCGGCAACCCCGCGTCTGCCCCTCCAACTGATGCGCTACCCCACCCTATACCCCCTCCACCATCCATGGCACACCTGCACCCACTCTTCCATCACCCGCAGCCCCTCTGGACCTCTGCACCTATACGCCCCACACACACACCTAACCATCCCCCACCTGTGCCACCCCAGCAGCTGCCCACCTACAGTGCCATTGGACCACCAACCCCATCTGCAGCACCCTTGCACCCACCCCTCCCCCACATATGCCACCTCCACACCGCCTCATTTCACCACGGAACACCACACACCCCCGCTCCCCCACAAGTAGCATCTACATTCTCCCTCCCACATCTGCGCCACCAACCTGAACCTGGCCTTCACAGATATGCAGCACTTCTTGACTTCCTGCCCCATCCGCAGCACCAGGGGCTGGCTGGCAACTTTTAGCCTGGGGGGCAAGTCCAGAGCACTGGCCCATAAGTAACAGTGCATCGTTAAATTTAGGTTTTGCGGTTTAAAAATATGTATTAATAAAAAACAAAAAACAATAATAGGACACCACAGGCTGCTCCCCTTTATAATATCAGGACACCACAGGCTACTCCCCGTCTTATAATAATAACAGGACAACAGAGGCTGCTCCCCCTGTATAATATCAGGACAACACCGGCTGCTCCCCTGTATAATAATAGTACCCCCACAGGCTGCTCCTCCTATATAATAATGGGACCCCCACAGGCTGCTACTCCTGTATAATAAAAGTACACCACAGGCTGCTACTCCTGTATAATAATAGGACACCACAGGCTGCTCCCCTTGTATAATAGGACACAACAGGCTGCTCCCCCTGTCTTATTATAATAACAGGACCCCACAGGCTTCTCCCCCTGTATAATAACAGGGCCTTCACAGACTGCTCCCCCTGTATAATAATGGGACCCCCACAGGCTGCTACTCCTGTATAATAAAAGTACACCACAGGCTGCTCCCCCTGTATAATAGGACACAACAGGCTGCTCCCCCTGTCTTATAATCATAACAGGACCCCACAGGCTTTTCCCCCTGTATAATAACAGGACCCCACAGGCTGCTCCCGCTGTATAATAATAACAGGACCCTACAGGCTGCTCCCGCTGTATAATAATAACAGGACCCCCACAGGCTGCTCCCCCTGTATAATAATAACAGGACCCCCCACAGGCTGCTCCCCCTGTATAATAATAACGGGACCCCCACAGGCTGCTCCCTCTGTATAATAATAACGGGACCCCCACAGGCTGCTCCCTCTGTATAATAAAATTACATCAGAGGCTGCTCCCCCTTTATAATAACAGGACACATCAGGCTGATCCCCCTGTATAACATGACCCCACAGGCTGCTCCCCCTGTATTATTATTATTATAATAAAAATAATAACAACAACGGGACCCCCACAGGCTGCTCCCCCTGTATATAAAGGGACCCCCACAGGCTGCTTCCCCTGTATAAAAATAACGGGACCCCCACAGGCTGCTCCCCCTGTATAATAATAATAACAACAGGGCCCCCACAGGCTGCTCCCCCTGTGTAATAATAACAGGACACCCACAGGCTGCTCCCCCTGTATAATAAAAATGCATCACAGGCTGCTCCCCCTTTATAATAACAGGACACAACAGGCTGCTCCCCCTGTATAACATGACCCCCCACAGGCTGCTCCCCCTGTATAATATTAATAATAATAGGACCCCCACAGGCTGCTCCCCTTGTATAATAATAATGGGACCCCCACAGGCTGCTCCCCCTGTATAATAATAATAATGGGACCCCCACAGGCTGCTTCCACTTATAATATTAACTGGACCCCAACAGGCTGCTCCCCCTTAAAATAATAACTGGACCCCCACAGGCTGCTTCCCCCTGTATAATTACTGAACCTTACAGGCTGCTCAGCCTGTACAGTCCCTCTCCCTCTTACCTTGATGCCAGACAGTGAGGCAGGCTGCAGCATAGGGAAGATAGTGTAACGCACAGGCAGGAAATAGGTGGAACATACAGAGTCTCTGTAGTGGCCTCCTGCACTAAACATGTCCTCAGTGCAGGAGGCCGGCGGCCATGTTTATGGAGACCACTCGGAAACTGGTCAGTCTGGCTGCAGCAGCAGCCTCAGAACAATGGCGGCCCGCACGCAAAACGATTCAGCGGCCCGGGGGGCACATGGCACCCTGCCCCCCAGCCCAGCCCGCCCCTGTGCAGCACCCTCCCACCTGCCACTCTCACACCCGCAGCACCTGTGGACACCCTCCACCAACTAAAGTAGCAATGCAGGTGATCCTCCATATAATACAAACCATATTTCATGCAATAAAGGCGTTCACAGGTTAAGGGGGTGGAGCCCCTTACGATGGTGTGAAGAGCGACCCGCAGGACACGATGAATTACCTAGTTGTGTAATAAGAAATCAAATAGTTGGAGAGGACAAGTTCAAAGGTAATATAGCACAATACAGACCAGAGAAACGCGTTAAGAGCCTCTTTTCCTAACAAGACACCTTGGGGACACTATTGTTATCACCAAAGCGACAATTTGGTAACACACTGAGTCCACTCGAGACCCGGCAATTGCGAGTCCCGCCGCACAGCTCTCTCCGGACTGCCCCTCCCTCCTTTTCGGCATATGTACTAGCACTCATACGTTGGGAGCCGACCCCGCACGCCGCAGGTATCTCTAGCCCTGTGGCTCACCGTCTGGAGCCAGAGCTCTGTGCTCTCTGCTGAAGTACAGCTGCTTCTCCATTGCCGTCTGAAGCGGGCAAACGTTATCCTACCCGCTACCCACGACTGCTGGTCTCTGGAAGTGTGAGCTGCTGCTGCTGCTGCTGACAGCTACGGTAATAACACTCTGGCTTATAACTCTGATAACTGGTGAACTACATTGTTTTTTTGGGGTGTTGACATTGCCGACTCCACTGGATATCTAAAAAGGTGGCTCTTATGCCCGTCACACAGCGGTGTGACAGACTCTAATCTATAGACTGTCTGTGCGTCTATATTCCAAAGTTGGAGTTATCCCCTTTTCACCCGGAGGATCTGTGTTACCATATATTCATACTAAAATTGGATACAAAGTTCCATTTAAAAAACCAGCGGCTCATGGACTATCCCAGGGTTGCCTACCCTCCCGGAATGGCCGGGAGGGTCCCGGAAATCGGGTCCCCCTCCCGGCCCCCGGAAAGGGGGGCAACCCTCCCGCATTAACCCCAATCCCCCGCGATCCGCCCCTCGGCGGGGGGGTCCGTGAGTAAAATGACGCGATCGCGTAATTTTAACCCCGCCGTGCAATGCCTGAAATACCGGCAATGCACGACGGGGGCGTGACTAAAATGACACGATCACTGTAGGCACGCCCCCCAACATGGAAGCCCGTCTGTGGCTCCGCCCCCAATCTGTCTCTTAAGCTCCCGGCGATAGCCCCGCCCCCCTGTATAACGGAGCAGGCTGCCATCCCGGAAGGCAGCCACCAAAAGTCGGCAAGTATGGACTATCCTAGTGACCGTCTCTGGTGAGAAATGTGCATATAACTGTCACAGCGCTGTTCACATGTATTTATCAGAAATTATTACTGTGTCCCATGTGTGTCAATATTATTAATTCAGTTTAATTTTAAGGATTTACCATTTTTAACATGTTATTAATAAATATTACATTTCTGAATATTACAATTGTGGCAATTGCGCTCTCTTATTCTTGTAAAACTTAGGTCATATTGCAGTTTTATCTCACCAAGAAAAGGTAACTAACCATGGGCCTGATTCATATTTGTACACAAACCCGATGGCTACCACGATGTTGAGAGGTCTGTGCAGGCATGTGAATATTGGGTCTTGTGACATTGTTCACATTCCCCGTCAGGCGAAGCATGATTGGCATGTTTTGGCATTTGGGGAGGTGGTGTAACTACTGTAAGGCAGCCCCAGCAGCCGCTTGGGGGAGCAAGCAGCAGCAGGGTCTGTGTGGGCGCCGGCACCTGCTCGACACAGTGACATGCTGCTGCCTGCCGCTGCCCACTGACTGAGCACTGGAGGCTACTCAGCCACAGCATAGGTGGGGTCATGGCAGAGATGTCAAATTCCCCCACTGATTCAATGGACTGTACACAGAGCTGGCTATTGGCTACTGTGTACAGGATGGGCGGGCGGATGGGCGTGCTAGGGCGGCCTGGGATGCGTCGGAGCCAAGTGAAGCAGCAGTGTCTGCTGGTCTCTCTTCCTCTCTCCTGCTTCAGCTCCTCCGTTATGCATGTGACGTCATCACGTCACACGCTGGGGAAACATGCTGGAGAGGAGCCAGGAGGGGGGGCACCACACACTATTTGGCAGGGGGGGAGCAAAATTTATAGTTACGCCACTGATTTGGGGGGGGGGGGGGGGGGGCGGAACTCGGCACCATTTATCTCACCCATGTTTTGAAGGAGCAGTGTTGTTGGTTGCAGACTTCCTGGACCCTGTGTCTGAATCCTACAGATCCCGAGTCAGCTCAGGAGGCATCTATCTCCTAGAGATGTCTCCATCGGGTTTAGAATTTGGATGAAGTGGAATTGAATGCTGCTATGTAATCCCTTACAAACCTGAATCAGGCCCAAAGTACAAAAGATGTTCAGATGTATAAGTGTGCCCTGGTCTGTAGCGGTGTGCCCTGGTCTGTAGCGGTGTGCCCTGGTCTGTAGCGGTGTGCCCTGGTCTGTAGCGGTGTGCCCTGGTCTGTACCGGTGTGCCCTGGTCTGTAGCGATGTGCCCTGGTCTGTAGCGATGTGCCCTGGTCTGTACCGGTGTGCCTTAATTTTTGCCGCAATACTGTACATGGGCCTGTTAAGCAAAATGGTGATGCTTGCAGATGAACCTAACAGTGGGCCTGACTCAGACATGACTGCTGATCTGCAAATGAATCGCTAATCGCTATACACTCGCAAATCCATACGCAATTCCCGAACCATCAAATTATTTCCCCAGTGTGTGCAGATGTGAGTACCCTGACCCTTCCACAACACTGCGACAGGAACAGGCTGATCGAGTCCTGAGCTGACGTCACAGACCCTCTCCTAAAACACCTGGGCACACCTGCGTTTTTTCTGTCACTCCCAGAAAACGGGCAGTCACCACTCCCAAAAGCCGGCATCCTGTCAGCCAACTTCCGGACACTTTGCGTTACGACCCATAGGCAATATCTGTGGCTATTCGGGATCACGAACGCGCAGTCATTCGATAATCGCTCGATTTGTGAATTCGCTGATCAGGGATCAACTTTGAATTAGGCCCATTATGCCAACTGACGGAAAGAAGTGGATGGAGCGAGAGAATGAATCACTTGGCATTAGGCATGAATATAACAATGTCTATTTATGCAGAGCAATTATTGAAATGAGATATCGGCCTGAAGAGACAATTAGTACGGCTGCACTCTGGGTCGCCTCTTCGCTCTGACTGTGACACAATCATCTTCTCATAAATATAGAACCATTTCAAATGTATGAATGAAGTGGGAAGTTACAGGGGGGGTGTTGAAGAACTAAAACCTACACCCCTCCCTCAGAGGACAACTTTGTGTTCAGGATTTAGTAGAGATCATCCGAGTTCAACACTTGGACCTGGTGACGTTAGGTGTCATTGCTAGTCAATCATTTCATTGCCATTCGCTAAGCCTCTGATGACACCTCAGCTCATTTCTGCTCATCTCTCAGGGTGACTGCACCATTGGACCTCACACTCTTGCTTCTGAGCCTGGCTGGCATATTGAGGTCTTCCACCTGCTGGGAATATTGGCAGGGATTAAGGGACCCATTTATCAATGATCGCATTTACAATGCAATGAGGGTGGAATATTACCGCCCAGGATCGCATTGTAAAATGCGATTCTATCACCTGCGTGTACCATTCTCCAGACGCAGGGACAGGTCCCTGCGATGTGCTGAGCCGAAAGCCAGGGGGCCTGGGCATGCGTGGTTAGCGCTGACCGAACTGCCCCGGCAGAAGTGCGATCCGTAGCCCATAGGCTACAATGGGATAACGTCATCTCAGAATGGTGGTAGCCCAGGGATGCGATGCCCTGCTGCCCGATGTTGATACATCCGGCAGCTTCACATCGCCATAGAAACCTATGGTGGCAGTGCAGGGGGGGATCGCAGCAGGGATCGGTGATTCCTGTTGTGGTCCCTCCTGATACATTAGGATGATACTTAATAATTGCGGCTAACCCCCGAAAACTGGTGTTAGCCACAGATATTGATTGATAAATGGGACCCTTATATAGCCTTAGTCCACAGTTGACATTCACCCCCCCATGCGATTTGTGGCTTTTTGGGGGAGGGGGTGTGACTAAAGATGCAGATAATTTAGCCCCACCCCTCCTCAAAGACCCACAAATTGCGGGATTTACAGTAGTGGGGCAGGCGGTGCTTGACGACGTCTACATCAGGCTCCGCAAGTGCTGCTGACAGTCTCCTCTCTGGGCTTCTTCTGGAGAAGACACTTTACAGTGGCGTAACTATAGAGGGTGCAGCGGATGCAGTTGCTATGGGGCCCGGTGGCTTGGGGGGCCCGAGGCAATCCCCTGCACTCTCTATAGTTGTAAGACTGGCATGTCACTTCCTTGATAAAAGGACAGAGGTCAGAGGTGAAGACATTTCATGCGCAACGGCGCCGGCTGTCAGCTGCGCACAGCAGCACTGCTGCTAGTTTCCGTAAATCTATACATGAAGCGGCTAAAGCCTCCGTTCCCCGTCTCTCCACCCCCTCTCCCAGTAAGCAGCGCTATTAGCAGGCACCTGTCTGTGGCGGAAGAGCAGGGGCGTAACTATAGCACCGCAGCCCCCGCGGTCACGGGGGAGAGGGTGCTGTGCATGTGGGGCGCTGCAGTGCTATAGTTAGCTCCCTTCCGCCAGACCGCCGCCCGCAGCCTTACCTGTCTTCAGTGGTGGTCATTCTTCTGCTAGTGAGACAAACCAAAATAAAATGTCCGCCCCATATAGCAGACAGTTCTCTGAAACTGTCTGCTGTATGGGGATGGACATTTTGTGTTGGTCCGTCTCCATAGCAGAAGAATGAAGCCAGCAAGGGAGCCGGGACCAGTAAGACAGGTAAGGCTGTGGGCGGGGGAGGGGGGCGCCCCCCCCATTAACGGTGGGGGGTGCCCAATTCATAGCTACCACTGCGGAAGAGGCAGCTCTGAAGCTCAGGCTGCGGGCACACAACGGCGGCAGGAGACAGCACTTGGCTGCCAGAAGAACTTAGACTTCCAGGTTCAGATCTTTTTAATGTATTTGTATGCATGTCACACAGACAGAAATGGCAGGCATCACTCCAGAGTGTACTTTAAATTGATTTTATTCACACCAAAATTCCAGCATGTTTTGATGTCCTACCAAAACATGCTGGAATTTTGGTGCGAATAAAATCAATTTAAAGTAGACTCTGGAGTGATGTCTGCCCATTGTCAGGAACAACGGGGGTCCGCCCAAAACATTTTGGGGGTGAATTAAATACACTTAAAGTAGACCCTGGAGTGCCATCTGCCATTTCTAGAAATACACAGTATCCACAATAATATAGGCACCACAGCAAATGGCTATATATATTCCCTTTATCTTATCCAACAATTGTTTTGAGCTGCAGCGCGTCCTCAGAGATGTCATGGGATGTTTACCGTATGATGGGGGGCCCTTTAAAAATTTTGCTATGGGGCCCACATTGTTCTAGTTACGCCCCTGACACTTTAAGGTGGCCATACACACGCAGATTTATCTGCAGATCTGTCTGGTTGGAACAAAATCCTGGTTATGGATGAGAGCAAACGACAGTTGACTATTTGCTTGGAAATTCTGGAAAACTGACAAACTGTCACACATCCATAACCATATTTTTGTTCCAACCAGCCAGATCTGCAGATAAATCTTACTAGTGTATGGGCACCTTTAGACTTTAGCAGGATGCTATGGAAAGCCATCCACCCCGCCGCTCATATGCTGGTAATACCACCGCTCACCGCTGCCCCGTATACACTGGGCAGCTTTTAAGCTGAAACGGCAAAACTGAGCTGCATGGGCCTTTCCTCTGAATTCTCATTGGTGTATTCTAATTTCACATCCCAGACTTTCATTTCTCACCAGTTTCTGCAGACTGTACATGATATATGCTTATATGATCTAATAACTCTAATATATGTAATGAAATAAACTCTGCATAAATCATACACATGAAGACGAGGTTGACCCATTAGAAGATAATGTTGCCCCCAGCACATGCTCTCAGGATCTCCGTCTGATGTCTTACCTCATCTCCAGAGACGGTCAGCACACTCCTGCTTTTCTTCATTATAATGCTACATGCAGCGGGTCACGCCGGCACCCCTCTCAGCGCCAAGGCATATGTTCCCCAGTATTTATGTCCAGTATAAACCTTTTACAATCCAAATATAAACCCAAGTACAAGTATTGCTGGGGGCTCCTCCGTGTTACAGCTGGGGGCTCCTCCGTGTTACAGAATAAGTGTGCAATATGCGTTCTCCACATTCAGGGTCTTGCGCTTGAGACTCTAATCCACGTGTAAATCTGGCATCATATTTCTCCGGCCTGACACATACCATTATTTTCCATCTGTGAGGATACTGATAAAGACATTGCACATTCACAAAGGTTTTATTCTGCAGTTTGATATTGTAATCCCGGCTCTTCTGTGTAAGTGATGCATCTGATTTATTTTGCTGTCAGATAAGGAGACGCGTCCCTCTGCAAATAAACAAGATAAGTGGCAGGTCAGTCTTTTCATCCCAGTTATTTGATTTTTAAAACAGTCAAATTAAATAATGTTGTTGGTAATTGTATACAGTATTCCCGAGCAGTAAGAATTGTTGCAACACAATGTCTCGCAGTCAAAAGCCTTGAGAATAGTGGCGGATCCAGGTGTGGGGCTGCAGCACAATTCAAAATTCAAAAGTGGAGCCACACCCAATGCCAGTGAGTCAGTTTGAAATATCAGTTGGTGGCAGTGGGTGTGGCTCCCGTCCCGCTTGGACCTAGCAGTGTGGGCACGGTGGCTTTGGACAAAGCTGGAATGGACAAGCTCCCTAAATGGAGGAAAGTCACTGCAGGTGAGCAGCCTGACACACGAGTGCTGATTGCCTGATTATGTGACAGGTGAACTGCACACAGAAGAAATACAAGAGTCAGGCTGCATTTACACAGACCCCCCAGAGTAAGAAGAGTAGGGGCAGGATTCCAGCTACATCGGCAATGTACAGCCTCCATTCATTGCAGCTCATTATGAAATCTCATAATGCAATGCGTTTGTGGAATTGTTATGAACCTGTAGCGCCTGTCTGGATTTTGCCGTTGGTGTAATTTAATTCAACTAAATAAATTAACCACATGGAGTATTGTTCTAACCAAGCTGCTATGACGGGGTCACAAACCACAAAAGAAAACCAAAATTGAAAACATCCACACTAACACAGCACTGCAGGCAGATAGGGCCTTATTATAGTTCACTCTTTCTGACAAAATCCGTCTTAGATGGACAAAACCATGTGCACTGCAGGGGGGCAGATGTAACATGTGCAGAGAGATTCTGTGCAGTGAAAATACTGACTGCCTTATTTTTACACTGCAAAATAGATCTCACTTTGAAGTAAAACCCCACCCAAATCTACTGCTGCTGCTAGTGACGGCCATAAGGGTGGGCATTCAGCTGCTGCTAGTGATGGCCGCAAGGGTGGCTGCTGTTATCGATGGCCGTGCGGTTGCTGCTTGTGACGGGCGGATGAAAATGGCAAATCTGACATTTTGGGTTAAAAAAGGGTGCCCTCCAGCAGCCAGCGCTCTAGGCAGCTGCCTAATGGTAGCGCCGACCCTGCATATCTGTCAACATGTTCACAATGTCAACATGTGAAATGCCGACATTCTGCACAGACATGAGGCTTAATGTGAGAGTGTAGCACTAATATATATATATATATATATATATATATATATATATATATATATATATATATATATATATATATATATATATATATATAGCAGGGTTGGATAGTCCAATAAGGGCACTCACCAGTAAATCATAAAAGGTTTATTCAGGGTACATTACCAATCAGGCATAGTAGTCTACGTTTCGGCCACCAGGTGGCCTTTCTCAAGACAGGTCAGCTTAGACGTCCACACAGTACAAGAGTCAGGATACACTGACACTCATTCAGCAAGCTCCTTATAAAGCACTCCACTCTGATAGCATATAGTTCAGCTGTGTCTGTCTGTACGGGTGCTCAGTGTGCTCATAGCCCCGCACCCCACATGACCACAGTCTGATTTCTCATAGGTTACATAGCGCTGCTATTGCAAAATATAAAATGGCCGTGCGTTTCACACGAACTGCGGTGCGTTCCACCGTCCAGAACCAACATTAAAGCATGTCCATCGTAATTCTAAGACAGCGATTTCATACTAGGGGTACTAGTCAGACCTCCTAGGTGGTCTGGCTCACTTAGCTCGCGTCAATAGTATGCTTTTGAGAGGCAGAATATCGTGTATGTATAATTTCCAAAATGGCCGTGCGTGTCACCTCAAACGAGGTGCGTTCCAGCTGTTTTAAAAGCTGTCTTGTGGGTGCATTTAAATATAAAGAGCTGCAGTAATGTGTGCCAGTTTACAATCTGGTTAGTCCCAGCAATCACCTCCAAATAATCCAGATCATAATTCACATTATATATAAAACGAAGAAAGCAAGAAAAGAAGAAAAAGACATATTATCATAATCATAATATGAACATGAGTATGTCTATACACAGTATACGGCAATCTAGTATGTCACAAGCTTGTGTAAGCGCAAACTATTATATTTAAAGTTATACACACATATACCATCTATATTTGTATCATTGGTTATACTAGTAACCATAGTCATCTAGCGCAACTATGGCTTTGATATCAAAAGCAAAACATAATAAAGAAGAAAGAGAAAGAAAACATCCTGAGAACAAAATATCTTGTCCTCTAACGCACAAAACTAGTGTGCAATTAGATGCGAGATGTACTTATGGTCAGTGCCATCCTTATCATCGCACCACCACCGATCACCAAAAATCTAAAAAAATATTAAAGAAAGCAGTTTAATGGATTGTTCTCATTAAGGCCCCTGGGGGCAACCGTGTCCAGGTCAAAGATCCATTGGGCTTCACGTTGTCTCAGGGTCTTCACTCGATCACCACCCCTCAGGGGTACGGGGACATGATCTATTAACATCGATTTGATCGAAGCCACTTGGTGTCCGAATTCCATGCAATGTTTGGCTACTGGCTTATCCGTTCCCCCCGTGTCGAGGGCCAATCGGATAGTGTAGCGATGGTTCGCCATCCGCTCTCGAAAGGGACGTGTCGTCATGCCTACATAATAGGCTCCACATGGACATATCAAAATATAAATTACAAACGCCGATGTGCAGGTTAAGCGATGCTTGATTTTATACCGCTTCCCACTGTGTGGGTGTGCCACTGTATTTCCTACAAGCATGGCGTTGCATGTAGTGCACCCCTTGCAGCGTACACAACCTGGTTTACCAGATCGCAACCACTGAGTCCCCTTAGGGGTTGGTCTAAGTGTGGGACGCATCAGAATTTGTTGTATATTCGCATTTTTACGATAAGCTATCATGGGTGGTGGAATTTTGCGTAACCTTAGTGTGGTATCGCTTTCCAGAATCGGCCAATGTTTCTTATAGATTGCTTTCGCCCCATGGGCTGTATGGTCGAATGTATTGATGTGTACCAGACGATTATCCTTGGCCTGTATAGGTTTAGGATTGAGATGACGAGCTCTTGCTTTTGTGAGACACCTGTCGACTACCTGTGGTAAGTACCCTCTTTGTAGGAAACGCATTCTCATTTCATCCAGCTGGCTTGTTGCCAATGCCTCTGTTGAATTGGTACGTAGTACCCTGAGGAACTGAGATATGGGTAAGCTTTCCTTAAGGTGGACTGGGTGTTGGCTTCTTGCTTGTAGCAACGTGTTTCTATCCGTTGTTTTACGGTATAGTGTCGAACCAAGTGAATCACCATCCCTGAAGATGGTCACATCTAAAAACGTGATGGTTTGGTGGTCGATGGTGTGCGTGAATCGGATAGGCTCAGGCACTGTGTTGAGACCCTGTAACATCTCGAAAAATGTCTCTCTTGTTCCGGACCAAATTAAGAAAATATCGTCTATGAAACGAAAATAACATAACAATTTATCACCGAATGGTGAAACAATATATTTCTGTTCGTAGTTGGCCATATACAAATTGGCATACGCCGGTGCCAGGTTTGACCCCATGGCGGTGCCGTTTACCTGCAGGTAATAATCGGCACCGTACATGAAGAAATTTTTCGTTAAAACCAACTCCGTCAGAGACATGATGAATTCAATAGGAGGTTGAGTATGTTTATTCATAATCAGATGTTGTCTGATTGCCTGCATGCCATCGCTGTGTGGTATTACCGTGTACAACGATTGTACATCGAGTGTAATCAACCATGTCTCTGTTTCGGGAAGTTGCACACTACGAATCTTGTCCAGAAAGTCGGACGTGTCCCTGATATAGCTGGGAGTATTCAATACAAGTGGTTGTAAGTACCTATCGACAAATATTGCCAACGGCTGCAACAGTGACCCCCGGGCCGATATAATTGGGCGGCCAGGGGGGCTGTCCAGCCGCTTGTGCACCTTAGGTAAGGTATATATGATGGGCGTTATTGGGTGGTCAACCATCAATTGTTTGGCAGATTTCTCATCTATCCATCCAGCCGATACTCCTACGGAGATGGATGTGTCAATCTGTACCTTGAGTGAAGTTGTCGGATTAACAGTCAGTTTACAATAGGTGTCTTTATCACTCAGCTGGCGTTTTATTTCTAAGTCATAATCGGACCAATTTTGGATAACGACCGCCCCGCCCTTATCTGCGGGGCGAATCACTATCTCGGAGTTAGCTTTCAGGGCGGCTAAGGCCTGTCGTTGTTTATAGGTAAGGTTTTGATATTTGGGTTTGGTAGCTGAAATTTGTTTCATTTCGTGTTCAGTCATTCTCACGAATGTACTGATACTGGGATTATTAGAGGGTGGGTCGAATGTGCTAGTTTTTAATGGTTTGGGTTGTATTGCTTGACACATAGTTGGTTGTGGGTCTGGGAAAAATTCCCGTAGCCTCAACTTCCTACCAAAACGGTAGTTGTCAACCACCCAATTGAAATGATTATGGGGTGTGGTCGGGACAAATGAGAGACCTAGTGCTAGCACTGAGGTCTCTTCCTCAGTAAGTTTATATTTAGACAGATTAAATACCAAGTCTAGGTCCGTGTTTTTCTGTCCCTTCGGTCTCCACCCCCCGCGCCTCTGTTGGAGCCTCCGGCGCCTCTGCCTCCCCTGTTGCGGCGGTGGCCTGTTTGTTCTAAAAAAAGACCCTGTTCGCCTCTATTGTCACTAGAGTCAGTGAACTCTCCCTCCGAGGAGGATTTCCCTGAGTATTGATTGGGATTGCTGCGTGGTCTCTGATACCTAGGTGGTCTACGTCCTGTGGGTTTGTGACCCTCCCCCACCAGCCACCTATACACGGTGTGTGTTTTGTAGTCAGTATTCACTGTCTCTAGTTTCTTTCTTTTAAAGTGTAATAACTCCTGATGATATGTCTCGATTTGAGATTTTATTTTGTCCAGCCAAGGTTCTGATTTGTCACCAGACAATTTTTTAAGGGAGGTACTTTTGAAGCTTTCAATATCTGCGCGTACTTTTATTAGCTCACTCCCCACTTCTCCAACAACCAATAATAACAAGTCAGCTGAGCACTTGTTAAGTACTCCGCACCACCTTGAGCAGAAAGATGGATTGTTTCTGCCCAAGGTGGGTACGTTAGCTATACGGAACCCGCGGGGTATCTTCTTGGTGCGATGGTATTCACTGAGGAATTGACCGTGCAACAGGAGATCGGTGTTTCGTCTCCTGAGTTTTAATAATTTGTGATACAAATCTATTGGTGTTTCAGCTGGTAATTCTGCAAAATCTATTTGGTCAAAGTATATTTTATCAGCATCATCGTCAGTTAATGAAATAAATGTATTCTGGGCTGCAGCCAGTAAATCATCATCCAAGAAGACACCCGCGGTTTGTGACATAGTACCAATACCACTCTAAACTGGAAATCCGGAACAAGAGGACAATATTTTCAATAAGTTTTTGAGCCACAAAAATCAAAAAAACTATAAATCAAAAAAACTATAAAATATAAAAATGCGCAAAGTAATACAAGAGATACTCAGCAAAAAGAGAACCAAAAAAAAATACATATAGACAATCTCCACGTCCAGTGCTGTGCTAATCCAAAACTGTTATCCTAGACATCCAGCTGTAGTTTTGTAATAGCAAAGTTCATCAATTGTTTTATATCAATCGTGGGTGCAGGATAAATTGATCCCAGAGCCAGATTAGTCCAGGTCAACACAATACAAATCTTGTAATTCCGCACTCCCAGCCAACAATGTAACAAATTGCGGTGCTCCTTTAAGGTGACACAATGTGTCCCAATGTATAGCAGGGTTGGATAGTCCAATAAGGGCACTCACCAGTAAATCATAAAAGGTTTATTCAGGGTACATTACCAATCAGGCATAGTAGTCTACGTTTCGGCCACCAGGTGGCCTTTCTCAAGACAGGTCAGCTTAGACGTCCACACAGTACAAGAGTCAGGATACACTGACACTCATTCAGCAAGCTCCTTATAAAGCACTCCACTCTGATAGCATATAGTTCAGCTGTGTCTGTCTGTACGGGTGCTCAGTGTGCTCATAGCCCCGCACCCCACATGACCACAGTCTGATTTCTCATAGGTTACATAGCGCTGCTATTGCAAAATATAAAATGGCCGTGCGTTTCACACGAACTGCGGTGCGTTCCACCGTCCAGAACCAACATTAAAGCATGTCCATCGTAATTCTAAGACAGCGATTTCATACTAGGGGTACTAGTCAGACCTCCTAGGTGGTCTGGCTCACTTAGCTCGCGTCTATAGTATGCTTTTGAGAGGCAGAATATCGTGTATGTATAATTTCCAAAATGGCCGTGCGTGTCACCTCAAACGAGGTGCGTTCCAGCTGTTTTAAAAGCTGTCTTGTGGGTGCATTTAAATATAAAGAGCTGCAGTAATGTGTGCCAGTTTACAATCTGGTTAGTCCCAGCAATCACCTCCAAATAATCCAGATCATAATTCACATTATATATAAAACGAAGAAAGCAAGAAAAGAAGAAAAAGACATATTATCATAATCATAATATGAACATGAGTATGTCTATACACAATCTAGTATGTCACAAGCTTGTGTAAGCGCAAACTATTATATTTAAAGTTATACACACATATACCATCTATATTTGTATCATTGGTTATACTAGTAACCATAGTCATCTAGCGCAACTATGGCTTTGATATCAAAAGCAAAACATAATAAAGAAGAAAGAGAAAGAAAACATCCTGAGAACAAAATATCTTGTCCTCTAACGCACAAAAACGGCACCGCCATGGGGTCAAACCTGGCACCGGCGTATGCCAATTTGTATATGGCCAACTACGAACAGAAATATATTGTTTCACCATTCGGTGATAAATTGTTATGTTATTTTCGTTTCATAGACGATATTTTCTTAATTTGGTCCGGAACAAGAGAGACATTTTTCGAGATGTTACAGGGTCTCAACACAGTGCCTGAGCCTATCCGATTCACGCACACCATCGACCACCAAACCATCACGTTTTTAGATGTGACCATCTTCAGGGATGGTGATTCACTTGGTTCGACACTATACCGTAAAACAACGGATAGAAACACGTTGCTACAAGCAAGAAGCCAACACCCAGTCCACCTCAAGGAAAGCTTACCCATATCTCAGTTCCTCAGGGTACTACGTACCAATTCAACAGAGGCATTGGCAACAAGCCAGCTGGATGAAATGAGAATGCGTTTCCTACAAAGAGGGTACTTACCACAGGTAGTCGACAGGTGTCTCACAAAAGCAAGAGCTCGTCATCTCAATCCTAAACCTATACAGGCCAAGGATAATCGTCTGGTACACATCAATACATTCGACCATACAGCCCATGGGGCGAAAGCAATCTATAAGAAACATTGGCCGATTCTGGAAAGCGATACCACACTAAGGTTACGCAAAATTCCACCACCCATGATAGCTTATCGTAAAAATGCGAATATACAACAAATTCTGATGCGTCCCACACTTAGACCAACCCCTAAGGGGACTCAGTGGTTGCGATCTGGTAAACCAGGTTGTGTACGCTGCAAGGGGTGCACTACATGCAACGCCATGCTTGTAGGAAATACAGTGGCACACCCACACAGTGGGAAGCGGTATAAAATCAAGCATCGCTTAACCTGCACATCGGCGTTTGTAATTTATATTTTGATATGTCCATGTGGAGCCTATTATGTAGGCATGACGACACGTCCCTTTCGAGAGCGGATGGCGAACCATCGCTACACTATCCGATTGGCCCTCGACACGGGGGGAACGGATAAGCCAGTAGCCAAACATTGCATGGAATTCGGACACCAAGTGGCTTCGATCAAATCGATGTTAATAGATCATGTCCCCGTACCCCTGAGGGGTGGTGATCGAGTGAAGACCCTGAGACAACGTGAAGCCCAATGGATCTTTGACCTGGACACGGTTGCCCCCAGGGGCCTTAATGAGAACAATCCATTAAACTGCTTTCTTTAATATTTTTTGAGATTTTTGGTGACCGGTGGTGGTGCGATGATAAGGATGGCACTGACCATAAGTACATCTCGCATCTAATTGCACACTAGTTTTGTGCGTTAGAGGACAAGATATTTTGTTCTCAGGATGTTTTCTTTCTCTTTCTTCTTTATTATGTTTTGCTTTTGATATCAAAGCCATAGTTGCGCTAGATGACTATGGTTACTAGTATAACCAATGATACAAATATAGATGGTATATGTGTGTATAACTTTAAATATAATAGTTTGCGCTTACACAAGCTTGTGACATACTAGATTGCCGTATACTGTGTATAGACATACTCATGTTCATATTATGATTATGATAATATGTCTTTTTCTTCTTTTCTTGCTTTCTTCGTTTTATATATAATGTGAATTATGATCTGGATTATTTGGAGGTGATTGCTGGGACTAACCAGATTGTAAACTGGCACACATTACTGCAGCTCTTTATATTTAAATGCACCCACAAGACAGCTTTTAAAACAGCTGGAACGCACCTCGTTTGAGGTGACACGCACGGCCATTTTGGAAATTATACATACACGATAATCTGCCTCTCAAAAGCATACTATAGACGCGAGCTAAGTGAGCCAGACCACCTAGGAGGTCTGACTAGTACCCCTAGTATGAAATCGCTGTCTTAGAATTACGATGGACATGCTTTAATGTTGGTTCTGGACGGTGGAACGCACCGCAGTTCGTGTGAAACGCACGGCCATTTTATATTTTGCAATAGCAGCGCTATGTAACCTATGAGAAATCAGACTGTGGTCATGTGGGGTGCGGGGCTATGAGCACACTGAGCACCCGTACAGACAGACACAGCTGAACTATATGCTATCAGAGTGGAGTGCTTTATAAGGAGCTTGCTGAATGAGTGTCAGTGTATCCTGACTCTTGTACTGTGTGGACGTCTAAGCTGACCTGTCTTGAGAAAGGCCACCTGGTGGCCGAAACGTAGACTACTATGCCTGATTGGTAATGTACCCTGAATAAACCTTTTATGATTTACTGGTGAGTGCCCTTATTGGACTATCCAACCCTGCTATACATTGGGACACATTGTGTCACCTTAAAGGAGCACCGCAATTTGTTACATTGTTGGCTGGGAGTGCGGAATTACAAGATTTATATATATATATATATTTGTGACAAGGATCACACACACAGGGAGTCAGATGAAGACTTTGTTCATTATTTTATAATACAGGTCAAAACATAGCAGATTAATTCCAAAGGGCAAGCGTAGTTACAGGCAGCAGCATACAACATAAACAAACTCTTGCAAAAGGCTCTAATGGTCCCTACCAGAGCCCACACCGCGGCCTATCGCTCGGGCAGCTAATCCACCATCAAGAGCATTTGCACTCTGCCCTGGAAACACTTATATCAGGAAATCACAGGTGCTGCTGATTACACACCTGGCTCCTGCTATTGCTCCAAAACCTGGTCTGGATCCTCCACATTACTCTCATGTGGAGATATGATGGGTGAGATTTAATAGGATGAGAGATTGAGAAAGTGAGAGATTTGGGACGAAATCTCTGGGTTTTTTTAAAGCGGCAATCATTTACAGTGCAAAATCAAACTGGATTTGCAGTGTAAATGATTGCCGTTTTAAAAAAACTGGAGATTTCTTCCCAAATCTCTCACTTTCTGAATCTCTCATCCTATAAAATCTCACCCGTTGTGTCAGCTAAGATGATAGATAGATAGATAGATAGATAGATAGATAGATAGATAGATAGATAGATAGATAATTATTATGCATTTTGAAAAATAATTTCTTGTGGCTAAACCAAAAAAAAACAGACTTGAGTATTGAGTACGCTGTTACGCTGTAATCTTATAACATGGCCCTTAGGGACAAGGGTCCACAAGGGATTATAATGAGATCTCTGGAAATGCAGAAAATTATTAGCATCCGACTTATCTGGAAACGTCACTTAATAAGAAGATAATGGCCCTTATTCTGGTTGGTGCGGACTTTACCGCATACTTACGGATCGCGTCTTTACGGCGTCTGCGCATGCGTGGAGAACGCTACGCGCATGTGCCACGCCTTGACTCGGTACCAGTTCGGCCAAATCCCGTCCAAAACTGTTCACCGCTATCAGTCGGGAAATAGGGGCGTATTATGGGCGTCATGCGGAATGACACATGGGCGTAGTTTCAAAGTGGGCAAAACGGGGCGGAAACATGGGCGGACACGGGGGAGTACACTTATGTTGGGGGGCGTACATTCGGAAACCACTCCGAATGCACGCGATCAAAAAGGCCAGAAATGTGCGGTGTCCACAAGTGTACTATTGCTTTGCGGACACCACTCGTTCATGCGGTAGGCGAACGTACGCCTAATGACTACAACCATTAACACCTGAACCCAATAGAATCTACTCCTTTACTCATTACTCACTAATAGGCCGCTTGTCAGTGCTTTAATTGAAACCATTGCTGCTTCAAGGAAACCTTAGTAATCCCCCACATATGCTGTACTTGTCCCACACTTAAAAACTGCTAACAATGGACATGACTGAATCTTAATACTATCAATACACATGTGTATTAGACATGTACTCATGAAACCACACATTTTGGGTAAAGTAAACACATTTATTTATATTCATGTCACAGTCAATGCCACTGTGATGCAATGACCATAAAATAATACATCCAAACAATAAACAACATGGCAGGAATGCAGCAAAATAAATAATAATACAAAACAAATATAATTGCACACAGATGGACTCCAGCACCTCCTATGTGCCACTGCACATGCAGCCAGTGGGAAATGAGGAGGCTGCTGGCCCTTCTACAGCAGGGCAAGCTGCACCTGACCATTCAACAGCAGGGCACCCTACACCTGGCCCTTCTGCAGCAGGCCAACCTGCAGCTGGCTCATATGCACCATCAGCAGAATCATTTGGAACACAACCGGGGACTTCACAAGATAGTACCATGGCCATCACTTCAAGTACAGCTGACAGTAATGGCAGGCAAAAGAGGGCAACAGGGGAACCACAAAGGACATATGAAGCAAGGGCTCATCTGGTTACCCTCAGCACGTGATTGGACACAAGAAGCTGACACACACAGCACAATGGAAGATTTGGGAACACATAACGGTGGAGATTAATGCAGCCACAAGTTCATTTCCGACCACGTTTGGCCTTGGTAGGCTCCTTGGCCTGTGCAGCAGCTCTTCGGGGACGGCCAGATGCTGGGGCAGGTGGAGCAGATGATGTGGAGGGGTTGGCTGGTCTACCCCTCCTGCCAGCAGGGAGTGTTGCGGGTGGTAATGCACCAGAAACGGATGACATTAGGACCCTGTTGCTGGTAACCAGCTCCACCATAAGCTCATTATGGTGGAGGAGGAGATCATTTTGGCGGGTGGCTTGCTCGGCCAGCACCTGAGCACTTGCAGCCATGGCCTGATGTGACTCAGCCATGGCCTGCATGCTCGCAGCCATGGACTGCTGGGTGCTGACCAAGCTCGCCAGGATCTCCTCGGTCCTACGCACCCGTTCTGATGCCACGTCTCCCTGCTGGTTGATGTCCCCAAGCATCTGGGCCAAGGCGGCCAAATCGGCTTGGGCCGATGCCTGCTGCTGCACAGGCCTACCTCTGGGGCCAGGTGGCACGGACTCCTCCACCTCCTGAGCAGAGTCGTCACCAAGCGGTGGGGTGTCTGTGGGAAAAGATATACACAATTAGGAGACATTCTACGCTAATTACTTGCACAAGTTTATGGCATGACCAATATTTACCTTCCAGAAAAGACGCAAACACTTCAGCTGGGGCCTCGCTATCCATCGTGCTCACCCCCCTGATCTCCTCAACTGATATACAGCTCTCGGCCATCACCTCCAGGGGGGTGAGCTCTAGCCCTGATGGCATGGGCCCGGCCCCAGATGTCTGGCTGTGTTCCCACCGCTTGGTCATCTTCCTCTTCAGGTTGGTTTTGAAGTCCTGCCACCTGCAATGTAAGTAGACATATTAATACATGTCACTCCCAATGTTAGCTGTTGCAGCCATTGCTCTGTGCTACATATTACAACATGTGATTAATGTCCCATATATAATATTACATGCAACTATGATATCAACCGTTACAATACACATTCACAATCACCCTACTCTAACTCTCAACGAAATAACATGGCAATAATGTATGTGTATCGTAACAACCTCACGGGCCATTTGCAAAATGCATCTAAGCATCAATTCAATCATTACTTGGCTATTACTGGCCACATGTATCACAAAACAACTTGCCTCTTCTTCACATGGTCCGTCTCACGAACTTGTGGCGCTACTTCATTAATCTCTGCCGTTATCTGTTCCCAAATCTTCCATCTGCGTGTGTGTGTCAGCTTCTCGGATGGACACTCTATCCAATCACGTGCTCGGGGAACCAGGATGGCCAGCTCCTGTGCTTCATATGCCTTATTTTTTTTGGGTGGTTCCGCTGTTGCACTGGCTCGCCCCTTGCCACGTCCCTGGCCACGCCCCCTGGCACCAGTCGCTGCACTTGAAGTGCTGGCCATGGTACTACCTTGTGAAGTCCCCTGTTGTGTTCCAACCAATTCTGCTGATGGTGCATATGAGCCAGCTGCAGGTTGGCCTGCTGCAGAAGGGCCAGGTGTAGGTTGCCCTGCTGTAGAATGGTCAGGTGCAGCTTGCCCTGCTGTAGAAGGGCCAGCAGCCTCCTCATTACCCACTGCCTGCATGTGCAGTGGCACATAGGTGGTGCTGGAGTCCAGCTGGTGAAAAAGTTGCTGCAGCTCTGGGTCCAGCTCTGGTTGGGATCCAGACATGTTTGCAACAACATTGTCACCTTCTAATACACCTTTATATACTGTTTGTGTATCCTGTTTGGCGGACATCAGCGGCAGCTGCGTTCCGTGCGTGAGCGTACGTCGCAGTTTTTTCGCGCCGCATACGGTGGCTGAAATTCCATTGTGTAAAACCTGGCGAAAGTTCGACATGAAATACTGGTCACCAATGCTAACATTGCATAGAATCTTCTGATACACCTGTGACTATTGCACAATACACATGCTATTTTCTAGCATGACATGACATTTGATTCATGACTACTGTGGTATTGTGGCGTTTAATTGCAAGCTAAAAGTAGCCCAATCCCTTAGATAATCCAGGCCACAAGTCATGCAATACTCATCTCTACTGTTATAGACCACACATGTGAGAGCCCTATAAATAGTGACTTGCTGCTAGAATCATTTGTCTCCAGATCTGGACTTGTCAGGGTCTAAGGTAAGCTCTTCCATGCTCCTTGTAGATATGATATCCATTAACAATGTAAGTGTATGAATGTATGCACCATTGCCTCACTGACTACAGATTGTTGGGCCAGCAAAGTGCGTGTATCATTATTGCAACATGTCACATGTTCACTATTTCACTCACAGGTCTTAAACCTGTGTGGGTTCATCTATTGCAGGACAACATGTCCCAGCAATAGATGAAATGTCTCATAGTACATGATGTCGGCAAGAAATGCTGACACCTTTATCTGTGTGTTTTGGACGGTGTGTATTGAGTTCATATTATTGTGTCATCATTAGAGAGTCAAATGGATCTGCGGGATTTCACGGGGCGGCCATCTATTGTACGTATTGAAGGCTACAAATCTATTTGTAGTGGGATATGGCCATTATGTGCATAGGTGCATCAGTATTTATGTTCATTTCTTTATAGGTTGCTGAAGCAATGATGCGCTACATGGAGAGGAGGCTAAGGGCACTTGCGGCTCTCCCCACTCGTCGCCCAAGGAGGCCAGGACGTGCTAGAATCTATCGCACACGGGTGACTCTGTTTGCTATGCCCGATGATGAGGTACTTACTAGGTACCGGTTACCGCCACATGTAATTCTGGATCTGCTCTCGTTAATTGAGAGTGATCTGGAACCTCTACACGGGATCACGACAGCAATTCCGCCTCACACACAGCTGCTGGCGGTGTTGCATTTCTGCGCCTCAGGATCATTCCAACAAGTAGTGGCAGTACTTGCTGGAATATCTCAGCCGGCCTTCTGCCGAATCCTGAGGCGTGTGACGTCGGCCATGTTCAGGCGCAAGGGGCACTTCATGGCCATGACATTTGCCACCGAGAACCTGCGCAGAAGCCAGCAGGCCTTCCATCAAATTGCTGGCTTCCCTAATGTGATAGGGGCTGTGGATGGCACCCATGTACCATTTGTGCCTCCATCTCGAAGTGAGAAGATATATAGGAACCGCAAATTGTTCCACTCACTGAACGTGATGGTGGTATGTGGCCCATCCATGGAGATTCTCGCCTTCAACTCGAAGTTTCCCGGAAGTGCCCATGACTCTCATGTCATCCGACAAACCGGGATATGGCAAAGACTACAAGAGCTGGAAGGCCGTGATGCGTGGGTTCTGGGTGACTCCGGTTACCCATGTACGCCCTGGCTACTTACGCCGTACAGCTACCCAGCACCGGGCCCACAGGAGGCATTCAATCGGGCGCATGTTGCCACCAGGCAAGTGGTGGAGCGCTCAATTGGCCTTTTAAAAGGTCGATTTAGAGTGCTCCACCGCACTGGTGGTGACTTACAATATGCGCCTGAAATGGTGTCGAGGATCGTGGGCCTGTGTATATTTTTACACAACATTGCTGTGCGGCGTGAGATACCCTTTGATGAGTGGGAGGTACCATCTGAGCCGCAAGATCCGCCCATGCGCCCATCCCGCGCCCCTGAATGCCGGAGGGGATACCAGCTGCGGGACTCTGTGGCGCAAAGATACTTCAGGTACATGTTATCGAGTTGACAGAACACACCAATTATTGTAAAAATCACCCCTTCAAATAAGTACAGTGTGTTAGTTGTCAGTGTTACAACACGAAAATTAGCCAGCCTGCCCTCCTAATGGCAAAGAAATAGGAGATATTTATCATATGTGCTTAGTTTTGGGGGAAGTTAAATATAGGTGCGAATTATTATACCTTGTTCAAGGGATCTTATGTGTTTGTTATATCTTCATTATTGTAGTTGATACTATCCCTGATGACTGGTGAGTACATTGATTTATTCTGTAATGTGTTGGGGATTTTTTCATGTGTTGATGTCTGATTTGTTTGCAGATATATATATATATATATATATATCTATATATATGATATTTGAATTTATTCACATGTTTCAACATTTCAAGGAGCAGGCAGCCAGGCAGGCAGGCAGGCAGGCAGGCAGGCAGGCAGGCAGGGCTGGTGTATAATGCTGGTCTCAGGATACCTGCAAGTGTGTGTATGTGTCTTTTACACATAAATGTACGCATACACATAGATGCATAGAGTAAGTAATGCTAACTACAGCTATGCGTTGCTAAGCTATAGCACGCGTTGCTTGGCGGAGCGAGGCGTCATTGGATTTGCTAAGTGCATACACACTGTGTTTTATATATATCAGATTTGTTCATTGCCATACATCAACACTACTGTTTTGAAGGCATGCGAATTTGTCACCATTTGTGTTGGCGCAGAGACGCTGTTCATGTAAAGATGAACAATAAAGTTATTAACACAAATAACTGTGATCAACCAATGCCACCACCTGATTGGTTGATAGATGCCATTGTCAACATGGCGGAGACACGAAGGGCAGAACCCTTCACACATGCGGAGCTGAGGGTTCTTGTCTCCGTCATGGAGACAAGGCTGGGCCGTGCGGGGCCCTTCATCACAAACCGCCATAAGCGGAGGGCGTATGCTGCGGCAGGGCGCCGTATTTACGCCCGCACTCGGGTGCGGAGGTCCCTCGGGCAGCTGGAGAGGCGGTGGTCGGACCTCCGCAGGCGCCAGCCCCAGCTGCTCCATCAAATCAGGGGCGAAATTGCTGAGTGTGAGTATTTTAGCTTTGAAATTTCGCACTTACAACATAGCATCTAGAAACAATAAAATGTGTCTCATGATAAGTGGGTGTCCATGGGTTTAAAAGTCCATAGACTGTTATGTGTGCTTCTTCCTGGTTAACATGCAGTCATGTGGCTTTTATATGTAATGCCATAGCATTGAGGATTCTGATGCATACAATGTGCCAGATCTAATATGTGTTACACATTGATAAATGGCTGGGTTGTAATGTGTGAACAAATTACTAACAATCACATAATAATTTAAATGTCACAATTTGGAATCCATTAACAGTAAGGAGCTACTTTCCTGCATCGTTTGCCATCATTATCACCCTTCCATGTATGTCTTGTTATGGATTAATACATGTGCCCCAATGACCCGACATTGACCATGATGTTTTTTTCTACCACACAGCACGAGCCCGAGCCCGACAGGCCCGTGAAGAGGCGGAGGCAGCCCTGGGCCAGGAGGAGGCCCAAGACCCAGAGGAGGAGGTGGCGGCAAGGGTGGAGGAGGAGGAAGTGGAGGAGGAGGAGATGGTGGAGGAGGTGGTGGAGGAGGAGGAGGAGGTGCGTGAGGAGGTGGTGGAGGAGGAGGTGCGTGAGGAGGTGGTGGAGGAGGATGTGGAAGCGGAGTTGGTGGCGGAGGAGGAGGTGTTGGTGGCGGAGGAGGAGGTGGAGGAGGAGGTGGAGGAGGAGGAGGAGGAGGTGGAGGAGGAGGTGGAGGAGGAGTTGGAGGAGGAGGTTCTTGTGGCAGAGGAGCTGGCGGAGGAGGGGGCTGAGGAGGCCACGGTTGCCCCGGAGAATTCGGATGACGAGGGGGAGGAGGCGTGCCAGGCCCCGGAGTACCAGCAGATCGGTATGTTAACATAATGCATCATTCATGAAGTAGTTGTACTGGTATTTCTTATGTAGCACTGGTGATAATAAATTTTGGGCCCATACTATTCATATAGACCCCAAAGTGGGTAGCTACAGATACAGGTACGGGTTAGATGGGGTGTCCAAGGCATCCCTTTCATCCAGGACACCTCTCAATTACACAGGTTTGTGGGATGGGTTGGAGGTCCATTTTGACTGCCACATAACCGTTGTAGTTAAACAGGATCCAGGAGTAAAGGGATGAGTGGATCATTTGTGGATTAAAATCACCTGCTGCAAGCGTAGATTATGACCCATCAAATAGTGGAATCTATATGGTTGCTGAATGTTATTTATAAACTCTAGGATGTATGCTATAAATGGAGTAGGGGCCGGCCTACCTTGGAATGGAGTCAGAAGTTGCCAGTGTCCCAGGAGCCTCCTCTACCTAAACACCCCCTGTAGTTCAGATTGTTTTTTTGACCTCACAGAATTGTAGGTTGGTTTAGACAGAATTAAGATTTTGAGGATGTGTACTGTGCATTCCTGACATTTGCATAACTCCCATGCCACGAACCATCACTGAACTTAGACTGAGCAGATTGTGACAAGTTCTTATTGACGGAGGCCATGACATGCTTGTCATTGGTTAGTCATGGGTGGGTTGTGACTGAGAAGAAACAATATGACTGTTATGTCTTCTGCAGAGTAAAGGGTAGAGGCCAAAAAAGACAGTATGTAGTAAATAAGTTTGCATGTATGTATATATGTATGTGTCATATCTATTTATCTATGTGTGTCTCTATCTCTCTACATAGATAGATATATATATATATATATATATATATATATATACACACATGTCACCTAGCATTTGTGCCATTTATGTCGCAGTATGTGAAATGTATGCATGAATAACATGACTAATTTTTGCCCCTTTGACATGCCCACAGATGACACCACACCGGCAGATGAGGGGGTGCGTGGGGCCGTCCTGCGAGCGGAGCACCACTTAAGGCTCCTTCTAGCAGACCTGCAGGACATCCGCGATCTGCTGCTTTAATTTATTATTTTATATTTTTTTTTTCTATGTTAATGGTTTTTTTTCAATAAATTCTTTATGCAAGTTCACAGTTGTTGGTTTTATTTGCACTTGAAACAGTATATGTGTAGATTGTTTATAATCTTTTACACAGGGTGTAATACAAACCATTGCACTTACATTGCTGTAAGGGTTAATGTGTGCAATGCATGTGTTAGGCATGCTTGTAAGGATATATTGGCATCTAATTGATTCCAATTCCAAATAAGCTGTTTTTTATGAGGATAGGTAATTGAATAAGTGGGTCATGTGATGTATTGCAGAAGATACTTCATAGTGGGTTGTTTGGCGTAAATACTCCGCTTACGGGCGGTAGCACCGCTTGGCTCCCGTTCGGATGCGGTATTTCCGAGCATACTCTGTAATACTCTGTAATACCGTGCAGAATCGGAGTGTTTCTCCCGCACACGCATGGTTTGTATGTCGTCCGTAAACACGCCCTGTTCTTAAAGAGTCAGTCCGTCCGAATGCGGAGGACACGTGGGCGTTTCTACGGACGCATGGCCGCATGCGGCAAAACACCGTGGCGTGCGGACCGCTCCGTAAGAATGCGGGAATATCCGCACCGATCAGAATAAGGGCCAATGTCTAATCCTTTACAACATAAAACCAGTTTGTCTGCTGTACAAATAACGATCACCTCCCAAATAGCATGATTATTAGAAAGAGCAACATATTAAATATTAAAAAAGTAATAATTAGATTCTTTGCGATTCCTAGAGTTTTATTTGGATAGATGAGATTTTGGGTAGGTGGTAATGTACTGTAATATATCTGGCCTGCAATACTGTACATTCTATTTCTGTACTCTCTGTTAGAACAGCTATGAGTCATAACTATAATTAAAGGAACACTGGTGTCAGTAATGAAATGTAATTACCAGGGGAGGCTTCAGAGGAGTGCTGCAGTTCAGTTCAGAAAAGGGTGAGGAACAGTAACTGCCTCCAACTACCATTCCAAGTTGACTGACTGGCAGTGGGTGTGGCTTCCCTATTTAAATTTTGAACTGTGCTGTGACAACACCTCTGGAGCTGCCACAGGGTGTTGAATAAAAGTCAGAGGGAGGCTTGATGACAGGAGGGGTGAAGGGGATATTAGTCTGGGGTCCCAACTATCTCAGGGGCCCAAAGCTAGTCCCCCACTTAAGCGTCCATCCCCCCTCAGTTGTTAGGAAATCAATTGCTACAGGAAGCTGTACAGAGCCACAGTCGGGCCACATCCATCCCAAGAATGGATGAAAAATATAATTGGCTGCAGCTCTCATCTGAGACCACTACTCATTTGCTACCCCTGCTCTAACCCTCCCTCCCTGTTCTGCACCATTACTAGCTATCATTTCTCTACTGCATCCTAGAACATGATAGTCAAAATCTGATATGGTTGCTACGGGACCCATCCCCACTTATCATTTTAGAAGCTTTACAATTTAGTATATGTACCTCCTATGAGAACATATCTGTATATATCATCATTTTGTATAAATCAGCCATCTGTAGTATCTATCTAGCCCTAAGAGTTAATGTATAATGGGTTTTGTCGCTCCCCCTATGCATGCACATATTTTTTAGTTTGAGATAGATTTATTTATTCATTTAGTTTCTAATATAGCGCAGCATATTCCATTGCGCTTTAATAATTTAATTTTTGTTTATCATGATCTTCTCATATATAAGTATTAGATTAGGATATATTTAATGTATTATATGAATGCTTTATATTTACATTAATATTTTATTTGTGGGTTAATTTGTGAATTCATATGCTAATTAGATCCAGCGCAGGTTCTCTGCTCATAATAGCTTTCCCTCTGAAGAAACTCAAGCAATGAAACGCAGTAGAAGTTATATTGACCATTCTCCAGCTCATGGAGATATCCTGCAGTACCTGGTTTATCCACAGCATAGGGCTAAGCGGACAAAGAAAACGCGGATCAGCTGCTGAAACAACTTACTGGTTCAGAAGAGCTTCTCACTGCAATGGACACTGCCAGCTCTGTGTCGTCAGCACGAACATATGGTAGAACACAGCCAGACCAGGATTCCCCAGTGATCTGTGGCACACAGTGCCTGGCTTGGAGCCCGGGGATTTATTTACAGCCAACTACGACACTAGCAAAGGACAGCTGATGAGGCTACCAACAGTACATTGGGATGCGGTTGGCAGGTCGACAATCAATAGGTCGACTATACCTTAGGTTGACAAGGTCGACACATGCAATAGGTGTACATGGGAAAGGTTGATGTGGAAAAGGTCGACATGAGTTTTTCACAAATCAGATTTTTCATTTGTTACTATCCAAGCGCAGCGAGCCATGCGAGGGGATGAGATACACTTATACTGTGTCCATGTCGACGTATGGTAATATAGACACCATGAAAAAATGACACATTTCTGTGTCTGTCTGACGGCAGCTCTGTATTAGTGGTTTTCGTCGTTTTGGAGTCATTGTCTGATTCAGTATTAATGCAGGTATCTGACATTTGATTTTAGACTGTAACTTGGTCTGTGGAGTGAATTGTCATCATAACTTTCTATTTTACAGAAGCTTTCATTATATGTTCTTCAGTCATATAACACACAGGGCTAATTCATAATGACGTAGACCCTGAACCCAGGCCCACCAACAGGGGGGGTCAAAGGTGACATCTGACCCGGGCCACAAAAAAATTGCACTCCGTTTTTTTCTTATACTGTCTGACTCGGAGCAGACAACATACGCAGAGCGATCTATTTTTTCATACTTTACCATGCAAGTGGACATCGAGTTTGATTTTAATAATGTGCCAAGCGCAGCGAGGCAAGCGAAGCTTAGCACCTATGGAGGAGATTGTAAGCTCCTCCGAGCAGGGCCCTCTTCCCTCCTGTTGTCAAAGCCCACTTCTCTTCACATGTCACTCACAGCTCTCCTATACTTCAACACTCAGTGACCATCTTCGTCTGCATACTCATCTCCATCATTGGCCTCAAGCCTCTAGTTGTATGTTGATTGAGTCCTCACTACTTATATTTAAGCTGTAATGTGTATTGAACTGTGGCGCTCTTTATTTATACTCTACTTTTGTTATTTATTCAATGTTATGCCAAGTTTTGTCTCCCTGTACTGTTCCTTTGTACGGCGCTGCGAAACACTTGTGGCGCCTTATAAATAAAATTATAATAATAATAATATGATGTTCCGCTGGCAGCTGCACATAAGATTTATCGCATGGGGCCGCGCATCAGATCTGATCGGATGTCACTTGCGATATGAATTCTCAGCCCGATTCGCCGGAATCGGATGAAATCGGGCCCATATCACGTAGTGTATGCCTTTAACACTAGACAAGGCAATAACTATGGGCCTTATTCTGGTTCACTCCTTCTGGCAAATTTCTTCTTAGATGGACAAAACCATGTGCACTGCAGGGGGGCAGATGTAAAATGTGCAGAGAATTAGATTTGGGTGAATTATTTTGTTTCTGTGCAGGGTAAATACTGACTGCTTTATTTTTGCACTGCAATATAGATCTCACTTTGAAGTAAAACCCCACCCAAATCTAACTCTCTCTGCACAAGTTACATCTGCCCCACCTGCAGTGCGCATGGTTTTGTCCATCTAAGAAGGAAAATAACCCCCTATGTGCAGATCGGCAGAGATTACCAGATTCCAAGCAAAACATTATACAAGGACGCTGATGGTGCTGTACATGTAGTGCAGAAAACAGAGCCAAGCAAACCACCGTTCTCCAATAAGAAGCAGCCTAAAGGTACATACACACTGGGCAAAAAAAGTGAAAAACCCCATGTTAACCTCACCCATGTCAACCTCATGCTTGTGACGAAATAATGTCCCTGTCGACGTAACCCATGTCGACCTAATGCTTGTGGACCTAGTGACCATATCCCGTGGGTAAGGGCCTTAGGACGCAGTCTAACAAGACAATTTGTAGTAGATGTGGAAATGCTCACAATCCTAAAATGTGCCCTGCATGAAATGTGATAGGCTTAAATTAATCATAGACACCAAAGTGCACTCTGGTTAACAAGCAGACAATTCTTGTGGATTGCATGGAACTTTGCAGTTGAACTCTGCAACTGTGAACTGTAGAGTGTCATTCCCATTAAGCTTGATACTGTCGCACAGGTGAATTTAATATTGTTTCAAGACAAAAAGTCTTTTAGAGTAAAACTTAAAATTCTTTCAGCCAAAGTGAAAGTTACAGGCTACACTAGTGAGGAAAGAAAGGTACATGCATAGCATACTTGCCTACTTTTGAAAACTAGTTTCAGGGAGATTATAGTTGGTGATAGAATTTTGTGCCCCATTGAGGGGCGTCTCATGCTCCACCCAAAGGGCGTGTGTAGTTCCATACGTGGAAAGTTTGTGAAAAGAGATTGTGAAGCGTGGGTGTATACTGCTACATCTGAGAGGAAGCTTTTAAAATGACGGTACTTGTGTAGTTTCACGGCGCCAGTAAATCGCATGCAATATCGCATGCAATTTGCATACGATTTGATGTGCAATGCGATTTATTACCCACTATCCTCTACGGCATGGAGTTGATTTTATATAGTGTGGCGAGCCACCGAGCCCCACGGGGGGACACGGATTACTTGACATGTATTCCACGGCCGCTCGCCACGCTTCAGGCTCAGTGAATACATGTCAAGTAATCAGTGTCCGCTCGCCACACTTCGGGCTCGGTGGCTCGCCACACTATATAAAATCAACTCCATACCGTAGTGGATAGTGGGGGTATGAACAGGTAATAAATCGCATCGCATCGCATGCAAATCGCATGCGATTTACTGGCGCCGTGAAAATACACAAGTACCAAAATGACTTATATCCAAATGTAGTTGAGCCCCAAAGCAGTCAGTAAGAGCTACTATACTTGGTAAAGTGCTGGGAAATGGTGCTGATGGTTCAATGTAAATGTATTTATCTCTCATTCCTTTTTCCCCAAAAATGTAACAGTGTAATGTGGGCTAGGTGACATGAGGGAGATTGCTAGACTAATAAAGGGGGAGAGGGAGATTGCTGCTATTTCAGGGAGTCTCCTAAGGTAGGCAACTATGATGCATAGTGGCACTGAAATATAAAAGACTGATTGTGAATAAAGATGTGCAATCGATTCTAGGATAAAGGCCCTTATTCTGGTTGAATCGCGAAGGCTGCCAGTCCACCGCCCACATGGGGGAAGCAGGTGGGCAGCTGACATCTGCTGATGTCAGCTGCCCCCCGTCCGCGCCATCGGGGAATTACCATGAGAACGCCCAGCATTTCCATGGGGTTGCCCATGAAACGCTGGACGCATCCCCCCGACCCGCCCATACTGTTGTTTGCACGCAACCCAGTGAATAATCTATTCGCCGTGGCGCATAAATGACTATGCGCATGCACGAAAAATCAGACTATGCTCCTAAGTTCCTGTGAGAATCTTGGCTCGCTAAAGATAGTTTTTATAGTGACATCACAAGTAGAAGATGATTGCAATTCGGTGTTTACAGAATAGAGAGACATGTTTGAAGGTCTAGATTGTTTACCTGGAGAACATAAGATAAGTATAAGCACACAAGTTTCTCCAGTGATACACCCCCCCCCCCCCCCCCCCCGCCGCATCCCAAACATCTCCTGCGAATGGAAGTTTTGCATAAACTTCCATTCACAGGATAGTGTACGGGGCAAAATCATTCCATGGTCGCCAACTATTGAATATTTTTCCCCCGCTCGCAAATCTAAGTTAGTCTGGGCTGATTTAGACTTGCAGCATGCAATCTGAGAATGGGGCGGGCGACTGATGTCCTGTGTTATCAGGCCACCCGCCCCCAGCGAGCAGCTACCCACCTGAGTTCACATGGGGGCACCCACCGTTTTTCGTGGGTCAACAAAGGTGCACCCATAGCATATGAGAATATATGCATGCGCAGTGTGTAAACATCGGTCCCCAATGCAAACTCGACGGGGACCAAGTGAATCAGAACAACCCACATTGTCTACTCCAGAAGGACATCACAAAAACATACACCTGATTTTTTTATATATCCCAGGTGTGGAAACAATGATGGATGACATTATTGTCTGGGAAACTAGAAAGAACAATGTGAATTTGGCGTGAATACACTTGCCTTTATGGGCGACGTAGTCTCAGATCAAGGTGTAAGACCTGATCCAAGGAAAATATCAGCCGTAGTAACCATGGAACGTCCTAACAACCAAGACGACGTCAGAAGATTCCTTGGAACGATTACTTACTTAGTAAGGTTTATTTCCCAACTCTGAACGAACAGCCTCTCTTAGATGGTTGTTGGACAAAGATAACGAGTGGATGTGGTCACATGAACAAGAAGAAAGTTGGCAAAACTTGAAACAAATCATAACAGAGCAGCCAGTGCTAAGACTCTTTGATCCTACAAAAAGAATAGGAATTTCAGCAGATGCTTCACAATTTGGCCTAGGCTCGGTGTTGTTCCAAGAACATGAAGATACATGGCAACCAGTAATATAGGCATCAAGTGCTGAAACAAGGTTTGCTCAAATAGAACAAGAGCTTCTAGCGATCTCACGTGCGTGTGAAAGATTTCATCAGTTTGTGTATGGTCAGGCATTTGCAGTGGAAATTGACCACGAACCATTGGTAGCTATCATGACTAAATAGTCTATGCCTTGAGAATTCAAAGGTTCCAGAAGTCTGATGGCTGAGGAGATACAGATGGAGCCCATCTCGTTCATCTCCAGGGCTCGCCATAATGTCCCCGCTGTTGGAGAGGGTCTCCAGCTGACCGTGACGGGTGAGCGTCTCACACACACGCACGTCACTCGGCGGTGGGGATCGGGAACCCTGCCTGTCTACGCTTCAGGGAGATGGGGAGGGTTAGGGGGGTTGTGTTGAGGCAGCAGGGATCGATGGGGAGCTTCATTGGAACTCGGAACTCAAGGGTCTCGTGCGCACGCTGGCGGTTGGCGGAGGCTGGCGGCTGGTGATTCTATCGCCAGCACCCAGCTGAATGAGAGGGCTCCATCTGTAGAAGCATTTGTTAATTTGATTGTAGCTTCTCTGCTAGTGTCTAAATTAGAAAGAAACGGAGACAGATGACACAATGAATGTGTTAAAAGACATCATTCTGAAAGAATGTCCAGCAGAAAAACAAAAAGTGTGTCCTTTGTCTATTCATGATTATTGGATGTACCGCAGTGACCTTACAGTTGTTGATGGTATTATTTACAAAGGCACTAGGTTTGTCATACCTGCACGACTAAGAAAAACAATGCTTCGCGAGATACATGAAGGCCACTTAGGAGAAGTAAAATGTAAGCGGAGAGCGCGTGAGGTTATGTATTGGCCAAGAATGAACCAAGATATACAGTAGCATGGACAACAGCTACATGTGAATTATGTCTTACATATATAGATCGAAGCAACAAGTCAAGTTCTCATGCAGTGCCAGAGAGACCATGCCAGAAAGTTGGCATAGATTTGTTTATAATGGGAAAACATACATTGTTGTGACTTATTATTACTCTAACTACCCTGAGGCGCTACATACTACTGGTAAAACCATAACCAATTGCATGAAGTATTTTTTTTCAAGCATGGTGTTCCTATGGAAGTGCTCACTGACAATGGTCCTCAGTTTTCCAGTGGTGAATTTAGACAATTTGTTGATGAGTGGGACTTTGTCCATACTACGTCAAGTACCCACTATCCACGGTCCAATGGGTTGGTGGAAAGTTCAGTGAAAACTGTAAAGAGTCTCATGAAAAAAGCTGAGAAAGGTAGAGAATATATTTACAAAAGTCTTTTAATTTACCACAGTGCACCTTTACAGAATGGACTTTCTCCTGCACAATGCTAATGGGAAGAAGGATTAGAGCAAATCTCCCGATACATGATGAACTGCTTAATACGCATGACTCAATGTTGGTCAGATTGTGTAAGGAACGTCAACAGGCAAAACAGAAACTGTACAGAACTTATTGCAAGCAGAACAGAATCAATTGATATAAATTGTCATGGTGAGTGCTATGCACAGTATACATTGCGTGGTACCCAGAAAGCAGCATTGGAGTCTAGAGAGATTAGCGAGCAGTGTACAGATGATCTTATCCCCACAAAGACCTCTACCTGACTGTTCAGCAACAGCCTGATGTAGGGGCACTACCATACGTCTAGTAGAAATACAATGATCATCTGCCTGTCATCTGGCACTCACTATACGCCATGACTGATGTATTTGTGCAGTTTATTAGCACTGCACTGTACAAGATCTGATCTTATCACTGTCCCATTGCTTTGAGTAGCACTCTCATCTCTAGAGTGCTGTGCTCTGCAGCTTCCCATCTGGTTAGTGATGTCATAACGCAGGGTCTGTGTTGGACAGTTACTACCATTGCTATCCCTTATAGTTATTAACGGATTCTTAAGATGTTTCTTGGAAATTGGAGAGAGGCTGGCTGGGTGGTGACGTAGGGAAGAACTGTGTGACAGAGAGGGTGATAAATGAAAGGATTAGTCTCCCAGTAGTGCAGTAAAAGAATTCAGGAATGCATGGAATTTATTCAAAACTCATACTGTGAAGACATTAAAATAACAGCAAAAAACATAACCCCATTAACTAAATAAAAATATAATACACCTGAAATAGGGCAGACTAGCTGAACCTACAGCTTAGTTTATGACATCTATTTCATTATTTATTAAAAACACAACTTTATGTTGCCCTGTGCTTGCCACGCCCCCTAAGTGCATGACATCATTCTAAGGGGGCGGGGGCCTGCCCAGAGCATCCTCAGGAGGTTGTACAGACTGCAGTGTGCAAGTCTGCGTCACCTTGCAAGCCAGATACAGCAGAGTCGGAACTTACGAGTGGTTGGCCCAGGTGCAAAACTACATTTTTGGGCCCTCCTCTTCCACTCCAAATCAAGTTCACAATATGCCACATAGAAGTGGGTGGCAGAAGTGGGCCCCTTAGTCTTCAGGGGCCCCGGTGCAAAGCACCTGCTGCACCAATGGTAGTTCCGCCTCTGAGATACAGGTACCATATGGCAGGAACGGTACTCTCTACCACCTTGCAAGCCAGATACAGGTACCATAGGGCAGGAACGGTACTCTCCCCCAGAGGCCTACACTTTATGTGATGGCCCCACTCACACACCCAAAATTACACCTTTGCTGCCAGGCTCCTGTGATAGGCCAGGAAACTGCCCTTTACATTCAGCACACCTAGTCAGTGTCACCTGTTAAAGTCTCTCTGATTTCCTACCAACAACAATATGCTATTACAGTATACTAAGTGAGATGTATGAATGGTCATACAGTAGTTACTGCTTCCTCCGTGAAATAATAAATGGGAACTTACCACAATGACAGGGGCAGTATGTGTGCCCTGTCATTGTCAGTTTTCCTTTATTTAAGATGCGCCAATGTGCAGGTAAATGTGTGAGCGGCCAGTGGCACTGACCGTTTCAACAACTGCAGCTATTGGGGCTGTCCTTGAAAAAGAACAATAACGTTTTTAGGCCATGGGACCGCTGCGTCCGTCATGAGCCAGCTGAGTAAAATGGTGACTAGCAGAGGGCATTAGGAATTGTGTGTGTGTTTGAGTCTCATAAAACAAGTCTGTTGTGAGCATTCTACTGCATTTTCAGACTAAGTGCCAGATGCACTAAAGGTCCATACTATGCCCAGCGTGAATGGACAGCGATGATGTTGGGGAAAGCTGCTCAGTGCATACACATTGAGCGGCTTTCCCCCCTGCCCGGCGCCGGGGGGGGGGGGGGGACGGCGTTGCATAGCGGAGCGCAGAGCTATGCAAAGCCGGCCATGAATGCCGCTCATCTGCTGGTATAACCAGCAGATGAACGGCTTTCCTGGTGATGATGCGGGAGCGCACAGCAACGCTCACCACTCATCGCCTGGGCATGCACACTGGGCGGCTTTGAGCTGAAAGCCGCTCAAACCTGCTGTTTTGAGCGACTTTCAGCTCAAAGTCGCCCAGAGTGTACGGGCCTTTAGCCTCAAAAGTGATAAAATGGAGAGTGATAAACAGCCAGCCAATCAGCTCCTACCTGCCATGTCACAGACTGTGTTTTAAAAATGTCAGACAGGAGCTGATTGGCTGGCTGTTTATCACTCTCCATTTTATCACTTTTGAAGTTTAGTGCATCTAGCCCTAAACCTGGGAGAGACCCACCCAGCGGTGTACTTACTATTACAAGACTGGGGCTACACCTGCAAGCGACAGGTTTCTGTCAATAAAGTAAAAAGCATCCGCAGCGCACAGCATCTACTGACTGGGAGAGATGAAAAGGGGACACGCCCCCACAGCGGCAAAAATGGGGATGTGGCCTGGCATGAGGTGCCATGATCGTAGGCCAGCGATGGCTAACCTTGACACTCAAGCTGTTGCTGAACTACACATCCGAGCATGCCCTGCATCAGTTTTATCATGGCCAAATAGTAAAACTGATGCAGGGGATGCTGGGATGTGTAGTTCAACAACAGCTTGAGTATCAAGGTTAGCCATCAACTGTCATAGGCCACGCCCAATGACCAAGCCCCCTAATTTAGTAAGGCACGCAGATTGGTGCTTATCGGTAACCCAAAGTTGGGAGTATGTTTGACTGGAGCACAGTTGGGGAAATTTACTAAGATGGGAGTTATATTTCAGATTAATTGTTGCTGTGGGCAACCAATCAGATTTTTACAAACAAGTGTAAAATCCACAAAGGCGCTGTCTAAATTTAATTTCAGTCAGTTACCATCTATTATCTTGTAGAAGGTGCTAAACACAGAAATTGATTCTGATTGGTTGAAATAAATTTCTCCCTGTGTGTCCGAGCTCCTGACTGAAAAGAGTTAACACCAGGTAGCACAGAACGATTTTTAAACTGTGGAAGAGGCTGTGGAGCAGACGATGCTAAAGCTGCACAATACGGTCTGATCTCCAACCAAACTAAACAAGATTACTTCACAGACAGACAGCCATTTCTTTATCTTCTACATTAATGCTCAAAGGTACTGCACCATGGGAAATGGGAATATATGAGATATGTGGTATGTCCTTCTAGAATTGGTTGTTTTAAATGTAGGGGGTGTTGTATCAAGCCTTAGGGGCCCATTTATCAATGATCGCATTTATAATGCGAGCAGGGAGGAATATTACGACCCAGGATCGCATTGTAAAATGTGATCCTAACGGCGGATGTATCATCCCCCGCTCGCAGCGTCAGGGCTCCGAAAGGATCCCGTCCCTGCGATGCGCAGACCCCCCCGGGGCCCGGCACAGCACATGTGCGGTTAGCGCTGACCCCGTGCCGACCACACTGCCCCGGAAGCAGTGCATTTGGTAGAGCCATAGGTTACAATGGGCTACCGCCATCTCAGAATGGCGATAGCCCAGGGATGCGATGCCCTGCTGCCCAATGTTGATACAGAAATCTATAGGGAATGCGGCCGGAGGGATCCTCCTGATACATTCGAGAGATACTTAACCCCCCCGAAAACGGGTGTTTTTGGGGACTTATCCAAAAATATTGTTTGATAAATACGGCCCTGAGAGAGAGGAAAAAGTGGAGAAGGCGCCCATGGCAGCCTTCTTACTGAAGCAATGTGTACCCAGGCGAAACGTTGGTCCGACGGGCTGACTTATTGGAAACCTGGGTACACATTGAGCGATGTTAATGAAGGATAGAACGATTGCTGTTTTGTCCTTCATTTTCATACATGAGCGATTATCAGGTGACTGTGGATGTGCACGGTACGCTGTGCGCTTGTGTGAACCGTCCATACAAAAGCAGCAAGTGATGGCTAGCCTTTGCTGGCTGCGCGCAGGGTGATTGACACCAAGCAGGAGTTTGGGGGCGATAAAGCTGATTTTTTTTGGCAGTGCCCCAGACAAACTAGGCGTTCCCTGGCCGTTGGGAGGGAGGGAGGCTGCAGACGTCATCTAGACTTATTCCCACTGCAAACGGAGGGAAAAACCATTTAATGGTGAGTGATTCAGAGTGGTTTTCCCCTCATGTGCACGCATTCACAGCCGTGCACATTGGCGTTATATTACTCGGGCAGGGCGGTGTGGGGCTGGCTTTACCTGCTCACTGAGCTGCATATCGCGTTCACACACTGTGCCATATCCAGGACCAATCCTTCTGACTGGACAGCATATCGTTTACTGTGTACCGGGCTTTACTGTCATTTATCTGGCATAGGAAATTAAAAAGACAATTAGAAGCTAATTGGTTGCTTTATCTCCAAGACTTAATACATCTCTTTCAAATGTCTTCCTGCACAGCCATTGCATTTCCCTGTCACAATATAGAGGTTTGGGTGAAATGCATTGAGTCATCACACTCCACTCTTTGATGTATGGTGTGCACCACCATTCCCTCCGTGAATCTGCAAACAACTCATACAGTATGCATCTCTTCAGGCCTATACATTTTGAAAATAGTATCTAAACCATCATCCTTTTATCTAAATTCAGCATCCATCTGGTACTGGACTACAGACAGAAGAACACATGATAACAGTGGTTCCTAGACTATGGGGGTTATTTTGGTTCACTCTTTCTGACAAATTCTTTCTTAGATGGACAAAACCATGTGCACTGCAGGTGGGGCAGATGTAACATGTGCAGAGAGCATTAGATTTGGGCAAGTTATTTTGTTTCTGTGCAGGGAAAATACTGACTGCTTTATTTTTGCACTGCAATATAAATCTCAATTTGAAGTAAAACCCCACCCAAATCTAATGCTCTCTGCTCATGTTACATCTGCCCCACCTGCAGTGCACATGGTTTTGTTCATCTAAGAAGGAATCTGTCAGAAAGAGTGAACCAAAATAACCCCCTATGTGCCTTGGAACCCTGGGGTGCCGCGAGACACTTGCAGTGGTGCCTTGAGTTGGTGGTCCAGGCCGAAGACAAATAACGGTACTTGTTTCCTAGCACGGCCACAACGATCATGATCGTGGGCATCGTGAGGAAAAATCGGGGGCATCGCGGCCATCGCAAGCACTAAAAAATCGGGTGCGATGGTCGCGACGCGATGCCCGCGATTTCCCCATAGGGAACAATGTTAAATGCCTCAATTTAGCCGCGATGCCCCCGATTTCCCATAGGAAACAATGTTAAATGGGTCAATTTACCCAAATCATCATAGGGAACAATGTTAAATGGGCCATAAACCCCCCAAAACACCCCATAACAGTGAAATGTCCCCCCAAAAGTATTTTACGCCACCCCACGATCAACGCGAACCCGAAGCGTGGCGAGCGCAGCGAGCCCGCGAGGGGCGGCGGTACGCGTCCTCCGACCTTTTCATACCCCCACTATCCACGTCGGCGTGGAGTTGAGAATAGAATAGTGTGGCGAGCGCAGCGAGCCACCGAGCCCGAAGCGTGGCGAGCGCAGCGAGCCCCGCGAGGGGACGCGGATACCTGTGAAGCCCGCGAAGGGACGCGTTTACCTGTGAAGGTATCCGCGTCCGCTCGCCACGCTTCGGGCTCGGTGGCTCGCTGCGCTCGCCACACTATTCTATTCTCAATTCCACGCCGACGTGGATAGTGGGGGTATGAAAAGGTCGGAGGACGCGTACCGCTGCGCTCGCCACGCTTCGGGTTCGCGTTGATCGTGGGGTGGCGTAAACTACTTTTGGGGGGACGTTTCACTGTTCTGGGGTGTTTTGGGGGCTTTCTGGCCCATTTACCATTGTTCCCTATGATGATTTGGTGAAATTGAGGTATTTAACATTGTTCCCTATGAGAAATCGGGGGCATCGCGGGTACATTGAGCCATTTAACATTGTTTCCTATGGGGAAATGCGTGGGCATCGCGTCTGCACCATTTAAGCCTTTTTTAGCCGCATACGACGCGACCGACACGATTTTCACTGTTTTCAATGGGAAAATCGGGGGCATCGCGGGTACATTGAGCCATTTAACATTGTTTCCTATGGGGAAATCGTGGGCATCGCGTCTGGACCATTTAAGCCTTTTTTAGCCGCATACGACGCGACCGACGCGATTTTGACTTTTTTCAATGCATTTCAATGGGAAAATCGGGGGCATCGCGTCGGTCGCGTCGTATACCACTAAAAATGACACCCGATGCCCGCGATTGTGGCCGTGCTAGGAAACAAGTACCCAAATAACATACTGTATGGGCAGAGTGTCAGACAAAACCAGTGCTGGTGGCTGCCAATCATGAAATATGCGGACAATTAGAACCACAACTGTAACCACAATTTTCACCGGGGCCCCTGAGGACTAAGGGGCCCACTGCTGCCCCTGTCACTCTTTTCCTGTCACCTACTGTTTTTCCCTGTACCACTCTAATTACCCCTGCCTCTCCCTGTCACTCACTGCCATGTTGCATATTGGAAACTTGGGTTGGGGTGGAGGAGGGGGGGCCCAAATTAATTTTTGCACCTGGGCTCACCGACCACAAGTTATGTCACTGTTTGTAGCATTAATGGTCACAGATATATCTTGTCCAGTAATTGGATAGCTTATGTGTCTATGGACACTTCTTCTTCTTCTGTCATCACTGCGATGTTCCATGAAAGTATCACAGGATAAATTTTACCCACTTCTGCAATGGGGTCTGAATCAGGCCCCTAATCAGCACAATAGACAACGCTCTGGGAACAGATCTTGACCAACTAGGTTTTTTAGTCTCCGCTATTCTTCTCCATGCCCTAAGTAATTACTGTTCTAGGGTTCTTACCTTTGTGACTTGACATCTGCTGTAACACGCTCTTCCTCATTGACCTTACTCCATTTTTAGTCTCATTTTCATGTTTTCTACACTTTTCTGAATCTCAAAAAAGAAAAATCATCTGACTTACAATGAAGGTCTACTATTCACATTCAGCCGCCGAAGGTACCAAACTCGTTAATTAAAAATAAATACTTTTTTTTTTCTGTGCAAGGTAAATACTGCTTGCGTTCGCATGTAGCCCACAAATGTAAGAGAACTTTATTTTTACACTGTATTTTAGATTTCAATTTTGATGTCAGTTATGTAACTGAGCTTTCCATAATCTCCGCATTGTGATTATATAACTCTGCACATAACAACACCTGCACAAACTTTGGGTTCAGACCCTATTGGTCAGGGCTCCGTTTCCGATTTTGCGGGTCTGCAAATGCACATGGCATTTGCAGGTGCCGGCAGCAAGGAAACACCCAGTGTTTTATGGGTGTCCGCATGAAATTGCTGGGCATTCCCCTGGCAACGCAGGTGGGTCGATGCCTGGGCAGACAGCTGACATCACATGACATCAGCGTCCGCCCCCTTTTCGGCCATCTCTATCGGAAATAAAAGTTAGCCTAGACTGAGAATCGGCTGCTACTTGTCCCCACGTTGTAGTTGCAGTAGTATATGGGGCATGCGGGAGCTGAGGGCAAGTATGCACACAGAGGCCCGCAAGAGGCAGAGGGATCTCTCTTTAGGAATGGATCATTGGATAGACAGTGTCTCGTTCGAGAGACAATAGGTTGGCACCAAAAGGTTGATATGAACAAGGTTGACCAAAAGGCCAAAATGGAAAAGGTCGACACAGGAAAAGGTCACCGTAAGTTTTCATGTTTTTGGGGTGTAAATGCTGACATATGAACATGTCGACTCCCAACTGGTGCAGCGCAAACCCTTCTCCCGGGTGGCTATGTTTAAAGCCAAGAAGAATGGCACCATAGTTGCCCTGAAGTTTCGGGAAGCTCACGGAATGCCCCCGTGTTTAGGTAAGTGGTTGTGGCGGTGTCTCCCTGCGCCAAAATGTCCACTTTCCATTTGTTGTACTAAGTTCCCACCAACAGAACCAACAGGTGGCGGGAATAGGAAGAAAAATAAGGATAACAAAGCCACGAAGCATGTGATTGTTAGCGCCTCGTGATGCTGTTTATACAGACGGAACTCGGAACACGGAGCACAAATATTCATAGAACACCAGGTGCTAAACAGGATCAGCTCCTCTCCTATTCAGATGGCAGCACAATGTCACAGCTGCTCTGCTGGATAAATATGAATACACACAGTCTGCCGCGGAGAATACATCTGTGCTTACACCATTGTCCATCACTGCAACGCTGGAAGATGACATTTACAACATACTCTGTAAAATGCTTTCTTTCTGGATCCAGACAACTACAGGGACGTGAGGATGAAGATGTTACATTAACCTTACCGCATCGTTAGCGAGTTGAATCCATTGGGCCAGTCATACCTACTGTCACTGGTGTATATTTAATGGGTGCAAGGTGTCCGGTGCACCTGGGTCTAGGGGGCCCACACACCCTGCACCCATTTAACGATACTCCCCTCTATGTTGGCACAGCATCGGCTGCACAGCACAAAAATCATTGGGAAAATGGCCTCAGTGCAGAGGTGTCCTCAGGAACGTGGCAGGGGCACCATATTCCCACAGACCAGTGCATGTGCTGGAGAGGAGGAGGCCCAATTGGAACCTGCACATATTTTTTCATTATTTACCCTTCAAGGTCCAGTGTCAAAAGCAGCAGAAAATCACAATGAAAATGGTGAGGTTGCTGTAAGGGTTAGGGCCCTTACAGTAGACTGTCAACATACCGACATTAGTACCATGCTGTCACTGGGCAAGTTGACTCCCCATGTATAAATAATGTCCATGTCGACAGTTTGGATGTCAACATAACAGACCGTACCCCTCAATGACCCAATGAGGTTCAATGTCTCAAACTATGGGGACTACTATACTGTCTTCAATACTACTCCCATCTTAGTAAATGTACCCTTATAAATGGGAACATAACGGAAACAAGGGAAGTGCATGATGAAAACCAATAGGATGGAAGACGTTATTTTGAGAGTAAAAAAATGTCAACATTGTTGAAATGTTGATTTTGAATGTGTCTACATAAAGTATGCAGAATGTCGACACAATCATCAATATTCTGGAAAGGGCATGAGAGTCCCGAACTAGGGTGATGGTTAGGGGTTAGCGATACCGCTAGAAGCACAGCACTGTCATCCGGACGTCACTATCAGCTGGCTGGCGGACCTGGTAGACTCCGTGGGAGCCGGTAGATCCACCGAACCATGTAAGTTCTGGAACACTAGAAACATTTTGCCAACATTCTAATTATGTTGACAATTAATTAATGTTGACATGATAAATGTCCTTATTCTGGTTCACTCACAAAGGCAAATTCCTTCTCAGATGGACAAAACCATGTGCACTGCTGGTGGGGCAGATGTAACTTGTGCAGAGAGAGTTAGATAAAGATTAGATAAAAAGTGCTACAGCAAAAGGCTCCTATTCATTTGGGCACACCTTATACTATCTATAGACAACTAAAACACGGACAACATTGACAACCAGACACACAAAAGGCCGACAGTGCAGGCATCAGACACCAGTTACTCCGACATTCATAAGATGGAGCATACACATACAATGAAAGAGACAAATGTCATCCATCAGACATAAATGAGATCAACAGTTATAAAACAGACACCAGCACCAGAGACAATATTGTCTCCCAGCAATTGCATGGGTACCTAGGTCGGCAGTCCCATAAGCACACATGACACATATGATATTAACCTGACATTATGCATGTGAATGGCTTAAGGCCCACACACACACTGGGTGATTTTGAGCTGAAAGCAGTTCAGTTTTGTCATTTGAGCTGCTTTCAATGCAAAAGTCACCCAGTGTGTACAGGGCAGCGTTGGAGGCCGCCATTGGGTCAGACGGTTTTCCAAAGTGCCCTGCTATGGAAAATCATCCACCCCCAGGAAAATTGTTGAAAAAGGTAAAAATAGTGTATGCACTGAGCGATTTTCAGCCCAGCGAATTTCCCCATCATCGCTGTGCAAAATCACCCAGTGTGTACGGACCTTTAGACTATTGTATGGATTACTCATTTCTCATGAGTCACACAATTTCTATAAAGCCCTCTTGTTGTCTGTATGCCACTATTGACCTGGGCAATGTTTGTACCTAATATATATCGAGATACAATGAGAAAGTAAGAGGCAGGAGAGAGACACGCACTGCATAGAAGCCGCCGTCGCCATAACAATTTCATAAAAAACAGCTAATACCAGGCGTACATGGTGAGATCAGGGGGAGTCATCCCGAGTTATGCAAAAAGGTATAATCATCCCTGACAATTATCGGGGGGGAGTGAGAAGCTAAGTGGGAATTATTATATGTCTTATCCAGAGGCCGCATGCTCGGTATTACAGACAGCCTCCCCTCTATATTTACATGTAAAGAAGCAGATCCCGATAATGGGTTTTACATTAATTCATGCTGTTGGCAAACTGGGCAACAAATTACCCTTTTAGATGGACGTACAAAAGATATGTACAGTATAAAACAAGTGTTGTAGAAACAGGAGAATGCCGGTTACGCAGGTAGAACAGCTGGATCTTGGATCATGATTATAATTTTCTTTAAGTTTAATGGTACCACAAAGCGTCTGCAGTACCGTATACTGGACAGCGAGCTATATACAGTACACACTTCCAAATACACATAAAGCACCAACAGCCATCCCTTACAGTACGTAGTACAAAGCTGAGCGACGCAACTACAGAGCGGGATGTACTAAACTGAAAATGCATTTTCAGATGCACCAAAGCGCCACCACCGGTGCTTCGCTGCAGGGGGGTTACGCCGGCCACCCGCCCCATCTTCGTCCAGGCACACGCAAGAAAAAGTCAGTTTTCACTGACTTCTATTTGCGAAGGCAGAAGTATCATTGCATGTTACAGAGATGAATCGGCGGTGGTGGATGGGCGGGTCTTCGGACAGGCGGCGTCTCATTCGTTCGGTAAGCTGCGATGTTCGAAGCTTATCAGGCCAACCTGAATCGGGCCATATATGAGGATGCCAGTGGTCAATTGGCGACGTCGCCTGAAATGATGCACCTGATGATATATCGCTTGCGACATAGGGCGGTATTCAATGAGGCTGAGTCGCCAGGTTTTTATGGCGATTTTGTGCTGTAAGGCGAATTTTTGACTAAAACGGTGAATCACCCTATTCAATGACCAGATGGTGAATACATTTCAAGGTTTTTTTCGCCATGATTCACCGAGTAGCAATCGCTATCTTTTCATGGTGAAGTGGAAGGTGAACTTTTAAAATAAAGTGTTTTGTTTTTTACAATTGGTGTAAAAAAATCAGGAATTTTATTCTGAGGAGGGGCATGCTATTTTTATTCATGTGCTGTAAGCACATGAATATATATTTAATTAAAAAAAAAAATATATATATATATATATATATTCACAGACCAGCCAGCACCGGGCCGGAGCCGAGCCACTCATTAGATATTCATATATTCACTTCACCCGATCATTACATATTTATGATCGGGTGTAGTGAATACGCCCGGTCCCCTGCTGGCACCCCCGGGGGGCAGCCTGTGCTGCCTGGCACCCGGGGAGCCCACCTCCCCCCCACAAACGTTGTGGGGCAGGCAGGGAGACTTCCATCTCCCTGCCTGCCACCGTCCTCAGGCTCCCTGCGGTGTTCGCCGCAGGAGCTCATATTCGCCGGTCAGGGGCAGCGAGCCCCTGACTCGTTGAATACCGGAGCCGGCGAGGCTCCGGAACGCGGCGACCAGTGGCGAATGTGCAGCAAATCCTAAGCAGGATTTTTTAAAATTAAATATATATTCATGTGCTTACAGCACATGAATAAAAATAGCATGCCCCTGCTCAGAATAAAATTCCAGATTTTTGGACACCAATTGTAAAAAACAAAACACTTTATTTTAAAAGTTCACATTCCACTTCACCATAAAAAGATAGCGATTGCTACTCGGTGAATCATGGCGAAAAAAACCTTGAAATGTATTCGCCATGTGGTCATTGAATAGGGTGATTCACCGTTTTAGTCAGAAATTCGCCAAACAGCACAAAATCGCCATAAAAACATGGCGAATCAGGCTCATTGACTACCGCCCAATGTGTGCTAATGAATGTACCCGGTGCAGGGGGTACAGAAATGAAATTGCCGCCTCCAATAATAATATACCAGGCCTAATTGTATGTCGCTCTGCATCCCCAGCATTGAAAACCCAGGATTTCTCCCATGAACCAGAGATGACATTTTTACTGGCAACCAGGGCTCTGGCACCTACTGTACCCTGTGTTGTTGGCAGTCTTTTCTCTCGTGTTTGCCAATTGCTCTGACAAAGGGTGTAAGCAGCATATTCTACCCATATGCAGAGCAGTACGCCAATATGTGACTGGCTTCGTCATGGAATCATACGCTCCCAGTTTATGCTTCACCGTTATTAGATTGCATTTGTACCAGTCCTGTAGTCAGCGGACTATAGGTGCAGCTGCTATGGGGCCCAGAACTGAGAGGAGCCACCTTCCCTGTCACAGGTAAGCTGTGTACACACTGGGCAATATGATCGCTGGCAATATATTGCTTAGTGTCCTGTTTTCATCAGCGACCAGAGATGAAAATGACACACTGCCGGGAGAAGAGGCAGGGGAAGTCTGTGGTCGGAGCTACCATTAGGGGGCTAAAAACGGGTGTGCGCACCTTGCAATATATATCGCCGGTGCACACGCCAATTGCTGGCAATATGTTCACTCAGCTACGGTGCCATACGTATGCTAATTGGGCGCCTCTGCTAATACATAGTACAGATTTTTGCTATGGGCCCCACAAAGCTCTAGTTACACCCATGGTTTGAAAGATGTCAGGCAGGAGCTGATTGGTTGTTTATCACTCTCCGTTTTTATCACTTTTGAAGCTTAGTGCATCTGGCCATTCATCTGCTATTTGGTGTACAGTAAGCCGGAATTACTAAAAACAGATCTCCCCACTAGTCACTGAGGGTTTATTTATATTTATTAAGAAAATGGATTGCCTTTCTTATTTGCCGTGCGTGTCAATACATTAGTGTCTAAATCCTATCACTTGTGACCGCGCCGCGATGGCATACCATAAGTTATGTTACTGTATCAAGTGATTTGTTTTTCCAATGAACTAGGTGCCATGCGGTGTAAGACACGTGTCATGCGGTGTAAGAAACCACAGGAATGGATGTGATGTTCTTATTTCTTGTGAAGGAGAAGATACTGTATACAGATACACTACTGAGATATGGGCACACCACAGCGGTATGCATTCTAAGGTTCATACATCATTTTAGGGTTAGTGCTAGGCTGCAATTACAGTTAAGGTGCATACACACTGGGCGTTTTTGCCCAGCGTGTATGCAGAGCGCCACTGGAGGGCGCCAGTTTGCAGCAGGTCCCCCCCCCCCCATGGAGGTGTGTGGTACCGGCGGCGGCCGCAACTCCCCCCCCCCCCCTCCGCAGCGACCAGGCAGCCGCCGCTGCATCACCCGATCCCCCTCCCTACCCCTGGAATTACTAAGTCAACCGACACCCCCCTGTACGGGGGGCGGGTGAGCACCAGAACGCCGCAATCACTGGCAAACCCCCCCCCCCTGTACAGTGGCCGGTGCACCGGCAGAGAGCGATAATGGGGGGGGGGGGAAATCGCTGGGCTGAAAATCGCTCAGTGCACACACACTGAGCGATTTTTGCCCATCCAATCGATTTTTCTCCAGGTGGATGGCTTTCCATAGCAGAACACTATGGAAAGCCATTCACCCAATTGCTCATATGCTGGTAAAGCCAGCAAATGAGCGGCGGAAAGTGATGGCGCAGGAGCCATACATACTGGGCGGCTTTCAAGCCGATAGCAGCTGAGATGGTTAAAATGAGCTGCTTTCAGCTCAAAATCGCCCAGTGTGTATGGGCCTTTAGTGCTACGATGTAATAAGAGTTAGTTTAATGCTACCCATAGGGATTCGGTATGAAATCCCGACGGTCAAAATCCCGACAGGGTCAAAATCCCGAATGTACAGGTGAAACAGTCTACATGCCTTTCGGTCGACAGGTGCGAGGTCGACATGGGTTTTTTCACTGTTTTTTTTACCCGAATGTCGACACAGTCGACATGGACACAGTTGGAAGTGAACCGCAGCCCCTCGCATCGCTCGCTTTGCTATGCTTCGGGCACGGTGCCTCGCTGCGCTCGGCACACTATTTTATTCTCCCACCACGCCCTAGTGGATGTAGGGCATGAAATACCGCCTGTCGGCACATGTCGGGATTTTGTCCATGTCGGGATTTTGTCCTTGGCGGTATTTTGACCGTCGTGATTTTGACTGCATCCCACACATAGACTTATGCGATCGGACTCAATGCGACAACGAAGTGCGATGGCCATCAAATCCGATCGCATCTCATGGTGCAAAACTTGCCCCCTTTCAGCACCCGATGGCCTAATGGGTGCTGGAAGAAGGCGGGCAGGGGGCAGTGGAGTAGAGTAGCGCTAGAAGTAGTGCTAGCCGGTGGTGGGGGTCAGCGCTGCGGCAGAATGATTTTTTTTTTTTTTAAACACTGGGCGGCCCTCTGATTGGGCAGTATCTCATTGGCAGCATTAGTGTAGTAATTCGGGTTAGGATTAGGCTGCAATGGTTATGGTATATTAGATCTACAGTGTCATATGGTCGACCACTAATAAGGACAGTGAAAAGGTCGACAGGGTCCAAAGGTTGACAGGGCAAAAAGGTCGATATCCAAAAGGTCGACATGCATTTTCAGGTTTTTTTGGGGTCTTTGTTGCTTCGGGCTCGCTGCCTTCGGCACACTATTAAATTCACCCTCCACGCCGTAGTGGATGATAGGATATGAAATACCGCCTGTCGGCACATGTCGGCTTGACATTTTGTAAAAAAAAATGCATGTCAACCTTTTCCATGTCGACCTTTTGACCCTGTCGACCTGGTCATTGTCGACCTTTGGACCCTGTCGATCTTTTCATTGTTGATCTTTGGACCCTGTAGACCTTTGGACTGTCAATCAATAGTGGTCGAACTTATGACTGTCGACCTAGAGTCAATCTATGAGGAGTTCAGATACCGGCTGCAATTAGCAAGGCTGTAGTCAGGGTTGGGATATGACAAGGGGAAGGTCGACATGCATTGGGTCAAACACTGAAGGTCGACACATGCATTAGGTCGACATGGGCTAGGTTGACAGTCAAAAGGTCGACATGGGTTTTTTCGCATTATTTTGAGCCGACATGAGCTGACAGGTGGTATTTCATGCCCTACCATCCACTAGGATGTGGTTGGAGAATAAAATAATGTGCCAAGCGTATCGAGGAACCGTGCCCGAAGCATGGCGAGCGCAGCGCCAATGCATGTTGACCTTCAAGCTGTCGATCCAACCCGTTAGGGTTAGGCTACAACTATATTTCGGTACTTTACAGATCCCCCCCCTCTTCCCCCAGTACAGTAGGTGTCACCAGGCCCACAGCTGACAGCACAACTCCCTCCCGATGTCATTGGCCCTTGTACATTATTTGTCATTCCAGAGCTGCACTTTCTTAATGTGTCTTCTTATAAGCTGTGCACCCATCCTGGTTTATATTCCTCCTAAGGAAATCTAGAAAAAAACATGAAAACCAGCGATCTCTGCATGTAGGCTTGCATCAAGGCTGCGCCACACTTTAGGGAAGGAACGGTTGTATGTGACAATAAGTATTCTGCACAAGACACTAGGAAAGAAGAACGGTCAAAAACTGCATGAACAGCCGGCAATTTGTTCATGAATGAACTAGACCAAGAACATCTATTTACCAGTTATTAACACAATTTTAATAAAAAAAGATTCCAAAATATTTTTTCTATGATATATGCTGAGACACAGTACAGCCAGGGCAGCACGAGCACAATTTTTTGGTAAGCGAATATATACCTCGATCCACCCAATAGCATACTTACCTACTTTGTTTCCTCCTCTTCGGGAGAAGCCCAGAGAGGAGACGAGGAACGAGGCTGATGTCACCAAGCCCGTCCCCCCATGCTGGGAAGAGGACCTGGTTTTCTGGAGGGTAAGCCCCATAGTGCATCCCCTGTAGAGTTCTCCCGGAGAGGAGAAATTAAAATTGGGCAAGTGTGCTTGAGCAGGAACTTTTTCCCTTTCTTACTATTCTCCTTATACAGGTCGAGTATCCCGTATCCGAATATCCGTTATCCGAATTATTCCGAAAACCAGACATTCCAGAAAGTGAAAAAAAATTTTTTTTTTGCTAAAAACTCACTGGGGACATCTGTAACAGCATCACTGGGGACATGATATGTAACTGGCACTATATATGTGCAAGACAATGATTGCTTGGCATTCAAATTCAGTGCTGAGATAGTACACACATTTTGTTTCACGTTTTGAAACCTTGTTTTTTGAACAAATAAAATATATTTGTGTGTATTTTATGTGGTAATAAAATATATTTGTGTGTATATTATGTGTTTATACAGCATAAATGCAAGATACTTCAAAATACATCATTGAAATATTAAAATATTCCGAAATACGGAATAATCCGTTATCCAAAATTCTCCTGGTCCCGAGCATTTTGGATAAGGGATACTCAACCTGTAGTAACATACTTTCTTCTGACCATCTGGGAGATCTTTCCTGCTCATCCTCAAGGTCCAATAGATGCAGGTTAGAAAAATCCATAATATAGTGGCCAGTTGCAGTAACATGCAACAATTGACAGTTGTGAGAAGTGGTGGCTCCAGGGAGGGGAGGGAGGCACTGCAGCACAGTTCGGAATTCAAATAGAAGAGCTGAACCAACTGTCACCAACTGCCATTCCAGACTGACTCACTGATAGTTGGTATAACTCCCTTATTTCAATTTCCGGGACTGCGCTGCATCCACACCTTTGGAGCCGACTCTGGTTGTGAGACATTGGGGTAGATGTATTATGGCAGTGCTTAGACAGGTAATACATAATGGGTTTCCTCAGGGCCGGCGCCACCACTAGGCAGCTCTAGGCATTTGCCTAGGGCGCCGGCACCTGGAGGGCGGCAGTTCGCCCCTCACCCCCAGCGAACTGTGTAAAAAACTTGCTGCCCCGGCGTCCCTGCAGTGCTTGGGCGGTCAGGGGTGTCTGTGCCGTAGGGGTACCTGCGGCGGCGTCATGTGTATAAAGCTGGCTGCGGCCGGCGGGGTCCCTGTAGTGAATAGAAAATAACTAGCACTATGCGCGCGGCGGCGCGGGAAGCGCTAGTTATTTGCTATTCACTACAGGGACCCCGCCGGCCGCAGCCAGCTTTATACACATGACGGCACCGCAGGTACCCCTACGGCAGGGACACCGGGGCAGCAAGTTTTTTCCATAGGTACCACCCCCCCTCCCTCCCCCCGGCACCGGGGCACCCCCACCCCGACTCGCCTGGGGCGGTCCGGTGCCTTGCACCGGCCCTGGGTTTCCTTATTTGATTGTACACGATTCCATACCCTCCGACATGACCCATTGCATTCGGTACACCATGCTCTGCTCCTGGACTTCCCTCTTAATATTGCCTACCTAACCCTCTCCTTCAGGGACCTGGACTTCCCTGGTAATGTATGATTGCCATCACCTGTGAGGAAACACCTTTCTTATCAATTACCGAGCTCACCACAGGTGATGGCAATCATACATTACCAGGGAAGTCCAGGAACAGAGCATTTTCTCCCTCATGGAGAGGGTCAGGTAGGCAACCATGATGTACAGCAGTGGTGTCAAACTCATGGCCCTCCAGCTGTTGTTGAACTACATGTCCCAGCATGCCCTGCCACAGATTTTATATAATAGATTGCTAAAACTGTGGCAGGGCATGCTGGGATATGTAGTTCCATAACAGCTGGAGGGCCATGAGTTTGATACCACTGGTGTACAGTATGCCATAACACAGACACAGCTACAGTATATAGCACACATGTCACACACAGACACACTGTCATCCACACACCTCTTTGAAATAAATACATATAAACCATAGGCACCATCATTTAAAACCAAGAAACAAGCCCTCCCCCGAATCCCTAGGCATTTAAATTGGAATCGTACATACACTTGCAGACTGCTGACTCCACCAGCATCACAGCCACCTCCAGCACCCCTGGCAGACTGCAGTCAGTGGAGTATCACCCGGCCAGCTCTATCAAAGCCCCATGGTTACTTCCTGAGAGGAGCTGCACACAGCAGCTCCCCCTGCTGTAAAATCAGCCCGGCTCAGTGAAACACAAGGAGAAGCTGCCGTGTGATACAGCCTGCGGAGCTCATGCATCTCAAAAAAGAAAAAAATATCAGATTGCTGTTGCAATAGTTGGGACTCCACACCGTTTTTTTCTAGATTTTTTTTATTCTATTTTTTTACACTGCAGCCAGCACGGATCTGACTGAATCGTGTGGCTGCCGAATCGTATTTGCATTTAGCGGCTGTCTATACGGCCACCAAATACGAATATAGCAGCATACGGCCACCAACGCCATCAGGCAAATATGAATCCGTAAAGGTTAGTAAACCAGCCCTATTTACGAATTGTATATTCCTGAGAATACGGACGATGCCGGTCGTATGCAGTCGCACCCGGCATCTGAGGTATTCTTCATTTTTAGTAAATGTCCCCCATAGTGTTAGTGAAGAAATGAGTAAGTGCTTAGTGTTAATATACTTGATTTGACATTTTCATTTTGAAGCATTAATGACTGGACCATATACTATGTCTAAAAGCTCAGAACTTCACATTTATTTTCATTTCAATGTGTATACAACTGTCGTAGTCAGCTTTGGGACATCTACCATGTTTCCTATAGTTGCAGGTTATATACAGAATGATTTGCTGCCTTGTGTGATGCACTAACAGCTAGGCTAATGGCTCCCAGCACATGCGCAGGAGAGGACGTCTGCCAGTGACAGCTTGGATAAGTCGGGGTGCACCAGAGCATGTGGACGCAGCCTCATTCAGGTAACTGATTAGGTAAAACTGCTCATTATTCGGCACAATCCTTAAAGATTGTATACATGCCAGTTGTCTGGACTGATCCTTCTGTTCCCTCATTTAGGGCCCCATTTACCATTGATCGCATTTATAATGCTATCTGGGCGGAATATTACCGCCCAGGATCGCATTGTAAAATGTGATCATTTCATCCCAATGTACAGTATTACCAGCCAGGGGGCAGGGACAGGGCTCCGAAAAGAGCCCATCCCTGCGATGCCCGGAGCCGGATGGTGGGGGGTCTGCGCATGCGCGGTTATGCGCTGACCCACCCGCGACCCTGCTGACCACACTGCCGCTCGGGCAGTGCGATGTGTAGCCATAGGCTATAATGGGCTATCGCCATATCAGAATGGCGATTGCCCAGTGGTGCTAAGCAGGGCTGCCCGATGTTGATACATCGGGCAGCTTCGCATCCCCCATAGAAACCTATGGGGGATGCGGCCGGTGGCGCTGCAGGGGGGGATCGCAGCAGGGATCGGAGATTCCTGCTGCGGTCCCCTGTGATACATTAGGGGATACTTAATATTTGCAGTTAACCCCCGAAATTTAGCCACAAATATTATTTGATAAATGCGGCCCTTAACCTCAACCCATTTTCCCTCCAATAACTGCATACTGTACATACCTCCAAACTAGGGAGTCTCCAGTCCCGGAATTTCGGGATTAGACTGCGCATGTGCAGTGTAATGCCAGGCAGCATCTGAGCACACGCTGATACGCTACCCGGCTGTTCCCGACATGGCACGCGCCTCTGCACAGTGTGACGTGATGTTAAAGGTCATGCTGTGCAGGGCACACTAACTCACCACCTGCCCCGCTGACGCTGGCCTGGCCGCTCAGTGCGGCACCCCTGCACTCCCTACCCCGCTCACCAGCTGCAGTGCCTGTCCCGCTCCCCTGTCGCACTGGCCGCTGCACCGACTACGTAAGTAAATGTACACAGCGGTCGGTTGGGGGGGAGGGGGAGAGTTTCTTTTTTTTTTAGGGATGCCAATCCTGGAAATTGAGCATTTTTTAGATATACCGCCTGTCGGCACATGTCGTCTCAAAAAACAGTGAAAACCCCATGTTGACCTTTTGACTGTCGACCTAGACGATGTTGACATAATGCTTGTGTCGACCTAACATCCTGTTGACCTTGCCCCATGTCAACCTAGACACCTGTTGACCTTCCAGTATGTCGACCCAACGGTGTCGACCTAATGACTGTCGACCAACCCATCCACACTCAGAGATAGAGCATCATAAAACATAAGATACAAAATATACAACGTCTTACAGCCACACACACTGGCCCTTATTCTGATTCACTCGCAAAGGCAAACACATTCTCAAATGGACAAAACCATGTGCACTGCAGGTGGGGCAGATGTAACGTGTGCAGAGAGAATTAGATTTGGGTGAGTTATTTTGTTTCTGTGCAGGGTAAATACTGACTGCTTTATTTTTACACTGCAATAATGATCTCACTTTGAAGTAAAACCCCACCCAAATCTAGTTCTCTCTGCACACCTTACATCTGCCCCACCTGCAGTGCACATGGTTTTGTCCATTTGAGAAGGAATTTGCCTTTGCAAGTGAACCAGAATAAGGGCCAGTGTTCCTGTCATGTTACACAGGGCCTTATTCTAGTTCACTCTTTCTGACAAAATCCTTCTTAGATGGGCACTGCAGAGGGCAGATGTACAATGTGCAGAAAGAATTAGATTTGGGTGAGTTATTTTGTTTCTGTGCAGGGTAAATACTGGCTGCCTTATTTTTACACTGCAATATAGAGTCCCTATGTATGCCACAGTGTTCCTGTTATGTTTCACAGTGCTCCCTATGCTGCAGAGTCCCTATGTATGCCAGTGTTCCTGTTATGTTTCACAGTGCTCCCTATGCTGCAGAGTCCCTATGTATGCCAGTGTTCCTGTTATGTTTCACAGTGCTCCCTATGCTGCAGAGACCCTATGTATGCCACAGTGTCACCCATATGCCACAGTGTTCCCCACATGCTAGTGTTCCTGTTATGTTACAAAGTGTTCCCTGTGCTGCAGAGTCCCTATGTATTCCACAGTGTCCCTGTAATGTTACACAGTGCCCCCTATTCTGCAGAGTCCCTATGAATGCCACAGTCCTCCCATATGCCACAGTGTCACCCATATGCCAGTGTTCCCCACATGCTACAGTGTTCCTGTTATGTTACACAGTGCCCCCTATTCTGCAGAGTCCCTATGTATGCCAGTGTTCCTGTTATGTTACACAGTGCCCCCTATTCTGCCTATGTATGAAACAGTCCTTCCATATGCCACAGTGTCACCCATATGCCACAGTGTCCCATATTATACCACAAAGAGCCACCTATAATGCCACACAGTGCCCCCCCCCCCCCCTCCCCCCTCCCTCCTGTTCTGCACTCAACTGTGAATCCTGGCTGGCTCCTGATAATGGCCGCATGTTCCTCAGAGGTCAGGACAGGGTTGCTCACCAGTGTGCACATTGCAGCTCTCAGCTCCCTTAGGCATTACAGATGTCATGTAATGCTCAGGGCCCTCTCGCTCTGCATGCTGCGTGTTCCGGGAAAAGGCGTCACTTGGCACCTGTTGTTCAGTGATTTCAAACCTGTGTGTGGGGCCCTGGGGCAACCTTTCCTGTTTAATGCAGCCCTGCCTAGTCGGTGACTGGACCTGGGGCAACCTTTCCTGTTTAATGCAGCCCTGCCTAGTCGGTGACTGGAAGGTGGCTGCAAAAGACGCAAATACAAATTCTGCTGCATCCGACTCAGAATCAGCTCCATATTTATAAAATAATGTGTCACATAGATTTATGGTTTTGGAGGTAGATTTTCAAGACGTATATAATTACACACTACAGTACATCACCTTTCTAACCCCCGGCTGTCATTTGCAGAGCTCCAACAATAGCAATGCAGAGCCATTAATAGCCAAGTATGAGTGCAAACATCCCAACTTTTCCTGTTGGTTCCCCTCCATTGATGTCAAGCATAAACTAATATTTTTTTTCCCCAAGGTGTCGGGACTCGGCGCATAGCTCCGCCCCCATGTTTTAATTGGCCCAGATGCCAAGCATTCAAAAAAAATGGATGACCATGGATAGGTAAAAATCAAAACATCACTGGTCATCCATTGCAAAGTAAGCCACTGTGAATGACCCGTTGCACTATTGCCATTGATGGCAACCATACTTGCCTAATGTTCAGTAAATTTGAAGAGACTTTTTTTTCCGGCAGTTCCCACACCCACAGAGGTTAACGGTTCTTCCACATCCCACCAGAGTCCAACTGAATCAAGCAAGATGAGGAGCTTTTATGGGGAACTGCTATTCTGTGGGCAGGGGGTGGGGTTAATAGCTGAAATTAAAATATTTTACGCCCCACCCATGTCCGTGGACCCACGAATAACAGCATTAGGGAGTTAGTGAATGACAGGCCAGCTCTGCCCCCCAACGGTGCAAGCAGAATGTAGGCAACTATGAGAGTGGCACTCCCAACATCCCTCCCAGCCTGCAGGTGAGACAGTGGCAGAAAATCATGGCTGTCCCGCTAAATTCAGTACAGTTAGTAGGTACAGTACTGTATGTGAAAGAAAAGGGACTGGCAGAATGTCTGGCATGAGGGTTAATAGAGAATTTGGGCAGATCATGTTTATTTTAAGTTCTCTCTCCCTTAATGGTGCAGTAGTCCAGTATATTTCACTCATTGCCCCGGAGGGTATGAAACTTCCCCTGGTTCAGAACATTACACAGCACACAGCATTATATAGACCCTGCTGGTTCCTACAGGAAATAATACCTAGAGCAGGGCCGGATTTGTGCCTAGGCCAGTGAGGCACCGGCCTCAGGGCGGCACCAATTAAGGGGCGGCAGGCAGGCTGACATTCTGTTAAATAGCAGCATGGCACAGCATGTGGGTAGCCGCGAGTGACGAGCGCCGCAGACATGAATTATCATATGTTTACAAAAAAGAGATACTAGTAGGCGCCTCTTGCACACGAGTATACAATTTATTTAGTAAACATATCATACAACCATTATTTGCATTATTCAAATTAATAAACACAGAATATAAAAATACAAATATAAATAAAAAATATATAGAGAAAATAAAATAAAAAATAGAAAAATAAATAAAAATAAAAATAAAAATAAAAATGAAAAAATAATAAATAAAAATAAAAATAAATTTAGAAAAGCAAATACAGAAATATATATATATATAAACAGTATTCTTAAAAAGCATGTGCAATATTAGCAATTGATTGGAGTGCAGTAGATAATTACCAAGTCCTGGTCATTTGGTTTCCTTTCATATGCGCATATGAAGCCAGGTGACTGTGTCTCGTTTGGGAGGTAAGTTATCCAACACTCCAGGAAGATAAAGGAAAGCTGTAAACTGACCCAACTGGGTATTTGTAATCCACACCGTTGTTTTTCCAAAAGCTTTAAAATAGCAGCAAAACAGAATATTGTGGCACTGTAGTCGACACTGGTGTCGATGAAGGCGGCAGCTTCAGATCTTATGTACCGGTGAATACTCTGCAGCAGATCTTGGTGAGGAGATTCGACCGTGCCAAGTGCCCTGCGTACTGTGTCAGATGTTGACAGAGCGGCTGTGCCGGCCAGACAGCCAAACACGCGCCGCTGGACACTGACGCGGGCAGGGGCTAGTAACAAGTACCGGTCTCCTGCGCTCCAATGTAGACGCGGCAGCTGAGTGCTGCAGAGAGTTCAAATGGCTGCTGTCGTCTTCAGCCAAACGCCGCTGCTGCGCCTATGGATGATTACCAGGGACCGAGGTGGGGTAGATGTATCAGTATATTTGGAGGGGGGGCTGGGATGCGAACCTGGTCCTCTATGGTCGCTATATCGACGACCTGTTCTTTATTTGGCACGGTAGCACTGAATCAGTTAACAATTTTGTTATGCACCTTAATAACAACACTTATGGTTTATCTTTCACTCACTCACATCACCCCACACATATGAGTTTTCTCGATGTCACGGTGGAGGTGGTAGAGGGAGTCTTAGCAGTCACGGGCTACAAAAAGCCGGTTGACGTTTGTAGCTTCATCCCCTACACCAGCAATCACAAAAAAAGCTGGCTCAACAACGTTCCAAAAAGCCAAATACATAGGATAAGGCGCAACTGTACCTCGGACACTAAATTTGCAGAACAAATGAACGGTCTTTTGGAGGAATTTAAAAAACGTGAATATCCCCAACCCGTTCTCACTGAGGCTCTGGAGTACGCTGGCACCTTAAATCGTAAAGAGATCATTGCTAATAGCAATGAACAAGGCTCCAACAGTAGAACTAAAAAGGTGGACAAATTCAAAGATGGAGGGAAAAACAATTTATGTTTCATTTCAAAATACAATGTAGCTGCTAATAAAATCTCCAATATAATAAAGAAAAATTATAAATTACTCAGCACTGACCCGATTTTGAGCGCCACTTTAGAAAAAGAACCAACTATTATATTTAAACGTGCACGCAACTTAAAAAACATCTTAGCACCAAGTTTCTTTAAAGGCTCTATAGAGAAGAAAACAGGGACCATACAAAGTACTATAGTAGGACCAAAAATAACAGGTTTCTTCAGGTGTAATCATGCCCAGTGCATGACCTGTAAACATGTAATGAACAAAACTCAAAAAATTACAGCTTCAAATCATGAAAAGATTTATAATATAGAGACGTTTATTAATTGCACAACTAACTACGTAATTTATTTATTAATATGTCCATGTAACACCTACTATGTAGGACGTACTATCCGCCCACTCAAGACGAGAGTCTTAGAACATAGGAGGAATATAGTGAAAAAACTTATGAACCACAGTGTACCCCGCCACTTTGCAGAACATCATGGCGGGGACCCTGTGGGTCTCAAAGTGATAGGTTTGGAACATAAAGCTCATACTAGCCGTGGAGGAGATCGCTTCAGGACTCTATGTCGACAGGAGGCGGCATGGATACTGAAGTTACAGACTCTTAAACCCCACGGTATGAATGAGACTATAGATTTGGAATTCATTTAGATAATCTTATTATAAACCCTCTGATAAATCTGTTTATATACTATATAATATACTATATAATAAAAAACTTATAAAAAAATTTCATAAAACAGCAAATAACAATAAAAAATAAAAAATAAAAAATCTAATAAAAAATTAATAAAATGTATTTCTTTCCTCATAAAATGCTAAAGATCGCCAAAAACGCTTAAAAACTGCTAAAAATCACTAAAAAATGTGAAAAAACAATTAAAAATGTCAAATATTTGTTCAATAACTACATAAAACTATCATATTGGTCTCTTTACTAAAGAAGAAACAACTTCTCACTCCTTGTATACAAATATGCAAAGAGAACATAACTGAAAATGTTCTATTGAAATAATTGATGATTTTCGGACTCTCTCCACTGTCTCTCTCATGTGTGTGCTCCAAAATATACCCCACCGACGTATAATGTTTCATTATATTATGTGATCTAATTTAATGTCGGATGCATTTGAATACCTTGGGCAATATAGTTATCTTATATATGGGGCGCATATGTTCTAATATTTATTTAAAACTACTATTAAATACTGTATCTCAAATATCTATATTTGTAAGTATGTATTTATTTTATTATATCGAAGGAGATGTATGTGTATACATCATATATTTTGACACACTGAATGTTTATATATTATTTAATCTAATTTAATTTCCCTTTTCTGTACACCTATGCTCAAATATCTATGTAAGCTGAGTGCATACCTCAGCGATACATCGCGACTTCAATAGGGAAATCTTCGCTGTTCGCTTGCATTTATGTGTCATTATTTGTGTTCTATCTGTGTGGGGTGTTCGACCTCTTGCCGCTAGCCGCCACTATTCCATCTCTTATTGTACTGTTACGTGTAGGATACCTCTCTTTTATAGTATTAACTATACACAGGCTTGTTTGATCTGTCAGTGTGGCTGCTCTCGAATCTGAATATGAACAAATGTCCTTATTTTATGGACACATTAAAATGCAATAGGAAATGCAAAGCACTCCTCTGAAATCTCTGCATATATGGTAGATCTATATATATCAACAAATTGTATTTGCTAGAATATATGCGTAAAAAGTCGCTTTGCTCTAAATATATTTGTATTTATATTTATCTTTTTTTCTATGTCCCATTTATTATTTAATTTTTAATTTTTCTATTTTATTATTATTTTTTGATTTCACTTTATTTTATTTTATTTCATTTTATTTTTATTATATCTGTATTATTTTATGCTTACATATATACAAGCATGTGACAAAACAATATACCGCTATGTGTGCAGAAAATAGACAAACAGGAAAGCTGCAATGATTATTGCAGCTGATTCATAAAGGGAAACACTGAAATTAAGCTGCTAATTGTATAGCCTTGGACACCTGACCACACACACCTGTGTACAATATCCAGGTATAAAACAAGCCCACATAGCTGTACTTCCTCATCCTCAATTGAAAAAGCTGCCGTAGTGCGGCGAAACGCGTCTTGAATAGGAGCCCCGCTGCCGCCTCTTGAACCAGTGGACCTGGAGGTAAACTTCAATTACTGAATCTCATTACATCTACCCCACCTCGGTCCCTGGTAATCATCCATAGGCGCAGCAGCGGCGTTTGGCTGAAGACGACAGCAGCCATTTGAACTCTCTGCAGCACTCAGCTGCCGCGTCTACATTGGAGCGCAGGAGACCGGTACTTGTTACTAGCCCCTGCCCGCGTCAGTGTCCAGCGGCGCGTGTTTGGCTGTCTGGCCGGCACAGCCGCTCTGTCAACATCTGACACAGTACGCAGGGCACTTGGCACGGTCGAATCTCCTCACCAAGATCTGCTGCAGAGTATTCACCGGTACATAAGATCTGAAGCTGCCGCCTTCATCGACACCAGTGTCGACTACAGTGCCACAATATTCTGTTTTGCTGCTATTTTAAAGCTTTTGGAAAAACAACGGTGTGGATTACAAATACCCAGTTGGGTCAGTTTACAGCTTTCCTTTATCTTCCTGGAGTGTTGGATAACTTACCTCCCAAACGAGACACAGTCACCTGGCTTCATATGCGCATATGAAAGGAAACCAAATGACCAGGACTTGGTAATTATCTACTGCACTCCAATCAATTGCTAATATTGCACATGCTTTTTAAGAATACTGTTTTTATATATATATTTCTGTATTTGCTTTTCTAAATTTATTTTTATTTTTATTTATTATTTTTTCATTTTTATTTTTATTTTTATTTATTTTTCTATTTTTTATTTTATTTTCTCTATATATTTTTTATTTATATTTGTATTTTTATATTCTGTGTTTATTAATTTGAATAATGCAAATAATGGTTGTATGATATGTTTACTAAATAAATTGTATACTCGTGTGCAAGAGGCGCCTACTAGTATCTCTTTTTTGTAAACTTCTGTCTTTTGGGGGCGGCAACCCCCTCCTAGAGGGCAGCCATTTGCACACAGCACACACACACTAACCCATAGCGCTCAGAATCTTTTTCTTTTATGAATTATCATATGTCGCTGGCAGCGCCGCTCGTCACCCGCCACTGCCCACCCACTCTGCTATGCACATTGCATCACCGCTTAGTGGCTGGGTCTGACGGTCCCCCTGCGCGTCCAGAAATGGCTCAGGCTCACTGCTGCCGGCTCCCGCCCATTGGCTACTCTTATGAAATATATAAATAACAATGTATGTACATATATGATTACATTAAAATAGGGGGGGGGGGGGACAAAAATGTTGTGCCTATGGGGCGGCCTGACCCCTAAATTCGCCCCTGACCTAGAGATGCAGTAAATCGAATCAAAGCTCATTTCGGGATCTAGCCAGAGATATTATTAAGGTTTCCTCTGGGTCATACCATAATTGTGGCATTATCAAGACACCTACAGTACTGTATAGCCGCTTCCTACAGTCAGTGTTATTATACTCAGACAGGAAGCAATTCTGTTCCCACTGATACAGATGATTATTGTGTTCTCACAGTACAAAGCAGTCTCTATATTACCCCATATACCCTCTCCCTATATCTCCTCCTATTACCCCATATACCCTCTCCCTATATCTCCTCCTATTACCCTATATACCCTCTCCCTACATCTCCTCCTATTACCCCATATACCCTCTCCCTATATCTCCTCCTATTACCCCATATACCCTCTCCCTATATCTCCTCCTGTTACCCCATATACCCTCTCCCTATATCTCCTCCTATTACCCCATATACCCTCTCCCTATATCTCCTCCTATTACCCTATATACCCTCTCACTATACCTCCTCCTATTACCCCATATACCCTCTCCCTATATCTCCCCCTATTACCCCATATACCCTCTCCCTATATCTCCTCCTATTACCCCATATAACCTCACCCTATATCTCCTCCTATTACCCCATATACCCTCTCCCTATATCTCCTCCTATTACCCCATATACCCTCTCCCTATATCTCCTCCTATTACCCCATATACCCTCTCCCTATATCTCCTCCTGTTACCCCATATACCCTCTCCCTATATCTCCTCCTATTACCCCATATACCCTCTCCCTATATCTCCTCCTATTACCCTATATACCCTCTCACTATACCTCCTCCTATTACCCCATATACCCTCTCCCTATATCTCCCCCTATTACCCCATATACCCTCTCCCTATATCTCCTCCTATTACCCCATATAACCTTACCCTATATCTCCTCCTATTACCCCATATACCCTCTCCCTATATCTCCTCCTATTACCCTATATACCCTCTCCCTATATCTCCTCCTATTACCCCATATACCCTCTCCCTATATCTCCTCCTATTACCCCATATACCCTCTCCCTATATCTCCTCCTATTACCCCATATACCCTCTCCCTATATCTCCTCCTATTACCCCATATACCCTCTCCCTATATCTCCTATTACCCCATATACCCTCTCCCTATATCTCCTCCTATTACCCCATATACCCTCTCCCTATATCTCCTCCTATTACCCCATATACCCTCTCCCTATATCTACTAAGAAAGTGTGAGAAGTACGTGGTAACAATTATACCTCCACTATCTCCTCCTACTATTACCCCATATACCCTCTCCCTATATCTCCTCCTATTACCCCATATACCCTCTCCCTATACCTCCTCCTATTACCCCATATACCCTCTCCCTATATCTCCTCCTATTACCCCATATACCCTCTCCCTATATCTCCCCCTATTACCCCACATACCCTCTCCCTATATCTCCTCCTATTACCCCATATACCCTCTCCCTATATCTCCTCCTATTACCCCATATACCCTCTCCCTATATCTCCTCCTATTACCCCATATACCCTCTCCCTATATCTCCTCCTATTACCCCATATACCCTCCCCCTATATCTCCTGCTATTACCCCATATACCCTCTCCCTATATCTCCTCCTATTACCCCATATACCCTCTCCCTATATCTCCTCCTATTACCCCATATACCCTCTCCCTATAGCTCCTCCTATTACCCCATATACCCTCTCCCTATATCTCCTCCTATTACTCCATATACCCTCTCTCTATATCTCCCCCTATTACCCCATATACCCTCTCCCTATATCTCCTCCTATTACCCTCTCCCTATATCTCCTCCTATTATCCCATATACCCTCTCCCTATATCTCCTCCTATTACCCCATATACCCTCTCCCTATATCTCCTCCTATTACCCCATATGCCCTCTCCCTATATATACATTACCTGAATATACACCATCCCAATGACTGATTGATGCCTCTCTGTGGCCTATGTGTATCTTCTCCTGACGTTAGACAAACATAAGCCTGTTTCTGTGGAGCGGTCTCAGGAGCTGGAGCTATTACACACAGCAGTTAATGTGTCATATTAGTGTGGAGGGGAATCAGTCATTGTAAGAGCCGGTGCTGTTAAGCAGATTAATTAATTATTAAGGCTGAAAATGGCTAATGCAGACATCAAATTGATTATTCTAGAGTCAGGTATTTCCCGTATATTGTTATTGTCTAAGTTTAGATCCTCTGCTGTTTGCTGCACAGTGAAGATTTTAACAATTCTTAAATGCTGTCAAGGTAAAATTCTTTGCTAAATTCCTCTTAGGTAAGAGAATGTGGGTGAGATTTAATAGGATGAGATATTCAGAAAGTGAGAGATTTGGGAAGAAATCTCCAGTTTTTTTAAAGCGGCAATCATTTACACTGCAAAACCAGTTTGATTTTGCAGTGTAAATGATTGCCGCTTTAAAAAAACTGGAGATTTCTTACCAAATCTCTCACTTTCTGAATATCTCATCCTATTAATTCTCACCCTGTGTGTCCGTGCATGCCGCTTGTTCCTGCGTTTCTTTATGTGCGTGTCTGTGTGTATGTCAGTGCGTGCGTTCCTGCCTGTTTGTATGTGCGTGTCCATCTGTGCATTCCCGTGGGTGTGCTTGCATGTGTCCATGCGTGTTTGTGAACGTGCAAGTCTTTATATGCTTGTCCATGAGTACGTCTGTCCATGCCTCTGTTCATGCGTGTCTGTATGTGCGTGTCTGTGCATGCATCTAAATGTGCATGTCTATGTGCTTGTCCGTTCATGTGTCCTTGCGTGCATCTCACCATTCGTGCATGTCATTGTCTGTACGTGCGTGACCGTGTGCGTCCGTGCATGTCTATGTGTGCATGTCTGTGGATGCGTGTAAATCACCTGTACTCAGCTATAGTCATTCCAGTTGCTATGGACTAAAATGTCCATGCAATGCAAGCTACAGCTGGTACCATGAGATCTTAGTCTATGTAGACAATCACTCCTACCTCTAAAGCTCGCTGCCTAGGTGTTATCCTTGACTCTGAAATTTCCTTTGTACCCCACATTCAATCTGTCTCAAAATCATGCCACATGCATCTAAAACATAGTTGCCTACCCTCCTGCATTCTGCAGGAGACTCCCTGAAATAGCTGCAATCTCCCTCTCTCCCTCTTTAGTCTACCAATCTCCCTCATTTTACCTAACTCACATTATCCTGTTCCATTTTTGGGGAAAAAAGGAATGAGAGATAGATACATTTACATTGAATCATCAGCGCCATTTCCCAGCACTTTACCAATTATAGCATCTCTTACTAACTGCTTTGGGGCTCATCTACATTTGGATATAAGTAATTTTAGAAGATTCCTCTCAGATGTAGCAGTGCACACCCACGCTTCAATCTCTTTTTGCAATCTCTCCATATATGGAAGTAGACACGCCCTTTGGGTGGAGCATGACACGCTCCCTCAATGGGACGCTGTGCAAAATTCTACTACCAACCATAAACTCCCTGAAACTAGTTTTCAAAAGTAGGCAAGTATGACCTAAAAAACATATTCAAAGTTCCCCTTACCTTACACAAGACACTGCAAAAACTCTAATCCATGCTCTCATCATCTCACGCATTGATTATTGCAATAGTTTCCTTATTGACCTTCCCCAATACAGAATCTCACCACTACAGTCCATCATGAATGCAGCTGCGAGGCTAATCTTCCTAGCCAGATGTTCATCGTCTGCAAAGCTACTCTGTCAATCACTTCATTGGTTACCTGTATTCTACCGTACTCAATACAAATTATTTTACTTACACCCAAAGCCATAAACCAAACTACACCAACATACATCTCTTCTCTTATCTCAAAGTATCTTCCAACACGACCTCTACGCTCCTCCCAAGATCTGCGTCACTCATCCACAATCATTACTCGCTCCCATTCCCGACTGCAGGACTGCACCCACTCTGTGGAATGCAATCCCAAGCACAATAAGACTCTTCTCCAGTCTCCAAACCTATAAGCGTTCCCTAAAAACTCATCTCTTCAGGTAAGCTTATCAAATTCCAAAACCAGTTACGCAACCTTGCATTCTGGCGGAATTGATGCAATTATTATTATTATTTTATTTATAAGGCGCCACAAGTGTTTCGCAGCGCCATACAAAAGTACAGTACAGGGAGACAAAACTTGGCATAACATAGAATAAATAACAAAAATATAGTACAAAGTGCACCACAGTTCAATACACATTACAGCTTAAATATAAGTAGTGAGGACTCAATCAACATACTATAAGAGGCTTGAGGCCAATGATGGAGATGAGTATGCAGACAAAGATGGTCACTGAGTGTTTGAGTATAGGAGAGCTGTGAGTGAAATGTGGAGTGAAGTGGGCTTTGACAACAGGAGGGAAGAGGGCCCTGCTTGGAGGAGCTTACAATCTAGTAGGAAGGGGAGACAGACGGATTACAAGAGGTGCAAGCAAGTGGGTGGTGGCTAGATAGCAGGATGTAAACAGGCAAGGGGTCGGAGAACCAGCTAGTTCATGCAGTGGAAGGGTACGCTTTGATAAATAGGTGAGTTTTCAGTGCTTGTTTGAAGCTTTGCAAGGTCGGGGAGAGTCTAATGGAGCGAGGGAGTGCGTTCCACTGAAGGGGTGCAGCACGGGCAAAGTCCTGTACTCTAGCATGGGAAGCAGTGATCAGGGTGGAGGAGAGACGACAGTCGTCAGCCGACCGTAGAGGGCGGGAGGGTGTATGAATGGAGGTGAGGTTAGAGATATATGGAGCAATGGAATTAGAGATGGCACTGTATGTGAGTGTGAGGTGTTTGAAGAGGATTCTGTAGGGGAATGGGAGCCAGTGCAGATTTTTTTGTTGAAGGGGAGTGGCAGAATTAGAGCGGCGGGAGAGGAAGATAAGCCTGGCTGCAGAGTTGAGGACAGATTGGAGAGGAGCCAGTTGGGATCGAGCGAGGCTGGTGAGGAGAGCATTACAGTAGTCAAGCCGTGAGATGACCAGTGAGTGGATGATCAGCTTAGTTGCACTCTGTGAGAGAAAAGGCCTGATGTGAGCAATGTTGCGTAACTGGAACCGGCAAGATTGGGCCAGGGCTTGGATGTGAGGTGCAAAGGAGAGGGAGGAGTCGAGAGTGTCACCCAGGCAGTGGAGTTGGGGAACGGGGGAGATGATGGTGTTGTTAACAGTGATAGAGATATTAGTAGGGGGCATAGCTCTGGGTGGGGGAAAGATAATAAGTTCGGTTTTGTCCATATACAGCTTTAGAAATTGCTCAGACATCCAGGTGGAGATGGCAGTTGGAAACCTGAGAGAGAACAGTGGGGGACAGATCAGGAGAGGAGAGGTAGATTTGGGTGTCATCAGCATAGAGGTGATATTGGAAGCCAAAGGAGTTAATGAGTGCACCCAGAGAAGAAGTGTACAGGGAGAACAGAAGGGGGCCAAGGACGGAACCCTGAGGGACCCCGACAGGAAGGATGGAAGGTGGTGAGGTGGAGGCAGAGACTGAGAAGGAACGGTTGGAGAGGTAAGAGGAAAACCAGTTGAAGACCGTGCCAGAGAGGCCAATGTTTTGGAGTGTGTGGAGGAGGAGAGGGTGATCCACAGTGTCAAAGGCAGCAGATAGGTCCAAAAGGATAAGCAGGGAGAAGTGACCCTTGGATTTGGCTGACAGCAGGTCATTGGTGACTTTCACTAGGACAGTCTCAGTGGAGTGAAGTGGGCGAAAAGCCAGATTGAAGGGGATCAAGGATGGAGTGGTCAGACAGGTAGCTGGTGAGATGCCTGTAAACCAGCCGTTCTAGTATTTTAGAGGCACAAATGGGAGAAGAAAGATAGGGCGGTAGCTTGTGGGAGATAAAGGGTCCAGGTTAGGTTTTTTAAGAATAGGTGAGACCAGAGCATGTTTGAAGGGTGAGGGAAAGATGCAATAAAAAGAATACAGTATCTATCCTTATGTATCAATGCCTATTTCCCTATAGATTGTAAACTTGCGAGCAGGGCCCTCCTACCTTTTGACTGTAAATACCCTGTTTGTTGTATCACTGTCTCCTTTGTAAAGTGCAACGGAATATGCTGCGCTATATAAGAAACTGTTAATAAATAATAATAAATAAATATAGATCATGTGTAGCGCACTGAGGGGGAAATGTAATAGGGTGAGAGAATCCGAAAGTGAGAAATTTGGTAAGGAATCTCCAGTTGTTTTTTTTAAAGCGGCAATCATTTACACTGCAAAATCATACTGTTTTGCAGTGTAAATGATCGACGCATTAAAAAAAACCCGGGGATTTCTTACCACATCTCTCACTTTCTGAATCTCTCATCCTATTAAATGTCACCCTATGTCTGTACTGGTTCCTGCTGCCGTCCTGGGACACTTCCCACCATATAAATCAGAGACTTTCCCTTGTGGTGTCTGTCTGCTGACACTCTCATTAGACCACTTTATTTGGACAATGATGCATGTACTTTCGCTGGCTACACATTAAATGCTGATTCTGGCCAATTAAAACCAAATGAAGCAGACATCAATCCTGATCAGATTAGTTTGGACAGGATGACAATGATGGCGGCAGATCACGCATATAAATAAGGGTCATCATAAGGATTGCTGTCTGTTATGCTTCTAGGCAGCGGTGTCAGTATTTCACGGTATCTAATGGACATAATACCCCATTCACACCAGCCTTTTCTCCTGAGTTGGTCCCGGAAACAACCCGGATGTAGTGCTGGTGTGAAAGGGTCCTGGGCCCAAATCCCGGGAGCCATGCCCCGGCATTTCAACCCTGGTAGCTACAAGGGTTGCTTCCGGGATCTTCCCGGGGTACGGTGTGGTGTGAGCAGGTAACCCGGTTGGAGCAACCCGGGTCCAGTTCAAAGTATGGAGGAGGCTGCGCTGTCAGCTCCAAGGGGTAATAGAAGATCATTTAGTGCTTGGACAATGATCAGTGCCTCACTTTATATATACCCTTTTCACATCGCACAAATAACCCGGGTCCGACTAGGGTTGTTGCAACCCAGCATTCCAACTCGGGTTAATAGAAGGGTTTTACCCGGGTTGGACCCAGGTTGCTGGGCTGTGTAAACGGGTAACCCGGGTCCCATTTACCACAATAGGTAGGAGACAGCATCAGCTCCAAGCATTGCCTCCTCCCAACCCTCCAATGACACGCCATCGCTCTGCCCCACCCCCGTGAGACATCAGCGACCCGGTTGCTGAAGGGAGCTTCACCTTGCAAATGCTGGGTCGCTCCCGGGACGGACCCGTGTCCAAATCCCAGATGCGAAAGTGATATAAGTGTGCTGAGAGTTTTACATAAGTGTATGTAGGGATGGACATCTGTGGGTTTTCCATCGATGGTCACCATCGATAGTACCATGAATGGACAACCTTGATGGTGTAAAAACATCTGTAAGGGCCACCTTTGCATTAGTTTTCAATGAACTGTGGGCCAATTAGGCGGGGGGGGGGGGGTTTGTGAGCGTCAGGGGCGGAGCTAGTCTCTGTGTCCCCCTGTCCTTTGGAGCGAATCCTACCCAAGAAACTCATTATCATCGATGTTGGAAAAATAGTCACCATTGATCATAAACTATCGATGATTTGAAATCAACAATGATCGACGGACATCCCTACTGACATAGGAAACAGCTGGAGGGGGATTGAAGGTATTACAGTCATTTCTATATTGCCACAGTAAACTAGTAGATGTTTAATAAGATCTGTGTGCTCAGGAAGCAGGGATAAAAGTAACGGGAATCTAATAAAGAACATAGCAACTTGCCCAGGGCAACCTAAAGCCTCCCCCCTCCCCCCTGCATGCAGCAGATCTTCATTTTTACCTGAGAAACCAACGATTTTCAGTATATTGCAGACATAGGGCCTGATTCAGGTCTGCTGTCTAAGCAGGAGTTGTTCGCTGCTTAGCGAGCGGATGCACGCCACCCGCCGGATGAACACTGGGCGTCCCCATGCACCAGCCCCCTGCCCGCCTTGATGCCCGCGAACGCCTTGGTGACTGTGATAGTCGAAGGTGTTCGCACAGGGGACGCTGCACATGCACATAATTGCGCAGGCTCCAAACCATCGGAACGGGGCCAAATTTGCTTAAATGTGAATGGACGTGAATCACCCCCATGTTCCCACCCTCCTCTACCCATGCCACAATAATCCATAAGGGACAGAGATTATTGTACATCTATTAGTGATGTATCCATACCAGGCATGGCCAAACTGTGGCCCTCCAGCTGTTGCAAAACTACACATCCCAGCATGCCTTGCCATACTTTTATCATTCCCTAATAGCAAAACTGTGGCAAGGCATGATGGGACATGTAGTCTCACAACAGCTGGAGGGCCATAGTTTGGCCATGCCTGATCTATACCATTTCAATGGCGATACATAAAACAAGATGATGCGGTGAAGCCAAAGGAATGGCTGCCAGCTACATTTGTGAATCATCAAAGCGAATGGCAGATTCACATCAGACAACATTAAAGAGGTGAAAGTAGCAGGCACAGGGGGAGTGGTAACATCATGCCTTGGGATGATGGTCTTGATGACACAATACTCAGCCAATCACGTTAACATATCCAAGCCCCGCTCAATACACTAGTGCAGTGGGTGGGACCCTGTAGCCACTCGCATTGTTACGGCTGGGACACGCCCATGGAATGGACCATTTTTTCCCCTTACACTACTAGCCAGCTTCCGACACTTTTCCACAACATTGCTGATGCAGTGCCCCTCGGTTGCAATAGTGCCTTTGTGGTACACTCTGTGTAACGCATGTGCCATAGGAGGTTTCAGAAATGTATGCACGGGTGCAAAATATCCTCCAGCTACTGTACTTGAACATCAGCATAGCATGCCAGACCGAATCAGGCCCTTACTGTGTAAATGCCGCAGCACCACAGATGTGTTAAACACACCTTATTGCCCCCCAGTGTCCAATAAGCCACACAGAAATCACAGGTCACATATGCCGCAATGCCCCTATGCTGGTGATGCAGCTTTGAGTGAGGGCCCCCCAGTGTGCGGGCCCCAGATGACTGCCCCAACCACCCAGTTGTGAACGTGCTCCTGCGGGTAGGAAACATGGCAATTTTAAATGTAGGTCCTAAGATTATAGGGACAGGGTCACCACATTTGTATAGTTTATATGCTTTACACTATAAAGCATTAGGCACCGGGCTGAAGTACTTCTTATACAGCAAGACTCATCGATTTTATAGGCTGAGAAAGTTATGCACTAAGAGAAGTAATGACAGAATGCCATTAAGTACTAAGGCAGCTACAGTACATTTGTGGAATCATCAAGGATGCCGCCATGTCCATTAGTTATTATATCTGTAGAGCACTTAAGAACAAGAAAAAACATAAAGACAGAAATAGTGCAGGAAAGGTAAGGTGAGAAAGTGCAAATGTGTGATCTATGGCACCCAAACCTAGAGACCCAATGTCTCTAGCATTATACAGTGTGCAAGGATTGTCTTCATCACAACAGGACTGACCTAAGCCACACGCACTAAGATGTGTATCATCACTACTGGGGCACTATGATCAGGGCTGCTGCTAGGAATAGTGGGGCCCGGGACCAATGTTCCCTCTAATTTTACGAAGGCTGTGTGCAGCAAAAGATTTTGGCTGTGCAACTTTGGAAGGAAATTAAAATTTTGGTGCGTCACTTATATATAACTAGAAAATGACATTCAGCATTTGTGTTAACTTTACTTCAAAATTATATTAAACATTCAAAACACAGCACACAATGTAGTTAATGGGTAAAACACACATTAATTGAGTCCACAACTGCAAAAAGGGACCACTGCTGCTTTGTGTGCTCTGTTGTAATGTCTGTGCGCATGCTCGTCGAGTTGTGTGCGCGCGCACACGCGCACAGCTTAGAGGGAACACTGCCCGGGACTGATTTCCCCCCCTTCAATTCCTCACCCGGTAGCCAGTGGCAGTGGCGCGGAATCACCAGGCTCCTGCATCCCCTGCAGTGCAGTCTGCAGAGCGCCGAGCCTGGGACAGAGAGGGGAGCGCCCGGATAAAGCTGATCAGCGCTCCCCCTCTTTGTCCTGGGCTCAGCGCTCTGCTGGCTGCCCTGTGTGGTGTGCATGCCTGGCTGGGGAGCCTCTGAGTGGGATGGAGTGTGCAGGTGGGGGGGGGGGGGGGCGCCATGGGCAAAATAAGCTGCCCGGGCCCTTCCAGAGGCAGGGGCCCGGGACAGCTGTACCCACCCATAGCAACCCCCTGTCGGCAGCCCTGACTATGATGTTTATCACCACTATGATGTCTGTCATCACTAATGGGGCACTATGATGTCTATCACCACTAATGGGGCACTATGATGTCTGTCACCACTAATGGAGCACTAATATGTCTGTCACCACTAATGGGGCACTATGTCTGTCACCACTAATGGGGCACTATGTTGTCTGTCACCACTAATGGGGCACTATGATGTCTGTCACCACTAATGGGGCACTATGATGTCTATCTCCACTAATGGGGCACTATGATGTATATCACCACTAATGGGGCACTATGATGTCTGTCATCACTAATGGGGCACTATGATGTCTATCACCACTAATGGGGCACTATGATGTCGATCACCACTAATGGGGCACTATGATGTCTGTCACCACTAATGGGGCACTATGATGTCTGTCACCACTAATGGGGCACTATGATGTCTATCACCACTAATGGGGCACTATGATGTCTGTCACCACTAATGGGGCACTAATATGTCTATCACCACTAATGGGGCACTATGATGTCTGTCACCACTAATGGGGCACTATGATGTCGGTCACCACTAATGGGGCACTATGATGTCTGTCACCACTAATGGGGCACTATGATGTCTGTCACCACTAATGGGGCACTATGATGTCTGTCACCACTAATGGGGCACTATGATGTCTGTCACCACTAATGGGGCACTAATATGTCTATCACCACTAATGGGGCACTATGATGTGTATCACCACTAATGGGGTACTATGATGTGTATCACCACTAATGGGGCACTATGATGTGTATCACCACTAATGGGGCACTATGAGGTCTATCACCACTAATGGAGCACTATAATGTGTATCATCACTAATGGGGCACTATGATGTCTGTCACCACTAATGGGGCACTATGATGTGTATCACCACTAATGGGGTACTATGATGTGTATCACCACTAATGGGGCACTATGATGTGTATCACCACTAATGGGGTACTATGATGTGTATCACCACTAATGGGGCACTATGATGTGTATCACCACTAATGGGGCACTATGAGGTCTATCACCACTAATGGAGCACTATAATGTGTATCATCACTAATGGGGCACTATGATGTCGGTCACCACTAATGGGGCACTATGATGTGTATCACCACTAATGGGGTACTATGATGTGTATCACCACTAATGGGGCACTATGATGTGTATCACCACTAATGGGGCACTATGAGGTCTATCACCACTAATGGAGCACTATGATGTGTATCATCACAAAAGGGGCACTATGATGTCTGTCACCACTAATGGGGCACTAATATGTCTATCACCACTAATGGGGCACTATGATGTGTATCACCACTAATGGGGCACTATGATGTGTATCACCACTAATGGGGCACTATGATGTGTATCACCACTAATGGGGCACTATGAGGTCTATCACCACTAATGGAGCACTATGATGTGTATCATCACTAATGGGGCACTATGATGTCTGTCACCACTAATGGGGCACTATGATGTCTGTCACCACTAATGGGGCACTAATATGTCTATCACCACTAATGGGGCACTATGATGTCTGTCACCACTAATGGGGCACTATGATGTCTGTCACCACTAATGGGGCACTATGATGTCTGTCACCACTAATGGGGCACTACAATGTCTATCACCACTAATGGGGCACTATGATGTGTATCACCACTAATGGGGCACTATGAGGTCTATCACCACTAATGGAGCACTATGATGTGTATCATCACTAATGGACAAGCACAATAAAACTCTCCACTAGCCTCTAAACTTTTAAGTGTTCCCTGAAAACTCACCTCTTTAGGCAAGCCTATCATATTAAAGTTCCATACGCATAACCCTCTGAGGCACTTATGTATTATATAGCTTTTCCTCTGGACTTTCAACTTGGTGGACTGCTATGCTATTACTGGTGCCTGTCCTTGTGTTTCCCTCCTATATCCCTATAGATTGTAAGCTTGCAGCAGGGCCCTCTAACCTCCAAGTCTGTCTGTTGTTACCCAGTTTGCTCTATCACTGTCTACAATTGTAAATTGAATTGTAACCCTAACTCTCTGGTGCCCAACCCTAACTCTCTCTCTCTCTCTCTCTCTCTAGTGCTTAAGCCTATCTCTCCCTCTGGTGCCTAATCCTAACTTTCTCTGGTGACTAAAGGTGCCCATACACTGAGGCGATTTGGTCCGATTGCAACCAATCGGCCTGTTAAATCGGACCAAATCGCCTCTCCCTGACATGCCGTCGGGTCCGATGCGCGGTCCCGTGTGCATCGGACCCGACCGGGTGGTTGGACCTGCTGCCCGTCCGACCACCCATTCTGGGACCTCCCTCCTGGCGGCGAGTGAGGCGGGAAGCAGGGACGCATGCAATCTATCACAACAGATCGCATGTGTCCCTGCCGCCGGGAAGGTCCTGGCGGCTTGCCAGGGTATCGGGTGTCCAAACACTGCTGCGAGACGTCGCTGCAGTGTATGGGCATCTTAACCCTAACCAGGGGCTGGCTGGCAACTTTTAGCCTAGGGGCAAGTCCAGAGCACTGGCCCATACCCCCCACCTCTCTGGAAGAATGAATGCTTGTGCGCGGCGGAGGCGCGCTGAAAAATTAGGCGTGTGGCCTGTACCTTGATTGTATTGTGTACCTGCAGATTGCACATTACGCTGCACACCTTGATGCCCATTGCACCCCATACTGTGATGGCAATTACCCAATGCTCCCCACACCGTAATGCCCATTACGCCCCATACCATGATGCCCATTACACCGCACAATGTGATGTCCACAGTGCCAGATTTGCCCCCACAGTGCCAGATATTCTGCCACAGTGCCAAATACACATATGCCCCGACAGTGCCAGAGACACATATGCCCCGACAGTGACAGTAACTCAGTGGTTCCCAACCGTGGTACTCAAGTACCCCCAAGAGTGCATGTTTTCCAGGTCTCCCCCACAGAATCACAAGTGACATAATAAGCTTCACCTGTGGATCTTTTGAAATGTGTCTGAATAATGAGTGCACCTGCCGGGTGACCTGGAAAACGTGCACTGTTGGGGGTACTTGAGGACCAGGGTTGGGAACCACTGCTCTAACTGGTGCCTAACACTAAACCTGTCACTATTGCCTAACCCTCCCTCTGGTGCCTAAACCTAGCCCTCTTGTGACTAGCCCTAACTCTCTCTGTGGTGACTAACTGTAACCCTCTCTCTCTGGTGCCTAACACCAATTCTCTCTGGTGTCTAACGTTAACTCTCTCTTTGGTGACTAACCCTAACTCTCTCTCTCTCTCTAATGACTAGAACTAACCTTCTCTCTGGTGCCTAAACCTAACTCTCTCTGGTGCCTAACCCTAACTCTTTCTTTAGTGACTAACCTTAACCCTCTCTTTCTGGTGCCTAAACCTAGCCCTCTTTGTGACTAGCCCTAACTCTCTCTATGGTGCCTAACCCTAACTCTCTCTGGTTCCTAACCCTCTCTCTGGTACCTAACCCTAACTCTCTCTGGTGACTAACCTTAACCCTAACTCTCTCTTTCTGGTGCCTAACCCTAACTCTCTCTGGTACCTAACCCTAACTCTCTTTCTCTTTCTGGTGCCTAATCCTAACTCTCTCTGGTGCCTAACCCTCTCTGTAGTTAACTGAGTGATTCTGATCAAGCTCCTGGACTCAGGCACATTAGTAATATCTACTTTTTATGCTGTCCATACACGACGCGTTTTGGGCTGTCAATGCGTTTTGTGCTGAAGGTACTTTTGGAATTAGACTGCATCCCATTTAGTTCAAAACGCACGGTGCTTTAGCACATTGTATGGGAGGCATTAGGACTTTTCAAGACCACCATTACATTACTCAGTAGCTTGATGAGATTTTTTAATTTCCCATTCGTCTCCTTCAACGCTCTTATCCCAGCATCTCTGTTTTTTCCTCCCTCAGCACTCTGAGATGGTCTCAGTTTGGTGTGTAACACTCTATGATCTGATGGTCTTTCAATCATCCTCAGCCAGCCTCACTTGTAAGGATTCCATGAGTGAGTTTTTCTTACAGCAACTTAGATGAGCGACCGCCACAAGTTTTTATCTCAAAATGTCAATTTCTTTCTCTGCATCGATCAGCTTAGTGTCAAGGTCTCTTTCTGGTGCTGTCTCTATTGCCATTTTCCATCCCGCAATGCCCTTAGCCATGACAGCTGCCTCTTTCTCTGGTGCATATGACTTTATAATGAATGAAGTCCGCTCTGCAACATTTCAATCATTTCCTTGTACCTTTTGCCCTTTGTCAGGCTCTGGCTTTACGCCGCGCATTTATTCTGCAAGTATTTGTTTTTCCTCCAAACACCCGAACAACTTTTCTGCACAACTTGGCTGATAGGATCATCAGACTCTGTGCCCAATGGTATCCCAGTTCCAGCTGTTTCGGGCAATAGGACACAACACATGACCACTCTCCTTTAATTAACTAGATGCACCTATGCATCACCGCTAGGCAATAGCCCTCTGCTTGTGTACCAGTTGTCACTACGGTCATCAATGTTGCACCAGTTTCATCCTTGGTACAGGAGGCCCAACCAAAGTCAAAGAGATCTCTGCATATGGGTACCTCAAAACATACCCTCCAACTGTACCGAATTTGCTGGTACAGTACCATTTTTTAACAGTCTGTACCGGCAAAAATAAATTGTACTGAATGTACCGCTTTCTTGACTTCCCTGCGGCGGTCAGTCACTCATAATCAATGCTCCCGGGCTCCGCTCCGTCAGCTGCCTGGTGCTGCGCCGGCTCTCCCCTCTCACCCTTTCCCAAGAGTGCATTGCGGGCCGGTCCCGTGCGTCATGACGTCACGCGCCGACACTGCGCACTCAGGGGAAAGGACATTATCTCAGCCCTCAGCGAAACTGTGGGTGCAAATCTGCTGAGAGGGGTGAGCTGAGGAGTTTGAGAACCACTAGCATAGAGAATAGGCCCATAAACCCTTCTGTTTTGACTAAACACTTCTCGTTCCCAGTGTTTTGGTGAAGTGTACTGGTGGATGGAGTACTCCGTCCTTCCCGTTGGCATTGTGGCTGCATCTTGTCTGGAGGCCAGCAACTGTAGCTCACTGGTTGGTCTTGTCTTATTGACTGGGTTGTTGAGGACAGCTTGCTGTTAAGGTGCATACACACTGTACTGTTTTTGACCAACTTTTTTGACAAATTTCGTTAATTGGTCAAAATATCTTTCAGTGCGTTTGTGACGAAAGACGAATGATGATACATACGCATACTCGCCAGTTGTTCATCAAGATTGTTCGTCAACTGTTCCTGCAGCTTCATTTGGATATCTTTCAAAAAGAGCCTATAAACTGTAGATAGATCTTTCGTCTTTCATCTGTCGTCAATATATTTCGTCAACATCTTTCGTCCAGGACACTGGGTTCAAGGGAAATGTCTTTCAACGAAATTGGTCAAAATAATTGTACAGTGTGTACCTTTAGCTTTGCACTTTTTGGGGGGATGAATGATTACACCCCTCGGCGATGTTCTAGGGCTAATGAGTCTGCAGAGTCTCATTCCATCTAATAAGCATATTGATCTACCCGTCCCCTTTTCCCTCGACACCAATTTTTTCCTGGGTTATGTTATCAATAAAATTGATCACTTGGTTAATGACAATTCCAGATCTCTATGTTTTAGTTGTAGATTAATGAAAGTGTTAGAAGATTAGCAGCTTATTATATTTTACGCTTTATTTTTGGTATGGGACACAAGCCTCCATTAGGTCAACTCTTTTAAGGTTGACATGCATTGGGTCAACCACTGAAGATTGACAGAGCTTAGGCTGACACCTGAAACAGGTCGACATGGGTAAGGTTGGAAGGTTGACACAAGCATGTCGACCTTCCCACTGTCGACCTAATGATTGTGTCGGCATTCCGACACGCCGCTTCTTCATCCTCTCATACAGCATTGTTTTATACCAGTCTCAGAACTCCTGCCCATAGCAACCAATCAGATTCTATCTATTGTCTTCTAGAAGGTTCTAAATAAAGAAATATGATCTGATTGGTTGCTATGGAAAACATCCCACCTTCGATAGAATGCCCATCTTAGTAAATTTACCCCACAGTCAATAGGTCAACACCAAAATGTCGTCATGCAATAGGTCAATGGGGTCAAAAGCTTGACTGGAAAAAAACAGGTGGACATGATCAAATGGTCAGCACGGTCTAAAGGTCAACATGAAAAAGGTAGACATGAGGTTATCTGAATTTTCTGGTGTCAATGTCGACACCGGAACACGCGGACCCCAAATTAGTGCACGGGTATGGTATAGGGTTCTGACAGTCGGGATCCTGACTGCCCGGACTCAGACAGCACGGTGAGCGCAGCAAAGCCCGTTGCTGCGCTCGCCACGCTGCGGGCGCGGTGGCTCACTACGCTCGCCACCTATTCTATTCTCCCTCTATGGGGGTCGTGGACCCCCACAAAGGAAAATAGCGGGTGGCCGTTGGGCACCTGTCTGTCTGTGTTTTGACAGTCGGGATCCCGACGTCGGGTAAATGACTGTCAGGATCCCAACTGTCGGGACCGCGTCCGGCACCCTTAGTGCACATGTTGACCGTATTGTATTGACCTATGTTCCAATCCCAAATACATTGAGTTAGGGATGGCCATCGACCATCGGCGATTAATGGCCGATATCGAATACTTTTGCCATCGATGGGGGAGAACCAGATGGTTTCCCTCCATCGACGGAACAAAACGATGCTTTACTTTTTTTTTTTCTTCAAAGTGCCGGGACACTGAGCTTAGCTCCGCCCCCGACACCCACGAAGCCCCACCCCGTGTTTTGATTGGCCCACATGCCAATCAATCAAACACAATGGATGACCATCGATATGTAAAAATATCGTTGGTCATCCATTGCATAGCTTATAATTATCGATGGCCAGTTGCAGAGTTGCCATCGATGGCAATGGCTACGATGGCCATCCCTACATTGAGTTGCAATGTCACGGGTCATTTCCTTAGACTGTGTTATTTTATGGGAAGGGGCACACAAAATAGGGAAATTCTAAAATTCTCGCATTTAACTCGCAAAATAGGAGAGAAATGCATTTGACAAATAACAAAAACAAGTTGCTAACTCACCGGGCGAATTGCGTCTATGGTCTATCTGACCCCTTAACCCATTAAACAGTAAATCGCTCGCCTTCGTCTTTCAGCCTTCTCCCTTGGGGAGATTAAAATGGATTGAGAAGGAGAGACGGGATATAAATATTACGGCGGTAGTGCTGCGAGCTAGGAACACATTAGGATTCCGAGAGTGTACTGTAGCTCAGATACAGTCAGGATGGCAAGAGAAAAAGTAGCCAAACCGTGTGCTGTTCTCTGCTGTCTTCCAGCGAGCATGGGCAGAATTAATAAGGGATAATAATAACGATTATTATAAATCTGCTATGATAAATTCACATACCATAAAAGATTATAAGAGACAGACCGGGGCTTCGCTGGTCTTAAGGTGCCCACAGACGCTACAATTGTACTGTGCTATGCGTTTTTGACTGTACAATGGTTCTATACAATTTTTCTTCCAGCTTGCTATGAGATGTGCACTTGGATGCATGTGATGAACCCATGTTTGTAATGTTAAATTTCAGATGTAGTCTAAAAAGTATGTGCAGCACGTACTTTTTTAGACATACAATATCGGGCTTATCGCATCGCACAAGCACATAAACACCATCCAATAATTGTACATAAGATGCAATTTGTGCTTAAAAAGTACAAAACGCATTCGATAATTGTAGCGTCTGTGGGCACCTTTACATTGTATTTGCTGAACAAGCCTGTTCCCACACAATCAGCAGTGAAGATCAGATGGTGATAGAATTCGCACATTAATTATTACGCACTGTAGAAGCGCCACGACTACATTAGGCTCTGAAAGGTTTAGAATACATCAGCCGTCAACCTCCTGTACCCAGTTGTTAGATTGCTTGATCATGAGCCGTCAGCATAATCTGCCATATTTCCAAGCCGCAACACTCAACTCAGAAGACGGAACATTCCATGGTATGAGATGAATTGGCCACAGCTCTCCACTGACCATTCATCCAGTCTAACCTGCCAGCGTACATGGGGCAAGAATCCATGCCCTTTAGCAGCTGGACCTATAAAAGTCTTTCCCCAACACTCTCTACATCTTCCGCTCCCTGGTCACGGTTAAAGAGTCAGTCACTTCCTCAATGCACTGCCTTCTGGATTTGTAAAGGAATCACTCTTAGATACAACTGACCTTCAGTTTATTTGGATCCTCTACCGTGATGGTAGAGGATCCAAACCGTGGGCAGTGGTGTAACTATAAATTTTGATCCTCTCTGCTAAAATTGTTTCCGCCCCCCCCCATAATGCCACTTACACTATAAGATACACATCGTAATGCCACTTACACTATATGCCACGTTCCTTAATGCCACTTACACTGTATGCCACACACCGTAATGCAATTTACACTATACGCCACACACTGTTATGCCCTTTACACAATACACTACAAACCGTAATGCCCCTTACTCTATACGCCACACACCGTAATGCCATTTACACTGTACGCCACGTTCCTTAATGCCACTTACACTGTATGCCACACACCGTAATGCACCTTACACTATATGCCACACACCATAATGCTACTTACACTATATGCCACACAACATAATGCCACTTACTGGGAACTGGCAGACGGCAGAGGTGGGTGTGCAGGAGATTTTAAAAGTCCCATTGGAATCAATGGGACTTTTAACTAAGGACTGAACTAAGGACACCGCCACCACCCTGAAACTGAGTGCATCAACAGCACATCCACTACTTCACTGCCGCCACCCCAATCTGAGCACACAGACAGCACCCCTGCACTGCCAACACCCCGTCATGGTAAGTGTGCTATGAGTGTATCCAACCTGCAGTGTATCCAACACACACACACACACACACACTATGGGGGTTACTCTGGTTCACTCGCTAAGGCAAATTCCTTCTCAAATGGACAAAACCATGTGCACTGCAGGGAGGAGGGGTGGGCAGATGTAACTTGTGCAGAGAGAATTAGATTTGGGAGGGGTTTTACTTCAAAGTGAGATCTATATTGCAGTGTAAAAATAAAGCAGCCAGTATTTTCCCTGCACAAATCTAAATCTCCCTGCACATGTTACATCTGCCACATCTGCAGTGCACATGGTTTTGCCCATTTGAGAAGGAATATGCCTTTGCGAGTGAAACAGAATAAAGGCTTATATCCCACTCTGTATCCAACCTGCCCTACATGTGACCGATACTGTATCCAACCCACACTGCATCCCAAACTATATTTAATCTGCACTGTATCCAACCCACACAATACCCCGCATTGCATCAGGTGGACACTGAATCCAAACAGCACTATACCCTGCACTGTATCCGGCGGACACTGTATCCGACACTATGGGGCGCATTTATCAACATAGTGCGATGCCGGCGCAGTGGCATCGCCGGACATCGCATTGCGGTGTTGAGTTACACCTCCTGGATGTATCATTAGAAGGGCACAGGGACAGGGCTCCGAAAGTAGCTCGTCCCTGCGAAGCCCTAACCTGGAAGCCGGGGGTCTGCACGTGCGCGGTAATGCGCTGACTCCCTCTGACCGCACTGTCCTGCTCGGTAGTGCGATCCCGCAGCCATAGGCTACAATGGGCTATCGCCATCCCAGAATGGCGATAGCCCAGGGATGCGAAGCCGGGCTGCCCGATGTTAATACATCGGGCAGATTCGTATCCCCCATAGAAACCTATGGGGGATACGGCCGGCGGCGGTGCAGGGGTGATCGCAGCAGGGATCGGAGATTCCTGCTGCGGTCCCCCTTTGATACATTTAGGAGATATTTAATATTTGCGGCTAAACCCCGGGTGTTTTCGGGGATTTAGCCGCAAATATGGTTTGATAAATGGGCCCCTATATCCTGCACTGTATCAGACCCATACATTATTCCGTAGGAAATACCCTACCATGTCGGCTCTAAATAAAATAAACGTGAAAAACTCATGCCAACCTTTTGACCGTCGACCTTGATATTATTGACCTAATGCTTGTGTCGACCTTCCGACCATGTTGAACTTAGCACTGTCAATCTTCAGTGGTCGACCTTGCAGCCGTGACCGTATTCCACCTGATGTTGGTGAGAAAGGTAAATGTTCTCAGACTGCCCAGTACCGTCCAGTACATTGTACTCAGAACCACTGCGCAATGTTGATGATAAAATAAAGGAAATTGCTGCTGACGCGTCCTCAAACACACAATGCAGAAAATGTAATTAGTGGCAAACACTTGTCAGCTGTGCACAATACAAAGCGATCTGTGCTGGCAGATTCCGGTGATACGGACTCACATAATACAATTAGATTAGACACCCGATGCTCAGAAAGTGCTTGGGTAGTATCAGGCGCTGATGAAGGAGAAGAAACAGACACAGAAATACTAAAAGATTCCATTCAAATTCACCTGCCACCCTTGTGTACCACATTTCAGGTGCGCCCAACCTCCGACACCAGGGTACAGGTCACTTTGAGTTTTAATAAAGCTTAACCCAACTTGGGATGCCTCTCAGGCTTGGCCCCGACCAGTTTGGTGCCAAAGGCAAGATTTTTAGCTGGTGCCTCCCCCATGGCTATAGATGCCACCTCAAAAACTGCATCACACCAACATCTTAATCTTGGTCATAGCTGCCTACCCTCCTGCATTCTGCAGGAGACTCCCTGAAATAGCAGCAATCTCCCTCTCTCCCTCATTAGTCTAGCAATCTCCCTCATGTCACCTAGCCCACATTACACTGTTAAATTTTTTGGGGAAAAAGGAATGAGAGACAGATACATTTACATTGAACCATCAGCACCATTTCCCAGCACTTTAATAAGTCTAGTATCTCTTATACCCCATTCACACCAGCCTAAATTCCCGGGTTGAGTCCGGGAACAACCCGGTACTACCTCTGGTGTGAAAGGTACCCGGGACAAATTACCGGGATAATTTGCCGGCAATCCAACCCGGCTAGGTAGCAGGGTTGTTTACCGAGTTCAACCCGGGGACCTGGCTGGTGTGAAAGGTGTAGGGTATACTTACCCGGGTTGCCGTGTCCTCCGTGTCCTGTCCGACGAGAATTAATGCAGGCGGCGGGCGCAAATGACGGGACAGCTGGTGGATGATGATGACGCAGCTGCGTCATCATCTGCATCATCTTCATCCGCCGCCTGTCCCGTCATTTGCGCCGCCGTCTGTGTGGATCCCTGGCCTGTGCGGAGGACCAGCAACCAGGGTGAGTATTCTCCCCACCTGTCCACCTCCGCCGCCATCCCTCCGACTGCCCGACGTCATCCCGCCGTCTGCCCGCCTCCTGTCCACCTCCTGCCAGCCTCCTTCCCACCCCCTTCCCACACCAGAAAATGCAGGGACATTTCTGGTGTCAATGGGTCCAAACCCGGGAATGTCCCTGCTTGTCCCGGGAACTGAATTACCGGGTTTGTCCCTGCATTTCTGGTGTGAAAGGGGTAGGACTAACTGCTTTGGGGCTCATCTACATTTGGATATAAGTAATTTTAAAAGATTCCTCTCAGATGTAGCAGTACACACCCACGCTTCTAGGTGCCACATTCACAATCTCTCCATATATGGAACTAGACACGCCCTTTGGGTGGAGCATGACACGCCCCCGCTGTGCAAAATTCTACTACCAACTATAATCTCCCTGAAATTCATTTTCAAAAGTAGGAAAGTATTAAATTCCACCCAATCCCAATGTACTGAGATTTATTTATTTATATATTAACAGTTCCTGACAGGGTTCGCAAAAACGCGCTATAGCGCGTATTTTACCCCAAAACAGTCCCCGGGGACTCAGCTGTCAAAACTAAAGGGGTCCCCGAGGACGCGCTGTGCAGATTCAGATTCTTAGTGTTCACGCAAGGCTTTTTTCACAGGGCGCTGCGCCCTGCCCCTTTCATAGCTGCCGATTCCCGCCCTGCGCCCTGCATAGTTATTAGCCACTGCCGCGCTAGAAGTCTCCTCCTGCTGACAGTATAAACTGCTAGCGCGGCAGCGTGTGGACAGTCACTCCCCCCTCACCCGCCCCTTAAGTCTGACATGCCGCTCACCTCCTATGAGTTTGAGCGGCTGTCAGCTATTCCACAGAGCAAGTCTCCCCCCCCCCCCCCTGCTGACATGCCGCTCACCTCCTATGGTTTGAGCGGCTGTCAGCTATTCCACAAAGCAAGTCCGTCCGTCCCCTGCCACGCCACGCTGACATGCCGCTCACCTCCTCGTATGTGAGCGGCTGTCAGCTATTCCAGGTGAGATCCCTCCTCCCCCCTGCAGCGCTGACATGCCGCTCACCTCCTTGTATGTGAGCGGCTGTTAGCTATTACAGATGAGAACCCTCCTCCGCCCTGCAGCGCTGACATGCCGCTCACCTCCTTGTATGTGAGCGGCTGTTAGCTATTACAGATGAGAACCCTCCTCCGCCCTGCAGCGCTGACATGCCGCTCACCTCCTTGTATGTGAGCGGCTGTTAGCTATTACAGATGAGAACCCTCCTCCGCCCTGCAGCGCTGACATGCCGCTCACCTCCTTGTATGTGAGCGGCTGTCAGCTATTCCAGGTGAGATCCCTCCTCCCCCCTGCAGCGCTGACATGCCGCTCACCTCCTTGAAATGAACGGCGTGTCAGCGCCGCAGGGGGGAGGAGGGATGCCCTCTGGAATAGCTGACAGGCGCTTACGAAGCTGGCCTTGGCCCGCAGCAGGAGCTGGCACTAGAGCGGGTGCAGCAAGGGGCCATACACTATTCCGCTCTCCTAATCTCCCACAGGTCTGTCCCAGCTCCACCTTCCCTTCTTAACTTTTTCATTCAACAGCTGCCTCTGCGCTGCTCCGTCTGACTCTAGCAGTGGCAGCCCCTGGTTCTTCATCCTGGCACCCTAGCGCACCCCCCCACCCCACCCCACCCCCCCGTCTATACAACTGTGCAGCCGCTGATTTTCTACTCCATCTGGAGTGAGCCCTGCAGTTGCTGCCTGGCATCCCGCACCTCTAAATGGCGGCGATGCTGCAGCGCTGTCCGGATAACAGAATTAGGACACTGGGAGGACATGCAGGGAGCAGAGAAGACCAGAATACTGAGGAGCCGACGAGGGCACAGCTGCTTATGGTGAGTTACTGGCCTGCAGGTGTCTCATACAGAAATGGTGAAGAGGGGGAGGGGATTGTCTGTAGGGAACTGGGAGGATAGTGAAAATTATATATAGGGAGATTTATTAGAGGGGGTCAGTAGTGTAGTGGTGGGTATAGAGGGATCCGTAGTGTAGTGGTGGGTATAGAGGGATCCGTAGTGTAGTGGTGGATATAATAGGGTCAGTAGTGTAGAGGTGGGTATAGAGGGATCCATAGCGTAGCGACGGGTATAGAGGGGTCCGTAGTGGAGTGGTGGGTATAGTAGGGTCAATAGTGTAGCGGTGGGTATAGTAGGGTCAGTAGTGTAGAGGTGGGTATAGAGGGATCCATAGTGTAGCGGTGGCTATAGAGGGGTCAGTAGTGCTGTAATGTGTACTGGGCATAACGGCGTGTGCTGTAATGTGTACTGGGCATAACGGCGTGTGCTGGGCATAACGGTGTGTGCTGTAATGTGTACTGGGCATAACGGTGTGTGCTGTAATGTGTACTGGGCATAACGGTGTGTGCTGTAATGTGTACTGGGCATAACGGTGTGTGCATGTAAAAAAACATGCCCTAAATTTTTAGTGCGCGCCTTCGGCGCGCACTGTCCCTTTTTTCGGGTTTATATAGTTTCTAGTGTATACTGTATGTATCTTTATGCGAGTCGGCCAATTCATACTCCCCCCCCCCCGACCCACATGTGCCATGCTGGGGAGAAGGCGAGAGGAGGCTTTATTCCGTTGGGACCCAGAAAAGGTCAGGTAGGACCCCAATTTTTAGAAGTGAAGGGTCCCCGGGACCCACTTTTTTGGGTGGTTTTCGCGAACACTGTGACCTGATATAGAGCACACATATTCCGCAGCGCTGTACAGAGAATATTTGAACATTCACATCAGTCCCTGCCCCAGTGGAGCTTACAATCTATATTCCCTACCACATGTACACGCGCACACAGACATTCTAGGGATAATTTGTTGGGAGCCAATTAGCCTACCAGTATATTTTTGGGTTGTGGGAGGAAACCCGGAGTACCCGGAGGAAACCCACGCAAGTACGGGGAGAAAATACGAACTCCACACAGTGTGGGCCATGGTGGGAATTGAACCCATGACCTCAGCCCTGTGAGGCAGTAACGCTAACCATTACACCATCCGTACATAATACAGAATCCAGGGCCCAGCGCTGTAGTGTCACCTCCTTGCTCTGCTTTGTTCCCCACCCCCAGCCTCTGTCCTGACAGCTCCACCACTGAAATACGGCTGCAATACACCCTTTTATTACCCAAAATAAAACCAATGGTTTTTTAGACATTCTGTCAGCATTCTCTCCAGAATTCAATTACTTTCACTTCCCTTCATATACAGATCCATCATAACTCCCCCCCCCCCCCCTTTATAAAACTCAAAACTAATCTTCACTATTCTGCCTCATCTACCTCCCACAGGTGTCTAGTCCCTGATAACCTCCGTGTACACCTGGATGACAGACCTCTCCCATGCTCTGCCAGGTCCAGACACAGGGCGGCGGAATGTACTAAAGGAAAATAGCGGGAAAAAAAACCCATATGTACTAAGGCCGGGATTCATCAGTGATCAGAAGGGGCCGAATGGTGGCGGGTCTGCGCATGCGTGTCTTTGCACGTGTGTGGCCCCACTGTGCGGTTTCAGCGAGTATCACACGGCGCGGCGTTCGCATGGGGACTGAGGGGGGTGAGTGGGGGATGGATACCGTCCCGGATCAGGGGAATGACCAGCATTTTATGGGTGTCCTTATGAAAATGCTGGGTGTTCACCTGGGAACGTAGGCACGCCGATGACATCATTTGATCTCAGCGCCCACCCCCTCTTCGGCGGTCTGGCTGAAATAAAAGTCAGACCGAAATCATTTGATGGTCGGCAACCAATGATTTATCTCCCCTTCGGTTCTCCTGCGGTGGGGGGGAGTTCGGGTAGGCGGAGTTAAGCGCGAGCTAAGCAGCAAACTGCCGCTGCTTACAGTATACGGTACTGATACAGGCCCTAAGTGCCAGAATCAGATGCATTCTAGGTGCCCCCCCCCCAGTCATTTCAGACATAGCTCATTTTGGAGCTGAGGACTGGGGCTTGCCAACGAGCCCAGCCCAGCCCCGTGTCACTAGCCCCCTGGGAACCGGATATATTGCCAGACAAAGCTAGAACGTTTTCCTCATAGGATAACACTGACACAATGACACTAGTCGACGTAACAGCTGTCAACCTTGTTAATTCCACTATCCACGCCACTCCGAAGCGTGGCGAGCGCAGCGAGCCCACGCGATGGGGATGCGGTACGCGTCTGACCGACCCTTTCATACCCCCACTATCCACGTCAGCGTGGAGTTGATTATATATAGTGTGGCGAGCCCCGCGAGGGGACGCGGATTACTTTACATGTATTCCGCGTCTGCTCGCCACGCCGGCGTGGATAGTGGGGGTATGAAAAGGTCAGTCGGCAGCGTACCGTGTCCGCTCGCCATGCTTCGGGTTGGCGTGGATAGTGGAATTAACAAGGTTGACAGCTGTTACGTCGACTAGTGTCATTGTGAACAGGTTTAATAGTGTTTTGCACAGTGCACCCCTATGTACCCCTAGACCCAAATAAATTTAGCCGCTTTAGCGTCTGAATTTAGATGTACCCCTAGACCCAACTAAATGTAGACGCTTTAGCATCTAAATTTAGATGCCCCCTTCTTAGCGGTTTGCAGGGAGTCTAGATTTAGACGCTTTAGCGTCTAAATTTAGGTGCAGCCTTCTTAGCGATTTGCGTCTACATTTGGGACACTCCCTTTGATAGCGGTGTGCCGGGGTGTCTAGTTTAGAAGCCCCGTTTGTTAGCGGTGTGCCGGGGTGTCCAGTTTACATGCCCCCGTTGTTATCGGTGTGCAGGACTGTCTATTTCACTGTGGAACTACAAGTACCACAATGACCTGTCAGCGCTGGGCAGCGAGCGCTGCTGCTGCTAGCACTACGCTGATAACGTAGATTACATATGTAAAGCAGCCACGCGCTGTGCTGAAAACATCTAGAGCGGCACGCGCACAGTAAACACAGAGTCTGGCAAGCTGCCAAGTTTCATGAGAAACAGTAAATATAGACTGTGCGCGCGGTGGCGCCGTGAAACTACAAAAGTACCAAAAGTTCTTCAATATGATCTCATGTAAATGGGTCAGTTGGTTCCAAAGATATAGCCGGTTAAAGGGAGGGGAGGGGGTGGTTTTCTCTCCCCCTCACACCAGAAAATGCAGGGACTAGGCTGGTGTAAAAGGGGCCAACCCAGGAATGTCCCTGCATGATCCTGGGACAATATTCCCTGGTAAATCCCTGCATTTTCTGGTGTGAAAGGGTATTATTACAAATAGCCAAGACCTGCAGTACTCTGAATACAGCCGGGCAGCCCCCCGCTCTCTGCCTCGCTGTCAATTCTGCCTGGTGGTGGCTGTCCCCCAGTTACCGCAAGCATGTATTCCCCCTTGGCAATGAGCACGTAATCCCACATGGCAATGAGCATGGAACCCCTGGCAATGAGCATGAAACCCTTGGCAATGAGTATGGAACCCCTGGCAATGAACATGGAACCCTGGGCAATGAACATGTAGGTAAGTAGCATTTATGTAGCATCATTTTTAATAGGCATTATGGTGTTTGGCATAATACATAATGGACATTATGCTGTGTGTCTTAACATGTAATGGGCATTATGGTGTAAATTTTTTATGTGCGCCAATGTCCCTGTCTATGAAGCATATTGTGAATTTTGATTTAATCTCTGTGGCATTATGTGAATTTTGGCTCTATTCACATACCCTCCAACTGTACCGAATTTGCCGGTACAGTACCGTTTTTTAACGGTCTGTACCGGCAAATAAGAACTGTACCGAATGTACCGGTTTTTGTCTTTGTCCGGGCTGTCACTGTCATAACTTCCGGGTCCCGCCGTACCTTCCAATGCGCAGCAGTTTCCTCCTAAACTCCCGTGTTCTGCGTCCCACCAGCGTTCCACCCACCCAACCCGGAAGTGTAGTTGTATCCTGAAAGTCCTGCTGTGTGGTGCGGGCTGGGCCGGGGGACAGGGTGACACATCCCCCCCAGCAAAGATGCGCCGTCAGGGCTAGCGCTAGCCGACTCGAGGTTGCAGTGCAGAGAGCACTGCTGCTGATTGCTGGCTGTCACCAGCTCCGTCTCCAGCAGACCTGTCAGAATGGGCTCTGGCGGAGGTAGACACTCCTGACAGCTGCAGAGGGACTCCCAGAAACACAGCCATACCCCCTTGTTGTTTCTGCCTATTGTTGCTGTCCCTGGCAAGTATGGTAGAGCTTGCGAGCACTAGGACGCAGCGAAGCTGTAGCAGCTGTTTGTCCAGAAGACAGCTCTAGGCTCCCCCTGTTCATGACCCTCCGTCTCCCCTGCAAGCTGGCCAGCTGCCAGAGGCTGACCGGGGCGCGCAGTACAAATTGTGGCGCAGAAGAAGGCTTCACAAGCCCTCCCTGTTCTACTCGCTTTTCTTCCACTCCCACCCCTTAACAGTTAAGGAGTATCCCCTTTTAAAAGAAAAAAAATGGCCAGTACACATTTGGAAAGGAGGCATGGCCACGCCCCATTTACCCATGGCCACGCCCTGTTTATATGTGGCCACGCCCCCTTTATGAATGTGTACCGATTACTGCCCTTCAGATGTTGGAGGGTATGCATTCATGTGGCATTATGTGAATTTTGGCACAATCCATGTAACATCATATGAATTTTGGTTCAATCCGTGTGGCATTATGGGAATTTTGGTACAATCCGTGTGGCATTATGGGAATTTTGGTACAATCCATGTGGCATTATGTGAATTTTGGCTCAATCCATGTGGCATTATATGAATTTTGGCTCAATCCATTAGGCATTATGTGTAAGGGTCAAGTATTATGGGGTCTAGTATTTTGTTGCATAATGTGTAGAAGTTGTATATGGTGTGGTACACAACACTAAGGGACATGCGCCCTTTTGAGTGGCCACACCCCCTTTTCTGCACAACTACATCCTTCACTTTTGTCGCCAAGTTGGGCCTGTGTACTTTAAACGCCAGGGTCTATTTTTAATCCCATTCCCGCCCTCTCTCTGCTCTCCTCTCTCTCTCGCCGCTCCCTTAGCATGTACACTGGCACCACTAACACCCTCCCCCTCCCAAACCCTCTCCTATCATGGTGCCGACCCCCCCCCCCCCCTCCCCCATCATTTTCTCCTGGATCCGCCCCTGGGTAACACCAGCTTAGTCTGCTAAAATTGGGCAGTACGGATGGTGAAATGGATAGCATTACTGCCTCACAGCGCTGTGGTCATGGGTTTGATTCCCACCATGGCTCTAACTGTGCGGAGTTTGTATATTCTCCCCGTACTTGCGTGGGTTTCCTCCGGGTACTCCAGTTTCCTCCCACAACCCAAAAATAAATATACTGGTAGGTTAATTGGCTCCCAACAAAATTAACCCTTGCATGTCTGTGTGCGCGTGTACATGTGGTAGGGAATATAGATTGTAAGCTCTACTGGGCCAGGGATTGATGGGAATGTTCAAAAAAAAAAATATTCTGTAAAGCACTGCGGAATATGTATGCGTTATATAAGAAACTGTTAATAAATAAATAATGGCTAAAGGGCTTCTTCCTTCACTTACCTCTTAGAGGAATCCAACAAGATACCTCCCAGCACCCTCCTCAGCTCTGATATTGTGATACTCGTGTTTGACACCACACAACTGCTGACTCCAGAATGACTATAAGGAAAGTTCGGGCCCCAGGTTATACACCATTGCACCATTATTGCAGTCATATAATGCAGGGTTGCCGGAAATCGGGTCAGCCTCCCGCTCCGCCAGAAAGGTAGGCATTGCACATCGGGGGGCATGGCCACAAGGACGCGATCATGTTGGCCATGCCCCCACACTGATCATCCACCCCGCCCCCATCCCTCCCAGTCAGTGGCCCCGCCCACTGTGCCTCACTGAACTGGCTGCCCTCTCCCAGAGAGGGCAGACAGGAAGTAGGCAACCTTGATATAATGAAAACTAATGCCGTGTTCACACTGCAAGTGTGAAATACCCGGCTTTAACCTGGCATTTAAATGCTGGGAGCTGCGGCGATGGACTCCCGTTCTCACTGCTAGGCAAATTCCCACGTGAAGCAGTTCTACTCGGTAATTTGCCTTTTAACACTGTTTTTTTTTTTGCAGTGTGAATGGGTCAACCCGTGTCTGCATACCTGGATCTTAAACACGGGAAAAAAGAAGGGTTGGAGACCCAGGAATTTTGACACGGGTTGACCCATTCACACTGCAAAAAAACCTGTGTTAAAAGGCAAATGACCGGGTCGACATGCTAGACCCGGGAATTTGCCTGCAGTGAGAACGGGGTATTAATGAAATCTTGGAGCGTTGCCATACCAATGTAGGTTTACTGGATTTCACTTACAAATGCATTGCAAACCAGGATTAATTACTTTCTGGATTTCATCAGTCATAATACCAGAGCTGGATGTCTTCCAGATAACACAGATTATGAGACTGACATACGACAATGGCTCAAAAACCACAGTCACTGACGTAATACCAGACATCCCATGTTTCATGCACACATAAGAAATCTAGAACACATCAGCAAAGAATCTCATTGGAGACCCGCACCTATAATAGATCACACTCTGCAGGAACGGCACTCACTGCCTTTTAAAGACATACAGTAACAATTTTCCACAACATCAGCTCATATGTGATCTTCCAACCAGACGTAATTGTGTCTGCGTTATGCTTGAGAGACTTCATAAGAAGCACAAAACATCAATTTACTATGTTATGGTACATCCAAAATGTGGGATAAATGTCTCTATTACAGGCAAAACAATCCAATCTGTAAGCATGTATCTGGCGTATAATGATAGTAATATTCCGTGGTTATTGTCCATCTGTGGTCTGTATGCTCCTTGCATTGTGCAATATTATCTCATACCTCCCAACTTGTAGTTGGACAGAAGAAGGACAGTTGCGCGCGCCGAAGGCGCGTGACCTAAATTAGGGGTGTGGCTTGCTGAGGGAGGGGTGTGGCCTATAATTGTGTCGTCCCGCAAGGCCATGCCCCCGTTTTATGCTGTAAGGGCATGGCCCTGAGGCTCTGTCAGCCTCTAGACAAGCCCCCAGCCCCTCTGAATGCGGGGGATAGACGCTGTGCACATGCGCAAAGCGTCTATTGTCCGCTCGCCAGCAGCTAACGGGGGACTCCCAACTGTGTCCCCCCCCCCCCGCCACGGGATACTGCGGGTGGTGGGAGGGACGTGGGAACGTCCCCGAAAACCGGGATGTTCCCGCGATTATCGGGACGGTTGGGAGGTATGTTATCTATTAAGTAAAACAAATGATAGATAGATAGATAGATAGATAGATACAAAGATGTAACTCTGGGAGGCAATGGAGTTATCTGCCACCAGGCTCCTGATCCCCAGGGGGCACCTCTCCTCCCTATGTAGAAGCAAATTGCTCTATCAGTAAGGTATATGTCTCCAGTGAGACAGGTCATAGGTTCTAATCCTGGGTATGATTGCTAAGCAATACACACACACACACACACACACACACACACACACATGTATTTGTTTGTTCCCATTCCTACACAACTATGGCACCCAGAAGGGTGAATCCGACAGGGGTCAGGTAAGTACAATTACGGTATTATTCTCCCTGGTATTATTCTCCTGATTCTGTCCACTTATCTAGGAAGTACGTAGGATGCGAGAGGGGTGCCCGCCCTTATAGAGGTGCAAGGGATTACCTAAAAATCCTGTATTTCCCTCAGGAGAGACGGCATGTATACTACATACTGGACCTTATTCTGGTTCACACGCAGTGCTGCCAAGTTCACAGAGCTGCGTGTCTTTTTAAGCCCACCCACCGTTCGCACAGACCGCCGCCCCCCCTTCGCAGGGCGAATTTGCCTGCATGGCTGCAAATGGATGTTTTGCATAAACATCCATTCGCAGCCTATGGGGCGAGCAACACATCATACGATGGTCGCCGACCATCGAAGGATGTATAGCGCACACGCAAAACGAAGACACTCTCAGGTGATTTAGGTTTGCGTGTGTTCTGTGCAAGGACAGGGTGGGCAGCTGACATCCGGTGAGGTCAGCTGCCCGCCCCCGGCACCCGCGTCATCGGGTCATTAGCATGAGAGCGCCCGGTGGTTTTATGTGAACGCCCATGAAACACTGACTCGGAAACAAGTGAAAACTTCAGAGGCAACAAAAACTCTATAGGGCTGGTAGCCAGTAGCGTAACTATAGAAACAGCGCCCCCTCGTCATACATTTTGGCGGCTCCCCAAACCCCCCCGCCCCCCCAACCCTGCCTGCCGTTGCTGCCGCCGCCAATGTGTGGCCGGGACCACAGATCTACTTGTCTGCGGTCCCGGCTCTCTTACTGGCTGGATCCTGCAGTACTAATGAGAAAATAGCTCACACAAAATGTCCGCCCCCAGCGTCCTCAAAAAGTGTCTGCTGTTAAGGGGGCGGACATTTTGTGTGAGCTGTTTTTTTCATTAGCACTGCAGGAGCCAGCCAGGAGAGCCAGGACTGCAGACTAGTAGATCTGTGGGTCCCGACTCCCGGCCATACACCAGGCGGCAGCGGCAATGGTAAGCAGCACCAGCAGGCACTGCAGCCCATTGATAGCCCCGGAGACCACCGGCGCCCACACCCGCTCAGAGCCTCCCTGCGACCGCGGGGTCTGCGGGACTATAGTTACGCCACTGCTGGTAGCAAAGACGCTGTACAGGGACCACCAGTTTACTGTATATACAAACACTATCCTATACCTCCCAACTTTGATAGAACTGAAGGAGGGAAAGGTCAGGATAATGCAGCCTAGTACCAAATGTAACCAATGCAAATGTATTATCTCTAATCCACAGCATTCTGGCAGACAGAGATGAGGAACAAAAGGCTCACAATTATATAGCTGAATGCATTACTGTTGTCAGCACAGTACAACACTGACAGGACACCTGGTTGCAGATTTATTATCCCCTTCAGTGGTAATTCCGAGAATTTTCCAGGCTATGCTTCAGTTCCCAGACTGGCAAGCCTGGAAAATTCTCGGGATTGCCAACTCTTTAGCGCCAGGCAGCGCAGCTGAACTGATCACTGAACTCAGCTAGCTTCATCGCGGTCTGGCTCTGGCTGCTCGGCCGCGCCTCCTCCTCTCCCCGCCCTCCCTGGGCTGTTGTGTTACAGTCTGCGACGGGACTGTAATGTCATGCCAGCTTGCCGGGGGCAGGGCCGGGCAGTGGCTGACATAGTGCTCAGCAGGTGGGTTTTGTTTAGGGAGCGCTTCCCCTAAAAAACTGAGATTTCTGACTATATGAAGCTGCTTGTACTGTGAAAGATAATCAGCATTGTTATAGAGTAGATCTATGTAGTGTGCAGCCACAACGCCCTTGCTGCCACACACTACATAGATCTACTCAGCTGCAATGCTGATCATTTATAAGTCCTGTATAAGGTGAGGTATATAAATAGGGGGCCTGATTCTGGTTGGTTTGCGAAAGCAAACTCCTTCTTTAATGGACAAAACATGCTGCACTGAAGGTGGTGAAGATTTAACATGTGCAGAGAGAGCTAAATTTGGGTGAGTTATTTTGTTTCTGTACAGAGTAAATACTGGCTGCTTTTTTCTTACACTGCAATATAGATATCAGTTTGAACACACCCCTCCCAAATCTAATTCTCTCTGCACATGTTACATCTGTGCCACCTGCAGTGCACATGGTTTTGTCCATTAAAGAAGGAGTTTGCTTTTGCAAACCAACCAGAATCAGGCCCATAGTACTTAGACTTCTCTAGCTCTTTATACAAGGTCAGATAGCTTTATGAATAGAGTGTGAGACTGCAATGCAGTAGGCGATGGGATTGATCCCGGTGTGATTGAATAAGAAATAACGGTACTTGTGTAGTTTCACGGCGCCCTATATATCGGATGTGTTATCGGCCGATATAGCGATGCGATCCAAAACAATTTTTTACCTGTTCATAACCCCACTATCCACTACGCATGGAGTGGATTTTATATAGTGTGGCGAGCGCAGTAATCCACATCCCCTCGTGGGCTCGCCACGCTTCAGGTTCGGTGGCTCGCTGCGCGAGCCACACTATAGAAAATCAACCCCATGCGTAGTGGATAGTGGGGTTATGAACAGGTCAAACATCGCTTTGGATCGTATCGATATATCGGCCGATATCGCATCAGATATATCGGGCGCTGTGAAACTACACAAGTACCGAAATAACACTCAAGTTAAGTTTATGACTGTTGCACAGGTATTAGTAATGGAACGGGTGGGGGAAGGAGACAGGAGAAGTCATTAGATGCCATGCCTCAAAGATGAGGGAAACTATAATTAAAGGTAATTAAAAGACATACTTGACAGTGGCACCAACAGCGCCCACTATCCTGCAACTCTGTGTTGGCTGGCACACTTCACACCACCTAGTGATGCTTTATATCCAACATGCAAAAATGTGGGGTGTAAATATCTGTTTCTAACAAAATGTCTGTTATCTACAGACCATTTCCACAGGTGCCTCCCAGGGTTGCCGACCATCCCTTTAATAAGGGACAAATACAGATGGAGCCGCTGTAGTCTTTGCAGGGGCTGGCAAAAGTATCGCCAGCCCCCGCCGGCGGGCAGCTCCTGCCAGGGGGCATGCGCGCACGAGACACTCGCGCGCCCCATGACAACGGAGCTGCCCACTGCCATCTGCCGCTTCCCCCGCCTCCCCCCATCGCCGTCCCGACCCCTCCCAACCCTGCCCATCTCTCCGAAATAGAGAGGGGCAGGGAGACGCTGCTCAGCCACTGTGATACTGGGACGCGCGTGCGCCGTCCGCCAGTGCTCGCCAGAGGGGAGGATCTGGCGGGCGCCAGGAAAAGGACTACAGCGGCTCCATCTGTATAAAATACATATGTTCTGGGGCCAAAATCACTTAAAACATAGTTGCTGACTTTTTGGCTGCCCTCTCCGGGAGAGGGCAGCCAGCTCAGTGAAGCAGGAGGGCGGGGTCGTCACCTGGATGGGAAGGGCTAAAATGCCGCGGTCGCGTCATTTGGCTTGTACGTTATCTCTCACGATTTTATCACTGTCCAACCTTTGATAAATGTTGGTTACCCTGCTGCCAACATTTTTAAGCAACTTCCGGGGCTAATTACCGCTGGGTGGGATCCTGTAAGCATGTTCCACAATGAACAGCCTATATAGAACTGGGGGCCCTCCAAACTTCTTATCATAGATTGTTCAATGGATATAGCTATAAACTCATATATGGCCTTTCAAATGCTTATCTTAATCCTTTAAGTGCCAATTTTGATGTGAGAGATGTGCAAAATATCCGCTAAAAATGCCAGTGCCGCTCACAGCAACTGTTTTTTTGGACGCAATAATTAAATAAACTTAATTTAATCGAATTCAGATCATTTGCCGGCAATAACTAAAGTGATTCATATTCCTCAAACTACGGCCCTGGCATTTTTAGTGGATATTTTGCACATCTCTCACAGCAACGTTGCCACTCAAAGGGTTAAATAAACAAAAACATACAATCAGAAATGTTATTTACTATAAAAAAATGCCCAAAAGACAACTAAAACAAAAACAAAACCAAATCCACACAAACAGGAAGAATTCAGACAGTGCCCTCGCAACAGGGGTTTAGAATAATGAGATGAGAATGGGGGAGCCTGAAGTGACCTAGGAGGACTCACCGTGTCCATTTCCTAGTAATAATATAGCTATATAAGATATGATAATAATATCCGTTTATCTAAAAATATAAAATACCTAAAATGGGAATGGTATAACTCACCAATAGTTGGGATTCCGACGGTCGTTTCTCTGGCAATGGGAGCCTGATGGGGGAGAGCGCATTCATGCCCTTGCGGATTTAATGCGCTTGCCATGCTGCAGGCCCAGTGGTGAGCTACGCCCTATTCTATTCCCCTATGTGGTCACGGACCCCCACTAGGGAAAATTGCCTGTGTAAGTCTGGATTCCGACTCTCGGGCTCCTGAGAGTCGAGATTCCGATGTTGAAGAAACGACCGTCGGAATGTTGGTGACGCATCCAGCACCCATCTAAAATATGGTAGCGATATACAACTCTCTAAAGTATGATAGAATGAGAGATGTCACTCAAAAGAGCCAGTTGGGATTTGTATCTCATAAGCCAGCAGAGAAATACAGTAGTGTACACAGCGCTCGTTGTGCTAATTTAGTTGGCAGATCCCCGTGTCTGTCTCCCCACGTGACATGTTCTATTGCTTTGAAAGAAAAATGTTCAGGATTATGGGCGTAAAGCAAGTCTGGGAACTGAATGATTAATCTTAGCAATGATTAATGTGAATATAGACATACTGAGCAATAGTTTGGCTCTTCTGTTCAGTGCTCACTGCCAGGGCTGATAGTCCAGCTCACTATGATGGGTAGATGAGGAGGGATCACCCCAATATTATATTGTGGACTGCAGGACACACCCATAGGCGGAGCTAGACATGCCCTTTGGACGGCAGAGCCCCCTTATTGGTGTGTCACATCTACTATAATAGGGTAGGATGGCCTACCCTATTACCATACAGTGCACAGGGCTCTGCAGCCTACATGTGTTTCTCACCACTGGTTCATGTATGGAGGGCCTTGTTACTGGGCTCACAACTGTTTGGTTCACTCCTGGCTGTTTATCACTCTCCTTCCTTTTTAACCCCTTCCCGACATTTGACGTACATTTACGTCATGGTCGGGATGTACTTCCCGACACATGGCATAAATGTACGTCATGTTTTTAAACTGACACCGTATCTATAGACGCGGTGACAGAGGGACGATGTCTGCTGTCCCTGACAGCAGACATCTTCCCTCATTGCCCAGGGGGGGCAGCGATGCCCCCCGCCATCGGCGATCGCTGCGATTGGCTGTTCAAACGTGAACAGCCAAAAGCAGCGTTTACTGTGTTATGTGTAAAATTTTGACTCTGCTGCCCCCTAGTGTCCAAAAAAATTAAAGGAGGTTGAAATAATGATGTAATAATAAAGTATACATACGGTCTATGTTAGTTATTAAAAAAAAAAAAACTGTATCGACCAAAATTTACCACTAACTTAAAGTACAATGTGTCACGAGAAAACAATCTCAAAATCACTGGGATAAGTAAAAGCAATAAAAAGTTATCCCCACTTAAGTGATACATGTCAGATTTGAAAAAAAGGGCTCTGTCAGGAAGGCAAAAACAGGCTGCGTCGGTAAGGGGTTAAAGCTTGATACATCGAGCAAATCTGCTCTCCATCGAATGATTTTTCCAGTGTGTGTGTAGCCGAGGACTTACTTGGCGGCTACGATAGGAAGAAGCCAATAAGGGCTGGAGCTGATGTCACATGACTTCCCCTCAAACATCTGGGCACTCCCATATTTTCCCTGACACTCGCAGAAAATGTCGTTACCACCCACAAACGCCAGCTTCCTGTCAATCAACCTGCCTACAGCCAATGATATAAACAGTAGCAGGAATTTATCGCAGGAAGGCCTCACGCATGAATACTTCTAAACCTCTGTACTGTGTTTCTGAATTCTGTTATGCACCTTGTGTCGTATTAGAGAAAAGTGCTATATAAGTTCAATTATTATTATTATTATAATAATACACCAAATGACCACAGATCCACAGAAAGCAGACTTCCCTATCATCAGGTATGATTTGAAGGTTGTCTGGATTAATTACAGAACTGCCAATCTTGCCTCACGCAGTAAATCCATACTGTCTCAGGTCTTCCAGATCAATGGCCGGGAAGCGTAACATTGTGTTCTTGTACTAAGTGTTTCCAATAACTGTCACACTATCATCAGCCGCCTCCAATAGGTCCAAGGAGGCAAGGAAAGTATATTGCGAGACTGGGGGGGTTCCCTGTATCTCTGGGTTGTGCATTCTCTGCAGATATTAGTGATGAAACCAACGGCCTGGATGATTACAGACCTGTCTCACGAGGATAGGACAGTCTGGAAGAGGAGACAAGAGCATGCTTACAGTATCTAATGAAAGTCCTGACATCTTCTCCCCTGAGAGAAGTGTATAAATGACAATGAATATACAAACCTAAATTAATAACATGAATAACGCATTGAACACCACTAACAATGAGGCAATACTTGCATTATCTACCCATACTTGCGTACTGGGTGGGTGGGTCCCGGAAATTGGGTCGCCCTCCTGGTCCCTCCCCCCCGGAATGCGGGCAGTCTCCCACGCCCCATCTCTCGGTATGGGGGTGACTCGAATCCTGTCATTGTAGCCCCGTCTTAAATATTGGCATTGCACGGCGTATCCCAATGGTGCGAACATGCTGGCCACGCCCCCAACATGATGTTCTGTCGGCGGCTCCGCTCCTTTTCTGTCCTGCCACTGGACTCCACCCCCCTGCATCACTGAACTGGCTGACCTCTCCCAATGACCCAGTGAAGGCGCCAAACAGTACTGCGACACAGTGCCGTAACTAGATATTTTGGCACCCTGTGCCAGAAATGGAATTGGTGCCTTCCTGCCTCCCATACTATAAACAGGCGTGGCTTCAAGGGGATGGATCGTTACTAGACAATCGTACCAATTCATATCACATCGTACATGTCCGCTATACACATTACACCACATGGTAGCGCCACCTGTACAAATTGTGCCAGATACAGCCCTTTAGACACACTGCACCAGGTAGAGCCCATTAGACACATTGCATTAGGATTACACACAGTAATGGCCATTGCACACTGCCACGCACTCTGTAATGCCCATTACACATTGTCACACACCGTAATGCCAACTACACATTGTCACACACCATAATGCTAATTACACATTATACCACACACACCGTAGTGCCCATTACACATAGTCACACACCATAATGCCATTTACACATTGTCACACACCATAATGCAAATTAAACATTATACGGCACACCGTAGTGCCCATTACACATTGTCATACACCATAATGCCCATTACACATTGTCACACACCGTAATGCTCATTACACATTGTTACACACCATAATGCCCATTACACATTGTTACACACCATAATGCCCATTACACATTGTTACACACCATAATGCAAATTACACATTATACCACACACCATAGTGCTCATTACAGATTATGCCACACACCGTAGTGCTCATTACAGATTATGCCACACACCATAATGCCCATGACATATTATGCCGCACACCATAATGCCCATTACACATTATGTCGCACACTGTAATGCCCATTACACATTATGCCGCACAGCATAATGGCCATTACACCACATACTGTAATGCATTACTACAGGTAATGCCCTGCAGACCTAATTCTTATACAGTTAATGTCCCCATTAGTGCCCCTTACAAAATGCCCCCAGCAGTATCCATTAGACACAATGCCCACATTAGTGTCCCTCACACAATAACCCCAGTAATGTGCACTATGTTTTGCAGCCCGGCATCAGGCATCTGTCCCCCACCACTGTTGCTGCTGCTGAACATGGGAAGAAAGGAGAGGGTGCGCAGCTGCCACTGTGTCTTTGTGTATGGTAGTGTCACCGCTCTGTTGGTGTGGGGGGGGGATTCCAGTTGCTGCTGCCGGCCTGCGTGGAGGGGGGAGAGGATAGGCAACTTAATTGCTCTGAGGTGAGGGGCAGATTCATGGCTTGGCGGGAGATCGGGGAGAGGAGGGGAGAGAGGCAGCTTCATGGCTCTGCGGGGACAGCTTGATGGTTTGGTGGAGGAAGGGGGGAGCTTCATGACTCAGCTGGGATGTTGGGGTGGGAGTTTCAAGGCGGGGACACTTACACACAAAATACCTATGGTAATAGTGCCACTTACACACATATGGGGAAATTTACTAAGATGTAAAATACACTTCACAGGACATGTTGCTATGGGCAAACAATCAGATCATGTCTACTATCTCCTAGAGGGTGAAAAAGAAATAAGAAGTAGCTTCTGATTGGTTGCCCATAGCAACATGACCTGTGAGTGTATTTCACATCTTAGTAAATTTCCCCCATAATGTCAACAGTTGTATTGCCACATACACACATAATGCTCACAATGCTAGCGCCGCTTACACACATAAGACCCACAGTAGTAGCACCGCTTATACACATAATGCCCACAGTATTAGAGTCTCTTATACATAATGCCACCATAATAAATCCCCTTATACAGTACATAATGGCCACAGTACTAGCATTGATTACACACATAGGGCTTGATTCTGATTGACATTTCGCAGCTTTGCGCGGAATTTTAACGCCGCCCACACAAACGCCCCCCCCCCCCCCCCCCGCATGCCGAATCTCCCCGCACGGATGCGAATAGGTGTTTTGCAACCATTCGCAGCTTGCATGCGGGAAAGAAACCATTCAATGGTCGCCGATCTGGTGTCTTACATCTGCAAGCGCCCTGTGTGGGAAGCGGGTGGGCAGCTGACATCAGCTGCCCGCCCTCCACACCATTGTTATCGGGAAATCACCATGGAAACGCCCATCATTTTTATGGGAATGCCCATGAAATGCTGGGCCTTCCCATGGGTGCATCCCCCCCCCCCCCTTGGGGGCGTACATATCAGAATAATAATGGCCACAGTACTAGCGTGGCTTATACAGATATTGCCCACAGTAGTAGCGCGTCTTAGACACAGTGAAGCAAAAGGCCCGTAATCAATGCGGCCACCGAGGTGGTCAAACGGAGGGGATTGCCGATAACAAGCGCCCCTCGCCACTTAACCTCCGTGCTGGCCACTCACCCTATTCAATGTTCCGGGGGAACCCTCGCTGTCAGATGACGGCAAGGATTCCCCCAAATAGTGAGGCTCGCGGCTAACGCAGGGAGCCCGCTGCATTTAGCTATGAGCCTCGCCGTTTTAGCAGCCGCACGCGCCGTTTGACGGCGCTGCGTGTGCAAAGAGTCAGTTGAATACTGACTGCGTGAGCTGTGACAGCGAGCAAAAGTCATTGAAATACCCATAATGCTCCTGACACAAGATTCCAGCAGCTATCGCAAGTTAAGCCAATAGGGAGCGGGAGAAAGTATACCAATATTTGCACAAAAATGTATAAATTAATTATTTTTGTCTGAAACTCCTAATCCCTGAGTTAATCCCTCATTGTTGGGGCTACGTCTTCCATTCACTGAATTACACCAATCTTCAGAAACTTAACTGACAGCAGGCAGATGTTTATAATTCCATTTAGCTGTTCGGCCTGTTGAACACCGCTGGTATAAATAATCCATTTCTCAGAAAATGGTCACAATAACCTGATTGTGTTATTTTACTCACAGTAGTGCTGCAACTGTGCATCCTCCCTTACTATGGCCCTTATTCTGATTGAGTCGGATGGCTCTGAATGCGGACGGACGGCCGATGGTTGGTGTGTGCGCATGTGCGGAGGCGTATCTGCGCATGTGCGAACGCCTCACACGTCCGAACATGCCGTGAGTTCCGTGCAGAAAATTATCGTGCGGAAAGTTCCAATCAGGGGGGTGGAGAGGGGCGTGAAGGGCTCATTAACATATGCGTACGCCCCACGTTTCATGAAAACGCTGGGCGTACGTATGGGAATGCGGCCGAGACGCCCATGTGGGGGGCGGACAGCTAACAAAGCTGGATGTCAGCTGGCCGCCCATATCCATATGTCCGAGTGGTCTGGAGCACTCTGTGCTGTCTGACCACTCAGTCCATCATTTGATGGTCTGTGACCATCAGAGGATGGGGGAGGTTCCCACAGAGGGAGGAGGTGTTCACATGAAACATCCACTCGCGGTCCTTTCGGTTGGCGTCTTACCGCATTCGGACGTTGTGAGCGATCTGTACGGAAGGCGGGGCTAAGAACACTCGGTTCCTGTCCGAAATACGCATCCGTCCGATTCAACTAGAATAAGGGCCTATGCGCTTTACACACAGGTGTTTTTGAGAGGTATCATTCCAAACTATCTTACGGTTTAATTTTGTTAAGCAGGATAAGGGAGTGAAGGGGGGGGGGGGGCGACGTACAATCCAGATACAGTACATACACACTGGGTGATTTTCAGCTGAAAGCCGTCCAGTGTGTACGGCCTGGAAAAATCGATTGGATGGGCGAAAAATCGATCAGTGTGTGTATGCACTGAGGGATTTTCAGCACCATCTCTGTGCAGGCACGCTGGGCAAAAACACCCAGTGTGTATGGACCTTAAGGCTGCAACTATACTGAAAAAAGCCTGGCCCAGGATCACTGGACACATTCAGCTGAAACGGTGACACTTGTAGGAAGATTACATGGCTGTATACTGTATACTCTCTGAGAAAGTGTGACTGTGTAAGCAGTACCCAACACTGTATTCTGCCTCTATGCATCAGCCACACCATTCTGTAATGCTGTAGTATTCATCAATTAATTAATAAACCTGTGAGTTGTAAAATATCGGTGCTTTGCATACAGATGAGTCAAATTAGCATAAGAAATCAATCGGCAAATACGCATAATTGCCATTATAAGACATAAGCACATATATGTAAGATAATACAAGGAAATGCAAACTAGACATGAACTCATCACATAGAGGTGCGCATACAGTATGTACACTAAAGCTGGCAGCCTCTGAGGTAAACACAAACTACAATTCCCATCATCCTCAGGTGCTGGACACAGGCATGCAGGAAGTTGTGGGTTGGTGACAGCTGGAGGGGGGTATCAGAGGATGGTTTAGATCAGTGATGGCTAACCTTGACACTCCAGCTGTTGTTGAACTACACATCCCAGCATGCCCTGCTACAGTTTTACTATTTGGCCATGCTAAAACTGATGCAGGGCATGCTGGGATGTGTAGTCCAACAACAGCTGGAGTGGCAAGGTTAGCCATTACTGGTTTGGGCCCATTATACAGTAAGTATAATTAACACACAGGTGTATATTTGAATGTATTGTTGTACCACAGTGCCCTATATCCCACAGGTAACCCCGTAGACCTGTATTGTGACACGGTAAATGATGTCAGGCCACAAACACCTGTGCAATAGATTGTCAGTTCTGCAGCATAGGACTAGCAGGCACTGTATAAATGGTGCAGTGTGATCATCCTTTCTACACGGGCATAGAACAATGTAAAGACCTGAGGGGGATGTATGGAAATGACAGGTTCTTCACAAACACATTCAGGAACTTCTGGCTAAGCCTCCAAGTGCAATGGAATAACTGTGGGGTTCGCCTGTGGTAAACAGGTCTGGATGCAGATAAGAGTAGGAGAAGGGAAGAGATTCGCTGCGGCAGGGTGCTCTCTGGATACATACACATCGTAGTACACCGCTGCTAGCACGCTGCTCTATTCCTCATGCATCTCACTCCTGTAGGCACAAGGCTCCCAAATGTGCTGCCTTTGTCTGTAGAGCTGGGCAATTAAGGAAAGCAGAAGGTCCTACCTTGCTGGGTAGATGTCAGTATACAGGCTGCATCTGTGACAGTGTCTGTCTCCTGGAGAAAGCCAACTGACAGGGAATCCTTTGTTGACTGCCTGTTATCTGTGGTGAGTGCGTGTGGCATCTCCTTATAGGGGAGAGACAGTAGCAGCAGTGGTCGCTGACAGCAATGAGGAGGTGTGTAAGGGGTATATCTTATTAAAATCCATTCATTGCTCGGAGAGGGGTCTGAGATGTGATCAGAGGAGGTGATATGAGCGAATGGTTATAAGAAGGGAACATACTCAGCGATAGGAGGAGTTATAGAAAGGGGTTACATGGGGCTATAGTCACTGATATACTGTAATAGGAGGAGCTATAGGGAGAGGGTATATGGAGTAATGGGCAGGGCCAAATATACAGGAGAGGGGACCCCTTGGCACAGCAATGCCCCAAACCTCCCCCCACCCCCCTTCATTTGCCTAATTTTGTTATTTTCATTGATTGGTTTTAAGCCCTTGTTTGACGGTAGTCAATTTACTATGATTAGACAAAGCCCCAAGCTATGACTTTTGTTATTTTAATTATGTACTTAATTAACTATTTATATGGTAGGACAGCGTACAGGAACAGTGTGTGCGGGGGCTACCCGTTTACACGCCAATATTTTGCAGTTGATGGTACGTATCGGGCTGATAGTGCCAACACAAGCATCCAGGTGCGCTATACATTGTAAGCTTGCGAGCAGGGCCCTCCTACCTCTATGTCGGTTTATTTTTACCCAGTTTGTTTAATCACTGTTGTTTCCTATTGTAAAGAGCAACGGAATCTGCTGCGCTATATAAGCAACTGTAAATAAATAAGTGCACACCTTACACATGCTGCCCCTAGGTACATCCCTAAGGGGAAATTCAGCACTGGTAATAGGAGGAGATATAGGGAGAGGGTATATGGGGTAATAGGAGGAGATATAGGGAGAGGGTATATGGGGTAATAGGAGGAGATATAGGGAGAGGGTATATGGGGTAATAGGAGGAGATATAGGGAGAGGGTATATGGGGTAATAGGAGGAGATATAGGGAGAGGGTATATGGGGTAATAGGAGGAGATATAGGTAATGGGTATATGGGGTAATAGGAGGAGATATAGGGAGAGGGTATATGGGGTAATAGGAGGAGATATAGGGAGAGGGTATATGGGGTAATAGTAGGAGATATAGGGAGAGGGTATATGGGGTAATAGGAGGAGATATAGGGAGAGGGTATATGGGGTAATAGGAGGAGGTATAGGGAGAGGGTATATGGGGTAATAGCAGGAGATATAGGGAGAGGGTATATGGGGTAATAGGAGGAGATATAGGTAATGGGTATATGGGGTAATAGGAGGAGATATAGGGAGAGGGTATATGGGGTAATAGGAGGAGATATAGGGAGATGTATATGGGGTAATAGGAGGAGATATAGGGAGAGGGTATATGGGGTAATAGGAGGAGATATAGGGAGAGGGTATATGGGGTAATAGGAGTAGATATAGGGAGAGGGTATATGGGGTAATAGGAGGAGATATAGGGAGAGGGTATATGGGGTAATAGGAGGAGATATAGGGAGAGGGTATATGGGGTAATAGGAGGAGATATAGGGAGAGGGTATATGGGGTAATAGGAGGAGATATAGGGAGAGGGTATATGGGGTAATAGGAGGAGATATAGGGAGAGGGTATATGGGGTAATAGGAGGAGATATAGGGAGAGGGTATATGGGGTAATAGGAGGAGATATTGGGAGAGGGTATATGGGGTAATAGGAGGAGATATAGGGAGAGGGTATATGGGGTAATAGGAGGAGATATAGGGAGAGGGTATATGGAGTAATAGGAGGAGATATAGGGAGAGGGTATATGGGGTAATAGGAGGAGATATAGGGAGAGGGTATATGGGGTAATAGGAGGAGGTATAGGGAGGGGTTATACGGGGTATTAGGAGGAGCTATAGGGAGAGAGGATACGGGGTAATAGGAGGAGATATAGGGAGATGGTATATAGGGTAATAGGAGGAGATATAGGGAGAGGGTATATAGGGTAATAGGAGATATAGGGAGAGGGTATATGGGGTAATAGGATGAGATATATGAAGTGGGTTTATGGGGTAATAGGAGGAGATATAGGGAGAGGGTATATGGGGGTAATAGGATGAGATATAGTGAGAGGGTATATGGGGTAATAGGAGGAGATATAGGGGGAGGGTATATGGGGTAATAGGAGGAGATATAGGAGAGGGTATATGGGGTAATAGGAGGAGATATTGGAGAGGGTATATGGGGTTATAGGAGATATAGGGAGAGGGTATATGGGGTAATAGGAGGAGATATAGGGAGAGGGTATATGGGGTAATAGGAGGAGATATAGGTAATGGGTATATGGGGTATAGGAGGAGATATAGGGAGAGGGATATGGGGTAATAGGAGGAGATATAGGGAGAGGGTATATGGGGTAATAGGAGGAGATATGGGAGAGGGTATATGGGGTAATTGGAGGAGATATAGGGAGAGGGTATATGGGTTAATAGGAGGAGATATAGGGAGAGGGTATATGGGTTAATAGGAGGAGATATAGGGAGAGGGTATATGGGGTAATAGGAGGAGGTATAGGGAGAGGGTATATGGGGTAATAGGAGGAGATATAGGGAGAGGGTATATGGGGTAATAGGAGGAGATATTGGGAGAGGGTATATGGAGTAATAGGGGGAGATATAGGGAGAGGGTATATGGGGTAATAGGAGGAGATATAGGGAGAGGATATATGGGGTAATAGGAGGAGATATAGGGAGAGGGTATATGGGAGTAAAAGGAGGAGATATAGGGAGAGGGTATATGGGGTAATAGGAGTAGATATAGGGAGAGGGTATATGGGGTAATAGGAGGAGGTATAGGGAGGGGTTATACGGGGTCTTAGGAGGAGCTATAGGGAGAGAGTATACAGGGTAAAGGAGGAGATATAGGTAGATGGTATATAGGGTAATAGGAGGAGATATAGGGAGAGGGTATATAGGGTAATAGGAGATATAGGGAGAGGGTATATGGGGTAATAGGATGAGATATATGAAGTGGGTATATGGGGTAATAGAGGAGATATAGGGAGAGGGTATATGGGGTAATAGGATGAGATATAGTGAGAGGTATATGGGGTAATAGGAGGAGATATATGGAGAGGGTATATGGGGTTATAGGAGATATAGGGAGAGGGTATATGGGGTAATAGGATGAGATATATGAAGTGGGTATATGGGGTAATAGGAGGAGATATAGGGAGAGGGTATATGGGGTAATAGGATGAGATATAGTGAGAGGGTATATGGGGTAATAGGAGGAGATATATGGAGAGGGTATATGGGGTTATAGGAGATATAGGGGAGGGTATATGGGGTAATAGGAGGAGATATAGGGAGAGGGTATATGGGGTAATAGGAGGAGATATAGGGAGAGGGTATATGGGGTAATAGGAGGAGATATAGGGAGAGGGTATATGGGGTAATAGGAGGAGATATAGGGAGAGGGTATATGGGGTAATAGGAGGATATATAGGGAGAGGGTATATGGGGTAATAGGAGGATATATAGGGAGAGGGTATATGGGGTAATAGGATGAGATATAGGGAGAGGGTATATGGGAGTAATAGGAGGAGATATAGGGAGAGGGTATATGGGGTAATAGGAGGAGATATAGGGAGAGGGTATATGGGGTAATAGGAGGAGATATAGGGAGAGGGTATATGGGTAATAAGAGGAGATATAGGGAGAGGGTATATGGATTAATCTCTTATATATTTAGCCAGATCTGTCACTCGTCCCCTGTGTAGCTAACGTTCCCGCAGCGGGATACACCAAAACCGCCCCCCCCCCCCATAGGGAAAAGACCAGTGTTTTATGTGTATAACGTTTTCATGTGCATAACGTTCCACCCCCTTGACATCACCTCCCCCCTGCCCAGCCAGGGCTACAGTACACGCCCACCATCCACCATTACTCCTGCACCCCCCCCCCCCCTCTGCCAGCACACCCCCCCCCCCCCCCGGACCCCCGCGACCCCCCTCCCGCGATTTGCGGGACCCCCGCGACCCCCCCCCTCCCGCAATTCACAGGACCCCAGCGACCACACCCTCCTGCAATTCGCGGGACTCCCGTGACCACCCCCTCCCGCAATTCGTGGGACTCCTGCGAACCCCCCCTCCCACGATTTTTCGGGCCCCCTCGGCACCTCCCGCGCCCCCCTCCCACGATTCGCGGACCCCCCGCAATTCACACTCCAGTGCCCCCTCCCGCAATTTGCAGACCCCCTCCCCGCGAAGCATGCCCCCCCTCACGCAATTCACGGCACCCCCGCACCCCCCCCTGTGATTCGCAGCCCCCCATGACCCCCCCTCCCGCGATTCATGCCCCCTCCAGCAATTCACGAACCCCCGCGCCACCCCCCATGCGCCCCCCCCCCTCCCTTCATTCACGGCACCCCCCCGCACCCCTCCCGCGATTCACGGACCTCCACAACCCCCCCCCCTCCCGCAATTCACTGACCCCGACAACCCCCTCCCGCAATTTGTGGACCCCCTTCCCGCTATTCAAGCCCCCCCCCCCCGCACCCCCTCCCATGATTTGCGGACCCCCGCCCCCTCCCGCTAATCGCGGATCCCCGCACCCCTCCAGCAATTTGCAGACCCCCCTGACCCCCTTCCGGCAATTCACCCCCCAGCGGACCCCCGCGACCCCGCTTTTGCATTTCACGTACCCCCGTGACAATGGAGGATCCTGTATCGCCACAAGCAGGTGCCGCCCCTAGGTGGGAAATCCGGCCCTGGCTGCCGCGCTGCAGGTTCCTACACTGCCAGAAGTGACCCCACGGTCCTCTGCACCAGCACCACAACTTTTATCAATGTCTTGCCCACATACCACTATTATACAGCCTCCTGCTCTCATGCACCCTCACTCCCTCCCAGTGGGAGGAGACGCTCACCCACTGCCGGGAGCTGCATACTGTCCCCACCCTCCTCCAGTTCTAGGGCTGCCCATCAATGATTTCAAATAATCGATGGTTTATGGCCGATGTTGAGTACTTTTGCCATCGATGTGGGAGGACCAGATGATTTCCTTACATCAATGGCAAAGGAGAACCGATCAAGTTTCAAAATTTTTTAAGGAGCCGGGACACAGAGCATAGCTCCGCCACCCACACCCGGAAGTCCCGCCACCAAGTTCTGATTGACCCACGGCCTATTCAGTCAGATATAATGGATGACCATCGATAGCTACAACAATCGATGGTTATCCAAGTAATATGTTACTACTATCGATGGCAGGGTGCAAATCGCCATCAATGCCAACCATTGATGGCATCTGCACCAATGCCTATCCCTACTCAGCAACAGCCAAAACCTTTACTACCCCTCATGCCCACATACTTCTATCACTGCCCTGCCTCCTGTTCTCTGCCCTGTAACATCCGCCAGTAGGGACCCGCTCATCCTGTGTTGCCCACATTCCCCTATCATGCTTTACCACCCAGCCTCCTGCTCTCATGCACCCTAACTCCCACCCAGTAGGAGGAGACACTGACTCAGGGGCACCGTCCTGTGCTGCCACGCTTGACCCTCACCCACTGGCAGAAGCTGCACAGTGTCCCCCACCCTCCTCTTTAGTCCCCTGTATGCCCACACAACCCTATCACTACCAGCTTCCTGCTTTCCTGAACCGTAACTTCCACCACTGGGGAGTCGCTGACGCTGTGTTGCCCACATACCGCTATCATGCCTTAAAGCCCAGCCTCCTGCTCTCATGCACCCTAACTCCCACCCAGTAGGAAGAGACACTGACTCAGGGCCACCGCCCTGTACTCCTGTGCTGCCACGCTGGACCCTCACCCACTGGCAGAAGCTGCAGTGTCCCCCACCCTCCTCTTTAGTCCCCCTTATGCCCACACACCCCTATCACTACCCAGCCTCCTGTTTTCTTGTGTCGTGACCTCCGCCAGTGGGGAGCCGCTGACTCAAAAACACCCTACTATACTATTGCACACACACACACACACACCTAAACAACACGCACACACCCCCCCCACACACACACCCAAAAAAGTCACTGTACCCTCCACACTATCAATGTACATCTTACTCTGTAACCGCTTTTTAATCAAACAAAACAATACACACCCCCTTCCACATCATATGCTCTCTGTTTAACACATTTCACCTATAACTCAAGTTGCAATACAGGGCATCTTTCATACAATTCCATGATAAAGCATAAATACAATATAGGAAATATCCACATTTTTACAAATTGGTTTATATTTTTAAACTGACAATAATAATGTCAAATCAGTTTCTGGTAAAAAAAAAAAAAAAAGATAAATACCTTTAGTTGAAGAGTACATGGCTGTTGAGGAAATATATGTATGAAATATTATCCGATCCTTCAAATAAAAATTCTTCGGATTTCCTGATAAACTTTCATTTTTCTTCACCTCTAAATACTTTATGCACCTTAGTTATGACAAAAAAATAACATTTATGGCCCTTAAATATAGCTCATGGCTAATCATTACTCATGTAATGTTGCATTGTTTCCTCTTGATTATAAACCATAAGATTATTTCCATTTGAAAGGCTTCAAAATGTAAAATGACCTCTGACAAACATGTTACCATGCACTGACTACCAAGCTGTCAAATAACCTCTGCTGGGAGACTGCTCTGCGGTCAACTACTCACAGCTCACATCGAATTCAGCATTGAATCCCGGCGGTCGGGATCCCGGCGTTCAGAATCCCGACGCCGGAATCCCGACAGCCGAAATGCCGACAAGGGGGGGGGACGTGGATCGCCCCCCCCTTGCGGGCTCGCTGCGCTTGGCACACTAATTTATTCTCCCTCCAGGGGTGTCGTGGACACCCACGGAGAGAGAATGTGTCAGCATTTCGGCGGTCGGGATTCCGGCGTCGGGATTCTGAACGCCGGGATCCCGACCGCCGGGATTGTAACTGCATCCCCTCACATCCAAAAGGCAATATACCATGCTTGGATGGCCATAGTTTGGACATGCCTGCAATATCCAATTCCTGATACAAATAACCCACAAATAACCAACATACGAATCCAACATTCCAAAATGTATTATTAGATGCCCATGTAGTTACTTTATTTTTACTAAAGTAATGTGAAATGGGGTGTTTTTACACCCCTTTCCTATTATTTTAGTATCACCAGAATGTATTAAAGGGCTTTTGGAGCAATTTTTGGGTACGCCCCCAAAAAGTGACGTAATATTGCATACCTCCCAACTTCTGATTGTCCCAATGAGGCCGTAGGCACATGTGAAAAATTTGGGGGCTTGGCCTAGTGGGAATTTTTGTCACTGTGGGGGCATGCCAAGTAGCTCCGTGCTCTGCTGGCTATGCCCCCAGCCCCGCTGGCTGCAGGAATAGACTCTGTGCACATGCACACAGGGCTGCCGAGAGGTATGCCGGGCCCCGGTAAAATACTGGGGCGTGGCCTAATAGCAGAGGTGTGGCCACCTCACGTGATTAGGCCACACCCCCAAAATGTTTAGAGGGGGTGAAAAAACACTCTAGAACACCTTCTAGAAGATAATATATACAATTTGAATGCCCATAGCAACATCCCATGTAAAATGGAACTCCCATCTTAGTAAATTACCCAGAAGGAGTCAAGGAAAACACTTGGCTTCAACTTTTTCAACAGCCCTCTTTCCTCTTTGTGTGGTACATCTCTTTACTGTGCTCATTAGCACCTGATCACTGATGGGCGATTTTGCAGAGGACTGCGATCCGATAGTCGCCTTCCTGTCCTGTGCAAGTCTGCAAATGTCTTGCGTATGGATAGTTGATCGGCTGCCAGCTGCAAAATTCGCAACTCCCTCACCATCGAATGATTTTTCCAGCTCTGCAACTGTCTGCAGTATGGGGGCAGCCATTTCCTAAGTGTCAGTTTTCATTCAGCAGTGGGTAACTATAGCCCCGCAGACCCCCGGCGCTCACCACCGCGGGGGCTGCGGAGCTATAGTTACGCCACTGAGTCTTTACCATAGTCTATGGCGGGAATCAGGGGCTGGCTGGCAACTTTCAGCCTGGGGGGCACATACAAGCAAGTAGCCCTGCTTTTTCTATCAGCGCATGAAATGGAAAATGAGATTCACAATGTTGGTTGTTTTGACAGGATTACACTTAGAATGCTGCCTCTGTCACAAACGGGTGTGGCACAGGGGTCCGACAGTCGGGATCCCGACAGGCATTAGCCTGACATCGGGATCCTGACTGGCCGGACCCAGACAGCATGGCAGGCGCAACTATGCCCCTTGCGGGCTCGCCACGCTGGTGATGGCTTTTCTCCGCCACAGGTGTATCTGTGGTTTCTTCAGAAGGTGCTATTGTTCCAATAAATGAATTCTTATTTATATACAGAGCTCACTAGTGCTATTCTCCTTTTTTAAAGCATGCAACACAGATCTATTTTTCCACTCTCGTACCCACACACATAGGGGGTTATTCTGATGTAATTGGTCCCCTGCGCATTCCCACGGGGGACCGATTTTTTTTGCATATGCGCGGTGAGGGCGGGCATGGCGAACTGCATAGCCCATGGGGACTCCCAGCGTTTCATGGGCGTTCCCATGGTAATGGACAGATGACACAGTTGCGGGGGTGGGCAGCTGATGTCTGCTGCCCGCCCGTTTCCCACACAGGGCGCTTGGAGATCTGAGACACCACATTGTCTCAAATCTGCGAGCGCTGGAAAAATCATTAGATGATAGCCGACTATTGAATGACTGCGAATGGATGTTTATGCGAATCATCCATTTGTAGCACTGCGGGGGATCGCGGCGTGCAAAGGGGGGGGGGGTCAGCCGTGTGGGTGGTATCTTGGGGACTTGCAAGGCTGCGAAATTCGCCTTGCGAGTCAACCAGAATAAGGTCCATAATCCACACACACACACACTAAACAAGGAAACAGCACCCCCCCCCCACACACACACACACACACACACACACACAGAACAAGGATCAATGACCATGTATTTTTCCACACACACATTTAATACAGAAAACAACAGAACCTACCCACATATGTACAGTATGCAAGTTACACATAGATTTTTACACAGACATTAATCCACTTCACCCCACCCCCAGCACTGACACATTATTTATAACATAACCATTATGGGATATCCCCACTCATGTCTCCTCTTATCACCAAAGCACTCACCCAGGCCAGCCCAGCAGCTCCTGTAGTGGGTGGAGAAGATTTGAAGCTGCCCGGGAGGAGTGAAGTGGAGGAGGTCGTGACACAGGACGGGGAGGGGCCAGCCTGCACGAGAGCTCAGCTCATTGGTGGCTGGTCCCAGGGAAAGGGCTGGCTGGCCACAACAACAATCATCCCGGACTGGAGTCTGACCTGCAGCTGCTGTGTAGGCTCTGACTTGGAGGCTTGGCTGCGAGTGTGCTGTGTCTGTGACCCGACTGCTCCAGCCCTAAGCGGCTGTCAGGGCCTTATTTTGGTTCATTCTTTCTGACAAAATCCTTCTTAGATGGGCAAAACCATGTGCACTGCAGGTGGGGCAGGTGTTACTTGTGCAGAGAGAATTAGATTTGGGTGGGGTTTTACTTCAAAGTGAGATCTATATTGCAGTGTAAAAATAAAGCAGTCAGTATTTTCCCTGCACAGAAACAAAATAACTCACCCAAATCTAATTCTCTCTGCACATGTTACATCTGCCCCCCTGCAGTGCACATGGTTTTGTCCATCTAAGAAGGATTTTGTCAGAAAGAATGAACCAAAATAAGGCCCTCAGAGCGGTCAGGAACACATGCTGTAATAATACCTCCCAGTCACTGGTATGTATAAGCACAGCGCAGCCCCGGGCCCAAACAGTGACATTTCACTAGCCTGGGGGGCAGCTGGCACCCTGCCCAGCCCGCCACTGGCGGGAATAGAACCGGTAGGATTAGGAATCAGCAGGAGCTGAAGGTCATCACTGCATACTTGCCTACCCTCCCGGAATGGCCGGGAGGGTCCCGCAAATCGGGTCCCCCGCTATCTTTGAAAACCCATGTTGTTCCTCCTCACTGCCTGGGGTGTCGCTGTCTGCTGTGAAGTTTCTAGCACAGGTCTGGTTCGCATATCAGTGCTGATATACAGACCACACTGTGCTAGAAGCATTACAGAACAGCAACACCCCAGGCAGGGAAGAGGAACTGCATGGGTTTTCAAATATGGCGGGTGCTAGAATGAACACTATAGATGGAAAGCAATAACTTTAAAATCAGTTGAAGCAAACAATAGCAGGTATCGATGAAATCGATGCTAGTGGACGATGTTAGGGTGTGACCCTAGGGAGCGAAGTCTGTGAAGCTCATGGTTGATGGTATGGACCCATGTTTGCAATCAATAGTTAGAGCAATTAGGTGATGACAGTCAATGTAGACAATCGATGGTTGACACACAGTGAGATTCCCTTGCTATTCGACTATTGAGATTTGAGTGCTATACAATCTTTGCTAACTGTAATATTTACATACAATTCATACAATCTGCATTAGATTTGCACTATATAGTTATTGCTGCCCTGTCTATCTGGGTTTTCGATTTGTGCTGTCACGGCAGCGCATCAGGAGCGCAAGGTAATCTGCATACGATTTTGACTATATAGTCAAAATCTAATGTTAAATCTCAAAGTGTGTACACAGCATATCTTCACTATCGATGGTGACAGTAGATTGTGACTAACGATATTGACTATCGATGGTTGACTATCGATTGTTGCCTATCGATGGTGAATAACTATGTTGCCTGTCGATGGTGACAGTCAATTGAGACAGTCGGTGGTTGACTATCGATGGTGGCAGTCTATTGTGTTGATCGATGTTGACGATCGATGGTTGACTATCAATGGTGTCAGTAGATTGTGACAGATGATGGTTGACTATCGATGGTGACAGTCGATTATGACTATAGATGTTGATGAGCAATGGTTGACTAATGATTGCAACTATCGATGGTTGACTATCGATTATGGTCATCGATGGATCACTTCGATATATCGGCTGATATCGCATCCGATATATCGGGCACTGTGAAAATACACAAGTACTGAGATATGCAACTCTGGGATTGTACTGTACTAGCGATTTCCCAGGGCTCAGCCCACTATAGATACAGGGAGGGCTGCATGGCGATTGGCTAGTAGTTGATGATGTCAGTAACAGGAAGTCTGTAATTGGCTGGAAGTGATCATGTTACTGAATCCAAGATGACCACTCCCATACCATGGAATGGAGGGAACTTTGGTTTGTATGCAGGGTGGCTGCGGCCTGCAGTAATGGCGGAGGATAGAGCTGAGTGTCATGGGTTGAGGAGGCCATAGCAGAGTCAAAGTATGCAACACTGACGCGCTGTCCAGACACCGGATTGTCAGCAGAATGTGTATCTGGATTCACCCTCCTGGGTCTACAGTGCAGAGCGAGCCTGGAGAGACACTTAAGAGGTAGGAAAGTGTTTCTAAGACCCCGATTCATGACAACCTGAAGCTCACTATGGCCACATAATTATAATATGGGACTACAATTAGAGGCAGACTTGCTGTGACCTCAAAAATGGGTCAATGGCCAAGACATACAAGAGTGGACTCGAAGAACAACCCTGTCTCACCCCGCCTTAACTTAAAAAGTATCATCCTTTCAGCAACTAATCTGATGAATGCCCTTCACCTACATATACAAAGTTTTTGTTATGCCACTTGGCAGTATGAATGCACCTGGGAGTGCACAAACTAGATACCGTGGAGAGGACCACGGACGGAGACACAGGGGCAGTGCTAGGCAGACTCACAGAGACATAGGAACAGTGCAAACATCAGTAGTGAACACGTACTAACACTAAAACAGACTGAGATCATACATGCAATACACAGAGAAGATACTGGGGGAACTCACAGGCACAGGTAGGGGCTGGGAGGATGAGAGCTCAACGGATAGAGTGTCTCCCAGTATCAGAGATAACAGGAGAGATACCTATAGTGGAGCTTGGTGTAATGCTTCGACAGATGAATGTACTTGTTGCTATAGGCAACCCCAGTCCCAACAGGGTACTACAGAGGGAGGCCTATAGATTCCTAGGTCAGAGATGATGAAGACCATAGGAAAATATCCTAAACCCATACCCCTCGCTTGCAGTACATGGGTTCAGCTAGCTGCCACCAAGCTGACACCCGTGGGCTCTGCACTGAGGGAAAGGGTAAGATATCTGGACCTGAGCTCACCTGCAGCACACAGGTTCAGCTAGCTGCCACCAAGCTGACACCAGTGAGTGCTGCACAGTGAGAGAGGTAACACAGGAAATGAGAGAGTGTAACAGCAACCTAGCTGGATCCACAAGGTGGTATAGGGACCCAGCAGTTACAGTCAGAACTCCTGATTACGGCTAGGTCTGGATCAAGGCGCAAAGACGCAAACTCCAAGACCTATATTACTGTAATCAACATACAATACAATTGCTAGAAACTAACTAGGCACAGGACAAAGCTGACTGGCTATCTGACTAGGATTCTGCAGCACCTGCCTAGCCTGAGAGGAAGGTTTATATAGCAGGTGCTGACACACCCCAGTCAGACATCACAGACTGTGAGCACAAAACCAGTGCCAGATTCCCTGCTGTGAACAGACTGCCTGTCACCACTGCAACAGCAAAAACCCGAACCGGAGTGTCAGCTGCGCTCAGGTTACTTTGCTAACAGTTTTTAGCTAATCAACATATTGCCCCAGAATAAAATACTTTGACAAAGTTGCCCACAGATAATCATGGTGTATTCTATGAAAGGCTTTGGTCTAGGTCAACCACATACTTCCACATCCAAGGAGTTTTTATCTCTCGAACATAATTTTCTTGAGATAACTGCTCCACAGCAGTTCAAGCCTTTACGGTGACGTTACCGCCCTCTGAGGATGCGCTAACTGTCTACCCTAAAAAGTAGACCACCTTGAAGGGTACGAGTCCAGTCAAATTTAAAACCGTGGAAATAGTGTTTTATCAATGTGATAACGTGTACTAAACTATTATGTTCTCTTTTTCTTTCTCTTTTGGGTTAAATTGAGAAAAATAACAGGAAAAGAGAACTTGGTCTGCGCAAAGGAATTGTCAGTATTCTTTCTTGTTACTATATAGGTTGAGTATCCCTTATCCAAATATCCATCATCCAGATTATTCAGAAAACCATACAAATGACAAAAAAAAATTAAAAGCACTACTGGGGACATCTGTAACAGCACTACTGGGGACATGATATGTAACTGGCACTACTGGGGACATCTCTAACAACACTACTGGGGACATGCTATGTAACTGGCACTACTGGGGACATCTGAAACAGCACTACTGGGGACATGATATGTAAATGGCACTACTGGGAACATCTGTAACAGCACTACTGGGGACATATGTAACAGCACTGCTGAGGGCATGATATGTAACTGGAACTACTGGGGACATGATATGTAACTGCAGAGCCGGCCTTAGGCATAGGCAAACTAGGCAATTGCCTAGGGCATTTGGAATGCCTAGGGGCATCAGCAGCTTCTGCTGATTAAAATAATATGCAGCATGCCTATATTCTGTGTGTGTGAGGCTGTATCTGCATATGAAATAGTGTATTCATGGAAATCACTGTAACATAGAATTCCGTATGCATGTACAGCCACAGTCGCACACAAAATATAGGCATGCCGGATATCATTTTAATCATCGGAAGCTCCTTGTGTGTCCTGGTCATAACAATGCAATTAAGATGAAATTTCAGCAAATAAGGCACCCGACGTTAGCAGAACTGGCCAGGAGCTGCATAGCCTATTGAGGCAAGATGTATGAGGAAACATCTGTATCCAAGCAGAGGCAGAGGTCACAGTGTTAGCGGCTGTGCGAGTGCTGTCTGCGGGTGGGTTGGTTGTGCAATAGTGTTTGGCATATGTGTAAGGGGCATTATGTGTGTCATGTATAAATGCATTAATAATGTGCGACATATGTGTAATGGGCATTGTGTGTGTCATGTGTATAAGGGCATTAATAATGTGCAACATATGTGTAAGGAGAATTATGTGTGTCATTATGTGTATGAAGGGCATTAATAAAGGTTGGCATAATGTGTAAGGGGCATTATGGTTATAAGGCAGGGGTTCCCAATCTTTTTCTAATCACGGCACCCTAGAGTATCAGAATTTGTCCAAGGCACCCCTAGGCCCCAAAAAATATATATAAAATTAAGTAGATTGTGTTTATATGTGCTTCTTAGGTTCAGTTATGTGGTAAAGGGCAGGATTTGGTTCTGATTGTACACATTTTATGATTGGTAGCCACCAGCACTGGTTTTGTCCAGAAATAATTGATCATAAATAATTTGAATTGGTCCTGGACGACCAACCCAAGGCACCCCTGCAAGTGTCCCGAGGCACCCCAGGGAGCCACGGCACACAGTTTGGGAACCACTGTTATAAGGACATTAATAATGTGTGTTATGTGTAAGGGGCATTACTGTGTGGTATTATCAGGGGTGCCGAGAGAAAGGGGTAGGGGGTACAAATTACCCAGGCCAAAGTCTGATGGAAGGGCCCAGTGGGGGACCCGGGCTCCCTCCCCTTAAGTGACAGCAGCAGCTCTTCTTTTCTGCCCAGCACACACTGCTTTGTGCTGGGTTGCAGTGTGGCCATGGAGGTGCTTAAAATACAATATTTTCTCAGGATTTTTTTCTAAGGGTATAATGTGAGGAGTAATGTACATAAGGTAAAGTGGTACTACTGTGTGATGTAACGTGAATAAGGGACACTATCGCATGATATATTGTGAATAAAGTTGCACTATTGTGTGGCTTAATGTTGATAAAGTAAAATAAAATACACACTATCTTTGCATTGACTCGAGGGTCTTTTTAGAGGACTTCTTCAATGGGAATTGGGGGTACTATTGTGTGGCCATGCCCCTTCCCAGCAAGAACACACCCCTGTTTGGGCTGCGCACCGAATGTGTGTGCACTGTTTCTATTTAAAATATTGCAGGTAGGAGCACCAAAATGATGACTGCTATGATGAGGGTTTATGGTGCTGGGAAAGGGGTCAAGAGCAGGGTCAGAGGCGAAACTAGGGGCGGTGCTAGGGGGCACCAGCCAAAATCTTGCCTAGGGCTTCATTTAGGCTAGGGCCGGCTCTGTGTAACTGGCACTACTGGGGACATCTGTACCAGCACTACTGGGGACATCATACCTCATTGAAATATAAAAATATTCTGAAATACAGAACAATCCGTTATTCAAACATTTTGAGCATCTTGGATAAAGGATACTCCTCCTGTATAAAGCTGGTCTCTGGTCCTGGTGAATTCTTTTGATGAAAGTTCACAAGATTCCCCTTAACCTCTTTCACTATGAATTCTGTTGACAATTCTTAAGCAAGTCTCCATAGAATGATGTCATCACTCCCATATACCCAGCCAATGTAAATGTAAATTTGTTGGGAAGTCAATTATACTAGCTATTCATTCTTCTGGGTCCATTCTCTCTCTATAATTTTTTAAGGATCAGGTGACTCTGAGGAGCCATAATACCTTTCCAATGTATCTTTTCTACTGCTGCTGCCTTATTGCAAAAGCATCACATAAACCGGTTTGCTAAATAATCCCATTCTTGGAAAAATGAAATTTTGATCCCAAATTCTCTATCACTGTTGAGAACTTGACAATTGACCCTACATCACAAGCTCGCTGCCTAGTTGTCATCTTTGTCTTTGAACTTTCTTTTGTTCCCCAAATTCAATCTGTCTTAAAATCATGCTACAAGCACCTACAAAAATATCCAAAATATGCCCATACATGTGATAAATAGCAGCACGTCAAGTGCCGATTCTTGGGGTCCACACACACTGGGCGATTATGCCCAGCGTGTATGGACAGCGATGACCACTGTCATTGCTGGAGGGAAAGCCGCTCAATGCATACACTAGGACAGGCCAACCTGTGGCTCTCCAGATGTTGTGAAACTACAAATCCCAGCATGCCTTGCCACAGTTTTAACACTCCCTTATAGCAAAACTGTGGCAAGGCATGATGGGATTTGTAGTTTGACAACATCTGGAGAGCCACAGGTTGGCCAGGCCTGGCATACACACTAAGTTGCTTTCCCCCTGCCCGGCGCTGTTAGTGGGGGGCAGACGGCTTTGCATAGCGCAGCGCTATGCAAAGCCATCCCCAAAACCGCTCATCTGCCGGTAATACCAGCAGATGAGTGGCTTTCCTGGCAATGATGCGGGCCATACACACTTGGCGGCTTTGAGCTGAAAGCCGCTCAAACTTGGTGTTTTGAGCAGCTTTCAGCTCAAAGTCGCCCAGTGTGTATGGGCCTTTAGTGAGCTCTCCCAGGGAGCTGCCAAGGGATCAAGCCGGCATCATGTAGGGGCCTTGAGAGTGTGCTGTTCAGAAATAATATTATTCCACTCAAACTGACTGGTGAGTACACAGGTCCTTCCCAAATGTGAAAGGTGCTGAATCTCTTTACTGCATGGCCTGTCCCAGCACTAAGCCGGTAATTCCAAAGCCAAAACAGTTTTTTTTTAATGCCACTTTTCACTTGGATGTCTATATAGAGGCTGCTGAACACTTAATCCACTTTAGCTCAGACACACTGATATTGCCTTCAGACCTATGAAAGGTTCATGGTTAATCAATAAATTTATATGCCAATGGTAATATTTTACAATAGTTCTAATCAGATACATTGACACTCTGTCATTGTTCTAGTTAGCACTCCATAGAAACTGTGACCCCTGACCCTAAGTTGATCATAATCTTCATTCCATAAAGCCCTTTCTTTACAAACAAAAGCAGGACTCTTCTAGCTGTCTGGCTTCTCCAATGTAGGGAAATACAGAGCAGGGGAATACAAATCACAGCATTGTTGTTATTATTATTATGAAAGGATTTCTGTCACTGGCCGGGATGCACTAATGCAAAAATGCGCTAAAAACCCAGTTATCAGGGTTTTTACCGCATTTTGAAATGCTCTAAAACGCGATCGCCAGGTTACCGCGAAGGGGGTTATTGCCAGCAAAAGCTGGGGATACCCCATAGAAGCCTATGGGCTTCTTACCGCAACCCATGCCACTTTGCCCCAACCCCGCCCCACCGCAACGATGTGCAACGCCCCCTCACCTCCTGCTGTGCTGCTCGGACCAGTGACCTCCTCCTCCCTAGCCCAGTACTTCCACTTCTGCAGCCGGCTGGGTAAGGGAGGACGGGAGCCGCTGGGGACCCTCTTCCACAATGTCGGGTGCATTGCAAAGGGCAGCTCTTAATGCAAGAGTTTTCCTTTGCAATGATTATTGCATGGTGCGGACGTTCACCAGTGATTCCCACATGGACAATGCCAATCAGAATTTGACACCCTCCCACAACCACCAGGGTGCCAGATGTGGCTGGGAGGCAGGGGCGGGCTGGGCCGGGGAGCAGGGTGCCATGTGCCCCCCGGGCCACTTACCCAGTCACCAGCTGCGGGCCGCGCTGGATCCACCTCCTATAGCCCTCTTGCGCTGGCCGTGGCTTCCAGAACACGTGTCCTCAGTGCAGAAGGCCGGCGGCCATCTTCCTGTAGCCGCGGCCGTGTTCTGGAAGCCGCAGCCAGCGCAGGAGGGCTGAGTGTCGGTAGTAGCCTCACCGGTGGGCAGGAGGGGCATGTACTGCGCTCTCCCCTGCCCCCCCTCCCCCCAGCAGCAGATGGAGAGACAGCAACAATGGTGAGTAGCTGGTGGGAAATTCGGGCACTGTGGGGCATATGTGTATTTGGCACTGTGGGGGCATATCTGGCACTGTGGGGGCATATGTGTATCTGGCACTGTGGGTGGAATATCTGGTACTGTGGGGGCATATGTGTCTCTGGCACTATAGGGGCATATGTGTCTCTGGCACTGTGGGGGCATATCTGGCACTGTGGGGGCATACAGTATGTGTCTCTGGCACTATAGGGGCATATGTATATCTGGCACTGTGGGGGGCATGTGTATTTGGCACTGTGGCGGAATATCTTGCACTGTGGGGGCATATGTGTATCTGGCACTGTGGCAGAATATCTGGCACTGTGGGGGCAAATCTGGCACTGTGGACATCACATTGTGTGGTGTAATGGGCATCATGGTATGGGGCGTAATGGGCATTACGGTGTGGGGAGCATTGGGTATTTGCCATCACAGTATGGGGTGTAATGGGCATCAAGGTTTGTGGCATAATGTGTAATTAGCATCACAATGTGCAATCTGCAGGTACACAATACAATCATGGTACAGGTCACGCCCCTTATGATAGGCCACATGCCTAATTTTTCAGCGCGCCGCCTGCACGCAACAAGCATTCCGTCTTCCAGAAAGTTGGGGGGGGGGCAGCGGTGGGGTGGTGGTATGGGCCAGTGCTCTGGACTTGCCCCCTAGGCTAAAAGTTGCCAGCCAGCCCCTGCTGGGAGGTATGTAACAAGGCACGAGGGATGTGGAACCAGGACCGTGGGGGGACAGATGACATCAAGGTGAAACAGTACTAACTAGGTACCACTAACAAAGATCTGATGATGAACAGCAGATGCGTGACCAGACATTAAACTCCAAGAAAAACTAGATGCTAATCAGGGCCGGATTTGTGCCTAGGCCCGTGAGGCACCGGCCTCAGGGCGGCACCAACTAAGGGCGACAGGCAGGCTGACATTCTGTTAAATGGCACAGTGGGTGGGCAGCGGCGAGTGACGAGCGCGGCAGACATGAATTATTATATGTCGGCGGCAGCGCCGCTCATCACCTGCCACTGCCCACCCACTCTGCCATGCACATTACATCACCGCTTAGTGGCTGGGTCCGACGGACCCCCAGCGCGTCAGGAAATGGCTCAGGCTCACTGCTGTGAGTAGCCCATTGGCTACTCTACACACACACAGTCTATTGGCTGCTGTGTATCCAGCAGCTGAGCTGAGCGGCACGCAGATCCTCCCTGCGCTCAGTCAGTCACAGTGTGTGAGCCAGAGAGAGATTTTACAGAGACACTCTGCTAATCACTGTACTAATAAGTGTCTCCGTCCCTCCGGATCCTCCGTATAGTGAGCAGTCCAGGGTGCTTAAAAAAATATTAAGGTGGGCTACAATAAAGTTTTTATGAAATATATAAATAACAATGTATATACGTATATTTACATTAAAATAGGGGAAGGGGGAGGGACACAAAAATGTTGTGCCTAGGGGCGGCCTGGCCCCTAAATTCGCCCCTGATGCTAATAGTGACAGTAATGGTGTCTAGAGATCTGGCACCTCTCAGGTGCATGGTATAGATCATGATAATTAGCAGCATTGATGAGGAAGAGACCCATCAAAAACTGTCATGACTAAAACTTTAATATGAAGGTACGTCGACTCACTGGAAATGCTTGCATTATAATTTTACTATGTTTTATGTGAATAGTGTCTGACCGACTATATCATTTATTTTTAAATAAAATTTGTCTACAAATCGCAAAATTTTGAATCCACTATTGCATATCACAGTAAGGTGGAGGTTTCTATCTAGCGCTCTCTATATCCAATACCTGTACACATGAAGGTACGTCTTGCCTGATATAACATAGAAACATAGAATTTGACGGCAGATGAGAACCATTTGGCCCATCTAGTCTGCCCCTTTTTTTACCCTTCAGGTAATCTGAACCCTTTTTAATCCTTATTTCTTTGTAAGGATATTCGGTACTTATATGTTAGTTGGGTGCCTACGAAGCAATTTGCTTAGTGGGCTATTCTGCGTAGGGAAATCGCATCGCATGAGCCATTTTAGGGCCATGCGATGTGCGATGCGATTTTCCTAAGTAATTTATACACTACTCTCTCAGCCCCGGGCCATCGCATCTGCTGCAAAATGGCATGCGATCGCATGCGCTTTTATAGGGTGTGCGATGCCATGACATTCGGTATACAATAATATGATTGTATGTCCCAAAAATAGGTTTATCGCACCCCCCCCCCCCCACTATCCACGCCACCCTGAAGCGTGGCGAGCGCAGCGTGCCCTGTAAGGGGCGTCGGAACGCGTCCTCCGGCTTTTTCATGACCCCACTATCCACTTTGGCGCGGAATTGACTTTATATAGTGTGGCAAGCGCAGCAAGGGGACGCGGAATACATGTAAAGTAATCCCCGTCCCCTCGTGGGGCTCGCCACGCTACGGGCTCGGTGGCTCGCTGCGCTCGCCACACTATATAAAATCAACTCCATGCCGATGTGGATAGTGGGGGTATGAAAAGGTTGGTGGACGCGTTCCACTACCCCTTGCGGGGCTCGCCACGCCAAGCTATTTTTAGGACATACAAAAATATTATTGTATACCTCATGTAATGGCATTGCACACCCGATAAAATTGCATGCGATCGTATGTGATTTTGCGGGAGGTGCGATATTGTGGTGTAAAATAAAATAAAAAAAAATTACATGAAAAAATCACATCGCATCTTATGCCCTTAAAATGGCCCATGCGATGCGCTTTTCCTACGTTACCGTCCGTATGCTAATTGGGCACCCAGCTAACATATAAGTACCGGATATTCATATGGCCACAGTATAAGTGGGGGTGGGAAGGGGGGGGGGGGGGGCTCTGCATCAACTCCTTGCCCTAATCTACCATTATCACCACATTTGAGTGTTATGATACCATGGAGACCTGGCATATTTCTCCGGAACAATCTTAGGTACCCTAGTAGCAGTAAACTTGGGGAAAGAAATGTACTCTCTCTTTGTGGGGGCACTCTTGTTTTAAAATATAACTTTTAATTACATTTGTTAAGATTCTAAGTTCAAGGGATTCCACATGTAGAGACACACACATACATCATGTACACAACACAATACAATTTACACTAAAATACTAAATATATACAAACATTAAAAAAAAAGTGAAAAGTGGTTTCTCCAGGGTATTTATAGTCCGTGGTCAGACTGAAGGACACTAGTTTATATCTGTCCAATATTTCACCTGACGGACCATCTATCAATGTTATATTTCGCAGGCCTCATCCAATTAGCAACTGCCACTTACCGTTGTGTCTTTCCTGATTTCTAGTGTTTGCAGTTGGTATACATATTGCATCAGTATATCAATGTATAGTGCGTTATTAAAAATAAAAGGCGGACCCTGAAATTTTTAAGGTCATTTAATAGTCCCACTTCAGATTACAAAATACCTACAACTTTGAAATGTATTCTTTGATTCCTGTCAGACGGACCATTCATACCATCTCCCTAGAAGAAGGCAAGAGCCGAAACGCATTGGAGGGTACATACCCACTATCACCCACACTTCCAGCTAACCAGGGAACCGACACCTGTGAGAATCCCACGACGAGGCGAGCGGCGGGTGCACACGCCGCCACGTAACAGAAGCCGGAGAGAGACTGACACGGAGCAAGTGTACCGACAGTGGTGAGTATAAGCAGGAGGGGGAGCAGGGCGAGTCAGCAGGGTCCTGTCAACGAAGCAAGCGGTCACCGCAAAGGACTACACATCCTGAAACGGTGAGCAACCACTGTAGACCGGTCAGCCGTGTTCCACACGGAGCTGCCGGTGCTGTACAGGACACAGACGTAGCACCCCCAGTCCGGGACCCGGGGATCCCCAGCCACCTCAACTAAGAAAAAAACGCTCCCGAACACGAAGCACTGCGCGCACAGGTATCATCATTCCCTTTCAGAATCCAATCACCCATAAAGGATTACAAATAGCGGGACACCGCTTCATCATTTCACACTGCAAGACTGTAAATTTTCTTTCAGAAATCCAGACATTATTGTGTACATATCCAATCTGAGTGTACACACCACACAATATATTGGACATACAATTCACGCTCCAATATATATTTTTTCACTATTTTTTCTATTTTTCTTGTTTTTATATGTATTTGTTTTTGTGTAATTCAGGCACATTTTCATGTGCCATTCTGTATGTCATCCTCATTTAAGTGATCATTGACCTTGAAGGAATACCTCCAATGACTGGACAGTGTATTGAAAAGGCCAATTATCTTATGTGTAGAGCTACATTTGCAAATAAACAACAATATTTTTGTCAAACATTTGTAGAATTTCAGTGACAGAGCGCGTCACTACCACCCATTCCTTTATCCACCATTATAGCTCGCATACCTTGCCAATAGGCCATTGCTATACATAGTGTTTGTATACACCCTAGTAGCAGGTCAGATTCATAAATTACAGAAGGTAGTGTACATTTCTTGGCTTCCAGTTTACCAGCATTGTAAAGTAGGGGGCAGGGCTCTGATGATGTCATTCAGCACAAAGTATGTCATCTGCTCCCGGACTGCACACTTTTGCAGCCAGGTATAGGGGAGGTCTTTATGTAAAAACATTTACATTTGCTTCTGCACCATCTGTATAAACTATGTCTATGCACAGAGCTCAATCTGACCCAGAATCAGCCTCTGTGGTAGCGCAGAAGGTACACAGAGAAAAGGGCCGTATAAGAAAAGATGAAACACTAAATGATTTTAATGTAATGTAATTGGAAGCTACAGTATACAGTAGATGGCGTGGTATAGAATCAATAAGAGGCGATGCACAGAGGCCCTTCTGTATACCGCACAGAGCGCAATGATCTGACAGATGTAACCCCAGGACTCTGGACTTTGAAGTTGGAGTGTGAGGATACAAGGATTCAAAAGATCTGTTTGCAGTTCTGCTAATTGAATCCCGAGAGTCTGTGGCTCGGCCTCTGCATTAGTAATCAGATTTAATCATCAAAATTTGTAATGATTAGAGAGCCGGTTTGTTCAAATGACAGGAGTCAGTAAGCTGGAATTTGGCAGCAGGGAAGGAAATGTAATAACATCCTACCATGCTCCAGCTCGTGTCTAAAAGCTTGTCCGGGGCTACAACTAGCACTTTATGTGTAAATTGAAAGATAATACATTAGAAGCAAACTGTGTACAAAAATAGTCTGATAAATACTGTTGTGGGTCCTGGGCAATCTGTAGGCCCCTAATTATTTGCCTTTACAGACTTGTACTAGGGTGCTGCAGGTTTAAAGACGCACACATTTTGAAAGTAATTACATACGCCAATCTACACAAGTTTTTCATGGTTGAACACACCTTGTAAGCTTCCAGGTTAACCTCCCATAAACTTGCAGTTCTCACCATTGATGTTGATGTAGCGATTGACATCATTCTAATCAATGGGGGAAACTGATTGACAGTCTGGAAACTTACAACCAATCAACGATCTACTATGGAAGTGGACACTTATTGGCTGGCTTCCCTAAAGATTGGACTCGTGCGGGTCCCATCGATTGAGAAGAAGGGTGCTACGTGTAGACTTTGGAAAACATCTGGATGTGAGTTTGGCCATTTTAAGTTGCAGGAATGAGAGAAGCATGTGACTTTGGCGGGACTTGTACCCTATCATCCGACAATGAAAAGATACTGACAGTCTTTCAAAGCTCCTTTAGTGTCCCTCCTTTACATGGACCACTGCAGATCACTCGTGTAACATGAAAGGAGAGAAAACAGCAATATAGTGTAACACCACCAAATAATGGTGAATTAATACTAGTAATACTGTAGGATGGGAATCATACCCTCTTTGATTGTCCACACAAGAGCAGACAATAATCGCTTTATGGAGTGAGGTCTGGAAAATAGGTCCTCAAGAAGATCCTTCAAACTTGTCCATATTCACCCAACATGCAAAAGACATTTGAGCAGAAAATTCTCCAATGGTGAAATACCGTTTTTATTTTAAAGGAGTATATTTAAAAACAATACTGTACACAAATGGGTAATAAACAATGGACTCTCACCAGAACAATATGTCTACTTGTGCAAGAAGCAGACATAAACAGCATGGGTGGTAAAACCTCAGGCGTCTCTGGAAGCTGAAAGGTGTAAAAAAGTCCTGATTGGTCTGTCCAGAGTCTATCAGTCCCCTCCGCCAACGCGTTTCAGACATAAATGTCCTTTATCAAGGCATTGTACCCTATCATGTTTAGCCCTTAATCACATGGTCAGAATTCAATATTGCCTGGACTTACTTGACTGCAAACTTGCAACTAAAACTTATGAGGTTCATTTATTTTAGTAATTTGCTTTCCTATACTGTATAAGGCAGAAATCCAGATAAGGGTAATAAATAAATATGAAGATGTAGGGGCGTAAATGGAAAAGTACTGGGACCTGCTGGTGCTGAAGACATCATAATCCCGACCACCTCCAGCTGGAAATATAGAACACACATGGATTATTGTTCCTCCATCAGAGGTGACGCGTGGGTGAGATGAGTGTCCTAGTTTCAAATGGCAGATCGCATAAGGAGGTGGTATTGGCAAATGTATTATCTAATGCTGTTGTATTATTCATTAATACCTACAAAACCATCATAAAATGGGAGCACATTATCAATAGATTCTTCTGGCTTGCCTTTGTATAGGCCCTATATCTATCTATCTATTCTGTGTATGTCTGTTTGTCTGTCTATTATTTGTTTTTTATTTATTACCATTTCTTATTTAATGCACACATATTCCGCTATTTCCACAGCGCTCTACAGAGAATAGTTGAACAGTCACATCAGTCCCTGCCCCAGTGGAGCTTACAATCTATATTCCCTACCACATGTACACCCAGACATTGTAGGGTTAATTTGTTGGAAGCCAATTAGCCTACCAATATATTTTTGGATTGAGGGAAGAAACCGGAGAACCCGGAGGCAACCCACGCAAGTACGGGGAGTATATACAAACTCCGCACAGTTAGGGCCATGGTGGGAATCGAACCCATGGCCATGACCCATGATGATTGCTTTTAATGTTCTAAGTGACAACCAAGTTTTGGAGCAAGGGTTCCAAAACTGTATCCCAGGCACATAAAAACTTTTATCCTAGGGGGTGCCGTACACATAACATTGATGCTCTAGATTCCAAAAAGATTGGGAACCGCTGTGTTAAGAGGATAATGCACTAATACAGGGGTGGCCAACCTGTGGCTCTTGAGCTGCATGTGGCTCCTTTCTTAATGAGATGTGGCTCCCGCGGCACTGCTGGTTGCCTCCTCTGACTGTGCACTACTCCGCAGTGTGCCAGCTCCCGCACCTGCGGCACTGCTGGTTGCCTCCTCTGACTGTCCGCTACTCCGCAGTGTGCTGGCTCCCGCACCCGCAGCACTTCTGCATGCCTCCTGACTGTGTGTTTGTCGTGATGTCATGACATCACGCCGCAGGAAGAGCATACTGAACCCAGCATCAGGAAGCGGGAACAGAGACCGCAAGGGGGTGATACACTGGGTGCAGCAGCTGGACAGCAGAGCAGGTGCTGTGGCAGGATGTCAGAGCGGGTATGCGTGTGCATAGCAGAGGGGGTGTGAGGGCTGTCTACTTACCTTTTGTGAGACCTTTTCTTAACATTGAAATAAGTGAGATAAAAAAACACGTGAGTAAATTACTGTGAGTAGCTTTGCATACAAGCCAGAATGGAAAAAAAGGATTGTGAAAATAAAAAAATCAAAGTGAAAAGGTAATAAAGTTTTTTATATTGGGACGATCATGTAAATGGTACATTTTCAATATGCTTGTCTCACCCCGGCCTAACTAAAAACTGAGCATTTACCGTACACAGGGTCATACTCCTACAAATATCACTCCAAAGTTGCAAAATGGGGCGTGGCCTTGTGCCAGCTATGCAAAAACTCATTTCAAATGGGGCGTGGCCTTGTGGGAGCCATTCTCTGCATGGCATGGGCTCTTTGTTTTACCATAACATATTTTTTGGCTCAGTGCTTCTGATTGATTGTCCCCCCTCACTAATATTTTCTCTTCTTGGATTTTCCTTCTAGTTTACACACTTCAATTTGGAGTAGATTGCATTCAGAATTAACTATGTATAGTGCTGTGTAAGAGCATAATTAGAAGGTTTATATCTTCGCTCACCCCACTTTGCCTCAGTCCTGTTTTCATTTTGTATGCAAATCCAAAATCCATAAGGATATAAAGCATTTACGTAAGTGTCATTGAGTCATCAGTTACTTACTATACATAACATGTGCATGCATAGTGGTGCTGGGTGCCGGATGACAGCCCGACGGTTGGGATTCCGACGGTCAGTACTCCGACATCAGAATCCTGACTGTTTAAATGCCCGACAGTCAGGATCCCGACTAACAGGGGCTATTCTCCCTTGTGGGGGAGCTGTAATTGAAGTGCGAGAGAACAAGAGGAAAGAGGACACTGCTCCAAGGAGCTTACAATCTAGAGGGAGCCATAAGGCAGGAAGTGGAAATGTCAAGGGTGGCCAAGACATGAGATGGAAGGTAAAGAGCGCGGCCTTGGTAATAGGTTAAGGGACCATTGCTCACAGTACATCACACAAGGCAAATTCCTTGTGTAAAGCACAAAGGGAACAAGCGAGGCTGAGGTCTAGAACTGAGGGCACGGTGGCATACTGTAAGCGAGGACTCAATAGCATAATGTGAACTGGGGGCACAACAATGTGGTACATGACACTATGAATTGTTGGCATGGTGTGGCATAATGCAGATTGGGGGAGCACTACAATGTGGCATAAATTGGTGGCAATACAATTTGGCACAATGTGAAATGGGGTAACTGTGCGGTATAATGGGAACAGGGAGCGATACAATGTGGCATAATTTGAACTCAGTGAACTTGAACACTACTCTGCTGAATAAAGCAAACAGCCACTGTGGAGAGTGGGGTATCGTTAGACAAATTCAGTATGCTGTTATGGGAAACAGACAAATATGTAGTTATGCCCTTTGGCATTGGAGTCATGAAGGGTAACTCCAGGAACACTAACCACTGGTCAGTGAGGGCATTTAGGACAGGTGCTATCCTGATATCACGACATCTCTATATTTGTATGGGGTTTTTTTATGTGTCATAATCTGCAGTCCTCCCAATACCATCTGTAAATGAAAGTAGCAGAAATCAGGTGCTCTGAGCATTAGTTATAGCGTCAGTTTCTTTTTCCGACATAGATCACAGATTCCTGTTCCTGGCTGCGGGCGATGCAGCCACCCAGAGTCCAGTACGATAATTAGTGAGGCCATTATTCATAAGCAGAAAGCCTGAGACGCATCACAATTGACAGTATTCCGGCTGTGCATCTGCTTCTGTAACAACATCTACATTTTGCAAACCCACCACAAAGAGATCTAAATATCCAGTGGGGTATATCTGCCCTACTTTCTAGGATACGGGCTTTCATGTCAACAGACTGAATGTTTAAACATATCTATACTGCTGCTTTGGGAGCGACACTTTTACAACTTACGGTAAATCAGTGTTTGGAACATTGCAGATGCAAGATCACAGAGGAAATGCTAAATGCACAGGATGACTCCAGACCGCCGCCTGTATTCTCCTGATCTGACACATGAGCTCATGATCTGCTTGTCCAGGCGGTTATCACCATTATGCCGCTTTAATAACACTTTGCAGTTTCAACTGTTGTCTATTGGATCTGCAGACTAAATTTAACATGTAGCTTTTTCAACATTTGGCAGGCAAAACATGAGAAAATGTGCGCGCCTTCAGGGTTCAGGCATCCGAAAGCAGGTGTGGTCTCATGGTTATTGGCAGTGGCGGTTTTTACCTATGGGCTGCACGGCTGCAGCCCCCTCAGGTAAAATCCGCCACTGTAGTGAAGCCAGATGCAGCCTGTGAGACTGCTCTGGCTTTACTGTGACTAGCAGTGACTCCCTATTGGAAGTCCGACCTGTCAGTCACCAAGGCAGTCCCACTGGGAGGTGTTCCCTCCCTCCAGGACGCCTCTTTATGGGCTGCCAAGTGGCATCCCATAAAATCCGGAGTCCACACATGCGCAGTACCCAAGTCTGTACTGCGTATGTGACCTCGATTACCCTTCGAAACAGCCCATAGGCGATGGCCGCATGCCCAGTACTAAGGTCCCGGCGCCTGTCATCGTAGTACAGGCGCCAGGAAGAGGCAGGAGGAGCGGCAGCAGGGTAGGGGGGGGGGGGCTGGTGCTGGCATGGTGACCAGTGGCAGCCCCCCTCCTGCAATGGTTATTGGGGCTGGCCTAATGGCATCCCTCTTTTTGACCCTCTAGGGGGCGTGTCCAGCTATGCCAGAGACCATTTCTACATTGTTTAGATGTCATGAGAATGTGAACAGCATCTATTTATTCACTACTTACCCCACCTGCCCCATCTACCATGGGAGACTGTGGTCCGCAGGTGGGACAGCAGGAAATGGGAGTGTTTTATACTGAATATACAGTAAGTACACCTTTAAAACCAGCGCCCATAACATACAAATACATAGCAATAACTGACGAACACTCAGCAGCTATGAAAGCACTGCATATTAAATTTATAGGGTCCGGTATGATATGCCGGCGGTCGGAATCCCAGCGGTCGAAATACCGACAACGGAATCCCGACCTCTGCAATGCCGACAAGGGGGGGCGTGGATCGCCCCCCCCTTGCGGGCTCGCTGCGCTCGCCACATTAATTTATTCTCCCTCTATGGGTGTTGTGGACACCCATAGAGGGACAAAGTGCCGGCATTGCGGCGGTCGTGATTCATGCGTCGCTATTTCGACTGCCGGGATTCCGACCGCCGGTATATTGACCGCATCCCAAATTTATATGGTTATTTTTATTTATTTATAGATTTTAGACAGAGCTTTCTTAGTATTTAAAAACATTGATTAATTGAAAGAACTTGGGGGAACATTTCTTAATGTGCGATAAAACTCATTGTAAATAAAAAAAAAACACTTGTGTATGATAAATGGTGCTCCAACCAATCAATTCTCAGCTGTCATTTCAGTTGGGATCTGATTGGCTGGGCACCGTTTCTCATACATAATGAACTTTTGTCATTTGTTGATAAATGAGCCCCTTGTTTACTAAAAAACAAATCATACAATCTGAGAGGAATATGTACCGAATGTCACCTTCTACTCCCTTTATAGTGCAGGTTCATGTTGGAGTTTGAGCGTTTATTCTGTGGACTCTGCTGCTTGGTGTGGGGGTAATTATTGTGGACAATGGTGATGAGATGTCTCCGGTGTTATTGACACACAGAAGAGCTGTGAATGCTGTATAATCACTGCAGCTCCCTGTGGCCTCAGCTTTAGCGGTCAGTAGGCCAAAACTAACATCGACAACTGTAAAAAAATAAATAAATCTTTAAGCAGAAATAAAAGAACAATACTGACTGAATCGATGACTTGAAACATCTTGGTACAGAGAGAGAACAGCTGTACGCAGCAATGAGCATTACCAGGCAAAAAGCAGTAACTGTGGTTGGCAATAGGAAAACGGGCAGAGGTGAAATGATAAACTCTAAGACAAGTGGCGCAGAAATCATTAACAGTTTCCACGTCCACCGCCCAGGTGAAGAGATCTCGGCCCAGAGGCAAAACCAAACTCATGAGGCTACATAACTCTATACCGGCAAAACGCACCAACTTGACGTAGCAGAAGACCTCTGGAGTGATGTTGACCCATGTCATCTGGATAGCTATCCACAGATTCCTTATATGTGTGATTGCCGGATCTTGGTTGCAAACACATCCCATAAATGCTTTAATGTTGGTTGAATGTGGTGGACGTACCATTCGTCAGCACTTCAGAATGCTCCTCAAACCATGGACAACATGAGACCAATGGCATTATCGTGCTGGAATATTCTATCACTGTGATGGTACATCAAGGGCTGAAATGGTCACCAAGCGCTGTGAACACACCCCACAGTATGGAGGAACCACCACTAAGCTGCACATCACGCTCTACCTCTGGTACTGCCCATATTGGGCCACAACAACAAAGGGCCTGATTCAGATCTGTAAGCAAATTTGATGGATAATGTACAAACCTGATGATCTACTGATCATTCAAATTCCTCCCAACCCACATAGCTGCAGCACTTGGGGCTGGTGGCCGGGACTGTTTTACAAAACAGGTGTATGTATGTGTCTGATTGTGTGTGTGTGTGTGTGGGGGGGGGGGGGGGGTGTCACCTGCATTTTGTAGGCAACGTGAGTCCAGCAGGGTCTGCATTGTTGGACATAGACTACCTGGGCCCTGTATAGAAGTTTTGATGGCCATTCTGTGTAGGTTTTGGCTTACCCAGACTGTCCTAGGTCTGGGACCACTGTGACCGATGCTGTGTCTTTGGACCCAGCACTCAGTTCACAGAGGCTGCCAGGAGGAGTCTATTTTCTACAGGTGTTATTGCGCAGCTGCTTCCGGGGCCGGATCAAGGGCCTAATGGGGCTGGAGCTGGAAAGGTTCAAGGGCCTATTATAAGAAGTGGTTACGGTTCAAAGATTTAGACAGACAGTCAATTGGTCTACCCCAAAAGGTTGACATGAAAAATGACAAGGTTGACATGAGTTTTTCATGATTCTTTTTTTAACCAGCTTGTTCTTACTTCACTATGCTGTCCACATTAACATTCCCGCCCCCCCCCCCCCCTCCCACACACACATACACACACAACAATAGTCGACATTGACAACAAAAAAAATGTGAAAACTCTTGTTGAACTTTTCAGGTGTCTACACTCCCCATGTCGACCTTTCACATGTTGACAGTTTGACCATGTTGATCTTTTGACACAGTCGACCTACTATATTGCATGTTGACCTTTTAGAGTAGACCTATTGACGGTCTATCTAGACAGTGTCTGTCTAATAATCCACACCCATTATAAGTAGAGGAGATGTTGCCATACAGAACCCATACATAATACACCCCAATGTGGCATTAAATATATAAAAGTAAAAAAAATTGCATAATTGTGTAAAACAGAAATGCATTTTTAATACATATGCTATATCTGTCTGTCTAGCGATCATCATGCCGTCATGATAATGGGCGTATTCTTGTGGAGGCTGCAGCTCCATCCGCCACATTGTTAATCTGGTGCTGCTGCTTCCTTGCGGCTGTCCAATACCGACCACATCAGAATCGGGCAGTTTATCTCCTCATTCTACCACTGCAGGTGAAAGTGTGGATAAACGACTGACCTACAGTTGATCCAAAACATTCCGTTCACTCTGTAACCCGCGCTGGTGGTAGTGTCATGGCTTCTCCTGCATGGCTGCTTCTGGAACTTGTTCCTGCATCGTGAGCAATTATATTACTAACATTTCAGCAGCACATTCCCAGTGTTCTAACCTACAAATGGGTCACGAAGCACAAAGAGATTGCCTATTATTCTACAATCATACAGAGATACAAGATGACATTCTTTTAGTTTTGAATCATATCTGCATCAAATCTAATTTCATCAGTATAACACCAGGCATCAATCTCCGACACCTTCAAGCATGTGGAAAATGTCAATCCTTTTGCAGGGACAGAAGAGAGTGATGGTGCAGTAGAGTGTGCTGTCTATCACACCCTGGAGCCGATTCTGGTTCACACGGAGTGCAGCGAATTCGTCCCCTGCCCCGATGGTTGGGGTTTGTGCATGCAGGCTTAGCGATGTACACTGTCACCTGGCTGTTTGCAGAGCGGAGGGAGGGATGGGGGTGGACGGGGGCGGTGGCGGCGCTGGGACATGGGAACGCCCAGTGTTTAATGGGTTTCCCCATGAAAACACTGGCCATTGCCATGGGTACATGGGCGGCTGATGTCACATGACATCGAATGATTTCTCCTGCTGTGGGCACATGACAGAGGATGTGTCTTTGTAACCATGCGAGGGGAAACGGTGGCGCAGGGTCTTCGGGAGGCTATTAGATGTCAAAGGTCGTTGGGACTTCCCTGGACCATGGGCTTAAATCTCTCCATGTGGTGTACATAATTGTGTTAGATTATATACTGCTTTCAGAGCCAGTCCTAACCAATTTGATGCCCTAGGGTATAATTTGTCAGGTTCCCTCCCACCTAGTACCACCGTCAGTTCCACCTCTGACCCCTTTTCCAGCACATCACCGAGCAGCACAGGTCACAGAAGCAGCCAGCAACACCCATAGCAATCCTCATCCACAAAGCCGTAATGAGGCATTTTGGTACCCTGTGCCAGCAAGACCCCATATTTTATGCCACACAGTAGTATCCATTATTCACATTACATGACATGTAATGTCCCTTATTCATGGTATGCCACACAGTGGTACCCCTTTACGTTGTACACCTGCTGTCAAGGAGAGCCAGTCCTAAGCTTGGAATGCATGCCCGCCAGGCATCTGCCTAGTTTGCCTATGCCTAGAGCCGGCTCAGACTGCTTTAAATGTGCAATTTAGGAGCTGTAGTGACTCCAGCTAACATCTCCCTATAGTTATGGAGCTCACTTTATAGGGACTATGACACTGAGATCTTGGGAACATCCGGAGATTTGCCTTCAGGAGGATTCTTGAGTAATGATCTGTGGACTGTTTCTGACTTAAAATGAGAAATGTTATGTTAGGAAAAAACAAAGCATTGTATTACAAGAGGCTCATCCCAACTGAGGCGCATGTCGGTGACAGTATCAGGCTGATACAGGACTAGGACAACTTATCACTATTGACCAGTGATGTTCAGGCAGGGACAGAGGCAGAACTCTGGGAGACAATGGAGTCTTGTGCTGCTGGGCTCCTGCTCCCAAGGGGGCACCTCTCCTCCCCTGCAAGTTTAAATCAGTTAACTGAAAGCCAATGATTTTGCTTCTGAGGCTGAGGGGTAGATTTATTAAGCTTGGTGAAGTGATAAAGTGTCTGGTTTTTATCACCGGCCAATAAGCTCCTACCTGTCATTTTTCAAACCAGGCCTGTAACTTCACAGTTAGGAGCTGATTGGCCGGTGATAAAAACCAGACACTTTATCATTTCACCGAGCTTAATAAATCTGCCCCATAGTTCTGAAATATATAGATGTTATCTCTCTCTCTCTCTGGGGGGCGACACACCAAGGTATATCTTGCTTCTGGAAAACTGGGACGAACTTACGTCACTGGCCAGGAAAATAGAGCCTCACCTGTCTTACTCCAGTATACGCCAAAGTTCTGACTTTAAAATAAGTACTTAATACTGTACTTTGTTCGGTAGAAAAGATGATAACAAATTTGTAACGATAAAAGTAACACAAAGTTCTGATAATTATGTGCATATGCTAATTGTCAACATGTGTAACATAATAAACAGAACCATAATAATAACTGCTGCACATAAGCCTACAGAGAGAGTACCTAGCACTTGTCCTGCACAGCACAAAAATGAAAAATGGGGGGCACGGGAACATAAGCATAAACATCAATTGTATGTGGTAACTTATCTAATATTCTGTCCTGTCTTCATATATGCCAACATCATATGATAGGTACAATATTACGGTAGGTGAATAGCAAGCAGTATAGCCAGGAAAAGATCCACGTTGATAAATGTTAAATATCAGTGTATGGATGTAGCAAGTCAAACGCTGCACTGAAATCTTAAAATACCACAGATTAAAGGTCAGTTACCAGCAGTAATCATCAGCCCAACCTACAGATGGAGCGCCTCTCTTCTTTGGCCGGGGATCACCAGCATGTCTCTGCTGGCGATCGCCGGTGCAGAGGCCCTCCATCTGACTGGGATGTGCATGCGGAGAAATCTCCGTAGCCACAAGGCGCACACGAGCGTCTCGTGCGCATGCGCCCCGGGCGAGAGCCGGCCGCTGGAAGGAAGAAGCCGGCTCCATCTGTAGATGTCCTGTATTGGCAAATCATCGCAACACGCAAGACAGCAGATATTAAGCACAGAAAATGATGAAAGGTATCTGATGTCTAAAGTCTAAAGGCCCCCCTACACTTAGTTAAGGTATTGCATGCAGCCTCGCATGCAATAACTCGGCAACTACCCACCGGGCAGCTACGATTGCACATACCCTCCAACATGACCCATTCCAGGAGGGACAAGATGCTCTGTTCCTGGGCTTCCTTGCCACTGGCAGGGCTGTAGCACAGTCCAAAATTCAGATAGGGGATCCCCACCAACTGCCAACCCAAACATCACAGTCCGGGACTCCACTATTTGAATGTTGGACAGTGGTGCAGTCCCACTTCTGAAGGAAGTCCAGGAGCAGAGCATTTTGTCCATCTTGGAATGGGTCATGTTGGGAAGCAAGATTGCATAATATACAGCTTTTGCATTGGATGTACCCTATGCAATGGCATTCACTGCCCCATCAGATCAGAATCGGAACAGATATATATTACATACAATAAAAACCAAGTAATCGTGCTGTCACTCAATATATCCTTTTGAAGTGATGTATTTGTGTCTCTGTCCTTTTCATCAAAGTTTCCTCATAATGTATTCATGCGTGAAAGAAGAAAAGGATACAAATGTGTAGGAATGTCAAAAACAATATTACACAGTCTATCTTGGGTATAGTGTTAAATGCATAAAGGTATCTTTGTAATCTTCACCAAGTCCACCCAGTGTAAAGAGTGGCAAACATACTTCTACTCACCATGACAGTGAAAGGAGACAAACATATAGCAGTTTCTTTAAATATGGTAGGTGTACCAAACTCACAATTCAGCAGGATAAATAAATATCTTTATCTTTCTGTTTCAGCAAGCCACAAGGGGATCCCAATAAAAATGTTTTAATAGGTTACAATAAATTATATACAATATGACACTTTTCATGTTATTTATCAACCCAATGGATCGAAATTGTGTGAAAAGGGCCATATCATACTAGTTTATGATGGCCTTAACCTCTTCAGTGGCAATCCCGAGAATTTTCCGGGCTGTGCCTCAGTGCCCAGTCTGGCAAGCCCGGAAAATTCTTGGGATTGCCACTGTTTAGAGCCAGGCAGTGCTGCTAAGTTCAATCACTGAACTCAGGCAGCTTTGGTGCTGCCCGGCTCCCTCTCCTCCACCACGCCTCCTCCTCCCCCCCTCCCAGTTTTCAATTGGAGTCCCCGGCGCTGGCTTATGACAAGCTGGCTGCCGGGGACGGGGTGCGCAGGTCCGGGCAGCCGCTGATTGATAGTTCAGCGGCACTGCCCAGACCCAGGGAGGCAGTGTTTTTTTTTTTTTTTTAAGGGAGCGCTCCCCATAAAAAAACTCACCCAGTGGGGAGCGCTGCCAAAAAAAAAAAACACCACTGAAGGGGTTAATCCTGCCTCTGCTGTGTTTCTAGGCATAGCCCAGGCAGTGAACAATGGAGTGAGAGCACAGATGTAGGTTGCTTTGGTAAAAGCCCCCGATTGGATTACAATGAGGGTAGAGAGAAATAAGTATAGACAGGCAGTTCATGATTAGATAGATATAAATGTAATAATTGTTTATATGATACTAGTTACCGCTGCAGTGTTTCTGTCCATGCACAGACCTGTATGTGTTCAGACGCGCGTTTCGCCCGGGTGTGGCTTGGTCACTGCCTGCCTGGGATATATAATGAAAACATTTTTTTTTTTAAACAATACAGATGGAATAGAAAATGAGTTACATTATAAGCAGCATCTCTTAAGAACTGATAAGCAATAACAGTAATGCACTAGGACTAACCTGATTTTAAAAGCCTGACTAATGCATTATGACTGCTTTTAGCTTTCCATAAAGAAGACTCCTGATGCTGATGATTTTATACTTATCAGCAGCCAGCGCTCCAACTTTCTCTCATCTCAACATAAAGATATAGAGTACTCTGCAGTGACCCTGGGGAATAAAGAGACTATGCATTTTCTATGCGGGCCATTCATGTGATCTGGCAGCCATACAAGCAGTTTGTAAGGAACTGTAGAGAAACCTTGACCTAAGGTCAACATAAATGGAGGTTTGTTTGAAATTCCATTTTTCTGAACTGTTCCACGGGCAATTTGCTATCATGCCTTCAAATATGTTACTTGTGGCGAATAGGACACCAGAGAATTGTTGCTCAGCAATTCAGGTGAATAGCTTGGAAAATAAAACATTTTCTTCTCGTCTGACATCGTCCTTTCACATTGTTTTATATTACACATTTTACCTTGATCATAATGTAGAATAATAATAACAATAATAATTAACTTTTCTTTCAATTCCAAAATGTTTCTATAGTGATAGATAAAATATGGAATTATTGTTACACATTTACAAATTTGCACGTTTAAAACTTTCCAAAAGGGATAGCTGTCACTTTACAATTGGTTTGGAGAAAAAGAGGACTCTTTTTTTTGGGGCACTCTTGTAGTTTTAATGATAGATTAGTTAATTAAAAAGTAACTTTTATTCAATTAAAGTTAAAAAATGTAACAAGGGTTGACAAACATACATAAATAAACAAGAATTCACTTGATGAAACGATGTGTTCTATAAAAATCCTGCTGATGTTAAGGGGGTAAGGTATCACAGTTGTACTTCCCCTCTCAGCAAGGAAGATGTAAGCAGAGGTGGAATTCCTCTAATTAACAGAGATTTGATACAATTTTAGCAAAGAAAATAATATATACTAGATTTGCATCTCTTTTTGCTAGCTTTCAATAGGATGATTGAAACAGTATCTCTGCCTGGGTTCTAAAAAATAGAGACATTGTTGCTACACATAAGTAACTTTTTCTCACACCTTAGTTTTTCTAAGACAGATTGTAGATTTGAAAATATGCAGGAGAGAGTTATGCTGGGTACACACCAGGACGACTAGGGCACGATTCTGTCAATTTAGATCCAATTCCGACCGGTTGTATGCAGATTGTATGTACTATCGTGTGTTTTTGACATTTATTTGATCCGATTCCGATCAAATGCGCGTTCACGCCGCTCGTTTGGTCGCATCTTTGGTCCTACGTGCTGCAGGTAGGATCTGTCAATCCCAGGCCGACCGACCGTCAATCGTATGCAGATCGTGAGTGTTTTTTGCCGCCTCCGTCGTCCGTCCGTCGGTGCGTCCGTCGTTTGATCCAGCCTATTTGAGTGGCATTTCCTAAACACTCCCCCGGCGCCATGTTTTTCCACATAGCAAACAGCGCTGGCGCAGCAGTTGGACTCTCCTTCTTGTCTCATCTCCCAGAACAACAACCTGGTATGTTTGCACTCCCAATGCTCTTCTATGCATGCCCACTGTTGCCACCAATGTATATAGTGTGTATAAAGCACTGGTTTGGCAACCGTGCACCCGACCATGTCACTGTTTTTTTTGGGTGGGCCCCATGTCTGTGTGTATACATATAACCAATGTCCACCATTGCAGTATTCAAAGCACTCCTCTCTGCTAGGCCCCATTCACCTGTGTGTGTGTGTTTGTGTATATATAGATATATATACATAAACCATTGTCCACCATTGCAGTATTCCAAGCACTCCTCTCTGCTAGGCCCCATTCACCTGTGTGTGTGTGTTTGTGTATATATAGATATATATACATAAACCATTGTCCACCATTGCAGTATTCCAAGCACTCCTCTCTGCTAGGCCCCATTCACCTGTGTGTGTGTGTTTGTGTATATATAGATATATATACATAAACCATTGTCCACCATTGCAGTATTCCAAGCACTCCTCTCTGCTAGGCCCCATTCACCTGTGTGTGTGTGTTTGTGTATATATAGATATATATACATAAACCATTGTCCACCATTGCAGTATTCCAAGCACTCCTCTCTGCTAGGCCCCATTCACCTGTGTGTGTGTGTTTGTGTATATATAGATATATATACATAAACCATTGTCCACCATTGCAGTATTCCAAGCACTCCTCTCTGCTAGGCCCCATTCACCTGTGTGTGTGAATAGCAATCTGCACAATAAAATGTATAGTGGTTTTCATAAAAGTTTATTAACATTTTAAATACTTAAAACATAAGAACTAGGTAAACTGGTAACTATAACTATAAAAATTTAAATATGAAACAAAACATGGGTATAACTATAACAACTAAAATGGTTTTATCTTTTTACAGTCCCAATGTCCAACGCAAAGGAACAAGAGTTTTTGGAAGGGTTTATTGAAAAATATCGTACACACGAATGCCTGTGGAGAACCAAATCCAAGGAGTATTCAAACAAAATGAAAAGAAACCAAGCCTTGGAGGAGTTGGCACGCTACAGTCTTCCATTTCACCCAGAGGCCAATGTTGAATGGGTGAGGAAACGCATCCAGAATATGCGCACGGTGTTCTTAAAGGAACACAAGAAGATGGAGGCTGCAAAGAAGTCTGGTGCTGGAGTCGACGAGATGTATCAAACATCGCTCTGGTACTATGACCGGTTGACATTCACCCTCAGCCAGGAGTCGATGAGGACAGGAGTAGTCCTTATGGTCGAACAGGAAAACCAAGAAGTCGCGGCGCAGGAGGAGGAGGAGAATTCGCAGTCTGCATCGGTGAGTCTATTTTTTTGGCTATCTAATTGATTCCTCCTGCCAATCCACAGCGCCCTCCCCATTAAAGTAGGCCATGTACTCTTCCCTCACCTGTTTGGCTCGTGCACTCCCTGTGTAGCGTTGTGTTGGGGTTTGCAAGGAGGATATCTGCACTACCTCCTCTGGCAGTTCTTGGTCTTCTTGGAGTGCTGTGCCTGTAGCCCTTTGCTGTGTGGCTTTTCTGCGGAGCAAATTGTGCAGGACACAGCACGCCGTGACAACCCAGTCAATTTTGTCCACCCTCAGGTTAATGGCAGTGTGAAAAATGCGAAACCGGCTTGCCAGGATGCCAAAAGCATTTTCCACAACACGCCGTGCCCTGGATAGCCTGTAGTTAAAGATCCTTTTGTCATGGTTCAGGCCCCTTTGCGCATATGGCTTCATGACATGCTCGTGCAGGCCAAAAGCCTCGTCAGCCACAAAAACAAAGTTAAGCCCCTGTTTAGTTTCCTGGACAGACGGCAAGTGAAGGGTGTTCGCTATGAGCCTTTCGTAGAACTTTGTGTCCTTGAAAGTGCCACCATCCGATGCACGGCCATTCCTTCCTACATCCAGGAAGATAAACTCATAGTTGGCATTCACCACAGCCATTAGTACAATGCTAAAATAGCCCTTGTAATTAAAATAGTAGGAACCACTATTGATAGGCTGGGCTATGCGGACATGTTTGCCATCAATGGCTCCACCGCAATTTGGGAAGTTCCATCGCTGTTCAAACTCCTCTGCGATGACTTTCCATTCATTCACGCTGGTAGGGAACTGAAATTAGAAGTAAATAGAATTGATTAGTAAACATGTTCAATTTTTTTACAGCTTGGTGACTACCCACCTGCAACCCCAGACCTATCTGTCCTATCTGATAATGCATGCACATCTAACGAAGTTCCTACTCCGGCACGCACTCCGCCACCCACCCTGGAACCCACTCCACCACTCCCCCGTGCCAAAAAAATGCGTGGCAAAGGAAAAAAAGGAGAAGCAGCGGCACATGAAGAATTTATGATGCGGGCACATCAAGTCCTGCAAAGAAACCCGGACAAACATGACAACTACTTCACTTATGTGGCAGAGTGTGTTCGCAACATGGCTCCTGACCAGCAACTTACTTTTGAAAAGTTATGCATGGAGTTGGTGTATAATGGCAGTTTAGGGTATCTCAACAGTGGCACTAAAATAGTTGGCATTGGTAGTGCACCAGACACACCACTGTCATTAGAATCACCAGTGCCTACTCCGCCTGCCACCGTAGCAGGCCAGTCGAGCACAATTCCAACACATACCCAGTCAACACCTACACAGCCTTCTCAACCCCCCCAGTACCGTCAATTCTACAGTTCTTTACTGATAGAAGATCCAGAGTGTCCTGTTTTTGAGGATCTGTCTTAAAAAATAGGCTACTTTATCATTTACCATCGACATGGTCTCAGCTGCAGGTATGTGATGGCCACTGCTCACATGGCGTATGGCGCACATCAATGGGGCCGGGACCATTGCATCTGCGCCATGCGCCATGTGGGCCGCAGCCTTTACATATCTGCAGCAGACATCCTCTGCCACACAAGGGCCACAGTGTGTATTTTTGTTTATTTATATGCTGCTACCTGTACCTGCATTACCAGAGGGAGAACAGGATTCTCCTCAATCTGGATAGCAAACTCCATTTATTGCCCTTTTGTCTTTACCAATAGTATGGGGTACTGTGCGGCAGACATGGTCTCGGCTGCAGGTATGTGATGGCCACTGCTCACATGGCGTATGGCGCACATCAATGGGGCCGGGACCATTGCATCTGCGCCATGCGCCATGTGGGCCGCAGCCTTTACATATCTGCAGCAGACATCCTCTGCCACACAAGGGCCACAGTGTGTATTTTTGTTTATTTATATGCTGCTACCTGTACCTGCATTACCAGAGGGAGAACAGGATTCTCCTCAATCTGGATAGCAAACTCCATTTATTGCCCTTTTGTCTTTACCAATAGTATGGGGTACTGTGCGGCAGACATGGTCTCGGCTGCAGGTATGTGATGGCCACTGCTCACATGGCGTATGGCGCACATCAATGGGGCGGGGGCCATTGCATCTGCGCCATGCGCCATGTGGGCCGCAGCCTTTACATATCTGCAGCAGACATCCTCTGCCGCACAGTACCTTATCCCTACTGTTGTAAGGGCATGTTCCAGAAGTTACCAGAGTGTCTTTTGTCTTGGTTTTCTACATATATGCTGCTACCTGTACCTGCATTACCAGAGGGAGAACAGGATTCTCCTCAATCTGGATAGCAAACTCCATTTATTGCCCTTTTTTCTTTGCCAATAGTATGGGGTACTGTGCCGAAGACATGGTCTCAGCTGCAGGTATGTGATGGCCACTGCTCACATGGTGTATGGCGCACATCAATGGGGCGGGGGCCATTGCATCTGCGCCATGCGCCATGTGGGCCGCAGCCTTTACATATCTGCAGCAGACATCCTCTGCCACACAGTACCTTATCCCTACTGTTGTAAGTGCCTGTTCCAGAAGTTACCAGAGTGTGTTTTTTGTTTTTTTATATGCTGCTACCTGTACCTGCATTACCAGAGGGAGAACAGGATTCTCCTCAATCTGGATAGCAAACTCCATTTATTGCCCTTTTGTCTTTACCAATAGTATGGGGTACTGTGCGGCAGACATGGTCTCAGCTGCAGGTATGTGATGGCCACTGCTCACATGGCGTATGGCGCACATCAATGTGGCCGGGACCATTGCATCTGCGCCATGCGCCATGTGGGCCGCAGCCTTTACTTATCTGCGGCAGACATCCTCTGCCACACAGTAGCCCGTACTTATTGGGAAAGTTTAAACTGGGTCATACATACTTAAATCTTTATATATAGTGTGTGTTTTTGTACAATATCTTTTATATATGGTATTATAATATATTTTTGTTGACACAATCTATTTACTATTTTACATGTTTTAACCATGAAAGGCCTAAAAAACCTGTTTCTGTCCTAGGCCTAAATTATAAATAAAAATATTTTGTTTGCACAATAAAGTGTACAGTGTATATTTCATCCTTACCTTGCAATACTGGTACTGCAGCACCTTCACAATGGCTTTGCAGGTCTCCGGGATGATGAGGCCCAAAGCTTGCGGGGAGATGAGGGATCCAAACTTTAGGTCAGCAAGAGACCGTCCTGTCGCCAGAAACCTCAGGGTGACCACCAGCCGTTCCTCAGCAGGGATAGCCATGCGATACTTGGTATCCTGCTTCTCGATGTGGGGAGTCACCAGACGCAGCAATTCCTGGAATGTGGCATCATCCATCCTCAAGAAGTTACGGAAATCGTCTGGGTTATTCTCCCTGATGTCCCTGAGCAGTGGCATGTGCGAACGAGTCTGACGCTGAAGTAGCCACTGCTTTGTCCAGCATGATCTTTCTCTCCTGCGCTGGGCTCTCTGACGCCTGAGCTTCAAAACTGCATAATAGAGCAGGTACTGTTGCTGGTGACTACCCATCACTGCATTCTCCATAGTGCAGGGTTAAAAGACACTTTGTAATGGCAGGCAAAACAAAGTAATGTGTAAATAGCTATGTCCAGCGTTCAGCAGGTATAAACCAAGCCTCACTAGTAACAAAGCAGAAATACACTGGTTTAAAATGGCTGCTGCTATTCCTATCCCCCTCTGCTAGTCCTCCCCCTCTGCTAGTCCAGCCCCTTCATTCAAATTTCAAAGGCCCATCTGACGACGGTCGCATGTGTTCTTGCAAAAAAAACAAAAACCAGCGATCCGACCGTCTTAACGACCATCGCGGGCGCATCGGGATCGGATCTAGATCGTTCCGCAAAAAAACACAATTTTTGCTAATCGTTTGCTGGGGACTGCCTGGGAGCTCCCGGGAAGTCCAAGGGAAATCGTTCCATGGTCGTCTATCGGTCGTGAACGACGGTGGTCGTCCTGGTGTGTACCCTGTGCTGTCCAACCCTCCACAAAGCAAAAGGTAACAAAACCTAAAGATGACAAATTTCATGCATGGACTGCGCCTACTGACACCTCTCTCATCCTGAGGGTCCGCTAACGTGTTATGACCCCAGGACAGCAGAAGGTAAAGTCGGATTGCACATGGCACTGATATTTGCCCCTTTTTTCCTCCAAAGGAAACATTGGTAAATTGTTTGCAAATTACCTGCTCTATACACACCTAGTATAAAATAATCTGTAAATCACCTGCTCTGTACACACCTGGCACAGATTCATCTGTAAATCGCCTGCTCTGTACACACCAAGCACAGATTCATCTGTGACAAACTAATATTGCTATATATATTCTCCGCCAATTGAGTACTTATATATTCTTAGAGGATTAAATTCTGCTGGAGAACATCGATTCTCTGTAAATCCAGAGGAAATTCACCTCTATAAAATACTGACCAAGATTGTGAGATTGCATGCCAATATCTGCTGTGTATACACCTAGCGCCAATATACCTACTTGGCCAATTCATACACTCTCTCATCAGCCAGTACGGACTCTGCGGTTGCCCTGCAATACTCCATAGCAACAGGTCCCACAGGTCCTGGAAAAACTGAAAGCAGAAGTGTACCTTTACTATCCAATTCCGACCTTAATCACACCAGATATCTCTCATCTTGAGTCCGCTGTAGCGTTCAACAAGACTTAGAGACAGCAGAATATCTGGTGACGAGTTTTTAAGGCATATCACTATTTCATGCTGACACATGATACAGAATACACTTTGACCACAAACCCAGGGAGGGATCTACCCAGGGCTTGGATGTGCGATCCAGCCAACAAGCATAAGGAGAGTTTCCTTCCCTCTCCCTTTTTCTGTATTTGATTGGTTGAGTCCATGCATGAAATTTGTCATCTTTAGGTTTTGTTATCTTTTGCTTTGTGGAGGGTTGGACAGCACAGCAATTTTCTCTAACTCTCTCCTGCATATTTTCAAATCTACAATCTGTCTTAGAAAAACTAAGGTGTGAGAAAAAGTTACTTATGTGTAGCAACAATGTCTCTATTTTTTTTAGAACCCAGGCAGAGATACTGTTTCAATCATCCTATTGAAAGCTAGCAAAAAGAGATGCAAATCTAGTATATATTATTTTCTTTGCTAAAATTGTATCAAATCTCTGTTAATTAGAGGAATTCCACCTCTGCTTACATCTTCATTGCTGAGAGGGGAAGTACAACTGTGATACCTTACCCCCTTAACATCAGCAGGATTTTTATAGAACACATCGTTTCATCAAGTGAATTCTTGTTTATTTATGTATGTTTGTCAACCTTTGTTACATTTTTTTACTTTAATTGAATAAAAGTTACTTTTTAATTAACTAATCTATCATTAAAACTACAAGAGTGCCCCAAAAAAAAGAGTCCTCTTTTTCTCCAAACCAATTGTCTTGTTATATTCGGACTCTTGGGAGCACCACCAACTTGAACACTGACCCCGATAAGGGCTACAGTTCATTATTGTTGGTTCAGGCTACTCAGGCCACACCCTCCACAACAAGTGTTCGCTCACCCTAGAGCGGAACTTGAGGTGTAGGTAGACTCTGTGCGGAGCTCACATCTTTGATAGCTGTCACTTTAGCAGCTAATTCATAGGCCGGTATTCAATTAGCTGCTATAATTTACTGCAGAATTGATTCACAAGAGCTATTCAATTAACCTTGTTTATGCTGTAGGTGCTCAGGTACGTGAAATATAGTCCCCGATAAGCAGCGCTCAGAGCTGCCATATGTGCTGCAAATGTACATAGGTCTGTGGCTTGTTACGGGAACGATGAATGTTTGCACGAAACACTGGGTGTTTTCCGGCAAGATAATTGAATAGGAACAGCAGCACTGTTGTGCGCCCCCTGATCCTGTAATATGATCACGTATCGCTCTTGGTCATGGCTGCTGACACTAAAAGATGTAGAGCACTGCCTGGAGCATTCTTAATGGCTCAGCAGGCGGTGTTCCCTATAGGTTATGGTGATTATTTCCAAGTAGGGTGGCCAATGGGTTGAAAAATACTCAATCCTGGTATTCCAGGGATTGAGCCAGTCTAGTGTCTGCTTAGTATTTCACAAACTCCCCCACTCCATTACTTATATGGGGCTGGCCGGTGGTGACAGGTGATAGCAGCAGGACCTGGCAGGTGGCAGAGATGATTGCGGCAGGAATGCGGATGTTGCAGTGCCCAGAACTGGTGCAGCTGGCGGGCAAAAGCAGTGAGGCGGGCAGCTGAGAGCAGGAGCAGCCTGTCACTAGATTGCACATGTGCAGGCCAATCTCAGAATTGCCGGGATTGGAATCTCCAATCCCAAAATTCAAATACCGACATTTTAGGGCCAAATCCAAAGATCCCGTTGTACCCAGGATTGGCAACCCTATTTCCAATCTAATTGCTCAAATTACCTAATATTAGGGTGCCTAGAGCTGGTTCAGGACAATATAAAGGTCGAATAGGAAGGATTTTTCAAGTAACAACTGGTCAACAACATGAAAAGGATCCATGTGTTGCTGCTTTTGGTCCCCCAGCTACAGACAATGCTGAAATGGGAAGGGGGGGGGGGGGGGGGGGGGGGCTGTAATGCCACAGGGTATCTAATATCACTTGGAGGTGGGAGGTACTGTTGCACAATCCACCGGTGGAGATAGGGTCAAGGAGGGTGGGGTGGGGTTAGGTGTTGCATGCAATGTCCAAACTTAGGTAGTGAAATGGTTAAGACAAATATGCATGTTAGGACCAATGAGAGAGGAGAGGCCTGTACAGCTGTGGCCCATGATGAGACATGAGGACTACTGATCTTTATTACCAGAATTGTGATGATTATTAAATAGATAAGAATCCTGCAGGTCACCTCTCAGTGGGAGCAAGCAGACAGGGAGGTCCAGGGGCATCCCCAGTTGCTGGGTGGGGTGGGCGGCTGACATCACTGGGTGGGGGTTGGGTGGGGCGGGTGGCTGACATTACATGGTGGGGGCTGGGTGGGGCGGGCAGCTGGCATCACTAGTTGGGGCAGTTTGTTGAAATCACTAGGTGGGGGCTGGGTGGGATGGCGGCTGACATCAATGGGTGGGGTGGGCGGCTGACATCACTAGGTGTGCGCTGGGTGGGGCGGGCGCCTGACATCACTGGGTGGGGCGAACTACGGTACTTGTGTATTTTGACGGCGCCCACGAAAATCGGCCGAAAATCGCATGGAAAAATCGGATGCGATTTTGCGGCCGATTTTCGACCGATTTCTCACTTTTTCCGGCCGATTTGCATGCTGTTCCATCATTGCACACCCCCGATTTCCATCGTAGTGCATCGCATGCAATATAGTGGCATGTGATGCATGCCATGCGATGCATGTGAAGCGATTCGATTTGTAATTGTACAATCACCCTGATGGGTGTTTACAATGTTAAATGCACCGTCATTGTTAACGCCACCCCCACTATCAACGGCAACCCGAAGCGTGGCGAGCGTAGCGAGCCCGCGAGGGGCGGCGGTACGCGTTCTCCGACCTTTTCATACCCCCACTATCCACGTCGGCATGGAGTTGATTTCAGATAGTGTGGCGAGCGCAGCGAGCCACCGAGCCCGAAGCGTGGCGAGCGCAGCGAGCCCCGCGAGGGGACGCGGAATACATGTAAAGTAATCCGCGTCCGCTCGCCACGCTTCGGGCTCGCGTCGCTCGCCACACTATCTAAAATCAACTCCACGCCGACGTGGATAGTGGGGGTATGAAAAGGTCGGAGGACGCGTACCGCCGCCTCTCGCGGGCTCGCTGCGCTCGCCACACTTCGGGTTGGCATTGATAGTGGGGGTGGCGTTAACAATGGGGGTGCATTTAACATTGCAAATCACATCGCATTGCCTGCCACTTGCTGGCATGCGTTGCTATGCGATATTTAATTGTACAATCAGGGGCATTTTCCCGAAAATCACATCGCATAACATCGCATAGTACCTGGGGGTGTGCAAGGATGGAATAACATGCAAATCAGCAGGAAATGGCCGAAAATCGGCCGAAAAATCGCATCACAGATCAAATCGGCCAAAAATCGGATGCGATATCGGATGCGATTTACATGAAATCGGGCGCCGTTGTAATACACAAGTACCCGAACGGCTGACATCACTGGGTGAGGGCTGGGTGGGGTGGGCGGCTGACATTACTAGGTGGGGGCTGGGTGGGACGGGTGGCTCACATCACTGAGTGGGGGCTGGGTGGGGCGAGCAGCTGACGTCACTTGATGTCAGGTCCAGCCCCCTTTTAAGCCATCTTTAAGCCATCTAATTATTGATTTACTTATATGCATTAAACAGAGAAAAAAATTCTTTCAATGCTCAGCCGGCATTTACCTGTTCGTTAGGTGGTGAACATATGCAGCCTAGCGGACAGTTCAATATCCGTCTTAAGGGAAGAGGAACTTTTTAAGTCTCATGGAGCAGATCACTCAAGATAAAGAAAGACAAATATGAGACACAGGAATCATCAAAGAGGAGGTTTTTTTATTTTACTGGAAAGATCCCATTGGGGTAAAGGGAAATACGAAGGTTAAAATTTGGACATTGAAGCCTGATGTTAAAATTAGATAAATGGGTTGTTATTCCAACCTGATCGTTATTGTGCAAATTTGTTCAGCGACCGATTATCGAATACCTGCGCATGCGTCTGGGCCACAATGCACATGCGGGACCCAAAACAGCGACAAAAATCAGCTAAAAAAAAGTTATTGGAGGGTTCCCTAGGCTCTAGATGTGATGGTTTTTGGGGTGGCATGGTCCAAGATGGTAACACCCAAAAAGAAAAAGAGAAAATATACAATAGTGTGATACTGTATTATTAAAACACTGGCATAAATATTAAGGACCCGTACCAATAAAATTGTCTACGTTTAATGGTAGACAAATGCGCTTGGTTGAGGGACATACACAGTCACCAATCGACTCCACTTCTTATCCTCCTTAATTCACTCAAAACGATAGGAAAAAATATATTGTGGTGCAATATTTTTTAATAACAATTAAAAAACAGAAGATTTGGGAATCAAAGACTCTCACCATATGTGTTTGCCTTCAACCAAGTGCAGACAAAATGAGCAAAAGAATGTTACAATCAATCAGGCGTCCCTGGATGCTGACACACGGTGGGTGTCCACAAATTCTGCCTCTGCTGCTCAAGCCGACCGGTTTCGACACCTTACAGTGTCTTTTTCAAGGCATAAATCTGTGTAGTACCAGGTCTGATATCTATACCTCCCACATTTTAATAGATGGTGTAACCTATTTCTAGACATGGAATACCTATCCACTACATACACAGGTAAATCTCTTATATATTTGGCTACATCTGTCACTCAAAGTGTGTCTGGAGCTGTAACGCTGACTCACATGACTGACTCACATGACAGAGAACCAACCCAGTGAGCCCACAGACAGTGCCAGACACCCTCTGCCTCTCCATGTTACACAGCAAAGACACAGCTACTCACCAGACACACCAGGTGAGCGCCCCACACCTCCATACCTCCCAACATGACCCTCTCCAGGAGGGACAGAATGCTCTGTTTGTGGACTTCCATCTTAATTTATGATTGTCATCACCTGTTTTAAACAGGGTAATTGATAAGAAAGGTGTTTAAGCACAGGTGATGGTAATCCATAAATTAAGAAGAAAGTCCAGAAACAGAGCAATGTGTCCCTCCTGGAGAGGGTCATATTCATTCTCATGTGTCGACATGGACACCAATGAAGTGCCACACTTATGTCAACATTTACATGTGTTGACCTTTCTGTGTTGATTTTTTCTTGTGGCGATTCGCGGCACCCCCCGCGACCCCCCTCCCGCGATTTGCAGCACCTCCCCCCCCGCAATTCGCGGCACCCCCGGTGACTCCCGCGATTCGCAGCCCCACCCGTGACACACCCCCCTCCTGCGATTCGCGTCACCCCGCGCCCCCCTCCCACGATTCGCGCCAACCCCCCGGGTCCCCCCTCCCGTGGTTCACGGTGCCCCCCACGACCCCCCCTACCGCAATTCCCCACCCCTGACCCCCCCCTCCTGTCATTGCGGCAACCCCCCGCAGCCGCGACCCACCCTCCCGCGATTCACTGCAACCCCCCGCGCCCCCCCTCCCACGATTCGCGGCACCCACACCCCCCGCGACCCCCCCTCCCGCAATTCACGGCATCCACCCACGACCCCTCCTCCCGTGATTCGCGGACACCACTCACCTCCTCCATCCCCCCCACCCCCGCGCGCGATTCACGGCAACCCCAGGATTAAATGGCACATGCAAAACACTGGCACGGCTATGGTCGACAATGAAAAAGGTTGACATGAGTTTTTGAAGATTTATTTTTCTTTTTTTGAATCTCTTATATATTTGGCTACATCTGTCACTCAAAGTGTGTCTGACCCTCTAACGCTGGGTGGAGCCTCTGACTCACATGACAGAGAACCAGCCCAGTGAGCCCACAGTCATAGGAGGGACACCTTGCTCTGCTCCTGCACTTTCCTTTTAATGTATGATTGCCATCACCTGTGTTGAAGCACCTTTCCTATCAATTAACCTGTTCAACACAGATGGAGGTAATCATACATTAGGAAGAAAGTCCAGCGGCAGAGCATTGTGTCCCTCCTGGCATGGGTCATGTTAGGAGGTATGCACAGTGCCAGACACCCTCTGCCTCCCCATGTTACCCAGCAAAGACACAGCTACTCATCAGACACACCAGGTGAGCGCCCCCGCCGCCCCCCCCTCCCGCGATTCGCGGGGCCCCTCCCATGATTTGCGCGCTCCCCCGCCCCCGCAAACCCCTCCTACCGCAATTCGCGGCAACCCCAGCCCCCACGACCCCCCCTCCGGCGATTCGGGGCACCCCACCCCCCGCGTCCCACCCCTCCCGCAATTCGCAGCACCCACCCCTGCGACCCCCCCTCCCCCAATTCATGGCACACCCCCCCCCGCCACCCCCCCTACCGTGGACACCCCCCACCACCCCCCCCCCCAGTCGCTGCGATTCACAGCAACCCCAGGATCAAATGGCACATGCAAAACACTGACACGGCTATGGTCGACGATGAATAAGGTTGACATGAGTTTTTGAAGATTTATGTTTCATTTTAAGAATGTTTTCATATTCATTCTCATGTGTCGACATGGTCACCAATGAAGTGCCACACTTATGTCAACATTTACATGTGTTGACCTTTCTGTGTTGATTTTTTCTTGTGGCGATTTGCGGCACCCCAGCGACCCCCTCCCGTGATTCGCGGTACCCCCCCCACGTGACCCCCCTCCCGCAATTCGCGTCACCCACCCCCCACGACCCCCCCTCCCGCAATTCGCAGCACCCCCCGCGACCCCCCCACCTCGCGCAATTCGCAGACACCCCCCACAAACCCTCCCCCCCCATTCACGGCAACCCCACGATTAAATGGCACATGCAAAACACTGACATGGCTATGGTCGACAATGAAAAAGGTTGACATGAGTTTTTGAAGATTTATTTTTCACTTTTTGAATGTTTTCATATTCATTCTCATGTGTCGACATGGACACCAATGAAGTGCCACACTTATGTCAACATTTACATGTGTTGACCTTTCTGTGTTGATTTTTTCTTGTGGCAATTTTTTTCCAGTGACAACTATGTGCACGTCAACCTAGACATCATCAACCAATTCTTTGTATAATATATAACACCTGTTCTGTTTTACTGTAGGTGTTTTGTCAGATCTTTTACTGCTACTATTACTGTTTATGTAAATGCATTCTGAATGACAGCAACATCCTTCCATCCTTCTACAAGAATATATAACCAACTAGGTTGATTCATCGCGTCCCGTGCCCCTCCTCCGGCAAATCGCGGACCCCCCGCGCACCCCCCCCGCGATTCACGCCCCCCTCCCACGATTCACGTCACCCCCGCGCACCCCCCTCCCGCAATTCACGCCCCCTCCCGCGCTTTGCGGACCCCCGCCCTCTCCCGCGATTAGCTGACACCTGCGCCCCCTCCCTCCCTTGATTCACGACACCCCCATGCCCCTCCCGCAATTCACGGCACCCCTAAGCCCCTCTTTAGTCCCCTGTATACTCACACACCCCTATCACTACCCAGCTTCCTGCTCTCCTGAACCGTAACTTCCATCACTGGGGAGTCGCTGACGCTGTTTTGCCCACATGCCCCTATCATGCCTCATAGCCCAGCCTCCTGCTCTCATGCACCCGAACTCCCACCCAGTAGGAGGAGACACTGACTCAGGGCCACCATCCTGTACTGCCACGCTGGACCCTCACCCACTGGCAGAAGCTGCACAGTATCTCCCACCCTCCTCTTTAGTCCCCCTTATTCCCACACACCCCTATCACTACCCAGCCTCCTGTTTTCCTGTGTCGTGACCTCTGCCAGTGGGGAGCCGCTGACTCAGAAACACCCTACTATACTATTGCACACACACACCTAAACAACATGCACACACAGCCCCCCCCCCACACCCACAAATGTCACTGTACCATCCACACTATCAATGTACATCTTACTCTGTAACCGCTTTTTAATTAAACAAAACAATACACACCCCCTTCCACATCATATGCTCTCTATTTAACACATTTCACCTATAACTCAAATTGCAATACAGGCCATCTGTCATACAAATCTAACCATATTTCTCACAATACAAACGTTCACAAATTAAGGGGGCGCAGCCCCTTACGACGGTGTGAAGAGCGCCCGTAGGGCGCGATGAATCACCTAGTGCACAAATAACTGCAAAAGTCCATTTCTTATTTTTCCTGTGACTCCTGCCACAGGTGGCATTAATCCTATATGAGCGGGTGTGGATTGCAGGCCCGCGACTTCCGGTTGCGTCCAGAACCGGAATTGACATGTGCGGGTCACCAGGAGCGTCACTTCTGGTTATTTGCGTGTCAATGACGTAATTTCCGGTCATGGTGCGCTTCATCCTTTAAAAGAACATATTCCTTAGTCCCGGCCACCATTTTGGAAATGTATAATTGCGGATTTAAAGTGCCAGATGCAGTCTGTGTTATTGTCACAGCCTCCCGGACCGCGGGTGCCACTTACCTGGTCCGGAGGCATGTGTGTACCACACAACAGCGGCAAGGGACCAGCAGGCGGCGGGTGATCCGGGGAGCTGCTGGAAGGGCGGACGAGTCAGATCGCTCTCTCGCCGCCGGCGGCAGAACACATGCTGCAGCGCAAACGGGAGTTACAGCCAGGTGTCTTCTGGCCAGGCAGGCGCGTGCTCACTAGGGGCGCGCGCGCCGCTCTCTCCTAGATTTAAAGGCACAGGCAGGAAATTCAGGGGTTGCCTGCAGGGATAAAAGGAAGCCCCTGACAGGTAAACCCCGCCTGAGTATAGGTTCACATTAGCCTGCTCCAGCGTTCTATCACTGACTGACTACTGATCTCTGACCCGTGCTATTAGCTGATCACTCTTCCGCTATATCCTCGTGTACCTTGACCGTGATCCATTGTGTATTGACCCGGCTTGATCCTGACCCTCCGTTTGCCTGACCCCTGTTACCGTGTGCTCCGATTGTTACCGACCCGGCTTGCCTCCGACCATTCTTCGCGGCATCCCTAGGTACTGCATTGCCCATCTGGTTCCGACCCGGCTAGATGACCACCTCCATATTCACCAAGCACTTACACTCATAAGGGAAACCTATCCAGGGGCCACAACCGACGTGTCGGGTGCCGCAGAAGCCCAAATCCCGACAGGAGAGAAAACTCCCGGCACAGTTAGACTCCGCGCCCCTGTGATAGGTCTGGCCAATTCCCGAGTGGAAGTGTCATCCAGCTTCGTGACAGTTATATATTACCTCAAAGTAAGATAAAACATATATATATATAACAAGTAAAAAATAAGTAAAAACAATACAATAATTAATGAATTAAAAAGGCTCAGAGAAACCATTTGGTCTTTGTTAAGTCCATTGGGGATTAAAGTATTATAATTAAAAATGATAGTCAGCTCACATTTTGCCAGTTTTTTTGTCAAATCCCTGCCCCTTATATTACGTACTACTTTTTGTAGAATATAAAAATGATTTATATCAGTCACATTGCACTGGTGACAAGATCCAAAATGGGCTGAGAGACCATGCGTTTCAAGACCCTTGCAGATGTTTTGTCACATGCTCCTTAAGCCTGACCTTAAATGGTCTACTAGTTCTACCTATATACACTTGAGGAATGGCAAGTCACGAAATCCCTGATTTTAACCATTTTTGCCATTAATATGAAGATCTTCAATTTTCATACCAAAATTATTTGGGATATTTTTACATCCCACACATTCACCACAACGATAAATTCGGAATTTGTCAGTGATTTTTTGGGGGAAATAGGACACATACTTTGTACGATTTTATTTTTTAGATTCGGAGCTCGTCTGAATATAAGATTGGGTGCCGTGGGGATTTCTTTCCCTATTATGGGATATTTTTTAAGGAGATCCCAATATTTCTTGAAGATCTTTTTCACCTCAAGGTGTTGGGATGAAAAATTTGTTGTAAATGACCATTTAAAATGGTCTGATTCATCTGTCCTTTTGTTTTTTTCTCTTTAGGTACCAAAAGGTCTTTTCTATCCAAATTTTTTATTTACAGTATCGTTTAAAAATCCCGCATCATAACCACTATTCAAGAAATTACTTTCCATTGTTTCTGCTTGTTGTTCAAAAACAAAAACTTCTGAACAATTTCTACGAAGCCTTTGAAATTGGCTTGTATCGATGGTATCTAACCATCTTTGATGATGGCAGCTTTCTTTATTTATGTATGTTAAATCTGATGGTTTCACATAGTTACAGGTTTTAATACTCCCTTCTTCGATATAGATAATCAAATCTAAAAAGTTTACAGAACTTTGACTAATATCAGAGGTTAATACCTTTATCATTTCTATTTAGATATATGCAAAATTGGTCAAGACTCTATCTCCCCTCCACACAAACAAAATGTCGTCTATGTAGCGCCGCCATGACGGTGTTACCGTCTTGGATCATTCCACCCCAAAAACCATCACATCTAGCGCCTAGGGAACCCTCCGATATTTTTTTTTTTGGTATCGTATAAGGGGATTTTTGTAAGAACTTACCGTTCGAACCCCTTTCTCTGAGTCCAGTCCGGTGACACAGCTAACCTTGGGATGTAGGAGGGTCCACAGGAGCCAGGCACCTATGCTGAAAGTCTTTGGGAGCAGGCTCCTCCCCTTCTGCATCCCACAATGCTTCAGTTCAATTTCAAGAGCACACTAGGATACAAAACTCAGAACAATGCCTGAACATCATATATGCATATTCATAAACCATAACATGATAAAACATGAACGGTATTACTTAATGTCATAAACCATAACATGATAGAACATGAACGGTATTACTTAATTTTATAAACCATAACATGCTAAAACATGAACATAGTGTTAATTTTAGCACCCGCTACCCATGCAGTTCCTTTTCCCTGCCTGGGGTGTTGCTGTCTGCTGTAGTGCTTCTAGCACAGTGTGGTCTGTACATCAGCACTGATATGCAAACCAGATCTGTGCTGGAAACACCACAACAGACAGCGACACCCCAGGTAGGGAAGAGGAATTGCATGGATTTTCAAAGATAGCGCGTGCTAGAATGAACACTATGAACAATATAACTTACTGAGCGTAAGGGGAGGGACCGCTATGTCACCAGACTGGACTCAGAGAAAGGGGTTCAAACGGTAAGTTCTTACAAAAATCCCCTTTTCTCTTTCGTCCAGTCCGGTGACACAGCTAACCTTGGGACGTTCACGAGCCGGTACTATGGGAGGGTACGCTCAGACCGCCAGTTCTCATCACTGCACGTCCAAATGAAGCGTCCTCCGACGCGAACTCATGAAACCTGTAAAATTTGGGTAAAGGTGTGAACAGAGGACCAGGTGGCAGCCACACACAACTGCTCCGCTGTAGCCCCATGGTGCACGGTCCACGAGGAAGCGACTGACCTGGTGGTATGGGCATTTATCCATAAAGGAACCGGTCTACCTGCCTTACAGTAGGCAAAGGCAATAGTAGACCTCAATCAACGAGCAATGTCTGCTTTGAAGCAGGCCACCCAAACTCATGGACATCATACAATACCAAAAGCAAATCTGATTTGCGAATGACCTTTACCCTATCCACGTAAATACGCAAGGCGCGAACTACGTCCAAACTCTTCCATTTGTTCCTATAACTCACTCTCTTAGGAGGAGAAAACACCAGAAGAACAATGGCCCTTATTCTGGTCGGTGCGGATATATCTGCGTGCGTTCGGGCCCGCCGATGTTTTGTGTCTGCGCATGTGCAGAGGCGTCTCTGCGCATGTGCGAGCGGGGCGTAAGGCTAAATCCCGCATGATATGTGAACACTCCGAACAGGGGGTGGAGAGGGGCGTGAAAGGCTATTTGGGCTCATTACCATATGCATACGCCCCGCGTTTCATGGGCGTTCCCATGCAAACGCTGGGCGTACGCATGGTAATGCGGCCGTGATGCACGTGTAGGGGGCGGACATATTACATCGCCGGATGTCAGCTGCCCGCCCAGATCCCTGCTTTTGCACGGAAAAATGTCCGTGTGGTCTGAGGTTGCGGGAGCTGGTGGACCATTCGGTCCTGCATTCGATGGTCTGCGACCATCGAATGATGGGGGAGGTTCCCTGAGATGGAGGAGGCGTATTCCATGAAAAATACACGTGCGGTCCGTTCGGCCAGCTTTTTACCGCGTACGGACGGAGTTGGCGATCCGTACGGAAGGCGGGGTTTCGCATGCACGGTCCTGGCCGAATAATCGGATCCGGCCACACCAATCAGAATAAGGGCCAATGTCTTGGTTAAAACACAAAGAAGACACTACCTTAGGTACAAAAGTATGCACTGATCGAAGCACAGCCCCATCATCATAAAAAAACACCAACTCTCAAACACGCCTTGCCAAGGCCATGGCCAACAAAAAAGTCAGTTTCCAAGAAACATATCAGCTGATCTTAAAGGCTCAAAAGCGGGATTTTGCAAACAGACAGAACTAGATACAAATCCCACGGATCCACAGTTTGCCTGTATGAAAGTTTAAGTCTTGTCACTCCTTGCAAAAAATGTCTGAACCTCGGGAAATAAATATACCCTATTTTGAAAGAAAAATGATAATGCAGGCAAATGCATTTTCACAGACTGTAGACTAAGACCTGCCGAAAAACCACCCTGCAGAAACTCCATAAATATTCCAGACCCTATGGTAGTTAGCTGCTGATACAGGCTTACGAGCATGGTCCTGAGCATGGTCTGTATAACTGCATCCGAAAACCCCTTCTTTATTAGTAAGATGGTTTCATAAGCCACGCCGTCAAATTGAGACGAGCTAAGTCCAGGTGTAGAAAACAATCCTGCTTAAGCAAATCCGGCCGCAGAGAAAGACGCCAAGGGTCCGTCAACAACCACAGTATGTCTGAATCCATGACCTCCTGGGCCTGTAATTAGAATGGCTTGCACTCCCTGGCCCTTCAGGCGTTTCAATACCTTCGGTATCATTGGAAACGGTGGTAAAAAGCAGACCAGCTGAAAATGCCAAAGAATTGTCAAAGCATCTACTGCCCAAGTTGTCGGGTCCCTTGACCCGGAGCAAAACCTCAGTACCTGACAGCTGCTGCTTGACGCCATTAGGTCTATCTCTATAAAAGACCCCAGCGGTCCACAATCTCATGGAACACTTCCTAATGAAGTGTTCATTTTCCCTCCAGCAGATTTTCTCTGCTGAATAAATCCGCTTCCACATTCCGGACCCCCGGAATGAACACAGCTGATAATGCTGGAAAATTGGTTTCTGCCCAGGAAAAGGTCCGCAATACCTCCTTCGTTGCCATCTTGCTGCGAGTGGCTTCCTGGTGCTTCAGGTAAGCCACCGCTGTGGCCATGTCTGACTGTATTCATAGCAGTGATCCCTTCAGGATCCATACTGTCTGAAGTTCAAAGATTTCGATCGGGAGACTGGATTCTTCCCTGGACCAGGGACCCTGTACCCGTAGAAGAAAGACCACTGCTCCCCAACCCCGGAGACTGGTGTCGGTTGTTATTACCAGCCAGACCCAGGAGCAAAGGGAACGTCCCAACTGCAAGGTCTCTATATCTGTCCACTAGTTCAGGGACTCTCTCAACCCCTGAAACAGAAGCAGCTTCTCCTGCCTCATGGTCTTTGGGTTCCTTGACCAACACGACAGGATGTTCCACTGATATATTCTCGAGTGGAATATGGCAAACTGAAGAGACTCGAACGTTGCCACTCTTTTTCCAAGCAACCGTACTCCCTGCCACACCCTCGGTGCAGGACCTTGTGTAATGGTTAACCCCATATTGACAAATATCCGTTTCCATGGATTCTGGTAGAATCACCCTGTGAAGGTGTGTGTCCAAAATCACCCCCAGAAACTGCCGTTTCTGAGTGGGTGCTAACAGAGACTTGGGAAGATTTAGCCCCCACCCTTGAACTCATAAGAATTGAGTTGCGATGCTCAGATGTGTCTGAAGCTTCTCTGTCAACTCCGCCTTAAATAGGTTGTCTAGATAAGGAATAATTGTTATTCCTTTCAGGACTGCAGCCATGACTGCCATCACTTTCGTGAATACTGTCGGTGCTATTGCCCGACCAAACGGCAGGGGTGAAAAATGACAATGGTTCTCTCCTATTGCAAATCGGAGTTATGCCCCCATACACGGTCCGTTTTTTCGGTCCGTTCTGTACTTTTAAAGTACACATCGGATCGGATCGCATCACTAGTGCATGCAGTGTGCATGCACTGCGATCCGATCAGATGTGTACCTAGTACAAAAAGTATGTGCAGCACATACTTTTTGTACCGTACTATGTGATGCGCTGGAGCGCGCATCGCATAGTACAGAACGGAGCCTGACACAACAGACCGTGTATGGGCTCCTTTAGGACTGATGTTCCCTGTAAATGGGTACATGGAGATGCGCATCCTGAATATACACAGATGCCAGAAACTCTCCCGCCTCTATGATTAGGATTGCTGAGCGCACTGTCACCCTGCAAAACTATCCACCCATAGGTGAAGATTTAAAGATTTAAAATTTAGAATTGGTCTGAAAGACCCATCTAGTCTGGGAACTAAGAAAAGGATTCAATAAAACCTTTCTTTCTTTCTGAGGTACCGGGACCACTACCCCCTTTTCTTTGAGAGACAGAGCTGCCCCCAGAAGCGCAGATCTCAGAGACGCGGTTCTTGGTAATGGGGTAGGTAGAAATCTCTTTGGAGGGACTCCCCTGAGATTTATCCGGTAACCTTCGGAAACAATGGAATAAACCCGAGGATCCCTGGTGGACTCTTTCCACCTGTCCCGAAACAGCAGGAGGCGATCCCCCCCTCTGAGCCCAGAACGGGGAGCCTCCGCCTTGTCATGCAGAGGACTTATCGTCCCCTTTGCTGTGTGTTTCTTTGCAAAGGCCCCAAACCAGGATTTGGAAGTCCTTCCTCTACCGGCCTGGAATCTGCCTCGCCCTGCCTGTCCTCTGTTGGGAGCTCCGCCCCGAAAGGAGGAACGAAAGGACGGCTTAAAAATGCCAAACTTAAATGGTAAAGTCTCAAGAGACTGTTTTGGATTCACTATCTGCTACTCAAGCCAAAAAACTCTTCTGGCTGTAACAGAGGTTGGGGATACCTTAGACGCCATTGTAGCACCATCCTCACTAGCCTCACAAATGTACTCTGCAGCACATCTCAACTTTTCAGCCAATATAAGGGCTTCTGAATAGGCTGGAGATGACCGCTCAAGTCCTCTGCCCACTCAATCATTGCTTTTGCAACCCAGGCAGAAGCAATAATGGAAAAGCAGTGTAAAACCCACACCTTCAAAGATTAATTTAAGGCAACCTTCTACTTTTTTACCACTGGATTCTTAAAAACCGCACCCCCTTGCCTAGCAAGGCTGTGGATTTAGTTAATCTGGTCACGGATGCAACAACCAATGGAACATTTTCCCATAACCTCACATGGATCTAAGGCATGGGATACATATTGGCATATTTCCTAGCCATTAAAACCTTTTATCTGGGTTTTTCCATGCTTCCCCTATCAAGGAAGTCAGCCCTTCATCAGAAGGAGAACAAACAAGGTCACTGCGACTCTTTTTAAATACCCAGTGCACAGGGGCTTTCTCTTCCTGAGAAAGATTTAATATCTGCCTCACGGCCACAATTAAATCCTCAATACCAGGGACTGAAGCATCAGCTTCCTCACTCCTGGTCCAACACAAATCCTCCTCACATTCACCATCCTCCTCTGAATTTATATTCAATAATGGGAGTGTAGTAAAAGGGTTTCTAGGGATAAAATCCTCAGAGGATTTGGTGAACTGCTTCATAAAGGATGTCATTTTATGAACCCCCTGAGCTGTGTCCTGCATATGCAGTAAAATGGGGTCCCCCTGCTGGGGTAACTGACCCCCCGGAAGTCTGAGAAGAGGGAGTCTGGGCAGGAAAACCTATTAAGGAATCCTTTTGCCCGGTCAAAGCCTCTGTTAGGGCATTAAAAGACCTCCCTAAAACAGCAGCCCATTATGGCACAGCTTGCTCAGACTCAGGGACCTGCAACTCACTGGACTCAGCGTCACCTGAAGGGCACAATTCCCCCTGTTCCCCTTGTTCACATGTTAAAATGCCTCCGCATAATCTGCATCAAATAACCATGTCCAGCGCTCCCTCCTTCAACACAACAGAAATGCTTTTTTACCCTTTAGCAATGTTATAAAAACACAGTACAAAATGTCAGGTAGAACACAGAATAATGCACCAGAGTACTTATCTGTGTAGTTCTGTTGTCAGCGATCTGCGAGGGTAGCGCTTTGTAGGAGAGACAGAAATCTGTGTCCAGAATCCACCTTATTTCAGCTCCACAGCATGGAGAGAAATGGCGCCAGTGCACAGAGCAGGAAGAGACCAGGGGCGAAATGTAATAGGGTGCGATTTTTTAGACTAAAAAAAAATCGCACCAAATCGCACCTTTAAAAATCGCATTTTTTGCCGCGAATTCGCATATGTAATGAGATGCGAATTAGCGGCAAAAAAATGCGATTTGCCGCGATTTTTAGTCATGAAAATGTGCGCATTTTCAGTCATGAAAATGTGCGCATTTTTATAAATGCGCTTTTGTGCAAAAAAAAAAAAAGTTAAAAAAAAAACGGCGTGGGGTCCCCCCTCCTAAGCATAACCAGCCCCGGGCTCATTGAGCCGGACCTGGTTCCAAAAATACGGGGGACAAAAAATCTGGGGTCCCCCGTATTTTGAAACCAGCACCGGGCTCCAACAGCCCGCGGTGTCATGCCACAGCCGGGGGACACTTTTTATACAAGGTCCCCCGGCCAAAACATGAGCACCGTGGCTGGTCAGCCTTGGACGGGGTACCTGGAGGAGTGGGGACCCCCCCAATAAAGGGGTCCCCCCCCCCCAGGCTTCACCCGTCCAGGGCTGAAGCCCGGGGCTGTCACCGGCGTCCGTGGCCAGTGGACGCCGGCCTGATAGGGTTAAATCCATCATACATATCATTACATTGCTTTTTACCGGCGAACTACAAGTGCCAGCAGACCTCCCCCGCATGCTGGGACTTGGAGAACCACAAGTCCCAGCATGCAGGGCATTAATGGGCCCGCTGGGACTTGTAGTCCACCTGTAAAAAGAATGTTTATAAAAAACACACACACAGAGAAGTACAAGTTTATTACACACACACACCTCAATTTTACACCAGCATACTTACCATTCCTGGATCCAGCGCTGGTCTGGCTGCTTTACAGCCGGCTCACCCCGCACTGACAGGCAGCGGGGAGAACCGCTTTCTCCGTTGCCTGTCACCGGCTTTCTCCGTAGCTTCTGTAGCTCTGTCCCAGTGCTACAGAGGCTGAGAGCGTGATTGGCTGAGCTACAGTATGCGTCTCCATGGAGACGCATAGCTCAGTCCTGATTGGCTGAGCTATGCGTCTCCATGGAGACGCATACTGTAGCTCAGCCAATCACGCTCTCAGCCTCTGTAGCACTGGGACAGAGCTACAGAAGCTACGGAGAAAGCCGGTGACAGGCAACGGAGAAAGCGGTTCTCCCCGCTGCCTGTCAGTGCGGGGTGAGCCGGCTGTAAAGCAGCCAGACCAGCGCTGGATCCAGGAATGGTAAGTATGCTGGTGTAAAATTGAGGTGTGTGTGTGTAATAAACTTGTACTTCTCTGTGTGTGTGTTTTTTATAAACATTCTTTTTACAGGTGGACTACAAGTCCCAGCGGGCCCATTAATGCCCTGCATGCTGGGACTTGTGGTTCTCCAAGTCCCAGCATGCGGGGGAGGTCTGCTGGCACTTGTAGTTCGCCGGTAAAAAGCAATGTAATGATATGTATGATGGATTTAACCCTATCAGGCCGGCGTCCACTGGCCACGGACGCCGGTGACAGCCCCGGGCTTCAGCCCTGGACGGGTGAAGCCTGGGGGGGGGGGACCCCTTTATTGGGGGGGTCCCCACTCCTCCAGGTACCCCGTCCAAGGCTGACCAGCCACGGTGCTCATGTTTTGGCCGGGGGACCTTGTATAAAAAGTGTCCCCCGGCTGTGGCATGACACCGCGGGCTGTTGGAGACCGGTGCTGGTTTCAAAATACGGGGGACCCCCAGATTTTTTGTCCCCCGTATTTTTGGAACCAGGTCCGGCTCAATGAGCCCGGGGCTGGTTATGCTTAGGAGGGGGGACCCCACGCCGTTTTTTTTTTTATAAAAACACTTTTACACATTTTTATTAACAGAACCATGCACAGATCTCAATGATCTGTGCATGGTTCTGTCAAATTCGCCTGTCAGAACCTGGTCTATTTTTTTTGCGATTTTTGGTAACATTGACCAAAAATCGCACCCTATTACATTTGCGAGTTGTATACTTTATAATGGGAAAACATCTGGATGCGAATTGAAATGTGACTAAAAATCGCACTTCTAAAAGTGCGATTTCGCGGTAAAAAGTGCGATTTTTTACCGCGATTTTCAACCTATTAAATGTGCGATTTTCGGAAAATGTGCGATTTCGGCCGTTTTTGACCAAAAATCGCACATGTCTAAAAAATCGCACTCTATTACATTTCGCCCCAAGTCTCTGCTTCAGCGGGGAAGGAAGCCATTTTGGCGCCTAAACCCCCTTTAGCCGCTCCCGCAAGTGCCTCTCCTTACCTCCAGTACCTCCCTTCATTGGGACCACTCGGAGTTGTCCAGAAACGCTGGACTCCTGTAAAAGACTTCACCTCCCCAAAGGGATTTCCGTCTTTTTTTTTTTTTTTTCAAAACGTTTTTATTAAAGTTTTGCATGTAAAAGTTGTTGTACATAATTAAACATCAAATTCTTGTTTTGAAACATTCAGCAAATAAAGTACATTTCCTTTTGAAAACCATGTATAATTGGTGTTTCTTTCCATGGGTGTTTTCCAGTCAGGTGTAAAACATTTCCTTTCTTCAATCTCTGAAAACTCGCTTTTCTTATTACACCACTTTCCCTTCTCACTATATGACCCCTCTTTCTTACATAGAGGTGTGATCAAAGGAGTAATCTTTTAGTTTCCTCTTCTCTACATACATTCGCCTGATTTCATGTCTAATGCAACTTATTCCTTATACATTTCAACAACTAATCAACTACCCCTCCTACAATAACTCCCCCCCATCCCTCCCCTGCCCGCCCACAACTAAGACTCGGTGCGCCTTAACTATCTGTTAGTGATCTAAGCAGGTACCAGGTTGTGCCTTCAAACACTTTCATAACATGTTTCCTTTCATTTTCCTCCATTGACATTATGTATACCCCCCATTTAGCATGGAATTTCTTGACTCCTTCTTCCACCAAAGGCAAAGTGGCTTTCCTATCAAAATACAACAGTTGCGTTAGCGTAGACTTAACATCATGTAGTAATGGGGATGCTGAGGTAGTCCAGTTGCGTAAGATCACTTTCTTCGCAACTGTCACTATCATGGTGAGAAATGGAAACAATTCTGTTTTCCTGCCGTGGAGGTTCCATTGTGAGAAATTCACACATAACATAGCCAACGGATCTTTAACTAGGTGTAACCCACATATATTATTTATATACATCATCACCTTGTCCCAAAATTTCCTGACTTTCCCGCATTCCCACAAATGGTGAAAGAACGTTGCATTTGAGCTTTTACATTTAAGACATATCCCCAGTTCTCCCGGGACAAAGTGCTTTCTTTGGGCTTGTGAGATATATGCTCTATGTAGCGTCTTTATGTGCACCTCCTGCAGCATAACCGACTGCAACACCTTCAATGTTTTTTCCATGTGTTTATGTAATATATCTCCCGAACCCACTCCCGGAATGTCTGCCTGCCACTTAAGCCCCATTGCTTGCCATACTGCTTCAGGTGTGACTGGTAGTATATCGCCATATATATATATTTAATTCGGAATGGCCCAGTAGAACTTAAAGCAAACACTTGCTGCATTACATCTTGTCTTTCGGTGTCTATCATTGGGTTTCCTTTTGACTGGATGAAATGCCTGATTTGCAAATACATAAAAAAGTCCCTATTTGGTAGAGAGTATTTAGCTGAAAGCTCTTGGAATGAGAGCATATGCCCCCCCGGGTCGAACACATCCTTAACTGCTAAAATTCCTTGTCTTTTCCATCTTTCATACCCCTTCTCTGTCATCCCGGGAGTGAATCCGGGGTTTCCCCAGAAGGTGTCATATTTTGTGTTTTGGAAGTTTCTGCCCATGCACTTGTTGATTGCCAACCATGCGGAGTATGTATCCCTAACAATAATGTTATCCCGGACCTGCTGTGGCAACTTTGCCCGTGGAACGTGGAGCAATCCCGCTAAAGAATATGGTGAGACAGTTTCCTCCTCCAGAAATCTATGGGTATAGGAGCTAATTCCCTGGAGCCAGTCCAGGGCGTATCTCATGAAGACTGCCTGGCTGAAGGCCAACACATTTGGCATTCCTAACCCCCCGTCTGCCTTTTTGAGGTATGTTTTAGATCTAGAAATCCGAGGTTTCTTGCCCTGCCACAAAAAAGAGAAGGCCTTATTTATTTTCCCTATATCTTGCCTAGATACCCGGATTGGGAGCATTTGGATGTAGTAGGATAGTTTGGGGAATACTATGGCCTGTAGTACCGCAGTTCTTCCCAGCAATGAGAGTGGCAGCTCCTTCCACCCCTCCAGCAACTTTCTGATATCTTCAATTATAGGAGAGAAATTGATTTTGTATAAGTCTCTAATGTTGCCTGGAATATTTATGCCCAGATATTTAATGGCATCTGTACTAAGCTTGAAGGGAAGGGTATCTTGCGAGGAAAGCTCAACTGTCTGGGGACCTAGCACCTGCAAAATCTCTGACTTATGGAAATTTATCTTATATCCTGCAAAGGACCCGAACTCTTCTATCAGTTTCCTGATGGCAGGCAAGGATTCAGTCAATTTTGATACAAAGAGAAGCATGTCATCAGCAAAGAGACTGACCTTCAGTTCTATTGCTCCCAATGTAATGCCCCTGTAGTGTGTACTCTCTCGCAGAGCTATTGCTAAGGGCTCCAAGGCCAGAGCAAATAGCAACGGCGACAGTGGACACCCTTGTCTCGTCCCTCTTTGGACCAGAAACGGGGGGGGATATGTGACCATTACATGCCACCTGCGTGTATGGTTGTGAATATAGAGATTGTATAGTTCCGATGAAGGCTGGGGGAAATCCAAACTTCTTCATCGTTTCATATAGATGGTCCCAGGTGACCAGATCGAACGCCTTCTCAGCATCCATAGACAGAACGACCCGGTCACCTGAGCCCCCCTCCCCTCCCAACTGTTGGATTACGGTCAACAATTTGCGTACATTGAACACCGAGTGCCGACCACTTATAAATCCAGTTTGGTCCTCGGAGATAACTGTAGGCAGGATATGTTTTATTCTTTCGGACAATATTTTTGTGAACAATTTGTAGTCAGTGTTCAACAGTGAAATGGGCCTATACGAGCTCGGCTCTTCTGGGTCCCTACCAGGTTTCGGAAGAACCTTGACTACTGCTGAGTTAAAATACAATGGGGTTGGTTGGCCCTGCAGTATAGCATTAAACACCTGCACTAAAGTGTCTCCCACCCTTGCTTTTAGTATCTTATAAAATTCCCCAGAGTATCCATCTGGCCCCGGGGCTTTAAGGGGTTTAAGCTTAGATATAGCTTGTGTTACTTCCTCTATTGTTATAGGCGCTACAATACGCTCCGCTGCAGAACTAGATATTTTGGGTACTGAAATAGAGGCCCACAAATTTTCCTTCTTCTCCTGATTAATTTCCCCCTGGGAATACAGGTTTGAGTAGAATCCCCTAAGCGTATCAATGATATCAGATCCCCTATGTACCCTTGCTCCTCCCGGGGTTTTGAGGGATTTAATATATGCTGATGATCTAGTGCCTCTCATTAGATTGGCCAATAATCTCCCATTTTTATTACCATGTTTATAAAACTGGAAGTTTGTATTGCTTATGCACCGCAGTGTCTGAGATTCTAGCAGTGCCTCGAACTGAGTCTTGGCCTGGAGATATTTCTGTTTATGGACCAAGTTAGGGGATGAGCTATAGGTAGCGTATGTTGTTGTTAGTAGTTCCTGGGCCTTGACTATGTCCTCAGATCTTTCCTTCCGATATTTCTTGACAAACGAGATTATTTCCCCTCTAAGCACCGCTTTAGCCGCCTGCCATTTTAAAAACGGATCTACCTCATGTTCCATGTTGTTATGTTGGTACTCCATCCACTTGGCCTCTAAAGCATCTCCAAAAGTTTTGGAGGACGCCAGATAAGAAGGGAACCGCCACTGACGATGTCCCCCTACATCTAGGGCTGTCTCCACCAGTGGTGTAGCTAGGTGCCACGGTGCCCGGAGCAAGGGCATGTTTCGTGCCCCCTCCCCCGATTTGTAGTAGGCGGGTCTTTTGTGCGGCTGCCGTAATGCCAATTACACATAAAGCCACACATGATGCTCATTACATACTATATAACAAACCATAATCCCTGACAATGAGCACGTAACCCCGGAAAAAAGCAAATAATCCCAGCAAAAGAGCACATAACCCCTTGCAATAAACACTTAGCCCCCATGGCAATGAGAAAGTAAGTAAAAATAAAAAAATAAGGTTTGGAAGGAGGGCACAACATTTCTAGTTACACCGCTGGTGGGGGCGCTCAAGCTTCCAGTTACATGTACACTATATATATATATATATATATATATATATATATATATATATTACACATACATATATATATATATATATATATAATATACACACAGATATATATATATATATATACTGTGTATATATATATATATATATATATATATATATATATACACATACATACATACATACATACATACATACATACATACATACAAACACACCAATTTGTTTGCAGGTGTAATAAATAGCAACAGTTAATACTGTATAAGCTCCAAATTTAATTATCTACAAGACACACACAAAAGTCTTTACCCTGTTAGTGGAAAAAGCATTTTGTGCACGGAGGAGTCCTCTTCCTGATGCTGCTGCTCCTGCTTCTTAGATAAACAACAGGGGAGGTAGGGGCCAGGAGGGAGAGAACTGCAGAGCCGTCCTTATCTTCATGCCAGCGCGGTTCCACAGTATTCAACTTGACCTGTGAGACTTCCTGCCGGGGCAAAGCATGGCCTCATGGGATTTGTAGTTTAATTGTTAACTTCTCAAAGTCTGAGCAGTAACACATAAACTACAATTCCCATAATGCCACTGTTCCTGCTTCTCTGTCCTGCCGGCCGGGGTGCCTCTGACAGCTGAATCCCGGCTTACTAGCGCTGTCTGTAGGCGGCGCAGCCAGGCTGGGCGAGCAGGGCGGGCGAGCAGGGCGGGGGAGCCGGCGGCACAGTTTGGTGCACAGCTCCAGCGCCATTTGATCTCTCTGCGCCTGGAGCTCGTGCTCCGCCGGCTCCACCCTCCCTACGCCCCTGGTCTCCACTAGTACCCATATCACAGCATGGTCCGACAAACATATCGGTTCCATACCGGTATCGAGTAAACGGCCGCAGAGACCCGTGGATAGGAGTATGTAATCAATGCGTGACATTGTTCCATGTGCCGCTGAAATACAAGAATATTCCCTGTCTGTGGGATGTAGCAACCTCCAGCCGTCTACCACCTGGAGCTGAGTTGCAATTTCACCTATCCCCAATGCTGGTTTTGCAGGGCTTCTTTTTGGTTTAGAGGATTTATCTAAGGACGGTTGGGCCACCATATTAAAATCTCCCCCTATGATTAAGCGGGAGTCTGAATATGGCAATAATTTTGTCAATAGGTGGGCACATTTTTTTTTTGAATATACATTGGGCGCGTACACACTGCACAGAACAAATTGTTCTCCATGTATGGTCATCTCTACTACAACATAGCGTCCCTCTGGGTCCTTGATGGTGTTGCTGACTACCACTCCCAGTGTTTTGCGTGACAGGACTACTACCCCTCTAGCTTTGGAGGTAAAGGAGGCATAAGCCTAAACCTTAAACCCCAAGGCTCCCAATTTAGCATGTTCACTATCAGTGAGGTGAGTCTCTTAAAGTAGAGCTATGTCTGCCTTTTGTTTTCTAAGGTATAAGAGTAGTTTTTTCCTCTTAATCGGGGAATTGATGCCTCCCACGTTCCACGAGCAAAATTTTATATTAGCCATAACACATTAGCACTATGATACTTCCTAGACATTGACACACCGAGTCCCCATTCCCACCCCCCTTTCCCCCCCCAACTTCCCCACAAAATATACATAAAACCCTGAAGGACAGGTCCCTGTGCCTTCCCCCCCTCCCTTCCAACAATAAGAACAAAAATAACTTTTCCCTTGAGAGAAAAAAAAAAAAACCTCTCAGATAACACAGCAATATATTCCCTATTCCTGCAGCGAGGAGTAGGCCCCACCAGTGAAGCCCCTCCCTCACCAACACCCCTGTTTTGGTATTTACCTGACTTCCTTTACCTCTACGCCCCTAGATTAAACCAGTTTCCCGGGCGGCGTAGCAGGGACGGCACCCCTATTATCTAATTGCAATATATTATCAAACAGATCACAATCCCCCCAATATTAGCTTTATAACATTACTATAACTGTATATATTAGTGTTAACTTTTCCACACTCATAACGGCAATAATATCTCCCTGCGGCTGTCTTAGGCTGGTAACATTGATAGGAGCATGCTCCTAAAATACCTATGCAGTCCCGCTGGATAACCTTAGCGTGAATCCATCAAGTCATATATATCACATGCATGTTCTCACGGCTGTGCAGTTTCTGCAAATTCCATCCTGAGATACTCTCTCGCATCTGCCGCTGTAGAGAAGTCTCTGAAGGTGTCCCCCTCAAAGACCCTAAGTCTGGCTGGGTAAAGCAGCGCGAATTTCTTCTTTTCTGCGATTAATTTAGAGCAAATGCTGGTGAACTCCTTTCTGGCCCTAGTCACTTCAGCAGAATAGTCCTGAAACAGGTGTAACTTGTGGCCTTCCCACTGTAATGCTCTCTGCTTGCGTGACGCTGTCCATAATATTTCCTTATGCAGGTAGCTCAAGCATTTAAAAATCGTGACTCTAGGTCTCACATTCACCCCCTCCTTTTCAGGTCCCAATCTGTGGGCTCTTTCTATGACCATATCAGTGCAATCACTCTCTACCCCCAACAATGTAGGCAGGGTGTTGCGTACAAAGTGTTGCAGAGCGGGGCCCCGCACTGTCTCTGGGAGTCCCACAAGCCTGAGATTAGATCTTCTCGACCTATTTTCTAGGTCGTCAACCTTGTTGGTGAGGGCATATACAGTTTTCTGGAGGGCGGCATTGTGATCCTTCAATTCTTGTACCTCATGGAAAACCACTCCAACTTGTGACTCATTATGGGAAACCCTCTGTGAGAGCTGTGAAATGTGTCCCTTCAGGTCATTAAAGCTCACATGAAATGCTGCTGCCTGTTCTTTGAACATAGGCGCAATGGTTGCTTTTATAGCTTTCACCATGCTTTGGTATGCTGCAGTGTCCCTGTCTTCCTCCTCTCTGGTTATGTCCCGCAATAAGCATTCAGGGGTACCCTGGAGTGAGTGGGTAAGGGAGTCTGAGGTGCCCAGTACCTGTAGCTGCACTGTCTGTTGCTGGCAGGGTTGTCCGGGCGAGTGCTGTGCCTCAGAGCGCGTTCCTCCTGCTGCATGGGACGGAGGTGTGGCCGCCATCTTGGGCTGCTGTGGCTGCTGCTTCACTGCGGTGCGACGGCTCTGGCGCTTCGGCATGGGAGAGAGAAACCTCTCCATACACTGCGCCCTGCTCTCTTAATGCTCTGCCTTCGTGTGAGAAGCAGGGGGACCGCAGTCCGGCAAGGTAGGGGTGCCGCCCGTCCCGCCGTCCACGGAGCTCAGCTCTCACGCGGCCGTCCTGTAGCTAGCCGGAACCGGAAGTCCGGGATTTCCGTCTTTAAGCTCAAACCAAGATGGCGTGCGCCATCACGGAGGGTCCGTCCCCCAAGATCCCCATCTAGGCAAGGAGCCGGTTAGGACACCTCCGGAGCCCAGGAAACCTCTTTTAAGCAGAGGTAAGCGCTGTGTAGAGGGAGCAGCAGCTTCCCTCTGCACACAGAGAACTGACAGGACACGCTTCAGTCAGCCTCTGCTGCGCTCTCAGTGTGTGCGAACTTCAGTATGAAGTAACACACTGGAAAACCTGCTCTAACTCTAAAGTTAATAAAATTATAAAAAGCCCTAGCTAAGCTAGTAAAAACCAAAGAAAAAATTCAGCTGCAGCGCAGCTGCTCAGCATAGCACCCACTCCTGTGGGCACCTAAAACGAACTGAAGCATTGTGGGATGCAGAAGGGGAGACTTTCAGCATAGGTGCCTGGCTCCTGCGGACCCTCCTACATCCCATCGTGGAGCTGTGTCACCGGACTGGACGAAAGAGAAATATTGTTTGAAGTGGTTCTTCAATTATATGGCTGTGTGACTAAGGCTGCTTGTTAGCGCACTGCTTGTTAGGTAAATCAAAATAACTGAGGTAGTAATTTAGTGTCCTGTGCAAAAGTACAGCTATCCCTAAATCGTGCACTGTTAGTATGCCCTGGGAACCCTTGGCTTAGTACGTCTCCCCCATAGTCTCTTTTACATGCTGGAGCCAACCAAATGGTTTTTAGATGATGGTAACCTCCAGACATTGCATGGTTCCATGTAGGAAGCGCGTTCACTACACTATGCTGGGCTTCCAACATCCATTCCTACGTAGCACACAATGGTCCAACAGACAGTGCTGGACAGCAGCTGACATCGGGCCTGATTCAGATCTGATCGCATGGCCACTAATTTGCAGCGGCCATTTCCTCCTTGTGAATTAATCTGCTCGCTGTTTGGATATGTACGGCTACAAATCTTTGCACAGCTGCGCAAATATGTCCAAAAACCCAGCATAACAGGATCGCCGTAAAATTATTTTTACCCTGGGCACAAGCCATCGCATAACCATGGACTCGGCGGTGCCATGGAAAAAGGCGTCACACATCCTCCCATAACACGCTCAGGCACACATAGCAGTTTCCCTGACACTCCTAGCGTTTTTTTCTGGCATGTCTGCGTTTTTCTTAGCAGGCCAATGAAACGTCTGATTTCCACCCCCAGATGCCTACTTCCTATCAATCACCTCGCAAATGGTGTGCATATAGAAAACATTGCAGGACTTGTCGCAGGATGGCCTTGCGCATGCGTATTACATGTCATACGTATGCGAAGTATACTGGTAATCATTATAATACCGATATTTAAATAGCGATTTTCTCCCAATGGGGCAGATGTATCAATCTCCCCTTAACGTTTGTAATCCAACGTTTCCCACTTCTCCTGGCATAACGCTCAGGAGAAGGGACAGTTTTCATCCTAATGTATTATCTTAAAGTTAGTGAGTAACGCTAATCGTTAACTCACCTTTTTTTCTGTCAGGTTTTTTTTTCCTTCTCCAAGATAACGCCTCTCTCTGGCCGCATCTCCCCCTCCTGCCCGCAGCAGCTTCCCCTGTCCCCCTGGTAGGCGGCATATAGGGGCAGATGTATTAATCTTTATTTAAAAAGAAAAAAACTTAAAGTTAAAAATCACCCCACCAGCTATTGTAGCTGGCAGGGAATCCGTGCGCCAATACGTGGAAGCCGCGGTCAGAGGGGTCCCTGCGGTGATGTGGATTAACTCGGCGGGGTCCCTGCTCCTCTCCCCCCCTTCGATCCGCCAGCATGCCGACAATAGTCTCCTGTCAGCATGCTGGCACCGGCGGCTGTTGTCCCGCTCCAGTCCCCCGTCCCCACCCCCCCCCAGCTCTCCGATCGCGCACTGTAGGGACCCCTCTGTTTTAATATACTTGTGCCGCAGGGTCCCCAAGAGAGCGGGGATGCGGCGGGAGGGTTGCCAGAAATAATATTTAAAGCACCGGGCGGGCAGATGCTGCTGTCTCTACTTGGTAGCGGAGAGCCGGAGACGCGGCGGGAGAGCTGTCACCTGTGAGAAATCACATTCAAAATACCGGGCGGCCGATGATTGGCTGAGCTCTCTTAGCTCTCAGCCAATCATCGGCCGCCCGGTATTTTGAATGTGATTTCTCACAGGTGACAGCTCTCCCGCCGCGTCTCCGGCTCTCCGCTACCAAGTAGAGACAGCAGCATCTGCCCGCCCGGTGCTTTAAATATTATTTCTGGCAACCCTCCCGCCGCATCCCCGCTCTCTTGGGGACCCTGCGGCACAAGTATATTAAAACAGAGGGGTCCCTACAGTGCGCGATCGGAGAGCTGGGGGGGGGGGGGACTGGAGCGGGACAACAGCCGCCGGTGCCAGCATGCTGACAGGAGACTATTGTCGGCATGCTGGCGGATCGAAGGGGGGGAGAGGAGCAACAAAAAAAAAACAGCCGTGGCGACTTGGAGTCTGGAGGTTGGCGGCCGGTGATACGTGCGGCTGCGGGAGACTCCGGCGGTCCACTGCTCGGGAGGGATCAGCCGGGGGGGGCGCCCCCGCCAGTCGGGGTTGACGGAGCGTGGCCCCCGCTGATAGAAAATAAAGCGGAGCAGACCAGGGCAGCCGTGCGGGAGCCTGTACCGGAGACCCCTGCAGGACAAGCGGTGTGGAGGCAGTAATGAGTGCATCTATACCGGAGCACAAGCCTGTCAGCAGGCTCAACAGCAAGGTACATGTGTCACCGCAGTAGTAAACTTGAAAAAAAAAAACAACCGGCAAAACTAAATAGATGGAATGGGGGGAGAGGTGCAGGGAAGCCGGCAGCAGCAACATGCTGTCTACTGGTGTCGGCATGGGAGGAGATGCGGCGGTGGCAGGATAGCTCCGGAAGCTATAGCGAGGGGGGGGGGGTTAAAAACCACCTAACGCCAGCCTGAGGCTGGCGAAGAGAAACAGCGGGCTTAACGTCGGGGAAGGCAATAATACATTGCCTGCGACGTAAAAGCTCATAACTTTAAGCAGGAGGACAGCGCCTGAACGTTAAGTTCAGGGCTGCCTCAGGGGGACGTTAAAAGCCCCTTTAATACATTTCCCCAAAACGTTAAAAAGTCCAATTAGTGGCGTTAAGTGCTACTTAAGCACTTAACGCTGCTTCGTACATCTGCCCCACTATGACTCAAAATGCTTATCATCCACTGTGAGAATTTGCAGATGTGTGATCAAGTCTGATGCGGGCCCATTGTCCTGCTTTCCAGCTGTGGATAATTGGGAGATGTGATTACCTAATATCTATATACAGTAGCTGTTTACTGATAACAGGGAGCTTCCCTGGCTACTCCTTACTGGTACACACGCCCTGTACCTCTGACACTTATTTGCTTCTCAATAATAAGTATATTTCTACTGGTATTTCGCCCACTTAGCCTCTGCTAATTGCTAAATTCTAGCCTACCCCGCCTCCACTCACACTCCTACTACCCAGTACCCACACTCCTCCTCTAATCTGCACACTGGATTATCGTGACTAGATCACACACCCACTAACAAAGGCCCCACCCAATTTTCCTTAGCGCACGCTCACCTCTACCAATCATTGCACAGCAGCGTGTTGCGTCATAAAGGCGCTCTCCGGCGTATCGCTGACAGAGTCGCCTTGACTGACGTCAGAGAAAGGGCAGGCACGTGATTTGAGGCTGGAACGTGACGCCAAAGAGAGGGCAAACATGTTTAGCCAGGGAAATTACGTTGGTGATAGGGCAGGCCGGAGGGGGGTTAAGGCTGGGGAACTGACGTCAGAGATAGGGCAGACGGGTGGGCTGAGGCCGGGGAAGTGACGTCAAAGAGAGGGCAGTGGGTGGAATAGAGGCAGCCAGAGCCTTCCAGAAACGGGCTGATCCTCCCAAGCAGGCTCCTGTTTATTCCGCCAGAGTGAGGTTGGTATTGCCGAGTGCTCTCGCATCTTCTATACATTTGGCGAGGTTCCTTTACGTCTAGTGCAGCATAGGAGCACATGCAATGCAGTGTGCAGCACAGTTACTCTAGTAGGTCACTCAGAACATTGTGTGTGTATGTGTTTGAGTAGTGCTGCATTGTTATTTATCTGATTAGGCTTTCCTAGCTGATGTGGAACTGCAGGTTCCAGCATGCCCCATCAGACTGTCCTCTAACATCCTGGGACTTGTAGTTCCACTCTGCAGGAGTCCCAAATATTACCAAAGCAAGATGCAGTTCTGCAGCCTGATTGTGTGCATATATGCATTGCTTTATTCATGTACAGCAGGCATGTCCAATCTATGGCCCTACAGCTGTTGTGAAACTACACATCCCAGTATGCCTTGCCATAGCTTTAGTATTCACTAATAGCAAAAATGAGGCAATGCATGATGGGACTTGTGGTTTCACAACAGCTGGAGGGCCACAGTTTGGACATGCCTGATGTACAGAGTGTATACAGCTGTGTGTCCTCTTAGCATGTGCTCATATGCATGAGCTCATCAGCAGCCGACTGGGGAAGTCTGTCGCGCCCTTGCAAGGGCTGTCTGCTCACTGTTCTGATTGCACCGCAGGCCAAGACCCCTGAATTCCTTCCAAGCAATCATCACAAGGGATGGACATCGCATCGCAATGTTTCATAACCATTAATTATTTTCTTTTGATGGTAGTACTTTTACCATTCAATGGCAGCATTATAAAAATTTTTTGATGTCGGCGGACATCAAGTCGGCGGAAGCCCAGTCATCATTTAATGGTGGGCTTCAGATGTACATCCCTAATCACCCTCACCTGCCAGGGTGCAGGGTAGTAGTACGTTTATTTATAAGGCGCCACAAAGTGTCCGCAGCGCCGTACATAGCAAACAAAAAAACAAATGACAAGGTAACGTACAAGGTGTGTTGATAAAATACAGCATAAATAGGGGTATAGCTGGTAGAACTAAAATCAGCATCAGTTCTGAAGTAGGTGTCGAAATTGTCGAGGAGACTGAAGATGAAGTAGAGGAAGAACAGGAGCACAGGTGAGGTAAATAGGTAGGTGAGGAAGGAGGACCCTACTCATAAGAGTTAACATACTAAAAGGAGGTGGGTGGACGAACGAAAAACAATAGGATAAGTAGGAACGGATGGGAACTGAGGCAGGATAGGAGGATCAAAAGAGGTTAGGAGGAGGGATAGGCTAGTCGAAAAAAGTGGGTTTTGAGGGAGAGCTTGAAGGAGGTAAGGGAATCAGAAAGCCTGATGGGTGGCGGGAGGTTGTTCCCGTGCAGGGGGGCAGCGCGAGAGAAGTCTTGGACACGGGTGCCACATTGAACAGGTTGTTCCAGCTAGTGAACACACCATCAGATAGGTGTGATTTGGCTCCCAGGTCCAGTCATTGGGCGTGCAGACTGAATAACTGAATACATTAAGCTTCAAAAGTGATAAAATTGGAGAGTGATAAACAGCCAGCCAATCAGCTCCTACTGTACCTGCCATGTCACGGGCTGTGTTTGAAAAGTGTCAGGCAGGAGCTGATTGGTTGGATGTTTATCACTCTCAATTTCATCATTTTTGAAGCTTAGTGCATCTGGCCCTTAGTAGCATATGTGGCTTTGGCACAGCTTCACATGTGTATCCATAATGCCCACTATGTTTCTGTCCGCAGCTGCATTTGTAATTTTGGTACTTGTGTATTATAGCGGCGCCCCCGATGTACATCGTACGATGAACGTATCGCATGCCATGTACCCGATGGCATGCGATGCGACGCGATTTTTACCCCCTATACGATTAAAAATCGTATAAGCACCCTAAAGGGTGCTTTTGAGCACCCTAATGGGTGCTTACAATGTTAAATGCACCCCCACGCCACCCCCCCCCAACTATAAACGTGAACCCGAAGCGTGGCGAGCGGCGGCGGTACGCGTCCTACGACCTTTTCATACCCCCACTATCCACGTCGGCGTGGAGTTGAGAATAGATTAGTGTGGCGAGCGCAGCGAGCAGACGCGGATACCTTCACGGGTAAACGTGTCCCTTCGCGGGCTTCACAGGTATCCGCGGGGCTCGCCACACTTCGGGCTCGCTGCGCTCGCCACACTAATCTGTTCTCAACTCCACGCCGACGTGGATAGTGGGGGTATGAAGAGGGGGGGGTATGAAGTGGGGGGGGGGGGGGGCGTGGGGGTGCATTTAACATTGTATGCACCCATTAGGGTGCTTAACATTGTATAAGCTCCCATTAGGGTGCTTATACATTGTTTAATCGCATCGTATGGCATTGTATGCCATGTACAATGGCATACAATTTGCAAATTTTATGCCATCGTACATTAACCAACGACATCGCGTCGCATACCATACCATCGCATGCGTTATGGTATACGATGCGATGGGCGCCGCCAAAATACACAAGTACCGTAATTTTTAATACCAGCACTACACTTTGGAGATTATTCTGGTTGACTTGCAAGGCTGCGAATTTTGCAGCCTTGTGAGTCCACCAGACGTCTCCCGCACAGGCCACCCCCACCTAGCACGCCACGATCCGCCGCAAGCATGCAAATGGATGTTTTGCATAAACATACATTCACAGCCTTGGGTGCATGGGAGAAATCATTTGATGGTTGACCATCGAATGATTTCTCTAGCGCTCGCAGATCTGAGAAACCTTTGGTGTCTCTGATCTGTGGGCACCCTGTGCGGGAAGCGGGTGGGCAGCTGACATCAGCTGCCTGCACCCGTGTCATTGGGGAGTTACAATGAGAACGCCCAGCTTTTTCATGGGAACGCCCATGAAACGCTGGGCATTCCCATGGGCAAATCCCCCGGACTGCTGCCCCACACCCCCTGGCCGCACTGTATGTGTGAGTGCCCGGCAGCACATGTGCATACATGACTATGCAGTCGCACAGGGGAGGGAGTAAACTAGAATAGGGTCCTTTGTGCAAGAGATCTGTCAGCAAAAGGTGTCTTTTCACCCTAAACACAGGTGCCTACACACCCACAACACTCGCTTGTATAGGTTCTCTTGTCTGCCCAGTTGTCACCTAGAGATGTCTATTTCATGAATACAGGCTGTGGTCTTAGGACCTTATTCAGATCCTTTCGGTCCTCTGTGCATTGGCACGGAGGACCGATGTGCATCTGCACAGGTGCGTTACTGCGCATCTGTAGACGCAGGGTGCATGCACCCATGGCAAACATTCGGTTCACCGGGTGCAAGCATCCTACAATGCGAGCGGAGGGTGGAGAAGGGTGGGGGGTGCCGGGCAGCAACATATGGGAACGCTGGGCATTCTCAGGCTAATGAGGCAGTGACGGACATGCGGGGTGCGGGCAGCTGACATCACAAGCTGACATGTCCTCGCACAGGGTGCCCTCAGTTTAGAATCACTATATAGGTGTCTCTGAACCGCGAGCGCTGGATAAATCATCCGATGGTCGGTGACCATCAAATGATTTCTCCCGGCCTGCGAATGGATGATAATGTAAATCATCCATTCGCAGCTGTGCGGTCGTGCATGTGAGGGGGGGAGGGGCGTCCGGCACTGTGCGCAGCAGGCGGCATCTGATGGCTTGGAAGGCTGTGAAATTTGCAGCCTTGTTGTGAGTCAATTAGAATAAGGTCCTTAGGCTCTGTCAAGGATGCATAAAGAGATTGTTAAATCCACAGCTTTTTTCCCACAATCCACGGCCGTTCCGACTGGAAAATTTCCGACAGAAGATTGAATACCGACTGTCAATTTGGTCGGTATTTGTGTGACTACCCCCTAAAAATGTGTGAGGAAACCGGAGTACCTGGTGGAAACCCAAGCAAGAACTGGGAGACTATACAAATGTCACACTCTTGGGGACCTGGTGGCAATTTAACCCATGACCTCAGTGCTGAGGCATTAATGCTTACCCTTATGGTGCATACATACTAGACGATATAACGTTAACGATAAGTCTGTATTGTAATAAGTCTGTACGCGCTATATTGTTAAAGTACAGCTGATAAATACGGCCAGATATCGCGATTAATGTCCGATGGTAATAATCTCGGTATCCAGTTAGCGGCTGTCTTAATTGGTGGAAATGGATCCATAATTGGGCGAAAACACAAAGCATAATGCCCGATAACAGTGGATTTAGGATGGAAAAGGACGGGTATTGAGGCTAAAAGGATAGACCAGTGGTTCCCAAAATGTGTGCCGTGGCACTCTGGGGTGCCTCGGGACACTTGCAGGGGTGCTTTGGATTGGTGGTCAAAACCAGAGATGGTGGCTGCCGATCCTGTCCCTCACCACACAACTGAATCTAACAACGACATAAAAACACAATTTAGTTCATGTAAGATTTCTAAATAAGAAACATTGGGCCTAGGGGTGTCATGAAAAAAATTCTGATACACCAGGGAGCCGTAATTACAAAAAGTTTGGGTATTTTCGCTGTCCTCAGAGATAACTGAGCTGTATGTTGCTTTCTATCCTGTATTGCTACAAGGCCAGAGACCAATTTTGTGTTGTAGCATACTCAGGGCAAGGAGCATAAACAGCTTGCCGAGGATAAAGAAGATGGTCACAAAATAAATGTGGTTAGCAAATGTTAGGAGAACATGAGCTAATATTTGTAAATCATGATTGCGATTTTTTTTTTTTTTTTTTTTTTCTTACTGAGGGTGTTGTTATATAGAGCTGTCGCTGCTCTGCAAAATTGCAGAACCCTGTGATTAGGTTATCACCACCCACCAGAGTGGAAGTCATCCCCCCCTCCGCAAGGTTGTGATTGGATTATGAAATTCATGCGGACGATCAGAATAGATGCTGGATTTTGCCAATAAATAACCCTGTGTATGCTCGCTGTGATCCATAGGCTTGCGCAGTAGTTCGTTAATCGTCCTGCTTGCGAAATCGCAGGGCTGCAATCAGGTCTGAATAACCCCCTTAGTTTCGTTCCTGCCCCCGCACTCTACATAGTTGATGACACATTCTGGATGGGGAGATCCTTTCACCAGAAGTGGAAGCATGTTCTGTCCGCTTCCTGACACGTGGCTGAATGTTTGTCACGTCCACTTCTTTATTTTTTCACACCTAAACCCCTCATGTTGATGTCCATGCCCCCTGAATGGTCTTAACAGGATGCCGGTAGTCAGAAAACCCACAGCGGCATCCCAATGGCGAGAATCCCAGCAGGGGTCCAGTAAGTATACTTACCTTGTCCCTTCTCCCCCCGTTGGTGCTTAATTCTAACCATCCCTAGCTTAACCCCCCTTCTTAGTGCCTATTCCTCCCTCCCACACTCTATCCCACCCCTAGTTCCCGAACCCCGCCCCCCTCCCATCCTGCCATGGCATCTTTATGAACAGGATGCTGGTAGTCTGCATCTCCAACAATGTTGGGACTCCCGCGTCGCTCTACTGGTTGTGAGTTGGGATGCCGACATCTGTATTTTCACTGCCGGCATCCCGACAGCCTGGATGTTAATCACGGGGCTGGTATCGGCAAATCTGCTGTCTGATATTCTAGAGAGGAAAGCCAACCTGGTTTTGTCTATTTAATGATTGCCCCTTTAAAATATAGGGCAGAGTTCAGCATGAAACCACTGATGCCTGAATTAGGCAGCCTGTATATTTTCAGAAGCTCTGAAATTTGATTGCTCTGTTTATTATATGAAGGTTGTGTGTGGTTGTTTTTTTTTTTTTAACAAACATTTTTATTTTCAAATTATTTGCTCAATGTCTTTTTTTTTTTTTTCTCTCTCCCAGCAGATTCCTTAGCCACTGGCAAGATGGTAGATTACAGTGTGTGGGATCACATTGAAGTGTCAGATGATGAAGATGACACTCATCCCAACATCGATACCGCCAGTCTGTTCCGATGGCGCCACCAGGTAACGTACTTTTTACTTTTCTATATATTTTATTTTTTACCATTGTGCTAAAGCCGCACTTTGTACGTGATGCAGCGCATGATTAGCGATTGTGAAAGCACAAAGGTTTTATTTTTTTTTTTTTTAATATATAATCAATTTATTGAATCCTTTACTTTTTTATTTTTTTTTATTTATATCATAAGTGTCATGCATTTGAAGATATTGGTAAAAGTAGGGCCAATATCCAGGTAGGAAATACCATTACTGAAATAAAAAGTCTAACCCCACAAACTCTTAAGTGACATCAACATGAAAATGACTTGCAGAATTACCAAAGAACAATAAAATAGATGGGGTAAATAAAGGCATATACTGTACATTGGTTTTGGAGAGGGTGGGGTGGGCACGTCATTGGGTTAATCAACAATAAACCATTAACTCTGTATCCTGAGATTGTGTGTACAACAAATTTTCAATAAATGCTCCTGCTATAAACAATATACAGGGGATTTATTCGCTAAATGAGTGACCGGGAGTCCAGCTATGGCGGATGGGTGCAGGTATTGTAGGTCAGCCATGAGCCACTGCAAGTTTAACAGCAGGAGAGGCTGGAGTCTTAGGAGAGGTGCTCAGTCTGAGGCAGCAGGTGCTGTGATCAGGCCGGTGTGTGCTGGTGTTTCCGCTTATGTGCTTGTGAGGTGGGTATGAGACTCTGGTAGTGGGTGCCTTTGTGGACAGGGAGGCAGCTGAGTCCTTAACATGTACTTGAAAGTACCCCGCAAACAAAATTACAACGGCACATGCAGCTGCTTACACCGTTGAATTGGGCCCATTGCTCCTTAGTGATTTCGCCGGTTCCTAAGCGATGGGCTACATTCGCAAGAGTCAAATGCCTGTCTCTGCTTGCCTACACCTGTTTTGTTTTTGAGTATGGTTTCCTACATCATAGGTATGGGGTGTGAGCGTCTATCCAAAAAGTAATAAAAGAAATTAACTGACCCAACTCATAGTAATGTTTAATAAATATATAGGACTATTATTCTTCTGGACAGTGTTCATTAGAGGAGCAGGTGAAGGGGACAGTTTATGAGATCACTGAGCTGTCCATGAACGCTGGTTGGGCGGGGTTATATTGATGGGAGAGATCAGTATTGGGTTGTGTGTGCTCATCATTACAGTAGATGTATCTGCAGTTTATACAGATAGCTGGTATCATTGATAGCCAAGAAGGTATAAAACACAGGCATAAAGATTTATAGAGCAATGACCGTGTGGGAGCTGTATAATCATGCAGAGCGGGATACAGAATGGTGATGTAATGTCTGCGCGGCAGACGAAGGCGACCTTGGAGTTGGTGTCTGTTGATACGAAGGTCAACAAGCAGTGTAGGATAGAAGCAGGAGAAGTCAGTAGACTGCTGGATTTTGGAACACCGGTGACTTGGTTCTGTAGGCTTCTTTCTGAGATCAGTTTTTGTTTCATAAACTGTGTAATAACCAACAACCTGGACCCAAAATAATCTGTCACTATGAAGGACCACAAAATCAGAGATTTGAAATCAGAATCAGGAAGGTGAAATACACGGTCAGTTATATGCTGGCTCACCCAATCCTCTGCAGCCAGCCTGCAACTACAGGCATGAGGTAACTAAGCTGCTGACGTGAGTCTCTCTGGTGTTAGTAGCCCCGCCACTGTTTAAATGAACCGATTCCTGTCATGCAAGCGAAGAATCCCCGTCACGGTGGACAGATTTCATTATAAACACTTCAGCTACTTAATGCGGCATCTTCAGCCCAGCAGTGCACAGTTTCTGATATCCGTATACATGTCAAAGAGTGGCTTCACTTGTTCTTTATTCTGCTCATTATTATCAGAAATATTTAATTCATAGTAAAATATATGAGGGCGAACTAATCCCCCTAGAGTTTTTAGAATTAAAGGACTGAGGGGGAGATTTATTGTCGCCAGGAGAGTGAGAAACTACCAACCACTCGGCTCCAGTCAGAGACCGTGGGGCTGATTTAACAACAAGTGATATTCTTCTGATCACTTCTTACAAATAGTTAATGGTGCTCCAGCCAATCAGCAACTGCCATTTTTTCTAACACATGACAGCTAGGAACTGATTGGCTGGAGATCCATTTATCATTTTATAAGGAGTGATAACAAAAATATCACTTGTTATATCTGCCCCTATGGCCCTTATTCTGTTCACTCGCAAAGGCAAATTCCTTCTGAAATGGAAAAAAACATGTGCACTGCAGAGGGGCAGATGTCAAATGTGCAGAGAGAATTAGATTTGGGTGAGTTATTCTGTTTCTGTGCAGGGTAAATACTGACTGCTTTATGTTTACACTGCAATATAGATCTCTTTGAAGTAAAACCACACCCAAATCTAACTCTCTGCACATGTTACATCTGCCCCACCTGCAGTGCACATTTAATCCATTAAAGAGTGATTGTGCCTTTCCGAGTGAACCAGAATAAGGGCCTATGTATGGAAAAGAAGAGATTATCGGTTGATACTTTGGGGGATATTCAATGCGGGGGTCACGGCAGTCGAGCTTGCTCGACCTCCGTGACCCAGTCCTGTTCTGGGTCAGCTCAACCGAGGACAAGCAGGCGGGATTCAATGTTCCGCTTGCAGCAGAACAAGAATGGGGCGTGGCCGGGAAGTGACGAGCTGCAGCCGGCAGCTCGTCACTTCCCGGCCATTCTCTGCAGAACGAGCCCGACCGCTTGTGATGTTGGGCTCGTTCTGCCGAGATGCCCTGCTCAATGCTGTCGGAAGACAGCATTGATTAGGGCCCAGCGGGCATCTCCCCGACGGGGAGATGCTCGCCGGTGATTGAATATCCCCCTTTAGCTCTCTCTCTTCTTATCTATTTCCAAACTTTGATAAAACTCCTAGCAAATCTCAAATCACATAGGGGATAAAGGTACACAAAATGTTAATCCTCTTTATAGAGGTAATTGTGAATGTTTTTTTTTCCTTGGAGGACCAACCATAATCACGGTTACTAGTGTTCATTCTTGAACCCGGCACCTTTCAAACCCAGTGCAGTTCCTCTTTCCTGCCTGTGGTGTCGCCGTCTGCTGTGATGCTTCTAGAACAGACTGGTCTGTATTTCCCGTGTTGAGATACAGACCAGAAGCACAAAGCAGAGTGACACCCCAGGCAGGGGAGAGGAACTGCGCGGGTTTTGAACACTGCAGGGTGCTAGAATGGACACTAGTTACCACCCCGCCAGTAGCTGGAATGTTGTATTGTAGGAATATTGGCTTATGACCGGTGGGGTAGCAATATTGGCTTATGACCGGCGCTATCTCTCTGTGCCCTGTTACTTACAGGCGCGTGTAGAGCGGATGGAGCAGTATGAAAAGGAGAAAGATGAGCTGCAGAAGGGGGAGAATGAGTGCAAGAAGAAGCTAGCCGACTGTCAGAAGAAGCTGAAGGAGATGGAGATCCAGGAAAGTGCCAAGGCCGAAGCTGAGAGGCTGAAACGGGAGATGGAGCAGCTGAAGAAGGAGGAGAAGAACTGGCGGAAGAAGGAAGAGGATCTGAAGAAAAAAGAGAAGACCATGCCGTGGAATGTGGATACCCTCTGCAAAGAGGGGTTCAGCAAGGTATGTTACTGGTCTGTCGGTGGCCTAGGGTGTGCCTCTCACTAACACGCATGGCTTACCCTGGTGACTGGTTACACTGTCCTCACTTTGATGCATGCAGACTGCTATCATTTGTTTTTTGTTTCGTTAGCTATTTTTAATATGTTTCAGTTAAACTGAAATCAATACAAATACGTAGATATTTTGGAAATGCCATTTGAGGTGAATGTTGTGAATCGCGTGCATGAAAGTGGCCTTTATCTTGATTCCTGTTTCCTGGGCAGTACTCCTACACGGCGGCTTCATTCATGCGTATTTTAAGAGAGAAATACGCTCATCGCGGCCGAGTCACCCGGGACCAGGCGTGCTGACAGGGGATCACACAGATAGTTGGAGGTGCTACCTACTGGTTTAAAATACTAAATGACCAGAGCAAAAGATGCCAAGAAAAAACCTTTACTCAATGTACTCTTCCTTTCCCAAACAAAGTTAGTGTTCACATGAATGCTTTATTAACAAATAGAATTAAAAATCACCTTAAATCTGATACCAAATGTCATATTGTGCACTTTTAGAGCTGAAAACAACTAGATCAGGCAAAACTGTGGCCCTCCAGCTGTTATGAAACTACACATCCCAGCATGCCTTGCCATAGTTTCAGCATTCCCTAATAGCAAAAATGGCAAGGCCTGATGTAGTTTAACAACAGCTGGAGGGCCATAGTTTGGCCTGGCCTGAACTAGATACATTTCTTGCCACTGAGACTACTAGACATGACAACATACATACAAATGATACATTTGTTTCTACTATTAGATACTACAGAATCCCAAATAAAAACCCTTTCTCTCTGTACAGTGCATAAATGTAGAATGCTGAGAATATAATAGCCATACAGCATATCACTATTTTGGAGAATAAGTTTATATTATTATTATTCTTGTGTATATTCTAATGAATACAATATATAGGAAAGCTGTGCAGCAGCAATATTCAAGGGCTCATTGTCATAACCTAGAAACACTGGAAGCACATTTGAACTGTAAATATACATATGATCACCATATGTACACATTGATAAATAACATTTACTATAAGGAAGAGATCAATCCAAAGGAACCCTAATACTGCTTTCACATTGCCTAAACATTTAAGACCCGGTATTTAGAAACTGTGTTTAAAACGGGTTTGAGCCACTAAACCCCTTTCACATTGCAGGTGAAAGCCGGTATATTACCGTTTTAAACCCCTTTCACACCACACATAAATACCGGGTCTCAAGCAGGTTTGCAGTGTGAAAGCAGGACAGACAGTAGCTATAAGACAGCGCAGTGCATATTTAATGAGCAGGTCCTGCTCATTACATATGCGCATGTGTAATGATCGGGTCCCGCTCATTAAATATTCACTGCGCTGATAACCAGCTCACTGCTGCCTGAGTCCTAAATACCGGTTCAGAGCCGTTCACACTGCATAAAAACATCTCTGAATCATGTAGGACTTTGCTTTTTACCCGTTTGCAAGTACCGGTCATTTGTAACCGGTAAATGCAGACTGGCGCTGTCACACTGCAGCTCTAACCGTTTTAAAAGGCTAAAAAATTGGCAATATACCGGTTAAGAGCTACAGTGTGACACAATAAAGCAGTAGAAGGAGTAGGTTTTAAATCTTTATTTATTGCATAAATTTTTTGTTCTACTCACTTTATTACACTTGATTTTAGATTTACATAATTCGCTTTCTGTATTTCCAATATAGGACCTGGATAAACAATATGAGGTACTAATGCGTACCCGTGTAATATAGGACATTGATAGATAAACAATATGAGGTACTAATGTGTACCCGTGTGATATAGGACATTTGGTATCAGACTTAAGGTTATTTTTAATTGTATTTGGTAATAAAGCATTCGTAACTTTGCGGAAGGAAGAGTGCATCTGAGTAAACTGGTTTTATTGTTTTTTTTTTTGCTCTGATCATTTAGGTTACACTTGATTGTGTGACATTTGTCCATGTGTGTTAGATTGGGTCTGACCTGTGTAGTAAGTGATACATCTGTGACCTTTTTACGTGTTTAAAACTGATTCCTGTGCATTGGAATGGCAGCGTAGTGTCCCTGGTACGCTGTGAATGGTGTTTCGCTGCCTCTGCGGCGGCTTAGTCCTGCTGTATGGAGTATAGATGTTAGCTGCGTGAAATTTCACGTATGCTGGGCAGCCCCTCCTTCCACATAGAGCATGGTACTGAGGTCACGTATGCTGGGCAGCCCCTCCTTCCACATAGAGCATGGTACTGAGGTCATGTATGCTGCGTACCTCTCTATTAACATGTATTGTGTTACTGTGGCGTGTGCTATGCTGTGCAGTTCTCTATGCTTGTGAAACATGTTACTGTGTGCTGGGCAGCTCTCCGTCTACATGTAGTGTGTTATTGTGGTCTCCTGTGTGCTGGCCAGCTCTCCGTCTACATGTAGTGTGTTATTGTGGTCTCCTGTGTGCTGGCCAGCTCTCCGTCTACATGTAGTGTGTTATTGTGGTCTCCTGTGTGCTGGCCAGCTCTCCGTCCACATGTAACGGTTTACTTTGTCTCCTGTGTGCTGGGCAGCGCTCCATCCACATGTAGCGTGTTACTGTGGTCTGTGTGCTGGGCAGCTCTCCATCCACATGTAGCGTGTTACTGTGGTCTGTGTGCTGGGCAGCTCTCCATCCACATGTAGTTTGTTACTGTGGTCTGTGTGCTGGGCAGCGCTCCATCCACATGTAGCGTGTTACTGTGGTCTCCTGTGGGCTGGCCAGCTCTCTGTCTATATGTAACGCGTCATTGTGGTCTCCTGTGGGCTGGCCAGCTCTCTGTCTATATGTAACGTGTTACTGTGGTCTCCTGTGGGCTGGGCAGCTCTCCGTCCACATGTAGCGTGTTACTGTGGTCTCCTGTGGGCTGGGCAGCTCTCCGTCCACATGTAGCGTGTTACTGTGGTCTCCTGTGGGCTGGGCAGCTCTCCGTCCACATGTAGCGTGTTACTGTGGTCTCCTGTGGGCTGGGCGGCTCTCCGTCCACATGTAGCGTGTTACTGTGGTCTCCTGTGGGCTGGGTAGCTCTCTGTCCACATGTAGCGTGTTACTGTGGTCTGTGTGCTGGGCAGCGCTCCGTCCACATGTAGCGTGTTACTGTGGTCTGTAAACCCCACTTTGTTTGTTCCTACAGAGCGTTTTCAATGTAAAACCGGAGACGACAGAAGAGTCCGAGGAACAAAAAGAGCAAAAACACAAAACCTTTGTAGAAAAGAACCTGAAGCAGCTAAAGCACTTCGGTAAGTGGCCATTCCCAGATCACACATTGTAAATAAGAATTGCAGCCAATAATATAGTTTTGGGTACCAACAGTATTCTTCTTTTTGTTGGGATCCGCCTGGTCCCCGATAACTGCAATAGTCCCGAGCTGAACCTTGCACCTGGATGGAGGGATCTCATCACCTGGTCGGCCTGTGTATATTGGGCAGACCGTGAAAGTACCATGGGAAAGACCCTGGTGAATAGAATTCCACCACAAATGGAAATCTATTCTCAAAGGTGGAATAATGAGAAATCAGTTCACCGTATTGTATATTTTTGTCCTTGGAGTAAGGACCTTAATCATTCCGCATGTAGTGGGGGCCATTTTATTATGTAGGTGGAAGCCGGCTCATAAGAGGCGCATGTGCGGTGATTTATGGATGAGACTATAACCTCTCTCCCTAGCTGGGCTTTGTGGTATATTGTATGACATACATCATGCTTTCTGCTATTTCCCACTACAAGGAATGTTGCACCGCTGGGAGGACAGCCAGAAATACCTGTCCGATAACCCCCATCTGGTGTGTGAGGAAACTGCCAACTACCTGGTCATCTGGTGCATTGATCTGGAGGTAGAAGAGGTGAGCATTGTGCACTTGTTGTTGCTGAGTTCTCTTTATTACAAGCATGACTGGGGTGTGGTAGGAAGCGTGTTACTACAGGTCTGGCTATCTGGAGCAGGTTGTCAGGTCATGGGTTCTTAATCCCAGTCCTCAGGTACCCAGAACAGGTCATGTTGTGTGGCTTTCTTTCGTCATTCACAGGTAATTTTTTAATCTATTTTGATGGATCCGTTATTACCTCACCTCACATGTCACTTTCAAATATAGCTGACTCGTTTGATAAAGCTATCTTTAGTGAAATGCGTCAGTATCCAGCCTGGTACTAGGGGACTTTGTTTGCAAGCGATGCCATAACAGCCATGCCATCAAGCATTTGCGGACTAACAAGGGACTCAAAACAATTATTCTCTAGTGGAAACGTGACTCTGTTATTTCCAACCACGCTAAACGAGACCAAGACCCATAACTCCGTAAGGCGTTGGTAATTATCATTTCTCCCTACACTGAGGTTAAGCTGCCTCGTCCCTAGGCACTATAGGAACGGACACTATATTTGAAAGTGTTGGGCTGAATATTTTACTGATCATTCGATAATATGCAATTGGATTGATTTTTTTTTTCTAAATTGTCTTTTACTTAGATCTATGTATGTTTGTATATGTTAAGTACAACTTTTATTATATAAATAATTTGAGAAGTCAATCCAATCTTAGTTTTTAAACCTTGTTTTTTCTTTGGTAGCGCTGCATTCCCCAATTTCTTGTATTGATATACATATCTGACTAACCATTTTTTTAAGCAGCTGCTAGAATTGGACTCCACAGCTGGTGTTGGTGCGCCTCATCCTGTGTTTCCCTTTTCGGGAACCACTACACTTTTATGGGTTTTGAAAGCTGCAGGGTTCTAGAATGAACATTAGATAAAAGATAGGTTATTCTCTAGTTTTAACCTCAGAACGATGACTTCAGGAGCAAGAACGAGTTCCAGCCTGTCCTCAACGCGTTTTGTCTCATATGCTATTGTTAGCTAGACTTCATCAGGAGGATACACAGTCACATTAGTTAAGACTGGGTACCATGGTCACAAACACTCTTGTTTCAGTGGTGCTTGTTAAGTGGCCATACATCTACAGATCGACTGTCAGATCTGGCTGGTTGGAACAAAAACCTGGTGATATCTGAATGATATCAATTGGTCAACGGTCATTTGCTCTCATCCATTACCAGGATTTTGTTCCAACCAGCCCAATCTGACAATCGATCCGTAGATGTATGGGGACCATTACTCCTCTGGTGTACTTGCAGCTAGTGTTTCCCGGTGTAGCGTAATGTGTGTAGTATAACATGTATGTCTTGTGGTTTGCACAATTGATCATGTTATTTATATGAGCACAGAATTTTGATGAAGCAATTGAATGATTACATTCAACAAGGAGATTTATTTAAAAATCTGGATTTAATTGCAATTATGCTTGATTGTGTGTAAAGTGTATAGAAGTGCTGCAATAAGCACCCTTTGACAAACCTGCGCCCTTTTATACTGGCTGCTAAATAACCGGACAAGGCTTGAGGCCTAATTCAGACCTGAAGGCACAGCTGCGAATTCACAGGCTGGGCGATTATCGATAGAGTGCGTATGGCCCATTGTACGCATTTACGAGGCCAACCTGCGATAGAATGCTGCAACTTTTTTGATCACTGGCCGTATGCAGTCGATTGGCAGGAAGCCGATGGGGAAAATGCAGGTGTGCCCAGGCGTTTGAGGGGAAGTCGTGTGACATCCGCTCTGGTCCCGATCAGCCTGTTTCTATCGCAGCTGCCAAGTAAGTCCTGGGGTATGCGCAGACTGCACACAGTGGATAAATCGTTCATGGTGAGCGGTTTGCGAATGGATTTGCAGCTTCTCGCTGATCCAGCTAACTTTCCCAAGCCGTGCTAAGCAAACTGCAGCCCAGCGATCAGATCTGAATTAGGCCCTTGGTCTCTGCTACAGTGCGGTTTATATTGTTCTCCGATGCATGAGAGTTGGAAGGCGGAATTGTACCGGTATCGCATGGCCAGTTTACACCCGTGCTAAGTGCCAGAATTGCCGCTGACTGTACAGTGTGTGCCCCGCGCTGATTATGTCAGTGAGGACTTATTCTCTGTCTCTGTTTGCTTGCTGTAGAAACACGCCCTGATGGAGCAAGTCGCCCACCAGACCATCGTCATGCAGTTTATTCTGGAGCTGGCCAAAAGCCTGAAGGTTGATCCCAGGGCCTGTTTCCGCCAGTTCTTCACGAAGATTAAGGTTAGTGGCGGGCTGCCAATGTCAGCCGTTTCTTAGTGTAATGCTCTGACATTGTGTCCTGCCTACAATCCTATATAACACGTGGACATGCAGCACATGGGGGAGGGCGGATACGGAACGTCATACAAATAATTGTACACAGTGGAAGATTACACTGAATTTATTTTTCTACAATAATTATAAAAGCATAAACGGGTCAATGACAATTAAATGGGTCTGGAGCTCACAGACCATGTCCAGGTAGACTGTCAATACTATAAAGTCGACATGCATGAGGTCTCCATTGACAAGCAATCAACATGGAAAAGGTTGACACATGAGAATGAAAAAAACATTGACTGCTGCCGTGGTGTTACTCTTGGTTTACTGTGTGCTGCTACCAATGACAGCTGCCGTGGCGTTACTCTTGGTGTACTGTGTGCTGCTACCAATGACAGCTGCTGTGGCGTTACACTTGGTGTACTGTGTGCTTGTACCAATGACAGCTGCTGTGGCGTTACACTTGGTGTACGGTGTGCTGCTACCAATGACAGCTGCCGTGGCGTTACTCTTGGTGTACTGTGTGCTGCTACCAACGACGGCTGCCGTGGCCTTACACCTGGTGGATTGTGTTGTGCTATCTGCCATGGCATATTTTGTCTTCATCAGGAAGGATGTTTGGGGCAGCGGGGGGAGAGTAACGGCAGTTTCTGTGTGGAATAACAGTTTCTTCACTGTCAGAACATCCAACGAACAATTTAAAACTTGCATGTAATGGATTGAACACGGGAATTATGCAGTGGTGACCCTTTGAAATGGAAATCAATAATATTTTTTTTTATTTGATGTATAATTATGCGAGAAAATAACTTAAGCCTAAAAGCTAATTGAATGGCAAGTTACCCAACTGAAAGCTAAAACGAATACACTAGAAAAAGCAATTACATTGCAGTATCATTAAAATGAGCAATTAACAAAATTTACTTTAGTCCAGTAAACTGCACATTTCCATAGCACAGAATAAAGGGAAATGCATATCTTAATGGGAATTAGCAAACAGGCTTTTAATGAGAAGTTTTAATCATTAAACCAGGAGAGAGAGTACAACAAACAAAAATGAACACTTCAAATGATTTAGCATTTAAGAAAAAAGAATACTTGCCTGCAAGAATGCCTGTAGCGGGCTCGCGCAACGAGGCCCCTTGCAGGCTTGCGCTCTCCACACGGCAGGTACGACGGCTGGCTTAGCTGGCCACAAGGTTCTGTTCCACCTCTACGGGGATCATGGAACACCACAAGGGAGAATAGGCCCTGTGCGCCAGAATTTCAGCAGGCGGTAATGTCGGCAGTCGGGATCTGACCGCTGGGGTCCTGACTGTCTGCATATTAACTACATCACATTTTAAATTTAATCTGAGGACTGCTCATTGTATCTTGAGATTAACCAGCCATTTTAACCAGGGAGATTTGTAAAAACAAAAACAACAAAATGTTAGTACATAAGGCATCTAAGCAACAGCCGGAGGGTGGTTTGTACAATGACTCTGGACCATGACTTTCGCATCTTCTCTGTGCCCCAGTTATGGCAGCCTCTACGTTCGAGTCTCTCCTCACCAAGTTAGATTTTTTTTTAAACCTTATATTGACATACGTCCTCCTAGCCCTGCCGTCTCGGACCTTCAGCAGATCCCTTGATTTTGGGACGCGGCTGTTTTACATCTATGGTAGGAAATAACATTGGCAAAATAACAGGTGGCAGAGATCAGGCATATCTGGTTTGGCTGTATCACCCCTGTTTGTTACCTTATCTGGTGCATCCACTGGTCTGTTTCAACTGTGGTGAGCATCTTAGCGGCACTGGATTTTCCAGTGTCTATCCTGATTGTGGTGGAGTGCTAGCCTCCACCATTTCTAGCGTGTTCAGTGCTGCTACCTATAATCCATTGCACACTTTACACATCGCCATGGCATCTCCTATTCAACATATACTGGATGCAATTTCTGATTCCTCCGCCAGACTCTTGTCGCTGTTGGATGGGGTGCTGGGAGGTACCCCATCTTCTCTGCTTACTCCTGAGAATAAAAGTACAGTGGATGATTCTCCTGTATCCGGTGCCTTATTGATCCTCTCTGACCATACCCCGGACTTCAGTTTGACCATGTGTGCCTCTGAGACAATTGTGGACACTTATTGTACCATCTCTGCGCCTACTTTTAGAAGCACTGATTTTCATCGATTACCATTATTGCTTTGCTTAGACATGATAATACCCTGGTTGCTGCACATTCCTAGTAGTAATATCATGTGTATATGCTCTGGTCCCTCTCCTGTCTTTAATATATTTGCTACACTTTTCCAAGAGACCGAGAAATGGCCTGATTGAGGTCTCCTGACAAGATTTACCTGTACTTTGCTATTCTGTTTATTTTTCCTTTACATATGGTTTTCCTCTACTGTTATACTTGTCATATCCTGTATGTTGCTCTATATGTGTTGCAGTGCTAGATTTAGAGGAAAGAGATGGTATGTCTCCTCCTTCTTTAAGGTCCTGTTCTAATAGCCCTCAGTATATCCTCATTGAATATCATATATGTTGGGATAGGGGGATAGTTATTAGGTTAGTGAGCGTAGGGTAGTGGGAGGGTTGTTAGGTTTAGGGCTTCAGGTATTCCCAGGTTGGGGGTGGGACATACAGCGTGGGGGGTTATTGGGGGGTTGATTTGGGTCTTATGGGGTTTTGTCTTTATTAATATTAAGATGGGTTGTTCGGGTTTATTATAATTTGCTTTTGGACAGTGGTGTTTTCCTAACCAATTACTCTATACTGCAGGTTGGTGGTGTGTAGTGCACATTATACTGTATGTCTTTATATTCGTGTATCTTCCTATTCATCCGCTTCTGATAACTCGGATGGCGCCTCCGGGTTTTTGAAGGATTGTATATTTGTATATATCCTGGGCGGTGATGGGTATATAAATCTTGACAGTATTATACGAGCTTACATGTGTCACATGCCTAGGTATTTACGCAATACTCCAGATATTGTATACTGACAGTAGCATCACAATATATCAGTATTTGTACAGTCTGTGCTACAGTTTTTTTTTTTTTTTTTTTTCTGTTGCTTGTCTTTTTGCAAAATCAATAAAAAATACTTAATAAAAAAAAAAAATAACCTTATATTGAAAATTGTTGACCAAATTCTGAACAAATGAACGTGGCCAGAACACGGATTTTTAAAATCTAAAAATTACAATTGCAGATTTAATAAACTCATCTTAAGTGGTTAACTGTGACTGTTGGGATGTTCCGACAGTTGGAATCGTGGATTGAATACCCCCTGTAATGTCCTAGTCACCCCAAACTGTCGCGTTGTGTGGTAACCTGACCATTGCTGTACATACAGGGAGCGTGAGATCCCGCCTCTCTGCACACGTGTGGGGAGGAAACACTGGCTGGCACTTCATACTGCCAACAGAAGTTGTTATTTGACCTACAGTGATGTGCAGAGCTGAGCATTCTATGTCTATGGCCTGTTATCATGATCAAAATAATTGTATAATGATGAGCTCGAACAGATCTAAATTAAAACTTTTGTATATATGACCACAGGGGACAGTTCTATGTATTGTATGTTTGGTCTGGCGAGTTATGACGGTCAGGTGTATTAGACGTATAATATATAATCTTCTGGCCCTGTCCTCCTCCAGACTGCCGACCAACAGTACATGGATGCTTTCAACGATGAGCTGGAATCTTTCAAGGGCAGAGTGAGGGAACGAGCCAAAGTTCGGATAGAAAAGGCCTTGAAAGAGTACGAGGAAGAGGAACGGAAGAAGAGACTGGGTCCCGGAGGACTGGATCCTGTGGAGGTGTATGAGACTCTCCCATCTGTGAGTAACAACATCGCACACTGTTCTTGTTTCCTGACCCAGTCTGCGATGATCAGCAATAACGTCATGTAATGCATATGTTGTGATAGACTTATAAGGCATTTGCTGTGGTGGTTTATGTACAGTATAGGCAGCCAATTTGTAGCTGGAGTCAGAGTCTATGAGGAAGGGGGACCGACAGCTGGAATTCTGATGGACATTAGTTTGACATTGGAACCCCGACAGTCGGGATCCTGACTAACAGGGGGTATCCTTCCATGTGGGGGTCCACGACCCCTATAGAGGTAGAAAAGAACCTGTGGCGAGCCACCGAGTCCTTAGGGTGGCAAGCACAGTGAGCCCGCAAGGGGCTTTGTGGCACTCGCCCCCCTGTCGGAGTCCCGGCAGTCGGGAGTCCAATATCGGACTAATGACCGTTGGAATCCCGGCTGTCTGAGCGTCATACCACACCTGTGGAGGCAGCCTGGCCTATCAGGGAATTAGGAACAGGAGCGTAGGTAACGCAGACGTTTCCTGAATAAAATGTATAACCGTGCTTATATTCATGGGAACTAGTTCTCCAGCACAACGTATAAAATGTGACGGTATTTCATAGCTATATAATATACAGAACTAACTGAAACAATGATGGAACATGTCAATTAGGTAGTTCAAGGAACTGCTTTACCTAGAACACAACACAAATTAACAACTCCTATTAAAATATAATGTGATCTTCAATATGTATTGTACACTCACACCACTCCCACTTACAGTATACACCCTCACCCCTTTCCTGCTATCATAGATGTAACTAACCGGTGAAATGCAGTTCGCTAATTGTGCAGCCTGCAAGGGTAAAGATTGATTTGTGAAATACATCTGTCTAAAAACTGCCTGCCAGAAACGGAAGCCCCATATAGACAGGGCGACCGGTGCAGGGAGCTGGGCGACGTGCTTCAGCACACATCGCTGCACACCCACGATACACCCGCAATGTGCGCTGAGCGATACGTGCTATGACTAGATTCTGACTGTGATAGCGCATCGCCGTTGCTGGGGATCAATCCGTGCTTCATTTCTAAGTGATCTAGTTAGCTAGCTTAGAAATCCCCCCCATAAGAAACAGTCTTGTTGCTATTCCACAGACCACTTCATAAGGACTGGCACTCATTGGAAAGATCTGTTACATAGAAATAAGATCTGTACTCCTTTCACACCAAAAACTAGGTCTACTGTTCCAGTGTGTCACAGACCCCTTTCTTCCCGGGCCGACACCATTTACGCTACACATACAGATGGAGCCGCAGTTGTTTATCTCGCCGGCACACCAGAGCTTTCCGTCTTGGCGCTGCACACGGCGTGCCGGCGGGATCAATAAACCGGCCTCCATCTGTAGGTGTTTAGTATTGCCGGTTCTGCCAGTGCTTGGTTGTTGTCGCCCTATGCTGAGCGGTACTTGGCCAGATGGTCCAGGTTACCTGATCACACTGCCCCTTATCCTAGGTGTTTCCCATGTCCAGCCCCACAAGATACCTAGGTTGGATTCCCAAGTCACTGGACCCGCATATTTTTTCTAAAACATTTAAAAGTTGGAAATATTCGTGGCCTTCGGCTTCTATTGATATACTGAACATTGTTTACTTTCTGAGAGAATGGAAACCTCCATAATTCTCTCCATTCCGTCTTTTTTCCTTAGGAATTACAGAAATGTTTTGATTCAAAAGACATCCAGATGTTGCAGGACACCATTAGCAAAATGGAGCCAAATGTAAGTTTAGCAATCTTTGATATTGCGGACAATTGGGCTGTAGTAACAATGGGTACAGAGAATACATACGGATGAGAGGTTGTGGGGATGCCGGCGTTCCGAATACAGATGCCGGTATCCTGATGGAGGGAATCCTGAAACAATAATTGGTATACAGTAGGAGGTTCTTTTAATTTAAGTCTAATTTTGCAGATTTGCATTAATGTTTTTCTACTTGACAAGACAATCATTTATTAGATGAATCATTCATATTAGATATCGATGTTTCCTAAAATCGGTTCTTGCCTCTTGTGAGGGCTCGGTATGAGATTGGTTTTATTTCAATGTTATCCACTAGATGGCCCCTCAGAACCATACATGCCAGAGTCAGGTTGGTTTACATCAACAAACTCCTTCTTTATTGGACAAAACCATGTGCGCTGCAGGTGGGGCTGGAGTAACAGGAGCAGAGAGAGTTAGATTTGGATGGGGGTGTTTAAATTGAAATCTAAATTGCAGTGTAAAAATAAAGTAGCCAGTATTTACCCTGCACAGAAACCAAATAACAACCAAATCTAACTCTCTCTATACATCTGCTCCACCTGCAGTGCACATGGTTTTGTCTATTAAAGAAGGAGTTTGGTTTTGCAAACCAACCTGAATAACCCCCAATGTGAGATGGACGACATGTTCTGAATGTTTCTCTGGCATCTAATGATCTTGTCTCCCATTTATTTGAGAGCTTTTTTCAATTTGTCATTTTAATGCATGTATTGTAATATATGTGCATTTCTTCTTCTATTTCGTAGGAGGCCAGGTTCTATATGAAGCAATGCATTGACTCAGGACTTTGGGTCCCAAACTCCAAAGGAGATGGTCCTGATCTGGAGGCTCCAGATGCAGAACCGGTGTACGAAGAGGCCCAGAATGCATCATCTTAAGTCTGAACGTGGGAAGAAAAACAGCATCTCTCCATGCCGCTCTCAGTCCGGTGCAATGAATAGATTTGGCTCCTCAGCGCTCTAGATCACCATCCATTATAACCCGTAAGGGGTGCAGCAATCATGATTAGCCTCCCTGCAGATCAAGGAACCAATAAACAGACTGAGGGGAAAAATATTCAAGCGCACCAAAGAAAAAACAAACAAACAAACAAAAAAAACACACATTTGTGATACTGAGAACACACAATATGAGCGTTTAGCACTGAGATTCTGGTATTGCTTCGACTCCCAAACTTCGCGGTTTATGGTGGAGAGAGGATTTTAAAGCTTTTTTTTTTTTTTTTTTACCCCTCAGGGCTACATGGGTTAATCAGCGTGAAAAGACGAAATCCCTATAGCACAGAAGCATGCAGGTCAGGAGGAATAATGTTAGTGCGTCGTGCCTATGCAGAGTACCGACACCCGTATAGCACCAGTCTTGCGTCCCGTGTGGCTGTGAATCTTTTCTTTGTTATGCTTTCATGTTAATACTGTAGCAATGAGAAGAACATAAAATCACGTTTTTTCATTACTAGAGTGGGTTGTATTTTTATAAAAATTATTTTTACCGTCAGTAGTGCCATCACCTCCGCTTCCAGTGATCGAATACAGAACAAGTTCATTCATTTTGAAGAGTTGGGTTGTTGCAACAGTGGGTGTTATGGGATCTCTATGGCAGCCAGTTGTTGTTTTACTTGGATCATTTTCAATACTGCCACTAGTTCAGTGTTACACATTGCAGCGGTGTCAGGTTGTGAAACTCAGATAGGCAACCAACCAAGCTGTAATGGTTAAGTTACTGAAGCTTCTTAATATGAAGAGATTATGTTGCCCATAACAACCAATCAGATTCTGTGTATGCTTTTCTAGGATGCAATAAAGAAATAATAAAATGTGGTTGCTATAAGCAGCATCACTTCTTTTCATTTTTAGATGCTTGATTAAATTTACCACTAAGGGAGTGACCGATTGTTGCGGGTGCAGACCCGCAGTGGAAACGCTTTCGGCGGGTATCACACTCGCCGAGGCATTTGCGCACAGCAGTGCAGAAATGGGGCGCGCAGAGGGCAGGAGCATGGGGACGCCCAGAGTTTCTGACACATTCCCACAAAAACCGTGGTTGCGCCCCAAAAAACGCTGGGCGCCCCTATGTGAACGCAGGTGTGCCAAGGCCTGCTCGGGGCCCCGTCTTCGTCCAGGCGCTCGTTAATAAGTCAGCGAGGAAGCGGTGCGTGTATTCGCTCACCTAGCGGGTGGCTTCTAACCACTCGTAAGCAGCGAATGTACGCGGCTTACCGAGCCAAATAACCGGAGCCCCTAAGGACGTAATGTACCCACAGTGGTTTCAGCTTTTATTGAGAATGCTTTGCAGACAATGACTGCCTGATGTCTAGAACCCAAGGACATCATCATAGGTTGGGTTCCTCCTGTGTTATGCCCTGTCAGACCTGTTTCATGCTTTTACTATTGTCTACTTGACAGCAAGTGAGATACTGCACTATCAGGATGAGATCAAGCAAATGACTCCTGGGTCATTGACCACTTGTACTGGGAAGCGCCATCCAATCAACCTTTGCAGTATTCTACTGAATCTAAGCAGACAGCATATCTTTATACACTTCAGAATTCAATTGGTCGACTGTCACGTCATCAATAAATGTGGCATGCTTTGGATCATGAGCCATTCCAAGCCCTCTATACTTTTTTTCTTCCCATCATTCTGGTTCAGGTTGACCTTGGTTTGATCTGTCCGGAGATGCTGTTCCAGAACTGGGCCGGCTTCTTAAGATGATTTTTTTTTTTTTTTTTGTCAAAGTCTCCTTTGAAGGCTTGTGAGTGGTTTGCAGCTTGTGGTGAACTCTTTGCTTCTGTGACGTCTTGGTTAAGTTACTGAAGCTTCTTAATATGAAGAGATTATGTTGCCCATAACAACCAATCAGATTCTGTGTATGCTTTTCTAGGATGCAATAAAGAAATAATAAAATGTGGTTGCTATAAGCAGCATCACTTCTTTTCATTTTTAGATGCTTGATTAAATTTACCACTAAGGGAGTGACCGATTGTTGCGGGTGCAGACCCGCAGTGGAAACGCTTTCGGCGGGTATCACACTCGCCGAGGCATTTGCGCACAGCAGTGCAGAAATGGGGCGCGCAGAGGGCAGGAGCATAGGGGCGCCCAGAGTTTCTGACACATTCCCACAAAAACCGTGGTTGCGCCCCAAAAAACGCTGGGCGCCCCTATGTGAACGCAGGTGTGCCAAGGCCTGCTCGGGGCCCCGTCTTCGTCCAGGCGCTCGTTAATAAGTCAGCGAGGAAGCGGTGCGTGTATTCGCTCACCTAGCGGGTGGCGTCTAACCACTCGTAAGCAGCGAATGTACGCGGCTTACCGAGCCAAATAACCGGAGCCCCTAAGGACGTAATGTACCCACAGTGGTTTCAGCTTTTATTGAGAATGCTTTGCAGACAATGACTGCCTGATGTCTAGAACCCAAGGACATCATCATAGGTTGGGTTCCTCCTGTGTTATGCCCTGTCAGACCTGTTTCATGCTTTTACTATTGTCTACTTGACAGCAAGTGAGATACTGCACTATCAGGATGAGATCAAGCAAATGACTCCTGGGTCATTGACCACTTGTACTGGGAAGCGCCATCCAATCAACCTTTGCAGTATTCTACTGAATCTAAGCAGACAGCATATCTTTATACACTTCAGAATTCAATTGGTCGACTGTCACGTCATCAATAAATGTGGCATGCTTTGGATCATGAGCCATTCCAAGCCCTCTATACTTTTTTTCTTCCCATCATTCTGGTTCAGGTTGACCTTGGTTTGATCTGTCCGGAGATGCTGTTCCAGAACTGGGCCGGCTTCTTAAGATGATTTTTTTTTTTTTTTTTGTCAAAGTCTCCTTTGAAGGCTTGTGAGTGGTTTGCAGCTTGTGGTGAACTCTTTGCTTCTGTGACGTCTTTGCTTTATGGTAGACTTTGATCATGATATACGTTCCTCCTGGAGAGGATGTTGTGAAGTTTATTTTTTGTCTTTACAATGGAAAGAATCCTGCAATTATCCACCACTGTTGTCTTCCGTGGATGTCCAGACCTTTGGGTTGTCAAGCTTGCGAGTTCCTTTTTTTCCTTAGTATGTACCCAGACTGTTCGTTTGGCTCAAAGGTTCCCACCGTCTCCTGAAGGCCTAACGATGGCCTGTATCACTTGCATTGAGAGCTGCTTTGACCGTATGTTGTGGGTTTACCGCAACAGCTCCCAATGCCGTACTTAGAACCAACCTCAGACTTGCATAATTGATGAAGAAATAGCCCAGACCTTTCAGTGGAACAGCTTGTGAGTATATTGTCCAATTTTTATTTTAGTCCCTTGAAAAAGATGGGTCCACATATTAAATAGCTGTAATACCTAAACCCTCTCATCAATTTACATGTGAATACACTCCTCATAGTCTATCAGTGGTGTCCAAACTCTCTCCTCAGGACCCCACACAGGCCATGTTTTTAGGTCCCCCCATTCCAAAGCAGATGTATGGGGAAAGAGGGGGCCAAGTATACCAAAGGCAGTGCTCTGTATGCATGCCATGGCATCTCCCTGCCCCAAGCGGTGCTGGTGTTGCCATCCATTTCTACATCCCAACAGGAACACTTCCTGGACCTCTCATTAAGTGTGTCATAATCGGGAACACTTCCTGGACCTCTCATTAAGTGTGTCATAATCAGGAACAATAATCCTTCACCCTTCCTGTGCAGCTGGAGAAGGGTAAAATCTGTATGGTGAGCGGTAAGCACCATACAATGGGATATGTGGGGACAGCAATAGCCTGGCTCTTGCCCTCTGCTTGTCCTTGAACCTGTATTATTATGCCTGTGTGTAGGAGACAGGCTGAGTGACAGCTTATCATAGATCAGGAAGCAGATTGGGGTCTATTTGCTAAAAATATGAGACATAAGCTACCAACCAACCTGCCCATGACTGGCCTGTAACATGCAGTTAGAAGCTTACTGGCAGGTATTTTATCACTCCCCACTTTATCTTCCTCCAATGCTTAGTAAATAGGTCCCTAAATCATGATACTTTTTTTTTTTTCTATTTGCAAGAGATGAGTCACAGCGGCTTCTCTCAAGACAACTGGTCTACATAGAGTGCGCAGTGGTCCTGGAAAAGGAGGATACTGTAGCTGATGGAAGAAAGACTTGGGGACATGATCCGCCTGCCAAGCACAGTACTTGTTGCTGTGCGTTGTTCGGGTGGATCCAGAACAAAATGACTGGGGTTCCACTATGGCAGTGGGCGTGCATGTTGTCCTGTAACAAGGGTGTGGTCTCCAAGGACATGCCATGCCCAAGAATCCATCCATCGTGGTTCCTAACCCTGGTCCTCAAGTACCCCTAACAGTGCATGTTTTCCAGGTCTCCACACAAAATTACAGGTGAAAGAATTAGCTCCACCTGTGGATATTTTAAAAATGTGTCTGAATAATGAGTGCACCTGTCACTCAAGCCTTGTTCCCCCTCCAGATTCCTGCATCATGCCAGCCTCCTGCCTCATGTTATCGCCTTACCCATGTCCCTAGAGCCTCCTGTCCCTCATCATACCAGTCTGTAACCCCCTGTAACCAGTTAAGTGGCCCAAAGAACGCACTACACTAATTGAGGGTCCATGTGGTCAGGTGTAGACACTGACAAACCTCATGTAGACCTATTCCATGTCAAACTTTTTCTTATGTCAACGATAACTTTGTGCTGTAGACCTAATGGCTATCTAGAGTGACGCTGTAGACCAGGTCTGGCCAACCTGTGGCTTTCCAGCGGTTGTGAAACGACACATCCCAGCATGCCCCGTCACAGCTTTAGCATTCGTTAATGTCAAAACTGTGGCAGAGTATGCTGGGAGTTGTAGTTTCCCAATAGCTGGAGAGCCACAGGCTGGCCAGGCCTGCCGTAGAACTTTTAATTTGGAACCATCCCAACTGCCCCTCCACCACCATGGGACACTGCTGGACAGTTGTGGGTAGGACAGCAGGACGGTCCAGCAACAATGGAGACAGCTGGAAGGTATGTATATGCACACATTGGGTAGTTGAACCCACACCAAGGTGTGACCACACACCCAGGGGCTAAATCTGGTTGACTCGGTAAACTGCGAAAATCCCATGTTACTGAGTCCCAGAGTGCGCTCGCCCTGCCGAAAAAACGCCCAATCCACTGTAAACCCTCCCATCCATGCAACTGGGATATGTTCTGAAAGCCCATTCCCTCGCGTTTTGGCGACCATCTAATGATTTCTCCTGGGCTCAAACATATATGGCAGTGGAGACTGACTTATATTTGCGGTTTCTGGGATGAAGACAGGGCAGGTGGCTTGACGTCAGCCGCCCTCCCCCGGCTGCATTTACATAGTCACCTCCCAGTAATGTAAACGCTGGGCATTCCTAAGTCCCATGACACTTTGCACAAGAGGTCATAGGCTGAGGGGCTTGTGCTGAGCTCTGATTGATGGAGCTCATCATATGCTTCTCAGGCCCATGGAGGACAGCAGCAGCCTTGTCATGGGAGAGATTTATAATCAGAGGCAGCACTGAGCCTGTCAGGGCCCCTACAGAGTAAGGCTGTGTACACACGGGGGTGATTATGTCTAATATCGCGGGCAATATGGTCGCTGAGCGACCATATTGCCCGCGATGGGAGTGTGCACCGGCGATATATCGCCGGGTGCGCTGCTCCCGTTTTCTCCCCCGTAGTGATCACTTCCACTGCCGGCCTCCCCTGGCAGTTTCGTTTTCATCAGCGACCATCTCAACCCTCTTTTCAAAGGCTCTGGATGGTGACTGGATGCCAGCAGAATATTGTATCTGTTAGTAGGGTAAGTATATAAGGATGTACCTATTTGGTCATCCTGAATCTTGATGTTCACATCCAGATATTGAACTTCACTTTTGTCAATGGCATATGTTTATTTGACTGGTGAGTCAGTACCAATCTGGGAATGTAGTCCTGGTGCAACGAATTCCCCCGGTTCCCAAAGGGTAATTAAATATTGCAATGGGTGCCAGACAGATTGTGATCGCAACCACAGTCCTAAATGTAGAGATTCCTGAGGTGGCACTCCCTTTAGTGCCTACAAATAATCAGATAAATCGGTGCCTTCCAATGTGGAAACAGCAAAACTTGTTCACATTCATGAAGGTGGATGGAAATGGTGGTACTCTAATAAACAGACACATATCAAAGGTGGATTTGCCAACGTTTCAAAGCCTCTGTGGCTTTTTTATCAAGGCATTTTTAGACAAACAAACAAACAAACAATACATGGACAAACACTTACCTAAATAGAGTTCTAATGGGTTCCGTTCATGCTTTCCGGCGCCACCCTTGTGGGTGCGCCCACTGATGACTTCATCCACCCTGGCGGCTGATGGTTGGCACGGAGGGAGCCGCTACAGCTGACCTGTGCGACCAATCTGTGCTGTGAGCAGTTACTATGGAAACAAACATTTAGCAGAGCAAACATTGTGATACAAATAAACAAGAAATAGCAACTGTAGGAAGTCAGCAGTAAAATTGCTTGATGGCAGGAATGTTCCACTGAAGCTGCTGAGGTCAGTGGTATAAATCCCAGACAGGTTTGAAATGGATGGTACGGTCTGGGGTTTTGGTATGCTTGTAGGAATTTGGTACTAGGCCATTCCAATGCTATACACCAGGTTAATCATCTGAGCTGGGAGTTCAGATGCAGTTATTGTGTGTATTGAAGAAAGCAGGCTAGTGTCTTGGTCTATTGCTGCTGAAGAAAACACTGTTTTGTTTTGAACTTTATGTGCTGCTGATAAGCCTCCTATTAATTTATTGGTACTTGTGTATTATCACGGCGCCCCTGATTTCCATCGTAGGGCATTGTACGATGAAAAATCGCGTTGCATCGCATGCGATATGATCGCATGCTATGCACTGCGACGCGATTTCAACCAATCTTTCATTGTACAGGCACCCAGATGCCTTATTACCATGTTAAATGCCCCCCCCCCGACCCGATTTTTAATTGTATACCCACCCTCATGGGTCATGAGTATGTGAAATGCCCCCCCCCCCCCCATTGTTAACGCCACCCCACTATGAACGGCAACCCGAAGCGTGGTGAGCGCAGCGGTACGCGTCCTCTGACCTTTTCATACCCCCACTATCCACGTCGGCGTGGAGTTGATTTTATAAAGTGTGGCGAGCCCCGCGAGGGGATGCGTATACCTGTGAAGTAATGCGCGGGACTCGCTACGCTCGCCACGCTTCGGGCTCGGTGGCACGCTGCGCTCGCCACACTTTATAAAATCGACTCCATGCCGACGTGGATAGTGGGGGTATGAAAAGGTCGGAGGAGGCGTACCACCGCCCCTCACTGGTTGGCGTTGATAGTGGGGGGCCGTTAACAATGTGGAGGCATTTTACATATTTATTACCCATCAGGGTGGATATACAATTAAAAATCGGGTCTGGGGATGCCATTTAACATGGGACTCAATGGCAAATCGCGTCGCAAAGCGTCGCATGCCATTGCAACCCGATTATAAAATTGTATACTCAGCCCGGAAAAAAGGCTGAAATCGGGTCCATCGCATGCCATCGCATACCTTAATTAGTGTTATGCGATGCGATGGGCGCCGTGATAATACACAAATACCAATTTATTTATTAATAAACCCTGTCTTGCTACAACCTATTTTCTTTGGGCCTACCAGTCTTGGAGCCAAGATTTCACATATGGTGGCTAATGCGAGCAACTGGTGCAGGCGAACATGCAGCAGCACCAGCAGGCGATTGCTACCCAGCAGCAGGCGATTGCTACCCAGCAGGAAACCAACCAGTTGTTGATAGCAGAATGATGCCTGATGATGACATTGAGGCCTATCTAACAGTCCTTGAAAGGATTGCTAAGAGAGAAAAGCTTCCAGCTGGTGAGTGGGCAGAGGTCATTGCACCTTACCTAACTGGAGAGCCACAAAAAGCATATTTTGACCTGACTACAGAACAAGCCAGAGACTATGAGTTGTTTAAAGCCGAGATAATATCTCGACTGGGAGTCACCTTAGCAATGAGGGCTTGCAGAGTCCATGATTGGCGGTTTGAAAAAAATAAGCCGCCCTGCTCCCAGATGTTTGATCTCCTGCATCTAGTGCGCAAGTGGCTCCAACCAGAGCCTCTAAGTGCTGCCGACATTGTGGACAGGATAGTACTGGACCATTACATGAGTGGACTTCCACGGGACATACATCGCTGGGTGGTCCAGGGAGAACCCAAAACACTGGACCAGTTGGTGTCTATTGTGGAGCTCTATACTACTTCAGAGACCTATCTGGACCCCGAAACACAAACTCCACAGTTCTTGAGGTCCTCCAGGAACCAGCCACAAGGACCAAGAACCAAAGCTCGCTCCCCAGCTAACAGGGAGAGCACAGCCAGCAAACCAAGATTGGGTGATCCACCTCAATGGGAGAGGTTCAAACGCCCAACAAAGGTACCCTCCCCATCTAGAAAGGGCTGAGGTACTTTGCTGCAGGTGTCAACAGCTGGGGCATATTGCGGCTCACTGTCCCCAGAGAAATGGAAACAATGGAGTGTGGGGTGCTTCCCGGCATCTCTTAATGTTTGCTCATCCTGCCTACAGTGCTGTTCCTCTACAGGGACAGGGTCTGCAGGAGCAACAATGGTGTCCCAGTCATAGCACTATTGGACATAGCCTTGTCACCCTCTTACGAGCTTCCATTCCCCATGTGCTGATAACACCAGAAAAGCGGGTGGGGTTGATATGCATGGGGACACCAAGGCTTATCCCATTGCCAAGGTCACAATAGAGACTGGCTGTGGAACTCAGACACATGAGGTTGGTGTGGTAAAAGACTTGTTGCATTTGTTAATTATTGGACGTGATTTTCCATTGTTCTAGGAGATGTGGACTCGGGCCAATGGTAATTGTTGTCATGATGTTTCTTTTCCTGCAGTCTCTCAGTCCAGTTCCCTTACTTGAAAATGAGTCTCCTGATGCTGTAGGGGTGACCACAGAGGTAAATGACAGTTTTCCCTTAGCGGTTTTGTCAGGAGATGAAGATGAGCTTTCTACCCCTGAGCAGAATGTCCCTGACTTGGAAGCATCATGGGATAATTTTGGAACTGCTCAGTCGCGAGACCTCACCCTGAAAGGTGCATATGAAAATGTAATACTCCTTTCACACTTGCAAAAATAGCCCGGGATTTTGCACATGAACGCGCATCAACCCGGGATTTAGCTCAGTGTGAAAGAGTCTTGAAAGAATATCCTGGGATGAACATCCTGGGATTTCTACCTGGGTAGATTCCGGAATCGACCTGTGATGCGGTCAGTGTGAATGGTCCCGTACCCGGGATTGGGTACACTGGATTTTAAAAAAGCTGCGGATTGGAGCTTTCTTGGGCTCACAAATGCTGAGGTCATCTTTCAGAGCCCTGGAGTCCATTTCTAATGACATACATATGTATTTGCAGGGATTTTCCGGGATCAGTGTGAATGGGGCTGTCTCGGGTCGATCCCAGGTCTGAGTGCAGTGTGAAAGGGTACATTCCTGGGTAGAGTCCCGGGAAGCATCCGGGAACACATTCCCGGGTATGACCCGGCTCTGAGAGTGTGAAAGGGTTATAAGTGTTCCAAATGCTGACCAACATTTTCCGTATTTTGCTGTTAATAATAATTTGCTATATTCGGTCACCAAGGTATGAGATGAATTAGTGAAACAATTATTGGTGCCAGAGCCATATAGACGTATGGTTCTTGACATGGCTCACACTCATGTGTTAGGGGGTCATTTGGGTGGGGATAAAACTCAAGAGCGAGTTTTACAAAGATTTTATTGGCCAGGCTGTTCTAAAGAAATTGAGAATTATTGCAAGTCCTGCCCAACCTGTCAAGTAAATGCTCCTATGTCTCATTTTCAGAGTCCTTTGGTTCCCCTGCCAATAACTGAGGTACCGTTTGATAGGATAGCCATGGAATTAGTGGGCCCAATAGTAAAATCTGCCCGTGGCCACCAATACATTTTGGTAGTCCTAGATTATGCCACAAGATATCCAGAGGCCATTCCACTAGGAAATACCTCCTCCAAATGAATTGGCCGGGAGTTATTTTATATATTCTCTAGAACTGGCCTTCCAAAAGAAATCCTAACTGATCAAGGTAACCCCTTTCATGTCTAAAGTTATGAAATAGTTATGCAAAATGCTGAAAATTAAACAGTTGAATCTCTGGGTATCATCCTCAAACAGATGGCCTCGTGGAGAGGTTTAATAAAACATTAAAGGGGATGTTGAGGAAGGTGGTATAAAAGATGGTTGGGACTGGGATTGTTTGTTCTATTTGTTGTTTTTCATCCGAGAAGTCCCTCAGTCATCCACTGGGTTTTCCCTATTTGAATTGCTGTATGGGAGACAACCCCGGGGTCTGCTTGATATTGCTAAAGAGACATGGTAAAGTGAATCTACACCACACAGAAGTGTTATTGAACATTATTGGTCCAGAGCCGAATATACAATAGGACATCCAAGCTTAGATGGTGATAGAGTGCTAGTCATGGTGCCCACAGTTGAAAGCAAGTTCTTGGCCAAGTGACAAGGCCCTTTTGAAGTGGTGAAAAAAAGTTAGTGAGGTAAATTATTAGATACACCAGCCTGGTAAAAGAAAACCAATACAGCTGTACCATATAAACCTAATCAAGGCTTGGCAAGATAGAGAGTCACTGGTAGCTACCCCAGAGCCATCCCGGAGTCCCACTCTGATATTGACAAAGTTACCATAGGCAAAGCTCTCTCAAAGTCCCAAAAACAGGATACCAGGGAGTTTTTGCAGCGTAATAGGGATATCTTCTCTGACCTTCCAGGATCTACTGATGTAATTCAGCATGACATAGTCACTGAACACAATGTCAAGGTAAACGTTAAGCCATACAGAATACTGGAGGCCCAGAACAAATTGTCTCTGAAGAGGTTAAAAGAATGTTAGCTTTGGGGGTTATTGAGGAGTCTAAGAGTGGGTGGTCCAGCCCCATAGTGTTAGTCCCAAAGCCAAATGAGACCTGGTGGTTTTGTAATGACTTCCACAATGCCTAGAGTCGATGAGTTGATTGAAAGGTCAGGGCCTCTTCCAAGTTGTAATAACATGGAAATAATAACAATGTAAATCACAAATTTTTATGTACTTTGAGAATATGGAAACTATAAATAAAAATTGAATAAAAAAGACCTCACCAAAGACTACTGACAAATTCCCTTGTCAGAGGGGGCAAAAAAGAAAACTGCCTTCTCCACTCCAGATGGCCTCTTTCAGTATATAAAGCAAGGTGTGCCAGCTACATTTCAGAGGGCAATGGACAAGATTTTGAAGCCTCACAAAAAGTATAAAGCTGCCTACCTAGATGATATTGTGGCAGAGCCATCTGAGTAAGGTCCAGGCCATTCTTGATTGTCTTAGGAAAGCGGGGTTTACGGCTTATCCTGAAAAATGTGTTGTGGGGCTAGAGGCGGCCCGATATTTGGGGTACATTGTAGGGAATGGTATGATCAGACCCCCCGGTAAACAAAGTTGAGGCAATACAGAGTTGGCCACAGCCCCTCTCTAAGAAACAAGTAAGGGCGTTCCTGGGGATTGTTGATTTTACCGCAGGTTTGTACCACACTTTGCCTCCATTGCGGTACCACTAACTGAACTTACAAAAGGGAAAAAGTCCATTTCGGTCCAGTGGACTGAGGAAGCAGAAAGGCATTTCAGACCCTTAAAAAAAGTCTTGTGTAGTCAGCCAGTGTTAATAGCACCAGACTTCTCCAAAGAGTTTGTTGTCCACACAGATGCCTCCGATGTTGGATTAGGGGCAGTAATGTCACAGGAGGTAAATGGGGAAGAGCACCCAGTAATTTACTTAAGTAGAAAACTCACCTCTTGTGAAAGAAATTACTCCATTGTGGAGAGGGAGTGTCTTGTCATAAAGTGGGCACTGGAGGCTCTAAGGAACTATATACTGGGCAGAAGATTTCGCTTGGTGTCAGACCATGCTCCCTTAAGGTGGATGAGCCGAAACAAGGGTAATAATGCAAGGGTAGAATTTACCAAAAGATTTATTCAGGCGCTTTTAGGAGTGGCTCTTTCAATAAGCAGCTGCTTGGATGAGGTGTATAGTCACGCACCTCAAGTGGGTACAATGGGCCTTATTCTAGTTCCTTCTTAGATGGACAAAACCATGTACACTGCAGGTGGAGCAGATATAACTTGTGCAGAGAGAATTAGATTTGGGTGGGGTTTTTCTTCAAAGTGAGATCTATATTGCAGTGTAAAAATAAAGCAGTCAGTATTTTCCCTGCACAGAAACAAAATAACACCCAATCTAATTCTCTCTGCACATGTTACATCTGCCCCCCTGCAGTGCACATGGTTTTGTCCATCTGAGAAGGAATTTGCCTCTAAGAGTGAACTAGAATAAGGCCCAATGTAACAAAAAAGGGGAATGAAGCAGCACTATATCATGTAGCCATAAATGTAGAAACAAGCAGGACTGTCTACATACAAATGAACATTTTATTACTATAACAAAATTATTATTAATAACCCTTAAAATATAGCCTGAAAATCAATCACTGCAGTAATATATAGAGTCTGAGTTAAACAGCACAGTGGCATGGGGGACTGGCACAGTGGGCATATTAATATTCTGATTTGGCATACAACTGGATGTCTTTATGCTGGAAATAGTGAGTATCTCACTGCTGGAGGGTTTGGTGTGTAGTAATCGATATGAGAGTCCTTTGAGTTTGTGGACATTACCACTGTAGGCTCTTCATTCGGAAAGTCCTGGTATTTTCTCTAATAATAAGCAGCAAATGGCAACTGGAATTTTAGCTGCTGGAGTGTTGGTGTCTCCTCCAAAATTGAGCAGCAAGAAGCCAATGGAAGTCAGCCGCTGGAGTGATGTTTTACCGGGACGATCTAGTCCTTCCTCACTTGGATGCAGTGTTTTAGTCACTCAGAGATCAGCCATTGAATGGAGTGGATTGCCAAGTCTGTATGGAGTAGTAGATGCCTCTGTCTGTGCTATAGCTCCCTCCCGACACGTTTCGTTGGTAACAAGCAGCTTTTACAAGGTCCTTGAAATGTTTATATGTTTCCATAGTAACCGCTCACAGCACAGATTGGTCACACAGTTCAGGTGTAGCGGCTCCCTCTGTGCTTCCCATCAGCCACCATGGTGGATGATGTCATCAGTAGGCGCACACCCACCGGTGTGACGCTGGGAAGCATGAATGGAACTCTATTTAGGTAAGTAAGTATCCATGTATTGTTTGTTCTCCTCAAAATGCCTTGATACAAAAAAAAAAAAAGCCACAGAGGCTTTGAAACATTGGCAAATCCGCCTTTGGTTTATTTGAGTGCTGACACACACACACACACACCAATCCCTTCCCCCTTGCAAGTACTTATTGACCAAGTATATACTGCCTTTACAGTGTAATATTTTCCCATGCAGTTTGTGGCCAGTAATGACAAGTAGGAAGGGGTCCTGCTGTCTAAAGTGACCTGGGCCCCCCAAAGGCTTAATCCATCCCTGGGAAACACCCACCATCCGACCCTCGAAAGACGTGGCGAGCGTATTCATATCTAATGTGACTCCCCAGTCACCTAGCTATGCACACTTGATAGGTACTGGGTGGGCAGCTGCTCTCCCACGGCACAGGCCAATTACCATGGGAACGCCCATGAAACGCGGGGCGTGAATATCTGCCGCTGCTTCACGCCAGCAGTCTTGGGTGCATGCGCCCGGCGTATGAACAGAAATGCGCATACGCACAACATAGGTCCCCCGTGCAAATGGACCAGAATAAGGTCCAAAGTGCGGAGCGATAATACAGCAGCCATTCACCTGTCATGCCACATGCTTGGGTTCAAAAATGACAGGAGCTTACTGGTTGCTACTTTAGCTCTCTCCACTGTATCTCCTTTTCAAAACTGATATAATTTATCTTTGAGGGAGAGATGTACTAAGACAATACAAATAGCCAGGCCCGTCCACACAAATACTTCTATATACACAGGGCTATTTTTGTGCAGGCTCTAGCAGGAACTGTGGCCCTTATTCTAGCTCAATCTTTCTGACAAAATATTTCTTAGATGGACAAAACCATGTGCACTGCAGGTGAGGCAGAAGTAAAACCCCACCCAAATCTAATTATCTCTGCACAAGTAACACCTGCCTCACCTGCAGTGCTCATGGTTTTGTCCATCTAAGAAATATTTTGTCAGAAAGAGGGCGGGATTCTCTAAGCTAAAAATGCGGTAAAAACCCTGTTATCGGGGGTTTTACTGCATTTTGGGATGCTGTAAGCATCCCCCACCGGGTTACCGCGGCGGGGGGCATCGCCAGAAAAATCTGGCGATGTCCCATAGAAGCCAATGGGCTTCTATCGCAACCCTCCGCCGCCCCGCGCCGACCCCCCGCATCGCCCCCTCCCCCCTGTCCGGGCAGCACAGTGCAGTGCTGCCCGGACCTGTGACCTCCTCCCTGCACTGATCCTCTTCCGGGTGCAGGGAGGAGGAGAGCCCGGCGCAGCAGCAGCGCCGGGTGTGGGAGGGAGGGGAGAGCCGCCGGGACCTGCTGGGACCCGGCGACTCTCACCGCAAAGGACAGCTCTTAACGCAAGAGCTGTCCTTTACCTTAATTATCGCATATGTTACAGCATATCATACCCTCCAACTGTACCGAATTTGCCGGTACAGTACCGTTTTTGAACAGTCTGTACCGGCAAATTATAACTGTACCGAATGTACCGATTTTTATATATGTAACCTGAGCCGGCGCCATTGTCTCATTCACTCTCTCAATGTGCGCCGCATCCTCCCTGGCTCCCGGTCCCCGGCTCCCTCCGTGTGTTCATCCTCCTATGGTATGCCTCCTGTGGTGCACCTCCCCCACCCGTTCCCAATAGTGCTACTGCTTTGTCCAGGCCGGTGCCGGGCGTCATGACGTCACGCGCCGGCACCGCACACACAGTATCACTCTGTAAAGCTCAGCCCGCCTCCCTCAGTCTCCAGGCGCGAATCTGCCTGAGGGAGAGGGGTGCGGTGGCAGGCCAGCCCCGGCGCACAGCCATCACCCTGCCTGACTTACCTGCTCCGTAGCTGCCTCAAACTTCTCTGCTGCTCCAGTGCATCCATTATCACCCGGACACCCCACTGGCAGACTGTAGGACGGAGCATGGGGAAGCTGACCTCCCTGTTTCTCCTGTGCGCTCTCCTCCTGGCCAACAGTGAGTAATGTTTCCTATGCATCCCATCAAACTTCATGCAGTGATCGAGCACACTGATGTGCCATTTATACTCATTCACGTCCCCGGGGAGCAGCCGTGTGCTTGCTGTACTGGAGTGCAGGCTGCCTAGGCGGCAGTAGGCACTCACCCACCACTTTTTACTCATATGCCCATCAGTCCCGCCACCTCCATCCCCCCATAAATGACACCCCCCCCCCCCACCCCGCACAAATTCTGAAAGGGGCAGTGGCTACGCCCCCATTTACATGTGACCACGCCCCTTTTGGATTTGTACCGATTTCTGCCCTTGAAATGTTGGAGGGTATGGCATATGCGATAATTAAATATGCGATGGGTGGCGAAGGGGGGCGGAGATTCTTAGAGAATCTCCCCCTGAGTGAGCTAGAATAAGGGCCACAGTTCCTGCTGGGCCTGCACAAAAATAGCCCTGTATATACATATATGTACAACACTGTACAGGAGCATGCTTTTAGCGGGCTGTGTATACTTCTGTGCCTCTATAAACACATGTACATAACACGCAGATATACAAAGACATACTGTACACACGCAGTAGAGAGCCATTTCCGCTGTGTACACACAACATGAGGAGGCTGGTAGGTAGGTAGGGTAGGTGAAGAGTCAGACTTCAGCATTCAGCAGTGCTAGTGCTATCTATGATCTGTGTTGTGGTTGTGCGTTCCAAGTTCCGACCTATCCTGTGGGCTGCGGCAGCGGCCAATCACCATGGATTGGTAGGCGGAAGTGGGTGGTGACATCGAGTTGGACTCCGCCCAGGTGAGGAGTGTTGACGTCAGTCACGTCACATCTCTTCTACAGCTACCAGAACGTGAGCACTGCGAGGCACCGAGTGGCGGGGGTCATGTGACCCGGGAGAGGGTGAGAGAACCCGGGGCAGGGGTAGGTGATATCTGTGCTTATCTGCCGCCTTGCCGTATGTCTGCCCCTGTCCTTCAGGCTATTATCATCATCATTATTATTATTATTATTATCATCATCATCATCATCTGTCTGACAGGCACGCCTCTTCCCCTGTATACATCTGTCATACTCATCTCATTATATCCCCTTATCTACATGTATTGTATCACATTATACTCCTATATCTCATTATATCCCCTTTATCTACATGTATTATGTCACATTATACACCTGTAACTCCTATCCCCCTTATCTACATGTATTGTATAACATTTTACTCCTATATCTCATTATATCCCCCTTATCTACATGTACCTGTATATTACATTATACATGTCATTAGATCCCCCTTATCTACATGTATTATATCACATTATACTCATATATCTCATTAGATCCCCCTTATCTACATGCAGATATCTCATTATATACTCCTTATCTACATGTATTGTCCCATTATACTCCTATATCTCATTATAAATACCCCCCTTATCTACATGTATTGTCACATTATACTCCTATATCTCATTATACCCCCTTATCTACATGTATTGTCACATTATACTCCTATATCTCATTATAAATACCCCCCTTATCTACATGTATTGTCACATTATACTCCTATATCTCATTATAAATACCCCCCTTATCTACGTGTATTATATCACATACTCCTATATCTCATTTTATCTGCCTTATCTACATATATTATATTACATTATACTACTATCTCATTCCCCTTATCTACATGTATACTACTGTATTTATTTATTAACAGTTTCTTATATAGTGCAGCATATTCCGTTGCGCTTTACAAAGGAGACAGTGATACAACAAACGGTATTTACAGACAATCAAAAGGTCTCAATCTATTCTTTATTTATTAACGGTTTCCTATATAGTGCACACATATTGGGGTAGGGATGGCGATCGTTGCCATTGCCATCGATGGTTGCCATCGATGGCAATTCTGCAACTGGCCATCGATAGTGCTTAACTATGCAATGGATGACCATCAATATTTTTACATATCGATGGTCATCCATTGTATTTGATTGATTGGCCTTTGATCTGATGATCGAGAATATATATATTTTTTTGTTTGTTTGTAACAACCCTACTATGTGTTGCAGTGTGTTAGGCAGAGTGACTTCCAAGATTGTAAATGTGTGTGACTTTAATAGTGGGGACATCGGTGCTTCTGGTCCTGCATTCATCATTAGTAAAGTCTTCTACATGACTCTTCAGCTAGTCGGGAAACTATCGCAGATGAGTGGTTTGTGTTTTGCTACAGATAATTTTTGCAAAAAGCAAAACACCAACCACACGCCCCCAGCACACATACATGCAGAAATTGCGTATGCTTTGACAGGTAATACCCATTGCACTCTCATTAACTGTAATTCTGCGCAGCGCCCCTCTCTGCCACCCTGCTCTCTGCGCAGCACCCCTCTCTGCCGCCCTGCTTTCTGCATAGCGCCCCTCTCTGCCGCCCTGCTCTCTGTGCAGCGCCCCTCTCTGCCTCCCTGCTCTCTGCGCAGCGCCCCTCTCTCTGCGCAGCGCCCCTCTCTGCCGCCCTGCTCTCTGCGCAGCGCCCCTCTCTGCCGCCCTGCTCTCTGCGCAGCTCCCCTCTCTGCCGCCCTGCTCTCTGCGCAGCTCCCCTCTCTGCCGCCCTGCTCTCTGCGCAGCTCCCCTCTCTGCCGCCCTGCTCTCTGCGCAGCTCCCCTCTCTGCCGCCCTGCTCTCTGCGCAGCTCCCCTCTCTGCCGCCCTGCTCTCTGCGCAGCGCCCCTCTCTGTCGCCCTGCTCTCTGCGCAGCGCCCCTCTCTGCGCAGCGCCCCTCTCTGCCGCCCTGCACTCTGCGCAGCGCCCCTCTCTGCCGCCCTGCACTCTGCGCAGCGCCCCTCTCTGCCGCCCTGCTCTCTGCGCAGCGCCCCTCTCTGCCGCCCTGCTCTCTGCGCAGCTCCCCTCTGCCGCCCTGCTCTCTGCGCAGCGCCCCTCTCTGCCGCCCTGCTCTCTGCGCAGCGCCCCTCTCTGCCGCCCTGCTCTCTGCGCAGCGCCCCTCTCTGCCGCCCTGCTCTCTGCGCAGCTCCCCTCTGCCGACCTGCTCTCTGCGCAGCGCCCCTCTCTGCCGCCTCCGCTCTCTGCGCAGCGCCCCTCTCTGCCGCCTCCGCTCTCTGCGCAGCGCCCCTCTCTGCCGCCTCCGCTCTCTGCGCAGCGCCCCTCTCTGCCGCCTCCGCTCTCTGCGCAGCGCCCCTCTCTGCCGCCTCCGCTCTCTGCGCAGCGCCCCTTTCTGCCGCCTCCGCTCTCTGCGCAGCGCCCCTCTCTGCCGCCTCCGCTCTCTGCGCAGCGCCCCTCTCTGCCGCCTCCGCTCTCTGCGCAGCGCCCCTCTCTGCCGCCTCCGCTCTCTGCGCAGCGCCCCTCTCTGCCGCCTCCGCTCTCTGCGCAGCGCCCCTCTCTGCCGCCTCCGCTCTCTGCGCAGCGCCCCTCTCTGCCGCCTCTGCTCTCTGCGCAGCGCCCCTCTCTGCCGCCTCTGCTCTCTGCGCAGCGCCCCTCTCTGCCGCCTCTGCTCTCTGCGCAGCGCCCCTCTCTGCCGCCTCTGCTCTCTGCGCAGCGCCCCTCTCTGCCGCCTCCGCTCTCTGCGCAGCGCCCCTCTCTGCCGCCTCTGCTCTCTGCGCAGCGCCCCTCTCTGCCGCCTCCGCTCTCTGCGCAGCGCCCCTCTCTGCCGCCTCTGCTCTCTGCGCAGCGCCCCTCTCTGCCGCCTCTGCTCTCTGCGCAGCGCCCCTCTCTGCCGCCTCTGCTCTCTGCGCAGCGCCCCTCTCTGCCGCCTCCGCTCTCTGCGCAGCGCCCCTCTCTGCCACTGGGTGTGGTATGGGACTCCGACAGTCATTATCCCGACATCGGGATCCCGACTGCCCGGAGTCAGACAGCGTGGGTAAATGACTGTCCGGAACCTGTCCGGCACCCCTGCCGCTCTCTGCGCATCGCCCCTCTCTGCCACCTCGCTCTCTGCACAGCACCCCTCTCTATGCTGGGGCATGTGGCTGTACATTGCTTTATGGTGGCAGGGTAGATTGTAGCCTTGCTGCTGTTTGTATGTACAGTATCTGGCATGTTAGTGACCTCTTCTGTACTGCGTTGAGTAATGGGAATTTCACGCCCGCCACAACTGTTTCATAATCTCATGTGAGCTTGAGAGGAGGCTTTTATAGAACTCCAGATGTAGTATTTCTGTGTGGTCCAGATTATAATTATAAATTATAATTGCACAATCTATTTGTGCAATTAGCGTTTCTGAATAGTGCGTAAACATCACTGCTGAGTACAGAGATAATATTTCAAAATAGGGAAAGGGGTATGGGGACTGATAACCTGTGCACTAGTACCACATATAGTTTAGAGTACAATATGTGTAATGTGTATGATGATCCACAGTTTTAATTTATCACGTGCCACTTCACTAGTAGATGTTGTGGAGGTGCTCCCCTGAGAGTAATATATGATACAAACAAGAGAAAAGAGAAAGTACTCTCTTTTTTGGGGGGCACGCTTTGAATTTAAAACTTAACGTTTAATCATGTATTCATTAAAAAAGTTTTTTTCTCAATGACATAACAGGAGGAACATACATAAAACATACAAGGAGTTTTATTCTCTTAAGAACTCTATTTTATTGAGAGTTCAAAAATATTTGTGAATTGGTCTTAAATAGTACGGGGCTTACCAATCTAAGAAAAATTCTGATTGGGAGCTACCAATCACACAAAAAAAGTGGGGGGTAGAGGTACCACAGTGTATGGAGTGGACCGCGAATATTTTGATTGTATTTATCTTACACCAATAATATTTATTTATTTGATGCTTATCAGGCCTGATCTCTCATATTTATTTTTTGAAAAGATAAGAGGGGTGATCCTTATTTACAAAAGTGAGTTTCAGGAAGTAGAAAAGTAAATGCGCTTTTCTTGAGAGAGTAATTTTTTATGTAGCCAAAAATTGGTATATAGAACACCAGAAATAAGAGATAAAGAGTAGGACAAACTCGTGTCAGTACACCCCTGCAGGTTGTTTGTTACCACGGTGACTGCTGCTGATTGCTCTTACCGGGCTGGCTCTACCAGTCCTTACAATTGAGCGGGTCTGTCCGTGTGACAGTTGCAGATTTGGGTGTGAAAGGAGTTAGGATATTAGTCCCTCAATGTTAGAGTGGGTGACTCTCTGGTTGGCAATGCCCTTGCAGGGAAGTCTACCCTCAATCAATGAGGTTTGTACCCTGAAAGTGTACAGATTAAGGGCAGATAAGTCGCATTCCTGGGTGTCTGTGCACGCTGCTTTCTCCCACTTGCTTTTCAGTATTGGTGGGCGATGAGCGGTGCACTCTACCCTTAAGTGCAACTTGAAAAACCCCCACAGGCAAGAAAAAGCCGGGAAGAGTATATGCTTTGATGAAAGAATACGCTTTCTGAGAGAGAGAGAGAGAGAGAGATCACCAAAAGTGAAGACTGTTTATTTATTTAATTATCTATTTACTTTTTTTCCTGCATAAACCAAGGAACCTATATAGCAGGAAGGTTGATGTATATGCGCACATGAGTTAGTGGATACAATCAGACAATATATTAATCTCTGTCTTGATATACTCTTTCATCAAAGCATATATTCTTCCCGGCTTTTTCTTGCCTGTGGGGATTTTTCAAGTTGCACTTAAGGGTAGAGTGCACCGCTCATCGCCCACCAATACTGAAAAGCAAGTGGGAGAAAGCAGCGTGCACAGACACCCAGGAATGCGACTTATCTGCCCTTAATCTGTAAACTTTCAGGGTACAAACCTCATTGATTGAGGGTAGACTTCCCTGCAAGGGCATTGCCAACCAGGGAGTCACCCACTCTAACATTGAGGGACTAATATCCTAACTCCTTTCACACCCAAATCTGCAACTGTCACACGGACAGACCCGCTCAATTGTAAGGACTGGTAGAGCCAGCCCGGCAAGAGCAATCAGCAGCAGTCACCGTGGTAACAAACAACCTGCAGGGGTGTACTGACACGAGTTTGTCCTACTCTTTATCTCTTATTTCTGGTGTTCTATATACCAATTTTTGGCTATATAAAAAATTACTCTCTCAAGAAAAGCGCATTTACTTTTCTACTTCCTGAACCTCACTTTTGTAAAAAAGGATCACCCCTCTTATCTTTTTCAAAAAATAAAGATGAGAGATCAGGCCTGATAAGCATCAAATAAATAAATAAATATTATTGGTGTAAGATAAATACAATCAAAATATTCACAGTCCACTCCATACACTGTGGTACCTCTACCCCCCACTTTTTTTGTGTGATTGGTAGCTCCCAATCAGAATTTTTCTTAGATTGGTAAGCCCCGTACTATTTTAGACCAATTCACAACAATTTTAGAACTCTCAATAAAATAGAGTTCTTAAGAGAATACAACTCCTTGTATGTTTTATGTATGTTCGTCCTGTTATGTCATTGAGAAAAAACTTTTTTAATGAATACATGATTAAACGTTAAGTTTTAATTTCAAAGCGTGCCCCCCAAAAAAGAGAGTACTTTCTCTTTTCTCTTGTTTGAGTACAGAGATAGCCAGGCCCAGGATTGCCTCCAGTCTGTTAGGGGAAGCACTTGGTAATTCCGGATGTGGATCCTTTGGTCAACAGTGTCCTGGTCAACAGGCAAAAGATCGACATGGGAAAATGTCAACATGAGTTTTTCAGGTTTCTTTTTTGGTGTCAATGTCGACATAGGCCTTTAAAAGGTCATCACGTGAAAAAAAGACCCCCCAGTGATCAAAAGGTGAACATGAGTTTTACATATTGGCCCTTTTTCAGATCTGATCGCAGTACAAATTTGTTTGGAAAATGGGCAAAACCATGTGCACTGCAGGTGGGGCAGATGTAACATGTGCAGAGAGTTACATTTGGGTGGTGTGTGTTGAAGCTGAAATCTAAATTGCAGTGTAAAAACAATGCAGCCAGTATTTACCATGCACAGAAACAAAATAACTCACACAAATCTAACTCTCTGCACATGTTACATCTGCCCCACCTGCAGCGCACATGGTTTTTCCCATTTTCCAAACAAATTTGGATTGCGATCAGATCTGAATAAAGGCCATTGTTTTTTTTTTTTGTTAATGTTGACATAGGTCAGCATGGACATCGTATTAGTGTACTGCGCTCACCATGCACTGGGAGTGTACTGTAAAAAAAAACCACTTATGTCGACTGTTGACCTAATGACTGCATTATTTCCCTGGTATCGTGTGTCACCCTCCGCCTAGGTCCCCAGTATGACTGGTGTTGATGAATGAGGAAGTGACTTTTCTAGAACGCAGAAGTACATTTGGTTCCTATAGAGCAGAGCAGCAGAGATGGAGTCTGGTAGGGAGAGTGCGAGGGCAGGAGGATCGTCAGCCACATTCCTCCCAGTGCAGTCAGTGCCGGTGGCACAAGGGCAGGCATGTCCAAACTGTGGCCCTCCAGCTGTCGTGAAACTACACATCCCAGCATGTCTTGCAATAGTTTTAGCATTCCCTAATAGCAAAACTGTGATACAAGGCATGATGGGTCTTGTAGTTTCAGAACAGCTGGAGGGCCATAGTTTGGACATGCCTGCACTAGGGAGAGCTTTCTATAGGATGATACAAATGTCTAATAACAAGGAAGAACAGCATAGAGGGATAATATAGTAAATGTAAGTATTGTCCTAGCTCTTTACTGTTGGGCAGTTTGCATATGGTGTTCCATTGGCAGCAGTGTGGAATTGGCATTCCAGTGTTCTGTTTGCATTGTCTTCAGCTATTAATTAATTTGGCACATGCAGCGCCTGCTGTTTGTGGAGTAACAGGTTTATTCTGCTGTTCCAGACAGTGTAAGCTACAACATTGCTCTTTGTTTGGAAGTGCTCTCTTCTGTGCTGTTTGTGTAAAGACAGGGCTCTCTGAGAAGCGTCAGGAGGATGTGGTTAGCCAAAAGGTTACGGGCCGAGAGCGAGCTGGCTGAGAGGTGGAACTGCCGGTGACAGATACAGCCGGTCTCTTCTGTATTGTGAGATTACAGCGTGAAATACATTGTGTTAGTCAGCCTCAGTGGGTCTTGTAGTCCGCCTTCTGCTATGCAGAGCACAGGAGAAATGACTGACCCCCATCTCCCTCATGGGATGTGAAATGCCCTGCAGAGGCGGTGAGTGTGTGGCCTGTTGTGTTTTTATGTTAATGCCACTTTATGTTATCAGTAATTCTCTCTGCCTTTACCTGGAGTGTGGCAAGGGGCTCTCTGTATCCCCAGCATATGTACTTGTAGTTCCTTTGTGGGTCTCTGGAATTTGTTCCTAGCTGCAGTTGCTGAGGAGTTTAGTGTCTTCCGCAGTGGACCAGTGCCCCAGCTGCAGGAAAGACACAACAGCTCTGGGAAGTTCTGTAGATGCCAAGTGGATCACCAGGGTGCTCTCTGCCTCAGCTGACCAGAGCCTCCATTGCAGGAAGGATACAGCGGCACTGGGAAGTTATACTGCTGACTAGGGATTCACCAGATGCTGTCTGCCACAGCTGCCCAGAGTTACAGCTTCAGAATGAACACAGCAGCACTGTGAAGTTCTCCACTTTGTGTTACTACTCCCTTATCTGTTCTATTAGAGCTTCATGAGCTTCCTCCAACTTTATATTCCGGTCCTGAGGCCTCCCCTGTTAATGATTTTTTCCATTGTTCCACACTTATTTCCATCCCCGTCTTCTGGACCCTTTATCACATAATCCTCACTCACTACCTTTTTCAAGCTTATTACAGTGAGCCCCTTTTACCAAAGAACCCTATTTTTATCCTTGAGAACCCTATTTGCTTAGCTTGGTCCTGTAGCTCTCACCTCAGTTTGCTCAGCCTGTACAATACGTGGGCCCACTGGCTTTTGTGTAATGTAATGTGTGCCTTTTTGTGTTGGCCCAGTACTTTTCTCTGTAAAGTTTACTTTTTCTTTCGTGGGGCTGGACAATATACCATTGTGCTGTAGGGAACGTACTGTTGTACTAACTTGTGGAGCAGCAGCTAGTTGGGTACAGTAGGTCACTAACTGGTACAGTGGGGCAGAGGTATTAAGCCTGATGGTGGAAGGTGATAACACACCAGCCAATCAGCTGTATTTAAAAAAAAATGACAAGTAGGAGTTGATTGGCTGGTGCGTTATCACCTTCCATAGTATCACTTTACCAGGCTTAATGCATCTGCCCTAATGTGTGCCTATGTTGGCTGCATACGGTAAGATGCTGGTCATCTGGCGCTGCACTATTTTTCGGTCCATCAGATACAGCCATTGGTATGATATGTTAAGTAAGTCTGGGGCAGATTTATTAAGCTCGGTGAAGTGATAATCTGGGGACTTATGTATTAGCAGGGCGCCCACTAAGCTATTTGCTTAGTGGGCTATTCTGCGTAGTGAAATCGCATCGCACAGCCTTTTTTTTGTGCCTTGTGATGCGATGTCACTAGTTGATTTATTCACTGCACCCTGACTGAAATCGCTATGCGATCTCAGTAGTTAATATGGTAAAACACCTAAAACACCACCACTATCCACGCCACCCCAAAGAGTGGCGAGCACATGCGTTACGCGTCCTCCGATACCCCCACTATGCACGTCGGCGTGGAGTTGATTTTAAATAGTGTGGCGAGCCCGAATCGTGGCGAGTGCTCGCGGTTGACTTTACATGTATTCCACGTCCCACGCGAGGCTCGCTACGCTTTGTTTTACCATATTAACTACTGAGATCACATTGCATCGCACGGCACAAAAAGGGCCATGCGATTCGATGTGAGATGCGATTTCAGTACGCTACCGTACCTATGCTAATTGGACGCCCTGCTAATACATAAGTACCATAAACTGTCTGGTTTCTATCACTGGCCAATCAGCTCCTACCTGTGAAATAACAGGCTTGGTTTGAAAAATGACAGGTAGCTGATTGGCTGGTGATAAAAACCAGACAGTTTATCACTTCACCGATTTAATAAATCTACCCCTGAATGTCATTGGACATGGTGTCTGTGTACGGTTTGTACCCTGACATGGCTGATAAAGCAGTAAGTCTGTAGGTAGAATATCTGCTGAGCCCCAGCATGTCTCACGCCCATATAACCTTGCAAATCATAACCTGTGAATTGTCATTTGTATGCGCAACTGATGCAATGTATGTATGTCCTGTTATCCCTCTTGTACTATGCTTGAAGCTGCAGTGTATCCACAAAAACTCCTAGTATACGAGAGTATACAGTACATGGCCAGTACAGTGATTCTGATTCTGATATACTCAGCTCATTGCATTTCAGGAAGCGATCAGATCTGTGCACATGCCTGGCTTTACTGCTAGTTTTAAGTGCGGACTGATACAGACACTATACTACCATGTTTCCCCCATAATAAGCCCTACCAAAATTGCAGTTTTCCCGAGTCCATGTGCTAAAATATCCGTTACAATGCCCCCAGCTCTCCCCCCACCCTGCATGATAGATGCTGCTGCGGTACAGTGGTGTGGTACCGCTGAAGCCTCCAGGTCCCAGGGATGCATTGCGCATGACATCACCGCACACCATACACGCCGCTTCTGTACGGTACACAGCGACGGAACGGCTGAAAAATGGGAACTGTGCTGAAAGGTGAGGTGCAGGACTGAGGGGCATAATGTGTATTCAGTAAAAGCAGGAATGGGGGCATGGTGGGGATAAAATAAGCCCTACCCCGAAAATAAGCCCTACCCCGAAAATAAGCCCTATGGTGTTCAGACAGTGTCTTATCGGGGAAACACGGTAGGTGATGTTAGCCCCTCTCTGCCTGTTAATTGGTACTCTCCTAAATGAATATGTTTATTCAGTGCACTGTCTAATATGGTAATTTCATCTCCACTCGTATCAAAAATCACTTGAAGAGATTGTGCAGTTTGATCCTGCTGTAAAACACAGTGCTGGGTATTTCATATGTGGGATAAGTAGTGATACTTTATTAGGCTAGATTCCACATCTGTGTTACAATGTTTCTTCATGAACAAATAATGTACTTAGTTACAGAGTGTGAGTGTTTTACTATAGCACTGTGCTTATTTCAGAGCACTGTTTAGGTCATACCCCTTTTCCACTAGCAGAAATAACCCGGTAATCTTCGCGGGGACGCACATCTACCCGGGTTTTTCTGCTAGTGGAAATGCTCCCCGTCAAATAACCCGGTTTGGATTCCCCGGTAATCCTACCCAGGTAATGATCAGGGTAGCACCCGGTTTACACCTGGGTTCAGGGTTAGTGGAAACGCTCCCAACCCGGTATATTTGAAAAACAGATGATTGGAGCTTCTGGGGTATGTTTATGTGCACTTTGTACATGTCTAGGTGCACCAATGGCTCAGGTATACTGCAAAAAACAGTTTTCACAATAGATTTATGTGTCATGTGTGAACTTTGTGAAGACACTTTTGAAAAAGTTTCATATTGAATATTTGGGACTAAAATAAAGGCAAAACTTTTTCAAATAAATATTTCTGGTCTATTCTTTAATCAGAAAATGTTTTGTTTAATGGTGGCCCTGTTTTATGACCTCCCCTTTAAAAAGGCCTTTTCTTATGTAATCTATAGGAAAAACCAGGCTTTACCTGGGTTAAGTGTAAACGGGGCTGATCCAGCAATTTACCGGGTAGCACTGTAGTGGAAATGTGTCTTAAACCCAGGTCCAACCTGGTATCGATCCGGGTACAAATTACCGGGTCTGACCCAGGTTGCTAGTGGAAAAGGGGTATTAGTGGTCAGGGAACTCAGTCCTCATTACCCCACGCAGTGCATGTTTTGCAGGTCTCCTCAAAGAATCACAAGTGAAATAATTAACTCCACCTGCGGACCTTATAAAATGTGTCTGTGAGTAATTAGTACACCTGTGCACCTGCTTGGTTACCAGCAAAAGATGCACTTTTTGGGTAATGAGGACCGAGTTCCCTGACCACTGGTTTAGATATTAAAATCACCTTATTGCAATTGGTGGTTGATACAATATAACTCCTACCGCAATCCAATCATACAGACGATACAGAGACCGCTCAGTATGATTCCATATTTATGCAATATGCTACCATCGATATCTGTTATGCCTGGCAAGAAAAAAGTATTACTGCCAGCATGTGTTTATGCAGTTTAACCGCTATTGGCTGGTTGTTACCCATCACCTTGAAAAAGGGGCGCTTGTGTGTGTGGTTAGAAGTTTGGAGGCGCTGGGTCAGTCATAGGTGATGCAGGAGAGACACACGGAGTAACGTCCGCACGGCTGAAGGGTTGCGCGTTGGGTTTTGAGTTCTCTGTGTGTTGATTTCACGATACTTTAAATGGAATTATATGTCCTTTTTAGATTGTTTTTATTTCTAATTGTATTTGTTATATTAAATGTGGAAATATCCCAATTGGTTGTACTGTTATCACCGACTCATGAGCATTGTATGCTAGTTCTGGTGGTGGTCATCTTATTGCCATATTCATAACCAGGTATGTTTTTTAATTATTATTATTATTTTTTTTTAATTGTTGCAAACACATAGGCAAATTATGCAATGTTCATAAACAATGAGTTTACTGGCGAGATATGTTACACCCACTAAGGGAGATATCCAATAAGCCCCATTAGCCGGCACTTATCAGGGGTTACGCTTTTTCTGCCTCAGCCATGCAAAGCAGAATCCCCAGTAAGGGAACTTATCCTAGATCCCATGTGTTATTGCACGAAAACGGGACATTTTCCGCATGGTAAACACAGGCTGTATAGCCCAATAATATGATCGGGCTAAACCGCCATATTTAGCGCCGGCAATTGGATACTCCTCTAAACATCTATTATGTAATGCTATGAAGTGTTGGGTATATTGTGTGTGTATACCGGATGTGTTCCGTCACTGTGTTCATCTGTAACTGATCTGTAATACCTGCTTGTTGTCTGCTTCTGCCCCTAGTGATGGCTCTGTGTCACTGCACAGTAAAACATAGTGAATCTGATATGGAGGGCTGCACCTTCACCGGAGCTGGGCTCCGAGTCTATTTGTATTGGAGCAATGGAAAAGAACATTATGTCAGTTTCACCCAGAGAGTCACCACGGCTGAGGAGATCTGTATTCAGCTGGCAGAGAGGCTTGGTAAGAAATCTGTAGGATACATTGCCAGGGGCAAATTTTACGGTTCAGGCCACCCCTAGGCATAACATCATTATAGGTCACCCCTCCATCATGTCACTGGACCCTTCATGTTGGGGCCTGCAGATTGCCAAAGCAGTATCTACCACACCGACCACCATATTTTTCTGACCATTGCCCCCTTCTCCCTCGCCAGTTACATAATAACGGCCTAGCGGGGCTCCCCCCATCCCCCCCCCCCCCCAGCAAATGTCACCCACAGTCACGTTCCAAGTTAGAAATCAGCCACTGTACAGGACTTGGGACCAAGATATGAGAAGTCAGGAGGGAGCTAGGTTACATGGGATATGTCCCTCCCAGCACAGGGTGACAGACAGGAGAGAATACAGGGCACACAATTATATCCTTCGGACCGGTAGTAGTAAATCTTTGTACAGAGGCAAAACTGTAATTGACAGAAAAATACTGTATATGTGAAGTAATATTGAGTCTTCTTTATATCTGAATTTCAGGTATTACTCCTCTCTGTTATACTTTATTTGCCCTCTATGATGTACAAGCAAAATACTGGTATCCACCTAATCATGAGTTTAAAATTACAAATGACATGAAACTGCTTCTCCATTTTCGCATGAGGTAAGTAGTACAGATTATTATTCCTCCTATTAGCAAATCTGTTCCTGTTATCCCATACACCCTCTCCCTATATCTCCTCCTATTACCCCATACACCCTCTCCCTATATCTCCTCCTATTACCCCATATACCCTCTCCCTATATCTCCTCCTATTACCCCATATACCCTCTCCCTATATCACCTCTATTACCCCATATACCCTCTCCCTATATCTCCTCCTATTACCCCATATACCCTCTCCCTATATCTCCTCATGTTACACCATATACCCTCTCCCTATATCTCCTCCTATTACCCCATACACCCTCTCCCTATATCTCCTCCTATTACCCCATATACCCTCTCCCTATATCTCCTCCTATTACCCCATATACCCTCTCCCTATATCTCCTCCTATTACTCCATATATCCTCTCCCTATATCTCCTCCTATTACCCCATATACCCTCTCCCTATATCTCCTCATGTTACCCCATATACCCTCTCCCTATATCTCCTCATGTTACCCCATATACCCTCTCCCTATATCTCCTCCTGTTACCCCATATACCCTCTCCCTATATCTCCTCCTGTTACCCCATATACCCTCTCCCTATATCTCCTCCTGTTACCCCATATACCCTCTCCCTATATCTCCTCCTGTTACCCCATATACCCTCTCCCTATATCTCCTCCTGTTACCCCATATACCCTCTCCCTATATCTCCTCCTGTTACCCCATATACCCTCTCCCTATATCTCCTCCTGTTACCTCATATACCCTCTCCCTATATCTCCTCCTGTTATCCCATATACCAGGGCTGGGCAATTGCGGCCCTCCAGATGTTAATGAACTACACATCCCAGGATGCTTTGCATTAGTTTTGCTATGTGGCCATGCTGAAACTGATGCAAGGCAGGCTGGTAGGTGTAGTTCATCAACATCTGGAGGGCCGCAATTGCCCAGCCCTGCCATATACTCTCTCCCTATATCTCCTCCTATTACCCCATATACCCTCTCCCTATATCTCCTCCTATTACCCCATTTACCCTCTCCCTATATCTCCTCCTATTACCCCATATACCCTCCCCCTATATCTCCTCCTATTACCCCATATACCCTCCCCCTATATCTCCTCCTATTACCCCATATACTCTCTCCCTATATCTCCTCCTATTACCCCATATACCCTCTCCCTATACCTCCTCCTATTACACCATATACCCTCCCCCTATATCTCCTCCTATTACCCCATATACCCCCTCCCTATATCTCCTCCTATTACCCCATATACCATCTCCCTATATCTCCTCCTATTACCCCATATACCATCTCCCTATATCTCCTCCTATTACCCCATATACCCTCTCCCTATATCTCCTCCTATTACCCCATATACCCTCTCCCTATATCTCCTCCTATTAAACCATATAACCTCTCCCTATATCTCCCCCTATTACCCCATATACCCTCTCCCTATATCTCCTCCTATTACCCCATATACCCTCTCCCTATATCTCCTCCTATTACCCCATATACCCTCTCCCTATATCTCCTCCTATTACCCCATATACCCTCTCCCTATATCTCCTCCTATTACCCCATATACCCTCTCCCTATATCTCATCCTATTACCCCATATACCCTCTCCCTATATCTCCTCCTATTACCCCATATACCCTCTCCCTGTACCTCTTCCTACACTATATAAAATCAACTGTATGCGTAGTTGGATAGTGGGGGTATGAAAAGGTCCCATTTTCCATGAAAATTGGGTCCCATTGCATCGCATGTAATCGCACTTAATATTTTATCTGGCGCCGTGAAACTACGCAAGTACCCTCCTTTCTTCTAGATCTCCTCCTTTCTCTTTCACCCTTTGAGGGGCACTGAGACCATGGGTTATTTGGAATCCTCCAGGTTTCTGGTACTAACCCATAGACCATCAGTCTGGTGGAGCAGCATCCGATGAGCCACCTTCCCTTGTGGTCTCTGAAAGAAGGGAGGTTCCTTGTTGGTTAGTTGACTTCGGTCAGGTCAGGGCAGTCAGTTTGCATGGAAGGGTGTGCAACATTTACCAGGGGAAGAGATGGCACCAGGATGCAGTATTTGGTGAAGGAAAGATGACTGAGGCAGTGTGATGCTCTTGGCAGTGTTCTGCTGGCAAACCTTGGATCCTGACATTCATGCGGTTGGTTACATGACACGTACATTCAAAATATTGACTTGTCCACCAAACTCCCAATCAACCGAACGTCTGTAGGATGCGCTGAAAAGCAAGTCCAGTTCCTGGAGACCCTCCTCTGACCTTACCAGACTGAAAGGATCTGCTACTAACGTACTGTTGCCTGGTACCATAGGATACTACCTCCAGATGTCTTGTAGATACCTCCATGGGTCAGAGCTGTGGTGGTGGCGGCATGAGTGGGACCTACACAATAAAAAGCAGCTGGTTTTAATGTTCTGGGAATATCTCAAATGGATGTAAAATGAAAGTGGTTCATCTCTTTATTCCCACAAACATTTTCCTAACAGAAAAGGGCCAGATGGATTTCTTCCATGATTGGGTACATTTACCCAGTGAGGCATGGAGTGTACACTTGGTATTGGACCTGGCCAGGTTTATGGTCCTCATGCATTCCTTTACACCGCATGTATTGCGGTCAGTGATGCCTATTTTATTCTGGAAGGTCTTGTTGCACAACAATGCGTATGGAAGTCCTGGATGATCTTTTATACCAGGCATGGCCAAACTATGGCCCTCCAGCTGTTGTGAAACTACACATCCCAGCATGCCTTGCCATAGTTTTAGCTTTCCCTAATAGCAAAACTGTGGCAAGGCATGATGGGACTTGCAGTTTCACAACAGCTGGAGGGCAATAGTTTGGCCATGCCTGCCTTCTACCACATGGTCTGGGTGCCCCCTAATAGATTCCGATAAATATATTGCCTCCAGTCGCTCTAAAAAATGGCTTCTGTCCCTTGGCTCTTTTAGGTATTATTTCAGGAACTGGCATGGGATGAATGAGGCGGAGTCAGTTGTCTGTCGCAATGTGCCTAAAATAAGTGACAGCAGTGAGGACAAGAGTCGAGCTGAGCAGTCTGCTATTGTGGACTTGGCATCCTTTGAGTACTTGTTTGAACAGGTATAGTAAGAATACACAATAGTTATGACTAGCAGCAGGAGCTGGATGGTGTTCAAATGTCCTCAAGTACTAAATGTAATGTTCCGGATGTTTGGGATTCTGGTGCACGTTTCGGCGTCTTGTTAAAGCAGCACTCCTTTACAAGGCAAATCCAACCTTTGCCTTGAAAATCAGGCAGACTCGCACAAAAGTCCTGCACATCCGGAACTTTACATTTCGGAGCCGATTCAGACCTGTTCGCTGATTTGCAAGTGTTTGGAGCCCAGCAATCAGTTTAACGCCGCCCCGCATGAGTGCAATCCCGCCCGTGTGCACGGCTGCAAATTCGTTTGCAGCTACGCACACAGGGGGAAATCCATTCGCAATCACTCACCATCTAATGGATTCCCACTTGTTCGCAAGCACCAATTACATCTAGACTTACTCTGCAATGCGAAGGCCGTGGGGGGTTGGAGGCCGATGATGACATTAGAGGCCCTCCCTCCGAACGGCCGGGGGAACACCTGCCTTTTCAGGGGTACCCCCAGGAAACGCTAGGTTACCGCCCCCAAACGGTCACAGGGTGCCAATCACCTTGCATACGGACAGCTAAGGCTAGTCTTTGCTTGCTTTTTTCGTACAGCCGGCTTGTGTGTGCGCGCAGCGTACCGAGGGTTTGCTTGGCCGTCCGATAATCGCCTGTGCTGCGAATTTGCAGTCCAGCTTGCGGGTCTGAATCGGGCCTGTAGGCCTAAAATATCTGGAGCAAACAAGTTAATTCCAATAGATTAAAAAAGATGAAATTGGATTAAAGTAATAATTTTCTGCTCTTTATTTTATAATTCTCACTTTGCTAAAGAGAATATAATGTTATTTTAAATGTTGGTCGTTTATTTACTTATCTATTAGTGCTAAATATGATATGTTTTTTTTTTTTTTTTTTTTTAATATAAATAAAGGCCTAATAATTTATCTTTAATTGTAAATATCTTGGTTTCTTCTAAACCTAACAGAAGACCTTCCTCCACTCACATCAGTTATGTAACGGTAAAAAGAATTGTGTGCAGTTTGGTTTTACGTTCTGATGACTTCTTGTGTGTGATTCCTATCAGTGTGTGGGTACGAAACGGGAAAATTGTATCTCTTGCGATGCCCTGAGATGCAGCACAGATCTGGCGTTCCTTGAAGCAGCTCTGTGTCGTGTCCAAGGGCAGCAAGTTGACAAGAAATACGTTGCTTGTTGAAAAGCTACAATGGAACATGAAAAGTTAAAGCATTGCATTTAGCAAACCTCTTAAAGATGGACCTAATTCAGGATGTGGGGCCGGATGTATTGTGGTGCGAATTTGGCGCGATGATGGCCGAACTCTGAGGTTTTTTTTTTTTTTTTTTTTAAAGAAGGCTGTTATTTATAAGGCATGGTTTTGCCTTGTAAATGAATGCCCCTTTAAAAAAAAAACTCAATTTGGTTGACATCCGGCACCTGACTCGCGCCAAAGTACACCCGGCTTGTGGTTGTTACAGATTGCTGCTGAAATCCACTGATGTTCCCAATTACACGTACATGGTAATCTGGCAGGAAGCATACCTGCGTATGGAGACACACCCGTTGCCGCCATCTTAGATCTGTCCGATGGAAATATCTGTACCATCACCGCAGATTTGGTGCAATTGCAGCTTTGCAGCCACATCAGGTTTAGGCCAATTGTGTGATTGTGCCAATTTATCTTCCGCCTTGGAGTAATGCCCCTTGTTGCAGGAATGACTGTGGTTTTACAGACTCGGTTGTTCAGTAATCTCGCTGACCAATTGGCTTGCAGGATGTGATCGCTGCGCTCAAAAATACAATTGAGACACTTTAAATCTGAAATGTTACTGAAATGCTATATGTTTTTGGATCACCTCACCCTTCCATCTGCTGCTCTGCCCCCAGATCTGCTCCCGCTGTTCCGATAGAGCCGCACTCATCAGATATCTATCTGTATAGACGTAGTTGGGAAAATTGGAGTTGCAGTTGATTTCCCTCCACTTGGCCTCTTCTCCCATGATTCCAAGCTGCTTTGTCTCTCTTGCAGGGCAAATTTGACTTTGTGAATGATATAGTGTCACTGAAGGACTTTCACACGGAGTCCGACATCCACAAGTTTAAGAACGAGAGCCTGGGGATGGCTGTGCTGCACCTCTCACACATTGCCATCAAAAAGAAAGTGTCGCTGGAAGAGGTGGCCAATAATATTAGGTAAGCGCTGCTTTTATTCCGTCATACTGGATCAGTTGCAGTTATTTGGGATTGCACTCTCTGGCCTCACTCAGGGTTGTGAAGGCCTCTCCCCTGTGAGTTTTCTCATCCACTGTTTGGGCGGGAAGTAAGGAAGTCCGAGTTCGGTCCATGACTTGTATATGATGGCCTCTTTTTAAAAAAAAATAAGTCGCATTTCTGCCGGCATCCTGCACGTCCTGCTACTTAATTTTGTTCCGCCCCTTTGCCACTTCCAATTATTTTGTATTGTATTTATAATGTGCTCTGAGATCGGAAGCCTTGTTGGATCACATTTGTTGAAATTAAATAGCATTACCCAAAGTTCTTTAGTCCCGTCACTCGTGCCATAGGGACTTGAGTGCTCCTGGTTCTTGTTGGGATGAGCCCGTGCAATTTCATGACCCAAATGGAGCACAGAATGTTTGTCCCCCTGTGGAATCCAATGGACCGTTTTTGATTGCGAATGTTATTTCTGTGATGTTTGTGGGTCACTTTTAATTCTTACTACAAGTGCTTAGCCTGGTAAATGAGGTAATTGTGACCCTGTATTTCTGTAATGGGCGCTCTTGTCACCTGCTTCTTCTACTGTTGGATTCTGCAGCTTTAAGGAATGCATCCCCAAGTCGTTTTGCCGGCAGATTCAGCAGAACAACTACCTTACCAAGTTCCGGATCAGGAACGTTTTCAAGAAGTTTGTCCGTCATTTCCACCTCCACACGGTGAGCCCGGGCAAGCTGAGCGAAGAGGACACTATGTACAAATACCTGTCTACTCTGGAAAACCTGGCGCCAAAATTCGGCTGCGAGGTGTTCTGGACTCGGTCATTGGAGCTCCCGACAGAGGGAGAGAAACTGCCTTTATATATCAATGGGGGCTACGTGGAGAACACGGACTGTGCCAGCGGGGAGTTTTCCCCCACACATCAGGTCATGGTTTGCGGAGTGTCAGGGATAAAGTGGAGAACTGTGAAGCCGGAGGTGAGTGTCCCAGAGACATCAAAACCAAGGAGCAGATTTTTTAAGCTTGGGGAAGTGATAAAGGGGATGGTACTTTATCACCGGCCAATCATCTTCTGTCAAGTAACAGGCTGGGCATAAAAAATGACAGGAGCTGATTGGTCGGTGATAAAGTAGCAGACACATTATCACTTCACCAAGCCTAATAAATTTGCCCCCAAGTCACTATATTGCTTTTTTTTTTTTTCATTGTACAAATAATTAGTGTTTTGTGTATTCTGCATGCTAGTTGGTGGGCACGCTAAAAGTAAGCCACGCCCAATTGCATGGTTGGAGCATTGTGTTCATGTGACCTTATCCTATTTATTGAGTCTATAGAGACATTGTGCCTCCAACACCCTACTATGGTTGGACAAAGCAAGAATGGTATAGAAAAGTTACACACCGAATGTGCAGAAAATTCAAACAGTTCACCTTCATCATCATCCTCATCATTGTTGTTATTCTTTTCATCATCCATGTGGGAGACTTGGCTCTAAATACAGTGGACGGTATTCAATGAGGCTGATTCGCCAGGTTTTTATGGCGATTTTGTGCTGTAAGGCGAATTTCTGACTAAAACGGTGAATCATCCTATTCAATGACCAGATGGCGAATACATTTCAAGATTTTTTTCACCATGATTCACTGAGTAGCAATCGCTATCTTTTTATGGTGAAGTGGAAGGTGAACTTTTAAAATAAAGTGGTTTTTTTTTTTATTTTATTTTTTTTTTTTTTTTTTTTTTTACAATTGGTGTCAAAAAATCTGGAATTTTATTCTGAGGGGCATGCTGTTTTTATTCATGTGCTCTAAGCACATGAATATATATTTAATTTAAAAACACATATATATATATATATATATATATATATATATATATATATATTTTTTTTTACACAGACCAGCCAGCAGGGGCCGGAGCCGAGCCGCTCATTAGATATTCATATATTCACTTCACCCGATCATTACATATGCATGATCGGGTGTAGTGAATATACCCGGTCCCCTGCTGGCACCCCCGGGGGGCAGCCTGTGCTGCCTGGCACCCGGGGAGCCCACCTCTCCCCCACAAACGTTCTGGGGCAGGCAGGGAGACTTCCATCTCCCTGCCTGCCACCGTCCTCAGGCTCCCTGCGGCGTCCGCCGCAGGAGCTCAAATTCGCCGGTCAGGGGCAGCGAGCCCCTGACTCGTTGAATACCGGAGCCGGCGAGGCTCCGGAACGCAGCGAGCAGTGGCGAATGTGCAGCGAATCCTAAACAGGATTCGCTGCACGTCGCCAGTATTCACATTGAATACTGCCCAGTGTGTTGACTGCTTGGGCACTATGAAGGGCTTCCTTCCTCAATAACCCCATTGGCTACAATAACAGGATGCTTGGTTTAAATGGAGTAATCTGTATTGAGGTTTCTTTTCAGAAAACAAATTAAAAAAAGGAAAAGAAAGTCCTGAAAACAGCCAGTATACACAGTACATGCATAAAGTCACATATGGAAAACTGCTTACAAACTTCTTATAGCTTTTGATTAAAATAATGATACAACAATGCACTTCTACATTGATTGATTAAAACAAAGATCAGCATACATCAGGGCTGGGCAACACCGGCCCTCCAGATGTTGATGAACTACACATCCCAGCATGCCTTGCATCAGTTTCAGCATGGCCACATAGCAAAACTAATGCAAAGCATCCTGGGATGTGTAGTTCATTAACATCTGGAGGGCCGGTGTTGCCCAGCCCTGGCATACATGGTAATGAGAGGGGACACTACACAAGAAGCAAATGGCTTGTTTCCGGTAATTGGGCCGTAATGTCTAGTGTATGGGGAGTAAAGCAATCTGGGCTATATCCGAACAAATGTAGGTTCTGCATTTCTGGCCAATCTAAATACTGTATTTGTCATGAGTGGCATTAACCAGAGGGAGAGAGCTGTGCATCACAAATAGTGCCATATATTTGTTTCACAGATCTTTAGCCACCACAACCAGAGTGGGTAAGTAAGAACCCCGTCCCAAAAAGAGCCTGGACTATAGGGAAGTCCCTTGGCTGTTGCCAGAAGGTGCTCAAAGAGCAGTACATCTAGGTCAGGCATGTCCAAACTATGGCCCTCCAGCTGTTGTGAAACTACAAGTCCCAGCATGCCTTGACACAGTTTTGCTATTAGGGAATGCTAAAACTATGGCAAGGTATGCTGGGATGTGTAGTTTCACAACAGCCGGAGGGCCATAGTTTGGACATGCATGTTTAGGTCCTAGGATATATGGCGTTCTTCTGTCCTTCAATCTTACAAATGTGAACAAAGGGCATATAATTAAAACACCGGGGGAATCCAATTAGCAGGGATTACGGTATTCCATCCTTCATTACATTGTTATGTGTACCACGAGTATCATATGTACCCAGTATAAAGTTAGTGGCTGCTGTGCTAACACACGCGCCCCCTAGTGGTGACCTCCATTAGATGGATTTCCATTTACCAGCATGAGTCGTCTAAATCTACATTATTTCCTCTTATTGCCTTTATTTTATATTCCTCTACCGGACCGATTGGGATAATCTGTGCACATATTTGAAAATAGGAAAACGTGCAATTATGGCCTGGTTCATAAAGCCAAAAGCAAGCAACCGGGCCAAACCATATGACATTGCAGGTGGGGCAGATGTTACATGTGCAGTGTGTTCAAACTGAAATGTAAATTGCAGGGTAATCAAGCAGTCTATCTGTGGGCTACATGCAGAAGCAGCCAGTATTTAGCATGCACAGAAAAATATAATCCACCCAAATCCATTTTTGCTTACAGACCTGACCCTACAGTATGTACAAAATAAAATGAATCTAACTTATTGCCATCACTAAAAATAATTTATTTTTAATACAAAAAAATTACGATTGGTTTGTGGTTTAGGAACGGTCAGGGAGCAGCAATCCAAGAAATTACTTCAGCAAGAAAAGTCGTGGGAAAGGACCGAAGGCGGGAAAAGTGGTACTCGGGGGAGAATCAAGTGACCAGAAGTGGGTGCAGTTCTGTGATTTCCAGGATATTACACACATTGTTATTAGCAGGTGTAAAGTCAGCATCAACTGTCAGGACAACCGCTGCCTGGTGCGTGGTTATTCCATTCCATCGTCCCCCTCTCCTTTTTTATTCTCTCAATTCCCCATCTTTCACCATCTCTATCTTCCTCTGCCCTCTTCCTTCTTCCCTCTGTCCATCTCCTCTCCTTGTCTTTCTCCCTCTGTCCATCTGTCCCCCCCCCCCCCCTCCCACCTCTTCTGTCTCTTTCCTCTCCCGGCCTCTTTGCCCTTTTTCACCTTTCTGCCTCTCCTTCCTCTCCCGGCCTCTTTCGCCCTTCTCCCTCTGTTTCTCTCTGCCCTTTCCCTCCTTTCTCATTCTGCCTCTCTGTGCCCTTTCCCCCCTTTCTCATTCTGCCCCTTTCCCACTTCTCCCCCGGCCTCTTTCCCCTTCTTCCTCTGCCTCTCTTCCCCCCCCCCCCCCCGCCTCTCTCTTGTCCTGGCCTCCTTTTCTCTTTGCCTCCTTTTCTCTCTGCCTCTTTGCCCCCCCCTTCTCTCTCTGCCTCTTTGCCCCCCCCCCCTTCTCTCTCTGCCTCTTTGCCCCCCCCCCTTCTCTCTCTGCCTCTTTGCCCCCCCCTTCTCTCTCTGCCTCTTTGCCCCCCCCTTCTCTCTCTGCCTCTTTGCCCCCCCCTTCTCTCTCTGCCTCTTTGCCCCCCCCTTCTCTCTCTGCCTCTTTGCCCCCCCCTTCTCTCTCTGCCTCTTTGCCCCCCCCTTCTCTCTCTGCCTCTTTGCCCCCCCCCTTCTCTCTCTGCCTCTTTGCCCCCCCCCTTCTCTCTCTCTGCCTCTTTGCCCCCCCCTTCTCTCTCTCTGCCTCTTTGCCCCCCCTTCTCTCTCTCTGCCTCTTTGCCCCCCCTTCTCTCTCTCTGCCTCTTTGCCCCCCCTTCTCTCTCTCTCTGCCTCTTTGCCCCCCCCTTTCTCTTTCTGTCTTTGCCTCCCCTTCTCTCTCTCTGCCTCTTTGCCCCCCCTTTCTCTTTCTGTCTTTGCCCCGTTCTCTCTCCGCCTTTTTGCCCCCCCCTACCTCTCTCTGCCTTTTTGCCCCCCACCCATTCTCTCTCTGCCTCTTTGCACCCCGTTCCCCCCCCCCCCTTTTTCTCTCTCCCCCCCCCCCCCCCCTTTCTCTCTCTGCCTCTTTCCCCCTTCTCCCCCTGGCCTTTCTCCACCTTTCTCTCACCTCTACTGGGCCTCTTGCCCCATCTCCCTTTTGCCTCTCTTCTCTCCATGCCTCTTGTCCCCTACTCCCTCTGCCTCTCAATGTTCTTTCTTCCTCCTGTAATAAACCTCTGTCCTTCTCTCTCCTCTACAGGAGATAGTCCTACCATCATATGAAGAGGCTTTGTCTTTTGTAGCACTGGTGGATGGCTACTTCAGGCTCACGACTGACTCCAACCACTACCTGTGTCATGAAGTCGCCCCTCCACGCTTGGTGATGAGTGTCCTGAATGGGATTCATGGGCCCCTCCAGTATGTGCACAGTACACCATGCATTTCTCTCTGTATCTGTGTGTATGTCTATCTCTTTATAGGTATTATGTTTCCACCTCTGACCGTGCATCCACAATTCCAGGATAATGTGTACGGATGTCAGGTGTCATCAGATCCTCCCACTTGTCCCATTTTTTTCCTGCTCTGTCTGCATCGTACCTGGGCTCTTTTATATTCTAACCTCAAACTGTCCAGGGTTTTACATAGTATAGTTTTGCCCCTGAATTCAAACACAGTGCTCCTTCTCTGTATTATATATGTACTACGTATCCCAGTCCATATGTGACCAGCAGAGCCAGAATCCGGCCCTGTGCATGTCGTTCTTACTTATGCTAATGTATGGGTAAGACTAGACAAGCATCCTGTTCTGCCACTAGAACCAGTGATGTCACTTCCTGTCTCGGTAACGCCTGTCATCCTGCAGGGAACAGTACGTGGTACAGAAGCTGAAGCGGGAAGAGCAGAGGGATGGCTTGTACATTATCCGCTGGAGCGCTTTTAACTATAACAGACTCATCATGACTGTGAAAGGCATAAACCAGGTCAGCGATGGGTTAACTGGTGGTGCGGGCTTTATTTACGTAAAGTATTGTCTTTTTTTATTTGGCTCAAATTACTTCATTACTATTTATACTCTCTCTGAAGCTTTGTGTCATTTGCTAACTTTATAGGATTGTTGCAGTAAAGAAATGGGGTGGCGGTGTACTAAGTCTTAGACACTGATAAAGGGTAGAGAGATTATGGGATGTATTCAATTACTTTTGCGAGCTGTGCTGACCGGTCACAGCTCGCAGGGTCAGTATTCATTTGACCCCCCTACACACGCCGTTTCCACCTCGCTAGGTTTTTGTAGCAGCAGGGAAACTGAGTGTGCGGTGGGCTCCCTGCATTAGCCGTGAGCCTAGCTGTTTGTGGGAATCTCCCTGTCCTCTAACAGCGAGGGCTCCCCCGGAACATAGAATATTGTGAGCGGCCGGTGCGGGCGTTAAACGGCATTGAATAAGGCCCCAGGTCTCAACCAATCAGCTGCTGACTTCCATGTTATAAGCTGCAATTTAAAACTGGCAGTTAAAAGCTGGTTGGTGCTTTGGGGCAGATGCATTAAGCCTGTTAAAGATAAAGTGGAAGGTGATAACGCACCAGCCAATCAACTCCTAACTGTCATTTTTCAAACAGCTGATTGGCTAGTGCGTTATAACCTTTATCTCAGAGGCGTAGCTACCGTAAGGCAGCCACCGCGGCTGCTTGGGGGAGCAAGCGCCAGCGGGGCGCCCCCGGTTCCCGGGCACTCTGGTCAGACCCCCCCTTACCCCTCCGCATGCCGCCGCCACCGCATTCAGTCCGGCACCGCAGATAGCCTCCGGGCTCTGTCTCCTGCAGTAATGAAAAATGACACGACAAAATGGCTGCCCCCTAATAGCAGACAGTTTTTAAGGATGCTAGAGGAGGCCACCACCTCCTCTAACATCCCTAAAAAAAACTGTCTGCTGTACGGGGGCAGCCATTTTGTCGTGTCATTTTTCATTACTGCAGGAGACGGAGCCCGGAGGCTATCTGCTGCGGTGCCGGACTGAATGCGGGGGCGGCATGCGGAGGGGTAAGGTCATTTTTTGGCGGGGGGGCGCCACAATATTAGTTACGCCTCTGCTTTATCTCTTCACCAGGGTCAATACATCTGCACCTTTATCTCTGTACGCATTCTCTTCAAAGCTTAGTACATCTGCTGCATAAAGGTTACTTGATGCTTGCCTCCATTCTAACTGCACAATGCAATGATATTAACGGCGATATGTACGATATGTAATGCCGCCTGGGGGCGCGGCCGGCATCCCGCACTGCCGCGGCATCACATTCTTCTGTAAGTGTCCATAAGTGAGAACTCCAATGGTCACTGCTCCATCTGTACAAATGATGGCAGCACTTCTCCTTTATTCCATGTCTGGGATTCCATCTGTAATTCTGGGACTTCTATCTTCCTGTTTACAAAATGAGCTCAATAAGTAAATGAAGCAGGCGCTCAGTATGCGTCTGCCATCGTCTGTTTCCAGCTGAACGCCTTCTTCCTGTTGCATTTATAACGGCCTGTTCTGTGCACACTTGTCCCCCAGAATAAAGGCTGCAGTTACAAGCAGTTCCGGATAGACCAGGTGGGGCATTTGTATACTCTGGAGCAGTGGGATCGAGGGTTCCCCAGCATCAAAGAACTAACGGAGAGCCTGAGGGGCTGCACCCTGAGATCTGGCCAGGAGGTGTTCCATGTAAAGCAGTGCATCCTGCCAAAGTCTGGAGGTACAGACCATACTCTGGTATATTTATAGATCCTGCTGACATTGGGAATATAGAATCCAATGCATTCACTGTAGGACCTATCTGTAAGCATGTGCTGCGTATATTTTATAGCTGTGGTTGACCCACACAAATGCGTTTTTTATTTAAAACCAACTTGTTCATACCTTACTATCCCAGTGGGCATAGAGGGACAATATAATAGTGTGCTTGAAGCATGGCGAGTGTGCACTCGTGTTACACTTTAACGGTGTCTCTGTTAATCTGTGTCGACATAGACACCCCAAAAATGTGAAACTCATGTCAACCTTTTGACCATGTTGATCTAATACACGTCAAACATTTTGATGTGTCATCCTGTTGCCAATAGTCTTGTGGTTCAAAATTCAAATAGCGAAGCCACACCCACTTCCAGTGAGTCAGTTTGGAATGGCAGTTATCGAGGCTCTCCTATTTGAAATTTAAACTGTGCTCACAGACTACCATTCTAATCTGACTCACTGGCAGTGGGTGCCGCTCTTATATTTGAATTTTGAACTGTACTGCAGCCCCCCCCCCCCCACTGCACCCTCCCACTCTGTAAACTCCCCTGGTTATTACCATACAATGCTTTCAGAGTGAATTTATACCTTGGTCCTGTTTTGGGTATTCTGAAACCACCTGTACAAAAACACTTTCTACACACTGCGCACTAAAGTTGCCCATACAGGGTACAATTATTGTATGCAATTTGGACTAGATCGCATCGCATACGTTTTGCAATGCAATGAGCTACAATGCAATGCAATCTAGTACAAAAAGTATGTGCAGCAATGGGATGAGCTGTGCAATGGGATGTGCGCGAGAGCGCGCATCTTATCGCACCCGGCAATTGTACCGTGTATGGGCACCTTTACAGATGTATAATGTAATCGTTTCTTGTTCCATTTCAGAAGTATCCAACCTCACCATTTGCAGGAAAGGAAAAAATAGCAAAGAGGGTTCAGTCTCCCGGAATCTGAACTTGAGTCAACTTAGCTTCCACCAGATCCGCAAGCACGAGATCTCACAGGTCTGTGTTCGGAGGGAGCATGGTTGTAGTATTCTTAATATGTACCAGTGGAGGGCACTCTTTTACACACGGCTTTGTTCACTCAGAGACGGATGTTTCCATAACTACCTTTTATCTTTCCATATATCAGACTCGGGATGTCAACTTACAGTATGATGGGGGGATTAATATCACACCACCTGTTAGCTTTGGCATTTTCTAAAATACTATACTTTACTCATCACAGGACATAGGAATTGCCATAAAGATCAAATGTTTTCACACCAAAGTAGATTCGTCTCAGCATTATTATATTAACATTGATCACTGATCCAAACACATAGGAGAGGAGTCTACTCTGAGGATCTTATAGTTTATCTGCACTTCCTGTTCTCCAACCGTAATAATACACTCCTTACCGGAATTCTTGTGATGCTCAGTCATTTACTGTATCTCTTCACAGAAATCCCACTTGGGTCAGGGGACCAGATCGAATATCTATGAAGGGGTTCTCGTGGTCAGTGGGGGTGGCGAGAACGATTCAGATTACGAGTCCAGTGAACTGAACAATAATTCACATGATCTACGAGTAGTCCTGAAAGTGCTGGACCCAAGTCATCAAGACATAGCGCTGGTGAGTGCTGTATGCGTAGGGGAGCCAGTGGGATTATGGTGCTGTGTGCACGGCCTGTGTGGCGGCTGCACGGGTGAGGCTGTGTGGCGGCTGCACGGGTGAGGCTGTGTGGCGGCTGCACGGGTGAGGCTGTGTGGCGGCTGCACGGGTGAGGCTGTGTGGCGGCTGCACGGGTGAGGCTGTGTGGCGGCTGCACGGGTGAGGCTGTGTGGCGGCTGCACGGGTGAGGCTGTGTGGCGGCTGCACGGGTGAGGCTGTGTGGCGGTTGCAACACAGTGTTACACTCTTCCTTCCATCTATTGACTTCCTGTTCTTCTCTCCTTTCTGCCATCTTCCCACTCCCTCCCACCCTGCGCTTACCGTCCTTTTCTTTCTCTTACCTCAGGCTTTCTTCGAGACTGCGAGTCTCATGAGCCAAGTCTCTCATATCCATCTGGTATTCGTCCACGGAGTCTGTGTCCGGGAATCGGAAAGTGAGTACCCGTCAGAAAAGCCGTGGGTGTTAATGAGTGTCCTGTTTGTCTCATGCACACTTCACCTCTTTTTTTGTTTGTTCTCTCTCCTAAGACATCATGGTGGAGGAGTTTGTTGAACACGGCCCACTAGATGTATGCCTGCGCAAGGATAAAATGCAGATCTCTTCCGGGTGGAAGTTCACTGTGGCCAGACAACTGGCGAGTGCCTTAAACTATCTGGTATGTGTATTACTCACATAGATGCCGTGTTTGAAGTAGGGACAGCGTACTAACATACAGTTGGATATATAAGGGTTCTGTGTGCTCCAATATGTGCAGGTCTGTTGCGTATATGGTAGTGTTCATTCGAACACACTGCGCCTGACACAACCTGTGCAGTTCCTCTCTGCTGCCTGGGGTGGTGCTGTCTGCACTGGTGCTACTAGCACACTCTGGTTTGTATCTCCGTGCTGAGGTACAGAGCAGAGTATGATAGATGCACCAAAGCAGCCCAGGCTGGAAGGAGGAACTGCATGGATTGTGCAGGGTGCTACAATGAACACTATACGGTCGATTAGAAGAAAAGATAGTGACATCACTCGACATTCTACAAGTGACATCACTACAACGTGTATGCAGCCAATCATTGCTCTCTGCAGTGAGACGTGTTGCACAAGGTACATTTGCGATACAGCATGTGATATTGTTGGTGTGTCCTGTGCTTCTGTAAGGAGAGGAATTTATCACGGGATCAGTAATCCCTATAATATTAGACATTCCAGCCACTTCCACCTTGCGGTGAATGCAGTTTGTTGGATGTAAGTTAGTGTAAGAGCAGGGAGACTATAATTTGCATAACCAAGTAGATGCTTCTTCTTTCTTCAGGAAGATAAAGGTTTAGTCCACGGAAATGTCTGTGCAAAGAATATTCTACTGGCGAGGAAAGGGTTAGAAGACGGATCTTCTCCTTTCATTAAACTAAGTGACCCCGGAGTGTCGTTCTCAGTGCTGTCACAGGAAGGTAATGAATGATGGCTGCTGCTGGTTGTAAGAGTACTTACACAGGCACTGCAGTGATTTCTAAGTATGTCGGTCATCTTGCAGAGCGAGTAGACCGAATCCCCTGGATTGCCCCGGAGTGTGTCCGGCACGTCTCTGGTGTCACTACGGCTGCCGACAAGTGGAGCTTCGGCACAACTCTGCTGGAAATCTGCTTTAATGGGGATGTTCCCTTAAAGGAGCGAACGCCATCTGAGGTAGGACTGACCTCTTACATACCATGTAATATACATCTGTTGGCACAAAGAGCCTGATTAAGGTTTGATCGGTACGGGTCAAATTCTGTCCAGTGACTGATGTTACGCATGCGCAAAAATGCACATGTGCAGACCCGCTGTGCAAACGCCGTCGGCAAGTATCACACTCGCTGCGTGGGCTGGGGCAGGGGAACGCCCACTGGACGTTACCCCGGAAACGCAGGCGGGCTGATGCCTGCTCAGGACAGGCGGCTGACATCACATGACATCAGCGCCCGCCGCCTTTTCGGTCATCTCTGGCCATTGAATGATTTTTTTTTTGCCCGTGCGCCGGCATGTGAAGGAATGTGTAAGCGTACACATCCCCTCACATGCAAATGCGGGGATTTGCATGGCAGATGGGACGGATGTTCGCTTGGACGGGAGCCGTTTTATCTTCAATCATTCTTCTCCTGTTAAACTCCTACAGAAAGAGCGGTTTTATGAAAAGCAGCTGGGACTCCCCGAGCCGTCATGCAAGGAACTGGCTGATCTGATTGGCCAGTGCCATAACTACAATGCCTCCGGGAGGCCCTCTTTCCGCACCATTCTCCGAGATCTGACCCAACTGCAGCCCCACGGTAAGAGGGGAGGGAGTTGATGGTGGCCACTTTGATAGACCATGAAAGTTTAGCCCCTTTGTTATCAGTTTTGCTGAGCTAAATTCAGAGAACTTGTACTATTTTTTTTTTTTTAAATAGTCTGTGTCCTGTTACTTCCATTTTGAGATTTGCCTCCTATGTTGCACATAGATCTGTATGATATTGGCTCTGTCAGCCCGGATTACTCCATCACAGACCCGACAGTGTTCCAGAAACGATACTTGAAGAAGATCCGAGAGTTGGGAGAGGTATTTCCACTTCCTATTCCCAGTCTCTCCTCCTCTGTTTTTGTGCTGTCTGGTCACATGTGTCACTTATACATAGCGGGGGCAGCCATTTTGTAGAATGACATTCAAGAGAAGGCCGCCTGTTGGTTTACTGGGGACTGGTGGCATTCCTGTGGGGAACAGAGCACTGGATGCCTCACTGACTCCATATACCATGAATATTAGTTCAGCTCACAAAATGGCTGCTGCAGTGATGTCACTGGTTCATCGTGATTTCATAGCCTGCAGTCACCTGAGCACTGAAAATATAAAATGGCTGCTTCCACTGGGACTAGCCATCAAAGCTCTGATATTGTTGACTCCTCTCCGTAGGGACATTTTGGGAAAGTGAGCCTGTACTGCTATGACCCAAATAATGATGGGACTGGAGAGATGGTGGCTGTGAAGTCCCTGAAGTCGGGATGCAATCAGCAGCTGGAGACCAGCTGGAAAGGAGAGATCAAGATCCTGAAAACCCTTTACCATGAGAACATTGTGAAGTACAAAGGGTGCTGCAGCGAGCAAGGTTAGCGTCCTGTGCGGGCTCCTCTGGTTTTATAGAGTTTGCCATCTGCAGGCTTCATTTTCCCTCCGCCTATAATTCTCTTTGCAGGCGATAAGATTGTCCAGCTGATTATGGAGTATGTCCCCCTGGGGAGTCTGCGGGATTACCTGCCCAAGCACAGCGTCAGCCTGACACAGATATTACTATTTGCCCAGCAGATCTGTGAGGTGAGTCTGTGCGGCACCCCCGGGTCTTATGAGGTAATCTAGTGGCCCGTGGCCGACACTCTGATAAATCTGTCTGCCTTGCACACTCAGGGTATGGCATACCTCCACTCTCAGCATTATATTCACCGCGACCTCGCCGCACGCAACGTCCTGGTGGAAAAGGAGAATGTGGTGAAGATCGGGGATTTTGGACTCGCTAAAGCTGTGCCTGAAGGTCATGAGTATTACAGAGTAAGAGAGGACGGCGACAGTCCTGTGTTCTGGTAAGGAATCTGTATAACCGCCGTTCATGTTCACAATACCGCCTGTGCTTTTCATGTATGCTGTGTTATAAAGGTGGTGAAAGGTAGGCCTCGTGCAAGCCCAGGCTCTGTAGTGAGTCTGGATAGATAAGGGGTGTAGAGACCGGTGCTTTGTAATCGCCTAGTGATGTGTCTGATGTGCACAAATGAGCAGGACAGAGTGGGAGTCTAGCATAAATCTAATGATGTTTATCAAACAAGAAGGAAAATTAAATGTGACAAAAATCATGTAGTATTAGAAGGTAAAAAATAATGCAGTCACTTCTCTGTGCTGCTGGTGCAGGCTGTGGATATTGTTCTCCACAACGGAACTCTCATGGCAGAGAGTGGGTACAGTCAGGGGATAGGGGAAAGACAGAGGGTGTCCAAAGAGGTGGGGCTGGACGTTAGAGTCACTGGAAACCAGGGATTGCTTTATGGTGCAGGGTGGTGGCACAATAGGCTGGCGTCCCGGCCTACGCTCTACTCTGCAAACAGAGGAGACTTGTGATGTGCGTGTGAGTGGTGTGGAGTAAACTTTCTTACTTAAACACGTTGCGGTCCTTGTGGGCCTTCTTCATGGAGTCTGCTAGAAGAATGTCCTATCAATTATAACTTTATGCACAACTTTGCACCAGGTGGGGCATTGGCCACTACTTGCCCATATTGGTATGACCAAATAGCTGACGTCCATCTCTTCTTCTGTTGTCCTGATGCAGGTATGCCACAGAATGTCTTAAGGAATGCAAATTCTTCTATGCCTCCGATGTCTGGTCATTCGGGGTTACCCTATATGAGCTGCTGACTCGATGCGACTCCAATCAGAGCCCCCCTGCTGTGAGTATTTCCCATGGGGTTTTTTTCACTTATATGCCGCATAAGGGGGCAGATGTATTAAGTCTGGTCACTTATATGCTGCATAATGGGGCAGATGTATTAAGTCTGGTCACTTATATGCTGCATAATGGGGCAGATGTATTAAGTCTGGTCACTTATATGCTGCATAATGGGGCAAATGTATTTAGTCTGGTCACTTATATGCCGCATAAGGGGGCAGATGTATTAAGTCTGGTCACTTATGCCGCATAATGGGGCAGATGTATTTAGTCTGGTCACTTATATGCCGCATAATGGGGCAGATGTATGAAGTCTGGTCACTTATATGCCGCATGAGGGGGCAGATGTATTTAGTCTGGTCACTTATATGCTGCATAATGGGGCAGATGTATTTAGTCTGGTCACTAATATGCCGCATAATGGGGCAGATGTATGAAGTCTGGTCACTTATATGCCGCATGAGGGGGCAGATGTATTTAGTCTGGTCACTTATATGCTGCATAATGGGGCAGATGTATTTAGTCTGGTCACTAATATGCCGCATAATGGGGCAGATGTATGAAGTCTGGTCACTTATATGCCGCATGAGGGGGCAGATGTATTTAGTCTGGTCACTTATATGCTGCATAATGGGGCAGATGTATGAAGTCTGGTCACTTATATGCCGCATAAGGGGGCAGATGTATTAACCCCTTCACGACATATGACGTATATATACGTCATATGTCGGTTGCGGGGGAATCAAGCCAGCTCACGGAGTGAGCTGGCTTGAAAGAGAGCAGGGTAATGGCTGTATATTACAGCCAGGTCCCTGCTCTCACGGCCACGAGCGGCGAGTTCGCCAATCGTGGCCGTTTAACCCTTTAAGCACCGCGGGCAAAGCGCCCGCAGTGCTTAAATAGCTGATCGGAGGGGGGGCGCCCCCCTCCGGCGCCGATCGGGGCCCCCCGCAGCGAGATCGGAGGGTGCCGATCGGTTGCCATGGTAGCCAGGGGTCTAATGTAGACCCCTGTGCTGGCCGTGTATGCATACCTATTACATCCTGCCTCAGGCAGGATGTAATAGGAAGTGCATAAAATCACTACGTTCAGCCATAGAGCTCTATGGCTGAACCTAGTACAGGCGATCGCGCCCCCTAGTGGTCAAGTACACTAGGGGGCCTTGTAGTGAAAGTAAAAAAAAAAAAAAAAAAAAGTTAAAAAAAAAAAAAAAAAAAAAATATTAAAAGTTCAAATCACCCCCCTTTCCCCATTTCCCAAATAAAAATAAATAAAAAATAAAAAAATAAACATATTTGGTATCGCCGCGTTCCTAAAAGTCCGATCTATTAAAATATAACATTAGTTATCCCGCACGGTTAAAGGCGTAAACGGAAAATAATCCCCAACGCCAAAACTACGTTTTTTGGTCGCATCGCCTACCCAAAAAAAAATAGCTAAAAGAGATCAGAAAGTCGCCCATATCCCATAATGGTATTAATTAAAAAGTACACTTCAGCCCGCAAAAAATGAGCCCTCACCCAGGTCCGTAGGTGGAAAAATAAAAAAGTTATAAGCCGCAGAACATGGCGACGCGACGCAAATTCGAAAAACCGTAACATATTCTATTTTTTTTTTGTCGTAAAACGTAACGAAAACTATATAAGTTTGGTATCACCGGAATCGTAACGACCCATAGAATAAAGATAACCCATCATTTTAAACGAACTATGAACTCCAAAAAAAACGTAACCAGCGCAAAATTGTGGAATTGTGTTTTTTTTTCTTTTTACCCCACATTGAATTATTTCCTGATTCCCCAGAATATTATACGGTATAGTAAATGGTACCATTAAAAAGTACAACTTGTCCCGCAAAAAAAAAGCCCTCATGTGTCTATATAGCCGGAAAATTAAAAAAGTTACGCTTATTTGAACGCAAGGAGGAAAAAAAAAAAAAAAATTACCTTAAAAGGCAATGTCGTGAAGGGGTTAAGTCTGGTCACTTATATGCCGCATAAGGGGGCAGATGTATTCAGTCTGGTCACTTATATGCCGCATAATGGGGCAGATGTATTAAGTCTGGTCACTTATATGCCGCATAATGGGGCAGATGTATTTAGTCTGGTCACTTATATGCCGCATAAGGGGTCAGATGTATTAAGTCTGGTCACTTATATGCCGCATAATGGGGCAGATGTATTTAGTCTGGTCACTTATATGCCGCATAAGGGGGCAGATGTATTAAGTCTGGTCACTTATATGCCGCATAATGGGGCAGATGTATTTAGTCTGGTCACTTATATGCTGCATAATGGGGCAGATGTATGAAGTCTGGTCACTTATATGCTGCATAATGGGGCAGATGTATTTAGTCTGGTCACTTATATGCTGCATAATGGGGCAGATGTATTTAGTCTGGTCACTTATATGCTGCATAATGGGGCAGATGTATTTAGTCTGGTGAAGTGATAAAGTGACCGGTGATAAATCCGCTCCTACTGTAGCTACCGTGTTACGGGCTGGTTGTAAAAATGTTATTAGCTGCATTATAATCTGACACTTTATCACTTCACCAGGCTTAATACATCTGCCCCAATATCTGTTATCCTGATTCCATCTGCACCCAGGACTGGAACTCTGTAGACGTGGCTGTTGTGTGGGCTTAACCCCCATTAATTTCACCAACCCACAATGAATTGCTAGGCTGTGGTCCACAGATGGCAACCTTCACTGTGAGAAAATAAACCAACAGTTTATGTGACCAAACCCAATAATTATTGGTACAAAGATGATGATGACGATGATCATTAAATTGTCCATCTTCCCCCCCCTGCGTAGAAATTCATAGAGATGATTGGAGTCACCCAAGGACAGATGACGGTGGTGCGGCTGATCGATTTACTGGATCGAGGTCAGAGGTTGCCGTGTCCCAGCGATTGCCCTATGGAGGTAAGCAGAGAATCACAGCAAAGCTTCTGTCAGACCAGCGTGTAGTGTATATAATTATAAACAACTCTACATTGTGGTGCGTACCCCTTGTGCGAGTCGGAGGGGGCTTAGAGGGCTTCACCATCCCCTCAATGAGCACCTAGGGCAGGAGGACTGAACGCAGTTGCACCTATTAGTTTTTCTCTGTTCAGTGCTGTTGATTCAGTCCTCCCATACTACAGTATATGTATGCATGGTCTATATTGGCCCACTGATTTCAGTAGTAAGAGGTGTTTGCCAGGGGAGGACAACCCAAAATGTGGATCCCTTCATTACCTGAGACAGTTAGAATGTAAAGTAGGACATTTTTACATTAATAAATAAAACACGTACAAGCGCATCGTTAACAATATAGTGCGTACACATTAGACCAGGGGTGGCCAAACCTGTCCTCAAGATCTACCAACAGTTCATGTATCTCAGGCAGCCTGTGGGTCTATAGTAGGAATGAATGCAGCAGGTTTAAAAATGTGACAGTTAGTAATGACTACAGCTGTGCGCCAGCTAGGTGATCTGGGTCATGTGACAGTAATGACTACAGCTGTGCACCAGATAGGTGATTGGGAAACGTGGTCCGTTGGTAGATCTCGAGGACCGTTTTGGCCAGCCCTGCACTAGACATGCACAAATTTATCATGCATATTGTTTAAAATATTGTCTAATGCACAGATTCTCAAACTCGGTCCTGCAGGTCTCTTCACAGAATCACAAGTGAAATAATTAGCTCCACCTGTCAATGAGTAATGATTGCACCTGTCGGGTGACCTGGAAAAGGTGAACTGTGTGGGGTCCTGAGGACCGAGTGTGAGAACAGAACTTTTGTAGAAGTTCCCATACGCGGTCCTCAAGGCACTCAAACCGTCCAAATTTTAAGTATATCCATGTGTAGCCACAGGTGCATTAGACGGCTAATTATTTGTCTGTTTGGTCAAACGCTTTCAAGCTAGAACACAAATATTTATTTATTGGTTCAAAGATGTTGATTTAAACATCACATTAAATGCTGTATTTCAACCATAAGGCAGCATATAGTACATTATAACAATGATTTAAAAAAACTACTTAATATGAATAGAGGAACAACATTGGAGCACATCGCAATTGCCTTATTATATCCTAATCTGCCTGCATAAGCCATTGGCCAGACCGTGATTACCTGCAGAAATAGCTTTACATGAGCCTTTCCTCTTCCTGGTCTAAGCGGACACTTCTGTTGTTGTGGTGGTATTTATCGCATGACAGATGTGCTGGTTTGAATTCACCCGGTTATTTTCGGATCCAGAAACTGCATCTTAATTGGCTGCCCGGCTCTGGTGTTTTGGATAGCCAATTGCGCAGAAAAAAATTGCGCTATTTTTGAAAAAAGAACCAAGTAAATCTGAGCCACACAGCCCCCCCCCCCCCAACAAAAAATCCCCTCAAAACCAGTGTATGAATTATAATATAATATTTATGCATTGGTTCTCTTTGTGCTCTTGACGTTTGGCATGGGTCCCGACTAGTTATGTATGCGTCTCTGCTTTTAACTCCTCTTCTTGTTTTTAAAGCTCTACAAACTGATGAAGGACTGCTGGGAGACCGAGGCAAATTTCCGGCCGTCGTTTCCGAGCCTAATCCCCATCCTGAAATCCTTCCATAATACATACAGTACACAGGCACCATCCGTGTTCAGCGTGTGCTAATCCACTGGTGTGTATCTCAGGGACTTGTGTGTGAAAAATAAAAATTATAATCTGATACATACATACATACATACATACATACATACATACATACATACATACATACATACATACATACATACATATGGGTCATTTTGTGAAGGAACAAAAACTGCACTGAAATACCGTTTAAAGACCTGCAGTGTGAAAGGGGTTTTAGCTGGCAGACCCGTTTTTAGAAACGTTTTAAAATACCCGGTCAAAGCCAGTTTTGCTGTCTGAAAGCAGCATTACTAACTTCATGTATGGATCTGTGCCTACTGTCATGTGACTGTAGCACTTCATTTGACTACTAGAGGCCCATGTCTCAACCTTGAAGCAATACAGTAGCCAACTCTTTGTGTTACAAACCTCCAGATATTATTTTGATTTTATGTTCCCTGTATTGATTTGTGACTGCTGTCTCCTGTGACTGTATCTGTCCTTCTCAGACTCTCGTCCACAAATTCTGGAGCAACACAGCAGCCAGCTCTTTGTGCTTCTCATGTAGACATGCTCCTGATGTCATACTTCATGCGTTTGTCAGCCTGTTCTCCTGTGACTGCCAAGCAGGGGCCTCCGTCCCTCTGTTATGGGGCAACATATCAGCTAGCTTTAGATATTACCTCCTGCCTAACTTCAAAGCTATGCAAATGCTAAGCTTATATCCGGACCTAATGGATCTTTAAACCTTCCTATACATGGGCCTTTACCTACTCCTCCTCCGTTCCTTATCTCTCCATCACTCCAACGCCTTTAACAGCTCTATGCTTAATTTTTCACATACGTTGAAAAAAGCAAGCACCAGTCAACACTGCTTCAATCTTCGCTCCACTGGACTATTCAGACTCCTGGTCTGCACCTTCATTAATGGTGTTCAAAGGTCCACCAAGAACTTGCAAAGTGCCGCTGCCAAATTGAGACAGGAGAAAACTTATTTGTTTCCAGAAGTGACACATTGGGGATAAAAACCGTTGACCTCTGTCACTCTCCAGCATCTCTGCATTGGGAAATGTCGACTCAGAGAAATTAAATCTATGGAAGAAAAGAAAGAAGATCTAAAAAATCTTTACTGCCGCAACAATATGCGGCTGCACAACATCTCTAAACTGTTCCGAACGCAAACATTTTGGCCTCCTGGCTGAGCTTTATTGCCATACTCTTCTGGATATCTCTTGCCTCGCACACACGATTTTGACTCTTTTTCTGTTATATATTGCTTATCTAGTCAAAAATGTATTGAAATCTAACGGTTTTCAGCCGCATTTGATCCCGATGCGTGGCATAGAAATCGAATAGAAAAATAGGCTATGTAGGCCAGACTTTATAGTACAGATCTGAACTATATAGTCTAAATGAAATGCGTACACTGCACAGTGCAATCCAATTGAATAAAGAATGAATTCCACTGTGGGTATGGGACATCTGACAGATATGTTGATGGATCAATGCACATAAAGCTTGGAGATTCAGATTCACAGCATATGAAACACTTGTGACAGAATCCACTCTCTTGAACAATCGGTCACTCATCTGCAGTGGAGTTTCGGAACATGCACATTTCAGATTTTCCTCTACCGTACGAAAAAGGAGGGACGGTCAATCCATTGCAAGAATCCTTCGGCATCACGACTTTAAATACAGATGGGATTTTATTTCATGTGTGGAGAACTTGTCCTTTACCATTAACCACTTGAGTGGTATGCCCGGAAATTTGCCGGGCTCAGCTGCGTTGCCGCAGCGGGCTGTCCTGGAAAATTTCCGGGCATACCACTAATATCAAGGTGTGCGCCAGTGGTGCCTGGAGCTGTACACCACTAGCGTATAGCCTGTCTGGGCACCCCCCACCTCCTCTCCCCTCCCGTCGCTCCCCCTCACTGCTCTGCTCCGTACGCCGGAGCTCCCCTGCCGCTGCCCCCTAGGCCATTAGTTGCAGGGGGCAGGCTCGGTGATGTTCAGGGGGACTCGAGATCGCTCAGGAGCCCGAGTCCTCCGGAGCCGCCGCGAACATCCCCGAGCCTGTCGCCTGTGGTCACTGTTGACTGACTGGCGGCTGGGGCAGTGGCAGGGGAGCTCCGGCATACAAAGGGCGGAGCAGAGGTCAGGAGGGGGCCCTACATTCTGTGGTGGATATTGCTGCTGGATTTGTCCTGCCCAAGCAAAATCCACCACTCAAGGGGTTAAGACATGCTCATGTGTGTCTTTCAGCTCTACCCCTTGGTAGATAGGCATGCCCTGTCCATAGGCTGATCTCCTTGGATAATATCTATCTTAGTGTTGTGCCTCCACATTTTCAAATCCCATTTCCTCCAGTCTGTGATTCTGTTTTTGTGTCTTTGGGAGGAAAAGAAAAATGTATTTGTTATTCAGGTCACATTCTTTGTATATATATGTTTTTAACAAATTATTTTGCGATAGTTTCTTTTCTCCATAGCTTGCTTCTTATTTACATGATGATATATACATTACCAACTGTGCACCTTGTTGTCACCCTGATTCCGGCATCACTTGATGGTGAAAAGTAGCGCTTTCTGTGCCACTCCACATGCAGACCATTCAGGAGAGTATGTCTGTGTTAGGCAGAGCCATACACACTGGGCAATTTTGTCCAGCCTGTATGGACAGCGATGATGTGAAAATTGCTGGCCTTAAAATCGCTGCGTAATTATTATTTTTTAATTATTTTTTTCCAGGCCAGCGATTTCACAGGGGGTGAATGGTTTTCCTTAGAAGGGCACTATGGGAAGCCGTCCATGTGGGAGCACCCAGCCATACATACTGGGCGGTTTTGATCTGTAAGCCGCTCAAAACACCAAAAGTGAGCTGCTTTCAGCTCAAAATTGCCCAGTGTGTTTGGGCCTTTAAGCCCATGTTTTTTTCCTCAGGCCTCTCAGTAGTATCCATCTGTTGTAACGAAGTACTGGCCTCTGTACAGGCTCAGGGGTGGCATAACCATTCCTCTCCATGTTGTCACTAGTATGCTTTGTAGGAACACACAGTCCACCAGGTGTAATCGTCCAAACCCCCCCCCCTCCCCCCCACTACCCCATGCAGTTGTCTGATTGGATAACACAATGTTCTTTGTTTGTAGGAAGGCTCTATGGATACCACAGAGCACGGAATGACAGCCAGCACCCGCTACCTGACTTGCTGCTTACAATGTATATGAAATATGGCGGCATCACTGGATGTCAGAATGGGCACACATGTACGACCAATGGAATGGCTGGTTACTATCCCACCGTAGTCTTTTCCCGAAGACCGACACTGGGAGCTGGAGACAGCTGGAATTTTTTATTTTTTTTTAATCACTGGAGCAGTGTTACCACTTCAGGAGTACAAAGCCAAAAGAAACCCACTGTATTAAAACTTTCATTTAGGGACTGTGACCCAGTGATGGCTCAGACCCAAGGGACTATATAGGGTACATCTGTTACCAAACAAAGTTTCAAACTGTGAACTTTTTCGACTCTCATGAAGTGCTTTACTGCTAGTTGGGATAGCTGCGCACAGATGTTCAGTGTTTCGTTCCCTTGCCTGGGATGCACAGGGATACGCCTGGGATGCACGTTACATAGATGCACAATTTATGCAAAAGGCTGGTGCAATATTGCAGTATGTTAAACATCTGTATACCCCTCCCCACACCCAACCTCTCCAACTGACTGACAGCTGGGGGGACCCACGGGTTACTGAAACTTTATGACCCACAAGAAGCCTTAAAGTCTGTGAATCAAGTGTTTTGCTTTTAACTGTGCCTGCTTGCTGCAAGAGGAGGGAGGATTCCCATAATTACACCAGAAGTAATAGTTATGCAGTTATGTGTCACTTATCAGGTATTTTAGTCCCCTCCCCCATCAGATGTGAATTATTAAACTGCTTAAACAGAGGCTTGAGTTCTGTGTGGTATCACTGCCATTGCACAGGAAGTTCCAGCAGTACAGATACACCTGGAGCATGAACATCCCCACTGCTGTGTATTGCTCACACAGGAGAGTATGTCTGTGTTAAGGTGGCCATACATCAGAAAGATATTGTACCCAATCATACAATCTCAATTGATTGTATGCAGATTGTGTGCACATTGTGTGTCCAAAAACCACCAAGGACTGCCGGGGAATTGAAGGGAAATTGGACACAATCATGAGTGCAATCGATCTTAAGATTGATCTTTCTGATATATGGCCAGCATTAGGCAGAACTGGTGCTGGCCCAGACTATATGCAGAGAGCTATAAAGGAAATTGCTACGGTTAGAAATGAATCTGTATCTAGGTGCTGTCAACATGCTCACACCAAATGCTAAGGTATCCGACGTGTTATGTAACCTAACATCTCGTCATAGACGGGGACATCAATAAGGTTACGCTTATCATTCCTGACACACTTTGTCATTTTAATAACATTATGGGCAGTATTCAATGCCGGGGGCGAGCGGTGACAGCAAGCAGCCCCCCCCCCCCCCCCCCCGCATACGCTGATTCCCCCCTTGCTCCATTTTTGGAATCGGCGGCTTCAGAAGCAGCGAGACCCACAGCTAAATGCAGCGGGCACCCTGCATTACCCGCGGGTCTTGCTGTGACAGCCAGGACTTCCCCGGAACATTGAATAGAGGGAGCGAAGGGGTTAAACAGCGAGGATCGCTGGTTTTCTGCAATCCCTGCCATTTAGCCCCCTCGCTGGCCGTTCACCCCCCGGCATTGAATACTACCCTATGAGCTGTCAACCCACAGCAACTAATCTCATATATGCTTTTATCAGTATAATTGGAGTGATGATAGTAAATAGCTGCATTTCTACTGCTAAAATGTAGAAAATTACAGGACGGCCAAGGTGGTGACCAATGGCACCTTTGTGGTCCGCTTCTGCAGACTATTCAGGCAATCATAATGCGGTGTGGTCTTGTCCTTGGCTACTTCCCCTTGTACCAGAGCCTGCATATCTCTTTTTTTGGATATGGTCGGCCTGGTGAAAATGTTGACACGAGGAATAAGGTAAAATTAAGGGGGGGGGGGGGGGGGGGGTTTGAAGTGAATTGCGCTGCTGATTTAAAAAAATAAATGGAACACACTGATTGGCTGAATGAAAATTAATGCTGGACACACTGTTTGTATTTTTAAATTTTATATGATAAAGTAGAAAATTAGCAATACATATACATACATTTAATGAAGATAAAACAAGTTTATATAAAAAATAATAATAAAAATAAAAAAGACAATACTAAAATTAGCTATTGAATTGGGATCTCAGTAAATATGTAACAATACTATTGGGCTATTAGCAGCAGACTTTCAACGATGTGGTTTGTTTCAATATAATGATACAGTCAATTGCAGAGGTATCACTTTTATAATGAAAAGTGGGAAAAGATATCCAAGTCATATATAATCTGATTTTATATAGAGTAAGGTCGATGATATCGATTTGCAAATATTGAGGTGCAGTCACAGATATAAATGTTATGCTCACCCTTTACAGTAACACTTGCTTCGTGCCAATTTGTGTAGGGAAGAGGGATGGAAGTTCTCCAGCAATCGATTACCAGGTATTAGGAGGATGGTGTCTCCCTTTGCTGATGTACCTGGCACTCCTCTCGGCAATAAGCCGGTGTAGCCTGCCGGTGGTCCGGTACGGGTTGCCCGCACTGACCACGGCGGCGAAGGAGTGATTTGAGATGTTTTTATATTGGATGCTCCGTTTGGTGTAGGAGCCCGGCTCCCCTGATGTAGCGTGGGGAGCGGCTGGTGGAAGCAGCTGATGGTCGGCAGCAGGGGGGAACGCTGCAGCATTAAATGTATGTATATGTATTGCTAATTTTCTACTTTATCATATAACATTTAAAAATACAAACAGTGTGTCCAGCATTCATTTTCATTCAGCCAATCAGTGTGTTCCATTTATTTTTTCAAATCAGCAGCGCAATTCACTTCAAACCCCCCCCCTAATTTCTCTTTTTTGTGTGAGTCGTGACAGGCCCACAGAAGTGTATGCTGCAGCTGTACAAACCCGTATATATGAAAACAGAATTTGTCTGAATCTATATATAAATAATGCTAAGCGCCGGGAAGTGCGTCTTGAAGCGATCCCACTTTGGGTCCCTTTAATACACACCCGCCCCCAACGAGGAATAAGGTCCCCTACATCAGGCAGCTTCACATCCCCCGTTGAAACCCATGGGGGATGCGGCCGGCGGCGCTGCTGGAGGGGTCGCAGCAGGGATCGGAGATGCCCCTCCTACATACTGTACATTTGGGTAAAACATAATATTTGTGGCTACGTTTTCAGGGATTTAGCCACAAATATTGAATGATAAATGGGCCCGTGTGTGTCTAGCAGCACTGAAAGATGATGACCACACAAAGCTTTAATGGCTCAGTGTCTTGTCTAACCTCTGAGCCCATGCCAAGCTGCGTTTGTCACAAGCCAATGTGTGGATAACAAATTACATAATGCTGCAATACCGTCTCTCGCCAGCAGGGAAGATATTCGTAAATAAATGCGGACATGGCTAAGGTTACGTTTTTCACACTTTTTTTTTATCCCGGATATCGACATGGACACCATCTAAGTGTACTGCGTCCGCTCGCTGTGCTTGCCACACTATTATATTCTCCCACCATGCTGTAGTGGCTGGTAGGGTATGAAATACCACATGTTGGCTCAGAAAATATGTGAAAAACTCATGTGGACCTTCCGGCCCGCTCGACCTTAGCCACGTCAACTTATTTCAGATGTAGACCAAATCCCTGTTGACCTAGTGACAATATCCCGGCAGATTTATTAAGTCTTAAAAAGAGATAAATGTGAGGGTGATAAGCATCCAGCGAATCAGCTCCCAACTGTCATGGTACAGGCTGCATTTGAAACCTGACAGTGGGGGCTGATTGACTGGATGTTTATCACCCTGGAGAAAAGACCAATATGCAGCATCGGAGTCGGACAGATTCATTTACAGAAATCTGGAGCAGATTTATAAAGCCTGGTGAAGTGATAAAGCGGAAGGTGATGATGCAGCAGCCAATCTGCTCCTAGCTGTCATTTTTCTAACCCAGCCTGTAACTTGACAGTGAGGAGCTGATGGGCTGCTGCAGTATCACCTTCCACTTTATCACTTCACCAGGCTTAATATGTCTGCCCCTCTTCATGAAGTAATTGTTCATCTTGGACAGAGAGCAAGGCGGGTAATGTGTAAGGTATGGCGGAGTTTGGGAAGTGTGAACACCTCAATTAGATGGGTACAGGCTATATAACATGGGTCCTCAAACTGCGGCCCTCCAGATGTTGTGAAACTACAAATCCCAGCATGCCTTGCCACAGTTTTAACACTCCCTTATAGCAAAACTGTGGCAAGGCATGCTGGGATTTGTAGTTTCACAACATCTGGAGGGCCACAGTTTGAGGACCCATGCTATATAAGATCCCTTCAGAGGTTTCCTCCTCCCTGATCAGAGATCTGATGACCCCCTGTCTATGGCAGGGCTGGGCAATTGCGGCCCTCCAGATGTTGAGGAACTACACATCCCAGCATGCCTTGCATCAGTTTCAGCATGGCCACATAGCCAAACTAATGCAAAGCATCCTGGGATGTGTAGTTCCTCAACATCTGGAGGGCCGCAATTGCCCAGCCCTGGTCTATGGTGAGATGGACACTGTGGTTTTATTTGTCAGGATGGTAGACCATCCACAGTACTGGCCAGCCTGTGGCTCTCCAGCTGTTGTGGAACTACACATCCCTGTATGCTTTGCCACAGTTTTACAGCAAAACTGCAGCAAGGCATTCTGGGACTTGCAGGTTCACAGGTTGGCTAGGCAGGCTAGGGCACAAAACCACATCATGGGCCTGGTTTTGTCAGGTTAGTCCCCCAGGAGGGCTGTGAGCAGAAATCCTTGTGTCAGACATAGCAGCGCACTTAATTAAATATGTCTGGTTGCTCAGTGCTCTTCAACTTACATTAAAATTAACCACCGCCAACGATTCCGCACAAGTTACGGGCAATTACTGTGTAATCTTTTAGTATTAGAAGCCAATAACGAAGATTATATCCCTCCTACTGGTGTGACTGGATGGGCTTACGCTGTGCGTGAAGGCAATGCTGTTCATAACAAACCGCTCCAGTTTAGTTCTTGTTTGCATGTTGCTTTTAAAGGCTAAACTGCAAAAATATATGGAACATCATAACTGCGCTCAAATTTAAACAATTTGTATGTATATAATTACATATCACCATGAAGTTGATCAAAGCATGGAAGTGGATTCTTATATTCGTTTCTGGCTTATCCTCCGATGCGTTTATACATAAAAAGGAAAAAATGATACATATAGTGTGATACCGTTTACAAGCCAAATAATAAGAAAAAGTCTCTGGGTATCTCTTCAGATATAATACTTCTTCCCGAAGTTTTCTGTGCTATAGAGTTTTACGGGGTCACCACCTGTGATTATTTCATAAGCCAATGCTTACAGTATCTTACACTTTAGGGTAGGTGTGGAAACATATAAAGGTATCTTTAAAAGTGTGCTCACGTGTTCTTACTTCTTATACGCTATGTATCCTCCTATCACGGTTTCTTTTTCCCAATAGACAAATTATGAAAAAAGACGATTTGAGAAACCAGAGAATGAAAGGGAATGGAGAAGAAGAGAAAGAAGATCCCCTACCCGAAGGCGGGACCAAGATCTAAGAGAATGTGAACCACAGAACAGGAGTCGCAGACCCACACCATATCACTATAGAAGATTTGATGAAACTATAACTCATGGAAGGAACACGGATAGTAGAAATAGCCGCAGAAGAATACAAGGGTATCCATCAAAATATTTGGATCAGAGGAGAAATCACGATACAAGAAGAAAAGAAACTCAACGAGTAGGATCGAGATTGTCCAATCGATATGAGATTTTTAGGGAACAAGAACCGTTGGAAGATTTTTTAGAGTAGAAGTGCTTGGTTCTCAACAACCAAGCAAAACCAGAAGAGGTAAACGAGGCGGATGCAGGAAAAACAAAAATGTATATAAAAAAAAAGAAAAAGAAAGAGAGGAAAAAGACTAAGGAAAAAAACTAAACACTTGGAACTGAAGCTATAACATCAAGGAATAATACCGTTGAAACACAAGAAACAGATTCTGGATACACCAAAATTTTCAACATCAGCAGTTATGAATTAACTGACAAAGAGACAGGTGTCTTACAAAAGGGCCTCAAATTTGCACCTTCACGTCAAATTAACACCTTTGAAGTCTATATTGATCTCCAGCGATTCATCCGAAAATTAACGCTGAAAAAATTCTTCGAAGATAAAATAGAAGACCGCGATACAGAAAATAGAAGAATTTAAGATATTAATCCCTTCAAACCCAAGTCCATATTCTATCCTGCCCATAAGAAAGGATGCTTCATAGAAAGTTTCGAGAAAATGGTTAGAGAAGACCTCGAAAATACTGCTTTCAAAAAAACGAAGAATATTAATTTCACAAAATCAGAACGAGAGGCGCTCAAGAATCTGCAAGAAAACAAAGAAATCGTCATTAAACCGGCAGATAAGGGGGGGGGGGGAGTAGTCGTTATGAATTCTGCTGATTACCAGAATGAAGTAATGAGACTGCTGAACGATGAGACCACTTACAAAAAGTTGAGAAAAGATCCATCCGAGCAAATAAAGAAAGAACTCATAAAGATGTTGGAAGAATTCACATCAAAAGAAATACTTACAGAAACAACAAAAAAATACATGCTCGTTCAATATCCATCTATTCCGGTACTGTATATTCTACCGAAGATACATAAGGACAAAGAAAAACCACCCGGACGCCCTATAGTGGCGGGCACAGAATCGTTAACTGCGAATTTATCGCATTATATAGATCATTTCATCCAACCGTTGGTCCTAAAAACCCCCTCATACCTGAAAGATTCGATGGAAGTGATAAAAAAATTAGAAAGTATTGAATGGGAACCAACTTATATTCTAGTTACTGCTGACGTATCGTCATTGTATACGATCATAAACCATAAAGATGGCCTTGAAGCAGTATCCCATTTCTTGGAAGAAGCGGAAACCCCCAGAGGTAACATTGATTTTATATTGAAGGGAATAGAGTTCATCCTTAAAAACAACTTTTTTTGGTACAATGAGTCATTCTACCTTCAGACAAATGGAACGGCCATGGGGACCAGGTTTGCCCCGGGGTATGCCAACCTGTTTATGGCACACTGGGAATCACAGTGTGTCTATGGCGGGCATGATCTCGGGGGGAACCTGGTCCTCTGGTCAAGGTACATTGATGACATTTTTTTCATTTGGAGGGGAGAAGAAAGTACACTTTTGGAGTTTTTTTCTTATCTTAACAGTAACACCAAAAACATCAATCTCACATTCGCATATAGTACCGAATCAGTCAGTTTCTTGGATCTCCTTATCTTTATTAAAAATGGTCTTGTTAAAACGAAAACATATATCAAACCCACAGATTGCAACTCGCTGATACCGTATGACAGCAATCATCATAATAATTGGCTCTCCTCAGTCCCCAACAGCCAATTTCACAGAATTCGAAGAAACTGTAGTGATATGAAGGACTACGAGATCCAAGGAGACAATCTAAAAAAACAATTCCTGGCCAAAGGGTACAAAGCAGAAGCAATAGAGAAACCATATGAAAAATATAAGAATTGTAGTAGACGAGACCTTTTGGATAAGAAAAAAGATACTAAAAAAGAAAATCTTAAAACAATTCCATTTATCACCAAATACAATAGTCAATTTAAACAAATGGAAACAATAATAAAGAAACACTGGGGTATTCTCCTACGAGATAACACCCTAAAGAAAATCCTAGAAGAGAAACCCAAATTCATATACAGGAAGGCCAAGAACATCAGAAATAACGTGGTCAAAAGTGTTATTGATAACCCTAAAGAATCTGGAAGAATCAACACCAAAGGGTTTCACAGGTGCGGATCATGCAGTATGTGCAAAATCTGCAAAAATCCGAACAGAAAAATCATAGAAGTTGTCTCTACAAAATGGGGAAAAACATACAAAATTAACCAGTTCATCACGTGCCATAGCAAAAATATAGTCTATCTATTGCAGTGTACATGCAACAAACAATATATAGGACTAACAACAAGAAAATTAAAAGATAGAATGGCAGAACATGTTCGTAACATTAAAAAAGGTCTGGTCACACATAGCGTATCAGCACATTTCAAGGAGGTCCATCATTGTGACCCCACTCAACTTATAATATTCTGTGGTTTAGAACAAGTAAAAACAAATTTCAGAAAAAATAACCCAGAAGAGATGTTAGCAAAAAGTGAAATGAGAACCATTTTTAATTTAGGCACATTACATCCAGGAGGCTCAAACCTCGATTTTGAGGTAAAATGGTTTCTTTAAAAGGAAAAATATTTTTTAACATAAAGATTTTTAAGAATGTTTTTATGTGTGATTTTTACGTATATATTTGATGCAATTTTATGTATTCAATATGTAAGTGAAAATGTACTATGTATTCTTATATTTTTTCAAGTTCCTTGAGATCCATGTAATGTGATATTCCCTTTCATAATTTATGCATAGATACAATATGGAACGCAAAGCCATATGTATTGGCAAGCGTTTCCACTGTATGTTATTTCCGCCCACAGCGTCATAAAAATGGAGGGCAGGAACCCACATGTGCCCCCGTCTAACTATTCCCTCGTTCCTTGTTTAAATGTCTTCATATACTATGTGATATGGAGGTGGTACACATTTGCGCGGCGTACTTAAGACGTCACTTCCGGTGACGGCGCTGTCATACATCACTATACAGCCTTTCCTCGCTTCAGCGAGAATACACACTATCTAATATGGAGGCGGGACACAGTTATGTGACGGACCTAAAACGTCACTTCCGGAAACGGCGCTGTCTTGTAAATATTACGATACAGCCGATCGGCAACGGCCAGGCTGTTCTATCCTAGTTGTGGATCCTTAATGAATCCTTCCTGCCACAGCACACATATCTACTAGATAAACATCAGACCTCCGTGTTAACGGAGTCTGTTTACAAATACATGCACTTCCGGCGGAAGTGCTTGCGTTCCAATACAATGGAACGCACGTCGAATAGTTTCATTCCAACCACTGTTTAGACATTATTTTACATTAAAAAGTACATTAGCAGTGTGACATATTGCTCAACTATGTATCTCATGTACTGTACCTGAATGTTTTTAAATAAGAATTATTTGTTTCTGTGGAAACCGCACCCAGGAAGGGGAGGTCTTACCTCACACTGGGTATAAAGGAAGCACTGAGCAGACCTGCATTATACACCTTGAAAAAGACTTTTTGTTGAAACGCGTTGGTGTTGTTCTCAGAGGAAGGAACCTCTCCTCATACAGTGGAACCTCTGTGGTGAGTTGTCTTGGCGCCCTGGTCACTCTCCATAGTGTTTTTTGATCATCCATTCCATCTGTGGAGAGGCTCCCCCTCTGTTTTAGTACATTTTTTATGTCATATTTTATGAAGTATAATAAATTGAAAAACAGTTTTTTACTCATCTGCTTGGTGCCGGTTTGTCTATTGGGAAAAAGAAACCGTGATAGGAGGATACATAGCGTATAAGAAGTAAGAACACGTGAGCACACTTTTAAAGATACCTTTATATGTTTCCACACCTACCCTAAAGTGTAAGATACTGTAAGCATTGGCTTATGAAATAATCACAGGTGGTGACCCCGTAAAACTCTATAGCACAGAAAACTTCGGGAAGAAGTATTATATCTGAAGAGATACCCAGAGACTTTTTCTTATTATTTGGCTTGTAAACGGTATCACACTATATGTATCATTTTTTCCTTTTTATGTATAAACGCATCGGAGGATAAGCCAGAAACGAATATAAGAATCCACTTCCATGCTTTGATCAACTTCATGGTGATACGTAATTATATACATACAAATTGTTTAATGTGTGCGCAATGGCACACATTTCCACAAGCCCGCTATCCCTGAATCTGACTGTGGCGCATGCAAATCCAGTCACGACTGAGATCCCATGCGCGGTGGATCTGCATGAATGATATGTGAGCAGTGAAAGCAGCCAGCAAATTAGGGGCTCATTCAGAGGTGGGTGCAAATGTAGCCGCTGCGTCTTTGTACAGAAATAGCAAAAGCCGCATGAGGCGTCTTGTGCAAAACATATGTCCATTGCTGGCTCCTCTGATCCACGGCCAAAGATGCAGCATCTGATCAACATCATGACCATCGGTTGCAACATTGGACATCAGATGTCCGGCAATACTAGGCTACCGGGGCCAGTAAAACTGCATCCAAAGACGCACCCAGAAAACATGGCCAAAATGCCCAATTTTTCCATACTGCCAATATCACTTGGCTAAAAACCGATACCGGTAAGGAAACCCTATAGAAACCTGGACAGCGGAAGTTCTGTGCGTTACACACTGCCTGTTTGCCGTAGACACGTGAACCAATAGGCATCCTGGCGGGGACCCCTATGCCACCCTTCGTGTTCAAACAAGGAGGAATGCACAGATGATTCTCAGTTTGTGGATCCGGCTGCGTAAACGGCATTTTAGTTGGGCCGACCTTGGCTGTAGCTAAAAACCTGGGAAAATTGGTACAGGGATTTTTAGCTGGTACAAACCATTAAAAAATGGCTTCCCGTCACTGCTCGAAAACACCTGCAGTCTGTCAGGCTGCGGGTAACAGGCACTGCGACCGGAGATTCTGGCACATGCACAATCCCAATTAAACATCATTCGGTTGCAACCTATTTAGGTCTACATCTGGGCTCGAATCAGCACCTATTAGGGATGGCCACCGATACTGATGTCCCTAAGCAATTGTTGGTCTGTGCCTGAAGGTAACTATATTTAAAAAAAAAAAAGAAAAGAAATAGAACATCGATCGGGGAGAGCCAGATGGTTTCCTGTGGGATGGTATCGCATAGTTGCCTATCCTGCTGCATTCTGCAGGAGACTCCCTGAAATACCAGCAATCTCCCTCTCTCCCTGATTAGTCTACCTATCTCCCTCATGTCACCTAGCCCACATTACACTGTTACTTTTTGGGGTTAAAAAAAGGAATGAGAGACAGATTCATTTACATTGAATCATCTGCACCATTTCCCAGCACTTTTGCAAGTATAGTAGCTCTAAAGGCACCCATACACGCTGCGATGCTCGCTCCTGCGGGCATCACACAGTACAAAAAGTATGTGCTGCACATACTTTTTCTACTGCCCTCGGATCTCATCGCATGCAAATCACATCAATAACGCATCGCATTGCACACTGCTATCGTAGCATGTATGGGGGCCTTTACTAGCTGCTTTGGGGCTCATCTACATTTCGATATAAGTCATTTTAAAACATTAATCTCGGATGTAGCAGTACACACCCATGCATCTAGGTGCCACGTTTACAATCTCTCCATACTGTATATGGAACTTGACACGCCCTTTGGGTGGCACATGACATGCCCCCTCAGTGGGGCGCTTTGCAAAATTCTACTACCAACTATAATCTCCCTGAAACTATTTTTCAAAAGTAGGCAAGTATGTGGTATCGGGATGCCGGTGGTCAAAAGGCTGACAGTAAAGCTGGCCATACACTACTGCAGTTTCTTGGAGCAGTATATGGCCAGTCAATCCCCCACGAGTTGCCTGGGACCTTCCCGGGCAGAAGGGTCGCATGCAATACATCACATGCGGTCCTTTCACATGTGATGTTCCCCGCCGCCGGTCGAACCAGCAGGGTCCGATGCGCACGGAACCACGCATCAGACCTGAGGAGACATCACACGCACCCAATTTGGGACAATTTCTCGTCCCGTTCCGTTGGGAATGAGCAAAATTGGCCCAAATTGCGGTAGTGTATGGGGGCCTTAACCCCCTGATATTCTAGGGCTCTGATCATACTTGCCTACTTTTGAATACTAGTTTTAGGGAGATTATACTTAGTAATAGAATTTTGCAAAGTGTCCCATTGAGGGGGGGTGTCATGCTCCACCCAAAGGGCGTGTCTAGTTCTATAAATTGAGAGACTGTATATCCAAACTAAATTCCTAATCCCCTCTAAGGACTTCTATAAATTCCTTCAAATTCGACACTGGGTCCAGAGCATCGGCTCAATCTCCCATAAGGTGGTACCTATACCGAAATATATCAGCCATAGACTCACTAGAATACACTCTAAGGGCTCCATCTCATGGTGGTACAATTTACTCACTGACCCACAGAATCCTGCTAAATTTAGCTCACAACTCAAATGGGAACGTGACCTAGCCAACCCCATGACTGACAATGAATGGAAGACAACGTTCCACAATTGCTTTCATATATCAAAATGCCAATCCCACATTGAACAATTCTATAAACTCATCCATAGACAATACCTAAACCCTGCCCTTCTACATACCATATGGCCATCCTCCTTCAGTGCATGCTGGCGACAATGTGGTAATGTGGGAACACTGTTTCACATTTTCTGGTCCTGCCCTAAACTGACCGGAATGTGGTCCAGAGTATTCACCCTTCTCTCTGAAATTTCGGGGACTTATATCGTCCCCCATCCGAAAATTCCTTTATTCCACCTATTCCCAGATAACATCCCCAGGGACACTCACTATGTTCTAGGCCAGGGCTGGGCAACACTGGCCCTCCAGATGTTGATGAACTACACATCCCAGCATGCCTTGCATCAGTTTCAGCATGGCCACATAGCAAAACTAATGCAAAGCATCCTGGGATGTGTAGTTCATTAACATCTGGAGGGCAGGTGATGCCCAGCCCTGTTCTAGGCCATGTCTTGGTTTCAACCAAATTGTTCCTAGCAAGACACTGGTGCACCCCCTTGGTCCCAACAATTCTAACCATTGAGGAGGCTGTTCAAAGCCACTTTTAGTTTGAAACAGAAGGCTCAGCCTACACACAGCCCACTCCGTCTCCAACAACAAAATGGGCGGCATGGATGACTCACAAGTCAGCAAAGACACCCTCTGACTTAAGCGATAATACTTACATTTACCCCAACACTGCAGGAAGCACAATAGACCCAACCCCTTCCAAATATAATTCTGCAAGAAAACCAAATTGGTGGAGTTCTGCAATAAGTACTATTACACTTATATGTCTGATCATATTCTGTGAAACCACACTGCGATCCCCTTTGATCCTCAACATCCCCATTACCTCCCTATTTTTATGACCACTTTGTGCCGGAATTACAATTATAACTATAATATAAATAATAATAATTACTGAATGTTCATGAGTAAATGATGTAACTAATTCATGATTGACTTTGTTGCGAGATTATATGTATTAGTGTTCCCCCTCCCCCTCCCTCCCCCTTTTTCTTCTTCTGTACCCCTCCACTCTTTTTTTTGCATTTGAAAATTCAAATAAAAACTAAATATTTAAAATTGAGAGACTGTGAAAAAAAATTGAGAAGGTGGGACCTAGAAGGTGGGTATGTAATTTAAAATGACTTAAATACAAATGTAGATGAGACCCAAAGCAGTTAGTAAGAGCTACTATACTTGGTAAAGTGCTGGGAAATGGTGCTGATGATTCAATGTAAATGTATCTATCTCTCATTTATTTTTCCCCAAAAATGTAACAGTGTAATGTGGGCTAGGTGACATGAGGGAGATTGCTGTTATTTCAGGGAGTCTCCTGCAGAATGCAGGATGGTAGGCAGCTATGGCTCTGATTGGTCTGTATCTCATTACACACTAAAGCAGTAGTAATAATCATCTGTGGGCAGAGATGGTCACCGACCATCAGTGAGCACTGCAGTCACAATGGTTTGTGCTGCTATCGAATGGGTTTGCCACCAATGGGTGGGAACTAGATAGATTTCCTAAATCAATATCATATAGTAAATGTGTTTTTTTTTTTTGCAAGGTGCCTGGACAGTGGACACTGAACATAGCCCCGCCCCCGACATCCACGAAACCCCACCCCATGCTGTGACTGGCCCGCCCCGCATTACAATCACTTAAAGGGGAGGCAATCGGCGAATAATTGATGGTCTTTAGACGTTTACCCCGCCAATCATCGATGATAGCTTTGAAAACCCGTTATCGGTGGTCGCCATCGGTAGTGGCCGCACTGATGGCCATCTCTATCTGTGGCCATCGATGGTCACCCTGCAGGTGGTTTCATACCATTGAGTTGATCCATCAACCCGGCCCCTGTGTATTTAGAAGCTGGTTCACTTAAAAAAAAACACAGCCGAAGCATCATTTAAGACCAGAATCGTCGATTTCCAAAACCATCGGTTTTTTTTTGTAGACACTCTTAGTAACGTCGATGTCACCGATAGTTTCTGTTCGATGTTCCATCCCTATAACGGTCACATACGCCTCGTGACGTTTCCCTGTAACCGAGGCAACAAACAGCGGCTGGGGCGTGGCCTCATCCAAACAGGCCAATCGCCGTGCGCCCTCCCAACTGGTTTAAACTCCACCAATCAGCGCGGTACGCAGTCATTGTTTTTCCAGGTGGACGAAGCCTCCTGTCAAGATGGCGGCCGCCGTGTCCGTTACTGCTGCGAGTGTGGGACATCCCGGGGGAGACTGCTGGGCGGCTGCGCCGGGGGATGACGACGTGTTCTTGCCGCCGGGGGAGGACAGGCTGCCCCGGCTGGAGTCCCGGGAGGTCCGCAGCCGGGTGGAGAGGATGAGGAGGGAGGTCAAAAACCGTAGGAAGATCCTGATCAAAGGCCTCCCGTGTGATATCACCAACCAGGTACTATATAATGTACTGCTTGCGTCCACCAAGTGCTATGTATGTATGTATGTATGTAATGTATATGTATTATACTGACCCAGCCTGCCCACTCCCAGGTGCTATCCCTAACTGTAACCAGATACTATACTAATACTGCCTGCACCAACCAGGTACTATCAGAATCAGCTTTATTGGCCAGGTATACTTGGGCATACTAGGAACAGTTATATAGTGACATTACAGATATACATAACACATACAGGTATATAGACGCAGGGAACATATATTCGCTGCGCAGCGCCAAGGCAGCTATCAGCTGCGCCACTGGATCCCCAGGTGGGTAACAATATAGGCAGCTATGGTAAAAATATGTAGGCAGCCATGTACTATGCTAAATGAATGGTGCCTGCACCATCCAAGGAGCTATATCCCAACCAAGTACTATACTGATACTTTCTGTCACAGTATATGGACAACCATTAATACTGCCTGCCCTGTGGATCACCAACCAGGTACTATACTAATACTGCCTGCTATGCCTCCAGGAGAAATCAACTGCCAGTTGAGATCAAATTAACCTGCCAGTATCTTTGGTTTGTGGGAGGAAACCCTAGCAAGCACAGGGAGAATATACAAACTCCATACATTGCCATTGTGAGAATTGAACCCATGACTACTAACCCACAGTACTAACTATTGCACTGTCTGTGCTGCACAGTTCTCTTATTGCTGCCTGTTCCTATGTAGCTGGATGCCTTTATGAGCATCAGGTCCCAGTCTCTGTAATGCTTTGTCTTTGAGGCAGGTTGTCAGTTTGCCGCCGTTGTCTGTTCAGTCAGCTGTGTGGTCAGCAGGGGTCACTGCTGAGGTCTTGTACATTTTATTGTATTGGCTAGAACTGGCATTAGCGAAGTGCAGATTTCTCCTGATGAACCTTGTTTGCAAACTGTGGGGGGAGAAGTCACCATGTTGCAATTCATCACTATTCAGTGGGTGTGAGTGCTCCGTTCGGGATGTGGGCTGCTAGGGTCCCTGATGTATTTGGAAACATTTGGCATAAGATACAATGAGAACCTTCTATGTGCTAATTTGTCTTCCTTCTGCTCTAGAATGATGCGGCTGTTATATCTGTATTGATTGGCACAGTCACCTGCATGAGTCTGGCCCCTGTGATGTAACTGATCCCTATAGTGGTGTTCTGACACTCGGTCCTGTGATTCTCATGTGCCCCCTGTCAGTGGCCTCCTGACAATGGGATCCTGTGCGGATTCCAGTAGCCTCTCCAAACCTGCTTCATGCATTGGCCGTGGGCTGCTTTTCCGGAGGGTCACAAAGGGTTTAAAACCTGTCACACAAAGCAATATATACTCATTCTTAAACAGACAAACTCTGGCTTAGAAGTGTATGAGGCCTTGGTGACCCCTGCTGGTGTGTGTGTGTGTGTGTGTGTGTGTGTGTGTGTGTTTCATTGGATCCCTTTTCCAGAAAGATCCTGCTCACCAGCTCGGTGTCATCCCCGTGCATGGCCTAATCTATTTACCTCAGCTGTGATTCCAGGTACAAAGGCCTGGGCATTGAAGTAATGTCCTGCGTCCCTACTGAGGTCCAAATGTACTAAGCTATGAAAAGTAATAAAATGTAGAGTGATAAATGACAACCATGTGGCCCCAAACTGTCATTTTTCATACCCAGACTGTAACATTGCAGGTTTGAGCTGACTGGTGCATTTATCACACTCCACTTCATCGCTTACAAGGCGAGATGTACTAAGCCTTGAAAAGTGATAGAGGAGAAAGTACTATCCAACTGGCTTCTAAAGCTTGGTACTCGATGAAAACAAATCTGTTTTATGTTTCCAGATGATTGGAACACTGTTTCCATCCATGCACTGCCTCCTCTATAGTGTAAACAGGACCTGGGTCGACCGGGAAACGTGGCTATAATGCTTTCAGACCACAGATAAACGCAGGTTAATGACAACCAGGTTAATTTTGGCGGTCTGAAACCGGTATTAATGGAGGAGACCGCGTCTGCTCCAAGCGTTGCCCCCTGATGATGCGACGGCCCGCCTCACAATAATATCAGAGACCTGGCAAAGACTATCATCGCAAACGTCAAATTGCTCGCGGGATGGCCTCATGTTCAAATTCAGAGTGCGTCCTGGCATTTGCTATGTGAAAATGGTATAAGAAGCAGATAAAGGGGTATTTGGCAGCCCGCACGGTGTCATGGTTAGTATTACTGCCTCAGAGGTCATGGGTTCAATCCTCACCATGGCCCTAATGTTCAACTATTCTCTGTAAAGCGCTGCAGAATGTGTGTGCTATATAAGTAACTTAATAAATAATAAACCTATAGTAGGATGATACTTGGCAGCGAATGCATAAAAAAAGTATTTAATTTAATGAAACTATAATTAAAAAATAATCCGACAATATAATATCCCTTTCATATTTCATTTACCTGCTAGTTGCTGCAAATAAAATAGACCCCCAACTCCTAGCTCCCTCAGTGAGTAGGGGTCCTTGGAATATGGGCTAACATCCCTGACCTATGTTTGTATCTGTGAATGGTGCCAACAGATACGGGTGGTCAAACCGGTCCTCAAGATCTCCCAACGGTTTGTTTCAGTCACCAAGCTGGTGCACAGCTTTGGTCATTACTAGCTGTCACATTATCAAACCTGCTGCATTCATCCCTACTACAGATCCACAGGTTGCCTGGAAAACCTAAACCGTTGGTAGATCTTGAGGACCGTTTTAGCCATCCTGGGTTAGGCCCTACTCCTGACAAATATTCATTATGGGATTCACCCATTGTATTCACCCCACTTAATTGAATCTCCCCTCGCATTTACTCATGTGAATGCGGAGTACTATGTGGTAAATTGATCTTATATTTCCCCCTTGGCGTATTGATTTTCTTAATCATTTTGTTCCTTTTATTTCTAGGAAGTTCATGACCTTTTGGGAGAATATGAGCTGAAATACTGTTTTGTGGATAAATATAAGGGAACTGGTAAGAGATGAGAACTTTCTATTCAGTGCTACAGAGACCTTACATTATTAGGTGTATTCAATGCCGGGGACGAGCAGTGACAGCTCGCCCGGTCAGTATAACTGACCCCCTGCATACGCTGATTCCCCCTCGCTCTGTTTTTGGAGCGAGGGGGAATCGGCGTATGTTGCTGCTGAAGCAGCAATACTCATGGCTAAATACAGCGGACTCCCTGCATTAGCCACCAGCCTCTCTGTTTGGAGGAATCCTCTCTGTCCTGAGACACGAGGATTCCCCCGGAACGTTGAATACGGAGAGCGGCCGACACGGTGGTTAAACATCGAGGTTTGCTGGTTTTCTGCGATCCCCACCGTTTAACCCCTCACTGGCCGCTCGCACCCGCATTGAATACTGCCCTATGACTTGTATCTATTGTAAAGCGCAACGGAATCTGCTGCGCTATATAAGAAACTGTAAATAAATAATAAATACGTTATAGACCTGCCTACTAATGTGTTCTGTACAAACACTCTCCCTTATAGCATTTGTCACCCTACTAAACGGAGAACAGGCAGAATCTGCGATCCATCGTTTCCACCACACACGCATTCGCGACCGCGAGATCTCTGTGCAGCTGCAACCCACCGACGCCTTACTCTGCATTGCTAACCTGCCCCTGGGATACACCCAGCAACAGTTTGAGGACCTAGTGCGCCCATTTGGTAACCTCGAGCGATGCTTCCTGGTATACAGCGGCGTTACCGGACAACCCAAGGGCTATGGCTTCGTGGAGTATATGAAGAAAGACTCCGCCTCCCGAGCAAAGTCGGATCTTCTGGGCCGGCAGCTGGGCTCTCGCACCCTGTACGTGCACTGGTCAGACGTCAGCCAGTTCAGCTATGACCTGCTTCATTCCCACTGCCTGTGTGTGGAGCGTCTGCAGGAGTGTGATGTCCTGGAGCTGAAGGAAGCCTTTTCCAAAGTGTGCGCTCCCTCATTCTGCCAGGTGGGTGGCTTTTTGTCAGGAGACAGCTGTTGCAAACTTACAGCATATAAAACTTCATCCGAAATTCATGTCCAGGGTAGAAATGTGTATAGTGGCAACATTAATAGCCTTCAGATTCCTTTATTACATAAGTACTGCTGCTGGACCCATGACCAACTAAATGGGGATAGATCACAGCTAAATTGATCATTCTGGTAGATGCAGTTGTGTAATGGGCCCCATATATCAGCAATTAATTGTGACAAACCTCAGATCTTGAGATGATTGTCACAATGAATCTTTAATGTGTGGGCTCCTCCTTTTGGCGATCCCGATTAAAAATTGATCAGGATGGCGAATCAATTGCTGAATCAGATTTTTAAACGTTTAATAATCTGGTATTATCTGCGGTTCTTTTTTATGTGTGTGGGCATTCCCGTTTCGTCGTCTTCTATTTCAATTATGAAAAGAAATAAAACGTCTGAAATGACAATCGATTGAGGTGATGTATGGGCACTTTCCAGATATGAAGATGCAATCTTGAGATGGGAAAAATCTGCCGATCATTGAAATCTGTAATGTGTGGGCAAGTCAAATAGATTGTAGAAACCATTTATCTGGCCAAAAAATCACTATCTGGAAAACCATTCATTGTGATTGCTGATGTATGGGGCCCATTAGATTACAGATGGGTAGAAGGGATGCACTAAGGGCTTGTTGTATTGTTACTGCTGCATTTTCTCACTGAACAACTCGCACACGTCCTAGTTTGGCTGCACACGTGGGCTTCCACATTTGGTTAGTCTAGCACATGCCTGCTCATCCAAAGACAATGTGCAGTTGTTGCAGTAGAAGTACATGACGTTAGTTGGGTCTATCTGCCTATACCCTGATGGGAAATGTGCGCCAGTCATTATCAGGTGTTGCTCTGTATCTCTCTGGTTCTGTTCGGCACATGCGTGAGGTCATCGTGGCAGTTTGTGCAGACTACAAAATTTTTTAAATTTGCTTTTTTAATACAGTCCTAGTGATCCAGCTAGGATCAGGGTGGGGTATATTGAGGACGGGATGGGGTCATGTCTGGCACCAAGCACTCTAGTTAACGTAAATAGATGCCATGCGCATGGCATCTATTCATGAGGCGGTGATAAAGACATATGGCTGGGTGCTGCTAAAAGGGCAGGGCACATTTTGTTCTTTATTAATTGGCCAGGGCTCTGCTAAAACAGTAGTGAACACTACAGTTCTAAATGTTTTGTATTGTCACACTGCCTTGGGCCCAATGCAGAGTCTCACTTAAACTTTTTTGCAGACTGATCTCCCCATCTGTACGGGTTTCCGCGCAAGCATCCGGAAGTGATATAAAGCGCCCTGTAATTCAGTTACGTACCCACTTGCAGCTTCATCTGCGTACACGGATGTTTTGTCTTGTGTTCATCTTAGTGTCAGTGCAAGTGTGAGGCTATGTTAGAGTACAGGTAGGAGTGGTGCGGTCACGTAGATATCTGCAACTTGGTATATGGTTCCATATATGCATTTGAGTGTTCACCATTGGGTTGTTAATTTCTGCCAATTTGCATACCCCTTACTCTCCTGACTTTTTCTGGTCTTAAGATGACCACACACAGTTAGAATTTCAGAACAATCCAATCTTACCCGACTTCCCTTGCAATCCAGAACACTCCTGGCCAAACAATATTCTGCACACATAGAACGATTGTGTAAATGATCATAGGAGTAGATGGGTGGTTTAACAACTACACACTATGTGAAATGGACAGGACAGCTAAAGATCAGCGAGCTAGATGAACGACTGGTGAGTACGCACATTAGATCATTCCCACACATGGACCGGTTTTAAACGATTGGTCGTTCTAGTTCGTTGGCCATAACGTTTAACATCTAAGCTGCTGAGATGGGGACTCTTCTGTGATCTCAGGAGTCTGTTTGTAGTAGTCTGTTGGACCTTACAGTAAGTGGGGATCATACCTGCTTTATAATGAGTATTGGTGTCCTTCATCCCTCTGTCCTGCATGCTGTGCTCAGTCACTGAAGGTGTGACTTACATTATGTGGTCTGAAGATCCTGTGATTCCCAAATGATAATTCAAGCCAATGCTCTCCTGCACACTTAGCATGCTCCTGCCGGCATATGCAATGTGAGCACACTGAGCGCACTCCTGCCTGCGTATGCGATGGGAGCACACTGAGCGCGCTCCTGTCTGTGTATGCGGTGTGAGCATGCTCCTGCCAGTGTATGCGATGGGAGCACACTGAGCGCGCTCCTGTCTCAGTATGCGGTGTGAGCATGCTCCTGCCAGTGTATGTGATGGGAGCACACTGAGCGCGCTCCTGTCTGTGTATGCGGTGTGAGCATGCTCCTGCCAGTGTATGCGATGGGAGCACACTGAGCGCGCTCCTGTCTCAGTATGCGGTGTGAGCACACTGAGCGCGCTCTTGCCAGCGTATGCGATGGGAGTACACTGAGCGCGCTCCTGCCTGCGTATGCGATGTGAGCATGCTCCTGCCTGCGTATGCAATGTGAGCGCGCTCCTGCCTGCGTATGCAATGTGAGCACACTGAGCGCGCTCCTGCCTGCGTATGCGATGGGAGCACACTGAGCGCGCTCCTGTCTGCGTATGCGGTGTGAGCATGCTCCTGCCAGTGTATGCGATGTGAGCACACTGGACGCGCTCCTGCCAGTACCTTGGAGGTTAGGATTGGATTTGTCACAAAAGTAACTTTTTTTTTTTATCTGATCTGTTTTCAGCTGGCGTATGGGCAGGACGGTCAGTTTAAAGGTTTTGCTGTTGTGGAATATGACTCTGACATGGTGGCGGAAGTAGTCCAGCAGCAGATGGATAATTCGATGGCGGTGGGAAGTCGTGTACGGGTCTCTTTCTGTGCGCCAGGTCCCCCGGGAAGGAGTATGCTGGCTGCACTCATTGCTGCACAAGCAACGGTAAGTGTTAGGATGTGGGAACATCCTTCCATGGGACGCACCCTCAGGTGTTCTGTAGTCCGACTTCAGCCGATTCTTAGATGTTCCCCTGAAACCCGTTACATAAACTAAGATTAACATTACTTTGATCTTCTGTCAGCTTGATACCTTCCTATGTGCTGTACCTAAATGACTAGTTTATTCCTTCTCAAGGCGTTAAATCGTGGAAATGGTCTTCTCCCGGAGCCAAACATGCTTCAGATCCTGAACAGTCTCGGATCTCCGGCCACACTACAGCTCCTGCTGAATCCCTTACTCCACGGGCCAGTGGGAAACAAGCAAGGTCAGTATCTAGGTGCCTGGTGTTTGTCACCTGTCACAATGGGCATTTTACATTTGTCCTTGGACCTTGAAAGAGTGGTAGATCATTCAATTGAATAACGTTCTCCCTTATATTTAAAGGTTTGCATCTGAACCCTATTAACCCCTTCATGACAGAGCCAGTTTGTGCCTTCATGACAGAGCCCTTTTTTTCAAATCTGACATGTCTCACTTAAGTGGGGATAACTTTTTTTTGCTTTTACTTATCCCAGTGATTTTGAGATTGTTTTCTCGTGACACATTGTACTTCAAGTTAGTGGTAAATTTTGGTCGATACAGTCTGTGTTTTTTTGTGAAAAATACCAAAATATCGTGAAAAAATGGAAAATTTAGCAATATGCAAAATGTCACATTTTCTGCTTGTGAGACAAATAATCATACCACTCAAAATAGTTAATAACTAACAAAGACCATATGTCTACTTTATGTTGCAATCATTATTTCAACCTCCTTTTCATTTTTTTGGACACTAGGAGGCTTCAGATATGACTAGCAAATTCTCAAATTTTCAAGAAAATTTCAAACACTGATTTTTTTTTAGGGACCAGTTCAGTTCTGATGTGACTTTGAGGGACTTGTATGTGAGACACCCCCATAAATGATGCCATTTCAAAAACTGCACCCCTCACAGTATTCAAAACAGCATTTTGGAAGTTTGTTAACCCTTTAGGTGTTTCACAGGAATTAAAACAAAGTGTAGGTGAAATTTCAAAATTTCTTTTTTTTTGCAGAGTTTCAATTTTAATACATTTTTCTAAGGAACACAGTAGATTTTACTAGAGAAATGTGACTAAAAATTGATTCCCCCAATTCTTTTGTTTTCAAAAATATCCTATATGTGGCCCTAGTGTGCACGTTGACCAAACCACAGGCTTCATAATAGAAGGAGCACCTACTTGATTTTGGAGCCTCCTTTTTATGAGATTTTTTTTTAGGCACCATGTAGGTTTCTAGGCACCATAAGTGCTAAAAGTTAGGAACCTCCCCCACAAGTCACCCCATTTTGCAATCTACACCCCTCAGGGAATTCATCTAGGGGTATAGTGTACATTTCAAACCCCCAGGAGTTTCACCAATTTTGGTACAACTGGGATGTGAAAATGGAAAATTACATTTTTTTACACAAACATGCAGTTCTGGCTCAAAATTTTTCATTTTCACAAGGAATGAAGGAGACAAAGCACCCCAAAATCTGTGCCCCAATTTCTCCCGAGTACGGCAATGCCTCACATGTGACCAAAAAATACCAGTTGGGCGCATGGCAGGACTCAGAAGGGAAGGAGTGATTTTTGGATTTTGGAGCACAGATTTTGGTGGAATGAATGGTGGGTGCTATGTTGCATTACCAATACAGTGGAACCCCCCCCACAAGTGACCCCATTTTGCAAACTACACTCCTCAGGGAATTCATCTAGGGGTATAGTGTACATTTCAAACCCCCAGGGGTTTCACCAATTTTGGTACAACTGGGCTGTGAAAATGAAAAAATACATTTTTTTTACACAAAAATGTACTTCTGGCTCAATTTTCCATGCCCCCATTTCTCCAGAGTACGGCAATGCCTCACATGTGACCAAAAAATACCAGTTGGGTGCATGACAGGACTCAGAAGGGAAGGAGTGATTTTTGGATTTTGCAGCTCAGATTCTGGTGGAATGAATGGTGGGTGCTATGTGGCATTAGCAAGACCCCCGAAGCACGGTGAAATGATGAACCTAATAATCCATAGATGTGTGGTATATTTTGAAACACTCCTTTATACATAGGCCGGGTTTGTCGGGGCAAGTTTCACAGTGGAAAATAGTTTCCTTTCTTATTCCCTTTTTATAGCAAACTTTGCACCTTTTTTGTGTCCTGCCCTTTCTTGCAGTGGAGGGGATTTCGTTGGGAAAATGCTGCCCTGGTACAATACGGGGGCCAGTACTAGAAGTACTGGGGCCCTCTGCCTGCTGGTTCCCAAATATTAGGCCCTTTATGACTTCCTCTTGAAAGTGCATAAATGTCCCCCTCTGGCCGGTAGAACGGAATAGCACGTAAGCGTTATACAGTGCCATCTGGATGATATACACGGCCAGCTTCTTGTACCAGATATTTGTTTTCCGCAGGGCACTGTACGGCTTCAGTACCTGATCTGAAAGATCCACTCCGCCCATGTACTTATTGTAATCTAGGATACAATTTGGTTTTGAGGTGTGGGTACTGGTACCTCGTACAGGGATGGAGGTGGTACTGTCTCCATGAATTGTTGTCAGTATAAGGACATCCCTCTTGTCCTTATATTTGACCAACAACATATTTTCGGTGCATATTCCCCTGCTTTCACCCCTTCTCATTACTTGGGCAATGTGCGTTTTTGGGAGGCCTCTTTGGTTCTTACGCACAGTACCGCAAGCTGCTGTACCTCTTGAACCAAGGGCCTTAAACAGGGAGATGCTGGTGTAAAAGTTATCCACATAGAGGTGATAACCCTTATCCAGGAAGGGGTGCATTAAATCCCAGACAATTTTTCCACTAACACCTACGAGGGAGGGGGGGCATTCTGGCGGTTCAATTCTTGAATCCTTCCCTTCATATACCCTAAACTTGTGGGTGTACCCTGTGGTGCTTTCACACAGCTTATACATTTTTATGCCATACCTTGCCCTCTTACTGGGAAGGTACTGGCGGAATTTAACCCTTCCTTTAAAATGTATAAGGGACTCGTCGATGCTAATACATTTATCAGGGATGTATAGCTCTGCAAATTTGGCACTGAAATGATCAATGACCGGCCTGACTTTGAATAGCCTGTCAAAGGTGGGATCATCTCTGGGTGGGCACTGTGCATTATCGGTGTAATGTATAAATTTATGGATTGCCTCAAAACGAGACCGAGTCATGGCCATACGGTAAAATGGGGTGCTGTACAGAACATCTGTACTCCAATATTGCCTAATTTGTGGCTTTTTTACTATGCCCATATGAAACACCAGACCCCAAAACGTCATCATCTCTACTGCATCTACAGGGGTCCACCTAGCAAATGATGACGTGGGGTTTTGAGCAATAAACTGCTGGGCATATAAATTAGTTTGGTCCACCATTAAATTTATAAAATCATCAGAGAAAAATAATTTGAAAAAGTCAATTTCTCTGAGACCTGTGGAATCAAATTGGATTCCTGGCATGGCCAAAAACTCAGGAACCTGGGGCTCAAAATTGTCTGGTGGTGGGGTCCATACGAGATCAATTATTGGGGGGGGGGGTCTCATCTGCTCTACGGGGGCGTCTTTGAGGGGGTCCCTCATCACCAGAGGAGGAAGAGGAGCTTAAGACGAATCCTTCAAATTCCCCGCTTGCCTCACTGGCTGTGTCAGAATCAGAAGCAAGCATGGCATATGCCTCCTCCACTGAATACATTCTTCTGGATGACTGGGATGACATTTGGGATGACATTTTTATTTTTGTGTTACTGGTAGTGAAATGTTTCAACACGTGTATAGTGTAGGGGGGGGTACAAACTTTATTTCAACCCGGGGGGTATGTAGTGTGTAGTGTGTATGTAGTGCAGAACAAAAAAAAGACTTTATACCAAAAAAAAAAAAAATTGAAGGGGTTAAAAAAACAAAAAAAAAGGTCCTGCGCCAAAAATTGAGCACAGATGTTGGTCGGTAACGTCCGTCACTGAACAGCGCTCAAAGGCAACAGGAATTTGATCAAAAAAAAAATAAAAAAATAGATCAACCCTGTGCCGAAAAAGCTGATCAGTGATGTACGTCACTGATCAGCGCACAGTGGCCACAGGACACCCACAAAATCACAATGTGTAAAAAAAAAAAAAATTAAAAAAAGACCACACAGCACCCACAAAAAAAAAAAAAGGTTATCAGTGATGCGACACTGATTACCAGTGAGGGGCAGCAGGTGCACAACCTTTGGTGCAACTGACAGGTATATATAAAAAAAAAAAAACCTCTGCGCCCCCAAAAAGTTGCTGATCACCTCAGATATAGTGATCAGCACAAAAGGCGGGGGTAGCAGACACAAAATATACACTCTCTATCACTCTCTGTCTCTATCTCTCTCTATCTCTCACTATCTATCACTATCTATCACACTGCAGCAGCAGCACTGACAGTTATATGTATAAAAAAAAAACTGCACCCCCAAAAAGGGGGGTAGCAGACACAAAATATACACTCTCTATCACTCTCTGTCACTATCTCTCTCTATCTCTCACTATCTATCACTATCTATCACTATGACACTGCAGCAGCAGCACTGACAGTTATATATATAAAAAAAAAACCTGCACCCCCAAAAAGGGGGGGGGGGGTAGCAGACACAAATCTCTCTATCTCTCACTATCTATCACTATGACACTGCAGCAGCAGCGACAGTTATTTATATATAAAAAACCCCTGCACCCCCAAAAAGGGGGGGTAGCAGACACAAAATATAGCTCTCTCTGTCACTATCTCTCTATCTCTCTCTATCTCTCTCTCTCTATCTCTCTATCACACTGCAGCAGGAAGTCAGATCCAGGAAGCGTCCAGCACGCTACAAGCAGTGATCAGGTAAGGTATTTGCAAGGATCAGGTAAGTATTAGCAAGGATCAGGTCAGTATCACGGCAGATAGGCACGGTGACCGCTCTGCACGCTATTCCAGACCGGAATGGCGTCTGCAGCGCAGTCACCGTTAGTTTAAATGTCGCGCCTTGGCTGTGATTGGTCCGTGGGTCCCACGGACCAATCACAGCCTTGGGGGCAGGTGGGGTGAGGTGTCATCGTCACCGATGACCCCCTCATGCCCCCTGACGCCCGGCGGTGATTGACACCTGTGTTACCAAGCGTCTGATTCGCTGGTAACACAGGAAAACGCTGTGAATGGCTGTTCACACTGAACAGCCAATCACAGCGATCGCCGACGGGGGGGCGACATCGCAGCCCCCCCTGGGCATGCAGGGACATGTCTGCTGTCAGGGACAGCAGACATCGTCCCTCTGTCACTGCGTCTCGAGACGCAGTGACAGTTTAAAGTCATGACGTATATATACGTCATGTGTCCGGAAGTACTTCCCGGCCATGACGTGTATATATACGTCAAATGTCGTGAAGGGGTTAAGTAACAGATACGTTCTTCTACATGTAGCTTAAATACTCCAGCGGTGCGAGGATTTGTTTTTATTTTTCTCTATGGAAAATGCATCTTAATTACAAAACAATGCAACTAGGGTGCGCCAGGACAGCTGCTTAATGTGATCTGACACTGTATAGTGTGTGACTCAGTCTGTATATGGAGCATAACAGAATTGTATATTGTGTGATGGTACAAGAAGAGCAGCTGTTTACCAATACAAGTAATCTCACAATCAGTAGTCTCCTTGTGGGCCCTAGCCACGTTGTTGCAATTTTAAGACTCCTAAGCAAGAGGTGCACGAAGCTAGACGATTGGCACATACCATGGCTTGCCGAGAGGGGCTGTTTGGCACAACTGCAGCAAAGATGTATGAGGACATCTATAGGAACGTTTACAAACATAGAGGATACCTGCACCAGTTTCACGTTTTTTTTTTTGTGTGTACACTGGACTTTCCTATCTCCACGTCTATGGGTGTATTCAGGGGAAATTGTCCCTTACATTTATTTTCCCAATGGAAGATGCTACCTACTACTTAAGTACGGACAGATTCAACAACAAGAAAAAGGGTAAGTATTACTATGGGTGCACTGAAAGTCAAATAATGATACATAAAATGTAACTTTTTTATTTCTATTCAATAAGAAGGTGAAATATTAAAATCCTAGTAGATAAAGGTATGAAAATTAAAGATTTAATACATAAATGGCCGCTGCTCTTCCACATCCACTACTTGCAAGGGTAAATATTCCCTATATGTTTATTTTTATAGTCACTGGCTTTATTCCCAGTCTTTAAGTTACACCTCTGTGTTACAGATACTAAGTTGTATTACAAGAGAATCTGGGGTAGATTTATTACTAAGGCGATCAGGGGAATCTGCGCTATCCCCGTGCGTTATAGCAGGGGATAGTGCTTCCCCTGATCTATCGCACCCGCCGAGCGTTTACTCTAATGCCGGCGGTGTGGGGCAGGGGCGATATTTTGCACTGCGCTCCTGCCAGATTTATGAACGGTCAGCATCGCTGACCGTTCCGCCGCCTGCAGCTGTCGACTTCGCCAACTGCAAGCGGCGATGCCCTATACCTAACAGCAGGGATAGTGCTGTCCCTGCTGCTGGAGCTGCGCTGGGATCTCGCGAGACTAGCGAGATCCCGCGCATGCGCAGGGAGGAGACACCGCATCAGTATTATCTGATGCGCTGTCTCCAGGAGGGACATCGCCGGAGGGGGGAGTTAGCGCTCCCCCACTCCAGCGGCAAGATCTTAATAGAGCTTGTCGGTGTCCCCTCCTGCTTTGCCTCGCTAATGAGGCGAAGCAGGAACTGTTATAGCGGCGCGATAGGCGCCGCTATAATAAATCTACCCCTCTGTTATTTATGCAATCACTTATTTCACTTTATCAGTGTATCACTTTAAACAATATTCCCTAAAAATCACTGCAACATTCAGTAATATCAAACATTACAACATTCATTTGTGATAAATTTCTAAAGTGCCCCCTTGAGGACCATACAGGTTGAGTATCCCTTATCCAAAATGCTCGGGACCAGGAGAATTTTGGATAACGGATTATTCAAAATTTCGGAATATTTTAATATTTCAATTATGTATTTTGAAGTATCTTGCATTTATGCTGTATAAACACATAAAATACACACAAATATATTTTATTACCACATAAAATACACACATATATTTTATTTGTTCAAAAAACAAGGTTTCAAAACGTGAAACAAAATGTGTGTCAAATCTCAGCACTGAATTTGAATGCCAAGCAATCATTGTCTTGCACATATATAGTGCCAGTTACATATCATGTCCCCAGTGATGCTGTTACAAATGTCCCCAGTGAGTTTTTAGCAAAAAAAAAAAAAAATTTCACTTTCTGGAATGTCTGGTTTTCGGAATAATTCGGATAACGGATACTCGACCTGTGTTTATTGGTGAGAAATTTTGACTGTCCACTGAACGGCAAAACTAGAGTTAAAGTTTTTTTTAAACACTACTGCACTAGTAACTGAGGGGTAGATTTATTATAGCGGCGCCTATCGCGCCACTATAACAGTTCCTACTTCTCCTCATTAGCGAGGCGAAGCAGGAGGAGACACCGACAAGATCTATTAAGATCTTGCCGCCGGAGTGGGGGAGCGCTAACTCCCCCCTCCGGCGATGTCCCTCCTGGAGACAGCGCATCAGTTAATACTGATGCGCCGTCTCCTCCCCCCCCCCCGGCCGGCTCACTGCGCAGGATCTCGCTAGTCTCTCGAGATCCCAGCTCAGCGCCAGCAGCAGGGACAGCGCTGTCCCTGCGGTTAGGTATAGGGCATCGCCTGCAGCTGGCGAAGTCGACAGCTGCCGGCGGCGGAACGGTCAGTGATGCTGACCGTTCATAAATCTGGCAGGGGCGCAGGGCAAAATATCGCCCCTGCGCTATGTCTCCTGCCCCACACCGCCGGCGTTAGAGTAAACGCTCGGCGGGTGTGATAGATCAGGGGAAGCGCTATCCCCTGCTATAACGCATGGGGATAGCGCAGATTCCCCTGATAGCCATATAATAAATCTACCCCTTATACACACAAGTGACATAAGTGATTGCATAAATAACAGATTCTCTTGTAATACAACTTAGTATCTGTTAACACAGAACAGATACAAAGTGTCACTTAAAGGGTGGGAATAAAGCCAGTGACTACAAAAATAGACAAATGAATTAGAGCGTTCATCTTATATACCATGGGTCCTCAAACTGCCAGCAAATCCCAGCATGCCTTGCCACAGTTTTGCTATAAGGGAGTGTTAAAACTGTGGCAAGGCATGCTGGGATTTGTAGTTTCACAACATCTGGAGGGCCGCAGTTTGAGGACCCATGTTATATACAAATAGTGAATATTTACCCTTGCAAGTAGTGGATGTGGAAGAGCAGCGGCCATTTATGTTTTAAATCTTTCATTTTCATACCTTTATCTTTACTATATTTTAATATTTCACCTTTTTATTGAATAGAAATAAGTTACATTTTATGTATTTGACTTTCAGTGCACCTATAGTTACACTTACCCTTTCATCTATAGGAACAGTGTTTGAGTTTACTTTCAGACCCCATTTACACCCGTCATTGTAGCCTTCTTTCATTATTTACATGCCATCAGAATGCTTTAATTTGCAATACACAGAGGAGTTCCCTTAGGGTTCTGTTGAGCAGGTAGCATACCTCTGGCTGATCGGCAGCGATAGTGTGGTGAGCTGCGTGTTCCACTGTACGTTACACATTCTGAACTGCGCCTTCTTCATTTCCAGGACTCCTGGGAGCAGCCCCCGCTGTGTCCCTTCTAGCCAACCCTGCTCTCTCTACTGCTCTCCTGCAGCTGGTACTGCAGGCACAGACGCCCACACAGGTACGTTCTCTTTCTGTAGGGTCTTCATTTATCAGGTGCTTTGGAAACATCCATGAATGTTAGTCACATAACTGCATACCAGGACTTCGCCAAACCTGTCCTCGGTGATGGTCGCACTGTTGTCCTCGCCTCTAGTGTCTAGCAGGAGGAGAACGCCTCCTCAGAGAGCCAAATAGGCCACATTCACAATGGCTTCATTCGCTCTTAACTGGGCAACCCAGTAAACATTACAGAGATCAAGGAATTCTTTTGTACTTGGAATAATTCATGTAACACTTGTTTTGCAGAAACTTGGGATTCTGGGCGACTCTCCTCTCGCTGCCTTGTACGGAGCCCTGGGGCTGTCACCCCAGCTCACACCACCATCGGGGAAACCGCTGCTGCCGGATCTAGGGCTTGGTAAATATATCTGGGGAAGAATTTGGGGTTGTGTTGTCCAGTCTGTAGACGCACACAACAACCAAAGTTGTTGTTGCTAAACAAAATAACCCATGGACTACTGGTAGGGTGCCGGCAACATGGGTTCAGGTGCTGGTATGAGCTGTGTTCTCAACCAAAGGTCCTACGTATAGGCATGACTTGGTCATTGGGCCTTATATACAGAATTCCCAGGAGTGACCATATGTTCTGTTTCTGCACTTCCCTGTTCATTTATGATTGCTGTTACCTGTGCTACACCTTTCTTATAAATTACTTCGTTCACCACAGATGCTAATCCTAAAGTAATATGTAAGTCCGGTAACAGCATTTTGTCATGTTGGGAGGTATGTATATAGGTGTGCGCTGCTTGTCATTACAAGCAGTGCAGCTGGGAGATCTGTACGGAGAGCGCCACCTACCGTACCTCACCTGGCTCTGCATTAGGCTGGTGCTACACAGCAACAGCCACCTTTCTAGTGGGCGAGGAAGGTTCAGAGGGCCCTGCCCAGACTGAACGGTTCACTAAGGCTGCGCTGATGTACAATGAAACTGGTCTCCTATCACACTGTCTCCCTTTTTATATTTACTGGAGCACTGTTCAGTAGCTTCTATAGTTATGACTAAATAACTTACTGGGCATGCTTTGTATTTGTCCTTCAATTGCTTCTTCTCACACTGCCTTTGAGTGTCCCATTGTGACACTGCCACCCTATAATGATCTGTGCTGACCATGCAGAGTATGTGACTGTCCTGTAACTTGTTTAACCCCTTCCTCCCCTGTAGGAGGCACTCTGCCATCAATAGGTATTCCTTCTGACTTGAGTACTCCTCCGCTGCAGCCGTTTCTAGGATCTCAGGCACCTGACTGGGACAGTCCACCTCCCACACCTGTGCTGGGCTCACTGCTTGGTGGCCTATCAAAGACTTCAGATCTGGGGGTATGTACTGTCCTTACTGAGAAGGGATGTGGCTATACATATATCCTTCCTGGACCGGACCCGGGTTAGTGCATAATTACTTGGTCTCTAAAGCTATTGGCTGTTATACCTGGTCCAATGAATTGGAGTTGTGATGACTTTACTGATTGCTGGTGCGCATCAGTGTAACATTTGCATAGTTTATATAGATAGATTTGTTTTCAATCTTGTAGTAACTGTGATGTTTAATTACAGATGTCCCTCCTCGGCGAGCCCCCCAGGGATCTGAACATTCATTCTGGTCCTTTTATGAACTTCCATGGCCAAATCCCCAGCACAGGCTCCGTGTGTAAGTACATGACTGGGGGAGGCACACTGATATTTATTAAACCTAGCCAAGGACTGAATGATCTGACACCTGTTACTCCCTCTCTAGGTGCAGCCCCTAAGCCTGCACCTTACAAGCACAAGGCATCCGGAAGCCGGGTCCCTCTCGCCTCCTTGCAGAACTCTCTGCTGACTCCCACTGAGGGTTATCCCTTTGACTTCTCAGCGGTGAGTGGACCACATACAAACTATAGCAAAGGTTTCCTCTACTATAACTGTCGCCTATGTTTGCTTCCCTCACTCTTGTCTATAATATGTGGAAATAATTATGGCTGTTTAAAATTCTGTCCAAAACTACCAGAGGGCATATCAATGGATGCATGAGGAATTGATCAGATGATTGGGCAGTCTATACCATGCAGGTGCATGATGAGCAGCCAGACTGGGCAGTATGCCTGTGGCAAAGAGGTGACGAGCGGTCAGACTAGGCCGGGCACCTGCAGTGTATGTGAGGATATTGACTACAAGTTTCCAGTAGAATCTCCTCAAAGATGTAAAGTAGTGGAAGTCCAGGTACCTCAGTGATGCTGGCGAGGTGGTGTTCCTCTGAAGAGGAGTGGACAGACTGGGCTAGACGTGTGGCGCAGATGCATGAGTGGGCAGACTGGGCTGGACGCCTGGCGCAGATGCATGAGTGGGCAGACTGGGCTGGACGCCTGGCGCAGATGCATGAGTGGGCAGACTGGGCTGGACGCGTGGCGCAGATGCATGACTGGGCAGGGCGCCTGCCGATCCAGTCTCCAATTATTTAGTGCTGGTTCCTGGCAGTAGGAGTGAGCAGAACAGCAGTGCATGTGTGTAATATGTCTGTACTTACCATAGCCAGTGCTCCCTCTAAACTGTGCGCGCACTCAACTCGACGAGCGTGCGCACAGACATTACAACAGAGCGCACAAAGCAGCAGTGGTCCCCTTTTTGCAGTTGTGGACTAAATCAATGTATGTTTCACCCATTAACTACACCATGTGCTGTGTTTTGAATGTTTAATATAATTTTGAAGAAAAGTTAACACACATGCTGAACACTGTTTTCCAGTTATATATAGAAGTGATGCACAAAAATAAAAATATCCTTCTAAAGTTGCACAGCCAAAATCTTTTGCGGTACTCTTTACCTAGAAGGGCGCCCACAATTTTGATCATGGGCATCGCAAGTAAAAGAAATTGTGTCGGTCGCATCGCATGCGACCAAAAAATCGCATGCGATCAACGCGATTTTACATAGGGAACTATGTTAAATGGGTCAATTGACCCGATTTAACATTGGGAACAATGTTAAATGGCCCACAGACCCCAAATAGCCACCCTGTGCCCCCCCCCCCCAATTGTTAACGCCACCCCACGATCAACGTGAACCCGAAGCGTGGCGAGCGCAGCGGTACGCGTCCTCCGACCTTTTCATACCCCCACTATCCACGTCGGCGTGGAGTTGAGAATAGATAGTGTGGCGAGCCACCGAGTGCAGTGTATACCTTCACAGGTATCCGCGTCCCCTCGCGGGGCTCGTCACACTTCGGGCTCGCTGCGCTCGCCACACTATCGATTCTCAGCTCCACGCCAACGTGGATAGTGGGGGTATGAAAAAGGTCAGAGGACGCGTATCGCCGCCCCTCGCGGGCTCGCCACGCTTCGGGTTCACGTTGATCTTGGAGTGGCGTTAACAATTGGGGGGGCCCAGGGTGGCTATTTGGGGTCTGTGGGCCATTTAACATTGTTCCCTATGTAAAATCGCGTCTGTCGCATGCGATGCGACCGACGCGATTTACATTTTAACATGGTTTTCTAGGTTAAATCGCGGGCATCAGTCGCATCGCATGCCATTATAATGGCATGCGATGGGCACCCTTCTAGGTAGAGTACCTCTTTTGCCGCACAGTCTTCGTAAAATTAGAGGGAACATTGACCATAGATCATATTAGTTTTGACCAGTCTATTAAAGTTTGGGTGGAATGATTAAGTGCTTGCTACTATTGAAGTGTAAGCTGTGGTGTTTCTCTTTCAATGGTCCTGGTGACACAGCTCAACACTGGGATGTAGGAGGGTCCGAAGGAGCCAGGCACCTATCCTAAAGTTTCAGAGGGTAGGCTCCTCCCCTACTGCATCCCTGGACTCTTCAGTTCGTGTTAGGTGCCCACTGGAGTGGGTGCTATTCTAAAGGGCTGCAGGAGCAGCCGAAGAATTAGAGTAGTTAGGGGATTTTTATTATTTTATTAACTTTTACCCTAGCTAGGTAGGCACAGTGTGAGGATTCTCATAGTGAATCCTCACACTGCTTGCGCAGCAGGAGCTGACAGAAGCGCGTCCTGTCAGCTCACTGTGCACAGGGGAGACGCTGTCTGGTCTCCCTGTGCAGCGCTTATAGCCTTTTCTAAAAGGCTGCCTGGGCTCCGGAGTACCCTGAAACCGGCTCCACGCTTAGGTGGGGATCATGGGGGACAGGCGCTCCGTGATGGCGGCGGCCATTTTATGCGGAGCTTACACGCTGAGCTCCTAGATGAGAGGACAGCAGCGTTGTGACAGGCATGTTCCAAGTGATCCCCATTTGAGGGGGAGACACTGGAACTAGGAAATCCTACCTAAGGAGCGGCTTGCTGGGGGTGGTTGGCGCCAAAAGTTCACGGACCCCGCAGCAGCAGGGACCTGTGGTCTCTTCCTTCACTCTGACTTTGGCGCCTTTCAGAACGCTTGCAGCGGAGCTGAGCTGGCTTACTGATCCTGGCAGAGTGACTTGGATTTCCTGGGCATCGCTTCCCCGCAGTTGAAACCAACAGACAGATAAGTGATTGGGTGCATTGCCTCTGTATAAACGCTTGTACATTGTTTGCACTGTGTATACTGATAGATATACTTTTATCACTTGCGTCATGTCTGAGCATCAGGCTGTGGTTTTGGGGGAGGGAGCCCTTAATGCACTGAGCGCGTGCAATGTTTGCACACAAAAATTTGTCCCTGAGCAGATGGCCAAGGGGGGCTTATGTATTACTTGCGCTGATGTGAGACCCATGGGCAGTGATCCCCATAGGGCAGAGCATATGGAACCTGCGTGGGCCAGGGCCCTAGGCAGGTCAGTAAACGCTTTGGTGCAGCTTTTGGACAGGCAGAGTGATGGGCTGGTAGAATCACAGAGACCTATGCCATCATCTCAGCAGTCGTCTGGCTCCTTGCCTCTTACCCAGGCAGATCCTGCACTTATCCAGGTGATGCAGGATACTGCAAAAGGGATTAACAGGTTCAGTGAAATGCTGGACAAAATGGATGATGTGGCAGGGACCCCTAGAAGGTCTTATGCCTTAACTACTGTGGTAGATGAAGAGGAAGGAGAGTATACTGACATCCCCTGGGATCAGGGTGATGATTTGGAAGAGAACTCTGCTGCTGGTATAGAGGATCTCATTATAGCTGTGAAGCAGGCTTTAAAGCTGACTGTGGAGGATAAGACTCCTGTTAAAGGTGTTTTTAAGCGACAGCGGAAGGAGGCTGTTACTTTTCCTTCAGATGAGGGGTTACAGGAATTGTTAGAAGGGGCTTGGAAAACTCCTGATAAGAGGCTTCAGATGCCTAAGCGATTCCTTAGTCTGTACCCCATGCCAGAGTCTCATGTGGAGCTCTGGGAAAAGGTCCCAGTTGTGGACGCTTCAGTGGCACGTTTGTCCAAGGCTACTGTATTACCAGTACAGGGCGGTGCAGCTTTTAAAGATTCTGTGGATAAAAAGCTGGAGGGAAACCTCAAGGCTATCTTTGAAGGGGTGGGGTTTACCTTACGACCCCTTATTGCTTCAGCCTGGGTTTCTAAGGCCATGATAGAGTGGGCTGGTGAATTATGCACCATGCTGCAGGCTGACCCGGGTGCATTACTGCTGGCAGAAAAGATTAAGGCAGCAGCAGAATATGCAGTTGAAGCAGAGGAGGAAGCTATTAAAATGGCAACCAGAGTGTCCACAGTCTCCATTAATGCCAGGAGAGTGCTTTGGCTAAAAGCCTGGGAAGCAGACAATGAGTCCAAGAAGGCTCTGGAAACATTAGCCTTCAAAGGAAAGGTACTCTTTGGTACCGAATTAGAGGAGATTATAAAACAGGCCACAGGCGGCAAAAGTACATTCCTGCCGGCCTCCTCAGCAAAGCAGACGTCCAGATTTTCTGCTTTTAAGCCGTCCTTTCGGCCCTCCCCTAGAGGTGGTGCGTCCTTTCGAGGACAGTCTTTCAGGGGAAGGTTTCAGCCCTCTAGAGGCAAGACACAAAAGTCAAAATTTGGCTCTTTTCACAAGAAGCCTGCCAATAAAGGAGAGGATAAACCCTCTGCATGACTGTCAGGGGCTTTGCCCGACAGTGACAAAAGTGGGCGGGCGTCTCACGCTCTTCAGGGACGCTTGGGCTTCTCTAGACCAGGATGCCTGGGTGCTAGACATCATAACACAGGGTTACAAAATCCCTTTCAGAGGGCCACCTCCGAAGAGGTTCATTCCCACATCCTTACCAAAGGAGGCACGGCTGCGTACAGCTCTTGTGAGAGCAGCGCACTCCCTTTTGGAAAAAGGGGTGGTGACACTAGTCCCCAAGACAGAGTGGAAGAAAGGCTTTTACTCCACGCTGTTCCTGGTGCCCAAACCAGACGGGTCTTTCAGACCAATACTAAATTTGAAGTCTCTAAATGTTCATTTATGGGTAGACCATTTCAAAATGGAGTCTCTACGGTCAGTACTCCTGAGTCTGGACCAGGGAGAATTTTTGGCGTCCATGGATGTCCAGGACGCATATTTGCACGTTCCTATACACCCGGAACATCAGACCTTGTTGAGGTTTGCCATAGGAGACCTGCATTTACAATTCCGGGCGTTACCCTTTGGGCTAGCAACCGCGCCAAGGGTATTCACAAAGATAATGTCAGTAATGGCGGCGGTGCTGAGGCTCAGGGGAATCACAGTAATACCCTATTTGGACGATCTCCTGTTCAAAGCAGAGTCAGCAGCCATGCTGCAGAGTCACTTGGCAGAGGCCATCAGTTTTTTGCAGGCTCACGGCTGGATTTTAAATTTGCAAAAATCTCAGTTGGTACCGTCACAAAGGCTCCAATTCTTGGGAGTCATACTGGACACCCATCTTCATCGGGTATTCCTCCCGGAGGTAAAGGCCAGGGATCTGGTCACCCTAGTCCAGGAGATTCTCAGGGCTCAGAGCATTTCAGTATGGAGGTGCCTCAAGCTCCTGGGGAAGATGGTGGCGTCATTCGAGACGCTTCAATTTGCCAGGTTCCACTCTCGGAGGTTCCAATGGAACATTTTGTCAGCTTGGTCAGGAAACACTTTGACCATGAAATCCGAGATGATAGTGCTGTCTTCGGACACCCGAGAATCTTTGAAATGGTGGACAGAAGTAGATTCCCTTCAGTGGGGTCGGTCATTACAGACCTGGGACTGGTTGATAGTAACTACCGACGCCAGTCTCAGGGGCTGGGGGGCAATAGTCCTGGATCTCAGGCTTCAGGGCCTGTGGACGGCAGAGGAATCAGCGTTACCAATCAACATCTTGGAGCTGAGAGCTGTCTGGAAAGTCATTTCCTTGGCGGGAGACAGGTTACAGAACCTCCCTTTGAGGATTCAGACCGACAATGCCACAGCTGTGGCGTATCTGAATCACCAGGGAGGTACACGCAGCAGATTGGCCATGTGGGAGGTATCCAGAATCTTCCTATGGGCGGAACAGAATGTTCCAGCTGTATCGGCTATATTCATCCCAGGAATAGAGAATATAGAAGCCGACTTCCTGAGCAGGGAGGAGCTCAAGGAAGGGGAATGGAGCTTACACCCTCAGGTGTTTCACCAAATCACTTCGATGTGGGGAACTCCGGATGTGGACCTGATGGCATCCAGGATCAACCGTCAAGTGCCCAGGTTCTATGCCAGAACAAGGGATCCACTAGCGGAGGCAGTGGATGCCATGACTATTCACTGGCAGGGAGATCTCCTTTATGCATTCCCACCAGTACCAATGTTACCGAGACTTCTGAAGAAAATACAGGGGCAGAAGGTTCCAGTGATCTTAGTGGCCCCAGATTGGCCAAGGAGATCCTGGTACTCGAGGCTTCAGAGGTTGTCTGTGGACTCATGGCGTCTACCTCTGAGACCAGACCTTCTAAGACAAGGCCCTTTCAATCACCTGGATTCAGATCGATTGATTTTGACGGCCTGGCTATTGAAACCACCATTTTGAAAAGAAAAGGGTTTTCTGAGGCAGTAGTACAGACTATGATAAAAGCCAGAAAAGCTGTATCTTCGGCAAATTATTATAGAGTCTGGAAGACTTACATTCGATGGTGTGAGAGAAGAAAGGCTCATACATCTCATTTTAAGCTATCAAGAATGATGGAATTCTTACAAGATGGTTTTTCATCGGGCCTAAGCCTTCAGTCACTGAAGGTGCAGATTTCGGCCTTGTCCATCTATTTCCAGAAAAAGATAGCCATTTTGCCGGAAATTCAAACCTTTTTACAAGGAGTATCCAGGTTGAAACCTCCATACAAGCAACCAGTAGCACCTTGGGATCTATCACTGGTTTTGGAATGCCTTCAAAAGGCACCTTTTGAACCTTTAAGGTCGGCTGACTTTAAGTTTCTTACGTGGAAGCTAGTGTTTTTGTTAGCAGTAGCATCTGCTAAAAGAGTTTCAGAATTGGGAGCTTTGTCATGTAAATCTCCTTTCTTAATTTTTCATGATGACAGGGCTGTTTTAAGAACAGTGCCTCAGTTTTTACCGAAGGTGGTATCTACCTTCCATTTAAATCAGGAGATAGTTCTACCTGTGTTTCAACCCCCAGAGGGTTCTAAGAAAAGGGACAAGTTGAGAACTTTGGATGTTGTGCGTGCCTTACGCATATATGTGGACAGAGTGAAGAGTGTCAGGAAGACTGACACATTGTTGGTATTGTATGACGTACACAAGATTGGTTGGCCTGCATCTAAGCAGACTATTGCTAGGTGGTTGCGGTCTGTGATAGCCTTTGCATACACCAAAGTGGGTAGACCAGTACCGGCCAAAATAAATGCGCATACCACCAGGTCAGTTGCCACCTCTTGGGCGGTTCGACATGGGGCCACAGCTGAGCAGGTTTGCAGAGCTGCCACTTGGTCATCTGTTCACACATTTGCCAAATTCTATAGATTCCATGAGTTCGCGTCGGAGGACGCATCATTCGGGCGAGCAGTGCTGAGAGCTGCAGACCTGAGCGTACCCTCCCAAAGGACCGGCTCTGGAACGTCCCAGTGTTGAGCTGTGTCACCAGGACCATTGAAAGAGAAAAAGGGATTTTTGTAAGAACTTACCGTTCGAATCCCTTTCTCTGATATGGTCCTGGTGACACAGCGATCCCTCCCTTACGCTCAGTAAGTATGCCAGAAGTTTCATGATGTTCATGTTAATATGGTTAAAAGTTAACAGTTTTCTGTTATAAAATGTGCATATAATATGTGCAGGCGTTTGTACTGAGTTAATGTATTCCAGTGGCTTTGAAAGATGAACTGAAGAGTCCAGGGATGCAGTAGGGGAGGAGCCTACCCTCTGAAACTTTAGGATAGGTGCCTGGCTCCTTCGGACCCTCCTACATCCCAGTGTTGAGCTGTGTCACCAGGACCATATCAGAGAAAGGGATTCGAACGGTAAGTTCTTACAAAAATCCCTTTTTCTTCTACCAGGGCCTGGCCCCACGTGGATATTCCCAAAGCAGGGACCGTATCGTCCCCAACCTGAGTGCCTTTGAGACGAGGAATAAGGTAAATACCTGTACCTACCACCAGATGGGATACATACATTTAACCTTTTGGGGCCAAGTTTATGATTTAAATTCTATATGATGTATTAATGCCAGTTAAACGTGCGGCTTATGGGGGCCAGAACCCTTATTTCCGTGTCTCTTGCATAATGTGTTCTAGATACTTATACAAATCTATTTGTTCATTTACTTTTTTCCCCCTTGGAAACATGTAGTATGAGGCCCCTTCATAGCCTTGCCCATAGTGCACACGCCAGCTACTCCTTCTGTGTAGTATAATAGCCTTTTGTCGGCATGATACTCTGCGCTCTGTTAGTGCACAGTTGGCCTATGGGGCAGCCCCGCACCTTAGCAGATGACCAGCTCTTTGGTCAATGTGAATAGATGCTGTGCTACTAACGTGGTAAGACGGGCAGGGTGCTGTTAAAGTGGCATGACACAATTTGCTCTTTAAAAGGCTAAAACAGCCTTGCATGAACTGCACCAGTGACCCAGCTAGGTGGTCTGGGAAATGTGACCCGTTGTAAGATCTCCAGGACTGGTTTGGCCAGCCCGGGTGCAGAGGATGGAATTTAGTATCTTAATACATTGTTCGGAGAAACCTCCAGCAGCAGTTTGAATCTTCTAAAGATAGGTGGCACATGTAAAATGTATTGCAATTTCCTCCACAGGTCTCCCCACCTTCCAGGTTCCGGGAGAGGAGTAGCAGTATGCCCGCTCCCATGCCTAGATACACAACAGGATCCCCTCCCTCCTACTTCACGAGTGGCTGGCAGGGTGGACTCCAGCAGCCTCACCTGAATAAAGTGAGAACCTTCTTCTCCCGTACTCTAGTTGTAAATCCTTACTGTGATAGTGTGTGGACGGGTTGCGTCTTACTTATTTTGGACCCAGAGTGTTGTCTTATGGACTTTCTGTCCCTTTTTTATTTATTTTTTAATATCTTAAAAGTATTGAGCTCCACTGCACATAATAGGAGGTAGGGCCACATAGCTCCTGAAATCTGGTTCCGAGTGATAAATCTACAGCTCCTAGATCGACAAGTTTTTCACAATTTAAATTTGTTTCATACTTTACTGTTTTCAGTTGTAGTCCACAACCATGTTAAAGTGGCCGACGCATGCGAGCCAATAGCTGCACTGATTGTGGCTCCATGTCGACATCTGCACCTTCTTCTCTTTTTTTTTTTTTTTTTTTTTTTTTAATGTAGAATTAGCCAGGATGAAGTCCCAGTAGCATTCCGGGTGGGTCCAGTTCCCTTTAGGCCAAGTTAATACTGTATGTAACTGGTAGTTAAGCCATTTGTTGGACACACTGGTCAAATCTAAAATGACTGTCATTCCTAGGAGGATTATTAGAAGTGTTGCTGTTGCATTGTTTGTCTAGTCTTAAATGTAATGTTCTGCAGGCGGTGGGCATGCCCCCGAGCAGTCCTGGGGGAGTCCTTCTGGATTATGAGGATCAAGCTCTACAATCAGGAAACTCCTGTAAGGTAAGGGTAATCCGACAGCCATGACCAGTGAGGTGCTGATAAATCAAGGTCATATTATATGATTAATGGGTACTTATGTAATATCTGGGCTCCCGTTTTTCTTATGAGACCGCGTCCACTCGCCACACTTCGGGCGCGGTGGCTCGCTGCGCTCGCCACACTATATAGAATCAACTCCATGCGTAGTTGGATAGTAGGGGTATGAAAAAATGGGGTGCATTTAACATGGGAGCCCAGATAATACATGAGTACCAATTAATGCATACATATCTAATAGGGACTAATGGTAGCTTTTTTTTTTTTTTGCTGCAGCATTTCTCAAAACTGCTACCCCCGGCAGTAGTCTGTAAAGGGTTCTAAATAAAAAAAAATATATAATTTCTGCTCCTCGCCTCTATGGAAATAATTCCAGGGTTTTTGCAAGCCGGTGGCCTTTAGGTAGCATTAGACAGAGCAATTCCAGTGCTGCTCCGTTCCGGTGAACACATTATGGTTATGTTCCGTCCTTTTGGCGGGCTGGTAACTAGCATAGTGTGTATATGTAGTATCACAAATGGATAAAGGGTTATCCAAGAATGTGCCTTTGCTGGTTGTTCATAAAGACTGACTCTGAGTGCCAAGTGTATTTGTCAAAATAGGAGTAAAAAGTAGGCAAGCAAACCTTTTTATTTATCATAATGACCTGTAATGTTTGGCTTATACAGGAAATCTAATCATTACATTGCATAAAATTGACCAAATCGTACATGTATTTGACAGCTGGTCCAATGCGCATCTAATCAGAGCTCAAGGTCGCATGTGCTGTGCATAGGATGTCAGATCTCATACAATACATCATATGCAGCCCTTTTTGCCTACGATGTATCGTATATGTGACCCTGACGATCGTTGAAGGGGATGCCGTGTGACTTTTCCCCTTGGGAGTGTATGGCCAACTTTAGAGGTATAGACTAATGCTGGCCATACATCAGACCAACTTTCCTCCAACAATCCAACTAGTTGGTTGGATGGAATAAAAACCTGGTACTGGGTAGGAGCAAATGTAATTTGTTTCCCAAATCTGAAAATGGACAAATGTACTGTAGTTGGACTGATTGATTTAAACCATTTGACTGAGGGGGGTATTCAAACACTGTCGTGCTCCCGCAGCCATCTCCCGACAGGGGAGATGGCTGCGGGGCCCTATTCAATGCTGTCTTCCCCGAAAGCATTGAACAGGGTTTCTCCGCAGAATGAGCCCGACATCACAAGCGGGCTCGTTCTGCCGAGACAAGCCGGAAATAGGCGAGCTCTAGTCGAGGTAAGCGAGAACGGGACAGGGGCATGGCTGTCGCGCTTGCTCAACAGCCGTACCCCTGACATTGAATACCCCCCTGAATGTTGTCCATTCTGTGAGCAAATTGCTTATTGGCACTTGACCCCATACAGTACCAGATTTTCAGTCCAACTAGTTGGCTGAAAGTTGGTCTAGTGTATGGCCAGCATATAAGCCTGTGAATTATGTGAGCGATATTAAGCAGGCTGGTATGAATGAACCACAGATTTATCATTTAAAAAAACAGTTTGCATAAATCTAGTTAATTATGCAATAGAATAATCCATATCGAATCACATCAATCTCAAACAGTAATTATTAATGTATAACCGGTTATCTTAATATTTTAGCAGTTTATAGATTTCAATCATTTTTCATGATGCCTTATTTTTTTTATTTTTTTTCAGACTCCCATTGGAGCCCAGAAACGCGGCTTTTCACACCTGATCCCATCCCCTGAGCCTAGCCCTGAGGGTGGTTACATTGGGCAGCACTCCCAAGGCCTTGGCGGACACTATGCAGACTCCTACATGAAACGCAAGAGAATATTTTAACATGCGCCAGTCCGCTGCAACTGCCCGCTCCGCCAATCCCCACACCAAAGTGCCAGGCAGTCTCTCTGTCATGAAGACTTCATTTCATTATGACCCAAGCTGCACATTCTGCCTGCCATCGGAGTGATGGCGCTGACAGAGGGATCACGTTGTGGGAACATCGTGTGCAAGGACAGAATATTTACTGCACGGATATATATTTTTAAAGTTTGCCTTTTTTGTTTTTATTTAAAGTTTTTAAATGTAATGTATAGCCTACTTTTCAGTCGAGGATTATTTAATGTCTGTTTTTATTTGTGCTGCCTCTAAGTATGACTTTTTGCCCCCTTTTGCTTCTCATTTATTTTTATGTTTTGTGCGGTTTCATTTTATTTTTTAGTCTTTATTTATTTTTTTCCATGTCCGTACTGGCCTTACTACAAATATCAGCACTTTGTATCGGAGCTATCCCTGCACCCTAGTCTCCCAGAACTACTGTAGTATGCACAGAAACTGGTATTCATTGGAAACTGTCTAGACTTTTTTTTTTTTTTTTTTTATAAAGTTCTAGATCTAACATTGTGTTTGGGACCAGATGGCAGAGGGTTCGGGGGACTAGATTGACTATACCTCAAATGTGCAACTGATGAAATTCTTATCCTATTGTTTGTTTTTTTTGTTTTTAGGAATTGCTACTTTTATTTTTTGTTTGGAGTATTAGCTGACTTAGCTGACTTTTACGATTGTGCTTTTTAAATGGCAAAAGATGTTTGCTGAGACCTCCAGCAGAGCGTGGGATAAATGGTTTCTTTCATTTACAATGCCCGAGGCTGCGCCCAAGGGTAGTTTCACTTTATGACACTTTAGTGGTAAACTAGTACCAGTCTGCGTTCCCATTGGACGCAGAGCCTCCCCGCTCCTCAGGCTTCTTGCTGTGTATCTCCTCTTCTATTTCAATCGTGTTCTCTGCTAAGTGTCATTTTTGTATTTCTGATTTATTTTTGTAATTGGATAAATTGCTGGATATCTTTTGATTAACAAAAGTAAAACCTATATTTATAAAGAAGACTGTTTATATTCATTCACACGTAGTAACAGGCAGTTGCCCTTTTTTCTAATCACAATTTATTTTTATTTTTTCAATTTTATTTGAAGTATGCCCGTTGCCCTCACTCAGTGGCATAGCTGTGTTATGGGCTAACATTGGCAGCTTCCACCATATATGGGAATGGTTAACGATTCCTGCAACCACGGCTTTAGGAATGTATGTTTGGGACAATTTAGGCTTTCTTGCTGTCTTACAGCTCACTGCTGCACTCTGGGTTAATCACTATACACTTATGTTTTGTGTAATTACTGTACTGTAACTCCTAGTCTGTGTCTCGTTTTCCTCCTACAGCGGTTTTGAGGCTTTGTAGCAAAGTCTCTGATATTACTTTTTCTAGCAGTGCTGTGTTACTGAACCATTTACTACTTTTTATTGTGTATGATTTGTTCCACTTGCTGGAATCGTGAAAAGGGTTTTAAAAGTAAAATGATTTTCTGAAAGTTATGTGCATGGGTTTTATTTGGTCTGGGTTCTCCCTTTCCAACCCTTTTACTGCTGAAATATGAAGGTGTTTATCCTAGGAGCTGCCAGGGCGTACATGGGGTTGAGGGTGAATGGAAGTTCTTGCCTAAAACGCATCCCTTTAAAAAAAAAAAAAAAGATGAATTTAACAGTTGGGAGGGGCTTAACTTTATTCATTGCATTACCTTGTGATGTCAGATGGCCACACCTCCTCTATGCTCTGAAGACTATGGATATAAAACCTGACCTAATTATCAAAGCTTACACCAAGTCAAGTCTACCTGCTTTTCCATGCTGACTTCAGTGGGCTTGGTAGCACCATCCTCTGGAAGATGTGAGGGTTGGGCTTTTTTTTTTTTTTTTTTTTTTTTAAATGGCAATCAATGCCCCCATCCTGATATCCATGAATACATGGTTCTACTCTGATCATTTGCATGTGTGTAAGTGGTATACACTCTTTGTTATGGGGCTTAAGAAAGAAGCACAATTACTGCCTTATAGCACTTGCACCTTGCTATCTAAATTTCTGCCCTGCCCACTAGTGACATCACAGGGGTGTGGCCAGTGAGCCCTGCTCCAACACTGGTTGGGTTCTTGTTTTCATCCTTCAAATATCTGATCTGACCATTATGAACTATCAAAAATAGACCAAATTATTAGGCGCTAAATTTCATGTACAATAAAAAATGAAAAGTATGCATTTTATTTTCATATAGATGGCTCTATTTTGGCTTTTGGAGTACTGATGTCTCCACGCCCAATCGTTTGGCCCTGATTTACACACTTACTGTAGGTGAAAACCAGGGTCAACTAGAAGAAATGGGAGCACCGCGCTAATTTAAAAAAGTTGCACCTTATGCTGAATAACATGCACCAGAAATAATATATTTATTAAATAAACAATAAAAAAGAATAATTATAAATATGTTTAGATCAGTTCTATCAATATCAATAACATTCTATCACACATGGGGAGGGGGATTTTTCTAATACATAAGTCACCAGACCTACAATTGATACTGCTGATCATCTTATTTAAAAGTATCATTTGTAACTTAATACCCTAACTTTTTTAATGGTAATTGTTCCCAACTGATAGTTGTTATGTTGTGTGCAGCCCACACATGCAACTGAAAGTCCAGAGTGCCTGGTGATAAACAACGGATCGTGAATTGCTTGCCATAATGAATGATTAATAATTACAGGTCGAGTATCCCGTATCCGAATATCCGTTATCCGAATTATTCCGAAAACCATACATTCCAGAAAGTGAAGAAATTTTTTTTTTTTTATAAAAACTTACTGGGGACATATGTAACAGCATCACTGGGGACATGATATGTAACTGGCACTATATATGTGCAAGACAATGATTGCTTGCCATTCAAATTCAGTATCTGAGATAGTACACAAATTTTGTTTCATGTTTTGAAACCTTGTTTTTTGAACAAATAAAATATATTTGTGTGTATTTTATGTGGTAATAAAATGTATTTGTGTTTATTTTATGTGTTTATACAGCATAAATGCAAGATACTTCAAAAAACATCATTGAAATATTAAAATATTCCAAAATACGGAATAATCCGTTATCCAAAATTCTCCTGGTCCCGAGCATTTTGGATAAGGGATACTCAACCTGTACCATAAAGTATCATTTTAGGATATAAAGTTACAAATGATACTGTTCATCTTATTTAAAAGTATCAATTGAAGGTCGGTCTGACTTCATTTTATGTATTAGAAAAAAAACAAAAACCTTTTAACATGTGATATAACGGATTGGTGGCCACCTCCGTAAAATACACATTTATAATTTTTATTAATTAAATTATATATTTCTGGTGAATATTATTCAGCATATGGTGCAACCTTTTCAAATTGAGTGTGGTATGATTCACCGACAGTCATTATACCGACGTCAGGATCCTGACTGCCTGGTCTCAGACAGCGTGGCTAGTGCAACAATGCCCCTTGCGGGCACGGTGGTGAGCTACCTATTCTACTCTCCATCTATGGGGGTCGTGGACCCCCACGAGGGAAAATGGCCAACGGCCGTCAGTGTTTTAACAGTCGGGATCCCGATGTCGGGTTAATGACTGTCTGGATCCCGTCCAGCACCCTTCAAATTAGTGTGGGGTTCACTGCTGGGCAGTGTCACGTGACTCTTGCAGGCGATTCTAACTGCATCTATCATTATAGAACACTTTCTATTAAAAGGTTACGAGTCCAGTGACTTAGCGAAAGGACATTTTGTTGGGATTTCTCACTAATTTTCTTCTCCTAGATTAAGAAATATGTTCTATTAATCTGTATGAGTAATGCTGGCCACACATCAGACCATGAAATGAAAACCTGGTACTGGATAGGAGCAAATGTAATTTGTTTCCCAAATCCTAAAATGGACAACTGTCACTCAGACAATGTACTGTAGTTGGACCGATTTGATTTTAACAATTTCAATGAATGTTTTTGTCCATTCTCCTGATTTTGTGAGCAAATTGCTTATTGGCATTTGCCTCCATACAGTACCAGGTTTTCAAACCAACCAACTAGTTGGATGGTTGGAGGAAAGTTGGTCTGATGTGTGGCCAGCATAAGGGGCAAGTGGTGTAGGTTACAAAGCTTTGTGACTGCACAGCAACATTGGATATACCCCAAAGGAATCAGGTGCCTTGGGGTGGGATGATTGTGTCGGTACAGAGCAGATAGCTGTTCCTACAGCTGAGCCCAACATCAATGACTCATAAGTGAAAGTCGGGGAACGTCTTTGCACAGTAAATGGAAAAGACCATGCATAAACCAGAGGACACAACTGATTTGCGGCTGAACCTACTTTGGAACACTGGACTGATTACAGTCTACTGTCATTGTTTATATGAAGTGTTTACACATATTTATACATAAGGTCGCCATACACTACTGCGAGATGTCAGAGTATGGACATCTGATCCAACTTGAGCTGTCTGGGATCGTCCTGCTGTCAGGTTTGCATACAGCCTCATGTGATGTGTGGCATGTGACCGGATTCCCTACTGCTGGGGAGGATGCTAAATTGGAGGTTGGTTTTGTAGGCTGGTCTTATGCTGGGTACACACCTACAGATTTATTTGCCCAATCTCTCTGGTAATAACAAATATCTGGCAATGTATGGGAGCATATGAGACTCTACCATTTGCTCCCAAATGCTGGAAAACAAACAATAGTAATTCAGATAAATTGTTTAAAGTTGTTTGAGTTATTAAATTAAACCGAACAATCACTATTATCCATTTTGCAGTGATTGGGAGCAATTGATCGATTTGCCATTTTCTCCCATCCATTTCCTGATTTTTGTTCCCTCCAGACAGATTGGAGAGAGAAATCTTGGTGTGTGTGCCCAGCTTTATGGCGCGTACAGATTTATCTGTCCAATCTATTTGGTGGGAACAAAAACCTGGAAATGTATGGGAGCAAAGGACAATCAAAAATTTCCACCCAAATGCAGGAAAACAGAAAAAAAAAATATATATGCTTTGATAAATTTGTTATATCAGAATGATTTAAACAATTTGCTCCCATACATTTCCAGGTTTTTGTTCCCACCAGATAGGTTGGACAGATAAATCTATACGTGTGTACACACCTTGACTCTGAGCTGATGTGCACAAGACTGATTACATCACATCCAATGCGCAAACATGTGATATGGGATGCTTTCTTTATCCGATCCATTGGATGCAAGTGAATAATGGCCCAATGCGTATGTGTATGGAGGTCCATATCTCCTTCACCTATCTTACACCCGATTGTTGTTTTTGCTAATTATCAGGGCTTTCTTACTGGGGTTTAGAAAAAAAAAAAAAAAAAAAAAAAAAAGTCTCTCTCCTTCAGCTTTTACATGAAAATCTGCGTGCCATATGACTCTATGGCTTCCTGAACTCTCTGCACCTGTTACATCTGCCCCAGTACAGCGCGGGTTTGCTGGGTTTCTTCCTACACTGAATCTGGCCCTAATTCTTTGGGAGCTTTTTAGAAGACTCTGTGGTGAGCGGTTCTCTACCGACGCCTGATGTGCTCATGTCTTGTCAATTAGATCCTCAGTATTATCAAATACTATACAATTATAGTTACTATAGAATCACTTAAGTAGAGTGGCCGGTATAATCTGGCTTTGGTAACGGCTGCAGCATATCGGTAAGAATCTGTGCCCTTCCCATACATTCTTATGTGTTTATTCTATCCAAAATGGTTTCTCTGCATTTATAGGGTTGCTATATTTGCTAGTGCACCACTTGGTTATGGTATTTTAGATTTACAATGACTAGGTCGACAGTAAAAAGGTTAACATGAGTTTTTCATGTTTTTATTTTGTGTCCATGTCAATATATGTTGGTATGGACACTGTCTAAGTGTTCTGCGTATGCTCGCCATGCTTCGGGCACGGTGCCTCGCTGCATTATTATAGTCTCCCTCCTCACCGTAGTGGATGGTAGGGCATGAAACACAGCCTTTCGTAGAGATGGGTCATTCGCGAACGAAGCAGATCTTTTGGACAGATCACATGAAAGAGCGACTGAACCGCCAATCCCAAAAAGGTGAACCGTTGTTCTTTTACTTTGTTTCGTTTTTCATTACAATGCATTTGCCTGAGCTCAGCACTGCCACCTGTGGCAGCTGAGATGTACTGACTCCGGAGACTGAGTACAGTGCTGTGACTGCAAGTGCAAGAAAGAATGATAAGGCTGCTGCTGCTGCTAGGGATGGCCATCGGTGCAGACGCCATCGATCAGTGGTTTACTCTGTCATGTATGTTCTTATTTGTTCAGCTTACTGTTTAAAAAAAAAAAAGTAAAAAAAAAAAAAGGCAATAAATGATTGTAAAACAAATTATGTTTCTTTAATATCAAATCAGCCCTTTTTTCAAAGTGAGCCGAGGGCCCGTCTGAAAGATCTGGATCTTTTCAAGGAGTGATCCGCTGGAACCCGGCTCATCTTTCATGTCAACCGTCCCATGTGGACCTTCTTTTGACTGTTGGCCAATAGTGGTGGATCTTATCACTGTCGACCTAGAGTCAATCTATCATGAGTAGGGATGCCAATCCCGGGGCATTTTTTCAATCCCGGGATCCGGGATTGAAAAATGCTCAATCCCGGGATCCCGGGATTGGCATCCCCACCAAAAAAAAAAATTTTTAGCATAGGACCCACCCCGGCCGACCCGCACATCTACTTACATTAGGGTGCGGGCGGGCGGCCGGGAGTGGGTTTGGAGGTGCATGGTGCCCCCCGGCAAGTGCACCTCCATAGAAGACAGCAGGCGGGCGGAGTCGTGCTGGCGGGCGGCGGAGAAGAGGCGGGTAGGTGGTCACTGGTGACGTGTGGCCTGCGCAGCGTGACCTCTACTGTCACGCTACGCAGGCCGCACGCCGGGTCAGGTTACGGAAATAGCCGGGCAGCGTCTGAGCGAGTACTCAGACGCTGCCCGGCATTAGACTGCGCATGCGCAGTCTAATCCCGAAATCCCGGGATTGGATTCTCCAAACCCGGGATTGAAATCCCGGACTTTTTTAGGCCAAATCCCGGGATCCCGCCGATCCCGGGATTGGCCACACTAATCAGGAGTCCGGATACCGCACCACTAGCATACATTTACGTTTATATGTGTAGTGTAGTGTGCTGGGGTGTGGATTATTTGATAGACCGACAATATGTATATGGGGATTGTCAGTCCTCAATAGTAAACAAGATACAGTGTTCGGTGTGTATCAGATACTAATTATTATAATTAGATGGAGTGGGATGGTATCTTCTCTTCTTAGTGCAACAATTTATTATAATAATAATAATAATAATAATAATAATAATAAAAAAAAAATGTATACGGATATTCAAAAGACAATTTAAACAATGTACATGGTATATTAAATGCTATGGTTATAACCATATACCTTGTATGAAAAGAAAGACACCATTATATAGATATATATAGAATTTGTTCTAGATAATTAAAGGTCTAGGACTGGGGTAGCCAACCCTAGTCCTCGAGAGCTACCAACAGTGCATGTTTTGCAGGTCTCCTCACAGAATCACAAGTGAGCTAATTAGCTCCATCTGTGTATCTTTTAAAATGTGTCAGTGATTAATGATTGCAGCTGTGCAGCAGCTAGGTTGTCTGGAAAATGTGAATTGTTGGTAGCTCTCGTAGGCTAGGGTTGGCTACCACTGGTCTAGGACAACTCCAAACCCCAAAAGGTCAACATGAGGGTACTTATGTAGTAGACGGGCACCCACTAAGCAATTTGCTAAGTGGGCTATTCTGCGTAAGAAAATCGCATCGCATGGGCCATTTTAAGTGCAATGTGATGCGATTTTCCTATGTAATTTATTCACTGCTATCTTAGCCCCGGGGGATCGCATCACACCTCCCGCAAAATCGCATGCGATTTTATTGAGGGTGTACGATGCCATTACATTAGCTATACAATAATAGCACTGTATGACATACAATGAGGTTTTAGGCACCCACCTCGAAGCGTGGCGAGCCCCGCGAGGGGCGGCGGTACGCGTCCTCCGACCTTTTCATACCCCCACTATCCACGTCGTTGTGGAGTTGATTTTATATATAGCCCCCCTGCAAGGGGCTTAAGGCCCCCTTACATTATGCGATTTGGGCACAATTTTGCCCGATTCGGATGAATCGGGCCGTGAAATAGTCCCAAATTGCATATGGAGACATCCCCTTCGACCCGATGCGCGGCCCCAAGCGCATCGGATCGGAGTCGGGAGGTCGGACGTGCTGCACATAAGATTTGCTAAATCATATGTGCTGCCCGGAGCCGTGCTCCCCCGCAACGGGGGACCTACCAGAGCCGGGTGGAGGGATCAGGCGCAGGGAGCCGGGCATAGGAGGAAGCCGCTACCATCAGCGGGAGCAGGGGGGGCGGTGCAGAGTATCAGGGAGCCGGGCAGGAGTGGCTAGGGCAGCAGCAGAGCACTTCCAAAAAAAAAAAAAGCCCATACATAGGAAGCCATTCATTGGCTGAGACCTCTCTCAGCCAATCAGCGATTGGCTGAGACCGGTCTCAGCCAATCAATGGCTTCCTATGCGTTTAGATGGGCTTTTTCTTTTTTTGGAAGTGCTCTTCTGCTCCCACCACTCGCGCTGCTGCTGCATCGAAAATGTGAACTGTTGGTAGCTCTTCAGGACTGGAATTGGCTACCAGTACACTATATCAGTGGTTCCCAACCCTGGTCCTCAAGTACCCCCATGTTTTCCAGGTCTCCACACAGAATCACAAGTGACATAAATAGCTCCACCTGTGGATCTTTTAAAATGTGTCTGAATAATGAGTACACCTGCTGGTGTCCTGGAAAACGTGCACTGTTGGGGGTACTTGAGGACCAGGGTTGGGAACCACTGCACTAGATCATACCAGCCTACTTTTACAGTCTCCTCTCTGGGAGAACCCCAGAAAGGTGACTGTCAGCAGCACTTCTGGGGGCAGCACTTGATGTAGAGGTCATCAAGCCCTGCCCTCAGTATGGCAAATCCCACAATTTGAGGGTCTTCGAGGAAGGGGTTGAGGCCAAAATGACACAATTTGCATATTTAGCCCTGCCCCTCTACCCCCCATAAAAAGGCATAAATCGCGATAATTTAATGCTGCCATGGGGGAGGGTTTCAGTAGTAACCAGGTGGGTTACCCACCTTTCCTGGGGACCCAATTCTCAGGAGCCAACCCTGCTGGCAGAGCTGCTATGGACAAGACACCGGCGCATTGGCACTGGGGCTGCAGAGATCAGCCAGGAGCCAAAGGTTTTGCAGGAAGCTGCCTATGCCAGAGGACAGTTTATAAAAGCATATACCTATCGATCTAGAAAGCTTTAGCTAAGCTTAGGCAGCATTTGTTTACAGACAAGTTCTGAATGTAAATGGTTCAACAGACGTTAGAGGGGAACGGTTACATGTATGCCAGGGGAGTGGCATCCCTGCCAAGCCACACCCCCTTTTGCAAGGCCACACCCCATTTTCAACATGCACAGCTAAGCAGCGCGAGGGTCCATACCCTGCCACAGGATTAGTTGAATCTGCGACCACCCATTAGCACATCTAGATTCGCCAGTGGTGACTCTATACATAATATGAAATATAATTAGGCAGATAAGACGAAATTAATGATAATGTACCTGATGTTTCACCTCCATGCGAAGAGTACAGGCTATAAATAGGCAGGGCCGGCGCCACCACTAGGCAAATCTAGGCATTTGCCTAGGGCGCCGGCCACTGGAGGGCGGCATTTTACCCCCCCCCCCCATGCCGCCCGGGTACCTGTCCTGCGGCGCTGTGTATTTAAAGCTGGTGGCGGAGGCAGCGGGGGTCCCTGCAGTCCATTAGAAATAACAAGCGCTATCCGCCGGGCTATGCGGAAGCGCTTCTGTTGTGAAAACACTGGCAGCACAGCGCACGCTGATCTCAGCCAATCAGCGTGCTGCCAGTGTTTTCACAACAGAAGCGCTTCCGCATAGCCCGGCGGATAGCGCTTGTTATTTCTAATGGACTGCAGGGACCCCCGCTGCCTCCGCCGCCAGCTTTAAATACACAGCGCCGCAGGACAGGTACCCCCCTCCCCCGGCACCGGACAGCGCCGCAGGACAGGTACCCCCCTCCCCCGGCACCGGACAGCGCCGCAGGACAGGTACCCCCCCCCCCCGGCACCGGACAGCGCCGCAGGACAGGTACCCCCCCCCTCCCCCGGCACCGGGGCGCCCCCACCCCGACTCACCTGGGGCGCTCCGGTGCCTTGCACCGGCCCTGCAAATAGGAAGAGGAAAATATGCTCCATCCTTTCTTGCCTCAGTGTACAGACATTAGGCACTCTCTGTTTGGGGCCTATAAAGACATCACCCCATTATGATGTCACAGGGGACGGGGCCTCAGACTGCCAATGCTAGACTGCAGTAATATGAGTTTTTCCCCTGTCTACGGCAGCACAACAATGCACAGACAGGGTGGGCCTATTTGGAGCATGGGCCCGGAGCTGCAGCACCATCAGCCACATTATTAATCCAGCCCTGCCACACATTACATTACAGAATTAAATCTTTGTGTTTTATGTTGGGTACAAGTGTGCGTCTTATCTGGTGGGAACAAAAATCTGGTAATGTATGGGAGCATACGATAATACAAGTGTGTCTCATTCTGTTACATTGTCTCCCGTGTAGCAGTGTGTCTCATTCTGTTACATTGTCTCCCGTGTAGCAGTGTGTCTCATGCTGTTACATTGTCTCCCGTGTAGCAGTGTGTCTCATGCTGTTACATTTGCTGGTTGGTACTTCCTTACAATGGGCCGGATGAGCCTTGAAAAATGATAAAATGGAGAGTAATAAACTGCCAGCCAATGAGCTCCTACCTGCCATGTCACAGGCTGGGTTTGAAAAATGACAGGTAAGAGCTGATTGGTTGGTGACGTATCACTCTCCATTTTATCACTTTTTAAGGCTTAGTAAATCTCGCTCAATATTCTTTCTGCAAGCTTTAATTCAGGGTTGCCAACCTGACCTTCAGGGAGAAAATGCTCTGTTCCTGGACTTCCCTGGTAATGTATGATGATTGCCATCACCTGTGGTAAAACGCCTCTTATCAATTACCTAGCTCCCCACAGGTGCTGGCAATCCTACATTACCAGGGAAGTCCAGGAACACTGCATTTTCTCCCTGAAGGAGAGTGTCAGGTAGGCAAGTAGGCTTTAATTTCCCCTAAGGAGAAAAATCTCCTTGTTTGAGAGTTAACAGCTCACTACATGCAATTAAACAATGTGGGACCAAATGCGAAGGACAGAATGAGGCTCAAAGATCAGCTCCAACTAAAGATACAGGAACCTTAACACTAACCTTATACCATAGTATGAAAATCATGAATGGTTAGGTAAGTGTTCCCCATGTTCTGAACTTTTTACCAGGCACTGCTGCAAATGTGAGCCACACGGGATCTATAAAAACACGAATTCCAAGACTTAGTACACCTAAAAGGTACTGAATATTCATTGCCATACAGTTCCCCAAAACACAGCCATAACAGCCCCGGTTTTAAGAATAACGATGCTTCAGTCCATATATTACAGTCAAAATGGCTAAGATACTAATTAAATCACCTGTGCTCAAGCATGGATCTCCTTAAACCTGGATCTCCTTAAAACTTGGACGGAGTTTAGGAACCTCTGCTGTACAGTACAGCTACTTGCCTGCATTCTTCTCTCCCATGGCAAACTTCCTAAGCTTAAATATGGTTTGGAAGAATTATCTATAGCTATTGGAGGGTATTGTGGTGTTCCTGACAAAAGATAGAACACCCCCTTTCCCCCCAAAAAAGAAAAGGGTACTTATGTATTATCTGGACTCCCATGTTAAATGCACCCCATTTTTTCATACCCCTACTATCCAACTACGCATGGAGTTGATTTTATATAGTGTGGCGAGCCCCACGAGGGGACGAGGTCTCATAAGAAAAACGGGAGTCCAGATATTACATAAGTACCAAGAAAAGAAATAAAATACTGCAATGTTTACCAAACCTATCGATAGAAGACAAATATTGCAACTTTAGACGTTATTAGACTAACTAGGTAAAAACCAGTGGTGGATCCAGAGGGGAGGGGGGGGGGGAATAGTCCAAATTTAAAATGGGGGTAGGGGAGCACACCAACAGCCAGTTTGTGCAGCCCCCCCTCTCCTCTAGTCACCACTGGTAATCAATAGACTGCCATTTTGTTGTGACTGTTCTGGCTTCTTACATATGTTGGCCCTGCTGTCACAACTTACCTAATTTTGCCGCCTTATAACCATAGCTTTGGAGCAGCTAAACAGCACCAAGGAATCGACTGCAGGGTATTAAAGCCTAATGTGGAATATATAGATTATATATTGTTCATGCACATTTGCACCTACTCAATAAGCACAAAGCCAACCAGACCCAGAGAGGGTTCTACACAACAAAAGGTTTTCAAACATAAAACAAAATGGCCACCTCATTGTTCATGTTTTGTATATGAAAACATAGCTGTAGAAGGCCAAAATTCAGCCACAAAGGTTAGTGGTGCAGAATGGATTACAGGAGGGTCACCAAACTGCACAGACCCTGTTCTCAACCTTTCTTATGGACCAACAATTTAGGATTTCCCAATCATCTTTCTACAACTACTGATGATCATATCTGGGCATGCATGCAACAGAGTAACTACAGGTGTACAGAGGCTAGATCCCCAGCCTGATTCAGCAATCAGAAAGAAAGGAAAGCCTCTTCCTCCTGACTCTTTTTATAACATGGTGTATGGGGAGGGGGTTAGTGACAGGGGAAGGCCTGCCAAGATTACCACAGGTGCTTCTATTCTAGAAATCACTGGCAATGCCCCCTAGCCCATTAACCTTTCAGCTGCTGGTCACAACCAAAATAAATGCAATATTCCAATTGCACAGATCCGCAACCAAGATCAGCTGAAGGGTTTGCGAAGGCTGAAAGTATGTCCCCCAGCACAGGGTGTGGGAAATCATTTTACCAAAGAGATCTCCTGGAGTGAAGTTTTGCAGTTTTTGGTAGATCTTATATATGATCTAGTAACAGAGAAGGTGGGATCACTCATAATCTCCTATGGATTTGGGCCCCCAGACTCTGTGTCTGTTCTATAACTGACTAGATTATTAACCTATTTTATAATTTACTGATCTGCTAACATGGAAGAGCTGCTGTTTACTGATGGCGTCTATCCGGATTTTTCTCTGCTGAAAGAAGTTCTCTACCCGCTTTATTTCGAATCAGGGCCTTGCACAACAGGAGACAACGTGGGAAAAGAGTGGAAAGAATTGCTAAGAGAGGCGCAGTACCGCGAAGAGCCACAGTGTGTCGCCGCTGAGCTGAGACCATTCGGCATCTCGGGTAGCGGCTCCAATGATCTCGCTGCAGGTGTAGCAGGGAACGCTACAGCTTCGGGGACAAGGCTGCAATGCCGCAGAAGGTCCAGCAGAGGGTGCAAGAAGCGCAGCAGTAACAGGTGTGGGGATACCAGGTGCCTGCAGAGTGGGGTTGGTAATTCTAAAGCTGTAGAATGAGGGGGGCTGCTTTTTGGCAGTGTTGGGGTGCATTTATTATAAATAGGTAATAGTACAGGGATTGCATCTTAGGATGCTACTAAATAATGGATCGTAACTGCAGACAGAAAAATAAGCTGTGTAGTGTTCCACACCACTGTCCCACTATTGTGATGGGTGTATAACAGGATCACCAATGCCACCTGTACCCCAAACCATTATCATTATCACATCCAGGCACACAGGGCTTATTTACTACGTCTGCCCTCTTGTGCCCCTATAGTGTATGGGGGGTTGTGACTCTCCTGTGTTGTGCTGTGACACACACTGCATCCAATGCAAAATAAGCTTGATACTGCATTTACTATGGCAGAGATCCATACATCTATCTCCATAATATTTTAATGTGTTACATTGTCTCCCCTGTTCAAGTGTGTCTCATGCTGTTACATTGTCTCCCGTGTAGCAGTGTGTCTCATTCTGTTACATTGTCTCCAGTGTAGCAGTGTCTCATGCTGTTACATTGTCTACCGTGTAGCAGTGTGTCTCATGCTGTTGCATTGTCTCCCGTGTTACACAGTTGCTGAGTGACTGCGGCAGCACAGTGCTACAGGGATAATACATAAGGCTGCAATGAGTGATAGCTGCCTAGCCCTGCAGTGCACAACCCTCACATTCCCGCTTTTATTTCCCGCCTGAATAAGAGACCCTGTAGCACTGTGCTCCCCGCTGTGTAAATGTAGGCCTGCTGTATAATACTGAGCTGTGTGCAATGCTGTATAATACTGAGCTGTGTGCAATGCTACAAAATACTGAGCTGTGTGCAATGCTACAAAATACTGAGCTGTGTGCAATGCTACAAAATACTGAGCTGTGTGCAATGCTGCCTAATGCTGAGCTGTGTGAAATGCTGCCTAATACTGAGCTGTGTGCAATGCTGCCTAATACTGAGCTGTGTGCAATGCTGCCTAATACTGAGCTGTGTGCAATGCTGCCTAATGCTGAGCTGTGTGCAATGCTGCCTAATGCTGAGCTGTGTGCCATGCTGCAAAATACTGAGCTGTGTGCCATGCTGCCTAATGCTGAGCTGTGTGCCATGCTGCCTAATGCTGAGCTGTGTGCCATGCTGCCTAATGCTGAGCTGTGTGCCATGCTGCCTAATGCTGAGCTGTGTGCCATGCTGCCTAATGCTGAGCTGTGTGCCATGCTGCCTAATGCTGAGCTGTGTGCCATGCTGCCTAATGCTGAGCTGTGTGCCATGCTGCCTAATGCTGAGCTGTGTGCAATGCTGCAAAATATTGAGCTGTGTGCCATGCTGCCTGGCACTGGCCTGCGCGCCCTGCTGCCTGGCACTGAGCTTTATTTATGAGCTTTTTATTACATATGAAATCTTCTCATTATGCGCCTGAATGTACAGCTTGATTCAGACTTGGTTGCTGCTGTGGAAATTTGCAGAGGCCAGCGATCAGCTAGCCACCGCCCAGATAGAGATCCCACCCCAGGCATGTCTGCAAAAAACTTGCGAAAAGATCGCTTGCCAGCTGCAAATCCGTACGCAGCTCATTCTCACCGTGGAAAGCTTCCCCATATTTTCAATCCTTCCAATATTAACCTGCAAAATGATATGATCATACATTGTAATAGTGGAGATTAAGTAACTTTTTATAACTGATGTGTATATATTAGTTTCTCTATGAGATAACATATATCTGCATACATGAGCTTACCATATTATCTCTTAACCTGGAAAGTTCTAAATTACACAGGTTCTGTGTCTGGTTGACTTCAAGCCTGCCTTTCACCTGGTTTTAAGCAGCTAGAGAACCTATGTAAACTCATGTGTCCTGGTTTAACCCCTTCCCGACATTTGACGTACATTTACGTCATGGTCGGGAAGTACTTCCCGACACATGGCGTAAATGTACGTCATGGCTTGTAACTGTCACCGCGTCTATAGACGCGGTGACAGTTTCAACATGTCTGCTGTCCCTGACAGCAGACATGTCCCTGCATGCCCAGGGGGGGCTGCGATGCCGCCCCCCCCCGTCGGCGATCGCTGTGATTGGCTGTTCAGTGTGAACAGCCAATTACAGCGTTTTCTGTGTCACCGGCGAATAACGTTCGCCGGTGACACGCGATCGGAGGTGATTGGTGCTGTAAAGTACAGCACCAATCACCGCGGGGTGTAAGGGTGACACTGGTGTCACCCCACCTCACCCCGCCCGCCCCCAAAGGCCGTGATTGGTTCGTCGGACCGACGGACCAATCACAGCCAAGGAGGGGGATTTAAACTAACGGTGACTGCACTGCAGACGCCATTCCGGTCTGGAATTGCGTGCAGTGCGGTCACCGTGCCTAGCTGCCGCAGTATACTGACCTGAACCGAGCAAAATACTTACCTGATCACTGCTTCATTACTGCTTGTAGTGTGCTGGATGCTTCCTGGATCCTGTTACTGACTTCCTGTGTTGTGAACTTGTGCTGCTGCAGTGTAATAGCGTTAGATAGAGAGAGATAGATAGAGAGAGATAGTGTCAGAGAGTGCTATATTTTGTGCTGCTGCAGTGTGATATAGTTATAGATAGAGAGAGATAGAGAGATAGTGACAGATTGTGCTATATATTTTTTATATAACTGACTGCTGCCCCCCCTTTTGTGCTGATCAGTATAATTTAACTGATCACCAACTTTTTGGGGGCGCAGGGTTTTTTTTTATATATATATATACCTGTCAGTGCTGCTGCTGCAGTGTTATAGAGTGATAGATAGTGAGAGATAGTGAGAGATAGAGAGATAGAGAGAGATAGTGACAGAGAGTGATAGAGACTGCTATATTTTGTGTCTGCTGCCCCCATTTTGTGCACCCCCAGCAACTTTTTGGGGGTGCAGGGGTTATTTTTCATATATATAACTGTCAGTGCTGCTGCTGCAGTGTCATAGAGTGATAGATAGTGAGAGATAGAGTGATAGAGAGAGATAGTGACAGAGAGTGATAGAGAGTGCTAAATTTTGTGTCTGCTGCCCCCGCCTTTTGTGCTGATCACTATATCTGAGGTGATCAGCAACTTTTTGGGGGTGCAGAGGTTTTTTTTTTTTTATATATACCTGCCAGTTGCACTGTCAGTTGCACCAAAGGTTGTGCACCTGCTGCCCCTCACTGGTAATCAGTGTCGCATCACTGATCACCTTTTTGTTTTTTGAGGCTGCTGTGGGATCTTTTTTTTAATTTTTTTTTTACACACACTGTGATTTTGTGGGTGTCCTGTGGCCACTGTTGCCTTTGAGCGCTGTTCAGTGACGGACGTAACTGACCAACATCTGTGCTCAATTTTTGGCGCAGGACCTTTTTTTTTTTTTTTTTAACCCCTTCAATTTTTTTTTTAACCCCTTCAATTTTTTTTTTTTTTTAACCCCTTCAATTTTTTTTTTTTTTGTATAAAGTATTTTTTTTTTTCTGCACTACATACACACTACACACTACATACCCCCCGGGTTGAAATAAAGTTTGTACCCCCCCCCTACACTGTACACGTGTTGAAACATTTCACTACCAGTAACACAAAAATAAAAATGGCATCCCAAATGTCATCCCAAATGTCATCCCAGTCATCCAGAAGAATGTATTCAGCGGAGGAGGCATATGCCATGCTTGCCTCTGACTCTGACACAGCCAGTGATGCAAGCGGGGAATTTGAAGGCTTCGTCTTAAGCTCCTCTTCCTCCTCTAGTGATGAGGGACCCCCTCAAAGACGCCCCCGTAGAGCAGCTGAGACCCCCCCCCCAATAATTGATCTCGTATGGACCCCACCACCAGACAATTTTGAGCCCCAGGTTCCTGAGTTTTTGGCCATGCCAGGAATCCAATTTGATTCCACAGGTCTCAGAGAAATTGACTTTTTCAAATTATTTTTCTCTGATGATTTTATAAATTTAATTGTGGACCAAACTAATTTATATGCCCAGCAGTTTATTGCTCAAAACCCCACGTCATCATTTGCTAGGTGGACCCCTGTAGATGCAGTAGAGATGATGACGTTTTGGGGTCTGGTGTTTCATATGGGCATAGTAAAAAAGCCAGAAATTAGGCAATATTGGAGTACAGATGTTCTGTACAGCACCCCATTTTACCGTATGGCCATGCCCCGGGCTCGATTTGAGACCATCCTTAAATTTTTGCATTACAACGATAATGCACAGTGCCCACCCAGAGATGATCCCACCTTTGACCGGCTATTCAAAGTCAGGCCGGTCATTGATCATTTCAGTGCCAAATTTGAAGAGATGTACATCCCAGATAAATTCATTTGCATAGACGAGTCCCTTATACATTTTAAAGGAAGGGTTAAATTCCGCCAGTACCTTCCCAGTAAGAGGGCAAGGTATGGCATAAAAATGTATAAGCTGTGTGAAAGCACCTCAGGGTACACCCACAGGTTTAGGGTATATGAAGGGAAGGATTCAAGAATTGAACCGCCAGAATGCCCCCCCTCCCTCGTAGGTGTTCGTGGAAAAATTGTCTGGGATTTAGTGCACCCCTTCCTGGATAAAGGTTATCACCTCTATGTGGATAACTTTTACACCAGCATCCCCCTGTTTAAGGCCCTTGGTTCAAGAGGTACAGCAGCTTGCGGTACTGTGCGCAAGAACCAAAGAGGCCTCCCAAAAACGCACATTGCCCAAGTAATGAGAAGGGGTGAAAGCAGGGGAATATGCACCGAAAATATGTTGTTGGTCAAATATAAGGACAAGAGGGATGTCCTTATACTGACAACAATTCACGGAGACAGTACCACCTCCGTCCCTGTACGAGGTACCAGTACCCACACCTCCAAACCTAATTGTATCCTGGATTACAATAGGTACATGGGCGGAGTGGATCTTTCAGATCAGGTACTGAAGCCGTACAGTGCCCTGCGGAAAACAAAAATCTGGTACAAGAAGCTGGCCGTGTATATCATCCAGATGGCACTGTATAACGCTTACGTGCTATTCCGTTCTACCGGCCAGAGGGGGACATTTATGCACTTTCAAGAGGAAGTCATAAAGGGCCTAGTATTTGGGAACCAGCAGGCAGAGGGCCCCAGTACTTCTAGTACTGGCCCCCGTATTGTACCAGGGCAGCATTTTCCTGATGAAATCCCCTCCACTGGAAAAAAGGGCAGGACACAAAAAAGGTGCAAAGTTTGCTATAAAAAGGGAATAAGAAAGCAAACTATTTTCCAGTGTGACACTTGCCCCGACAAACCCGGCCTATGTATAAAGGAGTGTTTTAAAATATACCACACATCTATGGATTTTTAGGTTCATAATTTCATTGCTTCGGGGGTCTTGCTAATGCCACATAGCACCCACCATTCATTCCACCAGAATCTGAGCCGCAAAATCCAAAAATCACTCCTTCCCTTCTGAGTCCTGCCATGCACCCAACTGGTATTTTTTGGTCACATGTGAGGCATTGCCGTACTCGGGAGAAATTGGGGCACAGATTTTGGGGTGCTTTTTCTCCTTCATACCTTCTGAAAATGAAAAATTTTGAGCCAGAACTGCATTTTTGTGTAAAAAAAATGTAATTTTTCATTTTCACTGCCCAGTTGTATCAAAATTGGTGAAACCCCTGGGGGTTTGAAATGTACACTATACCCCTAGATGAATTCCCTGAGGGGTGTAGTTTGCAAAATGGGGTCACTTGTGGGGGGGTTCCACTGTATTGGTGCTTTGGGGGTCTTGCTAATGCGACATAGCACCCACCAACATTCCACCACCAAAAATCACTCCTTCCCTTCTGAGTCCTGCCATGCACCCAACTGGTATTTTTTGGTCACATATGAGGCATTGCCATACTCGGGAGAAATTGGGGCACAGATTTTGGGGTGCTTTTTCTCCTTCATACCTTCTGAAAATGAAAAATTTTGAGCCAGAACTGCATTTTTGTGTAAAAAAATGTAATTTTTCATTTTCACTGCCCAGTTGTATCAAAATTGGTGAAACCCCTGGGGGTTTGAAATGTACACTATACCCCTAGATGAATTCCCTGAGGGGTGTAGTTTGCAAAATGGGGTCACTTGTGGGGGGGTTCCACTGTATTGGTGCTTGGGGGGTCTTGCTAATGCAACATAGCACCCACCAACATTCCACCAGAATCTGAGCTGCAAAATCCAAAAATCACTCCTTCCTTTCTGAGTCCTGCCATGCACCCAAATGGTATTTTTTGGTCACATGTGAGGCATTGCCGTACTCGGGAGAAATTGGGGCACAGATTTTGGGGTGCTTTGTCTCCTTCATTCCTTGTGAAAATGAAAAATTTTGAGCCAGAACTGCATTTTTGTGTAAAAAATGTAATTTTGCATTTGCACAGCCCAGTTGTATCAAAATTGGTGAAACCCCTGGGGGTTTGAAATGTACACTATACCCCTAGATGAATTCCCTGAGGGGTGTAGTTTGCAAAATGGGGTCACTTGTGGGGGGGTTCCACTGTATTGGTGCTTGGGGGGTCTTGCTAATGCGACATAGCACCCACCAAAATTCCACCAGAATCTGAGCTGCAAAATCCAAAAATCACTCCTTCCCTTCTGAGTCCTGCCATGCGCCCAAATGGTATTTTTTGGTCACATGTGAGGCATTGCCGTACTCGGGAGAAATTGGGGCACAGATTTTGGGGTGCTTTTTCTCCTTCATACCTTCTGAAAAAGAAAAATTTTGAGCCAGAACTGCATTTTTGTGTAAAAAAATGTAATTTTTCATTTTCACTGCCCAGTTGTATCAAAATTGGTGAAACCCCTGGGGGTTTGAAATGTACACTATACCCCTAGATGAATTCCCTGAGGGGTGTAGTTTGCAAAATGGGGTCACTTGTGGGGGGGTTCCACTGTATTGGTGCTTGGGGGGTCTTGCTAATGCGACATAGCACCCACCAACATTCCACCACCAAAAATCACTCCTTCCCTTCTGAGTCCTGCCATGCACCCAACTGGTATTTTTTGGTCACATATGAGGCATTGCCATACTCGGGAGAAATTGGGGCACAGATTTTGGGGTGCTTTGTCTCCTTCATTCCTTGTGAAAATGAAAAATTTTGAGCCAGAACTGCATTTTTGTGTAAAAAATGTAATTTTTCATTTTCACTGCCCAGTTGTATCAAAATTGGTGAAACCCCTGGGGGTTTGAAATGTACACTATACCCCTAGATGAATTCCCTGAGGGGTGTAGTTTGCAAAATGGGGTCACTTGTGGGGGGGTTCCACTGTATTGGTGCTTGGGGGGTCTTGCTAATGCAACATAGCACCCACCAACATTCCACCAGAATCTGAGCTGCAAAATCCAAAAATCACTCCTTCCTTTCTGAGTCCTGCCATGCACCCAAATGGTATTTTTTGGTCACATGTGAGGCATTGCCGTACTCGGGAGAAATTGGGGCACAGATTTTGGGGTGCTTTGTCTCCTTCATTCCTTGTTAAAATGAAAAATTTTGAGCCAGAACTGCATTTTTGTGTAAAAAATTTAATTTTGCATTTGCACAGCCCAGTTGTATCAAAATTGGTGAAACCCCTGGGGGTTTGAAATGTACACTATACCCCTAGATGAATTCCCTGAGGGGTGTAGTTTGCAAAATGGGGTCACTTGTGGGGGGGTTCCACTGTATTGGTGCTTGGGGGGTCTTGCTAATGCGACATAGCACCCACCAAAATTCCACCAGAATCTGAGCTGCAAAATCCAAAAATCACTCCTTCCCTTCTGAGTCCTGCCATGCGCCCAAATGGTATTTATTGGTCACATGTGAGGCATTGCCGTACTCGGGAGAAATTGGGGCACAGATTTTGGGGTGCTTTTTCTCCTTCATACCTTCTGAAAAAGAAAAATTTTGAGCCAGAACTGCATTTTTGTGTAAAAAAATTTAATTTTTCATTTTCACTGCCCAGTTGTATCAAAATTGGTGAAACCCCTGGGGGTTTGAAATGTACACTATACCCCTAGATGAATTCCCTGAGGGGTGTAGTTTGCAAAATGGGGTCACTTGTGGGGGGGTTCCACTGTATTGGTGCTTTGGGGGTCTTGCTAATGCGACATAGCACCCACCAACATTCCACCACCAAAAATCACTCCTTCCCTTCTGAGTCCTGCCATGCACCCAACTGGTATTTTTTGGTCACATATGAGGCATTGCCATACTCGGGAGAAATTGGGGCACAGATTTTGGGGTGCTTTTTCTCCTTCATTCCTTGTGAAAATGAAAAATTTTGAGCCAGAACTGCATTTTTGTGTAAAAAAATGTAATTTTTCATTTTCACTGCCCAGTTGTATCAAAATTGGTGAAACCCCTGGGGGTTTGAAATGTACACTATACCCCTAGATGAATTCCCTGAGGGGTGTAGTTTGCAAAATGGGGTCACTTGTGGGGGGGTTCCACTGTATTGGTGCTTGGGGGGTCTTGCTAATGCGACATAGCACCCACCAAAATTCCACCAGAATCTGAGCTGCAAAATCCAAAAATCACTCCTTCCCTTCTGAGTCCTGCCATGCGCCCAAATGGTATTTTTTGGTCACATGTGAGGCATTGCCGTACTCGGGAGAAATTGGGGCACAGATTTTGGGGTGCTTTTTCTCCTTCATACCTTCTGAAAATGAAAAATTTTGAGCCAGAATTTTCACTGCCCAGTTGTACCACAATTGGTGAAACCCCTGGGGGTTTGAAATGTACACTATACCCCTAGATGAATTCCCTGAGGGGTGTAGTTTGCAAAATGGGGTCACTTGTGGGGGGGTTCCTAAATTTTAGCATCTTATGGTGCCTAGAAACCTACATGGTGCCTAAAAAATAATCTCATAAAAAGGAGGCTCCAAAATCAAGTAGGTGCTCCTTCTATTATGAAGCCTGTGGTTTGGTCAACGTGCACACTAGGGCCACATATAGGATATTTATGAAAACAAAAGAATTGGGGGAATCAATTTTTAGTCACATTTCTCTAGTAAAATACTGTGTTCCTTAGAAAAATGTATTAAAATTGCAAATCTGCAAAAAAAATGAAATTTTGAAATTTCACCTACACTTTGTTTTAATTCCTGTGAAACACCTAAAGGGTTAACAAACTTCCAAAATGCTGTTTTGAATACTGTGAGGGGTGCAGTTTTTGAAATGGTATCATTTATGGGGGCGTCTCACATACAAGTCCCTCAAAGTCACATCAGAACTGAACTGGTCCCTAAAAAAATCAGTGTTTGAAATTTTCTTGAAAATTTGAGAATTTGCTATTCATATTGTAAGCCTCCTAGTGTCCAAAAAAATTAAAAGGAAGTTGAAATAATGATGGAAACATAAAGTAGACATATGGTCTATGTTAGTTATTAACTATTTTGAGTGGTATGATTATTTGTCTCACAAGCAGAAAATTTAACATTTTGCAAATTGCAAAATTTTCCATTTTTTCACGACATTTTGGTATTTTTCACAAAAAAACACAGACTGTATCGACCCAAATTTGCCACTAATTTGAAGTACAATGTGTCACGAAAAAACAATCTCAAAATCACTGGGATAAGTAAAAGCAAAAAAAAGTTATCCCCACTTAAGTGATACATGTCAGATTTGAAAAAAAGGGCTCTGTCAGGAACGCAAAAACTGGCTCTGTCAGGAAGGGGTTAAAGGGATATTATGGCAAGCCTAATCATACACCTTTCTGATTTGTGGTTGACAACATAATCATATCTTATTCATAGACCAGACTAGGGATGCCAGTCCCGGGGCATTATTTTCAATCCTGGAATTTGGGATTTAAAAATGCTCAATCCAGGGATTGGCATCCCTAATTTAAAAACAAACACACCCCCCCCCTTACCAGTGTAGTGGTGGCCAGAGCTGAATGGGAGGCAGGGCTGTGCGGTAGAGCTTGGGTGCACATGGGGACGGCAGTGACACTGCCTGAGCAATGTGACCTCTGACCGTCACGCTGTGCAGAGCCACAGGCCGAGCATACGCAATGTAATCCCGAAATCTCTGGATTGGAAACTCCAATCCTGGGATTAAAATCACTGCAGTTTTGGGGTCAAATCCTGGGATCCCGCCGATACCGGGATTGGCCACCCTAGACTAGACCATCCAGTGCATGGTTTATGAGGCCTAATGATGTTAAAAAGCATTGAATAAATACTGCATTTGTTAAGCCCTGTACACACACATTGATTTTCTTTCGATTCGATGTTAGATTAGATTTTCTATTAGATCTGGCATTAAATCTTTCCATTTGATTTGGCATTAGATCTGTACTTTTGCATTAGATATTGAATTCAATATACATTCATGGTACATTGTACACATTCAATTTACTAGATCGAATTCGATATTTCCTTGGCTGCACAGTAGATTTTTCGGTACTTGTTTCCTAGCACGGCCACAACGATTTCTATCGTGGTGGTCGTGTCGGAAAAAATCGTGTCGGTCGCGTCGGGTGCATACCAAAACGCACACGACGCGACCGACGCGATGTACCCGATTTCTCCATAGGCTTCAATGTTAAAATAATTTAACATTGAAGCCTATGAAGAAATCGGGTCCATCGTGTCCATAGGGTTCAATGTTAAATTATTTTAACATTGAAACTGAGTCCATTTAACATAGTAAAAAATGGGAAAAGGGCCAATATGGGCCATTTCTCATTGGGTATGGCCCCGGCATGTGTGTAAAAAATAATGGCCCCCCCATTGTGGCCGCCACCCCCACGATTGACGCGAACCCGAAGCATGGCGAGCGACGGCGGTGCGCGTCCTCCGACCTTTTCATTCCCCTACTATCCACGTCGGCGTAGAGTTGAGAATAGTGAAGCAGTGTAATTAAGGGCTAACTGCAGCGCTGGTGAGTATATGTCCCAGAATTTCTGTAGGGTATGCAGAGGAATATTAAACAGTTCTTGAGGAAAATATATATATATATATATATATATATATATATATATATATATATATATATATATATATATAATCCTTGCACTTTTCTTAAAACATCCAATACTTTATTTCCACCAACCAAATCAGAGAAAAAAATTTCCTCTTTAAGGAAAAAATAATAAAAAAATGCAAAAATTGCAATACACATTTAAAAACAGTTATTTCCACTTGAACAAACAGAGTTTTACTTTGAGCTCACCGGACCTCCAGGGGAAGCAATTTTTCTCTCCTCTCCACCTGATGTTATAAATCCACTTTTCACACTAGGACTCCTCTTCTGGACATCGCACTGCCACTGCGGCTGTCCTTCAGATTACCTTCCGTGTGTTAGGGATAGTGGACAGGGGGCTGATGTCTCCGAGCTAGGTGCACGGCTATTGGAAGCACACGTGTCACCCTCCCGTCTGTCTGCAGGTCAGCGGGGTCTCACGGCCAAGATTATTATAATGCCGGCGCTCAGGAGTGCTTCAGCAGGCTTGGGATCTTTATAAAGCTGGTCAGTGCCGCAGATGTCTCAGGCTTTCGCTTGGCGGCTACAGACTGCTCCCCTTGTGTGCAGTGACTCTCTGTCCCACAGGCTCCGGTCTCCAGCTGCTCACCAACGCGTTTCTACCATTAATTGGTCTTTCTCACTGTGCATTGAGAATAGATTAGTGTGGCGAGCGCAGCGAGCCACCGAGCCCGAAGCGTGGCGAGCGCACGCGGATACCTGTCAAGGCTGCGAGGGACGCCCCTCGCTGCGCTCGCCACACTAATCTATTCTCAACTCCACGCCGACGTGGATAGTAGTGGAATGAAAAGGTCGGAGGACGCGCACTGCCGCCCCTCGCGGGCTCGCTGCGCTCGCCACGCTTCGGGTTTGCGTCAATCGTGGGGGTGGCGGCCACAATGGGGGGGCCATTATTTTTTACACACATGACGGGGCCATACCCAATGAGAAATGGCCCATATTGGGCCTTTTCCCATTTTTTCCTATGTTAAATGGACTCAGTTTCAATGTTAAAATATTTTAACATTGAAGCCTATGGACAAATCGGGTCCATCGCATAGGCTTCAATGTTAAATATTTTAACATTAAAGCCTATGGAGAAATCGGGGGCATCGCGTCGGCCGCGTCGTGTGCCTTCTTAAGGCACACGACCGACGCGATGTACCCGAGTACTGCTTTTTTCAAAGGAAATCGCGGGCATCGTGTGCCTTAAAGTTAAGGCACACGATGCCCGCGATTGTGGCCGTGCTAGGAAACAAGTACCGATTTTTCTGTTTGATTTTGTGAAAACTGGAGAGCGCATCGAATCGAATGTAGATCGAAAGTGACACAAAAACCATTCGATTTCGTTAAGGATTTGATTCTATAAGCAAAATCGAATCAAAAATTGGGAAAAAATGATGCATGTGTACAGGGCTTTAGAGTTAAACAAACAAAACCATAATAACAATTTGTGTAAATACCAAAACTTTGAACCTTTACTAGATGAGACTTTTATTATTGTCAACCCCATTATAATATACCTCCCAATGGGGCAGATGTATTAAGCCTTAACAAGAGATAAATGCAAGGGTGATAAAGAGAGATAAACGTCCAGCCAATCACCTGCTAACTGCCATGTTACAGGCTGTGTTTGAAAAAAGTCAGCCTGTAAAGTCAGTAAGGAGCTGATTGGCTGGACGTTTATCTCTCCTTATCACACTTGCATTTATCTCTTGTTAAGGCTAAATACGTCTGCCCCAATATTCTCTTAATTAGTAACGAGTGATAACGAGAATATTTGTCATTTGAAGCGCACACACTGGGAGATTATTTTAAGTGATAGCGCTCAGAAGTGCCAAAATGAGTGATCTCGTTTAAAGAATTGCTCAGTGTGTATACACCCCTAGGGTTTGACTGAATCAATCACTAACACAATTTAAACAATTAGATGCTTTTATTACATATTATATCAAACATGGTAGTTAAAATTATTAGAGAATTCTCTAAAAAATGGGGGGGGGGGGGAAGAAATATATAGCAGCAGTTCATATGCACCTGAATTAATTGTATAATTACCAGAGATAGAATTTAGTATTGATGTCTCCAATATTTGGAGGAGGTTGAAAGAAAGTCCCGGAGATTACCCAGCATGAGGATCCAAATTAACTCAGTGAGGGAAGGCGGGAATTGCAGGTTAGGTGGTATATGAATACCTGGATTTATCACTGCATACAGGGCTGAGGTTGTGGAGTCCTTTAAATTGAAGAACCTGGTCCGGATGGTCTGGTATGACTGGGTGCAAACTGGAGCAGGAAAGGTGGAAGCTCAACGCGTTTCAACGTGCTCTAACGTCTTCATCAGCAGCAATAATGACTGGTCTACCCAGGGTGGCTCTGTATATACCACCAAAGGTGTGCTCAGTAGTATGGTATCATTCTGATACAACCATACTACTGAGCACACCTTTGGTGGGTAACTATACAATTAATTCTGGTGCACATGAACTGCTGCTATAATATTTATCCACTGGAGTGATTATGCTAGCAAAGACTTTCTTTTAATCCCCCCTTTATTTATCATTTTCTATTCCCCATTTTTTAGAGAATTATCTAATAATTTTAACTACCATGTTTGATATAATATGTAATAAATGCATCTAATTGTTTAAATTGTGTTAGTGATTTATTCAGTCAAACCCTAGCGCTGTATATCTTCTTTACTCTCATTTATACAATATAGGGAGCCTTACACACTCCCTTATGGTCGCCATGAGTTTTTCCTGATTTTTCTTTTTAAAACCGACTTTGCGTTACCATCCCAGTGGGTATAGAGGGAGAATGTAATAGTGACCGCAGCGAGCCATGTGAGGGGGCACAGTACACTAATAAAATGTCTTTGTTGACCTGTGTCGACGGAGACCCAAAACCTGAAAAACTCATGTCTACATTTTTCCTGTGTCGACCTTCTGCCTATTGACCAAGAGTGGTCAACCTTATGCTTGTCGATATAATGACCATATTCTGGGTGCCCCAGTAGCTGTTCCTTCCAAGCTATTTCTTCATACTTGCCGACTTTTGCTGGCTGCCTTCCGGGAGAGGACAGCCAGCTTTGTTATGCAGGGGGGCGGGGCCATTGCCGGGAGTTAAAAAGAGGCGGATTGGGGTTTATGCGGGAAGGAGGCAACCCTGTATTTCCTGTCACGTAATAACATTTATATATATAGAATTTCAGGTACTTATGTATTATCTGGGCTCCCATGTTAAATGCACCCCATTTTTTCATACCCCTACTATCCAACTACTATTATTATTATTATAATTTTATTTATAAGGCGCCACAAGTGTTTCGCAGCGCCGTACAAAGGAACAATACAGGGAGACAAAACTTGGCATAACATTGAATAAATAACAAAAATACAGTACAAATAAAGAGCGCCACAGTTCAATACACATTACAGCTTAAATGTAAGTAGTGAGGACCCAATCAACATACAACTAGAGGCTTGAGGCCAATGATGGAGAGGAGTATGCAGACGAAGATGGTCACTGAGTGTTGGAGTAAAGGAGAGCTGTGAGTGACATGTGAAGAGAAGTGGGCTTTGACAACAGGAGGGAAGAGGGCCCTGCTCGGAGGAGCTTACAATCTAGTAGGAAGGGGAGACAGACAGATTACAAGGTGCAAGCGAGGGAGTGGTGGTTAGATAGCAGGATGTAAACAGGCAAGGGGTCGGAGAACCAGCTGGTTTATGCAGTGGAAGGGTATGCTTTGATGAATAGGTGAGTTTTCAGTGCCCGTTTTAAGCTTTGCAAGGTTGGGGAGAGTCTAATGGAGCGAGGGAGTGCGTTCCACTGAAGGGGTGCAGCACGGGCAAAGTCCTGTACTCTAGCATGTGATCAGGGTGGAGGAGAGACGACAGTCGTCAGCTGACCGTAGAGGGCGGGAGGGTGTATGAATGGAGATGAGGTTAGAGATATATGGAGCAATGGAATTAGAGATGGAGTTGGAGTTGATTTTATATAGTGGTTGCGAGCGCAGCGAGCCACCTTGCCCGAAGCGTGGCGAGCGGACGCGGTCTCATAAGAAAAACGGGAGCCCAGATATTACATAAGTACCGAATTTCATATATAAGTAAAAGAAAAACAATTTAGGGTTGTTTTCAATACAGAAAGCTGTTTTTTATAGTATTTGATTTTTATTTGCAGATGCTTTAAAGGTCAAGGATATTGTAGTCACTGAAAACACCCGATTAGACTATTCCTAAGCATTTAAAAGATATGGAACAAATCATTTTTAAATGACCTTGTACATTTTTTTTTTTACCCAATCATGTTGTTGTCATTCCGCTAAAGTTTAATTTACTGTGAGACTTGTGGTAAATGAATAAAGAGAACTGAGCAACAGTGTTTTCTAAGGTTGGCAAAGGTTTGTACTCTGATCATAAAATTTAAAGTTTATTTTCAGCCCCCCCCCCCCCCCCCCCCCAAAAAAAAGCAGATGATTTTAAAAGGACCAATAAAACCTAAACCAAAAGAGATCTGGAGCGAAGTATATTTTTAGTTTTTAACTTAGGTTGATAATCACATTAAAGCTCTTTCTTATAGGTTTTCATAAAAAAATAACACAGGTTCTTAATACAAAGGTGGAGCTGAATGATTAAGTTAAAGTTTCCTGTATTTCCTGTATGCGGCATGTGCGTTATACAAGGGCAGGTTACTCTGCATATTTGCAAAGAAGAAAGCTTACTTGAATCGGTGAAATGTGGGCGCTACTAGATATGAGTGAAGGAGGGATATTTTATGTAAATGGAGACTTATACTCCCCTATTTATGTCCTCCTGTTATCTTCCTTTCCACTGTCTCCTCCCGCGTTTGCATATATAAAGAGACAAAAGAAAAGAGAAAGAGGGCAATGTCCCTCGTGTAATCCTGTTTCAAACGAATTTGTCAGACATAAAATAGTTTTCCAAAGGACATTGGGTGTTAATATATATAAATATATATATGTATGGGTATTGGGGGTTTTTTCCCCCTTTTCCAATGCACTCACAATGTATCAAATTTCAATAGGCATATCACAAATCATATACGGTCATATGTTGGCTTCAGCCAAAGACTTTATGTTGGGGGTAGATCCCCCTACTCAACGTACTCACTCGACGTCTGATGTAAACTCGTATATCATATGGGTCTTTAAACCTCAGGATCCTCGGTTGTGGGTCCTGTGTTGTACCTCCCCAAAGATATGAGAAGAAAAACCAAAAAGTAACACCGCGAGATACTATATATAATCAAACAAAAAGTATCTCTTTATTTCTAAAAAAGGGGTGTCTTAAAAACATACAATGCTATGTAAACATACATCCACTTTGGAGTCACTGGTACTATCATAAACCGGTTAAACCTGAGAACTTGAGATGTAAAAGCAGTGGGCAGGGTAAGTGGGGCCCCGTTTACCTGACCACTGGTGTCTTGCAGGTGTTCCCGTCTGATAGACCATAGACATCCAAAGGGTGAAAAGGTGTGAGAGAGAATCGTCCACCGACGCGTTTCGATCCAACAGGATCTTTTTCAAAGGTGCATCCTCTCTCTGTAGTCATCCTGTATATATAGTGGGTTTCCTAATGTTTAATTGGGGGCGGTACCCTTCCGATTCCCGCCGTTTCCTCTGCGCTGTATACTTTAGACAAGTCCTATTTCCTATAGCCAATGTTGTGGGTAAATACATATTGCCGTGATGAGGCTAGATTACCAACTTCCTGGTTCGATATAGAGTCACATCCTGTCCGCGTCTAGAGAAAAACCCGGCGTCACTTCCTGTGGTGCATCTTCTATACTAGCGCGGACCTGGCTGGCAGCTCGCCGTACGTATCCGGATGGCATCGGGACGTCACATCCACTTCATGGGGAACGTCCTGTCGTCATCTCTGAAGCCTTCCCACCCGACGTGCTGCGTCCTGGTCATTAGTACTCCTCTTTGTCTGATGGTGACGACTTCCGATATTCGCGTCTTGATGCGTTCCAAAGGAATATCCTGTTTGCGTTCCATCAACGTAAATGTCTTTCCTTCTGGATAAATTGTGATCCTTCTGGTCTGATAGAAGTTCGATGACCTAAAAATGGAGCTATGTTTTAGCAGCATCAGACACATTACATCCTTTGTTCGGAGGAGTAAATCCCAAACTAATATGGTTATATTAGGAGAAATCATTAAAGTGCTGAAAAAGAGGGGAATTGATAAAGTGCATATTGCATAGCAGCTATACAGGGTGATACCTATATATAATTTAAAAGATGATAATTTTTGTGAAGGAAAAATACAATAGTACATAGGGATAGGGGATTAAAAATACTAGAACACAAGACTGGAAAGAAATTTCTATAGATGTTTTCTTGAGTAAAAAGAAAAACTCAAAAAATTGTAAAAAAGACATAAAAATGATGTAACAAAGGGGGGGATTTATAAAAACCACTTCAGTTCGAAGTCCTGATTCAATCCCGAAGGCACTAAGGTTTTGTAATTATAAATGCACTTCATCTCTGTCTGGGCTAAAAGTCTGTTGAGATTTTTATTCCTTTCTGTGGTTTTTACAAGTTTGATCCCCCAGAAGCCCTTTATGTGGTCTGTAGAGCACTGGTGTTCCTTTTTAAAATGTGCAGACAGTGAGTGTACTTCAAAACCCTTTCTGATATTTCTCAGATGTTCTCCTATTCTGGTTTTGAGGGGTCTTGATGTTCTTCCGATGTACACTTTGTCACATGTACATTTCACTGCATAGACCACGTTTGGGGTATTGCATGTGATAAACTCAGTTATTTTCACCTTATGTCCATTTATTTCAATTTCATTGAATTTAGATTGACTTGGACTTTTTATGTTGCGACACCCCAAACAAAGACCGCATCTGTAAAAACCGATAGAGCGGTTATAGCTTTGGCAGTTGATATCCGTAGGGCATAAACTGCGAACTAATTTATTCTTTATGTTCTTGGATTTGCGGTAAACATGTACTGGCTTGTTGGGCAAGTGTTTACCCAGCACTGGGTCTTGTTTTAAGATAGGCCAGTTTTTCTTGAAAGCTCTTTCTATTGCCTGGTGCTGGGAGTTGAATTGTGTGATGAAGGCCCACTTCATTTTCTCATTTTCTTTTTTCTTTTTTTGTGGTTTCAGAAGAGTTTCTCTTTCTACATTTCTGGCCTCCATAAGGCTCTGTTCTATATTGCTGTCCTCATATCCACACAATTTAAAGGCCTCCATCATTTTTTTAGACTGGTCTTCAAAAGTTTCTTTATCCGTACAATTCCTCCTTATTCGCTTAAACTGGCCTCCCGGAATTCCGTTGAGCCAGTTTCTATGATGGCAACTGTCTGCCTGGATATATGCCATGGAATCCGTCGGCTTTTGGTATGTCTTTGTACAAATGTTACCGTCTTTGATAAAAATGGTTAAATCCAAAAAATTAATAGTACTTTTGTCAATCTTAAAAAGCAGTTTAATATTAAAAGGATTGTTGTTTAAAAATTCACAAAAAAGATTCAAATCTTCTTCGTCTCCGTTCCAAATAAAAAGAATGTCATCTATATACCTGTACCAGGACACCAGGCTTGCCCCATATGGGTTATTGTTCCAAATATAGTGATCTTCCCAATAACCCATAAATATATTTGCATAACTGGGGGCAAACCTGGTGCCCATCGCCGTTCCTTTTTGCTGCAAATAAAAATCACCCTTAAAAATGAAATAATTATGTTCCAAGATAAAAGGTATGCCATCCAAAATAAAATCCTGTAGTGGTGGATTCATAGTGGACCTCCTAAGGCGCTCTTTTACCGCTGATATACCATCAAGATGTTCAATGATGGTATACAGGGAACTAACGTCTGCACTTACCAGGAAATAGTTCTCTTCCCACTTAATGTCCTTTAGTTTATTAATGGTTTCGGTAGTGTCTTTTAAATGAGACTTATTAGTTAATACAAGCGGTTGCAGGTGGTAATCTATGTACTCGGAGAGATTAGCCGTTAGAGAATCTACTCCGGACACTATTGGTCGTCCCGGAGGATTTATAGGATCTTTGTGCACTTTCGGAAGTACATAAAGTGCTGGTATCTGGGGATTCTCAATAAGTAGGAACTTAATTTCCTTAGAATTTAAAGAATTTAGGGGAAAAAGAGGGGGGAAAAAAAGAACAACAAAAATCCGAAAAAAGAAAAATCGAAAGAAGAAAAAAATCACTCAATCTAACATCACTGAGGAAAGTATTCCATTAGAAAAAGGAAAAATTAAGATTTTCAATATCAGCTCACACATTTTAAATACACAAGAAACGAGAGTCCTGGAAAAAGGTTTAAAATACGCCCCTGCAAATAAAATAAACGAATTTGAATTGTATGTGGACATCCAGAAATACATTCGGAAGCTTACCGTAAAAAAGTTCTTTATTATGAAGGAAGAAGAAAGAACTACCGTGGAAGAAGAAGAAGAAGAAGTACTCCCTATCGTAGATAAGTTCAGGCCAAGATCAACCTTCTTCCCGGCGCATGTCAAAGGTAGTTTTTTGGATGTCTTCACCGCACAAGTCCTGGAAGAACTAAAGGACACAAGAAAATCCAAGATAAAATTTAACCTCTCCCATAAAGAGTCTCTGGCATTGGAAGAATTGAAAAAGAATGAAACTATAACTATAAAACCAGCAGATAAAGGGGGGGGGGTAGTCGTGATGGACACGACGAAGTACATAGCGGAAGTTTTACGTCAATTAGGGGATGCCACAACATATAAAAAACTTAAGAAAGACCCAACGACGGAATATACTAAATCCTTGGAGAATATGATCAAAAAACATGAAGGAAAAGGCGTTTTAAATTCTAAGGAAATTAAGTTCCTACTTATTGAGAATCCCCAGATACCAGCACTTTATGTACTTCCGAAAGTGCACAAAGATCCTATAAATCCTCCGGGACGACCAATAGTGTCCGGAGTAGATTCTCTAACGGCTAATCTCTCCGAGTACATAGATTACCACCTGCAACCGCTTGTATTAACTAATAAGTCTCATTTAAAAGACACTACCGAAACCATTAATAAACTAAAGGACATTAAGTGGGAAGAGAACTATTTCCTGGTAAGTGCAGACGTTAGTTCCCTGTATACCATCATTGAACATCTTGATGGTATATCAGCGGTAAAAGAGCGCCTTAGGAGGTCCACTATGAATCCACCACTACAGGATTTTATTTTGGATGGCATACCTTTTATCTTGGAACATAATTATTTCATTTTTAAGGGTGATTTTTATTTGCAGCAAAAAGGAACGGCGATGGGCACCAGGTTTGCCCCCAGTTATGCAAATATATTTATGGGTTATTGGGAAGATCACTATATTTGGAACAATAACCCATATGGGGCAAGCCTGGTGTCCTGGTACAGGTATATAGATGACATTCTTTTTATTTGGAACGGAGACGAAGAAGATTTGAATCTTTTTTGTGAATTTTTAAACAACAATCCTTTTAATATTAAACTGCTTTTTAATATTGACAAAAGTACTATTAATTTTTTGGATTTAACCATTTTTATCAAAGACGGTAACATTTGTACAAAGACATACCAAAAGCCGACGGATTCCGTGGCATATATCCAGGCAGACAGTTGCCATCATAGAAACTGGCTCAACGGAATTCCGGGAGGCCAGTTTAAGCGAATAAGGAGGAATTGTACGGATAAAGAAACTTTTGAAGACCAGTCTAAAAAAATGATGGAGGCCTTTAAATTGTGTGGATATGAGGACAGCAATATAGAACAGAGCCTTATGGAGGCCAGAAATGTAGAAAGAGAAACTCTTCTGAAACCACGAAAAAAGAAAATGAGAAAATGAAGTGGGCCTTCATCACACAATTCAACTCCCAGCACCAGGCAATAGAAAGAGCTTTCAAGAAAAACTGGCCTATCTTAAAACAAGACCCAGTGCTGGGTAAACACTTGCCCAACAAGCCAGTACATGTTTACCGCAAATCCAAGAACATAAAGAATAAATTAGTTCGCAGTTTATGCCCTACGGATATCAACCGCCAAAGCTATAACCGCTCTATCGGTTTTTACAGATGCGGTCTTTGTTTGGGGTGTCGCAACATAAAAAGTCCAAGTCAATCTAAATTCAATGAAATTGAAATAAATGGACATAAGGTGAAAATAACTGAGTTTATCACATGCAATACCCCAAACGTGGTCTATGCAGTGAAATGTACATGTGACAAAGTGTACATCGGAAGAACATCAAGACCCCTCAAAACCAGAATAGGAGAACATCTGAGAAATATCAGAAAGGGTTTTGAAGTACACTCACTGTCTGCACATTTTAAAAAGGAACACCAGTACTCTACAGACCACATAAAGGGCTTCTGGGGGATCAAACTTGTAAAAACCACAGAAAGGAATAAAAATCTCAACAGACTTTTAGCCCAGACAGAGATGAAGTGCATTTATAATTACAAAACCTTAGTGCCTTCGGGATTGAATCAGGACTTCGAACTGAAGTGGTTTTTATAAATCCCCCCCTTTGTTACATCATTTTTATGTCTTTTTTACAATTTTTTGAGTTTTTCTTTTTACTCAAGAAAACATCTATAGAAATTTCTTTCCAGTCTTGTGTTCTAGTATTTTTAATCCCCTATCCCTATGTACTATTGTATTTTTCCTTCACAAAAATTATCATCTTTTAAATTATATATAGGTATCACCCTGTATAGCTGCTATGCAATATGCACTTTATCAATTCCCCTCTTTTTCAGCACTTTAATGATTTCTCCTAATATAACCATATTAGTTTGGGATTTACTCCTCCGAACAAAGGATGTAATGTGTCTGATGCTGCTAAAACATAGCTCCATTTTTAGGTCATCGAACTTCTATCAGACCAGAAGGATCACAATTTATCCAGAAGGAAAGACATTTACGTTGATGGAACGCAAACAGGATATTCCTTTGGAACGCATCAAGACGCGAATATCGGAAGTCGTCACCATCAGACAAAGAGGAGTACTAATGACCAGGACGCAGCACGTCGGGTGGGAAGGCTTCAGAGATGACGACAGGACGTTCCCCATGAAGTGGATGTGACGTCCCGATGCCATCCGGATACGTACGGCGAGCTGCCAGCCAGGTCCGCGCTAGTATAGAAGATGCACCACAGGAAGTGACGCCGGGTTTTTCTCTAGACGCGGACAGGATGTGACTCTATATCGAACCAGGAAGTTGGTAATCTAGCCTCATCACGGCAATATGTATTTACCCACAACATTGGCTATAGGAAATAGGACTTGTCTAAAGTATACAGCGCAGAGGAAACGGCGGGAATCGGAAGGGTACCGCCCCCAATTAAACATTAGGAAACCCACTATATATACAGGATGACTACAGAGAGAGGATGCACCTTTGAAAAAGATCCTGTTGGATCGAAACGCGTCGGTGGACGATTCTCTCTCACACCTTTTCACCCTTTGGATGTCTATGGTCTATCAGACGGGAACACCTGCAAGACACCAGTGGTCAGGTAAACGGGGCCCCACTTACCCTGCCCACTGCTTTTACATCTCAAGTTCTCAGGTTTAACCGGTTTATGATAGTACCAGTGACTCCAAAGTGGATGTATGTTTACATAGCATTGTATGTTTTTAAGACACCCCTTTTTTAGAAATAAAGAGATACTTTTTGTTTGATTATATATAGTATCTCGCGGTGTTACTTTTTGGTTTTTCTTCTCATATCTTTGGGGAGGTACAACACAGGACCCACAACCGAGGATCCTGAGGTTTAAAGACCCATATGATATACGAGTTTACATCAGACGTCGAGTGAGTACGTTGAGTAGGGGGATCTACCCCCAACATAAAGTCTTTGGCTGAAGCCAACATATGACCGTATATGATTTGTGATATGCCTATTGAAATTTGATACATTGTGAGTGCATTGGAAAAGGGGGAAAAAACCCCCAATACCCATACATATATATATTTATATATATTAACACCCAATGTCCTTTGGAAAACTATTTTATGTCTGACAAATTCGTTTGAAACAGGATTACACGAGGGACATTGCCCTCTTTCTCTTTTCTTTTGTCTCTTTATATATGCAAACGCGGGAGGAGACAGTGGAAAGGAAGATAACAGGAGGACATAAATAGGGGAGTATAAGTCTCCATTTACATAAAATATCCCTCCTTCACTCATATCTAGTAGCGCCCACATTTCACCGATTCAAGTAAGCTTTCTTCTTTGCACATTTTCTATAAAAGGCCTGGGTGTGTCCTTTTCCAACTTGAATCAGAAATATAGGCAGCTTCCATCGCGCAGATCAGTGTTGACCCCACTCTTCTTTTTTCTGAATTTCTATATACCCACCTAGGGGAATACACGATCCGCTGCAATCATGTTCTCATTTATCGAAAACCGAAAAACTAAATTGGATACTCTTTTCTCCACACTGGAAGAAAATTATGACATTTTGGACAACAGCTTTGAGCAGATAATGGACGGTCTAGAAAAAGACCTCATTAAGGAATGTAAACTATGGTGGGAGATTGCAACCATAGAAAAATACTTGGCAAGTAAAATCATACCAAAAGGCCTCACCATAGATAAGAAAGCATCTTTTCTTAACCCATCGGAAGAATTCAAGGATGAATGGTCCAAAATTGTCCAACAGTGTTCCTTTTCTCTAATGGAACTCATAGTAAGAGAAAGAAAGAAGGAATTCAGGGAAATGGAGAACAAAATAGAGAAAGCAAAAGATAGTATTAAATCATTTAATCACCTACCAGAATTAAAGGACATAGAGGAAGAAATAGAGTTCAATGTAGCCAAAATAGAAAAGGATCTAAAGGAACGAAAAATTCGTAAATTCATTCGGGATAAAAAAGCATCAGAAGAAGAACACGTGGAAACAGTACTCCCACCTTTCAAGCAAGGGAAAAAATTTTATAGAAGAGAAAATTTGAAAACCCATAGTAATATGTCACCAACAAAAGATAGACGACATGGACGTTTCAGATATAGAGGATTTTCTAGAGAGAGATCTAGATACCCACAACGGGGATTTTTGAGGGAAAGATCAAGAGAAAGATCCAACTATCGAAGGACCCACTCCAATTGGAGGAGAAGGAATGACCATTATAGGGATCAAAAATTCCACCGCCCAGAAAGATCACCAGTCTGGAGAAAGGAAGAAGGACAAACAAGAAACCCCAAATATCAGAACAAAAGAAGAAATAACCAAAGAAAACATTTTGAGGAACGGGGGGAAGGACGATTGAGAAACTACGAGTCATACAACAGGTTTGAAACACTAGGAGACTTTCAGTTCCAGACTCCAGAACGGAATTTTTTAGACCAGGGGACAATATCACAACATCTAAGATAAATCATAGGGGAAAAAGAGGGGGGAAAAAAAGAACAACAAAAATCCGAAAAAAGAAAAATCGAAAGAAGAAAAAAATCACTCAATCTAACATCACTGAGGAAAGTATTCCATTAGAAAAAGGAAAAATTAAGATTTTTAATATCAGCTCACACATTTTAAATACACAAGAAACGAGAGTCCTGGAAAAAGGTTTAAAATACGCCCCTGCAAATAAAATAAACGAATTTGAATTGTATGTGGACATCCAGAAATACATTTGGAAGCTTACCGTAAAAAAGTTCTTTATTATGAAGGAAGAAGTCAAAAATATTGAAGAGAGGAGAAAGACAGTTTTTTGTGTGGACGCACTCCTGGTTTAACAAAAATATTATTACTCAAATAATTTTCTTTTTATATTTTTATATATAAAATTGTGGGAACCCCTATCGTCTTTATTGTTATGAGCTGTGACATGGGGTAAACCACAAAGAATGTGCGAAAATTGAAGAGGTTAAAATATCCCAACAAACATATATACACAGTGATAAGAAAAGAAAATTGGTGTTGGACAGAATTTTAAAACGTGTAGGCAGGTTTCATAGGATGTTTTTGTTGTGTTAACAATCGGGTGGTATTCCCGTATATGGGCAATTTGTATACTTCCACTGCAGGGGAATGTGACAGTTGGTTTCAGGGATTAGTCTTGGTAGTGAATAAATTCACTTATTTTACCGACCCATCTATCCAACCGACGCACCTCTGGATTTTTTGAAAGGAGAATGCAGTTCGATATATTTATTTTCAAGATATTACTTTTCAGCTTTTTATTAGCTGTGCTGGTAAGTGTATTGGCCTTGAATTCGGCTCTATATTACACTCGAGTAAGTGTTTTGGCCTTGAGGTTGGCTCTATTTTACACTTTGTAATTTATACACAGTGTTCTTGGTCCCATATGTTTATATTGCTTGGTTCTGTTATTTCTAACAGTATATACTACCCCAGTAGTACTGTTAATTTCTGTCACATATACTTATTTAGTCTGTGGAGCGATATTTTTACGTTTGAACAGGCTTTGAAATCTGGCCGTATGGCGGGCTCTATGTCATGTAAGTATTATATGCCGTGTTCAAATTTCTTGTTGTTATTGCCTATTTAGCTGTTATATATCAGCGTTTTGGCAAATAGCGGTGTGTATATCAGATGTGTGGTCTGGCCGTGAATCTGGCTTTATATCACACTGCTATTAAATAACCGAATTTATATCCTCCTCAGTTTTGTAAGCTATGCCTTTTAAGCTGTATTATATTCAGCGTATGGCAGTTGGTATAGTTCGTGACTCAAGCCTTACTTTTAGGCTCTATTTCACAGTACAGTATTGTGTAGTATTACACTGTATTTATCTCCGTTTTCTATTAGATACAGTATTTATATGGGACTTGATACTGTGTATCAATTCTGACTGCATATATTGCACGCTTCCCAGAGTGTGTGTATAGGTTTTTTAATAGTTCAGTGAATACTTTGTTATCTCCTGCTTTGGCTTTTTGCCCAGGTTTTTAGTACAACAGTATTAGATACACTTTATTACATTCCTCCTGATCGCTGCTGCCACCTGCTGGTGTGTTATTATATTTTATATATCTCTTGGTAGATTTACTCGGTTTGCAGTGCCGAATTATGGGGCAACTGTGTTACAATTTTAAATGACATGTATGGTTTATTGATGTTGGTCGCAGGCACTTTATTCAATTGTGCCTGCTGCACCTATTTGCGCTACACCTCTTAGGTGGACTTTTAGGTGCGCACTATAGGTGGATTGTTCGTACCATACAAGTGTCTAGTTGAAGTTATTATCTACCTGGATGGATAGGCTGCGTGAGCTGTATTAGTTCACTCTTGCCAGCGGTGGATCAGCGCGATCAGAGTTATGGGTAAACAAACAGTGGAAAGCAATATAACAATAGGTAGTACTAAATACAATTTACATCCTATTACACCTGCCTAGCACGGGTCTAGAACACGTGTTTCGCACTTAGGTGCTTCTTCAAGCTAGCCAAACGATTGATCTCCACTGTCTAATCTTTATTATGGTGTCCCGCCAATCATTTGCGAGTATCGCGGGTCACGTGTTATTCATTTAGCCAATGACGCGAGTCACTAGCTGTATGTCATTACTGTGCGGCATTGTGCTACTGCTGATGCCTGTGTCACGTGATCGGTCACGTGTGTCCTATACGCCAATGATGGCTCTCTTGGACATTGCCCGTCCATCTGTATGTTGTATCCCGGCACCCCGGAGTATGTATATCTGGATTGCAGTTTATTTTATATGGTTGGTAATCCATGGGGCGATCGTTGCACGGATTCTATCTACTCCTAAATGGAGTTCATACTTCCCCTGGGTTGATGAATTTGTATTTTCACTCCCTCCGTTTTGATGTTATGTGCCTGTATAGCGTTCTTTATTATTAGATATGCTTGGCGATTATGCTGCCCGGTAATCTGTGTATTGAATATATACCCTACCTTTGGATGCTTATAATGAAGACAGTGGCGTTATGAGAGCACTCAAGATGCTAGTTCTTACATATTAATTCTATTGTTAGATCTTCTCTCATACAATAGAGTGAGTTTTAAAGTTGAGTGGAGTGAGAAGGGGGTTATGATTATTTGTAAAAATAAAAACGTGATTAGGTGACAGAAAAATAAAAAATAAAGTGATAACAACATATTGAATAAATTGTGTAAAATAATCATAACAAAAATATGTAATTATATTTGGATTATTTCATTATTAGTGTTGGATTAGGTGGTGTGCTGGTGTTTTCAATCTGTGCTACCATTTACATTGGCTGTGATGCTATAGATTAGGCTATACACAGTCTTGTGGGTACCACTTGTGTATTGATTGTGATCCATTGGATACTTGATCCATTGGGTTAATATACTGTGAAGAATAAGTATCATGGTTGGGTACTGGTGATTGGGGATGAATAATAGTGAGTATTTTATTTTAATGGTGATAAAGGTGGGGTACTTTGAAAGAAGATGCATCTTGATTTGATTGAGGATTTAATGTAATTTTTCTCTCCCTTTCTCTCTCATTTCTACAGGAAGACAGCATTTCATCCATATTGGTAAGTATCAAGTTTTTATCTTTTTTTGTGTTGTTTTTTGCCTTGCATATTTTGCATATATTCCACTCATGTGATACTAGAGATGGGAGTATATGCATGGGGAGGATACTTGGATTTTTTAGTTACAGACTAATTATATTCTTACAGAGGTGATATTAGTATGTGCATCTGAATGGCAGTTGGGTGGAAATTATTTAGAGGAATACTGAATAGCTATTATATTCGTTTAGCCCTCTTGGCTGCAAACAGTCCATCAGGAAGATCATTTTGGTCTCAGTTTTTAGAAGCTCAGCATCTAGATCTCCTCCTCTGATGCCCATTTGAATATGCCGCATGCCAAACACTTTGAGCCCCATAGGCTCGCTATTGTGATGGTGCATGAAGTGTCTGGCTATCGGACTGAGTTTTCTGAAGTTTTCTGAGTCCTTTCTGGCATTCCGTATGGAGCCAACATGCTCTAATACTCGGACCTTGAATGGCCTTTTGGTTTTTCCCACATAGACTTTGCCACATGGGCATTGTATCTGGTATACCACCCCAATGGTAGTACAGGTTATCAGACCTTTTATATGCCATATTTTGTTGAACTTGTCTTTATATGATTTTGTCGAGATCATATAACTACATGCTTTGCATCTACCGCATTTTTCTGAGCCTTGTTTTGATGAAAAGGCTGTTGTTGGCGGTATTTCTGCCAGATGGCTGCGTACTAGATGATCTTTTACATTTCTAGCTCTTCTCCAATTGACTTGGACTTGAGGTTGAAGGATTTGCTTTAGATCCTCATCTGTCTGTAGGACAGGCCAATGTTTTTGCAGTATTTGGCGGATGTCCTTCCAGTGGTTGTTATATGTGCCTATGAACCTAATAGGTTCCGTCTGGTTTGGATTCCGCTTTTTGGGGAGGAGCAGGGAGTCCCGTGTGATGTTTTGTACTTCCTTTCGAGATTTTTTAATAAGATTTTTGCTATATCCTCTCTCTATTAGCCTGTCTGCTAATTCTTGTTCCCTTTTCTGCAGGGTTTGAGGGTTTGAGCAATTCCTTTTGGTCCTTATCATTTCCCCTTTGGGGATGGCCTTGATTGTACTAGGCAGGTGGCCACTTGAGGCATGCAGTAGACTATTTGTGGCAGTTTCTTTTCTATATAGGTCTGTACACAGATTTCCAGTGTTGTCAATGCTGATTAGCAGGTCAAGAAAATGAATTTGGTTCTGGCTTATTTCGTGTGTGAGTTTGAGGTTTAGATCATTTTGATTTAGAATTCCAATGAATTCCTCTAACTCGCCTTTTTCTCCTTCCCACAATAGCAGAATATCATCAATAAAACGGAGATACAGTGGAATTTTCTCTGTAAATTCCGTATTAAAATCATTGAACACCACCTCCCTTTCCCACCATCCCAGGTACAGGTTCGCATACGTTGGGGCACATGCTGTCCCCATCGCAGTCCCCCGTACCTGGAGATAGTGGGAACCCTGGCACGTGAAATAATTTTTAGTAAGTATAAATCTAATGGATTCTATCAAAAATTGATTGAAATCATGATTTGCATCCATATTTAGAAAATACTGTACTGCTTCAATGCCTTTATCATGCTTGATGCTGGTATAAAGGCTTTCGACGTCCAGGGATACCAGCCATATATTCTTGTTGACTGTCAAGTTGTCAAGTTTGTTTAGCACGTCCATCGTGTCTCGTAAGTACGATGGTAAAGATAAGACGTGATGTCTCAAGAATTGGTCCACATATATGCTTAAATTCTCAGTTAAGCTTCCTTTGCCAGATAGAATTGGCCTGCCTGGTGGTACTTTGGCATTTTTGTGGACTTTGGGGAGGAGGTACAAAGTCGGTGTCCTTGGATTTTTGATTTGTAAAAATTTATAGTCATTATTTGAGATGATTTTCCTCTCATGGGCTGATTTGATCAGAGTATTATATTGGCGAGAAAACTCTATACACGGGCTGAAGATAAGTTTTTTGTAGCACTCAGAGTCTTTTAATTGACGTTGTAATTCATGAGTGTACAGGGTGCGTGGCCATAATACCACGTTTCCCCCCTTGTCTGATGGTTTTGTAATTGTGTCATGCCAGGATGCCATTTCTTTAAGAGCTTGTTTTTCCCCTGCTGTGATGTTCTCAGGTTTGTGCCTCGGTTTACCTAGCAATTTGTCAAGATCTTGTGAGACTAAAGTCTGGTATACCTGTATTTGAGGACAAATTTTTGTGTCTGGTGTAAAGGTAGATTTTTTCTTTACTTTTGACTTGTCAAAGGGTTCTGGTACTTTCTGATGTTGATCTATGGTCAGTGGGTTGGACTCATCATTTTGGTTTTCAGATTCTAGATCTAACAGGATTTCCAATGCAAGTTGGTCCTCTTCTCCTAAAGTTTCCTGATTGGTGGGGTTCGTTGGTGGAGTTTTGGTTTGACAAAAGAATTTTTTTAAAAGAATTTTCCTAGTGAATAGGTTTAAATCTTTTTCCAAGTCAAACCTGTCGGCCTGTGTGGAGGGTGAGAAGGAAAGACCTCTTTTAAGAATAGATTCCTGGTTAGGTGTTAGTTCTCGATCAGTGAGATTAATGATTTTAAGAGGTGCACAATCTGTTGTGCCATTTGTGGTTTCGGGGTATCTCATTCCCTGAAACGTCTCCTGTTCCTGGGATCCTCCTGCCAATCGGTATTTTCCCTCTTTCTTCTTCTTCCTCCCCTGGCCTCTCCTACTCTTTCTCCAATGTCTCGACCCCTTCTGCCAAGTCCTAAAAAATGGGGTCGTGCAAGTCTATTGTCCCCTGTTTCGTTATCAGATGAGTCAGGTTCCGACGTGGTGTAATTTGAAGTGTTTCCACTTCTATTGGGGTTTACAGGTCTGTTAGATCTCATGTTCCATTTAAATACTTTGTTGTTCTGGAAGTCCATTTTGTCTCTATGGAACTTCCTTTTCTTACGTTCAATAATTTCTGATTCATAAGCCTCAATTTCTTTTTTATATTTGTCATATTGTTTTTGAAATTGGTCTAATGTTTCGAAGTTTTTAAGCTTTTCTCCCAGTACCATTATTTCCTGTGAAAGCTGATTTAAAATAACTTCGTCATGCTTTACCAGAATTTTGATCAGATCTTTGGAACATTCTAATAACGTTTTCTCCCACTCTACCTTCAGATCTTCATTTGCTAAATCAAATGCCGGAAAGACTCTAGGTCTTAGGCCTCGGGGGACCAGATTGTGTTTCAAGTAATTATCAAATGTGGTCCGATTCCACACGGTTTTGCTTTGTCTCATTAGAGCGTTCTTTAATGCGTATAGGTCGGCTAGGCAGGTGTAATAGGATGTAAATTGTATTTAGTACTACCTATTTTTTATATTGCTTTCCACTGTTTGTTTACCCATAACTCTGATCGCGCAGATCCACCGCTGGCAAGAGTGAACTAATACAGCTCACGCAGCCTATCCATCCAGGTAGATAATAACTTCAACTAGACACTTGTATGGTACGAACAATCCACCTATAGTGCGCACCTAAAAGTCCACCTAAGAGGTGTAGCGCAAATAGGTGCAGCAGGCACAATTGAATAAAGTGCCTGCGACCAACATCAATAAACCATACATGTCATTTAAAATTGTAACACAGTTGCCCCATAATTCGGCACTGCAAACCGAGTAAATCTACCAAGAGATATATAAAATATAATAACACACCAGCAGGTGGCAGCAGCGATCAGGAGGAATGTAATAAAGTGTATCTAATACTGTTGTACTAAAAACCTGGGCAAAAAGCCAAAGCAGGAGATAACAAAGTATTCACTGAACTATTAAAAAACCTATACACACACTCTGGGAAGCGTGCAATATATGCAGTCAGAATTGATACACAGTATCAAGTCCCATATAAATACTGTATCTAATAGAAAACGGAGATAAATACAGTGTAATACTACACAATACTGTACTGTGAAATAGAGCCTAAAAGTAAGGCTTGAGTCACGAACTATACCAACTGCCATACGCTGAATATAATACAGCTTAAAAGGCATAGCTTACAAAACTGAGGAGGATATAAATTCGGTTATTTAATAGCAGTGTGATATAAAGCCAGATTCACGGCCAGACCACACATCTGATATACACACCGCTATTTGCCAAAACGCTGATATATAACAGCTAAATAGGCAATAACAACAAGAAATTTGAACACGGCATATAATACTTACATGACATAGAGCCCGCCATACGGCCAGATTTCAAAGCCTGTTCAAACGTAAAAATATCGCTCCACAGACTAAATAAGTATATGTGACAGAAATTAACAGTACTACTGGGGTAGTATATACTGTTAGAAATAACAGAACCAAGCAATATAAACATATGGGACCAAGAACACTGTGTATAAATTACAAAGTGTAAAATAGAGCCAACCTCAAGGCCAAAACACTTACTCGAGTGTAATATAGAGCCGAATTCAAGGCCAATACACTTACCAGCACAGCTAATAAAAAGCTGAAAAGTAATATCTTGAAAATAAATATATCGAACTGCATTCTCCTTTCAAAAAATCCAGAGGTGCGTCGGTTGGATAGATGGGTCGGTAAAATAAGTGATTTTATTCACTACCAAGACTAATCCCTGAACTTAACTGTCACATTCCCCTGCAGTGGAAGTATACAAATTGCCCATATACGGGAATACCACCCGATTGTTAACACAACAAAAACATCCTATGAAACCTGCCTACACGTTTTAAAATTCTGTCCAACACCAATTTTCTTTTCTTATCACTGTGTATATATGTTTGTTGGGATATTTTAACCTCTTCAATTTTCGCACATTCTTTGTGGTTTACCCCATGTCACAGCTCATAACAATAAAGACGATAGGGGTTCCCACAATTTTATATATAAAAATATAAAAAGAAAATTATTTGAGTAATAATATTTTTGTTAAACCAGGAGTGCGTCCACACAAAAAACTGTCTTTCTCCTCTCTTCAATATTTTTGACTACTGACTTACAGTTGGTCAGGATAGCACCCCCGCTACATGACAAAGTAATTTGTATAGCGGTGAATACCCGACAATATAGGGTAAAATATATACTACTGAGTGCAGACTCCAGAACCCTACTTGTTCTTATGAAGGAAGAAGAAAGAACTACCGTGGAAGAAGAAGAAGAAGTACTCCCTATCGTAGATAAGTTCAGGCCAAGATCAACCTTCTTCCCGGCGCATGTCAAAGGTAGTTTTTTGGATGTCTTCACCGCACAAGTCCTGGAAGAACTAAAGGACACAAGAAAATCCAAGATAAAATTTAACCTCTCCCATAAAGAGTCTCTGGCATTGGAAGAATTGAAAAAGAATGAAACTATAACTATAAAACCAGCAGATAAAGGGGGGGGGGGGGTAGTCGTGATGGACACGACGAAGTACATAGCGGAAGTTTTACGTCAATTAGGGGATGCCACAACATATAAAAAACTTAAGAAAGACCCAACGACGGAATATACTAAATCCTTTGAGAATATGATCAAAAAACATGAAGGAAAAGGCGTTTTAAATTCTAAGGAAATTAAGTTCCTACTTATTGAGAATCCCCAGATACCAGCACTTTATGTACTTCCGAAAGTGCACAAAGATCCTATAAATCCTCCGGGACGACCAATAGTGTCCGGAGTAGATTCTCTAACGGCTAATCTCTCCGAGTACATAGATTACCACCTGCAACCGCTTGTATTAACTAATAAGTCTCATTTAAAAGACACTACCGAAACCATTAATAAACTAAAGGACATTAAGTGGGAAGAGAACTATTTCCTGGTAAGTGCAGACGTTAGTTCCCTGTATACCATCATTGAACATCTTGATGGTATATCAGCGGTAAAAGAGCGCCTTAGGAGGTCCACTATGAATCCACCACTACAGGATTTTATTTTGGATGGCATACCTTTTATCTTGGAACATAATTATTTCATTTTTAAGGGTGATTTTTATTTGCAGCAAAAAGGAACGGCGATGGGCACCAGGTTTGCCCCCAGTTATGCAAATATATTTATGGGTTATTGGGAAGATCACTATATTTGGAACAATAACCCATATGGGGCAAGCCTGGTGTCCTGGTACAGGTATATAGATGACATTCTTTTTATTTGGAACGGAGACGAAGAAGATTTGAATCTTTTTTGTGAATTTTTAAACAACAATCCTTTTAATATTAAACTGCTTTTTAATATTGACAAAAGTACTATTAATTTTTTGGATTTAACCATTTTTATCAAAGACGGTAACATTTGTACAAAGACATACCAAAAGCCGACGGATTCCGTGGCATATATCCAGGCAGACAGTTGCCATCATAGAAACTGGCTCAACGGAATTCCGGGAGGCCAGTTTAAGCGAATAAGGAGGAATTGTACGGATAAAGAAACTTTTGAAGACCAGTCTAAAAAAATGATGGAGGCCTTTAAATTGTGTGGATATGAGGACAGCAATATAGAACAGAGCCTTATGGAGGCCAGAAATGTAGAAAGAGAAACTCTTCTGAAACCACAAAAAAAGAAAAAAGAAAATGAGAAAATGAAGTGGGCCTTCATCACACAATTCAACTCCCAGCACCAGGCAATAGAAAGAGCTTTCAAGAAAAACTGGCCTATCTTAAAACAAGACCCAGTGCTGGGTAAACACTTGCCCAACAAGCCAGTACATGTTTACCGCAAATCCAAGAACATAAAGAATAAATTAGTTCGCAGTTTATGCCCTACGGATATCAACCGCCAAAGCTATAACCGCTCTATCGGTTTTTACAGATGCGGTCTTTGTTTGGGGTGTCGCAACATAAAAAGTCCAAGTCAATCTAAATTCAATGAAATTGAAATAAATGGACATAAGGTGAAAATAACTGAGTTTATCACATGCAATACCCCAAACGTGGTCTATGCAGTGAAATGTACATGTGACAAAGTGTACATCGGAAGAACATCAAGACCCCTCAAAACCAGAATAGGAGAACATCTGAGAAATATCAGAAAGGGTTTTGAAGTACACTCACTGTCTGCACATTTTAAAAAGGAACACCAGTGCTCTACAGACCACATAAAGGGCTTCTGGGGGATCAAACTTGTAAAAACCACAGAAAGGAATAAAAATCTCAACAGACTTTTAGCCCAGACAGAGATGAAGTGCATTTATAATTACAAAACCTTAGTGCCTTCGGGATTGAATCAGGACTTCGAACTGAAGTGGTTTTTATAAATCCCCCCCTTTGTTACATCATTTTTATGTCTTTTTTACAATTTTTTGAGTTTTTCTTTTTACTCAAGAAAACATCTATAGAAATTTCTTTCCAGTCTTGTGTTCTAGTATTTTTAATCCCCTATCCCTATGTACTATTGTATTTTTCCTTCACAAAAATTATCATCTTTTAAATTATATATAGGTATCACCCTGTATAGCTGCTATGCAATATGCACTTTATCAATTCCCCTCTTTTTCAGCACTTTAATGATTTCTCCTAATATAACCATATTAGTTTGGGATTTACTCCTCCGAACAAAGGATGTAATGTGTCTGATGCTGCTAAAACATAGCTCCATTTTTAGGTCATCGAACTTCTATCAGACCAGAAGGATCACAATTTATCCAGAAGGAAAGACATTTACAGATGGCGCCGGGCTCATCTTTCCAGGGGATGGCGATGGCGACGCCATTCGCCATTCCCTGCTCCGGCGCCATCTGTGTGTCGGAAGGGGACGCGCGCGCACGAGGTGCGCGCGCGTCCCCTTCCGACGGTGCTGCCGTCCCCTTCCGACGGGCGCCCGGTGCCCACACCGGGCGCCCGCACCCCCCCACAGCCGCCTCGGGTCCCCCCAGCCCCCCTCGAGCGGGAGGCGGACAGTATTGTGTCCGCCTCGCCCGCCGGCCGCCCGGATACTGAGACGCACGTGCGTGGGGGACGCACGCGCGTCTCAGTCAGATGGCGCACCGTGTTGCTGGCGGATCGCCAGCGGCATGCTGCTGGCGATTCGCCAGCAAGCATAAGGCTTGCCCCATCTGTACGTTGATGGAACGCAAACAGGATATTCCTTTGGAACGCATCAAGACGCGAATATCGGAAGTCGTCACCATCAGACAAAGAGGAGTACTAATGACCAGGACGCAGCACGTCGGGTGGGAAGGCTTCAGAGATGACGACAGGACGTTCCCCATGAAGTGGATGTGACGTCCCGATGCCATCCGGATACGTACGGCGAGCTGCCAGCCAGGTCCGCGCTAGTATAGAAGATGCACCACAGGAAGTGACGCCGGGTTTTTCTCTAGACGCGGACAGGATGTGACTCTATATCGAACCAGGAAGTTGGTAATCTAGCCTCATCACGGCAATATGTATTTACCCACAACATTGGCTATAGGAAATAGGACTTGTCTAAAGTATACAGCGCAGAGGAAACGGCGGGAATCGGAAGGGTACCGCCCCCAATTAAACATTAGGAAACCCACTATATATACAGGATGACTACAGAGAGAGGATGCACCTTTGAAAAAGATCCTGTTGGATCGAAACGCGTCGGTGGACGATTCTCTCTCACACCTTTTCACCCTTTGGATGTCTATGGTCTATCAGACGGGAACACCTGCAAGACACCAGTGGTCAGGTAAACGGGGCCCCACTTACCCTGCCCACTGCTTTTACATCTCAAGTTCTCAGGTTTAACCGGTTTATGATAGTACCAGTGACTCCAGTGGATGTATGTTTACATAGCATTGTATGTTTTTAAGACACCCCTTTTTTAGAAATAAAGAGATACTTTTTGTTTGATTATATATAGTATCTCGCGGTGTTACTTTTTGGTTTTTCTTCTCATATCTTTGGGGAGGTACAACACAGGACCCACAACCGAGGATCCTGAGGTTTAAAGACCCATATGATATACGAGTTTACATCAGACGTCGAGTGAGTACGTTGAGTAGGGGGATCTACCCCCAACATAAAGTCTTTGGCTGAAGCCAACATATGACCGTATATGATTTGTGATATGCCTATTGAAATTTGATACATTGTGAGTGCATTGGAAAAGGGGGAAAAAACCCCCAATACCCATACATATATATATTTATATATATTAACACCCAATGTCCTTTGGAAAACTATTTTATGTCTGACAAATTCGTTTGAAACAGGATTACACGAGGGACATTGCCCTCTTTCTCTTTTCTTTTGTCTCTTTATATATGCAAACGCGGGAGGAGACAGTGGAAAGGAAGATAACAGGAGGACATAAATAGGGGAGTATAAGTCTCCATTTACATAAAATATCCCTCCTTCACTCATATCTAGTAGCGCCCACATTTCACCGATTCAAGTAAGCTTTCTTCTTTGCACATTTTCTATAAAAGGCCTGGGTGTGTCCTTTTCCAACTTGAATCAGAAATATAGGCAGCTTCCATCGCGCAGATCAGTGTTGACCCCACTCTTCTTTACTCTGCATATTTATCTATGGCCGAATACTGCCCTATACAGTAACAGGTTATTGCCAGTGCTAGCGTCTGGGGGTGGTCACCGGCCGTTTCATGGGAGTGCCAAGAAAAATGCAGGCGTGCCCAAGCCTGTTAGGGGAGGGTTTGTGATGTCAGCTCCGGCCTCGGTTATGCTGATTTCATCACAGATCCCGAGTAAGTCCCTGGCTACTCCCTTGCAATGAGTGGTCGTCTAATGAATGGATTTGGACATTTTCACTCGGCTGCAAAGTCTTCGCTATCTGTGCACATTAATTCACAAGTTGGGATTTCACTATAGTGGGGCCCATGGTTTGTTCCAGACACACAATTATTTTTGCTGTACTGACTGGCCCCATGTCCATTCATGTGAGATCTTATCTCTGTGCAATTTGTTCTCTCACATCAGTGGCCAATTTAGATTTAGGTGAATGATAGGATAACTTGTATCCCCAATAAAGCTCTCCTTTAATGACCACACACGCTGGCAGATTATAGTTATTTGGTGTCTGGGAATCATTACATGAGTAGTTTATAATAAATAGAATAAATAGAATATTAATCACAAATAACAAAAACAACGGGTTACACTTCCAATGTAGCGCATGAAACTGAATAGGTCAGAAAACGACTGATGAGACACACAGTACTCTCCTTGAATTTAAATCTGGTGAAGACATCAGTCGGATAGTTTATATAACCATCCTGAATTTTTGATATCCTGCCAGCCTACACCCGTTTCTAGAGTGTTTGATCCAACTCTGGTAGTCCTACCATTCGTGATAGAATACATGTTTTGATACCTTGTTACCCCTGAGGAAGTCTCTATGGGACGAAACGCATAGGGTCTCTTGGAAGTGGTATCTCACATCAAATTTATGATGCGAATATCTGTATGAAATACATATTTTATATACTTTTTATTGTATGAAATAATTTTTTTTTACTGCTTTATATGTGTGCATATATACAGTTTTGGTGAAACTGCCATCAGCGCACCTCTACACTTTCTTTCTCTCTCTGTGTTTTCCCTATACCTCTATTAACAGCGAGGTATTTAGAGGTGCTGCTAACCCCACAGCGCAGACAGGGTCACAACCCCCATCCTTATATATATATATATATATATATATATATATATATATATATATACTGTATATATATATATATAGCATTGCCAACAGTGATACCCATGCTTCAGCACAAAGGGTTTTTATCAAAATAACTCAGGTGCTTATTACAGATGTGTCCTTTTAATCGCAGTAAGGGTGTTGGTTTAAAGCCGGGAGTGTGCCAGCCTCCCATTCACTTCAACGCTATACCATTGAAGTAAATGAGAGCCTGCACGTTCACTTCAATGGGATACTGGTTCCATGAAGCAGTCCATTGAAAGAATGGAAAGAATGAAAGAATATGCTTATTATGCATGGGTTTTACAAAGCAGTATACATTTGGCTTTATGTTTTGTCTTGAAGGTCAGCTGTGGCGAAAGTTGATAAGTGGTGTCTAACAGGGGACAGTACCAAAAAGTTGCAACTTCCTGGGCACAGAATGACATGTGTGGTGCAGATTCCTGACCCCAGTATTATATACCTACTGGAGGAAAGCGTGAGAAAGCTTCCAAAGAGAGAGAACGCCTTGGACAATGACCAATTTACTCATTTCCCCCTGTATGGGGAATGCAGCAAAGCAACCTGTGCGAGGAACTGCCATAGAGCCGGTCATAGTTCTTCCACTTTTACAAGTAATGCCATGGAGCTCCTGAACCTTATTAATATGAAATGCACCCACTTAAATAAATTAGGTGGAAAGAATGATGGCATCGGAGAAGCAGAGTCCGAGAGGAGGCATGATTGTAGCAGGCTGCCCAAGATGGGGAAAGATAATGTGTCTGTTATGGACGATGGTCACTTGGCTTCTGCTAGTAGTGAACAAGATAAGAAGCAATTATTGGACTCACAGTGGAGAAATCCTGTTAAAAATGGTTGTCCTCTGTCTGAAGATTACACTGACAGCCCACGAGAAATATCAACCCAGAGCAGAGACAAAGCAGGACAACAGTCCACATTTGGATCTATAGAACATGAGGCTTGTGTTAGAAGGACCCCCCGGAAACAGAAGACACCCACTAAAAGTGTGGAAAGGCTAGACCCCTCGTTCCATGGTATTGCGTTTCAGATGCATCTTTGTTTTGAGGAGAAATGTGATGACTGCCAGCTCATGGTGACCTCGTGTTACAGGTAAAAGCTTCTATATTAAACTGGTTACAGTTTTGCCTCAGACAGGGCTGGCAACAGAAATCACCCTTAAGGGCCCCATACAGTATGCAATTTGGGACCAATTTCAACCGAATGTGCCGGATTGGGAAATACGGGTGAAATCGACCCAAGTCCCATGAGTATGACATCTGATCTAATCCGGGAGCTGCCGGGGGAGCTCAAGGGAAATCGGGTCCTAAGGACAAGTAGGCCTAGCCTGTAAGGGCCTTTACTCTTGACCCCAAACCTCACCCCGGACCCCTACAACAACACTTCCTTGACATTATATGATTATATACAGCCTAGAAGGAAAAGGAAATCTAGGGAGCATACATCTGGGCCCCCCACCCCACAATAGTGGTAGTCACACTACAATACATAGTGGGGCTGGGATGTATTAAGTGTCGTTATGGGGGGGAAGTGGTATAAGCATACGCTATGTGCGCTGATATCTCCCCCCCCATGCAGTAACACGGCGGTGGGTGCCCAGAAACAGGTAGATTACCAGGGGGAACCCCTGTAATTATATCAGGCTACATGTATTGGGGGCTAGGGGTTCATATGCCACGGGTGCTGGATGTGATACCCATACGTGCATGGAGGGAGAGGGGGGGATACGGAGCGGAACCAAAGTTACTGGCTTAGCCCTGTGACCAAAATCCTAGTTTCAGCGCTGTATTTATTTATACATGAACCATGGAAGAGTGGTGGCCTGTTTTTCCTCCAAAGCTCACAGTTTTGCAGGACAAGACGTCATACCTTAAGGCCCATACACTATGTGATCTGGGCCCCATGTCACCCAAATCCAGTAAATTGGGCCGAGAAATTGTTGAAATCGGCCCTAATACCATGTGTATGACGTACTTATGACCTCCTGGTCTGATCCAATGTGCATGGGACCGCATATCGGATTGGACCTGGAGACCATATATCAGGGTTGCCGACTTTTACAATCTCCTCTCCGGGAGAACCCGGCCATTCCGGGAGGGTTGGCAACCCTGCCATATATGCTGCACATATAATCTCCGTGTCGGACCCCCTCCCTGCGGCAGGAAGCGGGAATTGCATGCAATACTGTACATCACACAATGAAGGGCCGCATGCAATATATTGTATGCAATCCTGCCACCCGGAAGGGTCCTTGGCGGCACCAGGGGAATTGGATGCAACTTCTCCCATAGAAGAACTCGCATAGTGTATGGGGTCCTTTAGGGGTAGAGGGGAGACCTCTGGTGGACCACACATCTCCACCTCTAGGGATCAGGTTTTAGACTTTGCACTTGTATTTTACATTATATCTACTGTATGTCACATTATACTCCACACCACTATAGTGCATTCCCTGCAGTGTATTGCGGGTATTTATCTGCTACATTACCATGCACTAGAAGTATTTACTTATACCACGCTTCCTTGAATCAGGACCGGACGCTCCAGAGGTGTGAGTGGACTGTAAAGGGGGCAGAGCCACGGGAGGGGTGGGAGTGTCTTTGGTCTGGCACCGACCCCTTTTTGTCATTTTGGGGGTGTGCCCATTGCTCCCAGAGCAGCTGGTCACCCCTCAGCTCCCCTCCCTGCACTAATAGACGCCGTGCGCATTCACACAACATATTTTTTGTGATCACCATCTGTCCTGCAGAGCGTCAGTGATCACTAGCTCTCCCAACTGTCCCCAGGCTGTGGGACACAGTGACCTGCAGGTGGGAAAGTGGGACCATTCTCTTACTCATAACCCTTTTGCATTATAACAGTATGCACTGGTCCATTGTGATGCATTATAACTATGCATTTGTACAGTACATTATGACTGATGCATTAGAACAGTATGCACTGAGGCATTATATCCATATGCATTGGTATGTTATAACCGTATGCTCTGTTGTACTGCACAACAGTACACATGTGACGTCACTGTGGTGTCACAATTGTATACATTTTTAAATGCTCCTTATTGTTCATTGCTGTCTGTGCAGCCGCGGAAGAAGCCGGAGAAAGAGCTCAAAATCCACCCTCCGTTTTAAATCCACATCAATATCCAGCGGGTCAGAGGATGATCAGACACCTGCATCTGTATCAAGTACGTAATGTCATGGCGCATTGTATTCTAGAGTGATCATGTGCATGCACTGGTACTGAGCACACAGCACTGTATAATGATGATAAGTGATCTCACTGCAATGTATAATAGTAAGTATATATACACTGTATAATGGTCACACTAAACTATTTAAAGATACTACGTTATGCAGATGTAGCATTTGTCAACACCAGAATGTCGTCAGTTATGATGATCTTTGCACTGAATGTGTCGGCATCTGCATATTGTGACTTGCTGAAGTTCTGCAGGGACCAGACCATTACAGTAGGGTTTGGCTGTGGCAGGGGAGTGATAGGAACTAGGGGTAGGGATGTGTTTTAGGGTTTGTGATCCTAACAGCCAGAAACACCACAGAATCTACCAGAAGTCATCTGGATGTCACTGCCAGACCTAGAAGACACAGGTGGAGCCGCCGTATCCGGTAAGTCACCACTAGACCAGAGACGTTTTGTTGACATTTCACCAATGTCGACATCATGAATGTAAATGCGGTCAATATAAGCATGCTGCATGTCGACATTACGATATGGTCAAAGTATACCACACCCTGTTACCCGGTAGCTATCTACTAATAATGATCACACTGTGAAAAAACTTGGTCAACCATTTTCATGTCAACCTTTTAAAGCCCTGTCGACCTTTTGTACCTGTCAACCTTAGACACAGTCCCCTTTTTCACTGTTGACTTTTCTCATTTCAGCCTTTTTGGGTCACCCTACTGACAGTCTATATTCTCTAGATCAGGAGTCCTGTCCTCAAGATCTACCAACAGTGCATGTTTTCCAGGCAACCTGTGGATCTATAGTAGGCATGAATGCAGCAGGTTTGAAAATGTGACCATTAGTATTGACTACAGCTGTGCACCAGCTAGGTGATCTGGAAAACATGGACCGTTGGTAGATCTCGTGGACCGGTTTGGCCACCCCTGGTCTAGATGTATTCTATCACAACCACCAGGGCGGTGTTGGGTCAGAGCCAAGGTGATGTGAGTCATTGTCACACCCCCTGAACTTGCCCCTTTGGGGGAAGTCCCAAGGTATGTTCTGACCGCACTACATTGTATATTGATAATAAGCATCTGTATACGGATGCTGATCATACCGGATCTCTGAACAATAATGATGTCGCTGCATTGCATAATAATACTGAGTATGTTTCTCTAGGGAGCAAATGTTGTGCATCTTGTAAGACTCAGAAGACTCCTCTGTGGAGGGATGCAGAGGACGGGACGCCGCTGTGTAACGCCTGTGGAATCCGGTAATGCATTGTACACAAATGAATACACGGCATGTAATACAAATTCTTATACTATGCGCTAGTTCTGTATGGGTCTAATTCATGTTTGTAGGCAATTGTGATTTGTAGGCTATGGTACGGCTAATGTTAGCAAGTGAAGCTGCAGTCAAGAAATAATGAGAGAGATGCCCACCGGACTCGTTGTATGCTCAATCGCAATTGTGTATACATTAGGGGACTATATGCAATTACGGAGAACACCAAAGTTAAGGGTTGGTGGGCATAGGCGAATCTAGAGCTCAAAGCCCACATTTTGTGATGGTCAGTTTACATTAGAAGCAGAAGCCAGGAGGAGACAGGGGAGCCGGGACCGCAGACAAATCTTCTGCTGGTCCCGGGCTCCGGCGGCAGGTGAGGTGACTGTCCCGGCAGGTGGCAGTGGTCTGTACATTGCCCACCCCACAGAGTCAGACTATACAGCTGGGCATAGATTGCTGTGCGCTGCCCAGCTGTCATTTCTTTATATTTTATGCAGACAGCGGTCTAATGGGTGGTCCGGTGCACCCCTGGACCACCCCTTAGATTCGCCTATGTTGGTGGGTACGGTAGCGACTCCATACTCCACCCACATAGGATCACGCAGCCATCAGAAGATACACACATAGAAAAAGGCAATAACACACCTGCATTTTGCCAACCCCTCCCCTTATACTCCCATTTACCTACAAATGTCCACTTCCTGCTTATCGCTCTGGGACAAAGTTCTGAGTGCGAGCGGGATTCGCAGCGGCACCCTCACACGCGCATTGTGATCGCAGCACAGCCTCCATTATGTACAAACATATCTAGCTGTTTCTTTTGAGGGAACATCACAATGGAAAAAAATGGATGCACAATCAGTTTGTACAGTCACATTGATGTAAGAAAAAAAGAAACGTGTGGAGCTTAATAATACATGTGAAGCAATGGCACTAAAAGATCACAATTTATTAATAGCACAGACAAAATAAAAAAATAAATAAACAAGTACAAATTTATTTTATTTATTTATTAACAGTTTCTGATTTAGCGCACACATATTCCGCAGCCCTTTACAGAGTATTGTTGAACATTGACATCAGTCCCTGCCCCAGTGGAGCTTACACTCTATATTCCCAACCACATATACACACACACACACACACACACACACACACACACACACACACACACACACACACACACACACACACACACACACACACACACACACACACACACACACAGACATTCTAGGGTTAATTTTGTCAGTAGACAATTAGCCTACCAGTATATATTTGGATTGTGGGAGGAAACCAGAGTACCCTGAGGAAACCCACGCAAGTACAGGGAGAATATACAAACTCCACACAGTTAGGGCCATGGTGGGAGTCAAACCCGTGACCTCAGTGCTGTATGACAGTAATGCTAACCATTATGCCGCCTGTGCTGCCCGAAATTAAACAAATGAATCAAATTCACATAATAGTAGACATATACAGATCATACCTAATCGCGCAGCCACGCCCCTGTTTTTCACCCCTCTGCATCGCTGTATAAATGTTGTGCACATGCCCACAGCATCTATTCCCTTCAGGCTGGGGGACTCCCAACTGTCCCCCCGCGCCGCGGGACAATGGCGGCCCCCGGCGGGATGCGAGAATGTCCCCAAAAACCAGGACGTTCCCACAGAAAGCGGGACAGTTGGGAGGTATCTATAAATGACCACCTGGGGGTATCAATTAAAATATTTCATATATAGGTAGAGTTACACCACCTGAATGGCAGGAGTGGGTTACTCTCAATTCTTATTTATCTGCAGTGCAATCTGCAAAAGGTGTTTCAATAGGGCAATAGGTGACAGCCTGCCCAAAGGTGTTGTCATAACCATGCCCCAATACAAGGGCACATCCAATGCCTTGGAGGCCCAGATGAGGCATCTGACATCTTCCTCCTGATTGCGGTCTCTGGGCGGGATGCAGTAACATCCGCAGCCCCTCTCCGCCACACATCACCGGCTACCGCAAAGATAATTATTGCATATGCGATAATTATTGCAAAGGACAGCTCTTGCATTAAGAGCTGCCCTTTGCGATATGCCCGGCAGCTCTCCCCCATTCTCCTGCCCGGCAGCTCCCTGCTCAGCCCGCTGCAAGGGCTGCCAGGCTCCGCCTCCTTCCTAAACCTGGAAGAGGTGCAGTAGGAGGCTGCCCGGACAGAGGTGAGGGTATTTAATGCATTTTTTGTTTAGTGCATCTCGCCCCCCTAAGTGGTCTGCATTTACTGTAAATCCTTTACATGAAGATAAAATCCCGAAATTTCTCGGTTTTGTGAAACAATGCAGTTGTAAAAGCCATGAAAATGGGAATAACTTCTGTCAAAATACAATGAAAGCCTTCTTCTAATTCCAGGTTCTTGGCTCATCCTGTCCCGCCCCACCCTAGCCTTTCCATATACTGTATTCTTGTGAAGATCTCTGTAGGGAAAATGTCTGACATGCCGCTCCCCTTCTACCCACTCATTCTTTCCACATGGAGCTGGAAGCTGGCCCACATTCCTCATCGTGCAGGGGAATTCCCACTTAGTACTAGTAATCAGCTTTTTCAGTGAATTTGCAATGAAATGTTGAACTCCTAAGCTAATGTTCTTTGCCTGTACCCTCAAGAACGTGTGCACCAGGATGTACTCCTGCATCCTGCACTTTGCTTAAAGCCACCGTCCCACTTGTTTGGTCACTTTCCCCTGGCAAGCGCTTAGCAGAGCCCTGGGAACTACAGGCTGAGGTACAGTTTCCCTGAGGCTCCTCTGGTCTGGCAGCACAGCATCCGCAAATCCTTTACGTTCAGAATTTGAATTTGCCTGCATAAGTGGGTGTGAGAGATAGGACCAGTCAGAAGCCTCAGTATCTGCAATGATGCCTTCTTATTGGTCAGCACATAAAACCGCTTTCCGAAACTAAAAAAAGCTCAACATGCACTAGGTCAACATTGACCAAAGGTGAACACAATCAAAATGTTGGCATGACAGTGGGGGCAAGGCCATGAATTAGCACGGTGGCCGATTATCCTTAGGCTGCACATGTGTATGGCCAGTAGTGCGCATGCATGACGCCGTCCTGTGATTAAAGCCTGCTAATTTTTTAAACCGCTGGCAGTACGCAGCCACATCTACTTGAACTTTGCGGTGTGATCAGGTCTAATTTACCCTTAGGGCGGTTTCACACACTCCGGCTCCTGCCGGACGGCGAAATTCCGCACGGCCAGGAAGCCGTAGCTTCCACATGGTCTCCAATTGGGAATAGTAAAGTGTGCTGAGCGTTGACAGGTGTCAACATTGACACAAAAAGAACCATGAAAAAACTCATGTTGACCTTTTTATGTGCGTACATTTCCCATGCCAGTCTTTTGCTTGTCAACCTATTCAATGTCGACTTTTTTTCAATGTCGATCTATTGATATCGACCTAGACATTTGAAATCAAAACCCGCTGTTGATAAAGTGCTAGGAAAAGGGAAACAAAATTTGAAAATATTTGATTATAAAACTATCAGGACACTAATTAATAGTCATCATCTATAATAAAGTACTTGTAATATTAACCCCCAATCTAATAATAATAATGGCAACAATATGTTCCTATATACGTATAATTATGCTTTCCATGACCGCCACCTGCACCCATTAAAAAGTGTCATGATGTGCATGTGTGTTATGTTACTTATTCAGTTTGTTAGGTGTCCCCTAAACATCATTGCCCTAGTGGACTGTCTAGTTGCACCCAATAGAATCACCGGCCTTGAAAGAGGAGAATCAAAGTTTTAATTTTTTTTATTTAAAGAGTGACTTTGTTAATAAAATAAATTATTCAGTGCCCGCTTGAGTCTCTTCCAGTGGCTTAACTATAGCTCTGCAGACCCCGTGGTGGCTTGGAGGTGCTGGGTAAGTTTGGGTGCTGCGGGGTCTGGAGAAGCTATTTCTGGTAATGGGTCCACTGCCGCCGAGTTACTCTGTTGCTGCCGGCTTGCTGGGACCAGCAGAGATTCCTGTCTGCAGTCCCAGCACAATTACCCCTAACAAAATGGCTGCCCCCTCACAGCAGACTGTTATTAAGGATGCTAAAGAAGGCGACGGCCTCCTCTTGCCGGTCTTCTGTAGGCGGTGGCCATTTTGCAAATTATATTTGAAATGTAACAGTAGAAGCATCAGGACCGCAGACAGGAGGATCTGCTGGTCCCGGCAGGCCAGCGGTGGCAGATCATGCAGTGGTGAGGGCGTAAGAAGAGGCGGGGGGCGGGCGCAACATTTTTACTTATGCTACTGGTCTCTTCCATGTTTAGAGACACATTCAGGGGCATCTTTTTTTTTTCAAACCCCACAAAATATAAGCCAACTGAACATCATTATGTATTTAGACATTCAGGGGCAGCAGCAGGAATTTCTCAGGGCTTTTTGTACCTGTTGCTTTCCCCAGTAAACAGTATGTAACGATGGTAAACTTAGTGGAAAAAATGTGCAAATCACACATTCCTGCCAAGATAGCCCAGTACATGTGCTTGTGTACGGATGGAAAATACGGATTGTGTCATGATTTAAACAATGTTATTCTGAGCTAGAGGGGGATTGTTTCCAGACATACTTACTGTACCAGAGGCTTATAGTTTAAAAACCAAATTCTGCTAGATATGACAGCAAACCATGTTCCTGCTTCCTTTGGAGATACTGAATTATTACTGTGAAGTATGCAAAACAAAATGTTTTTTTTGTTGAAAGAATATAACATATGTTTTAGAAATATTTCTGGCACAAACGGATATCCACTGAACCTTTCCATAGTATCCATATAATCTTTGTATAACCACGTACATTATGCCGTATGTCCTCCTATTACCCCATATACCCTCTCCCTATATCTATTCCTATTACTCCCATATACCCTCTACCTATATCTACTCCTGTTACCCCATATACCTCCTATTACCCCATATACCCTCTCCCTATATCTCCTCCTACTACCCCATATACCCTCTCCCTATATCTCCTCCTATTACCCCATATACCCTCTCCCTATATCTCCTCCTATTACCCCATATACCCTCTCCTATATCTCCTCCTATTACCCCATATACTCTCTCCCTATATCTCCTCCTATTACCCCATATACCCTCTCCTATATCTCCTCCTATTACCCCATATACCCTCTCCCTATATCTCCTCCTATTACCCCATATACCCTCTCCTATATCTCCTCCTATTACCCCATATACTCTCTCCCTATATCTCCTCCTATTACCCCATATACCCTCTCCTATATCTCCTCCTATTACCCCATATACCCTCTCCTATATCTCCTCCTATTACCCCATATACCCTCTCCCTATACCTCTTCCTATTACCCCATATACCCTCCCCCTATTACCCCATATACCCTCCCCCTATATCTCCCCCTATTACCCCATATACCCTCTCCCTATATCTCCTCCTGTTACCCCATATACCCTCCCCCTATATCTCCCCCTATTACCCCATATACCCTCTACCTACGACTGCTACTAATACTCTATATGGCTTTTACAAATATTAGGTATAAGAAGTATGGATTGAGATGTGGCCATTGCTGGAATATCCCCAAGAAAGATGGAAAATCATGCTCCAGATACTGTGGATGTGGAGGGATGTTCAGAGCTCCCGTGTGAGAGGAAGAAATGACAGGTGACTCTTTTTTTGTTTTTGAAAAGAGGGGGGTGGGGGGAGTTTAGATAGAATGGCCCAAACTGATAGACGTCCCAGGTGGCAGCGGTGTTGATCCGGACCAAAGGCAGTCAACCATGCATTGTAGGACATAACGACAGTATGTCAGTGCCTGGCTGCAAGAGCTTGGCTACCAGTCCGGCTTCATTTACCAGTAGTGCTGTAGGTAAGCTGTGAATAAGGGCTATCTAGGCAGCTCCCTCTTCTTGCCCATAGTACTTCCCAGCTTCTCGTCGTCGTAGGAGTAGTCTTCTCTGGGGAGGACATGACATCTCATCCCCAGCATTGCTAGTGTTGATGTCACTGGAGGAGGGGAGATAGCGGGTACAAATCCCAGGCCTGACACTTGCATATCCATTGCGGAAGGCACCCGGATGCTACAGCCGGTCAGAACGATGAGCAGCCGCTACACTGCTGGCGGTATGGTAATAGGAGGCTGTACCTGCCCATACCACTTTTCTTTATACCACTTATGCCACAGATGATATGGATGTGTAAGGTATTGCCATTTGTTTAGCAGCATACTAATATAGCACGTGTGGGTTTTGGCACTGAAGATTTTCTGCTTATTAACCCTCTGGATGCCAAGTGAATTTGTCAAAATAGGTGTAAAAATTGCCAAGCAAACATTTGTATTCATCTTAATGACCTGTGATGTTTACCATATATAGGAAATATAATCTATTCTACACAACATTTTGTATCTGAATTTATATAACAAATGTGAGGGATGATAGCATATTTCGTGGATATTTTACACATCTCTCACAGATGTTGGCACTCAAAGGATTAAGCATTTGGTGTGAAGAGAAGGTATGTCTCTATGTTAGGGCTAAAGGAGAACATTATTCTGTTTGGTGGCTGGAGGATAGTCCTTCGCCAAGTTACTCAGAAGAGCCTTAACTGGAGAACATGGAATGCATAAGGTGGTAAGCAACTGGCACATCTCAAAATCTGGTCTTAAGGTGGCCATACATCAGAAAGATATTGTACCCAATCATACAATCTCAACTGATTGTAAGATGGATTGTATGCAGATTGTGTGCACATCTTATGTACATAATCATACAATCAATCAGCAGATGGATTGTATGACTGATTGTAAGATGGATTGTATGCAGATTGTGTGCACATCTTGTGTACACAATCATGCAGTAGATGGATTGTATGATTGATTGTATGATCGATTGTGTGTAGATTGTGTGTCCAAAAACCACCAAGGACTGCCTGGGATTTCAAGGGAAATTGTACACAATCATGAGCGCAATCGATCTTAAGATCGATCTTTCTGATGTATGGCCAGCTTTAAGCTAGTGGCATATGTCCTTGGTCCATGAACGAGAGGTGAAATGAGGAAGGGGGAAGAGAAGATGGAATATACAGCCCAGGTCAGAGTTGATAGATGCTGGCTATAACAGAGATGATTGCTCAGCAGCAACCACAGATGGACCTGATTGACCTCCTGGGATCAAGCACCTGCCAACAGCAGCTTATCTCTAGCATCATGGACTGGATGATCTAACGTCTATACTACCTCGTGATAACTGGGCTGCTGTTCTAAGGATTCAGCTGATGACCTTAGGGAATGAGGCATCTTGGAGGATCAGATGCCTGTATTCAGATGTGAGGCTGTAAGATGTCTAACAGCCAACCACCACGGACTGTATGAACTGTGGAACATCAAGTATAAAACAATTTTCAGCAAGTATAAAAATATTTTTTTTAAGCCACTCTTCCACACCCCTGGAAAACATCAGCGAAGTTCAGATCTCTGGTCACCAAGAATCCCAATCAAAAGATCCAGGCTGAGAAGAGGTGGTGAGCACACAAACACTGTTCCAGCTGGAGGTCACTCAATTGAGTGTGGTGTAGAACTATGGTACTAAATGGAGAGAATAATCTGTTTGCCCAAATCTCCCCCTGCATAATGCATGGGGACATCTGCAGCTAGTCAAAGTGTCACTGCTTCAAGGAGAAGCAATAAAAAACATGGTCATAGAAACAGATAACTCAGTGGCAGATAAGGACCTCTGGGCCCATCTATTCTTCCCTTTTTCAACTTTTTGATTGATCCTTTTGGCAACTTCAACACTATTTGTTCTTCAATTCTAGGTAAAGATCAACAGCGGCTGCAGCACTGACTACCTAGTGCAAGGGGAGGAGGGGACCTCTAAACGCACATAAACATACATGTATTTAATGTGTGCTGGCAGTGTATCCAGATTGGCAGCGGCGCTCCTTGCCATAGCCACCGTGGTGAACCTGGGACTCAGCATTGGCTTTGCTCTACTAAGCCCTCCCCCAGACTCAAATGAGTGTCTAGGGGTGGGTTTAGTAGTGTGCAGCAAATGCCAAGCTGTGCTAGTACAGTACAGGGTCCCATTGCCAAAGTTACAGCAATAGCCTCCATAGAGACAGGCCTAAGGCCTGGAACGTGACAAGCTGGCCACGGTTGGCTTCACAGCAGATGTAGTCTTGTAAATCAATCTTGGGCGAGTTTATGGAAGAGAAGTTTTCTCCATCACTCATATAGTCAAGCTGCAGGTTTTCAGGGGATGTGCCAGCATCAACCCACCACATGACAGATCCATACTGCTAAACAAAAATACCAGCATCATTCAATCAAAGGAAAAGGTTCAAGCTGCGTGATCATCAGGACCTAGCCAGTTTTTTGGGCCTTTGAGATATAACCTTCCCTGGCTACACAGAGCATGTTGTTTTCCATTCTGATACAGCTTGGTTGCCTAATGATGCTTTTGTCCTTGCTGGCAGTGAATTATCAGCGATGGAGGTTCGGCATGTGACTTGTGGAAAGGCTAAACAGTAAATAAGGAGATATGTCAGTCGGGAAAAGTTCATCTAGTGATCCTGTGCGTCCTTCGCTCACAGCTGGGTGCAGCTGCTCAGGAAATCCCTGTGGTCGGATCAATCTGGAGTTTCCTAAATACATCTGGATTACCAGTTATCCTAAATTAGATACGTTTTACCTGACACGTCATGATAAATAACATTTATGTATTTAGGTTAGAAAGTGCCTGTATAGCGATAAATGGTGCTCCACCTGTAAATAGATAGAAGCACTATAGCACACTGCAAGTATACTGCATTTTGTGATATTCTTGGTCCAAATTCAACCGAAAAGATTTTTAACTATGTTCCTTGGAAAGTGTCAGGGCGTAACTACATATTTGTGGGCCCCGTAGCAAAAATTTTTTAAGGGTCCCTATGTGCCAAGCTCTGTGCCACATAGCAGCTACACCTATGGTGGTTATGCTCTTGGGTTTATTACTTGATTGGGGCACCCCTTGGTCATATTGGGGCCCAGACCATAGGAAATACTAGTCCTGATTCCAGCCCATTGTCTTTCCTTATAATAACCATGCATTTCTGTGTGTGGCAATGCAGGGGGACCACCATGGAAAGGTGCCCTGCTGCCCTGATTTTATACCGTGACAGATGTAGGTATATTATTTAATGGTTTTATGTTTATTTTGACCAGTTTGGATGGTGTTACGGTATATTACTTTGTCATGTGACCTGTCTGAACGACTTATCTTCCTAAGTGTTAACTCTTTAAAGCAGTCTATGGAGAAATGTAATAGGGTACGATTTTTTTAAGCTGCTAAGAAATTGCACATGTCATGTGATCTTTTCGGGCAAAAATTGCACATGTAATAGGGTGCAAGTTTTTAGACCAAGCCAGAAATCCCTTATGTATTCTGGTGAATAGTAATATAGTATAGTTATGGTAAGTGCGATTTTTTTTTTTAGTTCTAGGTGCAAATACCAAAAAGTATAACAGGCCCCAGGCTCTTTGAGCCAGCCCTGGTTTCCCAAATATGGAGGAAAAAAATGGCCGGGGTTCCCCCTGTATTTTAGAAACCAGCACTGGGCTCTTGGACCGGTCCTGGTTCTAAAAACACGGGGGACAAAAAGAATAGGGGTCCCCCATAGTCTGGAACCAGCATCGGGCTCCAACAGCTCCCCCTGTATAAGCTTCCCCTGCCAAAACATCACCCCTTCCCTGGCTGGTCAACCCTGGACAGGGTCCCTGGGTGAGTGGGGACCCCCCAAAAAAGTGGTCCCCCCCAGCGCTTCTCCCATCCAGCACTGAAGCCTGGGGCTGTCCGCTGCAAGAGGACAGCCCCGGGCTTCAGCCCTGGGTGAGTTCAGCTCTGGACAGGGTCCCTGGGTGAGTGGGGACCCCGCCACAAAGGGGTGTTTCCCCCCTAGGCTTCTCCTATCCAGGGCTGAAGCCCAGGGCTGTGCACTGCAAGAGGACATGGCCGTCTCCATGGATGGCTATATCCAATCAGGTGAAGAACTCCCCTGGAGTTAAGCTCTGATTGGTTGAGGGGAATTTGGGAGCAGTGTTTTTTAAACCCATTGGACTACTACTGGACAAGGGAACTGACCTGCAGGGGAGCATGTGGCAAGGTGAGTATGTATGTTTGCATGTGCAAACGTGTGAATGCAGGTATGATATTAAAACTGTACTTTTCAGGGTATCAGTGTCTATTTTTTTAACATTGGTCATGCTGTTGGACTACAAGTCACAGCAGGTCCTTTGAGTCTCCCGATATTCTTTTGTCCTCACCGCACCCTATTACATGTGGGATTTGCGGTAAATGTATGATCTTGGACGTTTTTGACCCAAAAATCAAACCTGTCTAAATATCGCAACCTGCCCCTGTTAAACCAGTGATGTACAAGATTGGTGTTCTCATTATTTTTGGTTTCCAGGTAGATGTCTGGATTTGTGTGTATGTATGTGACTGTCTACTTTCACATCACACTTTTAAAACGGTATATTGCCGTTTTTTTGCCTTTTAAAACGTTTAAGGCTGCAGTGTGAAAGTGTCATAGTTGAAATACCATTTAAAGTTAACTGGTATTTCAACACGTTTAAAAAGCAGAGTCCTACTCGTTTTAAAGCCAATTCAGAGCCGTTTTTTGTGCTGTCTGAATGGCACTGAAATGGTATTTAGTAAAAAATAAAGGTTAGAGCACTGTGATAGGCTGTCCCTTGTCTTGTGTCCCTTCCCTGAACCAGGAAATAAGCTGTGGGTAGAAACGTGTTCAGAGGTTAAACGGCTTGACTGGTGATGTGAATGGTACTTAAACGGTATTTTTAAATGGTAATCTGCTGCAATATGAACACTAGACCCGTTTAAAATACCATTTAAAATTACAGTTTTTCAAAACGTTTCAAAATGTTTTATGTGATGTGAAAGCTACATATGTGTGTGACTGCGTCCTATTGCAGGTTTCTGTAAAGTAATCACATGTAATGCTTTGTTTGTCAGCATGTTTTTATTTTTCTATTTTAGGATGGTGAAACATGATCAGAACTTATAGGATGCATGCTACCTTCTCCCGTTTACCTGCAGTTAAAGCCCCCCCCCCAAAAAAAAATAAAAAATAAAAGAGAGAATATATTGCCTAATGTGAAATTTATTTGATGAATTGAAGTTAATTTATATTGTTCTATATCTGTGTTAATTTATCGCCATTAAAAAAAGATCTGACAGAAATTATGGTATTGTCTCAACTTACTAATATTATTTTTAGGATTGGTTATAAGTAAATGAGTGACAATCGGCAGACCTGTGTGTGTGTGTGTGTGTGGACTGGTTGGATCAAGTACAAGGGTAGGATCAGTGATCTCAAAGCAGCTTAAATGACTGCAGCTTCAACTTTTTGACTTGCATTAGGCAGTCCTTGGTTAGTGCAGGCAAGTCTCAAGCAGGGCCGCCAACAGGGGGGTGCTGTGGGTACAGCTGTCCCGAGCCCCAACCTCTGGAAGGGCCAGGCAGCTAATTTTGCCCACCGCAACCTCCCCCCAACTGCCTCTGCTGTGCTGCCTGCTTCTTTAAAGCAGGACGCCGGTGGCCAATTAAATGCTGCACCGGTTTTTGAGCCAATCAGAGTGGCTCCCGGTACACAAGCTCTGATTGGCTCACCAGCCAGTGCTGCATTTTAATTGGTCACAGGCATCCTGCATTGAAGAAGCCTGTGCTTCAGGACCTGCAGCAGGAGTTGGGCGGTAAGTGAAGGGAGGGGGGTGAGATGGGGAGGGGGCCCGGACTGGAAATCAGTCCCGGGCCCCAAAATTCCTAGTGGCAGCCCTGGTCTCAAGCATTCCTTTAGGTATCCAGACACAGGACTACCTGACACATGACACAGACTACCTGTAAAATTATATTTTACAGTGATAACGGTACTTATGTAGTATCTGGGCTGCCGATTTTGTGATTGTATGCCTTACCTTAAGGCATACAATCAGATGCTATGCGATGCGATTCGATTTTGCATAGGATTCAATGTTAAGAAGGTCCTGTTCATTTCCCCACTATCCAAGTGGGCATAGAGTTGATTTTATATAGCGTGGCGAGCGGACGCATATTTCTTAAAAAGTATTCTGTGTCCCCTCGCGGGGCTCGCTACGCTCGCCACAGGTTTATATCCAACTCCATGCCCACTTGGATAGTGGGGAAAGGAAAAGGACCCCTTTTTCCCATGGAATTCTATGTTAAAATGGACTCAGACCATTTTAACATTGAATCCTATGGAAAAATCTTGACCATCGCATCGCATACGATTTGGTCGCATGCGATGCGATCCGATTTCTAAATCGGACGCCCAGATACTACATAAGTACCGTGATAACATATAGGTTTGTTATGCATCATACCCGCTTATAAGAGACTGAAAATCTTACCAACCCTTACCCCTTCACAATAAAGGGCTTTTATATTAAACAGAATTGGATTCTCTCACTGCATTCTCTGGTATTTTTGAAAGATTACTCTGTAACTGAAACGTTGGAAATGATTTGCGGACTAATCTTTTTTCATTATTTTAAAAATTTTCATGATTTTTTTTACCCGTCGGTCAATGACCGATGCTGTGTGTTTAAATTTCATCAGAGCGATTTATTACTGCTGCAGTGACAGAGGTATTGCGGCTTTCTGGAATTCACTAGCAAGTGGCTTCATCTCTTTTTCGCCATCCCACTGGAGAGCATTTTTACGGGTACAGAAAAAACAAACAAAAAAAATGTTTTTTTTTCAATAGTGTTTTACTTTAAACTTTTATAATCCAGGAATTTAATGGTACTCTTTGCTTCAGCGATCTTACATTTGAAACTAACACACATAGTAAAACAAATGTAAGGATATTAACATAGCTAAGATTTTGGTATAAACAGCTTCCATCTTCTCTCCTTTGTTGTTGTTGTCTGAAATCTTTCCGACTTCGGTTTCCGGAACTGAAACAGAGATTCAGATTTTACACAATAATAATAATAATAATAAAAAAATGCATGACAATGATAACTGTAACAAGTTTGCAGATACAACTACGTAAGTAATACTGTAGTTTCACCTGGAAAGATTGCTGCTCTGAAATGTTATCCTCTTAAAAACACTGAAATGTTCTGAATCCAAAAACATTTGTCTATAGTGGGCTCATCGGTAATTCTGTTCCTAGGATCCTCAATCTTAAATAGCTCTGATTGGCCCTGGTCTCAAGCATGCCTTTAGACAGGGTAGACAGGACCCCAGAGATATTGGTGTACTGAGTCCTTAGATTTCTGTTGCAGTCCCTGGGGAGTTGCAGCACTTGTAGATTATGTCGTCTCCAAGGCCAGCTGAACAACTAACACTGCAACTGTAGTTAACCCGTCTTTCATCACTTAATCACTTAATAACTTCCACTGTAATGATATATTGGATAATTGCAAACATTGAGGCCATCTGAGTCAGATCTACCCCCACTGTTCTGCCCCATACACATGGTGCAATTCAGTGTCACTTTCGAACAAACAGATTATATAGTCAAAATCAAATAGAAATTAAACAGGTTTCAACCACATTCAATCCCAATTCGATGCCGTTGCGCACTCCCGCTCAGACTATATCGAATAGAAAAATAGACTGTGCAGGTAAGACCACATAGTACAGATATAGTACAGATCTGCACTATATAGTCAAAATCGAATGAGTACACTGTGCTGTGCGATTCGATCCCTGTTCCTGCAATGAGGTTTTGAGGGAACAACGACGCTTTTCCTTCTATTTTGGGGCTAACTAGTGATAACTAACTTGGCTGGCAGCATTCATCTAAAAATGTGGGTGTCATTATACAGTAGATGTAGCCAGAGGTGTATCTATATAGGTTGTGGTGCTCAGGACAAGATGGGAAATGGCACTCCTCCCCCTCCCTAAACTATGTCTGAGATTCTAAGATGAAGGACCAGGTACAATTTTGGTGAGTTCAGCGCTGAATTTGAAGCGACAATCCGATATAAGACATAGGGCCAGGTGCTCTAAGCTTCAAAAGTGATAAAATAGAGAGTGATAAACAGCCAGCCAATCAGCTCCTGCCTGACATTTTTCAAACACAGCCTGTGACATGGCAGGTAGGAGCTGATTGGCTGGCTGTTTATCACTCTGGATTTTATCACTCTTGAAGCTTAGAGAATCTGGCCAAAAACCAGCTCTATTGCCGCTCATACACGTCCCGATGCGGGCGGGCGTTCTGTGCTTAACTAGCACGCATCACATTGCATTGCATGCTTTGTGCATGCGATGCGATGAAAACTAAGTACAACAAGTATGTGCAGCACATACTTTTTGTACTGTGCGATGAGGTGCCGCGGGAGCGCGCACCTCAAAGCACGCATCGCACAGCCCGCATCGGGACGTATATGGCCACCTTTAAACTGATTTCTACTTTAAGTTTACCGTCAAACTCGACCTAATCCCATTGGTTCTAAGAACCTTTTATGGGACACGCCATCGATTTGTGCTTTAAGTGTCTGAGCAGATCAGTTCATGGCCACAGGCAAATATTGGGTCTCCATAATGTCACACTGCATGTAAGTAGTTGAACTATACGGGCTGGAAGAAAGACTGAAATGAAAGACCTACCTATGACTTCGCTGTTTACGGCGATTTTCTGTTTCATCATCTGAATTCCGTGTTTGTTTTGCGCTATGCAGATGTAAAAACCCTCGTGAAAGCTCTTCACGTCCCTCAGCTGTATGGTCCGGTTGTCATGGAGGTAAGCGAGGTGGCTGGTTGGGGTATGCCAGCTGTAGGTAGGAGGGGGAACAGCATCTGCCTCACAGGTCAGAGTCACATTTGCACCTTCGAATACAGATGCTGACGGCTGAGCTATGATACTGGAGATTTTGGGCTCATCTGAGAGTAAACAGAGAATATGTTACCACATGCGCCAGCTGACGGTCATGTATGCGCATTGATGTTAGACAATATACCCCTACTTCCAGACCTGGAAGGGCTCTTATTGGAGCCTATCTCCTGGCAGGAGGACATTAGTAAATATGAGTGACGATATACATGTTCAAATTGTGAATATGGACAAACATCAAAATGACAGATAGTAATAAATATGCCCATAAAGGAGGGTATTCTCTACTTGCCTCGCAGCCAGCAGCCAGCAGCCAGACAGTGAATGGCTATTGGTGGATGACTGGAGCTGTCCACCAATAAGAGTGCTGACCGCTATTCACTGTAAGGAAGCATGTGGAGACATTGTTCAGGACCACTGGACGGGCAAGTTATGATGTTTTTTTTTAAATTGGTTACCTTGAATGGGTATTTAGGGGCCCCAGTGCATTGCTTAGCCCAGGGCATACTGTACTGTTAGGATGGCCTTATACTGCCCCCCCCCCCCTTCATTGCCTAGCATTGTGGGTTTAATTTATCAAGCAGTGTAAAGAGTGAAGAAAGGGATCAGTTTCCGAATAGCAATCAATCAATTAATCAGCTTCTACATATAATTGTATAGAATGATATTGATAAATGCGACCTCAAAGATGATTGGGTACTATGGCTAAAGCACTGTGCACACTTGTTGATAAAATGAGCGATATCACTCATTTTAGCCTCTCTGAGGGATATCGCTCACGCTGTACATAACGCCTCCGTCGTCTGTGGATGCATGCTTCCACCTCACAGTTACTGCCCCCCCCCCCCCCAAGACCGCGGACTTGCAGTTCGAAGTGGCGGTTCGCACCCGGCATCTGCACATGCGCAGAAATGCACATGGGCAGACACCAAATATCACTCCCCCGTGTGAACGCATGGGGTAAGCGAGCGGGCCTAAATAAGGTCCTTACACTGTCCCCCCACCAATGATTACTCCCCACCCCCATACAGATACTTACACTGTACAGTCACTGTTACTGTTTTTGAAATATTATAAAAATTTTCAGCTTGGCAGTCGTAGTTTCCAGACATGTTTTTTACTGTTGTGAATCTGTGCGTTGTGTTATACTCGGCGCCATCTTTCTTGCAGATCACTGTGGGGGGTGGGTATCCTTTGGCTTTACAATGGAAACTGTTTTCCTCGCCCTCAACCCAAATGACATTCTCAGGGCAGTCTGTGAACTCTGGCTGAGCTGAAAGTGAGTAGAAATAGTTATGTTTTTTGTTAATAGATTATTTCATATAATTAATGTATCCAAGATATATATTCAATAGATGCCACATCTAAAATAGGATATGGGTTGCCTATGTATGTCCCCATAAATGTTTTTAGGACAGAAAACGGTGACAAACACAGGATTCCTAGGGTGGTTTCCAACTTTAGTCCACAATCTCCCACTCTGCGGAACATTGGAACATGTGGGGAGTCTAGGGGAACTGTAGAAGAACCTAATAATGGCCCTAAAAGTAAATGTATTTTTATACGCTGAATGCAGTATTAATATTTAACACTATCGATGGTCTCTAGTTTGGGCTGTATTAAACATTTAAAAAATAGAACCATTACTACACTTTCTAAGCACACGTTCTCCCACTTCATAATAAGGCTCCTGTCTCTTCTTCCTGGTAGCTACTCTCTGCTCCAGTGCACTGATTGAGGATCTGGTTGATAGTTGGACAGTGTCTAGGTCGACCACTATTGCCGACAGGGAAAAGGTCAACACATAAACAAGGTTGCACTGGTCTAGGTCACCATTGACAAAAGGTCGACACAAGCAAAAAATGGTCAACACAGGAAAAAGTCGACACAAGTTTCTCATTATTTATTTTTTAACCCAACTTGTTTTTACTTTGCGAGCCAAGTCGGCATAAAGGGAGAAGATAACAGTGTGCTGTGCGCAACTAGGCGCCGTGCCCGAAGCCTGGCAAGCTCAGCAGTACACTAATACTGTGTCCAGGTTGACACAGACCCAAAACACCTTGAAAAATTGGTGTCGACCTTCACTGTGTCGACCATTCACACATCAACGTTTTCTTGTGTCTACCTCTTGCCAATGTAGACCTAGACCAGGTCAACCTATTTTAGTGTGTCGAACTACTGACTATTAACCTAGACACTGTCAACCTAATAATCTATACCCCTGATCCACACAGAGCAAACTTGGTAGAAGAAGCTGCTAGCACTGGTTATGTGCAGCACTCCGCTCTGTCCCTTACGCTGCATGACGTGGCGGCAGCTCTAGTACTCACATCATACACCGGTGCTATTGTTGTCATAACTTGAGCCACTTGCCAAGGGGAGGGGGGTTTTGGGCAACCATTGCTTCACCTGCAATGAAGTAGCATAAATGTGCCTGGATTTGTGTTGTATGATGCTGGTGCCAGCAGAGAAGCAGAAGTACGCACTTGCCGGTAGGAGATGTTGGATGGAGTGAGGGTTCACCATGGCTAGAACAGGGACACCGGCTTTGAGGAGCAGTGCTGAGCACAGAAGGGAAGGATCAGGGGACATTGTTAGTTATTCCTTGCTGAATGTCAGGGCATACGGCCATTTATACTCCATCATAGAGCTACATTTTTGCATCAGATCTCAGCTGACTGAGATCAGGTGTCCTCAGCTACTGGGCGACGTGTTGTTGGGATAGCCCTTTCCCTGGCTGCTTGTGCCCCCGCCACCACCACCTTGGCAGGGAGCTTGGGGGCGGATTCATAGGTGGACAGAGATGCAGCTGTGTCTTTTTGCGTTCACCTGTCCATACCTCCCAACATCCGAGGTCAAGGGCACAGGACAGGGTGCGCGTGTCAAATTCTTGGTCTATACTTTCGGCACTGCAGCGAGGCAACGCCCCCGTTTTTCGACACTGTTGGGGCATGCTGCCCAGCAGCTCTGTAATCTGCTGGCCAGCCCCTCTGCCTGCGCACAGCGTCAATTCACGGACGACAGGGGGGGGGGGGACTCCCAACTGCACCCCCCCACTGTGGGACATTGCTGGCCTGCGGGAGGGATACAGGAACGTCCCCCCAAAAAACTGGGATGTTCCCACAATAAGCGGGACAGTTGGGAGGTATGCCCGTAAATCCATGTGTCTGCTGGTGCAAGTGCTGACACAGATACACCCACTGTCAGAAACTGTAGGAGCTGACATGCCAGTTGTTGTCTATAGGCATACTATCTGCTGCAATATTAAAACTCTGTACTTCTTTACTTTCACGGCGCCAGCATGGCGCCGCGCGTACTTCCGGGTTACGATCGCCACTAACTAAGTAAAATAAACTAAGTTAACGCCATGCCAACATGGATAGTTCATACCTCCACTATCCATGTTGGCATGGAGTTGATTTTAAATAGCGTGGCGAGCGTAGCGAGCCACCGAGCCCGCAGCGTGGGCGAGCGAAGTGAGCCCCGCAAGGGGACTCTGACGCGCGGCGCCATGAAAGTACAGAAGTACCTAAAACTCCCTCCAGCATTATGGGTTGCTGCGGCAACAAGCTGATTTTGCAGCCTTATTGCTGTTCATTAATAAATATATAGAAGTGGAGTGAGTGTCCCTTATACCTTGATACGTATATGAATGAAACCCTTAGGGGCGCAATGAGCTAGAGCAGCTTGACTCAGTAGCAGCTGCAAATTATCAGGTGTGTCAAACCTGAAAGTAAATACCGAAAATATGCAAAAAGTAACATGCAGCGCTTAATAAAAAATACTCAAATTCGTTGGATTGACTTTACGTAATTTTATAATAAAATCGAATGGCCATTTATTAAGCCATTAGGCTAAACATATTGATTATAATATGAATAAAAATAAATATAAATAAAAATCAATTAGAATACATTAATGCAAATGATTTTGTCAAGGTATTTTAGCTTTAAAACTCTGTCCTCACTGTTCGTTCCTATGTACACCTGAAAGTAATTTGGACCAACTCTATATTGTCAGAGTGGATGTAATTAATATCCACCTTGTTGGATTTGTAGGGTTATGGATCCCAAATGGAATAAGGAATTTATTTTAATGGTCCAGAGTCCCTTTTTGTATATCCAGTGAAGGTGTCGGAGACACCATTGGTGTCAGCGGGTGTGAAGGAATTTCCGGTCCGTCCAGGCTGGTTCGGGCAGATTCAGGAATCAAAGTGTTGCTGGAGCTTTTAGTCCACCTCTGCTAAAGAATAGATTCAACTAACGCGTTTTGCTGTAAAGCTTTGTCAAAGCCACAGGATTGTTGTCCCTACTCATCAAATAATAATTGATGACTGCTTTGTAATGCAATGTAACTTCTTTACACTGTCTGCGAAATCTGATTAGGGTGGAGATCTAAAGATGGTGACGTCGGTATGGTGGAATTCATAATGCAGGAAACCTAACCAGCAAAGTTGCATCTTTGTGGCATGGATTGGAAACATCCCTTAGAGATACACAGGTACTGAAAATGTATTGGCTGCTCATTCATGCTGCAGATCTCCTGTTCCATCACACCCCCTATTAGGGTGGCCAATCCCGAGATTGGGATTGGCGGGATCCCAGGAGTTTCCAATCCCGGGATTTCAGGATTAGACTGCGCATGGGCAGTCTAATGCCGGGCAGCGTCTGAACGCTCGTTCAGACGCTGCCCGGTAGTTCCCGATGCCTGGCCTGCGGCTCTGCGTAGCGTGACATTCAGAGGCCATGCTGCGCAGGCCGATCAGTCAATCTGCCCACAGCCTTGCTCCCCGGCCCTGCTCCAGCCCCCCACCCTCTCGCCTGGCAGACATAACTCTGCACAGCTCCCCACCCGGCCCCTCCAGCCTCACAGCCACCCGCCAGCACTGCTCCCAATTTTTTATTGGGAAATCCAATTTCCGGGATTGAAAAAATGCCCCGGGATTGGCTTCCCTACCCCCTATGCATCATTCTCAAGAGAATGCTGTACATTCCAATCCATCAGCAGTTTCTGAGTTACTTCAATCACCCACCTGCTACCAACAATCATTCCATGGTCAAAGTTACATTTCTTATGCCTTGGTGCCTCGGTGTCATCATTGACTCCTCCCTCTCTTTCACCCCCCACATTCGTGCTCTCTCACAGTCTTGCCGCTTTCACCTACGCAACATCTCACGCATCAGACCATTCCTCTCCACTGACGCAACCAAAATTCTCATTCATTCTCTTGTCATCTCCCGCCTTGACTACTGCAACATCCTTCTCTCTGGGCTACCTCTCACCCGCCTCGCACCTCTCCAAACCATTCTTAACGCTGCTGCTAGGCTCATCTTCCTCTCCCGCCGCTCTACCTCCGCCTCCCCCCTCTGTCTATCTCTTCACTGGCTCCCCATTCCTTTCCGAGTTCTCTTTAAACTCCTCACCACCACCTACAAGGCTCTCTCCTCCTCCACCGCTCCTTACCTCTCTTCACTGATCTCTATCCACACTCCCTCCCGTCTTCTTCGCTCCATCGCTGACCGCCGACTGACCTCTCACCTAATCACCTCCTCCCACTCCCGTGTCCAAGACTTCTCTCGAACTGCCCCCCTGCACTGGAACAACCTCCCGCCACCCATCAGGCTTTCTGATTCCCTTACCTCCTTCAAGCGCTCCCTCAAAACCCACTTTTTTCGACTAGCCTATCCCTCCTCCTAACCTCTTTTGATCCTCCTATCCTGCCTCCGTTCCCCTCTGTTCCTACTTATCCTATTGTTTTTCGTTCGTCCACCCACCTCCTTTTAGTATGTTAACTCTTATGAGTAGGGTCCTCCTGCCTCACGTACTCACCCTACCTCATTACCTCACCTGTGCTCCTGTCCTGTTCTTCCCTTCCTCTACTTCATCTTCAGTCTCCTCGACAATTTTGACACCTACTTCTGAACTGATGCTGATTTTAGTTCTACCAGCTATACCCCTATTTATACTGTATTTTTCAACACACCCTGTACGTTACCTTGTAATTTGTTTTTTGTTTGCTATGTACGGCGCTGCGGACACTTTGCGGCACCTTATAAATAAACGTACTACTACTACTACTACTTATCCATTCAAGTGTATTATCTGAACAACAACTGAGCCTCTTGACCATATCTGTATGCTTGTATTTAATTGCTGCAACATGATATTTGCATTATGGATGTACAGGTGTACCCAAGAGAGGGGCCACTGAGTGCATATATATATATATACTGTATATATAAATATATATATATATACTAATATGGATCACGTTGATTTCATACTTACTTTGAATGTTTAGCTTCTGAGGTTTACTTTTGGTCCTAAAGTGCGCCTCGCAGGACAGCTCCATCTCATTCATCTCCTTGGTGACCTCCAGTGTGCAGGTGATATTAGGGAAGTTCCCCTTGTAAGAAACACAGTTTTTGAGTCTTTCCTTAGTGACGATTTTTAAATCGACCTCCAGACAGGAGCACTCGCTGGCGGGTAACGAGCAGGTGACCTTCGTTTCTTCATTGACTCTTATCCTGTCCTCTAAGTTTAGTATGGGAATTGGGAGGAGAGCTGGCGGAAGAGAAGAGGTTTAATATTAAATGTGAGCAGTAACCAATGCTGACGGGATGCCGACTTGTCTCTGAGATCTGCCACAATATCACTCTACCACTTCTAAGACTGCATTACTCTGTACGTCTCCTATCACACCGCCAGACCACCAAAATGTCAATGGTCAGACTGTACCGAACAGCCAGACAGTAGCAAAAGACAGCAACCCCCCCCCCCCTCCTCAACTGTAGAGTGTTTTTTTCACCCCCTCTAAACATTTTGGGGGCATGGCCTAATCACAAAGGTGGCCACGCCTTCTGTGATTAGGCCACGCCCCAAAATTATACCGGGGCCCGGCATACCTCTCGGCTGGCCTGATTTAGATACCAGTGTTGTGTTTGTGAACATAGAGCTGTCAACACATTTAAATTAGATTTACATTTTTTTGGTGTCCAGGACATTATATAATTATGCAACTCAATGTCGACATCCATCAATGTTGTTTGTTTAAATTTTACACATGTGTTTACTGCTCTTAAAATTTGGTAAACCATTATTACATTACCCTACAAAGCTCCCACATTTTCTTCTAGAAGTGGAACATAAAAACCACATTCATCAACCATGTAATAAAGCGAACTTGCTCATTGTTAAGACAATTGTTAAATTAGTTCCAATAAACGCAATGAATTGAGGCAAATCATCTCATTAATGAATGCTTTGGAAATGTGACCTGCGAGTTCATTGGTACAGGTGCGAATGAACTCACCCACAGAGCCTGTTCAGACTCATGCACAATGGATGAGCTTGCGGACACGGACCGATGTGCGTACGAACAGTTAAGCGTGCAGGCACTTTCAGTCCACTCCCCTTTGGCTGTCGTTGCGAACGAATGGGTTTGCATGTGTTATGGGCGTGCCTTCACAGGCTGTGTGCTCGTGATTGCCATTTGCCCGGCCGCGTTCGAATGTGTATGCGAACGAATCAACCAGAATAAGGGCCTATATGTTAATCCAATGAATGCTGGATTGTGTAGTCACTAGGGAATTGTGTTTTCATATTTTCATTTTAGAAGCAAATTTTTTTTTCGGGAATATCGTGTTTCTAGACATCATGTAGTATCCAATAACACTCAGGGTTGCTGCTTTTAAAAATAGCTCACAGTCCTGACAGCTTGCCTCTCATGCATGGAGTGGTGATAAAATGGGAACATTGAGTCTCACTAATTAATATGTTTCCATTCAGTGGGAACCAGGCAGGTGAATAGGGAGGAATTAGTATTTTACCAAATCTTCCTCTGACCAGGCTATTTGCGAGACCCATAGGTGACTTGCTGGACATCAGATCCCAAATGTGGACAAATGTTCCTACAGGTAGTTATCCTGTCACCTACATATCCACAAGGGTTTGTTCAACATGCGCTATAATCTCAGCCAGAACAAACGGAAAAACAGACTGCAGTGTTCCACTAAGTCTTTACATTGACACGATTGTATTGCAGTGAATACAGACAGTAACTGGAAGTTCATAGTGGCTATGGGGCTGATTCGGAGGTGGATGCCGTTGCATTCGCTTCTTGAGTTTTCGCACACAGTGGATCTGCGAAAATATGATAATGATACTGTCGCAAATATTTGTACAGAGATACCCCCTAACAATCAGGTATATTCAATGCGGCCGGCGAGGGGGTTAAATGGCGGGGATCGCCAAAAACAAGCGATCCTCTGTGCTTAACCCCCGTGCCGGCCGCTCGCCCTATTCAACACAGCAGGTAAATCCTCGCTGTCAGAGGACAGCGAGGATTCCCCCCAAACAACGAGGCAAATGGCTACTGCAGGGAGCCTGCTGCATTTAGCCACGAGCCTCGCTCTTTTAGTGGCTGCACACGCCATTTCCCCCTCGCTCCAAAAACCTAGCGAGGGGGGAAATGGCGTGTGGCAGGGCGCAGTTGAATACCGACCTTGCGAGCTGTGACAGCGAGCAGGCAGCACTGCTCACTGTCACAGCTCACAGAAAGCATTGAATATACCCCAATGTCTCTTATACACAACATGCGCACATCAGTCGCAGCATCGGACCTCTGACCAACGCCATGGTTGCTTAAAATGTCTGTCGCATAATACACCAGAGGCTTTACAACTGCATACAAATTCTTGCAGGTTCTGAAACGGCCCTTAAATGACCAAGACACTCCTGAAGACACTGCGACATGTGATGGAGATAGTCTCATGATGTAACAAGTGGAATAGAGGCAGCAGGAAGTCACAGACTGAGAGTTGTATAGTAGAAGGAGTAGGATCCCCAACAGCACTGGGGAAATGATATGTGTAGGGAATAGAGGCAGAAGGAAGTCACAGATTGAGAGTTATATAGTAGAATGAGCAGGGTCCCCAACAGCACAGAGCAGTGATATAAGCAGGGGGATAGAGGCAGCAGAAAGCCACAGGCTGAGAGTTATACAGTAGAAGGAGCAGGGTCTCCAACAGCATAGAGCAGTGATATAAGCAGGGGAAGAGAGGCAGCAGGAAGCCACAGGCTGAGAGTTACACAGCAGTAAAAGGAGCAGGGTCCCCAACATCATAGAGCAGTGATATAAGCAGGGGAATAGAGTAGCAGGAAGCCACAGGCTGAGTTATATAGTAGAAGGATCAGGGCCCCCAACAGCACAGAGCAGTGATATAAGCAGGGGAATAGAGGCAGCAGAAAGCCACAGGCTGAGAGTTATTAAGTAGAAGGGGCAGGGTCTCCAACAGCACAGAGCAGTGATATGCATAGGGAATAGAGGCAGCAGGAAGTCATAGGCTGAGAGTTATTTAGTAGAAGGGGCAGGGTCTCCAACAGCACAGAGCAGTGATATGCATAGGGAATAGAGGCAGCAGGAAGTCACAGGCTGAGAGTTATTTAGTAGAAGGGGCAGGGTCTCCAACAGCACAGAGCAGTGATATGCATAGGGAATAGAGGGAGCAGGAAGCTACAGGCTGAGAGTTATACAGTAGAAGGAGCTTTATCCCCAACAGCACAGAACAGTGCTATCTGAGGGAATGCAGATTGCTTGAGAGATGTGGTGGAGCATGGATCACTACAGCAGTGATGTTAGGCTCCGTAACATCTTCTACATCTGATACGATTGGTATAGTCACTAATGATTCCATTCATACTGATTGGTGTTTGGCTGTATACCAAATACTTCTAAACACAGCAGCCAAACAAAAATCATGGCTGTCGGCTATTTTGCTATTAGTCATCCTGCATGTGATGACTTCTACCCCGACATGTCTACTGAATTGTGCTTTGTGAAGTCTTCGCATGACTTCAGGTCTCATTTCTATAAGACTGATTATTTGTATTTCCTGGACCCTTTGTTCTTCCACTTCTAGAAAGCTTCGGTATATGTAATATTGATCTATATATTAAATTCTGCAACATTTATTAAACATTTGCCTTTTTATGTTTTAGCTCCCTTGTGATCTTCTAAACTATTCTGCATTGGGAGCCAAGCAAAAAAAGTACCAGGACCAACCATGTTGCAAATGATGAGGTGGAAATCTTTTTTTTCCTTGCACGCAGGTTACTTGGGGCTTTTCTATGCAGCCCCTAAATGCTGCACAGCTTTATATCATACTTATCTACTCTCCCGGACATTTCAGGAGACTCCCAATATTTTGGGTAGCCCCCTGCACCACTGGAAGAGCCCCAAGATCTCCCACATCCCATCTACTTCTTAGGGAATCAGGCAGGAGGAGAAGATTATGTCAGGTATTGTGGCTGCATATGTAGGGGGTGGGGCTAAATGTGGCCATAAAATATTTCAATGAGCCATTCCCCTTTTCTCGTAGATCTGCTAATTATGACATTTGCTGCTGGAGGGGCGAGGCCTAGTGACGTGACAGCACCGCCCCTTGAACCTGCCTATGGTGTCTCCTCTCCTGGCTTCTCCCATACAGGAGAACTAAAATCTAGACGCACATGCTTTATATTTACACTGCAAGTTTATCTCCCATCTGCATCCCTCCGCAGTGTTGCATCTGCCCCATCTGCAATGCAGCATGGTTCTGCCAAGCTGCCAAGTGATATGCTTTGCTCTCATCTCAGACGCAGGCAGAGATGTCTTTATAAGGGCAGACATTATTAGGAGAAGTTGCGTACTGGCAGAGATCTGTAACCACTGCACAGTATAGCAGCATAGTTGTGTCATTACAACCTCTGACTGCTCATGTACAGACATGCCTCAAAAATCACAAAAATATCGCACCACAGAAACTGCAAGCGGGGATACCATCATCACACTTATACATAAGCCGATGTAACCGCATGCGAAACTAGCGCTAAGTGTAAAATACTGACTGCTCTGGGTGTTTCCTTCCTCTAGGCAAGGCTGGATCAGCTCCCCAATGTTTATTAATGGCAGTTATGAATCATTGGGGCATATGTATTAAGCCTGGCGAAGAGATAAACTGGAGATAAACCAGAGATAAAGTGGCAGGAGATAACGTACCAACCAATCAACTTCCAACTGTCATATTTCAAACACAGCTGATTGGCTGGTGCAATATCTCCTTCCACTTTATCTCCAGTTTATCTCTTCACCAGGCTTAATACATCTGCCCCAATGTAACTGCTTCAAAATGAAAAAAACCCATAAGGTTATGTATATGTATGTATGTATATGTATGTATGTATGTATGTATGTATGTATAATATGATATACATAACCTTGTGTTTTTTTTTTTTCATTTTAAAGCAGTTACCTTAAGTTGGACATGTCCCGAGTGCCTCTCAGTATTGTATGTATATGTTCCTATACCAAGGAATTGAGGAATTTTCGCATATATATATATATATATATATATCCATGATGGTCCATGTGTGGAACTCGCCAAAGGCGCATGTGCAAACCCCTAACATCGGATGGGGGAGTGAATTCAGGGCGCTACGAAAAGGTCAGAAACACACTTAGTAAATTTACCCCAATGTCTTCCTTCCTGTTCCTCTGTATTGCCAATTGTGGCAATATGTCTGGAAGTTACAAGATAAATTGACTCTTCACATGCAATAAGTAAGCGTTTCCCCTAAAATGTCATTATATCGTCTGAGAAATGTCACAAATATCTGCGCGTTACCCATTATAGTCCATGTATATAACAGCTGTGAAAATGCCACAGTGTATACACCAATATAAATATAAGTGTTCTTCACAGCAGGCAGGATATAAGTGCTGGGGAACTATAGTAAACTAGTGCAGCCTGTCGCTGAAATACACTAACTGAGCGCTTCCCAAACTCCGCCCCTGAGGAACCCTAGCAGTCCAGGCTATAAGGATATCCATTTTTGTGCAAACAGATGGTTTCACCAAAATAGATACAGTGACAAATGACTTGAGCAGAAGCATGGACAGTGGCGGAACTCTAGATATTCGTAGGCCCCATAGCAAAGGTTTGCAAGGGCCCCATATTTAGCAATTGATGTTGACAAATGTATGTAAAACATATTACTTAGACAGTAAAGATGGGCCCCCTTCAGCTCTGGGCCCCATAGCAGCTACACCCCTTGCACCTTATGGTAGTTAAGCCCTTGGCGGAACTTGTGAGTGGTGAGCCCAATTGCAATAATATAAATTGGGTGATCCACCTCCACTCCAACCCAAGTTTACAATATCACACACAGTAGTGGGTGGCAGCAGTGGGCTTCTTGGTCCACAGGGCCCCCAATGCACTGCACCTGCTGTACCAATGGTAGTTCTTCCCCTGTATACCCCTGTATACACACATCATGATATATACGTCGGTCGTACAACCGATGAATGATATATCATCCTGACTATTTGTAAAGTGTGAACATCCAATACAACTGCCATTATCCATGCTGCACATCCGATGCGATGTTCCACACTGATATGTCATCCACATCTTGTAATGAGCACAATGGCCAATTGGACACACAATGGGGGAAATTTACTAAAGGAAATTTGTAAAAAAATAGGTGTATTTGTATCCAGAAATACACTTATTTTTGACATTTACTATTCCGAAAATATGGGAATTCGTAGTCGTATTGATGTGCTATCAATACGAATACGAATTGCCATATTTTCGGGATAGTAAATGTCAAAAATAAGTATATTTCTGGATACAAATACACCAATTTTTTTACAAATTTCCTTTAGTAAATTTCCCCCAATATGTTAACCGCATGAACCATAAAAAATGTCACCAAATCTGGGTTGGCCTATTTAAATAGGTTCTACTGAACAGACCTATCATGCAGCCAATTAGTAAGTGTGTATGCACCATATCATTGGTGTTCATAGTTTCCTATATTGTTAAATCTGTCAGTTTCTCCTCGTCTCCTCATGCGTGTTCCCCACAATAGGGTGTCCTGCAGAACAGTTTAGGAACCACTGCGCTGACTGTTAACTATGAAGATGAACATGTTCTCACTTTGCTGATCATTTTTGTAATAAGCCAAGGCAGTACGGATGGTGTAATGGTTAGCATTACTGCCTCACAGCACCGAGGTCATGGGTTCCATTCCCACCATGGCCCTAACTGTGCGGAGTTTGTATATTCTCCCCGTACTTGCGTGGGTTTCCTCCGGGTACTCCTGGTTTCCTCCCACAATCCAAAAATTATACTGGTAGGCTAATTGGCTCCCAAAAAAAAAATTAAAGCAAGAGTGAATGTGTATATGTGGAATATAGATTGTAAGCTCCACTGGGGCAGGGACTGATGTGAATGTTCAAATATTCTCTGTACAGCGCTGCGGAATATGTATGCTCCATATAAGAGACTGTTAATCAATAATTACATATCCAGGATCACACAGACACCTCTGAGATACAACCAAGGCTTCCTCCAAATTTCTCTGTGTCGTCCGTTTACTCTTGGCATTTACAACTAAAACATCTACATTACTTCAGACCAGACTGCTATTGTTGTTATTATTTATATAGTGTGAGCATTTGGTTGCAATTTATGGGTTACTGCCCCTCTGGTATGCTGCTGTCTATCCTCTTTTTCCATTTCCTTCTATTCTCACAAAGGTTTCTATATGTAAATGTGTCCCACTCACCTAGTACAAGAGAACAAGCATTCCCTGGCAATGTATAGGGTTCTGCAGATGTGACAGGCATACCTGCGGCTCAGTGATACAGTAATTGCTGTATGGCCTGATGCCAGTGCAAGGACTATTCTGTGTGTCTGTGATGTGTAGTTAGCAAGCCACTGAAAAAAAAAAAAACATCCGTCCGTCCGTCAGTTCCTTTTGCTTAATAGTTCCATAAAAAAATAGTATTTAATGACTTTTAAGAAAGTGCAGTACAACATACAGTCAGATCCCTGCAGGTACAGTCCTATTAGTTTCAGAGCAGAACTTACCATGTACTCTGCAGGATCTGAGCATCCACACAACCAGGAGACACCAGACGCAGGAAACCTCCATTAGTGAGCAGCTTACAGTAAATCTCAGGATGTCACAGAAGGAAGGATGGATAATACAGATCACTTGATGACACAATTGGGAGAGATGTCGGATGGCCAAGGAAGCGATAGGTTTATTTAATTTCTCCGGCAGTTTTCATAATCTTTCAGTGCAGGACGGAATGGAATAAACTGGTTGTAAAACTGTACAAAGTGGTTTATAATGACACACACGCTATGATGAATGGGTGGGATTGTTTACAGCAACAGTTACCATTTATGGAACATTGGCAGAAAAAGCTAGAGGGAGACATTGCAGAGGCAGGATACAAGCATGTAAAGGGAGATTTTATATGGAGGAATAGGAGTGGTATAAAGGGTTACATAGGGTAATAGGAAGAGTTGGAAATGTTCAATATGTGCATTAATGGGAGGAGTTATAGGAAAAGGTTGTATAGAGCAATAGGAGGAGATATAGGGGTCAATTTATTAACATTATTTTTGCTAAAATAATGTGAAAAATTGTGTTTTCATATTATTATAGAATCACCTGAATGCATTAAATGGCTTTCGAAGCAGTTTTCGTGAAAACTGTCTCCAAACCCTTACATTCACATTTTTTAAGTAACAGATCACATTTCCCATAATTAGAATGGGAAATGCGATCTGGGCAAATTTTCTATTGAAAAAAAGAATAAAAAGCACCAGCCTCAGCTGACGAATCCCAGTGCCCACATGAGAATCTGGGCTTCTGCGCAGGGATGGGGCCAGTGTGATCAGCTGTGTGTGTCTGATGCAAAGGCGTTTCTATAATCGGTCTAATGCATGCATTCCAGGGGGGTGCACACCGCACACCAGGGCCGTCTTAACAGCAGTGTGGGCCCCTGGGCAAAGCAATGCACTTGGGCCCTTACCCATTCTCCCCTCCTAGGGGTGGGGGGTGCTATCAGCAGCAGCTTTGATGTCCCACGGGTGGCAGGGGGTGCTCTATCTTCCATTTAACATGTAGGACCTGGAGCAGTAACTTCTATTAATTACTCCTTTACGGCACAGGTGGTGGGAGGGAGAACACTAACGTGTGGAAGGGGGCACTGAGCTGAATGAAGGGTCCCTTGTAAATGACTTCCAGGGAGGTAGGGGGGGGGGTTTATACGCAGGGGAGGGTTGGATAATGGAGTGGGCTTAATATTCGTCATTTTCCGGTGGAAGGGCAGCTTGTTTCACTGCAGATATTGACATAATCTGGAAATAGATTTCTTAGCCTTCAATAGTATACAAACCTAGAGTCCCAACTTATAGGAGGTGCTGGGAACTTGGGGATCAGAGATCAGGAGCCAGAGCAATCCATTGACAAAATATAAAACTGTACACCAGACGTTTGGAGCTGGAACAGGGACCGGCTGCTGGAAGGCTGATATCTCTGGTTCTGGGCATGACAGAGACAAGCCGCTAGTGTCACCAGAAAGAGGAGAGTCCCAGCTAAGTCAGAGAGAACCTGAGAAATATGACTGGGAATTGCAATTAACAGGTCGGATGTGGACTGCTGCTTTGAAGTTGGATATCTCCAGTTCCCCAGGGCCGATTTTCTAAATTCCGGTATCCCTGAAAAAAGGGGATCCTCAGCTATCTTATACACCTGGGGTCCCTGGGCAAGTGCCCATTAAGCCCATACCAAAAGACGGCCCTGCCGCACTCCTGTTTTCTTATCTTTCCAGAGTCCTGGGGAAAATGCCTGCTGTACATGTACAGTTGGCTCTGGTAACATGCCAGAGTCTACTGCGCCATGAAGAGGAGGGAGCCTACCCGCAGTCTGCACATAGGCTCCCTCCTATGATATAACACCCCTAGTTCAATGGATGTGCAAGCTGATCACTGTATATACTCCCCTCCCCTGGGCCTGGGGATTGGTGCTCCACTGAGAGCTACTAGTCATCTGTGTGTGATGGGGGGGGGCGGTCTTCGCGACCGAGAGGGTGGTGCCAGTAGTAGCGGTGCAATGTCATTGGTAGCTCATGGTCGGGGTATTTTTTGTAAAATACCCCAATATGGTTGTGGAGACCTATTGCAGGGACAGAGCTTTATCAAAATCACTCTCCATGCATGCGATTATTGATACATCCTTGCTACATGTATGTAGACAATTATCACATTGCAAAATGGTCCAATATTATCACAGTAGTACAACCGAATCTGATAAATCGGCCCCGTAGTGTGTAAGACCTTAATATACATATCCGCTCTGCAACAATGCTGTCTGGCTGCTAGTTATGTATACACCTTAATACTCCCAGCATGCACAGCAAGGCTTAAATGTGACCAAGATTACTGCCATTCCCATCACTTACAGAGTCGTCATCAGATTTCATAGTGTTCTCGATATTGTAAATAGTGGAGGGTTCTTTACTCAAATACCAGAGCGCCAGCCGAATGTTACCAGTAACTTACTGCAACCATCTTGCTGACCTATTCTGTAACCTGGATAGACTGGACGGCTCAGAGCACAGACCTTATCCCCACTGAGAACCTATTGGGGGAATTGGCCTGATGCGCAGGTCTGGTCTAGACCGACTCAACCTTCTGCATCATCACAGTTGGTCACTGTACTTAACGCAGAATGGATCTCGTGGACGGTTTTCCAAGAAGGAGTCTGCAGACAACACGGCACATGGGAAACCTACAAAGTACTGACATCCATAAAATCTTGTTGATCTATTTGCTGTCAGTACCTAATTACTTTTGTCCACATGGTGCTTTTATTACGTGGGGTCATTTCAATGTAATATTCCATTCCTGTGCATGCTAGTCTTACTACTGTTTATGTGGGAAGAACCCTTGCCTCTCTGCTGCTGCTGTAGTCAAACAGTCAGGATTTCGACATTGGTAAACTGACTTTAGGGATCTCGACATTCGGCCAGTCATCCTGCACCCCTGCTGGGATGTATTCTAAATTTGAAGTTGCCTCAGTGTCTGCAGGCACCCGGACATGGATCTTCCTATTATTCCCTTCTGACTCCTCTGGCTCAGCTGATGAAAGGTTTTTCCTGCTAATATAGCTCTGACAGTAGAGTTACTGTATATTGAACAGCTGTGTATGCTGTATATTACTCACACTTGCCTACCTGAAATATCTCCTCTCCGGGATATCTCCTCTCCGGGGAAGCCCGGGGAACAGACTCTCTCCAGCTTTTCTCAGGGGCGGAGGTGGGGCTTGCCATCATTAAGCCCTGCCCCCATTCTTGTTAATGCCGTGATTCCAGGCTCTTCGGGAGGAGGGGGTGGTACTATTTGATGCTATTTGCGTAATTTTAGCCCTGCTCCCTTCCCAAAGAGCCACGAATGCCGGTATTTGTCCGGCAGAGAGAGGGGGTGCTCACCCTTCCAGGGGTCAGGGAGTGAAACACGATTTTCAGGGCCCTCCCAGCCATTCCGGGAGGGTAGGTACGTATGATATGATTTTGTGGTTTTCTTGCCCACCATTTTGCTGTGTGACAGGTTATATATTAATCTTGATACACTTAATTCAGCAAGTTTTCGCTCTACTTTTATGTGCAGATCAAAGGCAGAAGCAGAATGTTTGGCAGCACGTTGCTTGTTATTTTTCCATTAAGGCTTAGCATACTTTCTTTTTTTAATATCTCCTCCCCTTTATTTGTTACTGTTTTGTAACATCACATACTGTGGGTACTCTTGGACACAGAGCTATTTGAGGATTTTTAGCAACATCTACTTACACTAGTTACAAAGTGCACGTGATTTATCACATGTAAAACATGGCACATCAAGCTCGCAAATCGTATGTCGCCGTCCCGGGAAGCTGCCAGAGAAATAGATGGGAAATCAGATCCAACTTGTGCCTCCAACAAATCAGACCTGCGTATGGGGGACATAAGGCACCATGACACCTTATTGCAGTGGCACATCAGCCACCATAGGGTACCTTACTCCCAGCCACACCTGTACATCCTGTTTGTGATTTTTTCCAGCACATTCTATTTCCCACCAGCCCACTCTTTCTACACATTGCCATCCTGACTGTGAACCTAATTGCTAGCCTCCTTGTCTTCTTCCACCGTTCATTTATAAGACATTATGGGGTCACACATAACCCCTGAACTGGGCTGACTCCGTTCTATCATAGACCCTATCGACACTCATCTCCCAATGGCAGCCTCCTCTGCTGTCCCAATTCTGGCTGAAAGGGACCAGTAATATGTCTCTGCCATTGTTTGGGAATGGGTGTGAACTGCCTTTGTGACCTAACACTTCCATCCCTGCGCTGTATCAGCAGACCCAATCTCTCTTGGCACAGACATACAGAGATGTGTTCTTTCCAAGGTTCCTCTAGGCACACGTCTTACATCCTGTTATTGCAATGGGTAAATCCAGCGCCAGCCGTTACTCCCGCGTTCTGTTTTGGATACCTTTTAATAACAGGTGAAACCGCTCTTCACATTGCTGTGGATCACTGCACACCAGGCTACTAGAACCCACACACACAACAGATCACCAATCTTTATTGCCCTGGAAAAGGACAATGTAGAAGCCAACTTCAGCTAAGGGGGTCACTCGAATGGGTACGGAGGCTGCTATTGCAAACGTGAAATAATCGCGGCTGCAGAGGCGGCTGCACTTTACACCTGCATGAATTCACCTTGTAGCCCCATAGAGCTCTGAGTAATGTTGTGTGAACTAGGGCTGATTTCAGCCTACGCATGGTGCAAGTCCAGGTGCCGTTGAACCTTTCATGGCTAGATTTATAAAAACAAAAATAGTTTGTGATGGTGTGAATTAATGTACCATGTGCCTAACACTTGTCACTCTGGGGTAAACTGGATATTTGTACGCAAACTTGTTGGTTTATGTACAAATCTGGTGATTGGTGATCTGCACATGTGCGGAATGATTATTCTCTCTTTGCCTGACAGCCACAGCCTGATTGGCAAGCTGTGGATGTTTAAGTTGAAAGGGGCGTGGCACTTGCCAACCAGAGGTGTACATCTGGAAGGCAATGGAGTCATCTGACGCTGGGCTCCTGCTTCCAAGAGGGCACCTCTCCTCCCTTGCGAGTTTGAATCAGTTAATTCAGGGGTCCTCAAACTATTTTGCTCTGGGACCCCATCAGAGAATAAAAACAATGACAGGACCCCAGCAAGTTACTGCAGAAGGCCATCACATCACATCATGTAATCAGCAGACAGCACAGACATGACAGAATTGTGGAGACAGAGTGATGGGAGGAGACTAAAATAACAGACAATTCAACAGATCTTTCAGACTCTTTGAATCACTGACTGAGATTAGAAAAGTAATCAGCCTGATGGTCAGTAACATGGACTTATGACCCATTGCTGAGAAGGTCGGGACCCACTTGTGGTCAGTTTGAGAGCCACTGAGTTAATTTGAAGCCATCAATATCGCTTCTGTGGCTGACTCCCCTTCCTAACAGCATTTTTGAAAGTGTCACAACCTGTATCAGAACCCATGACTTGTCTTATTGGAGACAGACACCTTACTGACTGAGCCATTTTGGGGGCACCAATATTTATCTTGCCTCCGGGCAACTGGGAAGAACTTATGCCACTGCTGCCGACATTCCATAAAACATGGATATGTTTTTCTGGGAGTGCTGAGGTCACGGTCTGTATCTTCTAGTGCAGATTTCCTGGCCTAGTATATGGAGCTGTGATGGTCAATGTGACTAACCTGATGGACACTCAGATGGCTGATGGTGCCGCAGAGTGATCCAATGCTGCATCCTCTGACACAGCAGCGGATCACACGTGCATGAAGGAGGTGTCTATTTACACCAAATGCCTCCTGTGGCATTACTATATCTTGGCATCGCTGCTGTATCCTTGGATGCAGCAGCGATGCTAACAGGATCCACATCTGCATAAGACCAATAGACATGCACTGCAGAATGCATATAATGATGTGCACAGTGACGCTTCCCTGCAAAGTCTTCTTCTGCCATGTTTGTAGCTCTGTGATTTTCTGTCACTGTATTCTGCATGTTTTTCCCATCAGTAAGTAAGGGAAAGAGGAACATGGACTCTGGCCAGAGAGGACATTCCAACGCGAGGAGTCACTGCTCCTGCCCAGTAATGTTTCTGCACATTGTGAGTACCAAGCCCAGACCTGGGAGCACCCTCATCTGAAATGATTCCAGACTTCTCAGTACAGAGAGCAACTTGTGGAAAATGATTTGTAGTTTGTAGGAAAGATTCACTTTCAGGTTTCTACGCTCCCAGTTGAGGTCTTATGTCCTTTGTGGCCAATGGCTATGCAACATCATTCCAGATGATTTGCCACTTAATCGGGAGTTTCATCAGCTGCCGTATCATCGATGGCAAGAAACCCCCATCAATGGTAAAAGTAGTCATCATTGGTCAAGGATTTTAAGTCATCAATGGTCAATAGCCATCCCTTGCCTCATGCAATACATGTTGCCCATACAGTGGGTAGTTACTGAAGGGCAAACCTTTTTTTCCCTTGCATCTCAATAGGTTGCAAACAAAAATGTTTTTTCCCTTTTGGGGTGGGTTATCTAACATGGGATATCCTGGGCAGATAACTCAGGTTAGAGGAACACTCAAGGATCTAACGTAACTCTGCAGGTTAGTAAAGCATCACAGAATACCCTGTATGTGCTATACAGATAATGGTGGTTTCACACCGCAAAACCTGCTTAGAGCCGGTATTTAAAACATTTCTTAAAATGGGTCAGAGCAAGTTAAAACCCCTTTCACACCGCACGTAAATACCGGGTCTCAAGCAGGTTTGCAATGTGAAAGCAGCTGGAGAACAGGACACACAGTAGCTATGAGACAGGCTGCTGGCGTTACCACGGTCAGGCTGAGAGGAGCGCCATAGAATACAGCAGACCGGAAGCAGCATCCCTGGCATGGCTACTGGCAGGTGGTAAGTATCCTGCTCCGTGCATATGTAATGATATCGGCAAAACACAGCTTAATAGCTGCGGTGTGAATGGGGTATAACTGGTAATCCTATATAATGAAAGGCTAATGATACGCCTCACCTTTATGGGAGGAATTAAAGTGTTTTGTGTGCTGGCAGCCACTAGTTGTCACCCGATGGAGCAATTGAAGTGTTGCTTGGTTCGTCTGCACCAGAGCTTACATTACTGTTTATGTTGTTCCATCATTTTGACAGGCTGGAAATAATTGAATTTCTCCTATTACAGTACTGAGAATCCTTCACAATACCAGCTACAGATGAAAGGTGGCAGTGCTTAGTCACGCACTCCTGCTAAATATCAAAGCAATCAAAACTGTGTTGTTAAGGCCCCCATCCACTACTGCAACTTCTCCGAAGGGAGTAGTCGCAGCTGGACGCCGGATCTTTTGGCATGCGATATATCGCATGTGATCCCATTGCTTGCTGTGGGATCTGATAGATCCTTTGTGCAGCAGTGACGATCCCCGGCTTTGATCCGATGCGAAGGGGACAGCGCATTGGATTGAAATCAAAAATTAAACACATGGGATTTGTGCCCTTTCCATCCGATACCTTGGCCCGATGCCTCGAAATTGGATGAAAAGGGCCCAAATTGCACTAGTAGATGGGGGCCGTTACTCTATAAATATGAGTAAACCCAAAAAACCGCCTCTTGAGTGTGGGATTATTTTTTACCCCAATCCTGACAATGAAGGTATCTGCTCTTTTAGTAAGGGAAAAAAAGTTAGTAGAGGTGCCTACTCCATTTTACATAATTTACAGAAAGTTCATGAACTTTATTTTACAAATTTATAATAATTTGAAATGAACACAATCACAATCAGTCTCCTCATTAGTGATATGAGGCAATCCTCCCAAATAATTGGTTTGTGGGGCATCAAACAAACCAAGCACATCAGCCATAGAAGTGGAGTCCTTGACGCTGAAGTCAGAAATGATTATCAATCACTGCGTCTGGGGTGAAAGTATACATTTATTTTTATTTAGATTTAGTCGTCTGTTGATCAAAACAAAGACAAACTGCCAAGTACAATAGGTTAAATGTCACAATACAAACACAAAAGGTAACAATGTGAATAGTTTAGCTCTGTAGTGCAACAATATATCAGGGCCCAGATGTTCTTTTAAAAATAATTTTGCAATTAAATAAAATAGTTAAAATAAAATAAACCAGTATTGTATAAACAACAATTCTTGAGGGAGTCCGCAGGGTATATAATATAATTTGACAGTTTACACTGGTGTCCCGGTGTTAGATAGCTGTCACCTAATTTTTGTATAGTTGGGTTAGTTCACAGGAATATGTGCTGTTAGTTCTATTGTTATCCCTTTTTTAAACTCTGTGAGAGTAAGGGCAGGATGCACTATCACAAAAATGCAGGGTTTTTACCTCATTTTTACATGTAGGTAAATCCGCCGCTGCCCTGCGCGAACCCTGTGGCTCCCCCCTCACCAGGGTCTGGGCAGCCTCCTGCTGTGCTGCCCAGACCAGTGACCTTCTCCTCCCTAGCCCTGTACTTCCCTTTCTGGGTGCACGGAGAAGGGACCCACTCAGCCCCCACCGGCTGCTTCGCTGTATCGCTGTGGTAGCCGGCGGGAGGTGGCAGTAAGGGGTGGCGGATGATAGTGCACCCCGTCCTAAGTGCTGACATAAAGTTAGGGGTCCCGTATGTACAGTACCTTGGGGGGCGCATTGGTACAGGGCATCAGGGGGTCAATGTTGGGCAGCAGGGGTCACAATAAGAAGCCCATAGGCTTCTATGGGGTATCGCTAGGTTTTGCTGGCCCCCATCGCAGTAACCCAGCGATCGGGTTTTAGTGCATTTTTGCTTTAGTGCATCCCACCCTAAGGCAAATAGGGGGAAAGCGATGGTCAGCAAACATGGCAGAGCTGGGATGAAGGTAACTGTGGCACAGTAGGAGCTTTGGGACAATGCGCTTAGTCCCTTTAGCAGTGGGACTTTTTCAAGACGCACATTCTGCTCTCCAACCACTTGCCTAGCTCCAGTTCATCTGCCTCCTCACACACAGACAGCAACGCCGAGTGAAGCACCCACTGAGCCAAACTGCGTCTGTGTACCTTCTCTAATAACCACAGCCATGTCTGGAGATCAGGCTGCACGCCACCCCAGAGATACACATCTCCTCACTGAAGTGATGAAAAAAAAAATAGAACTAACAGCACATATACCTGTGAACTAACCCATCTTTACAAAAATTAGGTGACAGCTAAATAACACCGGGACGCCAGTGTAAACTGTCAAATTATTTTATATTCCCTTTGGACTCCATTAATATTTGTTGTTTATACAATACTGGTTTATTTTATTTTACCTGTTCTATTTTTTTGCTAAATTCTTTTTAAAATAACATCTGGGCCCTGATATGGAGCTAAACTATTTACATTGTTACTTTTTGTGTGCATATTGTGACATTCTTGGATTAAATAACCGATTGTACTTGAAAGTTTCTCTTTGTTTGGATCGACTACCCCAGACGCAGTGACTATCCTTCCTGTTTTCTTGTACCAGGGACCAGACTCTTTAATCACTAGTAGCAGGGGTAATTACATTTGAATTCAGAGTGCAGGCATACCAACCAACCTATACATTTTTCTATTCTCTAGTGCCAGGTGAGGCGGTGCAAGTACACCACCAGAATTCTTTTTGTTTGGTTTGTTAAAATATTTTTATGACTATTTTGCAGCAACGGAAAAGAGAAAAGGCCATAAAAGAATAAAATAATTGTCAACCATTGATACCAATGCCCCATTTATAAATACATTTTTAGACATCAAACAATTAAATTAACTAATAAAGCAATCTTTCCTTTGTTTACCTGCCTTCTATTCATGAAATCAAACATTCTTGGTTATGTTCTATGGGGTCTTATAGTTTATTAAGTTGCCATCCTGTCTATTATTGCAGTGCCACTCTGTTTCCTAGATGTTCCATGTTTGACGTTGAACTACCATGGGTGAAATTTAATAGGATGAGAGATTCAGAAAGTGAGAGATTTGGTAAGAAATCGCCAGTTTTTTAAAAGCGGCAATCATTCACACTTCAAAATCAAACTGGTTTTGCAGTGTGAATGATTGCCGCTTTAAAAAATCTGGAGATTTTTTACCAAATCTCTCACTTTCTAAACCTCTCACCCTATTAAATTTCCCCCCATGTGCCGCCCAATGCAGTCTCTTGGTTTACTCAGCCACCTAGCTCAGTGCAACAGTATTGCAAGTTGTGAGATGGTACGAATTGAACTGAAATAGATGAAAATATGGTGTTTGAGGTCAATAATACTGTAGGAACAAAAACAGGACAAAATGACATCATTTTAGCAGTTTTTATTATTTTTGAATAAAAAAAATACAAATAAAAAACCATACCCAAAATACACGAGGCCAGTTTGATCAAATTAGAGCCAAAACCAAAACACGAGGGTCAACACATATCTATAAAACTTTGGAAACCAGCCTCTATTATTGTTTTGTCATATACTTTTTATTTATTTTCTAATTACATTTTTTTTTGTTAAATGGAAAACACAAAACAATGTATTTTTCATGTGCCTTACTTATGTGCAATACTTTAATTCAAAATGTACAAACTTCTGTCCCTCAATTCCTCATCCCCCATCACCGGGGGAGGATTCTAAATCATCCATTTCCACATAAAGAGATTACATAAAATGTTTGGATGAGACTCCCTTATTTATTGGAGAAGATGTCGTAAATTGGGTCGCTATATTCAAATTCGGTGGAAGGTGCCCCAAGATCACAAGATAGCGGCTTTCTGGGATGAGATTGCAGATCTTATTAGTAAAGTCATATAACCATTACTATGTATCCATGGGGCTAATGCTCAAGGCTCTAGACAGTGTTGCTGATAGCCTGTCAGTTTATATATTCCGCTCATCCTGATGTTTGAATGGTTCCCATTAGAATCATCCATATGCCCCTTTCCTAAAGTTGATTTAAGGTAAAGTTTGGTACCACAGTGCCATAGAAAGTCCCATTCTACCTCCACAACAGGTACCACAAATTTACTCAGACGTGGGGCCAAATGTAAAAGGGTGAGAGTTTCAGAAAGTGAGATTTTTTGGGAGAGTTTTCCCATGTTTTTTAAAGCAGCAATCATTTACATGGCAAAATCAACCTGGTTTTGCCATGTAAATGATTGCTGCTTTAAAAAACATGGGAAAACTCTCCCAAAATCTCTCACTTTCTGAAACTCTCACCCTATTACATTTGGCCCATGGTGTCTATGGTTCAACTATAAACCCCCCCCCCCCCACATCCTGTTCTCTTTTGCTCTAATATAACTGTTTCCTGGCTTGCTACCAATTGAATTGTGTCACTGCATTAACTTTCTTTTGGACATGAGGGGTGAAATTTAAGAGGGTGTGATTTTTAGGCATGTTTCAAAATCGCACAAAATCGCACTTTTTAAAATCGCACTTTTTAAAATCGCATTTTTGTCCCTATTTTCACATATTTAATTAGATGCAAATTCACGGCAAAAACGTGCACAAAATGGCACTTTTCGCACCCTATTAAGTATGCGAATTCGCACAAAAATGTGAAAACGCAATTTTCTTGTCTCAAAATCGCAAAATTCGCATCCCATTACGAATACGAATTGCCGTATTTTCGGGATAGTAAATGTCAAAAATAAGTATATTTCTGGATACAAATACACCTATTTTTTTACAAATTTCCTTTAGTAAATTTCCCCCTAAATGTCACCCGAGGAGTCTCTCATTATTATTTAGCTGCTTCATAAATCATCCCCAAAATGGTCTTTCCTTGTTCCACATTACAGATTAGTCTTCTTACTTTATGTAATTCACACCTTAGAGTGTACGCTCCACTTTGTTTATTTTGTACCAATGTTTTGTCTTTGTGTATTTTGACCTCAGCCGTCTATACTGCCTGCTGTGGTGTTGTATCTCTGTTTACCTGCATTTGGTGATGTACTGTATAAAAAAGAAACTATAGACTAAGAGGGTATTGCTAATTGCCGACTGAAAACCCCAAGGCATGGGAAAAGGATATTCAATTTAATAGTCTTTTTACTGCTCTTAAAAATTGGGATATCATGAGCGGAAACCCAATGATTCTGTATAAACTATGGAATTAATGGGATTTTCCCGCATGTGAAACTATGACTTTTAAGTGGACTTTTTAACTTTCTGCTCATGGAGCTGTACAGTTCTATCCGAAATTGGGCATTCACATGCGGGGTCATCCCCACTGTCTGGATTGTTTCGGCATGGCAATTAGCTGTGAGCCTAAGGCTAATTGAAAACAATAACCTAAAGGAAACGTTCTAGTCTCTTGGAATGTGTGATACTGATACTGATATTAACACCATTGGGAAATCAAACTCATTGATGTCAGAACGGCCAATGTCATCACTGCGAGTTCTGTCCGTTCTCCTCTGCTGTTGTCTTCTGGAACAGAAAATGATAACAATAAAGATTATGGTTATTGAAATCTATATATGATATATTATATGTTCTCTAACCCTATTCATAGTCTAACGCCACCGCCATGGACCTGTGAATACTAGGAAACATAAAAATGTCACTTTGAAGTCTCATTATTGTTGAAGCCACCATACATTGATTGCAACCTTTACATTTCACCCCTCATTTATTTGTATGTGTCCTACATCTGTAGATCCTGAGCAAAGCAGCTATGAGGACTAAGTTCAGCCAAAATGAAACATACTGTTTTAGAAGGGATAAAGAGTTACCAACAATATAATGAGTATCAGCTGTCCTACTTTGTGGGACAAATCTAATCTCTCTACCGCATGTAGTGGTTATGTTTTGGTTATCAGAGTCCCTGCCAACCTGTCCCTATGGAAAGGTTCATTCCATCTCCATACCTTCACTGTTTATCTTAACTTCATGAAAGCATCTCTTTACTCTATGGGAGAAATGTAGAAGACCTTCTAAAAAGTGGAGAAGTTCAGTTGCCTTTAGCAGATTTGATACATCTTCCCCAATATCTCTTTTCAACTACTGTCCCATTTCTTTCAACCTTTCTACTTCCAGTATGTGAGTGACTGGTACACAATGACCCACTGTTTCACCACTCACAATTTTTCTTGACATTATGCAACTGGGAATACGCTCCACCAAATTGACTCATGGTTAAGCTAAAGGGTCAATTCTCTCTACTGATGCTCCTTGAATTCTCTTCTGCTTTCAATGTAGTCAACCACCATCTACTTAGTCCCGACAACCTACACTCATTTGGCCTCACAGCGCTGTTCTCCCTTAGTTCGCCTCCTACCTTTCAGGACACCCCTTCCCCTTCTCTACTTCTGAGTCATATTCTTCTTCACTGCCACCTTTTATTGCATTCTGTTCTTGGCCCTCAGCTTGTCTCATTTCATGCCTCTTCTCTCTGTGAACTTGTACACTCCATTACCTTCCACTACTACCTCTATGCTGATGTACCAGAAATCTACCTCTTCTGCCTTAACCTCTCTTCTTCTGTCCTATTCAATGTATCCAATGGATTCTCTGCCATCTCTGGAGCAAGCGAAGTAAAGTTCTAGATGCACCAAGTCTTCACAATATTTATTTTTAGTATTGAGTGGAATTAGTTTTTAAAGAACAGTAACAATTTTATGAAAACAAAGATGGTATAATGGGTACAGATATACATATATTATATTAATGAAAAATATTTTAGATGTATTAAATATCTCGGGTATTATTCCACATTGAACTGCCCCCATTGACACCATATTTTGCTGCACAGCATAGAATACTACCAAGGAACTTAGAATTACTATGGTACAGATCAAGTTGGGAACTGTAAATAGTGATGACAGGTGTGGTGACATCACAATCTTGCTACAGTACATCACATGATCTCTTCATGCAACAGTTTAATTAAAAATCCAGAAGTGAGTAGCTAATGCTCCCTGCTGCTCTGCAGTCCCTCCTCTATCAGCCTAGGTACACTGTCAAGAGATGGCTTGGGAAGAGCATACTTGCTGAGTCTCCATGAATGTCAGGGAGATTCCCTCATGTAGTGGTGATCTCCCAGACTCCCTGAAGAGTCTAGCAATCTATCTGAGGCCATGCTGGGTGGCTGCAACACAATGATGATGTCATCATTCATCCCCCACCACGGAGGAAACACTGGGGAGGAAAATAATGAGGATGTGTGCTACAAGAAAATGGATGTATGATTCATTATAGGAAATTGCGAGCAGCTGGTGGAAGGGATAGATGTGGGTGGAGCGTTTAATATGCAAGAGACAATAGCAGAATGCAACATGTTTTTATTACACAGTCAAGCCTTTGGGAAAACATCTCTCATAATGGAGTTTATTGGTTACAGAGCAGACTTAAAGGTTCTTTCTGTGACCATTACAGATAGTATGGGCACCATCTACAGCAGTGGCAGATGGGGGGGTTTCTTTCTCTGACTATTACAGATGCTATGGGCACCATCTTCAGCAGCGGCAGATGCAGAGAGGGGGGGGGGGGGCAACTGCCAGTGAGTTCCTGTTGGTAAATTTTGCCAGCGATTGGGTGAGGGGGCAGTTGCTGGCTCCACTATTTGAATTTTGGACTGTGCCACTACTGCTCTTCGTTGCCGCACAAATACTGTAGGTGTTGCTTACATCTCCCAGAACTGCCTTTTCAAAAGTAGGCAGCATGTTATTATGCCTCCGTCCCCCTCCCCCACCCCTGCTGTTGGACCGCTTGTTGTCCACTGATTGTGTTCTTCTGTGATCACTTCCTGCTGAAACAGTCACCGGCCTTTGCACAATAACCCGTATCCTTGCCAGCATCTTCACAAATCCATTTTTCTTATCAAGCATTTCCAGAATAGCAGGAGCGATATAATTCCTGCTCTCTATGTTTTCATTACTTTTTGTTTCCTATTCTTTTCTAAGCTCTCAGTAAAAGCAGCATTAGTGCTGGAGTATGTCAGATTCCGAATGCCGACATGGTGCTGGAGTATGTCAGATTCCGAATGCCGACATGTTGCTGGAGTATGTCAGATCCAGAATGCCGACATGTTGCTGGAGTAAGTCAGATCCAGAATGCGGACCATAACATTTTCTGCAGGAGTGAGGCAGGGAATGTGTTTATGTTATATAATTACAATCCAGTTCTGTAACTGATGTGTCTGTGTTTACTTCTAATGTCTTCGCTTAGGTCTAATGGACCATTGTGCCAACATTAACATGTAATCCCATTATAGAGGGAACACTGAGCTGTATAAAGGGGATCTCACATCGCTCATGTCCCTGCAATATTGGGGTATGGATCATTAGGTCACCAGCATTATGGTAGAAAAGCATTAGGTCGACACCATTAGGTTGACATGCATTTAGGACGACATGAGTTAAGGTCGACATGCAGGAAGGTAGACATGACATTAGGTCGACAGTGTCATTAGGTCAACATGGGTAAGGTCAAAATTTAAAAAGTCGACATGTTTTTTTGTTTTTTAACGGAATGTCAACACAGTCAACATAAACACTAAAGCGTAGCACCGCGTCCCCTCGCATGGCTCGCTGCCCTCGCTACGTGCTGGTGACCCAATGACCGAATCCCCTATATTGATACTGAGCACAGGCTGGGTAGCTCTGCAGTTAGCAAGGAGTAGCACTGAGTCTGTGACTACTAGTAATTGTGTGGAAATAGCGGGAGTTCCACCCTAATAACCAGCCTATTGTTCACAGCCGACATCTGCAGCACAGCTATAACCAAAAGCAAACACCAAAGCCTCTTATTCTCATTGTTTTACAGCAGCCTCTAAAGTGGGTGATTTCCCCAGGAAATCAGGCAGTGACTGACAATACAAGAGGAGAGATAAGGGGCATAACCAGCTATTACGTAGGAAGATCTATACAGTGAATCCACGTATCCAGTGGTGAATTTCCCATAAGGCACGTGAGCAGTGCCAGATTAAGCCTTGGGGGGGCCCGGGACACTTTAGACAGGGGGGCCTTGCACTTGTCATTACTGGCCGCAAACTGCATGGGAGAATATTACACTGTCAAAACACAGTGTAAACTTAGTCAATGGGTAACATATATATATATATATATATATATATATATATATATATATATATATATATATATATATATATATATATATAGGTTTGTAACCTGATGAAAATTTAGTATATAAATTGAAACGTTGTTACATATGGCGACTTTCTTGCTTTATTGAACCTTGGCTAAGAGTTGCTGCACCACCATGTTGCTGAATTGTGTTCCTGTGAAGGCACCGGCCCCTTGCTTTCTGTTACAGGGAGTGCATAACCATTGCTATCTCTATATATATATTGATATAACCACATGAAAAGCCTGTGTTTGTCCCTCTGCACCTTACTCTGTAGGAGACCTCACAGTCCCAGTGCTGCCTCTGATTACAAACCCTACCATGACTAGGCTGCTGCTGCTGCTGTTCTCCATGGGCATGAGAAGCATGTAATGAGCTCCAGCAATCAGAGCTCAGCACAAACGTCTCAGCCTCTACCCTCTGGTGCAAAGTATCATGGGACAACTATCAACTCCCAGTAATGCACTGCACACTTGTGCAATCAGTGTGCCTTGGCTCCCGATGCTCAGCACCATTAATCATTGTCACATTGGCAGATAGGTGAAGCTGCAGCACTACCCCACTCCCATGCACAAAACCTTTAGCTATAAAAAGGGGGCCCCTAGCTAGAGGGGGGCCCAGGGGTACTGACACCTTGTGCTCCCATTATAATCCGGCCCTGCACGTGAGGGATGTAACAAGGGGCGGCACTTGTTTGGGGGCCGGCACATGTGGATGCTTGTGTTGGTACTGTCAGTCAGAAATGTACCATATGCCATCTTACATGGAGTGTAAACGGGTAAAACAGTCACATACTGTCCCTGTAAACCAGGGGTGTCCAAACGTTTTGCGACGAGGGCCAGATTTGGTGTGGTGAAAATGTGTGGGGGCCGACCATTCAGCCTGACATTCTATGAATCATTAATCACATCAGAATGGTCCCCCAGCCTGCCCCCATTCACTGTATGTCCCCTAGCCTGCCCCTTCACTGTATTTCCCCCAGCCTGCCCCCTTCACATTATATTCCCTTGCCTGACCATCCATCTCTGTATGTCCCCCAGCCTGCCCCTCCTTCACTGTATGCCTCCCATTCACTGTATGTTCCCCACTTTGCACCCATTCACTCTGAATGTCCAGGGGTTGGACGCACACTCACCCGAAAGCTGCCAAACACATCTCACTGTGGCGGCCGGCACCTCCTCACTGCTGCAGACAGCAAGGTAAAGGCACGCTCACCGGGACCCCACCTTTAGTGTCATGTGCTGTGCATCCTGCATCTGATGCTCCACCCACTTCTGGCTGGAGGCTGCGGGCCACTTGAAATGATGGCACGGGCCGCAATTGGCCCCCGGGCCGGACTTTGGACATGCCTGCTGTAAACTGTCCTGCTTACTTAGTTAATATGTGCACATAATATAACAAATAAATACATTTCTGTATTTTTTTCCAATGTCGACTTTTTAACCCTGTCGACCTACTGCATGTTGGCCTTTTGGGGTAGATCTTTTGACTGTCTATCTAGACACTGTAGATCTAATCACACCAAATAATTTTAGTCAAGGGGCGGCCATTACTGTTGTGCCCTCACCCCTTAATCTGCCCCTGCATGTATCTCTTCTGCAATAACTATTACGTTATAAGAATTGATTAAGAGGCATCACGTTACCTTCTACAGTGATCCTTCGCGCCATTGCATCCGACCCGTGCTTATTTGTAGCCGTGCAGGTATAACTCCCATCATGCTCCTTGTCTGCCTTCGGGATAGTAATGTTACGCTTATCCTTGGACAACACCACATTGGGAGTCGGCATGTGCCAGCTGTAGGTGGGAGGGGGGAATCCTGCGGCCTCGCAGGTCAGCGTCACATTCTGTCCTTGTAGCACTCTGGATGGCTTGACTGTAATGTTTGATATACTTGGCTTGGCTAAAAAAACAACAACAACAACAAAACACTTAATAACACAAAACCCGTCACGCTGGAAATAGACTGTCTTAGATTACATGTATGCTCATTGGGATAACCCTAAGGTTCTGATGGGAAGTATACTTCAAATCAACACCCATCTAATGTCTGATCTATTTACTAAGCAGCCAAATTCGCTACCCCGTCCGATGTTTGGGGTTTGCGCATGTATGAATATGGGCATGTGCCTGTTTGGCGTGGCGTTGTTCACCTGTTTGCTAGGCAGCAAGTTTACGCTTCCTAGCAAACCGCTCTGAATCAGGCCCGTTGCCTGGCTTCCATGTTCTTTTCATAGGGGAAGTCTACCATTATCTGACAACGCCTATTTCGTTCCAGACTTCTTGGGGGGTAAAAAAAAAGTGTAAAAGAAAATAAAACCGCTACAATACAACAGTTTGGCACACAAAGGAAGCGAGGCGTGGCTTTACTGGGCTCAGCAAATGTTATTGTACATGAAATGGGTGATACAGTTTCCTGCTTCAAGTTGTGGCCTAGCCTCCAGTCTCTCACCTGTGGTTTAGTATCCTAGCGCCACCCCCTGTGAGGAAGAAGTACTGTAGTCCAGTGGTGAGAGGTACATACTACTGTCCAGTGACTAGCTGGAGAAACTGAGGTTTATTTACCAAGTTGAGAGTTCTGTTGAGAATGGGATGTTGCTTTGGGCAACCAATTCGATTCTATCTATTATCTTTTAGAAGGTGCTAAATAAGAAGTAGATTCTGATTGGTTGCTCATCAAAACATCCCATCTTTAACTGAACCCTGATTAAATCAATGGCCACATCCGTCCCAGAGGCATCCATCACAGGCTCAGGTGAGACAAATGGCAGCGTCTTCATGAATCATAATAGCAGCACATAAGTACAGCGGGATGCAGTCAAAATCCTGATGGTCATAATACGGACAAGGACAAAATCCCGACATTGAAAATACCGACAAGGTCAAAATACCGACATATAGAATATACAGGTGAAACTGTCAACATGACTTTGGGTCAACAGGTCGCGAGGTCGACATGGGTATTTTCACTGTGTCCATATAGTGTGGCAAACTCCATGCCGACGTGGATAGTGGGGGTATGAACAGGTCGGGAGGACGCGTACCGCGTCCGCACACCACGCTTCGGGCTGACTTGGATAGTGCAAGGATGGAATAGCATGCAAATCGTCAGGAAATCGCAGAAAATCAGCCGCGAATCGGCCGCAAAATCGTATACGATATCGTATACGAATTAGCTAAAATCGGGCGCCGTGATAATACACAAGTACTGAAATTTTTACATATGACCCCCAAAGGATTTTTTCCCCATACAAACGGGCCTTGGCACAAAAAAGGTTCCCCACCCCTGCCGTAAAGAGGAAGATAAATCATGTACCTTCTAGTGCTAGGTCCCCTTTCACAGTCGCTGTCCCATGCTCGTTCTGCGCTGTGCAGGTGTATTTTCCAAGGTGGCTCTTTCTCATGTTCCTGACAGTAATCATTTTATTGTCAGGAGAGAATATTACATTGGGTGATGGGGTGGTCCAGCTGTATGTTGGAGGGGGGATACCATCTGCCTCGCAACTAATCGTCACATTGTCACCTTCCTGATGCAAAGTAGGGTCTATGACAATTTTTACTTTTCCAGGCTTGTCTGAAATAAATTCATAGAAAATGTTTATAAAATGTACAGTCCTGTTATGGTGACAATAATTATCCAACATCACACATGTGTACGATGACTGCACACTGCGCAATCACTGTCACTGTCCTCACCACTATCCAACATCCCGCATTCATACACTTCACAGTCACTGTTACTGTCCTCATCATGACCCAGCATTCCACATTCCTATACTGCAAAGTCACTTCTACTACCCCCTCATTACCAAACATCTCGCATACATACACTGCACAGTCACTGTCCCCACCACTATCCAACATACAGCATTTGTACACTTCACAGTCACTGTTACTGTCCCCATCATTACCCAACAGTGACTTCACACATACAGATACATACACTGCACAGTCACTGTCCCCACCACTATCCAACATACAGCATTCATAAACTTGACAGTCACTGTTACTGTCCCCATCATTACTCAACAGTGACTTCACACATACAGATACATACACTGCACAGTCAATGCTACTGCCCCCATCCCTACCCAATATCCCGCATACATACACTGCACAGTCACTGCTACTGCCCCCATCCTTACCCAACATCCCGCAAACATACACTGCATAGTCACTGCTACTGCCCCCATCATTACCCATCATCCCGCATACATACACTGCACAGTCACTGCTACTGCCCCCTCATTACCCAACATCCAGCATAGATACACTGCAGTGGCGTAAGTTCGCTCCAGTTGCCAGGAGGCAAGATATATATTGGTGTCCCCCCCCCCACACACACACACACACACAACCCTATATAACCTTATATAAAATACATATTTCTGTTCAGAAATATAGAAATATAGAAAGATAGATAGATAGAACACATATATTTCAGAACTCAGCCACAGAAGCAATATCGTTGGCTTTTAAATAATTGATTTAAACTTCCAGGGGCAGGAGAGGTGCCCCCTTGGGAGCAGGAGCCCGGCGGCAGATGACTCCATTGCCTCCCAGAGTTCTGCCTCTGATACACTGCATAGTCACTGCAACTGCCCCCATCATTACCCAACAGTGACTTTACACATACAGATCCTTACATTGCAGTCACTGCTACTGCCGCCTCATTACTCAACATACAGCATTCATACACTTCACAGTCACTGTTACTGTCCCCATCATTACCCAACAGTGACTTCACACATACAGATACATACACTGCACAGTCAATGCTACTGCCCCCATCCTTACCCAACATCCTGCATACATACACTGCACAGTCACTGCTACTGCCCCCATCCTTACCCAACATCCCGCATACATACACTGCACAGTCACTGCTACTGCCCCCATCCTTACCCAACATCCCGCAAACATACACTGCATAGTCACTGCTACTGCCCCCATCATTACCCATCATCCCGCATACATACACTGCACAGTCACTGCTACTGCCCCCATCATTACCCAACATCCCGCATACATACACTGCACAGTCACTGCTACTGCCCCCTCATTACCCAACATCCAGCATAGATACACTCACTGCATAGTCACTGCAACTGCCCCCATCCTTACCCAACAGTGACTTTACACATACAGATCCTTACATTGCAGTCACTGCTACTGCCGCCTCATTACTCAACATCCCACATTCATACACTGCACAGTCACTGCTACTGTCCCCATCATTACCCAACATCCCGCATATACACACTGCACAGTCACTGCTGCTGCCCCCATCATTACCCATCATCCCGCATACATACACTGCTCCTGTCCCCATCATTAGCCAACATCCCTCCCATAGATACTGACAGTGCATACTAGGGATGTGCACCGGCCACTTTTCGTGTTTGTGTTGTGGGTTTTGGGTTCTGATAACCTTCAGGTTTTGGGTTCTACTGGGTTTTGCCAAAACACCCACTAAACGTTTTGTGTTTGGATTTTTGGGTTTTGGATTCTGATTTTTTTTTTAAAAAGCATAAAAACGGCTAAAATCGCAGAATTTGGGTTTTCTTTTGCTCCTACGCTATTATTATCCTCAATAACATTCATTTCCACTCATTTCCAGACTATTCTGAACACCTCACACCTCACAATATTGTTTTTAGGGCAAAAGGTTGCACCGAGGTAGCTGGATAACTATGCACAAGACAGGTAGATACGTCAGCAATACTAGTATACAGTATGTGCACCAGCAGAATTTATAATAATTAATTTTATTATTAGGTACTGCTTGGCAGTGGCACTCAGTGGCACATGTCAGTGCACCAGCAGCATGGAATTATTTTTTACAGTCCCACGCAGCACAGGTATTATTTTTTAATTAAATTATATATAGCAGCCTAGTATGTACTAGGTAGGTACACTTAGGCAGTAGCACTGCCAGTGGCAACAGTGGACTGAGTAAATAATACTGGCAGATTCAGTGCAGGCAGCACCAGTGGACTATAATATATAATATAATTAATTATTAATATAATATATATAATATTACAGCACAGCACCAGACATAGGCGCCAGCACAGAGGAGACAGTAGGACTACAAGTACACACAGTTAGACTGTCCTCCTTGCTAGGGTGATTCCACCCAAAGCAGAGAGTAGAACAGCATACACAGCAGCACTGAGGGAGACAGCCCCAGCGAATAAAATAATTACAGCACAGCACACCAGAGGTAGACCGCACAGAGGAGACAGTAGTACTACAAGTACACAGTTAGACTGTCCTCCTTGCTAGGGTGATCCCACCCTAATAGAGAGGAGAACAGAGTACACAGCAGCACTGAGAGAGACAGCCCCAGCGAATAAAATATTGTGTTCAAGGTCAAGCTCAAGTTTAAGCCCCAGAAGCAGCACCAACACACCCTCTCCCAACCCACTACTAGCCTGGAGTGAAGATGGCGGGCGCGGCATCTGCTATTTAAAGCCTCACGAAATCCGAAAAAAACGGACGGACCCGAGTCAGGCGGGAATCTCAGAGCGCTGCTCGGAACCGGGCTCGGAATGATGACGTCCGTGGGGACTCGGATCTCTGGAATCCGAGTCTGCACATCTCTAGTGCATAGTCATTGCTACTGCCCCCATCATCCCGCATACATTCACTGCACAGTCACTGCTGCTGTCCCCATCATTACCCAACATCCCGGATACATACACTGCACAGTCACTGCTACTGCCCCCATCATTACCTGACATCCCACATACATACACTGCACAGTCACTGCTCATGTCCCCATCATTAGCCAGCATCCCTCCCATGGGGACATGAGCAGTGACTGTGCAGTGTATGTATGTGGGATGTCAGGTAATGATGGGGGCAGTAGCAGTGACTGTGCAGTGTATGTATCCGGGATGTTGGGTAATGATGGGGACACTGACAGTGCATAGTCACTGCTACTGTCCCCATCATTACCCATCATCCCGCAGACATACATTGCACAGCCACGGCTACTGTCCCCATCATTACCCAACATCCCGCATACATAGACTGCACAGTCACTGCTACTCTCCCCATCATTAGACAACATCCCCCCCATAGATACTGATAGTGCATAGTCTCTGCTACTGCCCCCATCATTACCCATTATCACGCATACATACACTGCGCAGTCACTGGTACTGTCCCCATCATTACCCATCATCCTGCATACATTCACTGCACAGTCACTGCTGCTGTCCCCATAATCACCCAACATCCCGCAAACATACACTGCATAGTCACTGCTACTGCCCCCATCATTACCCATCATCCCGCATACATACACTGCACAGTCACTGCTACTGCCCCCATCATTACTCATCATCCCCCCCATAGATACTGACAATGAATAGTCACTGCTATAGCCCCCATCATTACCCATCATCCCGCATACATTCATTGCACAGTCACTGCTACTGCCCCCATCATTACCCATCATCTCGCATACATACACTGCACAGTCACTGCTACTGCCCCCATTATCCCGCATACATACACTGCACAGTCCAGGCTACTGTCTGTTACAGTTAGGCAAGGTTTACACCTGGGGCATGGCTACTCACCTGTTCAGGCTCATTGGTGCCTGCATCTGATTGATGTATGGCTTATGAGGTCCAGCAGGAGGGCCGGTGTCGCAGGTACTGGTTTGTTTTCCAGCAGGTCCAGCAGGGAATTCTCTGCCAGCTCCTGGTAACAGATGTAGCCATCTTAGTTTGGTCACATGATGCTCCATGACCAGGGCGACTTCTAACCTCCTGTCCAATGACAACCCTCCCAGGGGTATAGGATCCTTTGACTGGATTTCCTCCTCGCTGGAACACCTACCTCCTTAGAATGCCATAGGAGTCTGCTGTACATCTACTGCCCAGTTGCCACCCACCACCCAGTGTTTTTTGCTGTCCAGTCTCTATCGGTATGTAGCCGCTATCCTGTATCCGGTGGCACTTGCCATCTAGCCGCTATCAGCTACCCAGTCGCTATCCAGTATCTGGTGACATTTGCCATCCTGTTGCTATGGCTATCCAGTTTCTATTCAGTGGTAACAGCCATTCAGTCACTATCCAGTGACAACTATCAAGTCACAGCTTGCCAGTGTATTCCCGCGTCCCTGGATCCAGTTATCTTCGCCAAGCCAGGCTTGTTTAAGTTTCTCTGGTGTCCCCAGTTCCAGTTACCTGCGAAGAAGGCATTCCTTAGTATTCCGGTGTTCTAGACTCTGCAATTGCCAATAAGGTGAATCTGATTATTCTGTCATCCCCGACCGATTCACAATCCAGTAGTATTTTGGTGCTCCCGGATCCAGATACACCAGTTACATCAGCAATCCTGTATTATCCCGGCATCCCCGGATTCAGTTCCTGTCAGATCCTCATCTAACAGTACGACTGCCATACTCCTGTCTACAGCTGGCTACTCCCAGCAGGGACCGCAACCTGCCGGCCAGACGCAGCTAAGTCCAAAGCTACTTGCGTGGTTCCCTGGTGAATTCCACTGGGCAGCTACACTCCGTGCCCCTGCTAGGGAGTTTTGTCATCTCCCACATTAGCAGTTTATCCATAGCCATTATATTCATCCAGCTAAGTGCTCTGTATCATAGACCCAAGTTCATTACCAGAGGTAGATCCAGAAGAATCACCTAGAACCCATCATTACCCAACATCACACATAAAGATATATACACCACACAATCTCTGTTACTGCTCCCATCATTACCCAACATCACACATAAAGATATATACACCACACAATCTCTGTTACTGCCCCCATCATTACCCAACATCACACATAAAGATATATACACCACACAATCTCTGTTACTGCCCTCATCATTACCCAACATCACACATAAAGATATATACACCACACAATCTCTGTTACTGCCCCCATCATTACCCAACATCACACATAAAGATATATACACCACACAATCTCTGTTACTGCTCCCATCATTACCCAACATCACACATAAAGATATATACACCACACAATCTCTGTTACTGCTCCCATCATTACCCAACATCGCACATAAAGATATACACACCACACAATCTCTGTTACTGCCCCCATCCTTACCCAACATCGCACATAAAGATATATACACCACACAATCTCTGTTACTGCCCCCATCATTACCCAACATCGCACATAAAGATATATACACCACACAATCTCTGTTACTGCCCCCATCCTTACCCAACATCGCACATAAAGATATATACACCACACAATCTCTGTTACTGCCCCCATCATTACCCAACATCGCACATAAAGATATATACACCACACAATCTCTGTTACTGCCCCCATCATTACCCAACATCGCACATAAAGATATATACACCACACAATCTCTGTTACAGTCCCCATCATTACCCAACATCGCACATAAAGATATATACACCACACAATCTCTGTTACTGCCCACATCATTACCAAACATCGCACATAAAGATATATACACCACACAATCTCTGTTACTGCCCCCATCATTACCCAACATCGCACATAAAGATATATACACCACACAATCTCTGTTACTGCCCACATCATTACCCAACATCGCACATAAAGATATATACACTACACAATCTCTGTTACTGCCCCCATCATTACCCAACATCGCACATAAAGATATATACACCACACAATCTCTGTTACTGCCCCCATCATTAACCAACTTCCATACAGGTACTTCCACTGCACAGTCACTTCGACTGCCCCCCATCATTAACAACATCCCCCATACAGACACTTACACTGCACAGTCACTGCTACTGCCCCATCATTAACAACATCCCCCATACAGACACTTACACTGCACAGTCACTGCTACTGCCCCATCATTAACAACATCCCCCATACAGATATTTACACTGCACAGTCACTGCTACTGCCCCCATCATTACCCAACATCACCCATACAGATAATTCCACTGCACAGTCACTGCTACTGCCCCATCATTACCCATCTTCCATAGAGGTACTTACACTGCACAGTCACTGCTACTGCCCCATCATTAACAACATCCCCTATACAGATATTTACACTGCACAGTCACTGCTACTGCCCCCATCATTACCCAACATCCCCCATACAGATAATTCCACTGCACAGTCACTACTACTGCCCCATCATTACCCATCTTCCATACAGGTACTTACACTGCACAGTCACTCTGACTGCCCCCATCAGTACCCAACATCCCCCATACAGACTCTTACACTGCAAAGTCACTGCTACTGTCCCCATCATTACCCAACATGCCCCATACAGGTACTTACACTGCACAGTCACTGCTACTGTCCCCATCATTACCCAACATCCCCCATACAGGTACTTACACTGCACAGTCACTGCTACTGGTACCATGATTACCCAACATCCCCCATACAGATATTTACACTGCACAGTCACTGCTACTTCCCCCATCATTACCCAACATCCCCCATACAGATAATTCCACTGCACAGTCACTGCTACTGCCCCATCATTACCCATTTTCCATACAGGTACTTACACTGCACAGTCACTCCGACTGCCCCATCAGTACCCAACATCCCCCATACAGGTACTTACCACAGTCACTGCTACTGCCCCATCATTACCCAACATCCCCCATACAGGTACTTACACTGCACAGTCACTGCTACTGTCCCCATCCCTACCGAACATCCCCATACAGGAACTTACACTGCACAGTCACTGCTACTGTCCCCATCATTACCCAACATCCCCCCATACAGACCCTTACACTGCACAGTCTCTGCTGCTGCCCCTATAATTACCCAACATCCCACCTAGAGATACATACACCGCACAGTCACTGCTACCGTCTGCCTCCCATCATTACCCAACATCCCACCTAGAGATACTTACACTGCACAGTCACTGCTACTGCCCCATCCCTACCCAACATCCCCTATACAGGTACTTACACTGCACAGTCACTGCTACTGTCCCCATCATTACCCAACATCCCCCCATACAGACCCTTACACTGCACAGTCTCTGCTGCTGCCCCTATAATTACCCAACATCCCACCTAGAGATACATACACCGCACAGTCACTGCTACCGTCTGCCTACCATCATTACCCAACATCCCACCTAGAGATACTTACACTGCACAGTCACTGCTACTGCCCCCATCCCTACCCAACATCCCCCATACAGGTACTTACACTGCACAGTCACTGCTACTGTCCCCATCATTACCCAACATCCCCCATACAGGTACTTACACTGCGCAGTCACTGCTACTGTCCCCATCATTACCCAACATCCCCCATACAGGTACTTACACTGCACAGTCACTGCTACTGGTACCATGATTACCCAACATCCCCCATACAGATATTTACACTGCACAGTCACTGCTACTTCCCCCATCATTACCCAACATCCCCCATACAGATAATTCCACTGCACAGTCACTGCTACTGCCCCATCATTACCCATTTTCCATACAGGTACTTACACTGCTCAGTCATTCCGACTGCCCCATCAGTACCCAACATCCCCCATACAGACTCTTACACTGCACAGTCACTGCTACTGTCCCCATCATTACCCAACATCCCCCATACAGACTCTTACACTGTACAGTCACTGCTACTGTCCTCATCATTACACAACATCCCCCCATACAGGTACTTACACTGCACAGTCACTGCTACTGTCCCCATCATTACCCAACATCCCCCATACAGGTACTTACCACAGTCACTGCTACTGCCCCATCATTACCCAACATCCCCCATACAGGTACTTACACTGCACAGTCACTGCTACTGTCCCCATCCCTACCCAACATCCCCATACAGGTACTTACACTGCACAGTCACTGCTACTGTCCCCATCATTACCCAACATCCCCCCATACAGACCCTTACACTGCACAGTCTCTGCTGCTGCCCCTATAATTACCCAACATCCCACCTAGAGATACATACACCGCACAGTCACTGCTACCGTCTGCCTCCCATCATTACCCAACATCCCACCTAGAGATACTTACACTGCACAGTCACTGCTACTGCCCCCATCCCTACCCAACATCCCCCATACAGGTACTTACACTGCACAGTCACTGCTACTGTCCCCATCATTACCCAACATCCCCCCATACAGACCCTTACACTGCACAGTCTCTGCTGCTGCCCCTATAATTACCCAACATCCCACCTAGAGATACATACACCGCACAGTCACTGCTACCGTCTGCCTCCCATCATTACCCAACATCCCACCTAGAGATACTTACACTGCACAGTCACTGCTACTGCCCCCATCCCTACCCAACATCCCCCATACAGGTACTTACACTGCACAGTCACTGCTACTGTCCCCATCATTACCCAACATCCCCCATACAGGTACTTACACTGCGCAGTCACTGCTACTGTCCCCATCATTACCCAACATCCCCCATACAGGTACTTACACTGCGCAGTCACTGCTACTGTCCCCATCATTACCCAACATCCCCGATACAGGTACTTACACTGCACAGTCACTGCTACTGTCCCCATCATTACCCAACATCCCCCCATACAGGTACTTACACTGCACAGTCACTGCTACTGTCCCCATCATTACCCAACATCCCCCATACAGGTACTTACACTGCACAGTCACTGCTACTGCCCCATCATTACCCAACATCCCCCATACGGGTACTTACACTGCACAGTCACTGCTACTGTCCCCATCATTACCCAACATCCCCCATACAGGTACTTACACTGCACAGTCATTGCTACTGCCCCATCATTACCCAACATCCCCATACAGGTACTTACACTGCACAGTCACTGCTACTGCCCCATCATTACCCAACATCCCCCATACAGGTACTTACACTGCACAGTCACTGTTACAGTCCTTGAAGTCTTATCAAAATTTTCTGCTCTGCAGATGTAATTTCCAGCCATATTTTTGGATGCTGTGAATTTCTGCCATGCTTTATACTTGGTATCCTGTTTACTGCAGGTCACTGTGGGTAGTGGGTATCCTGTAGCATTACAGTGGAAACTGCTTATCTGTCCCTCAATCCAAATCTGGTTATTAGGACATTCTGTGAAGGACGGCTCAGCTGCAGAAAAGGGAAAAGAAATGAAGTAAGTAAATAGGAAGAGAGTAAATCATACTTGCCTACACTCTCGGAATGGCCCCCCGAAAAGGAGGGAAAGTCTTTCGCATCACCGTCGATGCCCTCGTTCCCCTTTCCCCGCTGTATAAAATACTGAATTTTGTGGGTCCGCAGGCTAAAATTACACAAATCGCTCCATTTGACCCCTTTCCCCAATCCATAGGCCCGCAAACTAATGCGGCAGAGTGTCATGGGGGTGGGGCTTAATGACATCATCCTAGCCCTGCCCCCGACACGTAGCCTTGTCCTGCCCCCCTTTAACTCCTCTCCGGGCTTCTCCTGGAGATTAAGCAAAGCTGCGAACCAATTAAACGCCACCTGCCTGCACGAATGCCCACCCCCCCTCGCAAGGCGAATATCTCCACATGCATGCGAATATATGTTTTGCATAAACATACATTCGCAGCCTTGTGTACAATGGGTAAAATCATTCGATGGTCGCTGTACTATACCAGGCTATTGAGGACGAAGGGGCATTCCGAATATACAAAGAAAAACAAAGCTTTTTAAAGGGAAATCAGATTAGCTAAAAGGGAAAACTAAAAGAAAATAGCCTTAGAACAAATCCCAAAAATGTTTCAAAATACATCAACAGTAAAAGGTTAAAAAAAATAACGTAGGCCTCATAACAAATGTTAACGGTGAAAGCATTACTGAGGAACCGGCTAAGGCAGAAGCATTAACCCCTTCCCGCCGCAGCCTGTTTTTGCCTTCCTGACAGAGCCCTTTTTTTCAAATCTGACATGTATCACTTAAGTGGGGATAACTTTTTTTTGCTTTTACTTATCCCAGTGATTTTGAGATTGTTTTCTCGTGACACATTGTACTTCAAGTTAGTGGTAAATTTGGGTCGATACAGTCTGTGTTTTTTTGTGAAAAATACCAAAATGTCGTAAAAAAATGGAAAATTTAGAAATTTTCAAAATGTTAAATTTTCTGCTTGTGAGACAAATAATCATACCACTCAAAATAGTTAATAACTAACAAAGACCATATGTCTACTTTATGTTGCCATCATTATTTCAACCTCCTTTTAATTTTTTTGGACACTAGGAGGCTTAAAATATGAATAGCAAATTCTCAAATTTTCAAGAAAATTTCAAACACTGATTTTTTTAGGGACCAGTTCAGTTCTGATGTGACTTTGAGGGACTTGTATGTGAGACACCCCCATAAATGATGCCATTTCAAAAACTGCACCCCTCACAGTATTCAAAACAGCATTTTGGAAGTTTGTTAACCCTTTAGGTGTTTCACAGGAATTAAAACAAAGTGTAGGTGAAATTTCAAAATTTCATTTTTTTTGCAGATTTTCAATTTTAATACATTTTTCTAAGGAACACAGTAGATTTTACTAGAGAAATGTGACTAAAAATTGATTCCCCCAATTCTTTTGGCCCTAGTGTGCACGTTGACCAAACCACAGGCTTCATAATAGAAGGAGCACCTACTTGATTTTGGAGCCTCCTTTTTATGAGATTATTTTTTAGGCACCATGTAGGTTTCTAGGCACCATAAGATGCTAAAAGTTAGGAACCCCCCCACAAGTGACCCCATTTTGCAAACTACACCCCTCAGGGAATTCATCTAGGGGTATAGTGTACATTTCAAACCCCCAGGGGTTTCACCAATTGTGGTACAACTGGGCTATGAAAATGAAAAATTACATTTTTTACACAAAAATGCAGTTCTGGCTCAAAATTTTTCATTTTCACAAGGAATGAAGGAGACAAAGCACCCCAAAATCTGTGCCCCAATTTCTCCCGAGTACGGCAATGCCTCACATGTGACCAAAAAATACCATTTGGGTGCATGGCAGGACTCAGAAGGGAAGGAGTGATATTTGGATTTTGCAGCACAGATTCTGGTGGAATGTTGGTGGGTGCTATGTCGCATTAGCAAGACCCCCGAAGCACCAATACAGTGGAACCCCCCACAAGTGACCCCATTTTGCAAACTACACCCCTCAGGGAATTCAACTAGGGGTATAGTGTACATTTCAAACCCCCAGGGGTTTCACCAATTGTGGTACAACTGGGCAGTGAAAATGAAAAATTAAATTTTTTACACAAAATGCAGTTCTGGCTCAAAATTTTTCATTTTCACAAGGAATGAAGGAGACAAAGCACCCCAAAATCTGTGCCCCAATTTCTCCCGAGTACGGCAATGCCTCACATGTGACCAAAAAATACCATTTGGGTGCATGGCAGGACTCAGAAGGGAAGGAGTGATATTTGGATTTTGCAGCACAGATTCTGGTGGAATGTTGGTGGGTGCTATGTCGCATTAGCAAGACCCCCGAAGCACCAATACAGTGGAACCCCCCCACAAGTGACCCCATTTTGCAAACTACAATTCAACTAGGGGTATAGTGTACATTTCAAACCCCCAGGGGTTTCACCAATTGTGGTACAACTGGGCAGTGAAAATGAAAAATTAAATTTTTTACACAAAAATGCAGTTCTGGCTCAAAATTTTTCATTTTCACAAGGAATGAAGGAGACAAAGCACCCCAAAATCTGTGCCCCAATTTCTCCCGAGTACGGCAATGCCTCACATGTGACCAAAAAATACCATTTGGGTGCATGGCAGGACTCAGAAGGGAAGGAGTGATATTTGGATTTTGCAGCACAGATTCTGGTGGAATGTTGGTGGGTGCTATGTCGCATTAGCAAGACCCCCGAAGCACCAATACAGTGGAACCCCCCACAAGTGACCCCATTTTGCAAACTACACCCCTCAGGGAATTCAACTAGGGGTATAGTGTACATTTCAAACCCCCAGGGGTTTCACCAATTGTGGTACAACTGGGCAGTGAAAATGAAAAATTAAATTTTTTACACAAAAATGCAGTTCTGGCTCAAAATGTTTCATTTTCACAAGGAATGAAGGAGACAAAGCACCCCAAAATCTGTGCCCCAATTTCTCCCGAGTACGGCAATGCCTCACATGTGACCAAAAAATACCATTTGGGTGCATGGCAGGACTCAGAAGGGAAGGAGTGATATTTGGATTTTGCAGCACAGATTCTGGTGGAATGTTGGTGGGTGCTATGTCGCATTAGCAAGACCCCCGAAGCACCAATACAGTGGAACCCCCCCACAAGTGACCCAATTTTGCAAACTACACCCCTCAGGGAATTCAACTAGGGGTATAGTGTACATTTCAAACCCCCAGGGGTTTCACCAATTGTGGTACAACTGGGCAGTGAAAATGAAAAATTACATTTTTTACACAAAAATGCAGTTCTGGCTCAAAATTTTTCATTTTCACAAGGAATGAAGGAGACAAAGCACCCCAAAATCTGTGCCCCAATTTCTCCCGAGTACGGCAATGCCTCACATGTGACCAAAAAATACCATTTGGGTGCATGGCAGGACTCAGAAGGGAAGGAGTGATATTTGGATTTTGCAGCACAGATTCTGGTGGAATGTTGGTGGGTGCTATGTCGCATTAGCAAGACCCCCGAAGCACCAATACAGTGGAACCCCCCCACAAGTGACCCCATTTTGCAAACTACAATTCAACTAGGGGTATAGTGTACATTTCAAACCCCCAGGGGTTTCACCAATTGTGGTACAACTGGGCAGTGAAAATGAAAAATTAAATTTTTTACACAAAAATGCAGTTCTGGCTCAAAATTTTTCATTTTCACAAGGAATGAAGGAGACAAAGCACCCCAAAATCTGTGCCCCAATTTCTCCCGAGTACGGCAATGCCTCACATGTGACCAAAAAATACCATTTGGGTGCATGGCAGGACTCAGAAGGGAAGGAGTGATATTTGGATTTTGCAGCACAGATTCTGGTGGAATGTTGGTGGGTGCTATGTCGCATTAGCAAGACCCCCGAAGCACCAATACAGTGGAACCCCCCACAAGTGACCCCATTTTGCAAACTACACCCCTCAGGGAATTCAACTAGGGGTATAGTGTACATTTCAAACCCCCAGGGGTTTCACCAATTGTGGTACAACTGGGCAGTGAAAATGAAAAATTAAATTTTTTACACAAAAATGCAGTTCTGGCTCAAAATTTTTCATTTTCACAAGGAATGAAGGAGACAAAGCACCCCAAAATCTGTGCCCCAATTTCTCCCGAGTACGGCAATGCCTCACATGTGACCAAAAAATACCATTTGGGTGCATGGCAGGACTCAGAAGGGAAGGAGTGATATTTGGATTTTGCAGCACAGATTCTGGTGGAATGTTGGTGGGTGCTATGTCGCATTAGCAAGACCCCCGAAGCACCAATACAGTGGAACCCCCCACAAGTGACCCCATTTTGCAAACTACACCCCTCAGGGAATTCAACTAGGGGTATAGTGTACATTTCAAACCCCCAGGGGTTTCACCAATTGTGGTACAACTGGGCAGTGAAAATGAAAAATTAAATTTTTTACACAAAAATGCAGTTCTGGCTCAAAATGTTTCATTTTCACAAGGAATGAAGGAGACAAAGCACCCCAAAATCTGTGCCCCAATTTCTCCCGAGTACGGCAATGCCTCACATGTGACCAAAAAATACCATTTGGGTGCATGGCAGGACTCAGAAGGGAAGGAGTGATATTTGGATTTTGCAGCACAGATTCTGGTGGAATGTTGGTGGGTGCTATGTCGCATTAGCAAGACCCCCGAAGCACCAATACAGTGGAACCCCCCCACAAGTGACCCCATTTTGCAAACTACACCCCTCAGGGAATTCAACTAGGGGTATAGTGTACATTTCAAACCCCCAGGGGTTTCACCAATTGTGGTACAACTGGGCAGTGAAAATGAAAAATTAAATTTTTTACACAAAAATGCAGTTCTGGCTCAAAATTTTTCATTTTCACAAGGAATGAAGGAGACAAAGCACCCCAAAATCTGTGCCCCAATTTCTCCCGAGTACGGCAATGCCTCACATGTGACCAAAAAATACCATTTGGGTGCATGGCAGGACTCAGAAGGGAAGGAGTGATATTTGGATTTTGCAGCACAGATTCTGGTGGAATGTTGGTGGGTGCTATGTCGCATTAGCAAGACCCCCGAAGCACCAATACAGTGGAACCCCCCCACAAGTGACCCCATTTTGCAAACTACAATTCAACTAGGGGTATACTGTACATTTCAAACTCCCAGGGGTTTCACCAATTGTGGTACAACTGGGCAGTGAAAATGAAAAATTAAATTTTTTACACAAAAATGCAGTTCTGGCTCAAAATTTTTCATTTTCACAAGGAACGAAGGAGACAAAGCACCCCAAAATCTGTGCCCCAATTTCTCCAGAGTACGGCAATGCCTCACATGTGACCAAAAAATACCATTTGGGTGCATGGCAGGACTCAGAAGGGAAGGAGTGATATTTGGATTTTGCAGCACAGATTCTGGTGGAATGTTGGTGGGTGCTATGTCGCATTAGCAAGACCCCCGAAGCACCAATACAGTGGAACCCCCCCACAAGTGACCCCATTTTGCAAACTACAATTCAACTAGGGGTATAGTGTACATTTCAAACCCCCAGGGGTTTCACCAATTGTGGTACAACTGGGCAGTGAAAATGAAAAATTAAATTTTTTACACAAAAATGCAGTTCTGGCTCAAAATTTTTCATTTTCACAAGGAATGAAGGAGACAAAGCACCCCAAAATCTGTGCCCCAATTTCTCCCGAGTACGGCAATGCCTCACATGTGACCAAAAAATACCATTTGGGTGCATGGCAGGACTCAGAAGGGAAGGAGTGATATTTGGATTTTGCAGCACAGATTCTGGTGGAATGTTGGTGGGTGCTATGTCGCATTAGCAAGACCCCCGAAGCACCAATACAGTGGAACCCCCCACAAGTGACCCCATTTTGCAAACTACACCCCTCAGGGAATTCAACTAGGGGTATAGTGTACATTTCAAACCCCCAGGGGTTTCACCAATTGTGGTACAACTGGGCAGTGAAAATGAAAAATTAAATTTTTTACACAAAAATGCAGTTCTGGCTCAAAATTTTTCATTTTCACAAGGAATGAAGGAGACAAAGCACCCCAAAATCTGTGCCCCAATTTCTCCCGAGTACGGCAATGCCTCACATGTGACCAAAAAATACCATTTGGGTGCATGGCAGGACTCAGAAGGGAAGGAGTGATATTTGGATTTTGCAGCACAGATTCTGGTGGAATGTTGGTGGGTGCTATGTCGCATTAGCAAGACCCCCGAAGCACCAATACAGTGGAACCCCCCACAAGTGACCCCATTTTGCAAACTACACCCCTCAGGGAATTCAACTAGGGGTATAGTGTACATTTCAAACCCCCAGGGGTTTCACCAATTGTGGTACAACTGGGCAGTGAAAATGAAAAATTAAATTTTTTACACAAAAATGCAGTTCTGGCTCAAAATGTTTCATTTTCACAAGGAATGAAGGAGACAAAGCACCCCAAAATCTGTGCCCCAATTTCTCCCGAGTACGGCAATGCCTCACATGTGACCAAAAAATACCATTTGGGTGCATGGCAGGACTCAGAAGGGAAGGAGTGATATTTGGATTTTGCAGCACAGATTCTGGTGGAATGTTGGTGGGTGCTATGTCGCATTAGCAAGACCCCCGAAGCACCAATACAGTGGAACCCCCCCACAAGTGACCCCATTTTGCAAACTACACCCCTCAGGGAATTCAACTAGGGGTATAGTGTACATTTCAAACCCCCAGGGGTTTCACCAATTGTGGTACAACTGGGCAGTGAAAATGAAAAATTAAATTTTTTACACAAAAATGCAGTTCTGGCTCAAAATTTTTCATTTTCACAAGGAATGAAGGAGACAAAGCACCCCAAAATCTGTGCCCCAATTTCTCCCGAGTACGGCAATGCCTCACATGTGACCAAAAAATACCATTTGGGTGCATGGCAGGACTCAGAAGGGAAGGAGTGATATTTGGATTTTGCAGCACAGATTCTGGTGGAATGTTGGTGGGTGCTATGTCGCATTAGCAAGACCCCCGAAGCACCAATACAGTGGAACCCCCCCACAAGTGACCCCATTTTGCAAACTACAATTCAACTAGGGGTATAGTGTACATTTCAAACTCCCAGGGGTTTCACCAATTGTGGTACAACTGGGCAGTGAAAATGAAAAATTAAATTTTTTACACAAAAATGCAGTTCTGGCTCAAAATTTTTCATTTTCACAAGGAATGAAGGAGACAAAGCACCCCAAAATCTGTGCCCCAATTTCTCCAGAGTACGGCAATGCCTCACATGTGACCAAAAAATACCATTTGGGTGCATGGCAGGACTCAGAAGGGAAGGAGTGATATTTGGATTTTGCAGCACAGATTCTGGTGGAATGTTGGTGGGTGCTATGTCGCATTAGCAAGACCCCCGAAGCACCAATACAGTGGAACCCCCCACAAGTGACCCCATTTTGCAAACTACACCCCTCAGGGAATTCAACTAGGGGTATAGTGTACATTTCAAACCCCCAGGGGTTTCACCAATTGTGGTACAACTGGGCAGTGAAAATGAAAAATTAAATTTTTTACACAAAAATGCAGTTCTGGCTCAAAATGTTTCATTTTCACAAGGAATGAAGGAGACAAAGCACCCCAAAATCTGTGCCCCAATTTCTCCCGAGTACGGCAATGCCTCACATGTGACCAAAAAATACCATTTGGGTGCATGGCAGGACTCAGAAGGGATGGAGTGATATTTGGATTTTGCAGCACAGATTCTGGTGGAATGTTGGTGGGTGCTATGTCGCATTAGCAAGACCCCCGAAGCACCAATACAGTGGAACCCCCCCCACAAGTGACCCCATTTTGCAAACTACACCCCTCAGGGAATTCAACTAGGGGTATAGTGTACATTTCAAACCCCCAGGGGTTTCACCAATTGTGGTACAACTGGGCAGTGAAAATGAAAAATTAAATTTTTTACACAAAAATGCAGTTCTGGCTCAAAATTTTTCATTTTCACAAGGAATGAAGGAGACAAAGCACCCCAAAATCTGTGCCCCAATTTCTCCCGAGTACGGCAATGCCTCATGTGTGTCCAAAAAATGGCAAGACTCAGAAGGGAAGGAGTGATATTTGGATTTTGCAGCACAGATTCTGGTGGAATGTTGGTGGGTGCTATGTCGCCTTAGCAAGACCCCCAAAGCACCAATACAGTGGAACCCCCCCACAAGTGACCCCATTTTGCAAACTACACCCCTCAGGGAATTCATCTAGGGGTATAGTGTACATTTCAAACCCCTAGGGGTTTCACCAATTTTCATACAACTGGGCTGTGCAAATGAAAAATTACATTTTTTTACACAAAAATGCAGTTCTGGCTCAAAATTTTTCATTTTCATAAGGTATGAAGGAGAAAAAGCACCCCAAAATCTGTGCCCCAATTTCTTCCGAGTATGGCAATGCCTCATATGTGACCAAAAAATACCAGTTGGGTGCATGGCAGGACTCAGAAGGGAAGGAGAGATTTTTGGATTTTGCAGCTCAGATTCTGGTGGAATGAATGGTGGGTGCTATGTGGCATTAGCAAGACCCCCGAAGCACGGTGAAATGATGAACCTAATAATCCATAGATGTGTGGTATATTTTAAAACACTCCTTTATACATAGGCCGGGTTTGTCGGGGCAAGTTTCACAGTGGAAAATAGTATCCTTTCTTATTCCCTTTTTATAGCAAACTTTGCACCTTTTTTGTGTCCTGCCCTTTTTTATAGTGGAGAGGATTTCGTTAGGAAAATGCTGCCCTGGTACAATACGGGGGCCAGTACTAGAAGTACTGGGGCCCTCTGCCTGCTGGTTCCCAAATATTAGGCCCTTTATGACTTCCTCCTGAAAGTGCATAAATGTCCCCCTCTGGCTGGTAGAACGGAATAGCACGTAAGCGTTATACAGTGCCATCTGGATGATATACACGGCCAGCTTCTTGTACCAGATTTTTGTTTTCCGCAGGGCACTGTACGGCTTCAGTACCTGATCTGAAAGATCCACTCCGCCCATGTACTTATTGTAATCTAGGATACAATTAGGTTTTGAGGTGTGGGTACTGGTACCTCGTACAGGGACGGAGGTGGTACTGCCTCCATGAATTGTTGTCAGTATAAGGACATCCCTCTTGTCCTTATATTTGACCAACAACATATTTTCGGTGCATATTCCCCTGCTTTCACCCCTTCTCAGTAATTGGGCAACGTGCGTTTTTGGGAGGCCTCTTTGGTTCTTGCGCACAGTACCGCAAGCTGCTGTACCTCTTGAACCAAGGGCCTTAAACAGGGGGATGCTAGTGTAAAAGTTATCCACATAGAGGTGATAACCTTTATCCAGGAAGGGGTGCACTAAATCCCAGACAATTTTTCCACTAACACCTACGAGGGAGGGGGGCATTCTGGCGGTTCAATTCTTGAATCCTTCCCTTCATATACCCTAAACCTGTGGGTGTACCCTGAGGTGCTTTCACACAGTTTATACATTTTTATGCCATACCTTGCCCTCTTACTGGGAAGGTACTGGCGGAATTTAACCCTTCCTTTAAAATGTATAAGGGACTCGTCGATACAAATAAATTTTTCAGGGATGTACATCTCTGCAAATTTGGCACTGAAATGATCAATGACCGGCCTGACTTTGAATAGCCGGTCAAAGGTGGGATCATCTCTGGGTGGGCACTGTGCATTATCGGTGTAATGTAAAAATTTAAGGATTGTCTCAAAACGAGTCCGAGCCATGGCCATACGGTAAAGTGGGGTGCTGTACAGAACATCTGTACTCCAATATTGCCTAATTTCTGGCTTTTTTACTATGCCCATATGTAACACCAGACCCCAAAACGTCATCATCTCTACTGCATCTACAGGGGTCCACCTAGCAAATGATGACGTGGGGTTTTGAGCAATAAACTGCTGGGCATATAAATTACTTTGGTCCACCATTAAATTTATAAAATCATCAGAGAAAAATAATTTGAAAAAGTCAATTTCTCTGAGACCTGTTGAATCAAATTGGATTCCTGGGATGGCCAAAAACTCAGGAACCTGGGGCTCAAAATTGTCTGGTGGTGGGGTCCATACGGGATCAATCATTTGGGGGGAGGGTCTCAGCTGCTCTACGGGGGCGTCTTTGAGGGGGTCCCTGATCACTAGAGGAGGAAGATGAGGTTAAGACGAATCCTTCAAATTCCCCGCTTGCATCACTGGCTGTGTCAGAGTCAGAGGCAAGCATGGCATATGCCTCCTCCACTGAATACATTCTTATGGATGACTGGGATGACATTTGGGATGACATTTGGGATGCCATTTTTATTTTTGTGTTTCTGTAAGTAATGTTTCAACACGTGTATAGTGTAGGGGGGGTACAAACTTTATTTCAACACGGGGGTATGTAGTGTGTAGTGTGTATGTAGTGCAGAAAAAAAAATACTTTATACAGGAATTTGATCCCAATAAAAAAAAAAAATGATATCAACCCTGTGCCAAAAATGCTGTTCAGTGATGTACGTCACTGATCAGCGCTCAGCGGCCACAGGACACCCACAAAAGCAACGTGGGTGTAAAAACAATTTAAAAAAAAATAAACCACAGCACTCTCCAAAAAAAAACAATTTAAAAAAACTGCTGAAAAAAAATTATATCAACCCTGTGCCAAAATGCTGTTCAGTGATGTACGTCACTGATCAGCGCTCAGCGGCCACAGGACATCCACAAAAGCAACGTGGGTGTAAAAACAATTTAAAAAAAATAAACCACAGCACTCTCTAAAAAAAAAAACAATTTAAAAAAACTGCAGAAAAAAAATTATATCAACCCTGTGCCAAAAATGCTGTTCAGTGATGTACATCACTGATCAGCGCTCAGCGGCCACAGGACACCCACAAAAGCAACGTGGGTGTAAAAACAATTTAAAAAAAATAAACCACAGCACTCTCCAAAAAAAAAAAACAATTTAAAAAAACTGCAGAAAAAAAATAATATCAACCCTGTGCCAAAAATGCTGTTCAGTGATGTACGTCACTGATCAGCGCTCAGCGGCCACAGGACACCCACAAAAGCAACGTGGGTGTAAAAACAAAACCCCACTGCACTCTCCAAAAAAAACAACTGCAGATCAGTGATGCAGTGATGCAACACTGATTAGCAGTGAGGGGCAGCAGGCACACAACTGTGGGTGCAACCTGACAGGGTATATAAAAAAAAAACCTGCACCCCCAAAAAGTTGCTGATCAGTTAATTTATACTGATCAGCACAAAAGGGGGGGCAGCAGGGGGGCAGCAGTCAGTTGCACAGGCAGCACAACCTTTGGTGCAACTGACAGGTATATATAAAAAAAAACCCTGCACCCCCAAAAAGTTGCTGATCAGCACAGATATACTGATCAGCACAAAAGGGGGGGCAGCAGACACAAAATATAGCACTCTCTATCACTATCTCTCACTATCTCTCACTATCTCTCACTATCTCTCACTATCTCTCACTCTATGACACTGCAGCAGCAGCACACAGAAAGTCACAAGATCGAGGAAGCATCCAGCTGCTGGCAGCACGCTACCAGCGGTGATCAGGTAAGTATCAGGCAAGGATCAGGTCAGTATATCACGACAGATTGGCACGGTGACCGCTCTGCACGCAATTCCAGACCGGAATGGCGTCTGCAGCGCAGTCACCGTTAGTTTAAATCACGCGCCATGGCTGTGATTGGTCCGTCGGTCCGACGGACCAATCACAGCCTTGGGCGCAGGTGGGGTGAGGTGGGGTGAGGTGTGGTCATCACCGGTGACCCCCTCACGCCACCTCACACCCGGCGGTGATTGATCCCTGTGTTACTGAGCGTCTGATTCGCCGGTAACACAGGAAAACGCTGCGATTGGCTGTTCACAGTGAACAGCCAATCGCAGCGATCGCCGACGGGGGGAGGCATCGCCGCCCCCCCCGGGCATGCTGGGACATGTCTGCTGTCAGGGACAGCAGACATCGTCCCTCTGTCACCGCGTCCCTAGACGCGGTGACAGTTTAAAGTCATGACGTATATATACGTCATGTGTCGGGAAGTACATCCCGGCCATGACGTATATATACGTCAAATGTCGGGAAGGGGTTAAACACCTTTTTTTTCATCAGTTTTTACTAGAGAGGAGCAAACGGGACCATCAGTCTCCGGTAAATTTGAGAAAGACTAATTAGTAAATATAGAATTTATTGCAGATGATTTCCGTTAGTGACTGCAAAATAAAAATAAATAAATTACCAGGACCAGATTGGATTCATCCTAGGGTTCTGATAGAGGGAGGAGTTATCAAATTATTTGTATTCAATTTGTGATAAGTACATTTCACAGAAAGAGAAATGAACCAGCAAATTATAGACCTAAGGCCTAACATCGGTTAGAAAGGAAATTATTTGAGGGTATCCAAGATTATTTAGTGGTCAATAAGAAAATGAGTGCAACCGGTTTGTAGAGGACAGTTTGTGCCAAACTAATTTTATTAGTTTCTACAAGGAAGTTAGCTAGATAAAGGTGATGCAGTTGACGTGGTCTACCTCACTTTTGCAAAGGCCTTTGACACCATGCCCCATAAGAGGTTGATCAATAAATTAATTTGGCCGCGGCAGGGGAAGGCATGATGTAGTTAGCAATCTCATCTCAGACGGATAACTACATCTTCATTAAGGACTCAGCTTAGTGAAAAGCGCCAAGCCAGTAGCGCACGCAGGGGGGGTTTCTGATTTTAAAAAACGGCCCTGGGGAACCGGAGATATCTGACTTCAAAGCAGTGGTCCCCATCCAAGCCTGTTAATTACTCTCCCCAGTCAGATATTTCAGTTTCTTTCTAATTTAGAGTTTTTCTGAGGGTATATTCCAAAAGCTGGGACTCTCCCCCTTTGATGGACACTAGTAGCTTGTCTCTACTGTGCCCAGAACCAGAGATATCAGCCTTCAAGCAGCTGGTTACTGCTCCAGCTCCACACACCTGGCATGTAGTTTTATATACTCGTTGGCGGATTGCTCTGCCTCCTGAAATCTGATCCCCTAGTCCCCAGTACCATTTGGTAGGTGCGATTCTCTAGTTTTTATATCCATTAAATCTATTTCCGGGAACTGGAGATATCTGCAGTCAAGCAAGCTGTCCTCCCACCAGAAAATTATGAATAATAAGCCCACTCCACTATACACCCCTCCTCTGCGTATTAAACATCCTCTACCACCCTGGAAGTTATGTATCAGGGCCCCTTCATTCAGCCCAATGCCCCCTTCTCCCACCTCATCTCCCACCATCTGTGCAGTAAAGGGGTAATTAGTGGAAATTACTGAACCCTACCTGCTGAGCGGTTGATATAATACCCCCTACCACCCACAGGACATCAAAGCTTCCGCTCATAACACCCCCCCACCCCTACCGCTGGAGGATAGGTAGGGGCCCCAATACATTGCTATGCCCAGGGGTCTACACTGCTGTTATGTACATATATTTATATATATAGATATATTTATTATTAATATACATTTGGTCTATCTATAATACGTTAACTGACCCGGCATATACTGGGTCACCTAAGTGTCCATCTCCATGCTTTGCTCCGCCCCTCTGGAAACCCTTTCCTGAAAATCTTGCGTTTGCCCTGTCCTGTGTGTACACCCTTTAAAAGAAGTGCATTCACAGGAGGTGAAAGATACCAGTGGAGTACCCCAGGGATCAGTACTTGGACCAGTGCTTTTCAATATCTTTATTGCTGACATTGCAAATGGTATTGAAGGGAAAGTATACCTTTTTGCAGATGACACAAAGGTATGCAACAGGGTAGACACACCAGGAGGGGTAAAACATATGGTTGATGACCTAGGTAGAATAGAGGAATGGTCAAGAGCATGGCAACTACAATGCCCAAATCATGCACTTGGGTCTCAAAACTCCAAAGGCTAAATATAGTATTAATGCCACTATATTGGAAACTACTGAGGAGGAAATGGATATAGGAGTTACTAATTCAGGTGACTTTAAGGCAGGTAGGCAATGTAACAAAGCAATGAGGAAGGCAAGTCAGATGTTTGGTTGTATAGGGAGAGGAATCAAAAGCAGAAAGAAAGAAGTAATAATACCACTGTATAGGTCAATAGTTCAACCTCATATAGATTACACAGTTCTGGCTATATATCCAGAATTATATAAATACAAAGAAGGTGCAACTAAAATGGTGCATGGCCTACATCACAAAAAGACATACAAACAAATGTCAATATGTATAGTTTGTATCAGAGAAGGTAAATGGGGGCCATGATAGAATCTTTCAAATATATCAAGGGTTTTAACAAGGTACAGTTCAGGAGGGTGACATTCTTAAAATGGAGTATTAGAAAACAAGGACATGCACTGACGCTGGGGGAGGAAAAATGTGAGGAAAAAATTACTTCACACAAAGAGTAGTGGACAAGAGGAATAGCCTCCCATCAGAGGTGGCAGAGGCTAAGATCATAGAACAATTTAAACATGCATAAGATAGACATAAGGATATCCTTACAAACAAATAAGGATCAAATAAGGTTTGGGGTAACAATATGGTTGAAAAAGGGGCAGACTGGATGGGCCCAATGGATCTGCCATCATATTCTATGAGTCTGGAGTCTATTTACTAAGCCCTTGAGAAAAATAACGTATGTAGAGATAAACTACCAACCAAAAAGTTTCTAACTGCCATTATTCAAACAATGGGGCAGATGTATTAAGCCTGGTAAAGTGATAAAGTGGTGATAAAGTGGAAGGAGATAACGCACCAGCCAATCAGCTGTTCACCTTCCACTTTATGATCACTTGATCACCACTTATTCACTTTACCAGGCTTAATACATCTGTCCCAGTGCCTGCAACATAACAGCTGGAAGCTGATTGGTTGGAACTTTTACTCTCTTCATTTTACCTCTGTCTAAGTAAATAGACACCATTAGAGATGATTGACTGGCACGTTGTCACTCTTCGCTTTATCACTTCATTCAAGGCTTAGTACATCTTTCCCTAATAGTGCCTAAAAAGCTTAATAATCATAATTATTCTTAGCTGCTGGTTTCCTCCCACATTCCAAAAATATACTGGAAGGTTAAATGGTTCCTGACATAAATGAACACTGATGTTATACCCATTCACACCAGATGCAAATTACTGGCTTAAAGCTTTTCAACCCGTGAATTTACTGAAAAACCCGTGTTTTTCTTTGGTGTGAATGGGTCAACCCGGGTCTGCTGGTGTTTTCAGTAAAAATTATTTTTAAACACAATTTGATTTCTTAAAACGTACTTTTTCTTAAATTTTCTGATTTTAGATATTTCACCTTTAATTGAGGTTTCCTAAGTTCTAAATGTTTTAAATTTAAAATAAGAAAGATGCATTAAAAATGTAAAATATGCACAAAGAACAACATCACATAATGATCTCAGTAGATCATCACTTTGTGTTCTTTGTGTGTACTTCTTCCAAGTAAAATAATGTTATTTGCAATTCCCAAGAGAATACTGTGTGTTTATTTCATTTTATGACTGCAATAAATAAGGAAAAATAAAAAATAACAGCATATAAAGGCCGCCATACATTAGGGTGACTTCTCCCCTTGGAGAAGTCGCCAGCAAACCCCCCTTGAGCCACCCAGGAAGGTCCCAAGTGGCAGGGTCACAACTGATATATTGTATATATCGCTCTCTCCGCTCTGCACAAGATCTGTGTCTCTGTTCTGCACGGATCACTAGCTCCCACTCACTGGCCCTTATTCTGATTGAGTCGGACGGCCTATGTACTGTGTTTGCGCATGTGTAGAGGCGTTTCTGCGCATGTGCGAATGCCTCGCACGTCCGAACACGGCGTGAATTACGTGCAGGCAAGGATCGTACAGATCCATCCGAGCAGGGGGTGGAGAGGGGCGTGAAGGGCTGTTTGGGCTCATTACCATATGCGTACGCCCCGTGTTTCATGGGCGTTCCCTTTAAAACGCTGGGCGTACGTATGGTAATCCAGCCGTGACGCACGGGTGGGGGGCGGACAGCTGACATAGTTGGATGTCAGCTGCCCGCCCATATCCCTGCTTTCATACGAAAAAATGTCCGAGTGGTCTGGAGCACTTGGGGCTGCCTGAATGCTCGGTTCATCATTCGATGGTTGGTGACCATCGGAGGATGGGGGAGGTTCCCACAGATGGGGGAGGTGTTCACATGAAACATCCACTCACGGTCTGTCCGCTCATCATCTTACCGCATTTGGACAGTGTGAGCGATCCGTACGGTAGGCGGGGCTAAGAACACTCGGTGGCCGTCCGAAATACGCATCCGTCCGAGTCAACTAGAATAAGGGCCACTATTACAGGACTTTCATGGGCCGCTCCCACCCTATGGAATGCCCTTCCACGCACAATAAGACTCTCCGCTAGCCTCCAAACTTTCAAGCGTTCCCTAAAAACTCACCTCTTCAGGCAAGCCTATCATATTTAAGTTCCATATGCATAACCCTCTGAGGCACTTATGTATTATATAGCTTCCCTTCTGGACTTGTAACTTGGTGGGACTGCTATGCTATTACTGGTACCTGTCCTTGTTTTTCCCTCCTATGTCCCTATAGATTGTAAGCTTGCAGCAGGGCTCTCCTACCTCTATGTCTGTCTGATTTACCTAGTTTGTTCTTTCAGTGTTATCAGCATTTGTATAGTGTAACCATGGGCGCCGGAACGGGGGGGGGGGGGGGGGGGCGAGGGGGCAGCTTGCCCCCCCCTAAAATTACTGAGGCGCTAAAGTACCGTTGTCTGGGGGCGCTGTCAGGGCCGGCGACAGGGGGGGGTCAAGGGGGACATGTGTGACGGGCCCCGGCGATCTGAAGGGCCCCAGAGCCCGGCCGGGGCCCGTCTGTGTCTTGATGTATGTGTGAGGTCTTTTCTACACTCACATATCCTGCAGTGCTATGCGCGCTGGCGCCGCTGCGCCGGGTCTCTCCATCCGTCCTCCCTGTCAGACTCAGTCCCCTCCCTGCCGGCCGCCCTGCCCAGCGGTGTTTGATTGACACTTACAGTGTCCGACGCCGCGGCCGCCCGCCCCCTGCTGCTTCAGCGATGAGCGTCGCATGGGCATGGCATCCAGCATCCAGGTCCCCAGCGCGCTCCAACCCCATCCTGCTGCGGCCAGCGTGTCTGCCCTGCTGTGTATGGGAGGGATCCAGGCAGCAAAACAAAAAAAAGTAAGTTGAGGAGATCTCTAAACTTGCTCACAATTTGAGTTAATGTACATTGGGGATGTATTAAGTTATGGGGAGTGTGTGAACAATTGATGTTCTGGGCATATGAGTGGTGTGGGGACATGTTCTGGGCAAATGAGGGTTATAGCATACCTCCCAACTTACCCCCCCGAAAAGGGGGCGTGGTGTATGCAAATGAGGGCGCGGCTTATGCTAATTAGCCGCAGCCTCATTTTCATACGAGAATAGACGCTGTGCGCATGCGCACAGCGTCTATTCTACTAGATTGGGGGGTCTCCCAACTGCCACCCCCCGCAGCGGGACAATGCCTGCCGCGGGTGGGACAGCGGGACAGGACCCGAAAATCGGGACTGTCCCTCTAAAATCGTGACAGTTGGGAGGTATGGTTATAGGGACATGTGCTGGACATATGAGGGATGTAGGGGCATGTGCTGGGCATATGAGGGATGTAGGGGCATGTGCTGGACATATGAGGGATGTGGGGGCATGTGCTGGACATATGAGGGTTATAGGAACATGTGCTGGACATATGAGGGATGTGGGGGCATGTGCTGGACATATGAGGGTTATAGGGACATGTGCTGGACATATGAGGGATGTGGGGACATGTGCTGGACAAATGTTATTTTGTTACTAATAAAACTATAGTGTTTTTCTGTTACTCTATTACTATTGATGAAAACATATTTCATTAACTATCAGGGGGTAACATATAGCAATTTAGGGGGCGCCAAAATGAGATTATATCTTGCCCCCCCCAACCTAAAAACGTTCCAGCGCCACTGAGTGTAACGGAATCTGCTGCGCTATATACGAAACTGTAAATACATAAATAAATAATTGTATGCGGTCCTTTTGCATGCAATAAATCACATGCGAAGCGTGCCCAACTGCAGAAGCAATCCAAGAGATTGCCTGTGCAGCTGGTGCGATTCGCGGGCTCCGGTGCGATACATATGTGACCACTCATCGCATCGGACCGTCTGTCATTCACCTGCTATTTGGGCAGTATTTTTGGGGGGATTGATTGCGGAAAAGACAGGAAAAGAGCCCAAATTTCAGGTACATTGCATAGTATATGTGGGCCTTAAGTACACAGCTGCCCATTTTAAAGTTCCACAAAACACTGCCAGTAGGGCACATACTGTACACAACTAGCAGATTACTTAACTGCATAGACCAGCAGTTCCCACACTAAGTACCACTGAGAAATTGCAGGGGTAACACGGGATGGTGGTTCAGGACCAAATGTAATTATTTATAGTTTATGCGATAGTGGCTGCCAGTCATACAGTATGTTCACAAACACAAGCAACACCAAGGACTTCGCTTCTTAATTTCTCGCTAAGAAACTTTTGGCCTAGTGGTGCCATGAAACAAAGATGTTGATACTATCTGGCACGTGATTCAAGAAAATGTCACTCTCTATGCACATGTTACATCTGGCCCACCTGCAGTGCAGCCTGGTTTTATCCATTTGCTAAAAAAATGTGCTTTGCAATATATTTTGAATTAGGCCTGTATACCCTGTACTTGTCCTACATTGGGCAGTATTCAATGAGAATACTGACGACGTGCAGCGAATCCTGTTTAGGATTTGCTGCACATTCGCCACTGCTCGCTGTGTTCCGGAGCCTCGCCGGCTCCAGTATTCAACGAGTCAGGGGCTCGCTGCCCCTGACAGGCGAATATGAGCTCCTGCGGCAAACGCCGCAGGGAGCCTGAGGACGGTGGCAGGCAGGGAGATGGAAGTCTCCCTGCCTGCCCCAGAACGTTTGTGAGGGGGAGGTGGGCTCCCTGGGTGCCAGGCAGCACAGGCTGCCCCCCGGGGGTGCCAGCAGGGGACCGGGTATATTCACTACACCCGATCATGCATATGTAATGATCGGGTGAAGTGAATATATGAATATGTAATGAGCGGCTCGGCTCCGGCCCCCTGCTGGCTGGTCTGTGTAAAAAAAAAATATATATATATTTTTTTAAATTAAAAATTACAGCACATGAATAAAAATAGCATGCCCCTCCTCAGAATAAAATTCCTGATTTTTTGACACCAAATGTAAAAAAACAAAACACTTTATTTTAAAAGTTCACATTCCACTTCACCATAAAAAGATAGCGATTGCTACTCGGTGAATCATGGCGAAAATAACCTTGAAAAGTATTCGCCATCTGGTCATTGAATAGGGTGATTCACCGTTTTAGTCAAAAATTCGCCTTACAGCACAAAATCGCCATAAAAACCTGGCGAATCAGCCTCATTGAATACCATCCATTAATGTAAGTCCCTATTTTTTTTGTTTTGCTCATTTGTTTATGTTACATAGTTACATAGTAGATAAGGCTGGATAAAGTGTCCATCTAGTTCAACCTAGGTATTATGATTCTTATTAGTACCCATGGTTGTTTCTAACCAATAAATGTTTATCCAACCTTATTTTAAACGTATTTATTGTGTCTGTCGACACCACTTCTGCAGGAAGAGAGTTCCAAAGTTTGACTGCTCTGACCGTAAATAATTTTTTTTCTTCTAAGGAAACAAAATCCCTCACAGGTGGAAAAGTAGAGAGTGCCTTTTCCACCTGTGTTAGCCTTGAGGCAGACCTATCTGCTCGAAACGTGTTGGCTACTGCAGTGTAATTTTGGACCCAGGCACCTTCCCAGCCTCTATCCTTTGGCGCCTAGAAGGGTGCATCCAGAGGCACTCTGCACTTTTCCACCTGTGGCTCCATCTTCTGGCTTGGGTAAGAGGCACCCCTGGTCCACCCACGCATTGACTATACTCTGTCATTTTATACATGTCATTTTCATATGTTTAATCCTCCACATGTTTTATTATCCTTTGTCTTTCATTGTCAGTTTAAATAAACTTGTCTTGTGATATTGCAAAGTGCCTGTGGTACCTACAGATGTAGCAGGCCTTGTTGTTGCTGGCGATCTGCCAGCAACACGGCGCCTCTATCTGACTGAGACGCACGCGCGTCTCAGTATCCGGGCGGCGGGCGGACGCAATACTGTCCGCCTCCCGCTCCAGGGGGCAGGGGGGGACCCGAGGAGGCTGCGGGGGGGGGGGGGGGGGGGTGTGCGGTTGCCCTGTGTGGGCACCGAGCGACCGAGGGCAGCACCGTCGGAAGGGGACGCGCGCGCACCTCGTGCGCGCGCGTCCTCTTCCGGCATACAGATGGCGGTGGGGCCGGGGATGGCGACGCCATCGCCATCACCTGCAAAGATGAATCCCGCTACATCTGTACCACCTATCCCTCCTCATTCAGATGCAATCCACCACGGCAAAAAAGATTGCGCCTGACCGAGAAGTCCGCCCAAATCCCTCCTTCCTACACCAGTCCTTATGTGCTTTGTTAGGTGCTGTGAAAGCGTTGTGGAGCCATATAAATAAAAGTTCATAGTAATAATAATAATACTAAATGCATGTGATAAAAATCCTCATAGTGCTACAATCTTTTCAATGTAATAATAATAATAATAATAATAATAATGATATTTATATAGCACTTTTCTCCCAATAGGACTCAAAGTGCTTTACCATTGTCTTTACAGCTCGAAATACAAAACAAGGAATCAGCAGCTGCTGCAGGTACCTTGGACCCTGGTCATGTTGGGCCTTGAAAGTGAGTAAGCCAATCTTGAAAACGATTCGCCATTTTACAGGTAGCCAGTGAAGGGTGTAGAGAAGGGGAGTTATGTGGCTGGAGCGGGGCTGGTTAGTTAATAGTCTGGAGGCTGCATTTTGTACCAGCTGCAAGCGGTGCAATTCTTTTGGAAGACCCAGGTAGAGAGCATTGCAGTAGTCTAGTCGTGATGATATAAATGCATGTATGACTGTAGGCAATGTAAATGAAAAGCTAAGCTTGGTACAAACAAATTAATTTTTTTTAATATATATTAACCTACTATGGACTATATTTACGAAGCAGTTTATTGTCATTGCCTCCAAATTTTCAGCGGTTTTGCCTGTGGGATTTCCAATGGTAATAATATTGAAAGCAAAACAATTTCATTTAGTATTATTGTCATTATTAATCCTGCAGGAAAATCAACTGAAAATCTGTAGCTTTGAAAAGCTGCCCCCTAGAGATACAGCCCTATGGGGCCCATTTACTATAGGATCGCATATGCAATGCGATGTGGGCGGGATCTACCACCCAGGATTGCATTGTACTATCGCTTGTCCAGATGCAGGGGCAGGGACTCCGAAAGGAGCTCATCCCTGCGATCTGTTTCGACGTGTGCCGGTGGCCTGCGCATGCATGGTTATCGATGACCTAGCTGACCACACTGCCCCGCTGGCGGTGTGGCAAGTAGTCCAAAGGCTACTATGGGCTACGGCGATCTCAAGTAGCATTACAAGCCCCCTATAAACCTATGAGAGATGTGGCTAGCAGGCAGTCAGGATATTCCTGCTGCAGTCCCTCTGTGATACATGCGGTGGGTTTTGAATATTTACCGCAAATATTCATTAGTAAGTGGGCGGCTATGTCTCATAGGCAGTGGTGTCAGAAGGGTGGTGCGGGCCGCACCCAAGTGTCAGCCTCATAGGGGGAAACACAAGATGCCGGCTGCTCCACAGTGACAGGAGCCAAGTGCTGCAATATGACATTATCCTGCAGCACTCAGCTCCTGTCCTGGGCTGCCCCGGAGTGATGTCATCGACTCTCCTTTAACTTTGGCCACACCCTCTTTTTGGCCTGCTTGAGCCAGAGGAGCACAAGGGGGATACAGAGTACACATTGGGTGTCCCCAGACCCAGTAACGCCTCTGCTCACAATGAACTACTGGCTGTTGTAATATTGCACTTATACTTACTTTGTATATACATCTTTTGTGGCTGGCTTTGGGTTTTAAACAGCGCTTCACATGTAAACTCCATCTCATGCATGTCCTTAGTGACCTCCAGAATGCATGACACCTTAGAGTAGTTTCCCTTAATTGTCGCACATTTTGTGAATTTTACATTGCCCTTTATTTCCAGATGCACGTCCATATGGGCCGTATATGGTAAGGTGCACGTGATGTTGGTGTCATCTTCCTCAATTATCTTGTTCTCAAAATGCAGCGTGGGAATTGGCAGAAAAGCTGGGGAGAGGCAGATCAGCATTAAAAAACCTGAGATAGGATTCAATCATTTATCACTGGATTTCAGTGCATGTCATTGTATCACTGCATCTCTGCCTCACTGTGACTTCCGCAATATCTTTGCCATTGCCAAACCTCATACAGAGGCCGAGGTATTAAGCATTGAAAAGTTGAATAATGGTTAAACCAGTCTGAGGCACTTTCTCTATCAGGAAGTATACATTGTCTTTAAATGCCTGTGTATAATGCATTTTATAGTGTATATGAGCAAAGCATCATTGTAATAGTATTTCTCTATCAGTAATACAGCATACCTCCCAACTGTCCCGATTCCGTCGGGACAGTCCCGATTTTCGGGTCCTGTCCCGACGTCCCACCCGCGGCAGGCATTGTCCCGCTGCGGGGGGTGGCAGTTGGGAGACCCCCCAATCTAGTAGAATAGACGCTGTGCGCATGCGCACAGCGTCTATTCTCGTATGAAAATGAGGTCGCGGCAAATTAGCATAAGCCGCGCCCTCATTTGCATACGCCCCGCCCCCTTTTCGGACGCTCGCGCGGCTTCGCCGCGCGAGTGTCCCTTTTTCTTACGGCCAGAAGTTGGGAGGTATGATACAGTTCCCCTCCACACTGCTCCCTGTAGGGGGTTGGTATGATCATTGTGATATAGCTCACAGACAATGTCTAGGACAGTCAATAATATTCACAGAGCAGCAGGTGACAGGGGGGTCTCCAACTGCCCCTACCCCGCACAGGACACTGCCAGTCCCGGGTGGGATGTGGGACAGTCCCCACAAAATGGGACTGTACCACAAAAATTGGGACTGTTCGGAGGTATGAGCATATCAATGCATGCATCCATAACACTGCATGCATTACATAGCAATGTATGCATACCATATCTCTACATACATATCATAACACTACATGCATACCATAACACTACATGCATACCATATCATTACATGCATACTATAACACTACATGCATACCATATCATTACGTGCATACTATAACACTACATGCATACCATAACACTACATGCATACCATAACACTACATGCATACCATATCACTACGTGCATACCATAACACTACATGCATACCATAACACTACATGCATACCATAACACTACATGCATATCATATCATTACATGCATACCATATCTCTACGTACATACCATAACACTACATGCATATCATATCATTACATGCATACCATATCTCTGCGTACATATATGGCTAGTACCAGAGCCAGATATGCACACAATATATGAACCCAAGTGTTTATGTGGACATTAAACAAAGGTGCAACAGTACTACTGGAAATATAGTGGTTTCAGATCAGAAATGTGCATTAAACCAAGGCGGGAGGGCACTGCCTCACCTGTCATGGACTTTTACACCAGAGATTTGACTATAAAAATGGTTAGAATAAAACAAATAAGATATTTGCAGTACAATGGCCCTTATTCAGATCTGATTGCAGTACAAAATTGTTTGGAAAATGGGCAAAACCATGTGCACTGCAGGTGGGGCAGATGTAAGATGTATAGAGAGAGTTACATTTGGGTGAGTTATTTTGTTTCTGTGCAGGGCAAATACTGTCGATGTGGTACACCGGAAAAGACGGCCAGTAACCCTTTACCTTGACCTTGGGAGTCTTGAGCGCGACGTGTCCTTTCGGCCTGAGCCTCAGCCAAGACAGAAATGAGACTAAAATAGCGGTTCAAAGGTATTTATTAACAACAACGATAATACCTGAGTGGATAACCAGCGGGTTCACCCACAATAGTAATCAGAGTGGCAAAGTACAATTTTTGTCAGAGGCGAGGTTATAGAACCAGGCACAAATAACGATCTAATCAGTTCCCTAGTCAATTAACACATCTAAGGCAGGTAATGCTAGATCAATACATTACTGTGACGGCAAAATATGACAATAACAGGTTATAACAAATTACTGCAGCACATCAATCAAAATAACATTTAGGATTACACATTAAGACTATACTGTAAACACGGTCACGTGACTGGGTACCCAGATACTTATACTGAACTGTCTTGGCGACAGCACCTATGCATAGGGGTTTAAGGTCCGTTGGAGGCCTCGGGTAATCCTGTGCAAGGTTTAAGACACGTGAGGTAACAGTCCTTCAAGGGGGCGAAGGGGACAACCTTAAAGGGGCAGAATTCCGGAACAGAGGGAATAATTCCTATGGCAAGGCAGTTCCTAGTTGTGCCACAAGATGGCGCTGTAAGCTTAATAGTCTCCTGAGCTGGAACCACAACCAACTTTCTAGCAAGTTTACTCCACAGTGCAGGGGCTGTCAACAAAGGTGCATTGGGGTCTCACTGTAGGGTCGGCTTGTCCACAAGTTTATCAAGAGAGTCTCTCCTGGTACCCCAATGGACTATGGGGATACGCTCAGTGAGTTCTTTGCATAAGGCTGTGACCTGAAGGGAGCAATCCTTTGCCTCCTGGGGCTTTTACTATCTCGGGGTTCCCAAGGGCCTGGTAGAGGGGGTCCTTTGGGGGGCCCTCAGTGGAGTGCTGGCTGCAGGGGAGGGTCAGGATGCAGGTGTATGGCACTTACAATTCTGGTGCGGCGCCTGCCGTTCCCGATCACTGCTGGGCTCTTGTGGGTGAAAGGGGGTTCCCCCTGGGGCCTCCTGCACAATCGGTGCTGCTGTACAGGGCCCCGGGGCGTCCCGCCAGTTACTGCAGCTGCTGCGGTGGGATCAGCGCCGGGCCTCGGGTGACTGTGCGGCTGGGCTTGGGCGGCAGTGACTCTCTCCTTCGGCGGCTGCTGGTGCTCTGTGCCGGGTCTCCCTGTCTCTCCCCGCTGGCTGGTCTCCGTCGGCGGTGCAGGAGACGCTGCCTGATGACGCGGCGGGTGCTGCTGCGGCTGGTCACTAGTGCTGCTGCCGCTCACCTCGCCGGGGATCTTCTCCTTCACGCGCCTGGTCTCTCTCGCTGCGACGCTGGGATCCTTCTCAGTTGGGGTCTTCTTCCACGCCACACGCTGCTGGATCTCCTTCCGTCCCAGGTACCAGCCGCGCAACGCTCTCTCCTCCGTTGCCAGCCTACACTCCTCCTCCCTCTCTTCGCGCTCAAAACGTTCCACCAATCACAGGGCATCTCTGTTCGCGCTCTCCTCGCCCTGCAGGGTTAACCCCTTCCAGGTCCAGTTTCACGTGGGCTGCACAGCTTGGTTGCCTAGCAACCCTTTGGTGGGGCATGGTATGTTTACTGGGCAAATGGGAAATGGCACCCTCAGTCCTGGTACTAGCAGGGGCACCCTCCAGAGTCTGGGGTGTCACATGTCCCCCTGCTGGAATGATGCCAGTCCCCGGGCATCAATTTACGGATAAGCAGAAGTCCTGAATAAAGTCCCGAACTTAAATACAAGAAGATGAGGCCCTGAAATGTCCTTTCAAAGGGCCACAGTAACTATCAAATGTTGGACAAATCTTAACACTCTACGCAATTTTTATATACATATGTACAAAAGAGATTTGGTAATACAGTGCTGTTTACATTCGGTAGCGGAGTGGTAACACTCCTTTTGTGCACCGCTCAGATCTTCGGACTTCCCTGACGGGAGTACGGTGGACAACAGGGATATCGGCAGGATCCGCTTGATCTTCAGTTACTGGCCGTGTAGGGCTCTCGTGGCGTACCGTCTGTACTGGTGATCTCGGCATAGGCCCGCTCATGAATAGCAACAGTTCCATTGGGTCATGGAGAGGAATGGGTTCAGCGAGTTCGATGAGTTCTTGGTCAGAGGAGTCTTCTTCTGATGGGGGTCCCTCGATGCACAACTTTAGTTGATTTCTCGATACGGTGAGGACAGGCCCACCAAGGTTGCGTTGGATTTGGTAAGTGTAGACGTCACCATCCGGGATGCGGAGCACGGTGTATGGGGCGGTCTCCCACATTGTATCGAGTTTGCTTGACCGATGGTGCTTCCTCTTCCAGACCCTGTCGCCTATCTGGAGTGGCGTGGGACGAGCATTAGCGTTGTAGTCGGTCTCTTGTCTGACGTGCGCTGCTTCCATCCTCTTCTCTACGATCTCCCGAGCATTCTCCATTCTTTGCTGGTGTTATTGCACCCAACTTTGTTGTAAGCGGGGCTGGTTGTCTAGGCCGGGTGACAGCTCCAGGTCCTTTGGCAGCTTTCCCCGTCGGCCAAACAGGAGGTAGTAGGGGGTAAACCCCGTGGAGCAATGTTCCACATTGTTGTATACGTAGGTAAGCTCGGGGAGTAGGGTCGGCCAGCGATTGCGTTGTTCGGTGGATAGGCTCCGAAGCATACCCAAGATGGTCCTATTGGCCCGCTCGCACTGTCCGTTGCCCTGGGGTGGTATGCCGTGGTCTGGACCTTCTTACAGCCGTAGGTGGAGCACAACTCATGGAACAGCTGAGAGTTGAAAGCGGGCCCTTGGTCGGTCAACACTCTGTCTGGATACCCGTACGGCTTCACAAAGTGCTTCCAGAACAGTTCGGCCGTTGTCTTGGCTGTCAGGTCGCGAACTGGTACCACCACCAGGAATTTGGTATAGTGATCAGTCATTGTCAAGGCATAAGTGTGTCCACTTGAGCTGGGCTCCAGTTTTATGTGGTCAAGGGCCACCAATTCGAGGGGATAGGTGCTCTTGATGGGGTGTAAGGGGTCCTTTTCGCTGGCCTCTGGATGTCGTTTGAGACTACAAGGCACACACTTCTGGCACCACCGCTCGATGTCTTCCCGCATGCCGATCCAGAAGAACCTGGTCCTTAAGACTGCTTCGGTCTTTTGCGTGCCGAAGTGGCCGGAGGCATCGTGGTATGCTTTGAGTAATCTACTGGCCTGTTGCCGTGGGACGATCACTTGCGTGGTGGTCTGGTGAGTTCCTGGGTGGAGACTAACTCGTACAAGTAGGCCCTGCCGTTTCTGTAGCCGGCCTCGGTGTCTTAATAGCTTCACCAGTTCAGGGTCTGCTGCCTGTCTCTGTTCTTTAGTCAGGCCACAGCGTCGTCGAAGGAGACGGGAGAGGTCTTGAAGCACCGGGCTCTTCTGCTGAACTTCAACCCAGTCTACCTCAGGCGTCCCAAAGGTGGGGGCGGTATCGGTTTGATTGGCGGCAACCAGCAAGGGTTCGGAATAGACCATAGTTCTCCTCTCGGCCTGGAAGAGCGGAGCTTCCAGTTCTTCGGCAACTTCTCCACTCTCTTCGGCTACGTCTTCCACAGGGAGGCGGGATAGGGCGTCTGCGTTCCCGTTTTCTTTGCCACTTCGGTAGGACACTGTATATCGAAAGTTGGCGAGGCGTGAGACCCAGCGTTGCTCCATGGCCCCTAGCTGAGCGGTGGTCAGATGAGCCAGAGGGTTATTGTCCGTCATGATGACGAAGGGTGTTGCGGCGAGGTAATTCTTAAACTTTTCAGTGACGGCCCAGATCAGGGCAAGCAACTCGAGTCTGAAGGTGCTGTAATTCTCGCAGTTGCGCTCGGTCTTGCGGAGTCCCCTGCTGGCATACGCGATCACCCTTTCCTTCCCGTCCTGTATCTGGGACAGGACCGCTCCCAGTCCTCTGTGGCTCGCGTCTGTGTATACTTGAAAAGGCTTCTCGTAGTCGGGATAAGCCAACAAAGGGGTATTCGTCAACGAGGCTTTTAACTGCTCAAATGCCTGCTGTTGCTCGGGCCCCCAATCGACCGGGGCAGACCCCTTTCTCTCTTGCCCAGACTTTCCTCTCAACAGTTCGTGGAGTGGAGCGGAGATGCCGGCGAAGCCCTCTACGAATCGGCGGTAGTAGCCGGCGAAGCCGAGGAAGCTCCTCACCTCCCTCACTGAGCGGGGTACTGGCCAGTCTTGGACGACCTGGATCTTATCGGGGTCTGGTCTCACGCCCTCTGCACCGACGATATGTCCCAGGTAGGCTACTTCAGGCTTGAGAAGGTGACACTTTGCGGGTTTTAGCTTCAACCCAGACTTGGCTAGCAGCCGGAATACCTCTTCTAGGTGCTGGAGATGCTCTTCGTAGGTCCTTGAGAATATGATAAAATCGTCTAGGTACAACAATATCATTTCGAAGTTGTGGTGGCCCAGACAATGCTCCATCAGCCGTTGGAACGTGGCGGGCGCATTGCACAATCCGAAGGGCATCCTCTCGAATTCGAAGAGTCCCATCGGCGTCGTGAACGCGGTCTTCTGCATATCTTCGGGGGCCATCGGGACTACCAGTACCCACTCATGAGGTCCAACGTGGAGAAGAAGGCCGCGGTCTTCAACGCTGTTAGCGACTACTCTATGCGGGGCAGTGGATAGGCGTCTTTATGGGTCACCGCGTTGAGCTTGCGATAGTCAACGCAAAACCGTAGACTGCCGTCTTTCTTTTTCACGATGACTATCGGAGAGGCCCACGGGCTATGGCTTTCTCTTACGACTCCCGCTTCCTTCATCTCGTCAATCATCTTCCTCACCGGCTGGTACATTGCGGGAGGGATAGGCCGATGCCTCTCCTTGATGGGAGGGTTGGTCCCTGTCGAGATGTAGTGGCACACATCCTTCGCTCTTCCAAAATTGGACGGGCTTTGGCTAAACGCCACCGCATTCCTCCTGACGATCTCGAGGACGCCTTGGCGTTCTGGGTCGGTGGTGTCGGGGCCTCCTATTTTGATGTCTTCCCACCACACTTCCTCACCACACCCAGCTGGTGGGCTCTCCTCGTTTCCCTCGCCGTCCGTCACAGAGGTCACGTTATGCCCAACCACGTCCTGGAAGTCGACCTGGAAGATTCGGGCGACTGGGCAATGTTGATGGAGCTTGATCGGGTAATTGTGAGGATTGACAATTCGGACCGGTACCCTACCGTCCTGGACTCGAGCCAACGTTCTGGCCACAGCAAACGGTGGGTGGCCGTCATGTTCATAAGGTTCCAGGATGGCATCGTATGCTCCTCCTCCTGGGCCAATCCTGGCCTTACACCAGATGATGTGTTCCGAATTAGGCAGGAGCAGGATCGGTCGTCGGTCTGCGACCCGAGCTTTGCCGACTTCGCCTCGGTCGTCTGTGAACCTCCGTTGTCCTTCAAGAACCCGCATCGTCCGCTGCATCGTCTTCTTCTCTCTAGGGCCAGCTGTCCTCATCCCTTTCTTCAGGGCCTCGACCATCTCTTCTGGACAGTGTTTGAGGATATTCATCCCCAGGATCATCGGGGGCAGGTGTCCACAATGGGCGGTCGTGACTAGGCAGCCTTGTCTCTGTAGGGTGGTTTTGCCTATCTTGACATCTGTCTCCCAGTAGCCTTGATAGTCGATGGGTTGACCATTACTTGCCAACAGGTGGAGCCACGTGGTGGGGGGTGCGACAATGTTCTCTCTGGGCCAGTGGCGGTCAAATTCCTCCAGCTTGATAGTTGAAACTTGAGAGCCAGTGTCCAGTAGCGCCTCCATTGTCACCCCATCGATCTCAACACTGATGTGGGGGCACTTCCCTACGAAGCGAGGCCACCAGTCTTCTTTCGGGGGACCTAGTAGCGGGTCTCCTCCCGAGGGTCGGTCCTCCTCCTCGGGGTCTCCCCGTTTAAATCGCCCTGAGGGCAGTTTCTCTCAACGTGGCCGCTTTGGTTACATCTCCGGCAGATTGGTCTGCCTTCGTCGTCGAACCGGTCGGTCGATCGTCTTCCCGATTCTCTGGGCGTACTCCACCGCGGTCTTCCTCCTCCTCTTTCTCTTCGCGGGCGCCACTCATTTTGTCTAGCTTCGCTCTGCTCCAGCCTTTGCCCCATTCTGGCCATGTTTAGAGTCAATTCTGTGAGCTTGCTATTTATAGCGGACAATGGATCTGGGCCTGCCGGCGATTGTGCTTCCTGAAGTACTGTTCTCTTCTTCGCACTACCAGGTCCCTGGTGTCTGGCTTCCCAGTGGTCCTCCGCCTCTTCTTCTCCCCCCGTAGCTCCTTCTTCCGGCTCTTCATTCTGGTTTTTTTCTAACACCTGTAGTGCTGATTCTTTGAGTTCCTCGAAGGTGCAGCCTTGTTCTTGTCGCTTTATCATTCGGAGTTGGGCGCGGGTGGTCTCTTCTCTCGCCCCTTCTACGAAGAGGTCTATCAGCATTTCGTCCGCCAGTTGCACTTCTCTTGGGTCTGCGGCTTGGACTGCCTTCATGGCTTCGTATAATGCCAGTGCGAAATCACGCAGTGATTCTCCTTGTTTCTGCTTCCTGGCATATAACCTGCTCTTCAGCATTGGCACGGTTTTGGCATCGAAGATCTTTGCCAGTTTTTTCAAGATCTTGTCCGCCGTCTCTCTGTCGCCTTTTGACCATGATTTTACTTCTCTCAGGGCGGACCCTCTCAGTTGTGCCATCAGTATCTCTTTGCTTTGTTCTTCGTTCAGTTGGTATAGGTTGAACGTCGAGTTCATGCGGTCCTTGAATGCCTTGAAAGTGCTTGTGCCTTTCGTCCGCGTGTCTCCCGAGAATGTGAGGAGCCACGTGGCCCCGAAGTAGTAGGGCATCATGATCTGTGCCGCCGCTGCTTTTGGCGGTTCTTTGTCTTCCGGTAGTGGTGGGAGACGTCTGCGGGGTGATGGTATTGGGGTTCCGTCTTCCGACATTTTCCGGTCCTGTTCGTGGACGCCAAACTTAGATGTGGTACACCGGAAAAGACGGCCAGTAACCCTTTACCTTGACCTTGGGAGTCTTGAGCGCGACGTGTCCTTTCGGCCTGAGCCTCAGCCAAGACAGAAATGAGACTAAAATAGCGGTTCAAAGGTATTTATTAACAACAACGATAATACCTGAGTGGATAACCAGCGGGTTCACCCACAATAGTAATCAGAGTGGCAAAGTACAATTTTTGTCAGAGGCGAGGTTATAGAACCAGGCACAAATAACGATCTAATCAGTTCCCTAGTCAATTAACACATCTAAGGCAGGTAATGCTAGATCAATACATTACTGTGATGGCAAAATATGACAATAACAGGTTATAACAAATTACTGCAGCACATCAATCAAAATAACATTTAGGATTACACATTAAGACTATACTGTAAACACGGTCACGTGACTGGGTACCCAGATACTTATACTAAACTGTCTTGGCGACAGCACCTATGCATAGGGGTTTAAGGTCCGTTGGAGGCCTCGGGTAATCCTGTGCAAGGTTTAAGACACGTGAGGTAACAGTCCTTCAAGGGGGCGAAGGGGACAACCTTAAAGGGGCAGAATTCCGGAACAGAGGGAATAATTCCTATGGCAAGGCAGTTCCTAGTTGTGCCACAAGATGGCGCTGTAAGCTTAATAGTCTCCTGAGCTGGAACCACAACCAACTTTCTAGCAAGTTTACTCCACAGTGCAGGGGCTGTCAACAAAGGTGCATTGGGGTCTCACTGTAGGGTCGGCTTGTCCACAAGTTTATCAAGAGAGTCTCTCCTGGTACCCCAATGGACTATGGGGATACGCTCAGTGAGCTCTTTGCATAAGGCTGTGACCTGAAGGGAGCAATCCTTTGCCTCCTGGGGCTTTTACTATCTCGGGGTTCCCAAGGGCCTGGTAGAGGGGGTCCTTTGGGGGGCCCTCAGTGGAGTGCTGGCTGCAGGGGAGGGTCAGGATGCAGGTGTATGGCACTTACAATTCTGGTGCGGCGCCTGCCGTTCCCGATCACTGCTGGGCTCTTGTGGGTGCAAGGGGGTTCCCCCTGGGGCCTCCTGCACAATCGGTGCTGCTGTACAGGGCCCCGGGGCGTCCCGCCAGTTACTGCAGCTGCTGCGGTGGGATCAGCGCCGGGCCTCGGGTGACTGTGCGGCTGGGCTTGGGCGGCAGTGACTCTCTCCTTCGGCGGCTGCTGGTGCTCTGTGCCGGGTCTCCCTGTCTCTCCCCGCTGGCTGGTCTCCGTCGGCGGTGCAGGAGACGCTGCCTGATGACGCGGCGGGTGCTGCTGCGGCTGGTCACTAGTGCTGCTGCCGCTCACCTCGCCGGGGATCTTCTCCTTCACGCGCCTGGTCTCTCTCGCTGCGACGCTGGGATCCTTCTCAGTTGGGGTCTTCTTCCACGCCACACGCTGCTGGATCTCCTTCCGTCCCAGGTACCAGCCGCGCAACGCTCTCTCCTCCGTTGCCAGCCTACACTCCTCCTCCCTCTCTTCGCGCTCAAAACGTTCCACCAATCACAGGGCATCTCTGTTCGCGCTCTCCTCGCCCTGCAGGGTTAACCCCTTCCAGGTCCAGTTTCACGTGGGCTGCACAGCTTGGTTGCCTAGCAACCCTTTGGTGGGGCATGGTATGTTTACTGGGCAAATGGGAAATGGCACCCTCAGTCCTGGTACTAGCAGGGGCACCCTCCAGAGTCTGGGGTGTCACATCTGCATTATTTTTACACTGCAATTTAGATTTCAGTTTCAACACACCCCACCCAAATGTTACTCTCTCTGCACATGTCACATCTGCCACACCTGCAGTGCACATGGTTTTGCCCATTTTCCAAACAAATTTGTACTGCAATCAGATCTGAATAAGGGCCAATATCTTCTTTGTACTTTTCATATAATATTTGTTATCAAAACTCTGTTTTATACTAGAGTATGACAGAAAAGGCTCTGCCTCACCTCACTGCACATCACTGTGGCTGCTGTGGCACCTCCATGTTGCACTTTGTCAGATAATTCATGTGGTGTGTGTTGTTTTTCAAACTGCAACTCATGAGATGAACGGGCCATCTGGCAAAAGGGCCGATAACTGGATGGGCCAGTCTGACCACACATAGAGGCAATGTTGGCAGATCATCGCAAGATTCTGACTCTCCTCTCGGCTGCCCACCTGCCCTCTCTTCATCCAACCCACGCGCAATATACAGGTCATACCATGAGGCAAGATTCCCTAGACTCGTGGCACACCTGCATTCTCCCCTTGTTGTGCAGGCACCAGTGGTGGAACTTGTACATACGTACATATCATAACACTACATGCATACCATATCACTACGTGCATACCATATCACTACGTGCATACCATATCACTACGTGCATACCATAACACTACATGCATACCATATCACTACGTGCATACCATAACACTACATGCATACCATATAACTACGTGCATACCATAACACTACATGCATACCATATAACTACATGCATACCATAACACTACATGCATATCATATCATTACATGCATACCATATCTCTACGTGCATATCATAACACTACATGCATACCATATCACTACATGCATACCATATCACTACATGCATACCACAACACTACATGCATACCATATCACTACGTGCATACCATAACACTACATGCATACCATATCTCTACGTGCATTCCATAACACTACATGCATACCATATAACTACATGCATACCATATCACTATATGCATACCATAACACTACATGCATACCATATCACTACGTGCATACCATATCACTACGTGCATACCATAACACTACATGCATACCATATAACTACGTACATATCATAACACTACATGCATACCATATCACTACGTGCATACCATATCACTACGTGCATACCATATCACTACGTGCATACCATAACACTACATGCATACCATATCACTACGTGCATACCATATCACTACGTGCATACCATAACACTACATGCATACCATATCACTACGTGCATACCATAACACTACATGCATACCATATAACTACGTGCATACCATAACACTACATGCATACCATATAACTACATGCATACCATAACACTACATGCATATCATATCATTACATGCATACCATATCTCTACGTGCATATCATAACACTACATGCATACCATATCACTACATGCATACTATATCACTACATGCATACCACAACACTACATGCATACCATATCACTACGTGCATACCATAACACTACATGCATACCATATCACTACGTGCATTCCATAACACTACATGCATACCATATAACTACATGCATACCATAACACTGCATGCATATCATATCATTACATGCATACCATATCTCTATGTCCATATCATAACACTACATGCATACCATATGAGGCGTACCTACATATTCATGGGCCCCATAGCAAAAGTTTGTATGGGCCCCCTATTTAGTAGCTGATGGTGATAAATGTATGTAAAACATATTACTTAGACTGCAAAGATGGGCCCCCTTCAGCTCTGGGCCCCATAGCAGCTGCACCCGTCCCCTTGCACCTATGGTAGTTACGCCCTTGCATATCACCACGTGCATACCATAACACTACATGCATATCATATCATTTCATGCATACCATATCTCTACGTGCATATCATGACACTACATGCATACCATATCTCTACGTGCATATCATGACACTACATGCATACGTTAATACTACATGCATACCATATAGCTACGTGCATATCATAACACTACATGCATACCATAACACTACATGCATACGGTAACACTACATGCATACGGTAACTTATCACTACGTGCATATACTAACACTACATGCATACCATAACACTACATGCATACCATAACACTACATGCATACCATAACACTACATGCATACCCTAACACTACATATATACCTTATCACGACATGCATATCCTAACAATACATGCATACCATATCACTATGTGCATAACATATGACTAGCTACAGTACATCCATGCCTTATCAATACATGCATACCATAACAATACATGCATACATACCATAACAATACATGCATAACAAAACACTACATACTTATGCAGAAATGGAACAGTACTCACTGAATAGTATACTGTAGTCAGCAGTAAGTCATAATAATGCATATGTCGCAGTACTTCAGTGTTGAAGAACACACGTTATCATGTTAATGCTTTTTTAACAAATGTATTTTTTACACTGAAACATAACGTATCCCACAGAACTGCCTTCCTTGCCCTGTCTAGTTACGGCAGCACACAAGATAATCATTTTCCACTTTCACACTGGAATCTGTTATTAAAAACAAAGCTATCACATTAAAATTACACTTACCGTGAACTTTAAAAGCCTGTAATATACAAACGCCAATGGCAGCCCAGAGAACGAAGAACTCCATTGGAGAGCAGCTACATATATATCAGTGCAGCTAGATGGTTGTCAAATAAAGTGTGAAGCTCTCTCTTATTGCAAACTTTGTCCAAACAATAGCGGGAAGGAAGTCGGTGGGTAGAAGATGCACTTTTTTTTCCCTGAGAGTTATCAGATTCGTTCACTGCAGGACAGGATGGGAGACAGACTTAGCAACGTAAAAAGCTACTTAATAATATGACATAAGTCAAGTGCTGGGATTTTTAAGTGCAACACTTTCACTGAAGGAGGAGGTAGTTGGAGGTGTTATGGTATATTAAGCAGTTATAGAAATAATTCTGAAAAGTTGCATTTAATGATGCATGCACATAGGTTTATTTCACATTTCTTTGTGGGGAGGGATCAAATCGGATCCCTCCCAGCATCCTTCAAAGAGGGTGCTTCACTAGACTTATGCGCAGTTAGGACCATGGGTCATACACCCAGAAGATTCACAGTGGATATGGTGTCTTTCGGTTTCAAATTTTCATATATGGATAATGGCAGTAATATTTCCACACAGCTGGTACCATATAGCATTGGCGAACACAGGGAGGAGCATCCAGTTGCCCAGAAACCTCCCTCTTCTCAAGCTCTGCATGGGCTTAATCATGAAAAAATAGCAGTAGATGCAATATATGGCCCAAAACAGATTTTGGGCATACCAATTTCAGTCAGTTCCTACTGTCATCTAATGGGTCACACAGGGCCTTATTCTATTTCACTCTTTCTGACAAAATCCTTCTTAAGGAGCCCATACACGGTCCGTTGTGTATGGCTCCGTTCTGTACTATGCGATGCGCGCTCCCGCGCATCACATAGTACGGTACAAAGAGTATGTGCTGCACATACTTTTTGTACTAGGTACACATCGGATCTGATCGCAGTGCATGCACATTGCATGCACTAGGGATGCGATCAGATCCGATGTGTACTTTTAAAGTACAGAACGGACCGAAAAAACGGACCGTGTATGGGGGGCATTAGATGGACTAAACAATGTGCACTGCAGGGGGGCAGATGTAAAATGTGCAGAGATAATTAGATTTAGGTGAGTTATTTTGTTTCTGTGCAGGGAAAATACTGACTGCTTTATTTTTACACTGCAATATAGATCTCACTTTGAAGTAAAACCCCACCCAAATCTAATTCTCTCTGCACAAGTAACATCTGCCCCACCTGCAGTGCACATGGTTTTGTCCATCTAAGAAGGATTTTGTCAGAAAGAGTGAACTAAAATAACCCCCTGTGAGCCCAAATGAGTTCCTCCACCTCTCCAGGACCACTATAAGATTCTCGGGTTCCGTTTAATCCGGAGTTACTCAGTTCTCAAAGCAGGATCTTATTGGCTATCCAAAACATGTGATAGCCGATAGCCAATAAGATCCCGCTTTGAGAATCGGGTAAAACTGAACCCGCACATCTCTACTTTAAGCACTGATTACATGTCATTTTTGGGGTGAAAAAATGCTTTGTAATTAAATCACATTTTGTAAGTTTTCTACATTATATAACTTAAAAAAAAAATACTAAAATCATATATTTGACACCTTTGAAAAGGTACTTTCCTTATACTCACTAACCGCCTTCTATATGATTCTGCTAACGAAGATGTCCCTTTTTGGGGTCTAGGAAGATCACTTTCCCAGTTCATTTTTTAGACAAAATTTGCAAGAGTAGTGCAAATTGTAATTCAAAGTTTAACTCCTTTTGCAAACTCTAACTTAATTGAATTCCCTTATTAGTGTGCACATTGGCTACTTGATACAATAACGGTCTCCACTAGAATTAATTTATGAGTTAATTCACTGTATAATGCAAAAGTAAGATAGATCTCGGTGAGTTTCTCGATTTCCTGAAATCACCATGAATTTACTTCAATTTGAGAGTGCATTTTTAGGGGAGTTGCCTGTTGTGCAGGGGGGTGCACCCCTTAAAATTTGCACCAGCTCCAAGCTGTTTAGCTGTCTGTCTGAGAGGGCTTTCATTATATCAGTAATTGGCGCCATTTTGTGCCTGTAAGGGACATGTGATGAGGAAAATGGCTAGAGAGGCACTGACTAGTACCAGAGCCAGATATACACACAATATATGTACCCAAGTGTTTATGTGGACATTAAACAAAGGTGCAGCAGTACTACTGGAAATTTGGTGGTTTCAGATCAGAAATGTGCATTAAACCAAGGCGGGAGGGCACTGCCTCACCTGTCATGGACTTTTACGCCAGAGATTTGACTATAAAAATGGCTAGTATAAAACAAATAAGATATTTACAGTACAATATCTTCTTTGTACTTTTCATATAATATTTGTAATCAAAACTCTGTTTTATACTAGAGTATGACAGGAAAGGCTCTGCCTCACCTCACCGCACATTAGTGTGGCAGCTCTATGTTGCACTTTGTCAGATAATTCATGTGGTGTGTGTTGCTTTTCAAACTGCAACTCATGAGATGTTGAGTTGCTGAACGGGGCCGTCTGGGCCGATAACTGGATGGGCCAGTCTGACACAGATAGGCAATGTTGGCTGAGAGGAGATTCTGACTCTCCTCTCGGCCGCCCACCTGCCCTCTCTTTATCCAACCCACCAATATAGAGGTCATACCGTGAGACAAGGTTCCCTAGACTCGTGGCAAACCTGCATTCTCCCCTTGTTGTGCAGGCACCAGTGGTGGAACTTGTGAGTGGTTGGCCCAGGTGCAAAAATATAATTTGGGCCCCCTCCTCCATTCCAACCCAAGTTTAGAATATGCATTGGGCCCCTTAGTTCTCAGGGGCCCTAGTGCAACGCACCTGCTGCACCAATAGTAGTTCAGACTCTGGAAGGCACAGTGAGATGCCAGGGACCAGTCCGTCCCTGGAGTAAGTTGCAAATATATTCCATGTAACATTCACATTTCTTGTTTTCTTATTGCTTACAGACTCCTCTGCTGTATTTGGTAGCACAATGTTTATTACACCATTGATAATTAGTTACATCTGGCTATTTAAAAAAATAAAATAAAATACTTATTAAAAGAAGTGATGCAGGAAGTTGCTTAGTGTAGCAGGCGGTTGCTGACCTGCTTTAAGGAGTCAGCGATGGGTGAGTTGCCACTCAAAGGCGCCATGGGAGATGGCAGGAGCTGGATGCTGCAGCAGCTTCTCTGTACTCGGCCACCCCCATAGCTATGTAGGTAGGACTCTGTCTATCAATGATAATTGGCATGGCAGCGGTGTATCTATGTACTCAGAACCCCTCCTCCTGTGTGCACCTCAGATCGTAGACCCATTAGACGTGCAAATGTGCCATCCTCCACTTCACAAGTGTTAAGAGGTATTGTAAATGTATTGTGACCCCTTTGCATTATAGCACGGTTATATAGAGTAATAGAAGGAGACATAGGGAGAGGGTATATGGGGTAATAGGAGGAGATATAGGGAGAGGGTATATGGGGTAATAGGAGGAGATATAGGGAGAGGGTATATGGGGTAATAGGAGGAGATATAGGGGGAGGGTATATGGGGTAATAGGAGGAGATATAGGGGGAGGGTATATGGGGTAATAGGAGGAGATATAGGGAGAGGGTATATGGGGTAATAGGAGGAGATATAGGGAGAGGGTATATGGGGTAATAGGAGGAGATATAGGGAGATGGGGTAATAGGAGGAGATATAGGGAGAGGGTATATGGGGTAATAGGAGGAGATATAGGGAGAGGGTATGTGGGGTAATAGGAGGAGATATAGGGAGAGAGTATATGGGGTAATAGGAGGAGATATAGGGAGATGGGGTAATAGGAGGAGATATAGGGAGAGGGTATATGGGGTAATAGGAGGAGATATAGGGAGAGGGTATGTGGGGTAATAGGAGGAGATATAAGGAGAGGGTATATGGGGTAATAGGAGATATAGGGAGAGGGTATATGGGGTAATAGGAGGAGATATAGGGAGAGGGTATATGGGGTAATAGGAGGAGATATAGGGAGAGGGTATATGGGGTAATAGGAGGAGATATAGGGAGAGGGTATATGGGGTAATAGGATGAGATATAGGGAGAGAGTATATGGGGTAATAGGAGGAGATATAGGGAGAGGGTATATGGGGTAATAGGAGGAGATATAGGGAGAGGGTATATGGGGTAATAGGAGGAGATATAGGGAGAGGGTATATGGGGTAATAGGAGGAGATATAGGGAGAGGGTATATGGGGTAATAGGAGGAGATATAGGGAGATGGGGTAATAGGAGGAGATATAGGGAGAGGGTATATGGGGTAATAGGAGGAGATATAGGGAGAGGGTATGTGGGGTAATAGGAGGAGATATAAGGAGAGGGTATATGGGGTAATAGGAGATATAGGGAGAGGGTATATGGGGTAATAGGAGGAGATATAGGGAGAGGGTATATGGGGTAATAGGAGGAGATATAGGGAGAGGGTATATGGGGTAATAGGAGGAGATATAGGGAGAGGGTATATGGGGTAATAGGATGAGATATAGGGAGAGAGTATATGGGGTAATAGGAGGAGATATAGGGAGAGGGTATATGGGGTAATAGGAGGAGATATAGGGAGAGGGTATATGGGGTAATAGGAGGAGATATAGGGAGAGGGTATATGGGGTAATAGGAGGAGATATAGGGAGAGGGTATATGGGGTAATAGGAGGAGATATAGGGAGAAGGTATATGGGGTAATAGGAGGAGATATAGGGGGAGGGTATATGGGGTAATAGGAGGAGATATAGGGAAAGGGTATATGGGGTAATAGGAGGAGATATAGGGAGAGGGTATAAGGGGTAATAGGAGGAGATATAGGCAGAGGGTATATGGGGTAATAGGAGGAGATATAGGGGGAGGTATGTGGGGTAATAGGAGGAGATATAGGGAGAGGGTATATGGGGTAATAGGAGGAGATATAGGGAGAGGTTATATGGGGTAATAGGAGGAGGTATATGCAGAGGGTATATGGGGTAATAGGAGGAGATATAGGGAGAGGGTATATGGGGTAATAGGAGGAGATATAGGGAGAGGGTATATGGGGTCAGTGGCGAAAATACAGAGGGCAGAGCTGCTATGGGGCCAGCAGCTGTGGGGGCCTTTAACTTGGGAGCCGCCCATGGCCGCCGTCATTGCTTAGGAAGGGGGGGGGGGGATGCCGAGGCACAGTGCCGGGCAGGTGGGGGGAAGCTGTATGTCGATGATGCGAATGGAGCATTCCTGCTTGGATTAGAGGAGCAGCCAGCCTTGCCACCCCATAGTGGCTGACTGCTGTGAAGACAGTGACAGTGAGGGTCTGCGTGGTAGTAGACAGTCCTGCTGGCTGCTTCTCTCTGGTTAGCTGTGCTACATGTTACAGCAGCAGCAATATTATTATTCTGAAATAACAAGTTTAAAATGTTTTGTTTACTGTAGCTTTCTTTTAAAATATGTGCTTCTCTGTATGAACTATACAAACGTAAGGTTTACTACAATGCTGCTTGCTGCGCCAGGCTGTGGCTATTCACAGGTGATGATCACACATTCCTGCTCAATATGCCGCATCACAGCAAACATTAACACAGCTACATTCACTGGCCTAACGTTAGTCCTGCAGACCCCACAGCGGCTTGGGGTAGCCAGCACCGGCAGGGTCTGCGAGAAGCACTGCTGTCAGGATGATGCTGCACCACATGCAGTCTGTCTTAGCAGCAGACACATAACTGGGGCTTGCTGGGCCATGCGAGTCCGCCCCATGGCATCGGCGTTCTGTGAGCAGTCAGAATGCTGGCATTGTTTTTCTGAACTCCAACATACTGACAGCCAGGATGCTGACTGTATCACGGATTCAGTATTGAATCCCGGCGGTCGGGATCCCGGCGTTCAGAATCCCGACGCCGGAATCCCGACAGCCGAAATGCCGACAAGGGGGGGACGTGGATCGCTCCCCTTGCGGGCTCGCTGCGCTCGCCACGCAGCGGGCCCGGTGCCTCGCTACGCTCGGCACGCTATTTTATTCTCCCTCCAGGGGTGTCGTGGACACCCCAGGAGGGAGAAAGTGTCAGCATTTCGGCGGTCGGGATTCCGGCGTCGGGATTCTGAACGCCGGGATCCCGACCGCCGGGATCCCGACCACCGGGATCTTAACTGCATCCCCTGTATCCCATATATAACAGGCATTATGTTGTGCGTGGCACATTGTGTAATGGGCATTGCTTCATGTGGTATAATTTGCAAGGGGCATTATGGTATGTCGCATAATGTGTAATGGGCATTATGGTATGTTGCATAATGTGTAATGGGCATTGCAGTGTGTCGCATAATTTGTATTGGGCATTGCGGGGTGGGGGTGGGGGCATTATAAATTTTGCAATGGGGCCCACAAAGTTCTAGTTACCCCCCTGTATGGGGTAAGGGGGGGAGATATAGGGAGAGGCTATATGGAGTAATAGGAGGAGATACTGTATAGCGAGAGGAAATAAGAAGTAAGAGTTCTAGTAACGGGACATACAAGAAGTAATGGTACGAACTCTATGGAGAATTGGAAGGAAGCAGAGTGTAAGAAGCTGAGCCCTGTGTGTATAGGACAGGAATGTTACCTTGAAGCAGGAACACATTACATGCAGCAGTTTCCTCCTCTCCATGTCTCCTGTAATCGCAGCATGGAATACTTGCTAGTTGTTGTTTTCCGCCCAGCATCCAGCGTTCCCAGCAGTGGGTTATTTTCAAACACTCCCCATGTGAACCTTTTAAAGTGGAATCATTTTTATCTGCTCCTCAGATGACCGAATAAAATCAGTATTTATTCCACGCTGTATATAGAAGTGAATTCACCTCCCAGACTCTCCTGCAATGATGGATTTTGTCGGCAAAATAAAGTATGTAGAATAAGAGTTACACTCTCCTATAGTGCCATGCACCAGTGCAGATTAGGTGCAGCTTTCAATACAAACCCATGAAAATGCAAAAGTTGATCGTAGACAAAATGAACAAGGTTATGGCCCCATACGGGTGCGGATCGTATTGTCGACCCGACTAAGGTCGACAGTCATTAGGTCAACACCGTTGGGTCGACAGGGTTCTAGGTCGACATGTGTGAAGGTCGACAGATGTCTAGGTCGACATGGGTTAGGTCGACAGGTCGCGAGGTCGACGGGTTTTTTCACAGTTTTTTTACCCGAATGTCGACAAAGTCGACATGGACACAGTTGGAAGGCAACCGCAGCCCCTCGCATCGCTCGCTTCACTCGCCATGCTTCGGGCACACTATTTTATTCTCCCACCACGCCCTAGTGGATGGTAGGGCATAAAATATCGCCTGTTGACACATGTCGGCTCAAAAAACAGTGAAAAAACCCATGTCGACCTCGTAACCTATCAACCTAACACATGTTGACCGAATGCATTTGACGACCTAAAACCATGTCGACCTTGTCCCATGTCGACCTAGACACCTGTAGACCTTCATCCATGTCGACCTAGAACCCTGTCGACCTTGTTGACTGTCGACCCAGCAGTGTCGACCTAATGACCATCGACCTAAGTTGGGTCGACAATACAACCGTATACCCCCCATACATACCTCCCACCTTTCAAATAATGCTTTGCAGGGGCGATTGCGCGTGCCAGAAATTTGGGAACATGACCTGGTGGGAAGGGGGCATGGCCAATGAACTATGCCACTCTTGCGAGGTCACGCCCCCATTTTGTCCCTATGGGGGCATGGCCAGAGGTTCTGTGAGCCCCTCTGCCTGGGGGAATAGACGTTGTGTGGGACACGGGAATGTCCCCAAAATCAGGACAGTTAGAAGGTATGTCCATACACTGGTCCGACTGGCCATCTTGCACTTCTGGCAAATGCCAGAGGGACCGATTTCTTTCCGTCTCCTGATCGGCGCACAGAGAGAGCCGCTGGACTCGCGACCAAAACGCAGTCCAGACCTCCCAAGATTCCAATCTTCCCACAGTTTGGAATTCCGATTTTAAATCCAAATTTTTAGTTTTGGATTTAGATTTGTATGATTTTAGCCGTTTTTTTTTATCGATCTCTATCTATTTTTTGGCAATAATTGCTTTTATTAATGATTTTTAATAGAACCAAATACCAAATCCATATCAAAACACTTGAGGGTAGTTTTGCCCAAACCAAAACATGATGGTGAATTAGAACCAAAACACTGGGTCCGTGGGGGGTAGAGATGCTACTGGGTATTAACAGCATTATAGGCCCCGGGTAAAGCAATGCAATTGGGGCCCCTCCCCACCTATTCACGTGAAAAATGTAAAAAAATAAAAATAAATCAAAATGCCCCTCCTGTGGTCCCATGCCATCTCTTCACTTTCTTCCATACAGTAAATGGCTGTCAGCACCCTTATGCTGTCAGCACCCTTATTGGTGGATACTCCAGCCATCCACCAATCAGCATGCTGATAGCCATTCACTGTTTGCTGATTGGTTGCTTTGTTTGTGTGTGATTCACAGTCATGTGACAAGGCAGCATCCTCTACTGCCTCCCAAGAAGCTCAGGAGGCAGGTGCCCATAACCCAATTGAGGGCCTTTGGTTAGCTGCCCATGGAGCCCATGCATTAAGATGGCCCTGGGTATGCGCAGTCGCTTTCAAGATCTGATCAAAAATAATCACCTCCTGCACAATCAGACCAATCACAGTAGGGTTTTCAGAGTAATGAGACAACTGTCAGCATTTTATGACCAAACCCCCTCTAACTGGCCAGATTCCCACTTACTCATCCACATATGGTAAATATTTCTCCTCTAGAAATATATAAAGTAGTAATCAAATTCATTTAAAAACTTAATATGAACGGTTGATAATAGCCGAGTGTGAATACTTGACTTTCTGTCAGAGAATTCTTTTCTTTGTCATCTCGACCTTTTACCTATAAGAATGTTTTATGTACTTTTAGCATATGAACCAAATTAATATTTGCAGTTTATTTATTTTTTTAACTATTGTGAGTGCAAACATCTGTGCTTTCTCCCTGACGGAGCCTGGATGGTGTGGTACTAATTAGTGTGGTATTATATCTTCCAGGAAAGGGTCACCTCTAATGTATACACGGGGACAGATTGGTACTTGTGTATTATCACGGCGCCCACTAAGCAATTTGTTTAGTGGGCTATTCTGCGTAGGAAAATCGCAATCACATCGCATCACATTGCATGTGCGTGATACAATCGCGTGTGATGCGATTTTCCTATATAATTTATTCACTGCTCTCTGCCTGCTGGTGCGATGCAATGCAATTGCATGCGATCACACAGTGTGCAAAATCGCATGCGATTTTATTGCTTGAGATACCATTTACTTTACTATACACTTCTATGTGATGCAATGGGATTTTGCACACCCCCCCCCTCCTCACTATCCACGGCACCCTGAAGCGTGGCGAGCGCAGTGGAATGCGTCCTTCTGGCCTTTTTCATACCCCCACTATCTACGTTGGCGTGGAGTTGATTTTATATAGTGTGGCGAGCGCAGCGAGTCACCGAGCCCGAAGAATGGCGAGCGGACATGGAATACATATAACGTAGTCCACGGAGCTCGCTGCGCTCATCACGCTTCGGGCTCGGTGACTCGCTGCTCTTGCCACATTATATAAATATAAATAAATATTATATCAATTCCACGCCGACGTGGATAGTGGGGGTATGAAATGGTCGGGAGGACACGTTCTGCGCTCGCCACGCTTTGGGGTGGCGTGGATACTGGGGGAGGTGGTAAATCCCATTGCATCACATAGAAGTGTATAGTAAAGTAAATGGCATTGCACCTGCGGGCAGAGAGCAGTGAATAAATTACATAGGAAAATCGCAGCGCATGCAATCGCATCACATGCAAAAAAACGCATGCGATGCGATTTTCTTACGGTGCCGTACGTATGCAAATTTTGCGCCGTTCTAATACACAAGTACCGACAGATTAATTGTGCTCGCCACGCTTCGGGGTGGCATGGATAGTGGGGGTTTGGGGGGGTGGTAAATCCCATTGCATCACATAGAAGTGTATAGTAAAGTAAATGGCATCTCAAGCTATAAAATCGCATGCGATCGCATGTGATTTTGCGCACGGTGCGATCGCATGCAATTGTAACGCATCGTGCAGAGAGGAGTGAATAAATTACATAGATGCGATGCAATTTTACTTTGCTGTACTTATGCAAATTGGGCGCCGTGCTAATACACCAGTACCGTCAGATTAAATGCATTATATAGTCATATATAGGGTGGCCAATCCCGGGATCGGTGGGATCCTGGGATTTAGCCCCAAAATGGCTGGGATTTCAATCCCGGCATTGGAGTTTCCAATTCCGGGATTTTGGGATTAGACTGTGCATGCGCAGTCTAATGCCGAGCAGCCTCTGAGTGAGTGCTCAGAAGCTGCTCGGCTTCTCCCGTCCTCGTCCACACGGTTCTGCGCAGCGTGACTTGGTCAGAGGTCACACTGCACAGACCACACAGCCGCTCAGACGGTCTACCAGCCTGCAGCCGCACCGGCGCCCACCCGTACTGCTCTCCCGGCCCAGCTCCCATCCGCCCGCCCGGCTAATCGCCTCACACATGCCTGGATCCTGGCCGCACCTCCGCCCATCAAGGTAAATGTGGGGCAGCCGGGGCATTTTTTTTAATAGGGAAGCCAATCTCAGAAATCCCGGGATTAAGCATTTTTCAATCCCTAATTCTCTGATTGAAAAAATGCCCCATAATTGGCTTCCCTAGTCATATGCTCCCACACAGTACAAGATTTTTGTTCCCATCATACAGATTGGACAGATAAATCTGTAGGTGTGTACCCAGCATTAGAAGTGGAGGGTTGAGACCAATGCCATGTAAAACCATATATAGATATGTTCAGTCTCCTTTATGATTTCCCTTACAGAACCAACAATACAGTGTATACACACTGAACAATTTAACAAACGACAAAGATAACTATATATATTTTGCTTGACCAGTGACCATCTTGTTTTATAAAAATATCGTTATCGTTCATTATTTTTCATACTTCGCACACACTAAACGATATCCACCTACTCATGTATGTTCTGATGACAGGGGGTGTCATTAATGACGCGCGGGAGCACGTATCATTATCGATAAAATTAACAATAGTTCTGCCACTGAGCAGTGTGATTACGGAAGCCAATCCCGGGGTAATTTTTCAATCCCGGGGTTACGGGATTGAAAAATAATCAATCCCGGGATTCTCGGGATACCGGGATTGGCATTTAAACAAAAAAAAAAACAACACCTCGTCCACCCCACAGATTTACTTGCAGGGGCGGGTGTGCGGCTGCCTGGAGCGGGGCAGAGAGCAGCTCTGTTGAGGTGCCTGGTGCCGTCCCGCAGATTTACTTACGCTGACAGGTGGCGGCCTGGGCGGGGAAGAGAGCAGCACTGCGGGGGTGCCTGCCCATTGGCAGATTCAGGGGGGGGCACCCGAGCACGTGCCCCCCCTGTCATTTCAGACATAGCTAATTTTGTGGCTGAGGACCAGGGCTTTCCAATGAGTCCAGCCTTGTGTCGCTAGCCCCCCGGGAACCGGAGATACCAATGTTTTCCCCATAGGATAACATGGGACCCCCTAATTCCGTCCCCCATCCGGTTCAGACGGCTGCCAGTTCTCCCGCTGGCATCACAGATATTCGTGGTTGATCTCTTTCGAATCCAAATTGCTGGTCCATATGGGTCAATTGGTTCTGGAGATATTGCGGGTAAATCGATTGTTTTATTTCTAAAATGTAATTTCATGGCTGTTCATGTTCTTTGAGGGCAGATTACTCTGGAACCAAACTGACCAGTTTCACGGGACCAAGATCATTCAAAGGCCACTCAAAAGTTCTTCAATATAACACTGTCTCATGTAAATGGGTCATTTGGTTCCGAAGATATAGCCGGTTAAACAATATAGCCGGTTAAAGGGGCAGGGGAGAGGGGGGTGGTTTTCTCTCCCCTTCACACCAGATAATGCAGGGACCAGGCTGGTGTGAAAGGGGCCAACCCAGGAATGATCCTGGGACCATATTCCCAGGTAAATCCCTGCATTTCTGGTGTGAAAGGGGTATTATTTCAAATAGCCGGGACCTGCAGTGCTCTGAATACAGCTGGGCAGCCTCCCGAACTCTGCCCGGCTGTCAATGGCTGTCACTTCTGCCTGGCGGTGGCTGTCCCCCAGTAACCATGAGCATGTATTCCCCCTTGGCAATGAGCATGTAATCCCACATGGCAACAAGCATGGAACCCATGGCAAGGAGCATGGAACCCTTGGCAATGAGCATGTAGGTAAGTATCACTTATGTAGCATCATTTTTAATAGGCATTATGGTGTTTGGCATAATATGTAATGGACATTATGATGTGTGACTTAACAAGTAATGGGCATTATGGTGTAAATTTTTAATGCGCGCCTTGTCCCTGTTTATGAAGCATATTGTGAATTTTGGCTTAATCTGTGTGGCATTATGTGAATTTTGGCTCTATCTGTTTAGCATTATGTTAATTTTGGCACAATCTTTGTGGCATTATGTGAAGTTTTGCAAAATCCGTGTGGCATTATATGAATTTTGCAGAGACACTGCATCTGGCTTCACTCACGATCGTTTCCCCGGAAGAGGCTTTCTCAAGGTGTGCGTCGCAGTCCAGATGCAGTCTCTCGGCATCCTTCGCAGCGGGATTCCGGTGAAAGCCTCAGGCTCCGTCCGTGCTCTTCTCCTCCCTGCTCTCTCCCCCCAGCTGCTGTTTGCCTCTCCTTTAAGGACAGGCACCAACCCCAACCTGCATACTCCACTGTCCCTGTCCTCCTTCACAGCCGGGCTGCTGGCCGTGTGCTGCTCATCCCCCACTACTGCGACATTGTTGTATGTGGAGGACAGCAGCGCACATTTGACCACCAAAAGGGCTTAACCTGCACTATTTAAGCTTTGCTATTTGGAAACACTCATCCACCCTGATCTGTGCAAACCTACCCTGCACTGGAGAATCCTCTATTCAGGGGGGGCAGCCAGACCAGAGGTGACAGCAGTTTTTCATACCTTTCCTCCTAATAATTCCCCCTGCAAATAGAGCACACTCACCAACAATACCTATAAGAGCCCACCAAATTATTTTGATGGCAGCTGACAAATCGTGGGACTTGCATGATAATTGAGAAGTGTGACCTCTCTAAAATGGAATGCTAATCCCCTACTTTTTGTTACAGGTATATATATAATCGGGCAGTAGGAGCTCTATCAGGGAAGAACAGGAGTTTTTCCCTTTCATATCCCCCCAAATCCTAAATAAAATGTGTTTTCCCACAATACCAGTAGCCCACTGATTGACAGTGGAAACCAGCAAGTATTATTAAGGGTATTTGACTAAAGAAACAGGCAAGGGGACTTCCCTCTAATACATCAAATAACCCTTCTTGCCATAGGTACAGTATATAAAGTAGGATAGAAAACACACATCCAGGACCAACAGGGATATTTCAACCTATACTTTATCTCTCTCCCATACTATCTCTCTCCCACTCTCTCTTTTCTTCTCCTATTTCTCTCTCTGGCCTCCTTTTTCTCTTTTTTCTTTTCCGTCTTGAGGGTAGGAGGAAGAGCAACCCTTACTTTATAATTTCAGAATTATTCAAGTTTTATATACCTGTACCTGCACCAAGATTCTTTAAAAATGGTTTTCATATAAATTATTTGATTATCCTCTGCTGCGGAACAAAACAATGGCATATTTTAAGAGCCATAGACATTAATTTATAACTGTCTCACTTGAACTAAACGTGGTCAACTGTAGATATCGCTTCATATAGGGTTAAAGTATACTTTGTGCTTAATTATTGTTTTAATAAACACATCTAAATAATATAATTTCTTTGCCTCATTAAATTCAAACAACAGGCTGGAGTTTTATCTCTCATCAGACACAGTGTTTCTTCACAATAAACTCTGTGGTAGCCACTGTTTGATACATTTGTTATTCATACCTTGTGGAAAACTGATTTGTTGTTACATTTGTTACATTCCTCTAAGCTGAACCAGACACCTATGAGAAAAAACTTTCTCTCTCTAGCTAGTAACTTAATATTAGCATAGAGATTGGAGGCAGAACCACTTAAGGCCCATACACACTGGGCGACTTTGAGCTGAAAGTTGCTCAAAACAGCAAGTTTGAGCGGCTTTCAGCTCAAAGCCGCCCAGTGTGTATGCCCCAGCGATGAGCGGTGAGCGCTGCTGCGCGCTCCCGCAACATCGCCGGGAAAGCCGTTCATCTGCTGGTTATACCAGCGGATGAGCGGCTTTCAGTACAGCTTTGCAAAGCGCTCCACTATGCAATGCCGTCCTCCCCCCTCCGACAGCGTCGGGCAAGGGGGAAGCCACTCAGTGTGTATGCACTGAGTGGCTTTCCCCCCCAGCGATGAATGCGAACATTGCTGTCCATACACGCTGGGCATAGTCGCCCAGTATGTATGGACCTTTAGAACCCTATATTTGCGGCATACCAACGTAACAAGTGTTTTGGATTTATATTTAACTTTTGTGTGTTTAATATATATCAGGGTTGCCGACCCTCCCGGAATTTGCGGGAGTCTCCCGAAAATCGGGTCCTTCCTCCCGCCCCCCGGAAGGGTGGGCAACCCTCCCGGAATCAGGGGGACCCCCATTGAGCCCCCCGATCGCGGCATTTATATGCCGCAATCCGCGGGTCTCAGGGGAGGGGGCGGAGCTAAAACGGCACAATCGTGTCATTTTAGCCCCGCCCCCTCCATGGATATCACTTCTTTCGGCTATTTGCGGTAATGAGGGTGGGACTTAATGACGTCACAGCTAAGCCCCGCCCCCAAATCTCGTAATTTCAAGATTCCTCTCCGGGCTTCTCCCGGAGAGGATTTGTTGAAAGTCGGCAACCCTGATATATATGTCTGTCTAGTACCTATTTTAGAGATAATAAAAGTTAATTCTTAATACACATCACTCTTATCCTAACACATACCCATTATCTTATGTTGTGATACTAGCATTGACTGCTGAATCAGGGACATTGACAGATTGAGTCTTTCAGGTTGCCCTACCTACCTCATAAATTAGAAATTACATTACATAATTTCCATCTAAGAGTGCCCCAACAAAAAAGAGTATTTTTCTTCTTTCTTTGCAAGTATAATGGGGTCTAGTATTTTGTTGCATAATGTGTAGAAGTTGTATATGGTGTGGAACACTACACTCAAGGGCACACCCCCTTTTGAGTGGCCGCACTCCTTTTCCTGAGCGCACTTTTGGTGCGCGCATAACTACATCCTTCACTTTTGTCGCCAAGGTGGGCCTGTGTACTTTAAACACCAGGGCCTATTTTTAATCCCATTACCGCCCTCTCTCTGCTCTCCTCTCTCTCGTTGCTCTCTTAGCATGTACACTGGCACCACTAACACCCTCCCCCTCCCAAACCCTCTCCTATCATGGTGCCCCCCTGTAATTTTCTCCTGGAACCGCCCCTGTGCCTGCCTGGTGCCTCTTGGTGGGTAGTGGCAGCATCAGCTGGGCGGAGGGGAGGCCTGGATCCAGCACACCACCATCAGGTCCTTCATATAGTAAGAATTTAATGGCAAGCATGAGGCATCTAAGGAGCTAGCATGGTGACATATTTATAACTGTACAGTGTCTCTGCTGTTTGTGTATATGGTCAATGTATGAATCCTGCTCACACTGATTTCTTTCATCTCTTTCTGAGCTTTTCCTATCTCTTTCCTGTCTCTCATTCTGTTACAATGTATAATTATAAATGAAGATCTCTAACATCTTAATCATGTGTTATATAATGTTTATTACATGCAGATAGAAAGCGAGATACTGTAGTGCTTCCTAAGATGATCCTGCATCTAAAACATTCCCCTCCCAACAGTTGAAAATTCCATGGCGTACTTGATGACTTTTTAAAACCATATGGGTGGTAATGGTCAGAGGGGCACTGCAATCACGTCACTGCATTTTAAGATAAGGGATCACAATGACAAGATTCACAATGACATGTTTCAGTAAAAATCGCGTGATAAAAACATGGGCTGCTCACTTCCCTCAGAAAAAGCCCTGAAAATCATGACACTCCTGGACATTCCAGCAGCGATGGCAAACATGGCCAACACACACAGAGAGATTTATCAAGCTTTCTAAAAAGCAAACGTAGAGATGTTGCCCAAGCATTCTGATTCCTATTGCTTACATAGATCGTAACAGATACATGAAAGCTTGAATTTGATTGGCTGCTACTGCCACTTGTCCATTTTAAAAACTTTATTATACACCCTCCAAATCAGACAAAATAGCCCTATCCTACCCTGTCCAGATACCATCCCAATCAGACAATAATGTAGCTTTTTTACAAATACAGTAGCTCTGACCCCTTTGCATCCCAAAACATTGGTACTGTTCCTGAAAAGAAGGTAATAGTAATTCTTGTCCTTACCAGAAGACCGCCTGATGGCCCCGGACCGCCACTTGAGCAGATGCAAGGATGTCTCTCATGTACTGTATGGGGACCATGTTCTCCAGCAAGATATGTAAGTAGAGATAAATGCAAAGTGTATAATTAATTGAGAGTTGACTAATAGATCTTTACTTATAATTATAAATGAGCGGCTTTCAGTACAGCTTTGCAAAGCGCTCCACTATGCAATGCCGTCCTCCCCCCTCCGACAGCGTCGGGCAAGGGGGAAGCCACTCAGTGTGTATGCACTGAGTGGCTTTCCCCCCCAGCGATGAATGCGAACATTGCTGTCCATACACGCTGGGCATAGTCGCCCAGTATGTATGGACCTTTAGAACCCTATATTTGCGGCATACCAACGTAACAAGTGTTTTGGATTTATATTTAACTTTTGTGTGTTTAATATATATCAGGGTTGCCGACCCTCCCGGAATTTGCGGGAGTCTCCCGAAAATCGGGTCCTTCCTCCCGCCCCCCGGAAGGGTGGGCAACCCTCCCGGAATCAGGGGGACCCCCATTGAGCCCCCCGATCGCGGCATTTATATGCCGCAATCCGCGGGTCTCAGGGGAGGGGGCGGAGCTAAAACGGCACAATCGTGTCATTTTAGCCCCGCCCCCTCCATGGATATCACTTCTTTCGGCTATTTGCGGTAATGAGGGTGGGACTTAATGACGTCACAGCTAAGCCCCGCCCCCAAATCTCGTAATTTCAAGATTCCTCTCCGGGCTTCTCCCGGAGAGGATTTGTTGAAAGTCGGCAACCCTGATATATATGTCTGTCTAGTACCTATTTTAGAGATAATAAAAGTTAATTCTTAATACACATCACTCTTATCCTAACACATACCCATTATCTTATGTTGTGATACTAGCATTGACTGCTGAATCAGGGACATTGACAGATTGAGTCTTTCAGGTTGCCCTACCTACCTCATAAATTAGAAATTACATTACATAATTTCCATCTAAGAGTGCCCCAACAAAAAAGAGTATTTTTCTTCTTTCTTTGCAAGTATAATGGGGTCTAGTATTTTGTTGCATAATGTGTAGAAGTTGTATATGGTGTGGAACACTACACTCAAGGGCACACCCCCTTTTGAGTGGCCGCACTCCTTTTCCTGAGCGCACTTTTGGTGCGCGCATAACTACATCCTTCACTTTTGTCGCCAAGGTGGGCCTGTGTACTTTAAACACCAGGGCCTATTTTTAATCCCATTACCGCCCTCTCTCTGCTCTCCTCTCTCTCGTTGCTCTCTTAGCATGTACACTGGCACCACTAACACCCTCCCCCTCCCAAACCCTCTCCTATCATGGTGCCCCCCTGTAATTTTCTCCTGGAACCGCCCCTGTGCCTGCCTGGTGCCTCTTGGTGGGTAGTGGCAGCATCAGCTGGGCGGAGGGGAGGCCTGGATCCAGCACACCACCATCAGGTCCTTCATATAGTAAGAATTTAATGGCAAGCATGAGGCATCTAAGGAGCTAGCATGGTGACATATTTATAACTGTACAGTGTCTCTGCTGTTTGTGTATATGGTCAATGTATGAATCCTGCTCACACTGATTTCTTTCATCTCTTTCTGAGCTTTTCCTATCTCTTTCCTGTCTCTCATTCTGTTACAATGTATAATTATAAATGAAGATCTCTAACATCTTAATCATGTGTTATATAATGTTTATTACATGCAGATAGAAAGCGAGATACTGTAGTGCTTCCTAAGATGATCCTGCATCTAAAACATTCCCCTCCCAACAGTTGAAAATTCCATGGCGTACTTGATGACTTTTTAAAACCATATGGGTGGTAATGGTCAGAGGGGCACTGCAATCACGTCACTGCATTTTAAGATAAGGGATCACAATGACAAGATTCACAATGACATGTTTCAGTAAAAATCGCGTGATAAAAACATGGGCTGCTCACTTCCCTCAGAAAAAGCCCTGAAAATCATGACACTCCTGGACATTCCAGCAGCGATGGCAAACATGGCCAACACACACAGAGAGATTTATCAAGCTTTCTAAAAAGCAAACGTAGAGATGTTGCCCAAGCATTCTGATTCCTATTGCTTACATAGATCGTAACAGATACATGAAAGCTTGAATTTGATTGGCTGCTACTGCCACTTGTCCATTTTAAAAACATTATTATACACCCTCCAAATCAGACAAAATAGCCCTATCCTACCCTGTCCAGATACCATCCCAATCAGACAATAATGTAGCTTTTTTACAAATACAGTAGCTCTGACCCCTTTGCATCCCAAAACATTGGTACTGTTCCTGAAAAGAAGGTAATAGTAATTCTTGTCCTTACCAGAAGACCGCCTGATGGCCCCGGACCGCCACTTGAGCAGATGCAAGGATGTCTCTCATGTACTGTATGGGGACCATGTTCTCCAGCAAGATATGTAAGTAGAGATAAATGCAAAGTGTATAATTAATTGAGAGTTGACTAATAGATCTTTACTTATAATTATAAACTAACAATTTTTTTTTTTAAAGTTAACACAAAACGAAATATTTGGAGACCAGCGATGGTGGCCGGGAAGCGTTGGACGGTGGCGGGGAGCTCCATTTACACGGGGGGTGTGAGTGTCTCATGCGTGTGCACCCCTGGTGATTTCTGGCGATAGAATTGCCAGCCCCTGCAAAGATGGAACTATGCTACTGTCCATTCTCCACCTCGTTAGATTGTATAGCAGCGTTCTGTAGGAAACATGGTCTGTTGTCCTTTGAATATTTCATTATTGCCAACCACCTGTGCTTTATGCATGTGATTATGTAATACTGTATATTTGCTCCTAGCGGTGCCTAGGAGAAGCCTGTTACAGCACATTCTGCATCAGTTGTGTGAGCCAGATAACAGCCTCATCCATAACTTGTGTTACCTCTCCCCCACTGCAGCCCAGTACAGCGTGGGACCTCCCCTGGCTTCCTGAGCTGCAGAAATATCATCTGTGTCAGCTTTAATGAAATACATAAAGGGAGAACATTTTTAATATGTGCAGGTCAAGGAGAGGAGTCAGAATGTGCAGACTGTTGCCAAGGAATTTGTACAAAAAAAAGTTATCTGATCCAACCCTATCTGCGTAATCCCCCTGTGCCCTATTTATCCATATTTGCACAACAATCTGTAGAATGATATTATTTTAATATTAAATGGTTTCCATGGACATTCTACTGAAAGGCAGGGAAATAAGTTTTCCACAAATATGTGTGGCGGCGTCACAAGGACTCGGTAAGCTGCGAAGCACCCCCAAAGTCTCAATCAACCAGCTGCTATAGGCCCCCATACACTTGTCTGATTTCCCTTGAGCTCCCCAACAGCTCCCCGGGAAGCTCACATACGATTTTGCGCTTAATGTTCCATTTTTCTACATACGATAAATTGCATGTGATTTCTCACATGTAAAAGGACTCCCGGGGAGCTGCTGGGGTAGTTCCAGGGAATAAGATGCAATGGGTCTGATTCTGATTCATCCTATGTTCAGCCGGTCCTCGACAAGGGAGCACGCATTGGATCTGATCAGACGTCTGCGATTTGGACACTTTCATATGATTTGTCGGCCTGATCCATCAAAATCGGATGAAACCAGACCATATCCCACAGCTTTTACATGGAAGCTAGGAGCTGGTTGATCGGTACTTTACCTCTCTCCACAGCTTAGTACATCTCTCCCATAGGTCCAATCTGGTTTCATGATAAGGATGAGATAAGGATGATCTGGCCAGTATTAGAGGATAAAATAAGTAAATAATACATTTTATTTAATAGAAGGGGTAATCTTAAGTGATAAAAGGTTGGATTGCAGCTGCATAACTATTAATTATACGCCCCCCTGCCAAAAATGTTGCCAGCGTGCCCCCCCCCCCCAGTAGGGTTAACTGAACCCCCCACCATAGGGTTAACAACCAAGCCCCCCCCCCCCTCCCCCCCCCCCATAGGTAGACTATGTCACTGAATTTGAGAAAGTAAAATCCGATTGAAATGAACTTGGCATATCCCGTTCAAGGGGTGGGGTAAGAGAGGAGAGGGCCTGTATGGAACCTTCCTCTCTTGTGGTTTTGTGCCAGAGTCTGCTGTGCACACTCCAGGAACATGGCCCCCATGATCATCATGAAAGGCATACCGGGGAATGCAGTGATAGGGGCCCTTATTTAGGGTGTGGACAGCTGGCACAGAGCTTTGGCTAAACCTTAGAGTGCAATATCAATGTATATATAGTAAACTAGGTGATTCATCGCGCCCTACGGGCGCTCTTCACACCGGCGTAAGGGGCTACGCCCCTTAATTTGTGAACGTTTGTATTGTGAGAAATATGGTTAGAATTGTATGAAAGATGCCCTGTATTGCAGCTTCTGGCAGTGGGTGAGGGTCCAGCGTGGCAGCACAGGAGTACCGGACGGTGGCCCTGAGTCAGTGTCTCCTCCTACTGGGTGGGAGTTAGGGTGCATGAGAGCAGGAGGCTGGGATATGAGGCATGATAGGGGTATGTGGGCAACACAGCGTCAGCGATTACCCAGTGGTGGAAGTTACGGTTCAGGAGAGCAGGAAGCTGGGTAGTGATAGGGGTGTGTGGGCATACGGGGGACTAAAGAGGGTGGTGGACACTGTGCAGCTTCTGCCAGTGGGTGAGGGTCCAGCGTGGCAGCACAGAAATACAGGAGTCAGTGTCTCCTCCGACTGGGTGGGAGTTAGGGTGCATGAGAGCAGGAGGCTGGGTGGTAAAGCATGATAGGGGAATGTGGGCAACACAGGGTGAGCGGGTCTCCACTGGCGGAAGTTACGGGGCAGGAGAACAGGAGGCAGGGCAGTGTCCTCCCACATTGATGGCAAAAGTATTCAACATCGGCCATAAACCATCGATTATTTGAAAATCATTGATGGTCAATGGGCATCCCTAGAACTGGAGGAGGGTGGGGGACAGTATGCAGCTCCCGGCAGTGGGTGAGCGTCTCCTCCCACTGGGAGGGAGTGAGCGTGCATGAGAGCAGGAGGCTGTATAATAGTGGTATGTGGGCAAGACATTGATAAAAGTTGTGGCGCTGGTGCAGAGGGCAGTGGGGAAACCTGCAGTGCGGCAGCCAGGGCCGGATTTCCCACCTAGGGGCGGTACCTGCTTGTGGTGGTACAGGATCCCCCATTGTCACGGGGGTACGTGAAATGCGGGAGCGGGGGCCGCGGTGGTCCGCTGGGGGGTGGAATTGCCTGAAGGGGGTCTGGGGGGTCTGCAAATTGCGGGAGGGGGGGTGGTGTGTGGAGATCCGCGGTTAGCGGGAGGGGGCAGGGGTCCGCAAATCGTGGGCGGGGGCGCGGGGGGGCTTGAATCGTGGGAAGGGGGGTCTGCAAATTGCGGGAGGGGGGTTGTCGGGGTTAGTGAATTGCGGGAGGGGGGGTTGCGGAGGTCCGTGAATTGCGGGAGGGGCGCGTGGGGTGCCGTGAGTCAAGGGGGGGTGGTGCGGGGGTCCGTGAATCACGGGAGGGGTCATGAATCGCAGGAGGCGGGGGTCGTGGGGGGGCTGTGAATCGCAGGAGGGGGGGTGTGGGGGGTTGCCGTGAATTGCATGAGGGGGGCGTGAATCAAGGGAGGGTGGGCGCAGGGGGGTGGTGCGGGGGTCCGTGAATTGCGGGAGGGGGCATGAATCGCGGGAGGGGGGGTCGTGGGGGGTTCCGAATCGCAGGAAGGGTGGTATGGGAGGTGCCGTGAATTGCGTGAGGGGGGCATGAATCGCGGGAGGGGGGGTCCCCGAATGTGTGAATTACGGGGCGGTCGCAAATCGCGAGAGGTGCCGAGGGGGCCCGCAAATCGCGGGAGGGGGGCGCTACGGGGGGTTTCGTGAATCGCGGGAGGGGGGGTCGTAAGGGGTTGCGAATCGCAGGAAGGGGGGTGTGGGGGGTGCCGTGAATTGCGTGAGGGGGGCATGAATCGCGGGAGGTGGGGTCCCCGAATGTGTGAATTAGGGGGCGGTCGCAAATCGCGAGAAGTGCCGAGGGGGCCCGCAAATCGCGGGAGGGGGGGCGCTACGGGGGGTTCCGTGAATCGCGGGAGGGGGCGGCGCGAATTGCGGGAGGGGGGTCGCAAATCATAGTAGGGGGGGGGTGCCGTGAATCGCGGGAGGGGGGGTCGCGGGGGGCCCTTTTAATGCCGGGAGGGGGGGTCGCAGGGGTCCCGCGAATCGCGGGAGGGGAGGAAGCAGGGGTCCTGCGAATCGCGGGAGGGGGCTCGCGGGAGGGAGGGGTCGCTGGGGTCCCGCGATTTGCGGGAGGGTCGCGGGGGTCCCGCGTTTCGCGGGAGGGGGTGGTCGCGGAGGTCCAGCGAATCGCGGGAGGGGGTGGTCGGGTCTGGGACGGATATTAGACAGCACTTACATCGACAGCCATTACATCGACACCATTAGTTCGACAGCTCAATAGGTCGACATGGTTTTAGGTCGACATACCATTATGTCGACATGTCATTATGTCGACAGCTCATTAGGTCGACATGTTTTTAGGTCGACACTGCCACTGCCATTAGGTCGACAGAGTCTATGTCGACAGTCAAAAGGTCGACATGGGTTTTTTCACTGTTTTTTGGCCGAAATGTCGACACAGTCGACATGGACACAGTTTGAAGTGTACCGCTATGCTTCGGGCACGGTGCCTCGCTGCGCTCGGCACACTATTTTATTCTCCCACCACACCCTAGTGGATAGTAGGGCATGAAATACCGCCTGTCTGCACATGTCGGCTCAATAAACAGTGAAAAAACCCATGTCGACCTTTTGACTGTCGACATAGATACTGTCGACCTAATGGCAGTGTCGACCTAAAAACATGTCGACCTAATGAGCTGTCGACCTAATGAGCTGTCGACATAATGACATGTCGACCTAAAACCATGTCGACCTATTGAGGTGTCGAACTAATGGTGTCGATGTAATGGCTGTCGATGTAAGTGCTGTCTAACAATAGTCCGGATACCGTGGTGGTCGCGGGGGTCCCGCGTGAATCGCGGGAGAGGGGTCGCGGGGGTCCCGCGAATCACGGGAGGGGGGGTGGAAAGCGGGGGTCCCGCGAATCGCGGGAGGGGGGGTGCGGGGTCCTGCGAATGGCGGGAGGGGGGGTCACGGGGGTTCCGCAAATCGCGGGAGGGGGGGTCGCGGGGGTCCCGCGAATCGCGGGAGGGGGGTCGCGGGGGTCCCGCGATTCGCGGGAGGGGGGGGGGTCGCGGGGGTCCCGCGATTCGCGGGAGGGGGGGTCAGGGGGGGTCCCGCGAATCGCGGGAGGGGGGGTCGCGGGGGGGTCCCGCAAATCGCGGGAGGGGGGGTCGCGGGGGGTCCCGCGAATCGCGGGAGGGGGGTCGCGGGGGTCCTGGCAGAGGGTAGGGATGTGCAGGAGTAATGGTGGATGGTGGCTGTGGAGTAATGGTGGATGGTGGGCGTGTACTGTAGCCCTGGCTGGGCGGGGGGAGGTGATGTCAAGGGGGTGGAACGTCAGACACATGAAAGTGAAACTGTTCTACACAGGAACGTTCTCCACAGGGGTTGAGTGACAGATCTGGCTAAATATATAAGAGATACCATACATCCCAACATTTGTCCCCCTAGAAGCGGGACCTGCTGCGCCACAGGCGCAGCCAGCCCAAAAGACAGCAGGGCTACAGGTGAATGAGTGGGCTTCAGTCAGTAGGGGCGGGGCCTAATGCCTCAATGCCTGTTTTTTGTCACTTTGGGGGCATGGCCAGTGCTTCACGAGCAGCTGGGAAGCCCTGGCTGTCTCCCTGCAGTGCAGACATGCACATGGCATCTCTTCAGTGATCACCAGCTGCTCTGCAGAAGCAGAGCAGCTGAGATCTCCATCTCCACCCACTGCCCCCCACCCGCGGGACACTGCGACCCATGTGAGGGACAGTGGGACAGTCTCCAAACATTGAGACTGTCCCGCTATAATCGGGACAGTTGGGAGGTATTAAATAGTACTAGTACATGCATAATAATGTACCGGATTAAAAATGGCAATGCACTGTAGAAAATGCACCATAGCCCAAAGAGGAGGTAGGCTGTGGTTCCCACTGGGGTTTTCCCCTGTGGGACAGTCCAACCCTGTCCGCTATATGCTTTCAGAAAGTTCACTACTATGTGTATCGTCGAGGAAATGGACCGTGCTCCATTTTCCTGGTGATATCTGCCTGCAGCCCCAGCCACGGAGACATACATATATTTTTATATGGGTGCAGGGAGTATGATGTTGGCCCCCTGGATGCAGAGGCCCTGGGGCATAACACACCGTTCTAGACACAAAGTGATCTAATGCTGAGAACAAGATGTCTGGAAGTAATGTATTTTGATTTAATAAACAAATGATTGCTTTCTGTCACAACAAAATGATTTAATCAGAGTTGAGCCATAATTAAGGGTGTGTGAGTCATGCCACCAATGCATGGCGAGAGGCCTGCTAGGCAGACATGAAATATAACATATTTGTGATGAGCAAGGGAGGGCTTGAGCCCTTCAGCCACAGGCAAATCGATCAGTGTGGTCGCTCCCCACACAGGCCTCACTGCACCCCAGCACAGAGTACTGTGTCTGCTGGGCTGAGGAGAAGGGGCGCTGAGCCATTTCCCATCCTTGGGCAAGGTGCAGCACTATCACCGAGTTCCACCACCTCTCCCTTTAAGCCCTGATTTTAAGGTTAGTGTTAGGAGGAGGGTTATGTAGAGGATGCTTAGGGTTACCTTTCCTATTACACAGGTTCTTTTATTCTGACAGAGAGGTGAAGGCAGCCTCGGATCGGTCCAGAAGAATGCACTGGTAGGCCCTGGTGATTTTTTGACCCCACCCACTTTTTAGGTGTGCAGGGCCTATTTTTAATGTCACTGGGTCAGTCAATAGCTGATCACTGCCTGGCAGCCCCAAATCGGCCCCAATCGGATGTGTTTGACATCCCCTCCAACCCGATGTGCGTATCTGGTCGGAACCCTGAGATTGTACCTCCTACACATAATATCTTTCTGATCGGACCCATCAGCGGCATATCACGGGTGCTTTTTAGCACCCATGACAAACTGACAAATTAATTTAATTTGTAAATATATGAATTTGAATGCACTGCCAATGTTTCTAATAAATTCAGCAATAGCCCCTATGCTATAGACTTGAGGTGTTTATAGCAATGGGGTGTCACCAGGGCCAGATTAAGAGGGGGGCACAGGGGGTGGCCTCCCTCTATCTAGGGGCCACCTGTGGTTGGCATGTAAATGTATTTATTTATTTTAGCTAATGGTTTTGTGCATGGGAGTGGGGTAGTGCTGCAGCTTCACCTATCTGCCAATGTGACAATGATTAATGGTGCTGAGCATCGGGAGCCAAGGCACACTGACTGCACAAGTGTGCAGTGCATTACTGGGAGTTGACTGAGTCTCATGAGACTTTGCACAAGAGGTCAGAGGCTGAGAGGATTGTGCTGAGATCTGCTTGGTGGAGCTCATAATATGCTTATCAGACCCAAGGAAGACAGTAGCAGCGGCCTCATCATGGGAGGGTTTTTTATTAGAGGCAGTGCTGAGCCTGTCAGGGGTCCTACAGATTAAGGTACAGAGAGACAAAAACAGTCTTTTCATGTGGTTACCTATTGACCAAGTTTATACTGCTTTTACTCTGTGTTTTGACAGTGTAATATTCTCCCATGCAGTTTGCAGCCAGTAATGACAAGCAGGAGGCCCCGCCCCCCTGTCTAAAGTGCCCCGGGCCCCCCAAAGGCTTAATCCTGCCCTGGTTGTCACTATCACTTTTACTAATGCACCCCCATTCTGGTGCCGCTATCCAGGCTCCAGTCCACACTCTTTGTGTTTGTCCTGCTCTGCCAAAGTGGATAGACAGTCACCACTGCAGGGACAGAACAGGGAAGTAGATACACAAGAGAAAAAAAGTATGTCGTGGTGTGGTGCACCAAAGGAAATACAAAATAAAATATAACCTTTATTTATACATTATTTAAGACTGCGAAATATTAAAAAACATTTAGATGACAAACAAAGTGAGAATTGTGCATGTTTAAAAACAGCACGTGCGGGGGCTGTTTGTGTGTTGTCAAGGTGTCTCTATGCAGTTCTAATGTGGCGTTTCTGAATGAGCAACAGTAATTGTTAAAGGTCTGTGACCTATGGTTACCTCTTGGCTACCTTAATTATTCTGGTGGCCAGAGTGTTGCTGAATAATTAACACCTCCTTTCTTTTACATCAGGGAATGCTTAGGTATGGTGGACCGTAATGCAATGTTTGTGGGGTATATATCAATCTCCGTATAATTCTTACTGCCACCAACACATAACTCCCCAAAGAGATTTACTGGTGAAATGCCTGATACTGAATGCGGTGCCTGCTATAATTAAGAATGCCCGTTGTTCAGGTACACTATACACTTGTTCAGTCCTGCTCCGCCGAAGTGGATAGACAGTCACCACTGCAGGGACAGAACAGGGAAGGGCAGATGGGAGGGCACTGCATTGTGCGTTTTGGTGCGTCGCGTTATGTCACTATAGTCCTTATTATGGGTAGCTGAAGAGGTGACCAGATCCAGTAGGGTTACCGGATTGAGGTGGCCAGGTGACTGTTTGCTGCCTTTATAAACCATTGCTAGGCACTGCATTGCTGTAGCCAAGCTTACAGGCCCTGATAACCTCAGAAGCTTAGGGCCCTTCAAAAGGCCGGGGCCCATTACAGGTGTCCTGCACTGTCTCCTGGAGAAGGTGAGACTTTCACATATAGCACATATTAGCCCAGGGCCACTACCATGGGGGTTGCTGTGGGCACAGCTGTCTCAGTCTGATAGAGAGGGAAGGGCGTGGGCCACTACCCACCACACCCCCAGACTGCCTCCGCTGAGCTGGCCCTGCTAAAGCCCACTGCTTCTGGAGCACAGGCTTCTCCTTCACCTCTGGACACTGGCTGCCATTTAAAATGTGGCACCGTCTGGTGAGTGAGCCAATCAGTGCTTGTGTACCGGCAGCCACTCTGATTGGCTACCATGCCACGAGCCCCGATTGGCTAACAAGTCAGCGCCATATTATAAATGGCGTCCGGAATTGGAGGAGAAGCCTGCGCTCTGGGAGATGTATCCGCATGCAGCATTGCCTTGATTGGGAGGTTCTGCCACTGTGTTTCTCTTGGCCGCGGCCTGTGTATTGGTGCAGACAGAGGTGTTGGGGACATTCCCTGCTGAGAGATCACCATGTATGCGTATGAGGCGCTGACATTGAAGGTGTCCTGAAACAGGCCAGGCCATAGTAGCAGATCAGATCTGGTGGATACTAGCTGGGCAAGATGGTAATGTACCAGCATTCACCCGTGTCCCTGTCCTTTACACCTCTAGCTGTGGGGGCATCTCTCCACGATGGATGGCACCTCTCTCTGCAATGGATGGTGTTTCTCTCCGGTACACTGCTGCCCTACCTTGACTTGAAATCAGTCCTGGGCCCCACAATTTCTTGTGGCAGCCCTGTACTTGCAAGCCAAATGTAGGTACCATGGGGGAACAATGTTAGCGCCCCCTAGGGCCTATGCTGTAAGCAGCAGCACAGCTCGTCCAGCCCTACATACAGCCCACACATACATACACACTGAAGGCTACAGACTGGCCGCAAATACCACATCTTCTCTCTGCTGTCAGCAAGAAGGTGTGCTACTGTTATACCAGGGCTGCATGAAGCCACATTGTTCCGGCAATTCACTCAGCTTCCTGAGGGTTCTGCCATGGCATGGTGCCCAGATCTGTGATAGCGCACATAAGCAGCCATCACGCCAACACATTCTGCACAATACTACTTAGTTCCAGGAAATGTTTTCTTATGTTAGGTGGTTGCTGTTATTATTATTATTATCATAAAATAATCTTACTTACTTTCCTCCTGAGAATGTTTGAAAAGATTTTTAGTGATGTTATTACTTGCCGAATGTAGTCCTTGAAGCCACATTCAACCATCAACATTTACATATAATTGTGAACTTTCTGTAAATGGAGTCGCTTCAAGCATCCCGTCGTCTGATCATCTCCATGTGCCAAACACCAGCAATCAGACAACAATAACTGTGCAGTGCGGATAATAATAAATGTATGGTTAACATAGATACTGTAGGTGTCCATCACCGCCTACTGGGCATCAATGCAAACTAAATAAAAAGTGACTTATTTATGTATATGCACTTCAGAATTAATCATTTCCCCACACACACTAGAAACAGGGACAGTGCGCGCTAAAGGTGCACTGCAAAAATCACACTGTAATGCCCATTACACATAATGCCACCCACTATAATGCCCATTACACATAATGCCACACACTGTAATGCCTGTTACACATAATGCCACACACTGTAATGCCGGTTACACATAATGCCACACACTGTAATGGGCATTAATCCCTTCGGTGGTATGCCCAGAAATTTCTCGGGCTGAGGTGCACTGCAGGAGCGGGCTCTCCTGAGAAATGCCACTGTAAGAAAGGGTTCACCAGTGGTGCCTCCAGCAGTGAACCACTGGTGTACCACCATCCCCCCATCCCTCCTTCCATTGCGGATCCTCCCTGTCACCGCCCCCATTGCAAATCCTTTCCGTTGCCACTTGGGGAGGATCGGAGCCACTCAGGGAGGATCAGGGCCACTCGGGAGGATCAGGGCCACTTAAGGAGGTTCAGCTGCGCTCAGCCATTCATGTGTTCAGGCATCCAAACAAAGGAATGCCGAACAGATGAACGGCTGAGCACCCGAACACCCGATCGCTCCTGATGCCCCCCCAAGCGACTCCGAACTTCTCCAAGTGCCTGCAAACAGCCAAAGTCAGCAGCTGCCCTTTCTGTGGTGAGTATTTCTGGGGCAGGACAACCCTGCCCTGGTAGGTTTGTCCTGCCCCAGGTAAACCCACCACTCAAGGGGTTAAACATTTTGCCAGGGCTTGACAAATTTTTGTAAAACAGGGACAATATGGACAGTGCACGATAATTTACAGCGTTATGCCTATTGCGCATCACACAGCCATTACATAGTATACCACATGCCATAATGCCCATTACACATTACAGTATGTCACAAACGGTAATGCCTATTACATTTTATACAACATGCCATAATGCCTAATACATATTATGCCACACACCGTAATGCCTATTACATATTATGGCACACAACTGCGGCTTACCTACATGCTCGTTGTTAGGAATTACATGCTTGATGCCAGAGATTTCTTGCTCATCCCAGGGGTTACATGCAGGTTGCCAGGGTGTCACACGTAGCAGCGACGGAGCGCGGCGGGTACAGTACTCACCCGTCCGCGCCCGCCGCCGGCTAGCGTGTGCAGGCTCCGGTCTGTGGTGTGCGGGTAGCGGCAGCTCTGGGTAGGGATGGCAGCAGGGGAGCGTCGGGTAGCGGTGTCTTTGCAGATAGTGGTGCTGGGAGGCCGGCGTCGCCATCTTGGTTGAGGGCAGGAGACAGATTGGCCCAGAGTGGAGGTTCCCTCCTCATCCTGCGCTGACAGCCAATGGCAGCCGTCCCCTGGGGATATAAGGGATCTGCCTAGGCTGTTCAGTGTCAGTGCAATGAGTCTTTGGAGTCATTCACAACTCCTAGCTGATTCCCAGATCCTGGCTCTTTCTCTCCTGACTCTGGTGCCTTGCTCCCTGCATCTTGCTACAAGGAAGTTTTCTCCTGACACCAATGCTGCAAGTCCTACCTAGTGCTTGTTCCTGCTTGTGTCCTAGAATTACCCTGCACAGCATTCCGCTGCCCTCCTTCATACAACTCATTCATTCCATCATCTTTCAGTCATCCGGATCCATTTCTTCTGTCATCAAATCAACCTCTTTCCGGATCTTCCTCTATGTACTCTGGCTCATCAAGTACACGTTTCCAGATTTACCTGCTCGTTATTAATATTGTGCTGGACTCTATTTAATTTATCCCAACTGTCACTTAAAGAAGTATTTGAGTGAAGTTTATCATTTATGAAATCTGTTATTAAACCTGCACGTTTCAATCCTACTCCTCCTGGTCCGTCTCCGGCTTCTGTGCACCACACGACTCCATCCAGCCCTTTAACCGTGACAGTTTGCACTGACCCGATGGAATCGGGTGAAGCACAGGCCTCCATGACGGATGTTCTTCAAGGCATCATGGCTCGCTTGGAACAGGTAGAGGCTACCCAGCGTCAAGTGGCTCAATTTCTCCAGACCTTGTCACCACCTCAGGCGGCTCCCCCAGTTTCGGCAGCACCAACCTCCGGAGCTTCGACCTCTGCTGCTCCTCCTGGGCCAGCTGCTCCTCACCATCTACAGCTATCAACCCCCAGTAAATATGACGGGTCCCCGAGGGGGTGTCGAGGATTCCTGAATCAATGTGACGTCCATTTTACCCTCCAGCCTTCCAATTTTTCCTCTCCCAAGACTCGGGTGGCTTACATCGTGTCCCTACTGGCGGGTCCAGCCCTGGAGTGGGTGTCCCCCCTTTGGGAGCGTGCGGATCCCATCCTCAACAACTATGAAGAATTTGTGGCCTCCTTCCGTCGCATCTTCAACGAGCCTGGCAGAGTGTCCTCCGCAGCCACGGAGATCCTAAGGATTCGTCAGGGCAGTCGCCCAGTGGGACAATATGTCGTACAATTTCAAACCCTGGCTTCCGAACTCAGATGGAACGAAGAGGCTCTCGTTTCTGCCTTCTGGAACGGCCTAGCCGGGCGCATCAAGGACGAGTTAGCAACTCGCGATTCTCCTTCCACCCTGGCTGAACTCATTTCATTATGTAACAAGGTCGATCTGCGACTCCAAGAACGCCAACTTGAGAGGAATCGCTCTGATCGCCTTCGCCCTTGATTCCCTTCCAATGTCGCACCAGCTTCCAAACCAACCCCGCCTCCTGCGGTGTCAACAGATGAGCCCATGCAAATCAACCGCTCCCGTCTTTCTCTCGAAGAGAAGTCCCGAAGACGGCGAGAGAATCTGTGCATGTACTGTGGTTCCTCAGCTCACTTATTGGCTTCCTGCCCGCTGCGGCCGGGAAACGACCGCTCCTAATCTCCCCGAGGGAGGTCCGATTAGGAGTCTTGCTTCCATCTCCCTCTTCTTCTGATTCCACCATTCCGGTTACCCTTGTGTGTCCCCAAGGGAGAAAAAGAGTTCAGGCCCTATTGGACTCTGGAGCAGCGGGAAACTTCCTTTCTTCCTCATTTGTCACCCAACATGCCCTGCCTGTACAACCCCTGGATCACTTGCTGGTCCTCACTGCAGTGGATGGGAGTCGAATTCGTAGTGGACAAATCACCCATCAGACCACCCCGGTGACACTGCTCATAGGAGCTCTACATCAAGAGACCCTCGAATTCTTCATTCTTCCACAGTCCTCACACCAAATGGTCCTGGGCCTTCCCTGGCTCTCCAAACATAACCCACACATCGATTGGACCAATATGGAGGTCAAGGCCTGGGGAACAGATTGCCAGTCTACTTGCATTCCTCAGATCCTTCCGGTCTACCAGATCCATCCACAAAGTGAGGGTAACTGTCCTTCATCCTCTTCAGTTCCACCCTTGTCGATACCCGCACCATATCGTTCATTTACAGATGTCTTCAGTAAAGGTGGTGCCGACACCCTGCCTCCTCACCGTCCTTGGGACTGCCCGATAGAGCTGGTGGCCGGGAAATTCCCTCCTCGTGGCCGCATCTATCCCCTGTCGCTACCCGAGACTGAGGCCATGTCCTCGTACATTCAAGAGAACTTAAACAAAGGTTTCATTCGACCATCTACTTCTCTGGCCGGGGCCGGGTTTTTCTTTGTGAAAAAGAAGGATGGCGGTCTTCGGCCATGTATCGACTATAGGGGCCTGAACGACATCACCATTAAAAACCGCTATCCCTTACCCCTTATCGCAGAACTATTCGACAAGATCAGAGGGGCAGTAATCTTTACTAAATTGGACCTGCGAGGGGCCTACAATTTGATCCGGATCCGTCCAGGTGACGAGTGGAAGACGGCTTTTAATACGCGCGACGGTCACTATGAATACCTGGTGATGCCCTTCGGCCTTTGTAACGCCCCCGCCGTCTTCCAACAGTTTGTAAATGATATCTTTCGGGACTTGCTGTACCACTCCATCGTAGTCTATCTAGACGATATACTCATCTTCTCTCCAAATCTTCAACTTCACAGACAGACAGTGTCCGAAGTCCTACGACGTCTTCGCCAAAATCAACTGTTCTGCAAGTTGGAGAAGTGCGTTTTTGAGGTCACGTCCATTCCATTCTTGGGTCACATTCTCTCCGCCACTGGGATAGAGATGGACCCAGAGAAGGTGAGAGCCATCCAAGACTGGGCAGCCCCCACAACACTCAAAGGAATTCAGAGATTCCTAGGGTTCTCAAACTATTACCGGCGATTTATCCGGAACTTCTCTACTATCGCTGCTCCCCTCACTGCTCTCACTTGCAAGGGAGCTGATCCAAGCCGATGGTCGCCAGAAGCATCCTCTGCCTTCCAGCAGTTAAAGAGAGCATTCATGACAGCACCAATCCTCCTCCAACCAGACCTCGACAAGCCCTTCATTCTCGAGGTGGACGCATCCTCGGAAGGGATCGGGGCCATCTTGTCACAAAAAGGTGAGGATCAAGAATTACACCCTTGTGCCTTCCTCTCCAAAAAATTCCTCCTGGCAGAGAGGAATTACCCCATCGGGGAACAGGAGTTGCTTGCAGTCAAAACTGCGTTAGAGGAGTGGCGCTACCTTCTGGAGGGGGCGCGGCATAAGATCACCGTGTATTCAGACCACAAAAATCTATCCTTTCTCAAACAAGCTCAGTGCCTTACTGCCCGCCAAGCCCGTTGGGCCATGTTCTTTGAACGCTTTGATTTCCAAATTAAATTCCGACCTGGAACCACGAATACTAAGGCGGACGCTCTATCCCGCTCCTTTGAGACGACCTCTGACCTAGAGACACCTCCTCGTCCAATCCTCGATCCGGTGGTCTTCGCCCAAGTAACCGTACAGCCATCTCCTCCTCCAGGTAAAACGTTCGTTCCCCCCGAACTCCGCAAGAAAATATTGTCATGGGCACACTCTTCCCGCTTCGCAGGGCACGCAGGAGCACAAAAGACCTTGATGTTCCTGTCACGTTCTTATTGGTGGCCAACCATCCGCCACGACGTAACCAACTTCGTCGCCTCTTGTGTAAAATGTGCTCAGCATAAGGTGCCCAGAACAACTCCCGCTGGTCCTCTCCGCCCTCTAACCATTCCCACAGAACCATGGACCCATCTGTCAATGGACTTCATTTGCGAACTACCTCCCTCAAAAGGTCATACTGCAATCTGGGTAGTGGTTGACCGATTCTCTAAAATGGTCCATTTCGTCCCACTAAAAGGTCTCCCCTCTGCTCCAGTACTGGCTCAGCTATTTAACTCAACCATTTTTAAACTTCACGGACTGCCCAAAGAGATTGTATCCGACCGCGGAGTACAGTTCGTTGCAAAGTTCTGGAGAGCTCTCTGTGCCGCGGTATAGGTCAAACTCAAGTTTTCCACTGCCTTTCATCCCCAGACCAACGGCCAGACAGAACGGGTGAATCAAGACTTGGAGGCCTTTATCCGACTGTTTGTCTCGTCTTCCCAAGATGACTGGGTGGATCTTCTCCCGTGGGCAGAATATATGCATAACAATTCCTATCACTCTTCCTCCGGAACCACCCCCTTCTTTACAGTATTCAGCAAACATCCACGATCTCCAGATTTCTCAGAATTATCCTCTTCCGAAGTTCCTGCAGCAACCACTTCATTACAACGCTTTGCTAAAATCTGGTCGGATGTCCACACCGCTCTCCTTAAATCTTCCGCCCGATACAAGAGGATGGCAGACAGGAAAAGAAGGGCAGCGCCCAGATTGAAAGTCGGAGACCGGGTATGGCTGTCTACCCGCCATATACGCCTCCGTCTGCCCTCTATGAAGCTGGCTCCCCGGTTCATTGGACCATACCCTATCACCCAAGTCATTAATCCGGTCGCTTATAGACTTCAACTTCCTCCTTCCCTAAGGATTTCCAATTCCTTCCATGTGTCCCTCCTCAAGCCTTTAAGGTTGAACTCTTATCAAAAGAAGATTCCCAAACCGCCCAAGATTAACTCTGAAAGTGGGGCTGAATTCGAGGTAAGACGCATTATAGACTCTCGGGTACTCTTTACTTAGAAGGGCGCCCATCTCGGCCATCTCGGGCATTGAATGCACTAAAAAATTAGGTGCGATGCGACAGACGAGATGCCCGAGATTTCCCATAGGGAACAATGTTAAATGTCTCAATTGACCCGATTTTCCTGTTCAATGCCTCAATTGACCCGATTTTTCCATAGGAAACAATGTTAAATGGGCCACAGAGGCCAAATAGGCACCCTGAAGTGAATAATGGCCACCCGAATTGTTAACGCCACCCCACGATCAACGTCAACCCGAAGCGTGGCGAGCGCAGCGAGCCCGCGAGGGGCGGCGGTACGCGTCCTACGACCTTTTCATACCCCCACTATCCACGTCGGCGTGGAGTTGAGAATAGAAAGTGTGGCGAGCGCAGCGAGCCACCGAGCCCGAAGCGTGGCGAGCGCAGCGAGCCCCGCGAGGGGACGCGGATACCTTCACAGGTATCCGCGTCCCCTCGCGGGCTTCACAGCTGTCCGCGTGCGCTCGCCACGCTTCGGGCTCGCCACACTTTCTATTCTCAACTCCACGCCGACGTGGATAGTGGGGGTATGAAAAGGTCGTAGGACGAGTACCGCCGCCCCTCGCGGGCTCGCTGCGCTCACCACGCATCGGGTTGACGTTGATCGTGGGGTGGCGTTAACAATTCGGGTGGCCATTATACACTTCAGGGTGCCTATTTGGCCTCTGTGGCCCATTTAACATTGTTTCCTATGGAAAAATCGGGTCAATTGAGGCATTGAACAGGAAAATTGGGTCAATTGAGACATTTAACATTGTTCCCTATGGGAAATCTCGGGCATCTCGTCGGTTGATCGCACCCGATTTTTTAGTGCATTCAATGCCCGAGATTTTTTACTAACGATGCCCACGATCAAAATCGTGGGCGCCCTTCTAAGTAAAGAGTACCGACTCTCGTTGCCGCAATTCTCGTACCCAGTATCTGGTGGAATGGGTTGGGTTTGGTCCCGAAGAGAACTCTTGGGTGGATTCCATTGATTTGCACGCTCCGAAACTGATAAAGCAATTTCTCCAGAGAAATCCTCACAAGGCCCATAGGCGCCCTGGGGTCACCCTGAAAAGGGGGGGTACTGTCACACGTAGCCGCGACGGAGCGCGGCAGGTACAGTACTCACCCGTCCGCGCCCGCCGCCGGCTAGCGTGTGCAGGCTCCGGTCTGCGGTGTGCGGGTAGCGGCAGCTCTGGGTAGGGATGGCAGCAGGGGAGCGTCGGGTAGCGGTGTCTTTGCAGATAGTGGTGCTGGGAGGCCGGCGTCGCCATCTTGGTTGAGGGCAGGAGACAGATTGGCCCAGAGTGGAGGTTCCCTCCTCATCCTGCGCTGACAGCCAATGGCAGCCGTCCCCTGGGGATATAAGTGTGGCACCCCACTGCAGGTTGGTTGCAAGAGCTGCCCAGTAAAACCCCTTCCCTGTAATCAGGGCTGCAAGGGGTTAAACTAACCTGGCCAGCACTAGGACCCTGCTGGCTGCTCTGATCATGTCCTGCAGAGAGAAGCCTGCTGGGATGCAGGAAGGAGAGGTGAGAGGACAGCCAGGCAGGCAGCAGCACGTGTAGGAGAGAGAGAGAGAAGCAGCAGCATGGTGTGACAGAGAGCCCATGTGAGATACTGGAAGTATCACAGAAGCCAGGACTGGTGATGCATGTGGGGTCAGTGTTGAGACATCCCCAGACAGGGTGCTGATAGCAGTGTCACTGCAGCCATCTGCTTACAGCCCTAAAGAAGCATGGAAAGCTATTCGGGAGAAACCCCTGTCACGGCGTGTATCTAACAGCCAGTGCAGAGTGGGAAGTCCTGTTCACAGAGAGGAATCCTGCAGCCGGACACAGTTTTGTGTGGGAGACTGAGTGAGTACTATCAATAGATGTCTGTGATCCCTGATCAAGCAATTTAAAGGGAGTGTTTGGGCCAGCTACCAACCTATCTCAAACTAAAAGAACACTTGCACAAGTTTGTGGAGGGGAGATTGCCATTCAGAGAGAAAAGTGTGTGACTATTGCCCAAGATTCTAAATGACATTGTTTATTTCTACACGTGACCTTAAACTTTGGATGCATATATATATATATTTCTTCAGCCACTTTCACCAATGTGTGTAGAAAGTGGCTGAAGAAATATATATATATATGCATCCAAAGTTTAAGGTCACGTGTAGAAATAAACAATGTCATTTAGAATCTTGGGCAATAGTCACACACTTTTCTCTCTGAATGGCAATCTCCCCTCCACAAACTTGTGCAAGTGTTCTTTTAGTTTGAGATAGGTTGGTAGCTGGCCCAAACACTCCCTTTAAATGGCTTGATCAGGGATCACAGACATCTATTGATAGTACTCACTCAGTCTCCCACACAACACTGTGTCCGGCTGCAGGATTCCTCTCTGTGAACAGGACTTCCCACTCTGCACTGGCTGTTAGATACACGCCGTGACAGGGGTTTCTCCTGAATAGCTTTCCATGCTTCTTTAGGGCTGTAAGCAGATGGCTGCAGTGACACTGCTATCAGCACCCTGTCTGGGGATGTCTCAACACTGACCCCACATGCATCACCAGTCCTGGCTTCTGTGATACTTCCAGTATCTCACATGGGCTCTCTGTCACACCATGCTGCTGCTTCTCTCTCTCTCTCCTACACGTGCTGCTGCCTGCCTGGCTGACCTCTCACCTCTCCTTCCTGCATCCCAGCTGGCTTCTCTCTGCAGGACATGATCAGAGCAGCCAGCAGGGTCCTAGTGCTGGCCAGGTTAGTTTAACCCCTTGCAGCCCTGATTACAGGGAAGGGGTTTTACTGGGCAGCTCTTGCAACCAACCTGCAGTGGGGTGCCACATAAGGGATCTGCCTAGGCTGTTCAGTGTCAGTGCAATGAGTCTTTGGAGTCATTCACAACTCCTAGCTGATTCCCGGATCCTGGCTCTTTCTCTCCTGACTCTGGTGCCTTGCTCCCTGCATCTTGCTACAAGGAAGTTTTCTCCTGACACCAATGCTGCAAGTCCTACCTAGTGCTTGTTCCTGCTTGTGTCCGAGAATTACCCTGCACAGCATTCCGCTGCCCTCCTTCATACAACTCATTCATTCCATCATCTTTCAGTCATCCGGATCCATTTCTTCTGTCATCAAATCAACCTCTTTCCGGATCTTCCTCTATGTACTCTGGCTCATCAAGTACACGTTTCCAGATTTACCTGCTCGTTATTAATATTGTGCTGGACTCTATTTATTTATCCCAACTGTCACTTAAAGAAGTATTTGAGTGAAGTTTATCATTTATGAAATCTGTTATTAAACCTGCACGTTTCAATCCTACTCCTCCTGGTCCGTCTCCGGCTTCTGTGCACCACACGACTCCATCCAGCCCTTTAGCCGTGACACAGGGGTTGCATCATGTTGCCTGGGGGCTACACGCTCCTTGCCACGGGTTTCATGCTGGTTGCCATGGATTTTATGATCCCTGGGAGGGGGTGGTTAAATGCTCATTGACAGGGGGAGTTTCAGGCTTATTGCTGAGGGTGCGCACTGCACACTTGCGCTCCCAGAATCCACATTTCTGTGTAGCTCTGTGCAGTCCTCTTGTCTTGTCTGATGCCTGCCGGAGCCGCAACCTCCTTCCCTTTTGAGCCACATCCCTGCCCGCCAGTGCCGCAGCCGACCATCCTATTTGAGCCGCTGGCCAGATGCTGCCTGCCACACACTGAAGCTACTTTACTTGTCAGTGGTGGGGCAGCATCCGGCCAGTGGCTCAAATAGGATGGAGACTGCGGTATTTCAGGTACAAAGGCCCGGGACACTTGTACCACTAGTACCCCTCCCTATGGTCAGTCCTGGCTGTATGCCTATGTTAACATACCTCCTACATAGCCCTCTATTCAGACATTGTCAAACTGTCCTGGGGCTACCATGATGCTCGGGGAACACTGGGCACTCCACCAAAATGATGAAAATGGGGTTAGTTTTGTGAGGTCATGTCCTCCTATCCAAGGCCACACCTGATCTATTCAAGGCTACACCCCTTTTATGCATTCACATCATCATTAAAATTATTATTCATTATTATTGTTCCTACTAGTGTGTTGCCCTTACTAACAGTGTGCTGAGGACGCAGATGTGCTGTGATACTATTGACCCAAATCGCAATGCGATATTGAATACATTCCATGGATGTATCAATTATTGCAGGGACAGAACTTGCGATTAATCTCTGTTCCTGTGATGGTCTCCGCAGCACAGTTGGTGTATTTTTTATGACGCCAGCACCCCGCTCCCCGTTGCAATGACCCCCCTTCACTGTGACCCCCAACTGCTGATTCATAATCACCAACCCCTGGGGATCATCTTTGCAGTGCTGCCAGTCTTCGGGTTTCCATTGACCCCTGGTGCAGTAAAGTGAACTGCCACATTACTGCACTGGGGTCACAGCGCAGCAGGATGCCCTGGAGACTGGCATCTATCACTGGAGCAGCAATCCCTAACCCCTGAGTATGTTTTTGTTATTTATTTTTTTACACTGGCCCTGGCCTGGTTCCTGCAGAGCTTTCTCTGCCTAGAGGTAGAGAAAGCTGTGCAGAACTCACAAATCAGCTTTAAAAAAAAAAAAAAAAAAAAACACAGGAAAAAGTCGCTCTGAGAGTGGCGAAACGCATTAAAAAGCACTGGTGTGCTACAAAGACCCTGACCGCCACTCTGCCACTGTGCACCTGAAGCTCTCCAACCAGCCATATCAGCCACCGCGGCATGAGTGGAATCATCTCTGACAGCCAGCATAGGTGTCATGTAGCAGCTGCTCCAGCTAATACATCAGCAGCCAGCCAGCCCTTGGCAGTCTTCAGAGCACTGGTACTATGGCCAGATGCCCTAAGCTTCAAAAGTGATAAAATCGAGAGTGATAAACTCTCAGCCAATCAGCTCCTGCCTGACATTTTTCAAACACAGTCTGTGACATGGCAGGCAGGAGCTGATTGGCTGGCTGTTTATCACTCTCCATTTTATCACTTTTGAAGCTTAGTGCATCTGGCCCAGTAGCTGCTGATATACATTCCTTGTGACTACTATTCACCCTAGCACCCTAGACACTTTTAGCGATTTTTCCTTGTTTGTGGGTGGTAACCTGCCATTTTCTGGGTGTGTCAGAACAATACAGGCATGCCCAGGCGTTAATGGGGAGGGTCTGTGATGTCAGCCATGACCAGTCTGCCTCAGTCACAGATTAGTGGAGGCTTCAGAGTTGCTCACAATTGCACAGACGCAAAATCCTTTTGATGGTTGCATATGGATTTGCGAGTGGATAGTGATTAGTGATCCATTCGCAATTCTCTTGCAAGTTTCCAAGGGGCGTCTTCGCTATCTGTCCTGGCAGCAGCCTTTTTCCTGTGATTCTTTGTTCGTATTACATTTGCCGTGAGCTTGCGTCGGTGTGTAATTTGCTTAGAGTCGTTCCTCAGTGGTAATGTTTTATGGCGCGTATTCTGCCTCACTGAAACAAACTTTCCACAGAATAGATAAATTTATTTCCACCACACCCGGCTGTGACTAATCTTGGTGGTAACGGCTTTACCACAGCTGATTCGCTAAAACCTGACCAACATTTAGGGGCCGATTTATCAATATTATTTTTACTAAAATAACGTGATAACGGGTGTTTTCGCACCCTTTTCGCATTATTTAAACACTTGGTTTGATTAAAAGAACAATACATGGAAAAGGACAACCCCACCTTTATGATTAAAAATCAATTAGGATGGTCCACATGCAAAATAAATGGGTGAACCCTAATAAGGGATATGGTCATTGGGTCACCAGTAAGTTGTTAGGTCGACACCATTAGGTCGACATGCATTTAGGTTGACATGTGTCTAGGTCCACATGAGTCTAGGTCGACAGTCAAATGGTCGACATGGGTTTTTCACTGTTTTTGAGCCAACATGTGCTGACAGGCAGTTTTTCATGCCCCACCATCCACTAGTCCAGGGGTGGGGAACCTTTTTTGTGCCAAGGACCGTTTGTATGGGGAAAAAATCCTTCGGGGGCCATATGTAAAAATTCCTTGTACAAATTGTCCTGCTGCAGCCGTCCCACGCTCCGGCGGCTGCCACTGAATAGGGCTGACAGTCTCCGGCTGCTGTTGATTAAGTGGAATCTCGCAAGAACTACCGACCTCTCATGAGAATTCCCCTGTACTTGACTCCCGGCAAAGTCACATAGGCACATGTCAACCTAAATGCATGTCGACCTTATGGTGTTGACCTAATGACTGATCCACACCCCCTAGTATTAATTAGAGCACACATTGCACGGCTGACTCTCAGATGCAGGTAACAGTGGGATGGGTTATACTAGGTCAGGGGCAGCCAACTCCAGTCCTCGAGAGCTACCAACAGTTAATGTTTTCCATGTCTCCTCACAGAATCACAAGTGTTTAGCTCCACCTGTGGATGTTTTAAAATGTCAGTGAGTAGTGAGTAGTGAGTGTACCTGTGAGGTGAGCTGGAAAACGTGCACTGTTGGTAGCTCGCGAGGCCTGGAGTTGGCTTCCCCTGTACTAGGTGACCTAGGGTCTGATTCAGATGGTAGTAGTTTAGCGAGGATTTGATCAGGTATGAATCGGACCCATATTTGCTGCATGAACTCTGCACAGATCCTGCCAGACATAGACAGAACTCCAATTACGTTTTACGCTTTATTGTGACTCTGGGTCTAATTCACTAATGATATCAAAGAAAAAGGGTGTAAGGGGTCTGTGCGCACTATTTAACCTGATTTTAGTGTAGCAGCCTCCGGGTGGCCAGAAAAGAGTACACACCCACTCTTCAAAGTCAATACAATGAAAAAAGAGGTGGTCACCCTGAATGGCGCTTACACTATATCAGTGGATATGTATTGTTTTCTGAACCCAAATAAGGGAATAATATGTAATGTAAACCAGAAAAATTTATTAAACATTTAAAACTTCAAAAAACTTCAAAAAACAAAGATCACTTTATATAAAGTGCAAATGCAATGGGTTGTTAAATATAGTTATACAACCATAATGTGACGGGGGAAATACAGGCTCAACCTCACCATTCCAGGGAGGTGCGGTGGGCTGTGGTGCTATGGATGGTATGTCTCGGGATATAGCATATGGTGCGCACCACCGCACAGGCTTGGATGGAGACCCAGATCTTTACAAATTGTCCTCCCGTCAGCGTGTTGGCATCCTCATAACATGTTTCGGATCTAACGTCCTTCTTCAGATGTAGATCCACATCTGAAGAAGGACGTTAGATCCGAAACATGTTATGAGGATGCCAACACGCTGACGGGAGGACAATTTGTAAAGATCTGGGTCTCCATCCAAGCCTGTGCGGTGGTGCGCACCATATGCTATATCCCGAGACATACCATCCATAGCACCACAGCCCACCGCACCTCCCTGGAATGGTGAGATTGAGCCTGTATTTCCCCCGTCACATTATGGTTGTATAACTATATTTAACAACCCATTGCATTTGCACTTTATATAAAGTGATCTTTGTTTTTTGAAGTTTTTTGAAGTTTTAAATGTTTAATAAATTTTTCTGGTTTACATTACATATTATTCCCTTATTTGGGTTCAGAAAACAATACATATCCACTGATATAGTGTAAGCGCCATTCAGGGTGACCACCTCTTTTTTCATTGTAATGATATCAAAGCACAATCTTTCTCTAATCAGCAAAACCATGCTGCATTGCAGATGCGGCAAAGGGGCAGAATAGATGGGCCAAGTGGTTCTTATCTGCTGTCAAATTTTATGGCAAGCCCTTGCGTCTGAGTATCAATGCACGCCATGTGTCAATAAAGTTTTATTTGCATTGACAATAAAGCATTGTCCCCATCCATTATGTTACTCCATCTCTGCAGTACGATAGCTCTGCCATCCAGTGATTCCACTGTGGGACTCTGGGTGGATAAAGGTAATATTTAGGTGCACTCATCATTATAGAAACCTTTATAGTTAGAGTTGACGATTGATCATTCATGGTCTTCTGGTGATGTTCCTTGGTGTTATCGTCGATGGAGAAGGCGATGATGTACATGTGGTTGGCACATATGCGGGCACAAAACATTGATTCCTGGTGATGGTTAGATGCAATACATTTTTCAATCTTTGATGGAGAACCCAACAAAGTATCATCATCATCATCATCATTGTGTATTAACAGAGGTAAAATAAACTACAAGCGTAAACTGTGTGGGAGCTTCTGCAGGCCTCTATCCCAACCCACATCAGCATTAACATCCCTACTGTACACTGCCCATGTCAGGCCACCCGTTTTGATGGTCGCTCACCATTGAATGAGCCAAGACTTACTTTTCATATGGCCACTTTCTGCCAATTTGGAGGTGGGCACCAACGTCATGACATCAGCCGCCCACCCCGAGCAGGCATGTGCACGTGCACACCCATAAAACGCCGGGTGGTCCCCTGCGATCTCCACCTGCCCACACATCATTATGCGAATGCCCCGGCGAGTGTATAACTTACTGAAGGTGTTCGCTCTTGGGGTTGCGCAAGCGCGACTATGTGCAAGCGCAGACCCCCACCATCGGGAATGGATCTGAACCGGCCCCTTTTTATAGCAGCAGCAGAATCAGAACTGAAAGATTGGCTCGGCGGATCTCCTCTATTGGCCTGTGCTTCTGGAAATCTTGATTTATATTGAATAAACTTTTACGTCTATTTCCATGGATTGATGTTGGAAACAAGCTACAGCGCTGAAATAAAAAATAGATATTGGACTCGATCCAGCATATTTCATACAAACCCAAACAAGGCAACAAGTATTTTTATCTGGGCGCTGTGTTCTGTTTCACTGGCTGCAGCCTGGAATGCTACCAGATTCTCTGTGTTATTTGGAAACTTTTATTCTGCGGGTGACTCATCTTCATGTCATGTAAACATTTCTCACTCTATCTGGCTCCCAAGATTTACAGAACCGCCGTATTTTACACAGCAGAAGCAGGTACGGGATTACCCCGTCATTGGAGGACTGGGGCCTAGAGGCCCTGGGAGAAAATCTGTAAGAACCCACCATAGAGGGGAAAAAACATGATGTTTTATGCACCTTACATACAGAAACATCCACATACTGTACATCAAGCCTGCCTGCGCATTAAACAGCCCTTCTAGTTGCATCACGCCATGCCGTGTCTCAGTTGTACCAAGCATCTTTGTGTTTGACTGTTTCCAATAAAATGCATCTTATTCACAAAGTGATGGAAATACTGTGCACAAGCATCTTATGCTGATTAAAATTATATTATAATTATATTATTATGGTAATTACTATCAAGTGTTATCGCACAAGTACAATTTTATTAATATTATCATTCAGCATCCTGGAGGTGGGGATGCCAGCGTGTACAATACCAACACTGGCATTCGGACTACCGCCAGGAGACACCATAATCCCAGCATCAATGACTACCGGAATGCCAAACATAAGTATGGGACAGGGGGGATATTCAGGCTTAAGCACCAAGGGGACTATGGGTTAGGCTACAATGGGGAAGAGGTTAGGGTTAGGCTGTGGGGAGGGATTGTTTGGCTGTGGGGTATGGGGTTAGGTTTAGGTAGTGGGGTAAGGGGGTTAGGGATAAGCACTATCGGGGAAAGTTAGGGTTATGCTGTGGGCGGTAGGGTTAGGCACTAGTGGAGAGAGTTAGGTTGCAGGGGTGTTAGGGGGGTCAGGAAAATGTAAGGCAGTGGGAAATAAGCAGGGTAAAGATGGTCAAAGAATGAGGCGGGGGTGGGGGAGTTACCGCAACACTGGTTATGTGTTGGAAGAATATGCATTTATGAACAGGAGCGATGTTGCGTAACTAGAATAGACAGGATTGAGCTATTAATTGAACAGGGGGGGAACAGAGGAGGAGTTAAGGCAATGGAGTTCGAGAGATGAGCATGTTGTAAACTGTGATACAGATATTGGGGGTTGGAGACTCTGGATAGGGGGAAGATGATTAGCTCAGTTTTGTCCATGTTGAGCTTTAGCGAGTGCTCATCCAAGAGAAGAGGGCAGAAAGGTTGCTGGATATTTGAGAAAGGACAGAGGGGAGAAGTCAGGAGACGAGACATATAGTTGCATATCGTCGGTGGTATGGAGCTTACGAGTTAATCCAGGGAAGAAGTGTACAGGGAGAAAAAGCCAAGGAAAGAGCCCTAGGGGAAGCCAACGGGAAGTTTGAAAGGAGGTGAGGTAGAGCCAGGACATACACAAAGAAGGAATGGTTCGTAATGTGAACCAGGCAAGGAAGGTGCTAGAGAGGCTAATAGTCTTGAGGGTGCAGAGGAGGAGAAGATGAATCATCATGTCAAAGGTAGTGGAGAGGTTCAGGAGGATGAACATAAAAAGTGACCCCTAGATTTAGCCAAAAGCAGGTCATTGGTGACATTGACCAGGACAGTGCCAGCGGAGTAAAGTGGGCTAAAGCCAGATTGGAGAAGATCATATTGTCAGAGAGGTAGCTGGTGTCATGGATTTAGATGCAAAAGGAAGTGGAGAGATGGGGCGGTAGCTACTGGGTTAGGAGAGGTCAAGGTTGAGGTTTTTAAGAATAGGTAAGACAAGAGCATTTTTGGATGGTGAGGGAAATGCATTTTAATTTAAAGGAGCAGAGAAGGCAGGAGGTAAGGAGGTCCAGGGGGCAAGTGGAAGGGGGAGAGGATACAATGATGGAGTGGACTTTGTTGCCAGTGGAGGTGGGGAAGAAGCACAAGAATGGAAGGATAAATATGGAGGATGACGCAGGGCTGGAGAGGGGAGAAAGTAGCATTTTTGGTGTCAGATTGCCTACATTTTGGAGAATGGGAGCAGAGGGGGGGGGGTAGCAAAGGTGGGTGCTAAAAGTATTGTAAAGGTGGTGGGGATTGGAGGACTGAGATGAGTGATTGGGAAATTGATTGCCTGATGTGGGAGGGGGCAGACTTAAATCGGAGGAAGTATGCCAGAGAGCGAGATTACTTCCAGACAAAACATTTCAGCCAGACTAAACATCTTTATGTCGTCTTGTTTTGTCTGACTGATTATTCACTTTTTCTTTGTCCCTCAGTTTTCCTCATTCTCCAACCCATCAACTCATGACCTGCCCTCTCAGGTCCAAGCGGTTTGACCAGACATACCATGTACAGCTTCCTCAGCCAATGGGTATTCTCCTGCGAGCAATCAGCACTGTGGCAGCCATTCAAATTTCAGCGATCTTCTACAGCAGAAATGCATGGGGGCATTTACTGTATCTACCTGTATCTAGCATGCAGTGTATAAGGGGCAGATGTACAGTATGACCTAGACACTCTGCTGGTCTACTCAACAACCCGATCAAATTGTTTCCCAACTAAAGAATTCAGATAGTACAGAACGCCCGGATTGTGCACCATGGCCCTTATTCAGATCTGATTGCAGTACAAATTTGTTTGGAAAATGGGCAAAACCATGTGCACTGCAGGTGGGGCAGATGTCACATGTGCAGAGAGAGTTACATTTGGGTGGGGTGTGTTGAAACTGAAATCTAAATTGCAGTGTAAAAATAATGCAGACAGTATTTACCCTGCACAGAAACAAAATAACTCACCCAAATGTAACTCTCTCTATACATCTTACATCTGCCCCACCTGCAGTGCACATGGTTTTGCCCATTTTCCAAACAAATTTGTACTGCAATCAGATCTGAATAAGGGCCCATGTCCCACCTCCCCAATATGTCCAAATGATTATACCATCTCCCCCCAGATTCATTATATATAATCCCATTATACACAGTTTTCACCTGGATGTAGTCTGCGCCAAGCAATTGCCGTAATAGTTATTATATCATAGATACAAACTGATATACGAGGCGATAATCACTGTGTAGGCAGATGGTTTGGTATTTGCCCAGGATGTATACAGTGGATGCTGGCACTTGCAGGATAGATGGTATCCAGTCGGCATGTCTAGGTCGGCAAGCACCAGGAAGACCACTAATGGTCAACAGTGAGTTGGCCAACACCTAAGAATGGTCAACAGGCAATTGGACGAAAGTGTTAAAGTTTTCGCTAAGCTGCGAACGACTGCTGCTTAGAGAGCCAACCTGAATTAGGCCCATAGTGTCTTGTTCGCACTCCAGCTGGCTCAGTGGTAGTAAGTAGCGCTGTAAAGCCAATGACTCTGTATCCCCTCCTTCTGGCACTATCGCTGAGAGCATCTATCAGTGGAGGAAAGACTGTATCCTGCTTATACAGACAGCTCTTTCCTGTCCACATTCCTGCAGGTCCACAGGTTCCATCCCTGCTAGTGTGAGATTGGGAGTAATAAAGCATTACCGTCCCCTAGAGGATAGGGACTTTGGTCTATCAGAAGTTTACATACTGGGCGGAGCGGGCAGGGAAGTTACTATAGAGGGGCGGGGTCATAGTGGGATATTGATCTAACCCTCTGTGTTTTACATGCCCCTGGCTGCTCTGTGTTTCTTCTACTCTCTATTACATCTGTCAGCAGCTAGTGTGACATATCCACCACAGCTCTGTACTAGTGCTTGCTGCAGAGATATAATGAATGTACCGTGCGGGATTCCATGCTAGAGTGCAACGTGCCCGTAGCATGCCGAGTGAAGCGAGCCACCCGAGGGGAAGCAGGGACTGACCCCTGTTCTCACTGCAGGCAAATTCCCGAGTCTAGCATGTCGACTCGGTGATTTGCCTTTTAACACAGGTTTTTATGCAGTGAGAATGGATCAACCCATGTCTACATACCCGGATCTGAAACACGGGTAAAAAGAAGGGTTTTACCCGTGTATGAGATCCGGGTATGCGACCTGTTCACACTGCAGAAAAACCTGTTTTAAAGAATCATAATAAACTCTGTCATCTTATACCCTGTTCTCACTGCCGCAAAAACCCGGGTTTTATCTGGGGCATGCGGAAAATTCCCGTGTCGCGTCTCAGTGTGAAAGTGTATTTTCGAAATTTCCGGGTGTTATGCCCCGGGAATTGGTCACAGCTTTTTTGCAGAGTTTTTCCAGGGTAATACACGGGTGTACGGCAGTGTGAAAGGCACAGACCCGTGTTTTTCTCACATGCTGCCAAAAACAAAGCTCATTGGGGGATGTAATCATGTGATATGTGACGCCCATGTGACGTCCATTAAATGCTACGCAGAAGAGGGGAGAAATGGCGCACTGGAGGGATGATGAAGTGCTGGAGCTGCTGGCTGTGAGAGGAGAGGAGGAGATTAAGAAGCAAGTGACCGGCACAGTGAAGGACTCCACAGTGTATTACAATATCGCGAAAATCCTGTCTGCCCGTGGCATCATCAAAACGCAGCAGCAGGTAGTAAACAAACTGAAAGCCCTGCGGAAGCAGTACAGTAAGGTCCATGACCGAAATAGGAGGAAAAGTGGTGGGGCCCGCATTGACTGGGCATTTTATGACCAGTGCAATGTCATATTGCCCATAGAATTTCTGGTACTCTATACCTAGCACGGCGCCCACGATGTCCATCGCGGTCATCGGGTGTAAAAAATCGCGGGCATCGCGGACATCGCATGCACTACAGTAACGGGTGCGACGCGACCGACGCGATGCCCGCGATTTCCCATAGGGATCAATGTTAAATTTTCAATGGACACGATTTTTCAGTTCAATGCCTCAATGCCCGCGATTTTTCCATAGGAAACAATGTTAAATGGGCCACAGAGCCCAAATAGCCACACTTATCAGTGAAATGTCCCCCACAATTTTTAACGACCCCCCACGATCCACGCGAACCCGAAGCGTGGCGAGCGCAGCGAGCCCGCGAGGGGCGGCGGTACGCGTCCTCCGACCTTTTCATACCCCCACTATCCATGTCGGCGTGGAGTTGAGAATAGAATAGTGTGGCGAGCGCAGCGAGCCACCGAGCCCGAAGCGTGGCGAGCGCAGCGTGCCCCGCGAGGGGACGTGGATACCTTCACAGGTAAACGCGGCCCTACGCGGGCTTCACAGGTATCCGCGTCCCCTCGCGGGGCTCGCTGCGCTCGCCACGCTTCGGGCTCGGTGGCTCGCTGCGCTCGACACACTATTCTATTCTCTACTCCACGCCGACGTGGATAGTGGGGGTATGTAAAGGTCGGAGGACGCGTACCGCCGCCCCCTCGCGGGCTCGCTGAGCTCGCCACGCTTCGGGTTCGCGTGGATCGTGGGGGGTCGGTAGAAATTGTGGGGGACATTTCACTGCTAAGGGTGCCTATTTGGGCTCTGTGGCCCATTTAACATTGTTTCCTATGGCTAAATCGCGGGCATTGAGGCATTGAACTGAAAAATCGTGTCCATTGAAAAATGAAACATTGATCCCTATGGGAAATCGCGGGCATCGCGTCGGTCGCGTCACACCCGTTACTTTAGTGCATACGATGGACGCGATGCCCGCGATGGGCGCCGTCCTAGGTAAAGAGTACCGAATTTCTTGTGATTGATGTGGTACATGAGACGTATGCTCTGTGTCAGTCTAATAGTGTGCTTGTGTAGCGGAAATTCTTGTTATAATTTGTCATCATTAATATATACTGTATGTGAGGCCTTTTCTGAGAGCTGTACAAAGGACGCTATGTCTACACATCCATCCCTATGCCAGTGGAGCTTGCAGTCAGTTGTGTTTTTTTCTCCCACAAAGTCCCTGATTCTGATCTGCTCGTTGAGATTCGAAGCTCGCCGCTTACTGAGCAGTTGTTGCGCTGCCATGCCGAATCGCCAATCCTTGCTATCGTATCCCCTGGCAACCATGCGAGGGGTTGTGTTATGAAAACACATCCCCTCATATGTGTCAACTGCTGGAGAAGTCATTCAATGCTCACCAAATTATATTTTGAGGGCTCACAAATATAAGTCAGTGGAGACTGATTTATATTTGCAGGCTCTGGACCAAAGACAGGGGGGCCGGCTGATGTCATGTGACGTCAGCCGCCAGTCAGTTAAATAACTGGGATGGTCATCAATAGTTAAAAATCGACATCTATGGCAACAATCAATGGTGAAAGCTCTTTCTCACACAATAGCCTCATCTCATGATGCTCTCCATGTTCCACTTAGTTTGAGGCTGGGAAGCCTGTCATGGTAGAAGTGGTGGTGAGGCCATACATGGAAAAAGAACCCTCTTCCGGCACTCTGTCCTTCTCTATGACCACTTCGTCCCTGCGCACCTCCCAGCCCAGCCACTGCTGCTCAGGGTTGCCGACTTTTTAAATCTCCTCTCCGGGAGAAGCCCGGAGAGGAGACATTCAGCAGGAGTTCGTGGGGGCGGGGCTTGAACGTGACCTCATTAAGCCCCGCCCCATGCTTGAAAAGAATCCGTTTTGCACATCTCCGTGGAGGGGGCGGGGCTAAAATGACGCGATTATGACACTTTAGCCCCCGCCCCCTCATCGGAGATAAGTATATCGGGTTATTTAAATGGTGCGGCGGGGGAGTTTTAGCCGCGATCAGGGGGGGGGAGCGGGGGTCCCCCAGAAACCGGGAGGTTTGCCCACCTTTCCGGGGGACCGGGAGGGGGACCCGATTTTCGGGACCCTCCCGGCCATTCCGGGAGGGTAGGCAACCCTGCTGCTGCTGCAGTATAAATAATAATACAAAAACAACTTCTAACCAACAAGTGTGGCAAGTGCCTTGTTGCTCCCTCCAATCCGCCACTGTAGACAGTCAATATTTAGGTCAACCCAAGATGGTCAGCATGCAATAAGTCAACATAGTGAACAGGCCGACAGTTAAATGGTAATCATGGACTTACATCGACATTGGGGCAGTGTGGATGGTGTAATGGTTAGCGTTACTGCCTCACAGCACTGAGGTCATGGGTTCGATCCCCACCATGGCTCTAACTGTGTGGAGTTTGTATATTCTCCCCGTACTTGTGTGGGTTTCCTTGCTCCCACAATCCAAAAATATACTGGTGGTAGGGAATATAGATTGTAAGCTCCACTGGGGCAGGGGCTGATGTAAATGTTCAACTATAATCTGTACAGCGCTGCGGAATATGCGTGCGCTATGTAAGAAACTGTTAATAAATAACAACATGGATAAAAGTTTGGCACCCAAATGATCAACACAAAAAAGTTAATCACAAGGATTTTTAGGTTTAGGGGTTAGGGCTAGGCTGCCGGAGGGGATGGTTAGTGTTAGCACTAGGAGGAGGGATAAGGCTAGGCACCAGTTGGATGGTTAGGATTATGGTTTAAATATCAACAAAAAATGTGTTGACTGTGTCCACCATTTGTGAATGTGTCATACTTTTGACCCTGTCCACCTTCTGGCACTGGGGTTGAAATATTGACTTTCTTTCTATAACCCATTCTCATGTAAGTATTTCTATAAATCTACTTTGAATAACAATTAGTAGTGTTTAGTGAGGATATTATACCATGTGTTGATTAAACAGTAATATGCGACATAGAGGACTATATTTATCTGTCTGCATAATTCACATTAAAGTGCTTTATGTACAATTGTGGCTTTATTATGTCATTACTGGGTACAAGGTACAATCACGTGACCTAACCACTGCTCCTTGGAGTGAGCACATATTGTGCAAACCTCTGTGTACTGGTTTTGGTTCTATTTCATCACGTTTAGATTAGCTTTTGGCAAAACCAGCCTCAATTAAAGACAACAGCTAAAATCATGTCATTTTTATTTATTACCAGTTTCTCATATAGCGCACACATATTCCGCAGCGCTGTACAGAGAATGTGAGAAAGTCACATCAGTCCCTGCCCCAGTGGAGCTTACAATCTATATTCCCTACCAGGGGCGTAATTAGCACTTCATGGGCCCCATAGCAAAATCCCCCCCCCCCCCCCCTACATGTCACTAAAATTCCAATAGAAAGCTTTTGGAGAGACAAAACGGGTTTTGAGAAAGAAAGCAAAAAAGAGGAGTGAGAGAGGGGGCTTCACAAAAAAAGAGGGAATAAGAAAGAGAGGAGTGCAAGTGAGAAAGGGAGTGCAAGCAGGCATTAGAGATAATGGGGTTATTCTAGTCCATTCTTTCTGACAAAATCCTTCTTTGATGGACAAAACCATGTGCACTGTGGGTGGGGCAGATGTAACTTGTGCAGAGAGAATTAGATTTGGGTGGGGTTTTTCTTCAAAGTGAGATTTATATTGAAGTGTAAAATCATGCAGTCAGTATTTTCCCTGCACAGAAACAAAATAACTCACCCAAATCTAATTCTCTCTGCACATGTTACATCTGCCCCCCTGCAGTGCACATGGTTTTGTCCATCTAAGAAGGATTTTGTCAGAAAGAATGAACTAGAATAAACCCCAATGTCAGGGAGGAAGGGAGAGAGAAAGAGGGGAGCTAGAGAATGGTCGTGTCGGAGAGAAAGGAGAGATGGGGTGGGAAGAGGGAGAGTCTGTTAAAGGGGATGCATAGGGGAAAAAGTGGGGAGGAGAGAGTAAAAATAGAGTAGGTAAAAAATAGACTAGGGGCAGAGAGAGATAAAGAGAGGTGAAATGGAGGTGGAGTGAGAGAGTGTTGAGATAAGAGGGGGCAGGTAGAAGAGAGAGAGGGGGGAGAGACAAAGAGGACCGACAGCAGGGGAGAGAGGGGATAAAGGGCCCATTGAGCAAGGATCGCATATACAATGCGATTTCAGTGGAATCTTAGCACCCAGGATTGCATTGTAATATGCGATCCTATCAGCGGGATGTATGTCCGTGCACCCTATCAGCGGGATGTATGTCCATGCACCCTATCAGTGGGATGTATATTCCATGCAGACGCAGGGACAGGAGGTCCAAAAGGATCCCTTCCTTGCAATGCGCTCAGCTGGTTGGCCTGCGCATGTGGGTTATCACTGACCCCCTGCTGACTGCAGTGCTATCCGGGCGGTGCGGTATGTAGCCCATGGGTTGCAAAGGAGGGATCACAGCAGGTATCTGAGATATCTCCTGCTATCCCTTCTACATACATGCCGGTGGTCGTAATATTTGAGGTTAACATCCGATAATGTGTGTTTTCTGGGAATTAGCTGCAAATATTACATGATAAATGGGAAAGGAGAGAGATGGGGTGATGGAGTTAGGGTAGGTTGGGAGTGAGGGGTGGGAGGAGGGAGAGCAGGTCCTAATACCCCCCTTCCCAATACAGTTGACAATATGTACCTCCTCCTGACCCCCTCACCCCAGTGCAAGCAGTGCTGTGTAGGCAGAGTAAAGGGTAGGGCTCAGAGGAGGTAGAAAAGGGGTTTGACATAATTATATTTGTGCCGCGGCCACCTGCCACACCAGCCCCACTCCTCCCCCTCCTCCAGTACAATCACCAGGACCCAGTTCATTTCACTGGCGTCAGCTCTAGGTCAGCGGCTCAGAGCACCGGGTCTCCTGCTCAGCCTCGGCGCCTCCACTGTCCTGGTCTCCCGTTCTGTGAAGCTACTGGGTCTCCCATTCGGCGCAGCAGTCTCCCACTCGGCGGAGCCACTGGCAAGGGCTCGCTCTCTGCGTAGTCTCCTGCTCGGTGGAGCCAATGGCAGGTTTTACGCTCGGCACTTCCACTAGCCAGGTCTCCTGCCCCATGGAGACACTGGCTGGGTCTAGCTCGGCGCTGCCCAGGTCTCTGCCATTTGGCGCCGTCGCCACTGCCCGGGTCACCTACTCAGCGCAGGCACTCTCTGGGTAGCAGTATTTGAAAATATAAAATCAAGAGGGTGCAGGGGATTGCTTTGGGGCCCCCCAAGCCTCCGGGCCCCATAGCAGTTGCATCCCCTGCACCCTCTGTAGTTACACCACTGTTCCCTACCACATGTACACACACACACACACAGACATTCTAGGGTTAATATGTTGGGAGCCAATTAGTCTGCCAGTATATTTTTGGTTTGTGGGAGGAAACCGGAGTACCTGGAGGAAACCCACGCAAGCACGGGGAGAATATACAAACTCTGCACAGTTAGAGCCATGGTGGGTATTGATCCCATGACCTCAGTGCTGTGAGGCAGTAATGATAACCATTACACCGGCCATGCTGCCCATAGTTAGGGTTCGTCTGTGGGGAGAACCGTCTGTGCTATGCAAAGTCCAACTTTCAAACTGCGGGAAGATCAGAACCGGTGCTAAGGGCCTGATTCAGACGTGTTTGCGATTCAGTGTGTAATCACAGTCTGGCGAACAGGTAAACGCCGCCCACCCAAACACCCGCTCCCCCATCCCGACTCCCGATTCTGCTCACTAGCATGCCAGGGGATGTGTATGTGAGCACATCCCCTGGCATGCTAGTGAGCGGATTCTATATGTTTTATGTACACGGGGAAGGTAGGGTAACTGCGACAGGGGTGGGAGGGTGGGGTGCCCAGTTGTAGCTATGTGTGCAGGGACACGAGTGGCAAATACATTTATTTATTAACAGATTCTTATATAACGCAGCAGATTCCATTGCGCTTTACAATAGGAGACAGTGATACAACAAACAGGGTATTTACAGACAATAACAGGTAGGAGGGCCCTGCTCGCAAGCTTACAATCTATAGACATGCAGTGCTTGCTTTCTCTGTCCCTCCGTGCAATTATGGATCAACCTGTGTGATGCAATCAATTATCGCATTGTGGATCGGGCTGATTTATTCACATCACATCTGCATCCTCAGATGCTGATGGTGATAATAAACCATCCCCTATATATACTGTAGAAACAGAGCTCTGTGATATGAGCAATACTTGCTGCAGTACTGATATTATACCACAAGAGGTCCTGCAAGTCATAAACTGCACAGACATAAACCGAAATAGAATTCTCCTCCCTTTAAGAATCATATGAGTTTACATGTTTAGTCCAGAGTAATACTAAAGGCCCATACAGACACTACGATGATTCCTTAATGATGATGAACGACCCCATTATAAATCACCTCCTGAACGACTCAGAACGACTTCGTTCAGGGTCGTTCAGGAGGTGAATCTTTCAACATCGTCTAGTGTTTATGCTGTGAATGATGGACGACTACAAACGATGCGCGTACCCGCGGGTCGTTAAAGACCATAGCTATCGTCAATGCATGCAGGTCAATTTGGCTATGGTCGTTAACATTGTTTGTTTTTTCAATAGAAAAAGGACCTGCATCGTTTGTGGTCGTTTCTCATCCGTCGTGCACCAGCGATCACTGCATTGCTGAGGTCTTTCATTTTCACTTCAAGGGTGAAAATGAACGATGGTAGTTAAGATGTGACACATCGTAGTGTCTGTATGGGCCTTTAGAGCTCTGTTATACTGGGGGCTGTGTATGTTCAGCTTGAAACAGGTTATTAGAAATTGATGCAGCAATTGGCGCCTGGTTGATGGTGGGTACCCCCCCTAGCATTTCATTACAGGCCATCTTTTTTAATGGGCATAACGGGCAATTGCCCAAGGGCCCCAGGATTGTAAGGGCCCATGTGCGGGATGTTCTAACATCCGCTGCCCATTTTCGCCCCCCCTTCGCCGGCCAATTCAAAGTCATGTCCCTTTTGTCAAAGACGCACCCTTTTTTGGGTGTTCCAATTGGGACGCTGTGGATCGTGGGAGGTATGGTTTACATACATACAACATATGTATACATACAGTCACACATATACACATATGGGCACTTATTCTGATTCACTCTCAGAGGCAAATTCCTTCTCAAATGGACAAAACCATGTGCACTGCAGGGGGGCAGATGTAACATGTGCTGAGAGAATTAGATTTGGGGGAGTTATTTTGTTTCTGTGCAGGGTAAATACTGGCTGCTTTATTTTTACACTACAATATAGATCTCACTTTGAAGTAAAACCCCACCCAAATCTTAAGCTGTGTACACACGGGGGGCGATTTCAGCACATATCGCTGGCAATATGGTTGCTGAGCAACCATATTGCCAGTGATTTCATGTGCGGTGGGAGATAAATTGCCGGGAGTGTGCTCCTGCTGCCAGCCCTTCATGGTCGCTGGTCGCAGGAGCATGCTCCTCCGATTATAGCTAAAAATTGCTGGTCGCTAGTGCACAATGCAATACACCAGAGACAAGCAATTCCTAGTCGATGAAAACAGTACACTAAGAAATATATTGCTGAGCGTTTTTAAGCCGAAATCGATCAGCGACCAAATCAAACCGTGTGTACACAGCTTAACTTTCTCTGCACATGTTACATCTGCCCCACCTACAGTGCACATGGTTTTGTCCATTTGAGAAGGAATTTGCCTCTGAGAGTGAACTAGAATAAGCTCCTTAGTCATGCACATATATATATATTTAATTATTACACCAACAATAGTGTTATCAGCGCCCCAGAATGATTTAACAAGTAACTTTACAATTCACAACAACTACAACAAATACAATTCACAACAACAATGTTTTTTTAAACATTTCTTTAAAATACAATAATAAAAAAGCACGTATGATGGCTCTTTTGCAGTTGAAGTGATTTTCTCAATTGTTTAGATTCATAGATGTAACAAATAACCAACCAATCATCTCTGAAAGAATTCATATATATTTTTTCTAAATGTTGTGCCTGAATTATCCCATCAATTTCTGATAGAGAGCAACTGCCATAGAATTTTCAGTATATTATATCAAGGCTCTATTCATTCAGGCCGATACGGCCAAAAATACTATGGAGATATATATACCTTCCTTTCCAAATTGTGTTAAAAATACAAAAAAATTGTATGGCATACATCTTTTGGAATAATGGGGCAGATGTATGACCGGGCGATATGGGGGAGAAGGGGTATCAGCGAGCATTATGTGCACTGATACCGCTTCTCCCCCATGTATGACGGAGCCAGAGTGCGGTAAAGGACAGGGGCGCCCCTGTCCATATCGGCGCTGCTATCTAAATGATGACCGTTCCGCCCGATGCCGGTTTTGGCTTCGCTAGCAGCAGGTTTGGGAAGCCCTATCTAAACAGCAGGGACAGATCTGTCCCTGCTGTTAGCTCTGGGCTGCGCTGGGGATCTCGCGTGAGCAGCGAGATCCCTCGCATGCCCAGTGCAGCCGGCTGGGGGATAGGAGACAGCGCATCAGTGTAAACTAATGCGCTATCTCCAGGAGGGGACATCGCCGGAGGGGGGTGTTAGCGCTCCCTCGCTTCGGCAGACAAGGCAAAGCAGGAAGTATTATGGCGGCGCGATAAGCATATAATATAGTACATCTGCCCCATTGTCATGTACCTATGGAATAAGGCCATGTACCTATTGAATAAGGCCATGTACCTATGGAATAAGGCCATGTACAGTACCTATGGAATAAGGCCATGTACCTATGGAATGATGCCATGTAACTATGGAATGATGCCATGTTACTATGGAATGATGCCATGTAACTATGGAATGATGCCATGTAACTATGGAATGATGCCATGTAACTATGGAATGATGCCTTGTAACTATGGAATGATGCCATGTAACTATGGAATGATGCCATGTAACTATGGAATGAGGCCATGTAACTATGGAATGAGGCCATGTAACTATGGAATGATGCCTTGTAACTATGGAATGATGCCATGTAACTATGGAATGATGCCATGTAACTATGGAATGATGCCATGTAACTATGGAATGATGCCTTGTAACTATGGAATGATGCCATGTAACTATGGAATGATGCCATGTAACTATGGAATGATGCCATGTAACTATGGAATGAGGCCATGTAACTATGGAATGAGGCCATGTAACTATGGAATGATGCCTTGTAACTATGGAATGATGCCTTGTAACTATGGAATGATGCCATGTAACTATGGAATGATGCCTTGTAACTATGGAATGATGCCATGTAACTATGGAATGATGCCATGTAACTATGGAATGATGCCATGTAACTATGGAATGATGCCATGTAACTATGGAATGAGGCCATGTAACTATGGAATGAGGCCATGTAACTATGGAATGAGGCCATGTAACTATGGAATGATGCCTTGTAACTATGGAATGATGCCATGTAACTATGGAATGATGCCATGTAACTATGGAATGATGCCTTGTAACTATGGAATGATGCCATGTAACTATGGAATGATGCCATGTAACTATGGAATGATGCCATGTAACTATGGAATGAGGCCATGTAACTATGGAATGAGGCCATGTAACTATGGAATGATGCCTTGTAACTATGGAATGATGCCTTGTAACTATGGAATGATGCCATGTAACTATGGAATGATGCCTTGTAACTATGGAATGATGCCTTGTAACTATGGAATGATGCCTTGTAACTATGGAATGATGCCATGTAACAATGGAATGATGCCATGTAACAATGGAATGATGCCATGTAACTATGGAATAATGCCATGTAACTATGGAATGATGCCATGTACCTATGAAATCACTTCCGTCTGTTCTCTTCATCGGTTCATTTGTTCTTTCGTTCTTTTAAACAATGTATTGTATAAGTACAACTAAGAAAATACTGGTTAAAGTCATGTCATTATATGGTGTTTACCAGTTTGTTCTACATTTGTAGATTAAAAAAGATTAAGTCCCTTTCAGAGACGAAACGCGTTGGGTATTTGTTACATCTTGAATCTAACTACAAAAGAGCCATTATAAGTGATTTTTTATTATTGTATTTTAAATAAATGTTTTAGAAAAACATTTTTAAATTGTTGTGAATTGTAAAGTTACATTTCATATCATTCTAAGGGCACTGATAACACTATTGTTGGTGATAATAAGTATGATGTGCTCCTACTAGTAGGGAACCAAGTGTTACTAGCAACCACTATTGTATCTAAGTAGAACAATTTTGTGAGATTGTGTTTTTATATACTGTAAATACAGTGTCCTCTCCCTACATCCCTCTTACCTTATAGGTTGACTGCTGGGGATATTCCTTATCACTCTGGGACTGTGAGCTGCTTCTCATGCTCCTCCGACCAGCGACATCCCCTGCCTCTTCACCCAGCAGTGTTTAAATTTTCATCTGCGACCATCTCTGGTCGCAGATGAAAACGGGACATGGGGCAATATGATTGCTGAGCAATATATTGCCAGCGATCATATTGCCCCGTGTGTACGCACCTTAACTCTTGTTGTTCAGGTAATGTAATGTTACACAGAGTCTCAGTAGCCCAGACTGCTGCTTTCATGACTGGTAATAACTGATCTTTACCTTACTGATTGGTCTGACCCACTAACTTTAGTCTCTGATAAACAGAAAATGAATCCTTCTTTCATACAGAGAACTAAAGAGCAAGAAAGCCACTAATGGGGAAATGTAATGGAGTGAGAAGGCTGAATTGCTGGTGAGAAGGTAAGTTCACAGAAATCCATGAAGTAAAAATTTCAGTTGATGTTGTGAGTTTTATTTATCACACACTAGAATGTACTGTAATAAGTCGCACATTAAATTACACCAGAAAAAAACACTGCAGTAGTGAAGTGGTAGTGACAGAGTAACCTATCAGGAGCTGTCTTTCATTGTGAAAAAATGAAAAACTGCTCTCGATTGGCTTCCTATCTATAAAGAAGGAGGGCTTAACAATCTTAATTTATTTGCATATGGAAATATCTACAAAGCAGTATGGTCAGTCGTTCACGGTTAATGTTCATGGGGGCGTGGCTTGGCTGTATATGGAGTAGGCAGCATACTCCTGCTGGTGGCGAAATCTACCGTTTGTGTGCACCTCATCTCCCGGTGGACCCCCCTGTGACATCCCTGTGCCAGAGACCTGCGGCGGCAGAGTGTGGATAGGTGTCCTCCTGCGTGAGGCCTGTGGTCTGCTGTACCTCCGCTAGGCCCTTCGGTGGTGTCGCGTCTCCAGAGCTCTCCTGCTGTGTCCCCTGTTTCTCCGGTCCTGTCCTGCATACTCCGCTGGTGGATGTTATTGGCGCCGCTGCTCCCGCTGGCGGGGCGCTGTGTAAAGATCCTGTGACCCTTAATGCTTCTATATCTGTGCATACTATGGACATTCATTTTCCTGTGGATTCGTCCATATTAGTTATTTTTTGCTGCTCCAAACTTGAATCCTTTAATGATGATGAGATTCCTGTGAAGACCTCTTCTCTCTCCGCCTGATAAGGATGCTGCTACTCAGGCCTTTAGCGGAACTTCTGCCATGCCTATATCTTTGAAAGACTTCGACAATTGGCCGGATTAAGGATAATGATGTGCAGCGTTTCTGTTTATGGGCTGCCCTGCCTATTTCCAGTTTTATGTTTTTGAGATATATTTGTATATCCTGATACTACATTTATATGTGTTTATTGTACTTGGAACTTGTTCGGTCTCATACGCACCACTCCTGTGTTTATTTTGCCATTATTATTATTTTTTTTTTTTTGTATAATATCTCAAACTTAGATTACGCTCCTGTTCTTTATTGAGATGGTTAGGCTTGTTTTATTGAAAATTACAAGTCCATTGCCCCAGTCTGTCCATACTGATATTATCCTTCAAGTTGGGTAGGGGGGTTAGAAGGGTTAACTAGGTTGGTATAGATTAGCTACGATATTGGTATTTATATCCTGATAGGTTTGCGGCTATCCTATTGCTCTAGCTAAAGACCACTGGTTATTACCTTCTGTTTTTGGGAGGGAGGGGATTTCTAGATTAGTGTAATTTAGATATATTATAGTTTATAGGGTAAGGGTTATTGGTTCCGGGGCTCCAGGTATGTTTAGGTTGGGGATAGGTTATACAGGGTGTGGGGTTTTGAGGTAGGGTTGCTTTGGGATTTATTTTTGATTTTACTCTAGGCGGTTGGGCGTAAGTTATTTTCTTTTAAATTAACCTGACTACTGCAAACATTACTTCCAGTGTTTCCTATCAAATGGGAATTTACTTTTTATCTTAGTATACAAGTACCATTACCCTGAACTACATATTATATTACTCCTGTCTGGTCTTCACCGAATGGCGCCTTCGGGGACCACAATACTTTACTTGATACTTAAGGAGCCCATACATGCTCCGTTGTGTATGGCTCCGTTCTGTTCTATGCGATGCGCGCACCCGCGCATCACATAGTACGGTACAAAAAGTATGTGCTGCACATACTTTTTGTACTAGGTACACATCGGATCGGATCGCAGTGCATGCACACTGCATGCACTAGGGATGCGATCCGACACGATGTGTGCGGTTTCAGCACAGAACGGATCCGTTAAACGGACCGTGTATGGGGGCTTTATAGATACTTTATGCTTATTTGTTATAAATACTGTACCCTGCTCATTTTTACTTGACTATTTATATCGGTTTAATTTGCTTGTGTCTGTTTGCAATTACACCTTGTTGCCTTAACTGCCCTTTATATGTTTGGGGTGTTGTTATTTTGATTTTGTGCGCAAAAACTTCAATAAAAATGATTGAATTTAAAAAAGGTTAATGTTCATATTCCTATTGCCTTTTTCTATGTCAGATCAAGAAAGATGACCAAAAAAGCTAAGCATAGCAGAAGCTACACCACAACACGTACTGGGTGCAAAGAATAATTATTCACCTAAAAAGGTGGGAAAGTGGACACGACGACACTTAAAATACATAAAGGGACCATATTGTTAAATGATTATATAAAGGCAGTGCATAATATTAAATAAGTACAATATTAGGAGGAACATATTATGTAACAAGGCTTAGATTTATAGTAATTGTAGTACTGATGGGGCTGATTGGCCTTGATTCGCTGCTCCATGTGGGAAACCAATATGTATCTTTTTTTCTCTTTCTCTAATTCCCATGATAAATGTCCATTCCTAATAAGCTCAGAAACATAAACTTTATTTTAAAAATGTAACAAAAGGGCAAAGCTCCTAATCTTAAATCTCCCCATCATCATCGTCATTCCTACTCAGTAAATAACGTATACAGGTTTTGATACTTGTGTATTATCATGGCGCCCACTTCACATACGTACGGCACCATAGTGAAATCGCATCTTATATTCACTTACAAAGGCATACAGAGATACGTTATTTGCGTATTCAGTATTCCTGCTCCCTGTCAGAATCGCTCTGAGGTGAATCTGTGACAGGATAGCAGCATCACTCAGAGCTCCAGGAGATAATTATTAAATGATGGGAGAATCAGCTGTGCCTAATATGTTCACCCTCCCTAACACGGAGGAGGAGGCTATCCGGTTCCTTCAGGAGCATCGTCTTCTGCCGCAGAAGCGGAATTGCAAAAACGGCCACCCCATGCATTTGGCACTGAAAGAATCTATGTGCCATATTAAAGTGTGCTGAAATAAGGTTAGCCTAAGAGAGGGGACCTTTTTTTCATGCTGCCGTCTCCCATTTCTCACTGTGGTGAGATTCATCTATTTTTGGGCACAAGAGCTCACATCTATAAATTTTTGTGAACATGAGCTGCACATGTCAAATAAGTTGTGAAGTACAATGGATGGATGCGGCAGGCCTGTACCGCAGCGCCGCATTGTTGGACCTGGACAAATCGTCGAGGTTGACAAGACCCTTTACGTCAGGCATGTCCAAACTATGGCCCTCCAGCTGTTGTGAAACTACACATCCCAGCATGCCTTGCAATAGTTTTAGCATTCCCTAAAAGCAAAACTGTGGCAAGGCATGATGGGACTTGTAGTTTCACAACAGCTGGAGGGACATAGTTTGGACATGCCTGCTTTATGTGAAAAGGAAATATAATGTTGGGCGTGTTTTGCCCCAGCAATGGGTTTTTGGAGTGATCTCCAGAGAAACTGGCCTCTGTTTCTTTGTCCAAGTGCCAAAACGTGATGCCAGTACGCTGATGTCTGTCATTAATGACAATATAGAGCCGGGCACAACAATATACTTGGATTGTTGGCGAGGATACAGTTCTGAACAATTGGAGCAGGCAGGGTAAACGCACGCCCGCGTAAATCATAGATACCACTTCATAGACCCCGATACAGGTGTCCACACTCAGACAATCGAACGGCTTTGGGGTGCCTGCAAATGGTGGAACAAGCGCCAACGGGGGACTGCATGGCACCATTTGCAGTCTTACTTGGAGGAGTTCCTGTGGCGGAAGTGTTTGTCAGGAGAGAAGCCATTTTACTGGATCCTGAATGCACTCACACTGCTGTAATTGGCAGATTGACTGTTTTCATTAATGTCTTCTTTTTACAAGTTTATAATTGTTCTTGTTCTTCTTAATTAATTTGTAATCATTCAAAATATTTGTTCTGAGTATTGTCATGATTTCTTTCATTATTACCATTCTTCATTTTTCATCATTATTATTCTTCTTACAAGTTTTTAATTGTATTGTCATTATTTCTTCCATTATAGTGTGGCGAGCGCAGCGAGCCCCGTGGATTACTTTACATGTATTCCACGTCCCCTCACGGGGGTCGCTACACTCACCACGCTTTGGGCTCGGTGGCTCGCTCCGCTCGCCACACTATATAAAATCAACTCCACGCTGACGTGGATAGAGGGGGTATGAAAAGGTCGGAGGACGCGTTCCGCCACCCTCTCGGGGCTCGCTGCACTTGCCATGCTTTGGGCAGACGTGAATACTGGGGGTGACGCAAAACAATGGCAGAGGTGCTTGCATCACATGTCATAATAAGCACCCATCACATCTCATAGCGTGGGTGCTTATACAATGAAATATCGCATCGCATTTGGGGAGTTATTCAGGTTTTCGCAAGGCTGCAAATTCGCAGCCTTGCGAGTCCACCAAACCCCGCCCGGCGAACACACGCCCCCCGCCGCCCCAGCAAAGTGCGGCTTCGCCCGCACAGCAGCGAATGGATGTTTTGCATAAACATCCATTGGCTTTGCTGGGGTGTTCGCCCACATCATTCGATGGTCACCGACCATCGAATGATGTTTAGCGTGCACGCTTATATAAGTGACTATTGAGTTACTTACATTTGCGTGCACGCTGGCGTGATATGGGCGGGCAGCTGACATCCGGTGATGTCAGCTACCCGGCCAACACACCCGCGTCACTGCCTCATTACCATGAGAACGCCCAGCGTTCTCATGGGAACGCCCATGGAACGCTGGGCGTTCCCATATGGTGATGGGGCAGCCCGGCGACCCCCGCCCATCTCCGCCCCCCCCTCGCTGCCATGGGTGCACGCACCATATACCTGCACATGCGCAGATACCCATCTGCGAATGCACGCAGATCTGAATAAGGCCCTTGGTGCCATGCGATCCTATGCGATATTTCCTTGTATAAGCACTCCTGTGACATTAACATGGATATCGCAACGCATCGCATCGCACGCATTGCACAGCAATGTGATTTTCCTATGCAGAATAGCCCACTAAGCTGTTTGCTTAGTGGGCGCCATGATAATACACAGGTACCCAGGTTTTTTCTATTATGAAATTCAAAATTTTATAAACTTTCCAGTATTGTATCTAAACTTGTGATATGGTCAGGATCTTGAAGGTAAGTAATGGCCTTGGGGATAGGAGGGTCAGGATGCGGGGCTGGGGGGGGTTAGGGTTAGGCTACAGGGTGGTAGGGTTAGGCTGTGGGTAGTGACAGTTAGGGTTAGGTTACAGGAGTGCTGGTTATGGGTAGGATTAGAGATTAGAGAAAAAAAAATATCCATCAGGATTCCGCTGCCTGTATTCTGACTGCTGAGATACAGACTTTTGGGGTTTATTACCTAACTTTTAAACATCAATGGGTCATTTTCCAAATGTAGGAACCAAGTGGAGTCCTTGATGATTGGCTGCAGGTAGAAGGAACATTCAGGAGATGTAACCACACAGCGGTTTCTCACACATCCTCACAGTTGGCAGAATTTTTGGCAGTGCACTGTATGATATTTTAATCATTGGAAGATCGCTCTCCCTTTTCTATTCTATTACTCTTTTATGATTTTTTTTTCTTTCTTTTTTTGGGGGAGGGGGGAGGGAGTCAGTGATCTATGCAGTGCAATACTAATACATAATATATAGCAAAAATGCAAATATCAACAAAAGCATGATGTTGGTGTGATCAGGATCCTTCTTATATCCCCGGTTGGGTCCTGGTGAGTCAGGTTCAGGTTCTGGAAATAGATGATCAAGAGTCAGATTCTGCATAAGAAATGTTTGACGTAAAAATCATGGTGACAATAATACTATCTATCTATCTATCTATCTATCTATCTATCTATCTATCTATCTATCTATCTATCTATCTATCCTGTTTGATCATTGTCTTATATTTTCGAATTCATTATTTACTGCTTTCACTGCATACTTGCCTACCCCCATGTTAGCTGCAGGAGGCTCACGTTTTTTGGCAAAGTCCCCAACAGCCCCAGAAGAGTAGGCAGCTCTCCTGCATCCTGCCCGCTTGCTAGTGAAGGAGGCAGGATGGTGTGATATGTATTAGAAATCATGGGGGTCGTGAAGGGGTGGGATGAAATTATAAATTGTGTCCTTTGGCTCCGCTTCCCCATGGTGGACCTGTAAATCACAGGTGTTTCTCTGTGTTGGGGGTGAGGCCTAGAGACAAGACAGTTTGGCCTCACCCCCCAAGACTGGTTTGAACTGTCTCATCTCGGGACTTCTCCCAGAGAGGACACTAAGGACATAGGCAAGTACAAGTAACAAGGATGGTGGTTTGTAGTAGGATAAAAGAAGAACAGGTTCCTTTATAACCATTTGGAGTAGCCGAACAAAAGTGATCATCTTAAGGGGCCACACATGGGAGATGCTGAAGTCTTCAGCCGTGAACTTAACCAAATTTGATAAATGAGGTAACAATTTAAAGATTAAGTATGAAGGGAGAAAAAGGGAAAGTCATTTTCACATGGGCCACCTAATAGGTTTTATTTATTTTTCCTTCAATTTTAGACATACCTAAGGAGGAGCCCTTCCCTCTTATTATAGAAAAGGGGTCCAGGTCTCTGGGAGAATGGATGTATCAGGGCTTGTGTATAGAGGCCTCTACTGTGATCCCCACTGCTAGCTGCTCCTGAGATCTGGAAGATAAGCAGCCTTTGGAAGGCCCTAACGCTTAGTCCCAAGCTGCGGCTTTGAAAACAGGGATATGGCACCGGCGACCGGTTGTTGAGCAAGTTACGGTAAAGATTATCTAAAATCTATCTGAAATCTAAAGGTCCATACACACTGGGAAGTTTTGCCAAGCATGTATGGACAATGTTGATGGGGAAAATCGCTGGGCTGAAAATAGCTCGGTGGATACACACTGAACAATTTTAGCCATTCTGAGCGATTTTCCCGAGGGTGGAAGGCTTTCCATAGCAAGAAGCTATGAAAAGCCCTCCACCCCATTGCTCATCTGCTGGTAATACCAGCAGATGAGCGGTGGGGCCAGCGATGATGTGGGTGTGTGCGCAACAGCGATCATCGATACCCTGTACACACTGGGCAGTTTTTGACCTGAAAGCAGCTTAAAAGACAATACTGAGCTGCTTACAGCTCAAAATCGACCAGTGTGTATGGGCCTTAAAACTGTTATTACGGTTCTATTGTTTCCTCATGTTATGCAATGCATGGGGACATGCATAATTCAAGTGGGCAAGTATGTGGTACCCCAACACCATAATTAACAATGATTTGAAAACAAACAGTACAATGTGCAGAGGGGGAGAATGTAATATTTCAAATGGTACCGCATTTATCGACTCTGTTTTAGGTGTCAGTTGGGGAGGGACAGAGACTTCACAGTGGACTGGAATTGTGGTAGTGTAGCAGTGCTGCTAGTCTTATAAGCGCGTAGAATCCCCCAAGTTTTTCATACACTGATCGGATACAATGCAGCAGAAAAGTTGAGCGGGTAAACGGAGCATTGTCAATTTTTAAATTTGATTTGTACACATTGTGCAATTGCAAATGATCAATTTATAAATTTTGGTAATAGGTAATAAGGGCTAAAAAGGGAGCGTCACGAAAAATCACCTTTTAGAAATAATATATATTTTGAGGTTTATACTAGTTGAGCATAAAAGTTTGATGGTTTTAGGACAGTGGTTTCCTGAATTAATCTTGCAGGAGAGTAGGCATGTATGATTTGTACCATAGGGGTGTTGTATACACAGTATATACAGGAGAGCATTTTCTTACAATTTTTAAATATGTGACGCATTTCATGTCTTTCAAGGGAGAACACCAACACTGTAATGTCTACCAGACAATGTCCACACAGTAGTCATTTATTTGAAACATTCGCATTCTCTTGTCAATATTTGTTCTGACATTCTAACTGTCGCAGAATCCTACCTAACCTGTTTATCAACACTTCATTAAACAGAAGGGCACAGTGTGTATGTGTCCCAGATTCCAGTATAATGGATACAATGCCACATTCATACACAAATGTTATTATCCGGAAACAGTTGTTATAATTATTCCTTCATGATGTGCTGTATTAAAGCCAACATCAGTGTTATACTAATCTACTGAAGCCAGTGTGGTCAATGAACAAGCCTCTGATCATTGATGCTCTGCTCAGCTGGTGATCACTGCTGGTGCGATTAGACCTCTGGTGCAGAAGGTCTCGCTTCTCCGACAGCTAAAGCTGGGAAGTATGTAGTATGCACATACTATTTTCCATGCAAATATTCATCCAACCATCACATCACATGTGTTCATTGCTAAATAAACACCAGGATGTTTCTGAGTTTTCAGTATGCGCTTTCAGGAATCCAATGACAAAATAAAATATGGAGTGGAAAGGGAAAACCTGAGTGACCGATTGATTCTCTCCCATTATATCAGAGCTATAGATAGGTATGTACTGTTTAGAAGGAGAACCAGCTATAGGCTTAGGTAAAAGCAATATAAGGGTTCCGTATGTACCATACTGTACTTACTTTGAACATGCAGCTTTTGTGGCTTGCTTTGGGTTTTAAAAAGAGCTTCACATATGAACTCTGTGTCTTGCATGGATTCGGTGACATTCAGCGTACAGGTGATATTTGGATAAGGTCCATTGCCTGGAACACATTGTGTAAAATTGGCATTGCCACTTATCACTAATTGTACATTCGTTCGGTCAGCGATTTGCAGTGCGCAGGTGATATTTGTTTCATAACCTTCCTTTATATTGTCCTGAAAATGTATAGTGGGAATTGGCAGTAATCCTGGGGAGAGAAAGAGTCCATTAGAACAATCAATGAGTTGACATTACAGTGACTTACATGTCACATCATTATTGCATAATTTCCTCATTGCCCTTGTCAGAAATGTCCTCCCATCGCCCTTAGTGGTCAGCTAACTCTATCGCCAAGCTAAGAGATCAGATAACATGGGCCCCAGGGCTCCTCGGCTTCCTAGGCAAAACTTCAACCTACTGCCCCTCACTGCCAACAATACCCAGACCCTCAAGTGCAGGTGGCATCTCCTTTCTCGCTGCGTGTTGCAGCAATCTATCGCCCACCTGGGCAACCAACACGATTTCTGGAATTTTTCTGCCTGGCTCCTCTGACAAACAACCATATTTCCAAACTCTCATTTCTGCTCAAGCTTCTAACCCAAAATGTATTTTTAATACATTTAAATCCCTTCTCAACCCTCCCTCACCCAAGCCACCAGCCACTATCCATGCACAAGATCTTGCTTCCTACTTCAGGGATAAGGTTGACAGGATCAGAGATGAAGTGTTATCCTCCAACTCAGCTGGTGATCTGCTCAATTCCATACCTGAGCCCTCTAACGCATTTACTTCATTTGATCCCATGAATGAAGATTAAGTATTCCTCCCACTCTACTACCTTTCCTCTTGACCCTATACCCTCGCAAATAAGTAAATCTCTGTCTCCTGTGCTCATCCCAATCTTAACTAAAATCTGTAACCTCTCTTTCTCTACTGGTGTCTTTCCTTCATTGTTCAAACACGCTGTTATTACTCCAATTCTGAAAAAAACAGAATTCTGATCCAAGCTCTCTCTCAAACTACCGTCCCATTTCGCAACTTCCATTGATGTGACATAAGGTATGTGTGGAGCTCAGGGGGCGTTGGTGCAGATTTTTGCGAGGCACTCAGCCATTCTGGGATTGCTAGCATTAGTGGCGGCTCCAGAGGAGGGGCTGCAGCAAAGTTCAAAATTCAATAGGGAGACACACCAACTGCCACCAACTGTCATCCTAAGCTGACTCTGTGGCAGTTGGTTTGTCTCCCTTATTTCCCCACCCCCTGGAGCCGCAACTGGTTGGCATGTATGGATCACATCAACATACCAGCTCGGAACCCTGCCTACATAAAATGCCTGGTTACAACCTAATTACATTCTTTCCGTCACTAGTGATGACATGCCTGAGGTTTGTGTGAGCATGCGCAGCATAAAAACTGTAACTAACATATGCTCCACAAACTAACTCTCCTTTCATCCCTTTATCCACTTAGCAAAAATCTGAAAATTCTGCTCTGCTTTCAGTCCTGGGCCTTGGAAAGCTGCCAGAGGTACGAACTCATTGCAGCCAGTTATAACAAAGGGAGGAAGACGCCAGCAATACACACAGCACAGCGATGCTGCAGGATTCTGTGCAGAAACGAAACTGTTAGCAACTTATCAGCAAGCACAAGACACCGGCCTCTGTCTTCATGCCAATAACCCTTAATGAGCTTATGCTATGCCAGCATTTAACCCATTACATTACATATTCCACATATCACACACAGTTGTGGGGTGTATCTATAGCTATGTTGAAGAAAGGAGGGGTACGAAATCTTGACAGTCACAGGGCAGTATTCAATGCCGCCAGCGAGGGAGTTTGTGCAGCGAGGATGGCTTATTTTTGGCGAGGATCACCGTAAACAAGCCATCCTCGTTGTCGAACCCCCTCGCTGGCCCCTCGCTGTATTCAGTGTTTCTGGGAAATCCTTGGGGAACGTTGAGAATTCCCCTAAACAGCAAGGTTCACCATGAATGCAGCGAGCCCGCTGCATTTTGAGACGAGCCCCGCCGTTTCGACCTCTCTGAAAAGAACCAGGGAGGTGGAAATGGCGAGTGAACTGGGAAGTTGAATACGGACAGCAAGCTATCATATCTGGCCTCAAGGGCATTGAATATACAGTACCCCATAATGTTGATATTCATCGTGTAAGGCATGACTATGTTGACTTGGTCTTAATGTCGACTTTGACCATGTTGATATTCATCATGCAGACGGATATTAGAATGTCAACATTTTGTCCTGGTGGTCCAGCAGTGATGAACATTGTCTTAGCGGCATCAGCGGCACCTTCCAAGTCCTGGCAGACATGTGACTGACACTTTCGGGTGAGAGCTGCGTCCTCCAGCATTACAGTTAGTATATTTCCCCTACACAACTGTAATCAATAACCCTAACCCTTATCCACATTCTAGTGCCTAGTCCTTACATCCCAATAGCCCAACCCTAACATTCCTCTGCAACCTAACCCTATCCCTCCTGCCCACAGCCTAACCCTAATGCCATCATTCTGACAATGTCAATATTTCACCTATCAACATTCTGACAAAGTTACCATCATAACATGGAGGGAGTATTCAACAAGAGGACTACTGCAGGAAATCAGAGACCTCTCCTGCTGTCCTCTAACCTATTACTGCAGCCTCCATACCCTGCTATAGGAGCTACACAGTGACTTATGTAACAGCAGATAAACAGCGATACTTCCTGTCATTATGTATTACCATACCCAGTACGCAGCAACGGCAGCTGCCACGTCAGCGAGGCTTCACAAATACCCACCTGGGTCAGTGCCCCAAATGTGCATGTGGCTTTTACACTGATTATTGGTACCCCAGCTGGTGAGGGTGAGGAAACCCCTTAATATCTGCTGGAGCTCCAAGAGGAAGCCCAGAATAATAAATGACACCTAAACTGTGTTCTGTATTCATATGCGGCAATAATGGATGAAACCAATGACCTAAAACTGAGTTATAGTTTCCATAGTTATTTTCCATTTTCAGATCATAAGTTAGTTTGGAAAAAAACTCAGATGATACAATAAAGTACACATGAGATCATTGTATTGCCTCCATAATAAGTAACCTATAGTACTAGTGCCCACAGTGTATAATAAGTAGCCACAGTAGTAGTGCCCACAGTGTATAATAAGTATCTGCAGTAGTAGTGCCCACAGTGTATAATAAGTATCCGCAGTAGTAGTGCCCACAGTGTATAATAAGTATCTGCAGTAGTAGTGCCCACAGTGTATAATAAGTATCTTCAGTAGTAGTGCCCACAGTGTATAATAAGTATCTGCAGTAGTAGTGCCTACAGTGTACAAGTAGCCACAGTAGTAGTGTCTACAGTGTATAAGTAGCCACAGTAGTAGTGCCCACAGTGTATAATAGGTAGACACGGTAGTAGTGCTCACAGTGTATAAGTAGCCGCAGTAGTAGTGCCCACAGTGTATAAGTAGCCGCAGTAGTAGTGCCCACAGTGTATAATAGGTAGACACGGTAGTAGTGCCCACAGTGTATAAGTAGCCGCAGTAGTAGTGCCCACAGTGTATAATCGGTAGCCAAGGTAGTAGTGCCCACAGTGTACAAGTAGCCGCAGTAGTAGTGCCCCTCAGTAAATAACACAGCCCCCTGGTATAAAGCAATACAATAGTAATGCCCCATCCCTACTTTAATCCTGGCTCTTGGCTGGGCTGCTGCCCCAAATAATATCTCATTGCTTTCAGTAACATTAAAAAGAAAACATAAATTCCACCGATCTGTGCGGGGAGACGAAACTGCAAGCAGTGAGCCCAAGACACCTGTCTGTAACCTTTATTTTATACCAGTGTTTTAAACATATTTATTTCTTTAACGCAATATTTTATCGCATTATAAACATCACGTTACATACAGGTGTGCCAGCTCAATTTATGGGTGCAGTAAATATATACAGCAGTAATTTCCATTCTCAGATCATAGTTGGGAATAAATATGGTTATATACTATGTAAACTTACCACATACTTGACGAACACAGAAAAGCAAGAGGCTGGCGAGCGCCCAGATTGGGGAGAGCTGCATTGGAGAGCGGCAGTGTGTATCTCTGGGCAGCAGAATGAGACTGTGTGAGGCTTCCTCACTCACTGCAAACTTTGTCACAACAAGAAAGAAGGAAGCTGATTGGTAAAAGATGTACAACGTGTTCTCCCGGGGAGAATGTCTCGCTGCTGGATGGAATAAAAAGGTACCAAAACCAACCAACCAAAATCTGCTTCTGTCATTTCAAAGACAGTGGGCGAGAAGTACTAAGTATTAAAAAGTGATAAAATGGAGAGTGATAAACCATTAGCCAATCAGCTCCTACCTGTCATTTTTCAAACACAGCCTGTAACATGGCAGGTAGGAGCTGATTGGCTGGTGGTTATCACTCTCCATTGTATCACTTAATAAGCTTAGTACAGATGGAGCGCCTCTCATATAGCCGGGTCCTGGCGATTATATCGCCAATCGGCCGCCATCAGGCAGAAGGGGGCGCGCATGCACGAGACGCCCGCGTGCCCCATTCCGTCACAGCCCACCGCCGCCTCCTGTTGCTTCCCTGCCGCTACCATGTGCCTTCCTGCACCCCCTATCCCTGCCTGTCTCCCTGAAGCAGAGATGGGCAGGGATTTTGCTCCCCCTCGCCGAGAGATGGGGACACTCATGCGTGTGAGACGCTCGCGTGTCCCCGTCACATGGAGCGCCTCTCCACCAGCTCTCACCAGCGGAGGGGATTTGGCGAGAGCTGGCGCTGGACAAGAGGCGCTCCATCTGTACATCTGGCCCCTTGTTAGATAAATGACAAAATCCGATTGGTTGCTTCTACACTTTATCTCTCTCTCTCTCCAAGCTAATACAAAAATGGGGGCAAATGCCGAATTTAGAGTAAATGCCCATTGCTGCTCCTATATTGTGTGCATATAACTAAGGGCCTGATTCAGGTTGGCTCGGTAAGCAGCGAAATTTGCTGCTTACCGAGTGCTGAAACACTGCCTGTCGCCGATCCCCTCGGTACCATGCCAGGGGGTGTGTATGAGAACGCAACCGACGGGAAGATAAATCATGTGATGCTCGCTGACCATCGAATGGTTTCTTTCCCTGTTGGGGATATTAGAGCGTCCTCTACCTGTTCCCAGCGGTGCACCTCACACTTACCTGATACCCGATGGTGTCCTCAGTCCTGCTGTCCCACGTCGCGCTGATTGTGATGTACTGTATCCTGCTGGTGTCTGCACGCTTCCACAGAGACTGAAGCACTTCCGGGTCCCGCTGATGTGCGTTCGCCGGGTGCTGGGGGTCACTGGAGTAACACGGGCTCAACTCCCGGTGGGGAGGAGACTGCTGTATACGGGAAAGTGGTGTCCAAAGAGCACACGGACCGTGTTCACCGCAGGAGGTGAAGCAGTGTGTGTTCTGACTCCAGCACCCCTCCGTGACTTTGGACTTAGGCTCTTGCAGCCACCACCTGCCTTTCCCGCATCCCTCCACGAGGGCCCCCTTCCCCACCCTATACACCCCACATGCTTGTATGGAATTAATACACCCATGTTATAAAGTGTAATAAACACCTATTTTATCCATATTATTCTGTCATACTTTCAGTGTTACAGGATACACCCATTCTACACTGGGCACACCATCCACGCTACCCCATCAGCAATGTGCTGATCTCAACTTAAAGCCTGAGCGCTGGTCATCTTTCTATTTTCAGTTTCCCCTGGGTTTGGACATACCAGACTTAGCAGCCGGCACCGAGGTAGAGCGCCCATCTCCCATTTTCCCCCATATGTCCTCCAATAGTGGTCGACCTATTGGCTGTTGGCCTAGACACTGTTGACCTAATAATCGACAGGCCTCTGTGCATAGACAGGCGTACATCCGACCATGCCCCTGTTATACAATGCTGATACTGCAGGGGGTGGGGCTACGGTGACTTGATTCAGCACAAAACGCACCATAAGGCTCCCTCGGACTGCCCACTTGCAAGTGGATGGCTGAGCAGCGCTAAGCCGCTGTGGGAGACTTGTCCACCTCTCCGGGGAGCTGGGAATGACACCCAACACCCGACTCCGAGTGCCCACTCAGAAGGTAGGGGAAGGTAGGCAACTATCAATCATGGCAACACCCCAGAACCCTGCCTACATGCAACCCCTGCTTACAGCCCAATTACACCCTTTCAGCCACTAGTAGTGACATGCCTGAGGTTTGTATGGTTGGATCCGAAGCATATACACAGTACGGAAACACGTAACATATAATCTGCAAACTGACTCTTCTCTAATCTCTCCATCAGCCTCATCATCCTTTTACCACTGAGCTACAATCGGAAAATTCTGCTCTGCTTTCGGTCCTGGGCCTTGGAAAGCTGCCAGAGATACGGAGTCATTGCAGCCACAATGGGAGGAAGATGTCAACAATACACACAGTACAGCGATGCTGCAGGGTTCTGTGCAGAAACTAAACTGTTAGCAACTTAGCAGCGAGCACAAGACACCGGCCTCTGTCTTCATGTCAATAATCGGTACTTGTGTATTATCAGGGCACCCATTACGTAGTTTACGTAGTGGTATATTGAGAATACCAATACATCACTATGCTGGCTACTAAAACTACATAAGTGGCTCTGGAGTCCTAAAAATACACAATGCTTAATTTCCCCAATATCCACGTCATACTCCCAGTATCCACGTTGGCATGGAGTTGATTTTATTAAGTGTGGCGAGCCTTCCATCTCCTACCGCCAGACACTACCTTATCACACATCATGACGTATACCGATAAGTACCGTGCATTCACTGTATCACCATGTTATACATATGAGTGTGATACTTCTGCTGCAGAACATCTTTTGCAGAACAGAGGGTACACAAAACAAAAGTACAACAGATTAATTTACAGAGATATTTAATTAAAATGCTAAGAAGATGCCTAGCACAGGGGCGCAGCATGAACTTTGCAAAACTAAAGGTTCAGAGATCTACACTACATGGAAGTTTACCATGGAGATCCGGCCACTGGAGGGCGGTACTGAGCCGCTGAGGAGACCAGAAAGCTGCAGCAGCTGCCATCGTATGGGACACCCAGTAACTTAACCAAGAGGGAGCAGGTGAGTACAACCCCTGTCCCCCATCCCCCTCCCCTGACTGGAGCCCACCGTGGATTAAGATCGAGTGGCGGCAGCCCCCCCACCCAGCCAATGTCAGGCGTCCACTGCCCCCCTGGGGCACTGACAGGGCTTGCACCAGCCCTGATGGAGATGCAGCTGAAGCGGGAAAAGATGTGGAAGATCACAATAGATCCAGGAGCAGATACTAACCCAGATGAGTTAGATCGAGCCATCAAGACTATAGGCTTAGCTGTGTACTTGCCTACTTTTGAAAACTAGTTTCAGGGAGATTATAGTTGGTAGTAGAATTGTGCACAGCGCCCCACTGAGGGGGCGTGTCATGCTCCTCCCAAAGGGCGTGTATAATGGAGAGATTGTGAATGTGGCACCTAGAAGCGTGGGTGTGTACTGCTACTTCTGAGAGGAATCTTTTAAAATGACTTATTTCCAATTGTAGATGAGCCCCAAAGCAGTCAGTAAGAGCTACTATACTTGGTAAAGTTCTGGGAAATGGTGCTGATGATTCAATGTAAATGTATCTATCTGTCATTCCTTTTCCCCCCAAAATGTAACAGTGTAATGTGGGCTAGGTGACATGAGGGAGATTGCTAGACTAATGAGGGAGATTGCTGCTATGTCAGGGAGTCTCCTGCTGCAGAATGCAGGAGGGGAGGTAACTATGGTGTACCAGTGTAATATGGGCTAGGTGACATGAGGGAGATTGCTAGATTAATGAGGAAGAGAGGGAGATTGCTGATATGTCAGGGAGTCTCCTGCAGAATGCAGGAGGGGAGGTAACTATGATGTAACAGTGTAATGTGGGCTAGGTGACATGAGGCAGATTGCTAGACTAATGAGGGAGATTGCTGCTATGTCAGGGAGTCTCCTGCAGAATGCAGGAGGGGAGGTAACTATGGTGTACCAGTGTAATATGGGCTAGGTGACATGAGGGAGATTGCTAGATTAATGAGGAAGAGAGAGAGATTGCTGATATGTCAGGGAGTCTCCTGCAGAATGCAGGAGGGGAGGTAACTATGAGCTGATGATATTGTGATTCATATAAGCTTTTATACCTTAAGCACTTGTATTACAGACTCAACATGAACCAATCAAATTAACAGGCCATATACATAGACCAATCAAATTAAAAAAACTAGAATAGTTATACACTCCTTATGAGGAATTTCCACACATTGGACCTTATTCTGGTTGATTCTCAAAGCTGCGAACCTTGCAGCTTTGCGAGTCCACCAAACGCCGCCTGCCGCCCGCATGGCTGCCCGCCCCCCTCGCACGCCGAGTCCTCGCCCGCATGTGAATGGATGTTTTGCATAAACAATCCATTCGCAGCTTGTGTGCAGGGATGAATTCATTCGATGGTTGCCGACCATTGAATGATTTCTACAGCGCTCGCAGATGTGGATGTAAGACACCTCTCTGGTGTCTCACATCTATGAGCGCCCTGTGCTGGAAGCGGGCAGCTGACATCCGCTGACGTCAGCTGCCCACCCCCCGCTCCCGTGTCACCAGCCTACTTCCATGGGAACTCCCAGCATGTTCATGGGGAAACCCATGAAATGCTGAGCGTTCCCATGGGCACAGCCCATCAACGCCACCCCACGCCCCCCACCCCACCCCCACTGCTAGGTGCGAACGGGACGCCGAAAAAGCAGTTTGCCGCACCCGCTCGCACCAAGCGTCTGCACATGAGCATAAATGCGCATGCACAGACTCTAAACATCGCTCCCCAATGCAAACGCGCAGGGGAGCGATCAAAAAAGAATAACCCCCATTATCTCAGCACCTTATGATTTATCTTCTGATATTAAAAATACAAACCTGCTGGAGCCTGACTTCCTATAAACAAAGAAAACCATTACTTTAATCATTCAGCTTCCAATAGCTATTCAGTAATCCATGTCATATCAAAATATACTTGACACTGACTCTACCACATAAATCAAAAAGGTTCTCATGTGCAAATAAGTAGACATGCAACAAAGGAAAAGGGTAAATTCACCTGGATTGGGTCAGGCGCTAGTACTCACCGTACCAGACGGGCGTCACTACACTTTTGAAGTATTTACTAAGAGGTGTTAGATAGAGTTAATTTAAACTGGTTGTTATCTCATGTCTAACATATTCATCCTCCCTTACACCATTTGCAGTTTGGATGTCCTGTTCATCCCCAAACTCATAAATGAGATTCAAATGTTGGGTACCTTCACTTTCTCCCTGAATCCCTTCTAGTATTTGGCACACCTGTTCTTCACCAAGGGCCCTTAACAAGGGCGTAACTACCATAGGTGCAAGGGGTGCAGCTGATATGGGGCCCACAGCTGAAGGGGGCCCATCATTACTATCTAAGTAATATGTTTTACATACATTTATCACCATCAGTTGCTAAATAAGGGGCCCTTACAAACTTTTGCTATGGGGCCTATGAATATCTAGTTATGTCCCTGGGGCCCCTTAAACTTTCACATGACTTGTACACCAACTGACCCTCCAGCCTCTCTCATTGCTCCTGAGCAACCTGTTTTTCCTCTTCATCATCAACCACTATTATGGTAATTTCTTCCTGCACCTTCAACTTTCTGAACCCTTTACCACACTGTTCACAATCCAACGTTCCACATGTGTCAATCAAATATATAAATCCTAGCACAACAATGGCAAACATGATATACTGCATTACCAGAGAAGGGTAAGGAAATACTGCTCCCCAACCATCCAAGAGGATCCCATCCACCACTGTGTAGAGTTCTTAGTTCTCATTGTAATCCACCAACTTTCTTGAAGTGTGCACCTATGTCGGCCCTTCTATCTTCAATGTACGTACAACATTCTTGTCCTACCACTGCACATGTACCACGTTCTGCTCCCAACAACTGATCCAGCGCCATTCTATTCTGTAGAGCAACTCTCTTAACCTGGGCAAGTTCTTCTGGTGTCTTATTGATAGAGATTACTACTAGTTCATCTACCATTTGATCCAAGAGTGTCAACACCTGGGATACCGTCCTTTCCGCTAAGTAAATAGTAGTCGAAGGATAAAGAGTCCCTGACATGCTCTCACCACCTGAGTATCGAAAAGATATATCTTACTTCTTGGTTTCCCTTTTACTATGGTGACCAATGTACTTTATACCTTAAATGTTGTCTTAAATCGTAATATCATTAAATGCATATAAATCATTCTTAAAGCGACAGTTTCTCTTATTCCTGTAATCATAAAGAAAAGCATTACTTGAATCATTCAGCTTCCAGTAGCTATTCAATAATCCATATTAATAATCATTGGGAAAGCATCAGCAAAGGGAATGTGGACAGCTGTGCAAAACGACATACAGATGGGGCAGGTCTTGGCTACCTATGGCGAGAGTTCCGCCAGCTGCCCGCCATCGCAATATATTTTAAATGCTTGGCGATTCGCCGTGGCGTCTCCGGATGAGTGCAATACCAGTGATCATCCACCAGATGTCACTTTTGAAAACCTCTTTGCGCATGCGTAAAATTTGTGCTGCAGCGCGTGCATGAAGCGCAGGAACTACAGTAAATAATTTATTGTCCCTGGCAAACCTAGTCAGCGCCTCTCTCACACTGCCAGCAGGAGCATGATCCCGTCTCTTTGAAGGAGAGGATCATGCTGACGCGGGCGGAGAAGCGCTGCATTTGTTTGACACGAAGGGGCGTCTCTGACGGACGCTCTTGCGACCCAGTTGCACAGACGTTCCAGTAATGAGACGCTTTTGTGTCTGAGTTGTTATTACGGCAGGGTACTACAGTAAAGTACTTTACTACTATTGTGCTGTGTCCAGCAAGCTGTACTGTTCTATAGATAGTGTACACACTAATAAATAAAATTGCATTGCATTGCGTACAGAATCATTACATTAAATTATACTGTACTGTATTGTACGTCTCATTGGTTTTTTTGATAGGTGCTGGCCTTTGGCTAGTACAGTATTGTAGTTTTAACACACATAAAAAATTGTGATGTAATGTACTGTACTGTATTTCAGGTCAAGTCGACCCCCTCCACAACTGGAAAGGGAGGAGGCGATTGACTTCAGCTGCATACACATTATGCACAGTACCAACAGTTCAAAATATTCAGCCTCGGCTACGTGAACATGAAGGTAAATGCTTGTATAGGATCATGAAACTACACAGCCCTTTTGCACGCTCCGATGTTCACGAGTGACTCATTTGCACGAGCGTCTCATTTCCTATGAGCGTCTCATCGCGCACGAGCGTCTCATACTGTAAGCGCGCTCCGTTAGGCGAATGGCGGGTTTCCATTGGCATATTGCAGTATACCACTCCGACTCTAGCTTGATGGAGCACTAGCCACCCAGTGGTGGCGGATTGTATTGCATGGCGTGCACCCACGGCGCAAGAAGAATATCGGAGCGCCAGAACCTCCGCCATGGCGGCCTGGCGGCCAAGATGGGACCTGCCCCATCTGTACGAGGACAGAGGTCTGATGAGAAGGATAATCTTGAGATGCATGCTATATGGGACACAATTGAGTGCCTGTAAAGACATGAAGGATTATATTGATAAGTTGTTGTCAAAAGCTCGGCAGTTGGCATCTGTGGGGGCACAGGAGCCATACTTTTTATTTAATGCGGCTAACACTCTGCTATTGTACTCTCCACCATTGTTGGATCTCAAGATCTTTAATTTCACAACCGTCTGAGTCTCTACTGTGCACTACATTGCCGTGTGCTCAACGTGACGTTGTTACAAGGGAAGAGCATGCTGTATCCAGCATCAGGAAGCAGGAACAGAGACGGTGAGGGGTGATAGGCTGGGACCGGCAGCTGGATGGACGGAAGAGCAGGTGCGGTGGCTGGACAGACACTGATAATTACCACGCATTCACTGTATCATCCTGTTATACATGTGAGTTGCGGCTGCTGCAGAACATCTTCATCATTAACTACTGTTGTCTTTGTATTCTAATAAACCAGCATTATGGTTAACTATCAAACTGTGTGGAATAACATAACTATCAAACACTGCAACACTCTGCCAACACTGCCCTCTTTGCAAAGACAGGTGTACGCCCTACTTTGCAGACATGTTGAGGGTTTGTGGGCCACTCCTCCATTGCAGAACACTTCCAGCTCACTAATACTGTATTCTTGGGTCATTACTGGTGGACTGCCCTCTGCAATACACAGCACAGCTGTTTCTTTGGCTTCCATTCTGGAGACTGAGCGGGCCATGGCAATCCTATGATTTTGTGTCCCGCAACCACCTCAGTGCGGATTTTGATGTGTGTTTGGGGTTATTTCCTTGCTATTTTTTTATTCAGATGCCCCTGGGACACTGCATCTGCTGGCTTGGGCAGCAGGTGGGCCTGTCCTGCTGAAATTGGGATGGGTGGACGTTATGTAGAAGGTGTTGCTTGTCCAGTATAAGCTCGCTGGTTACTGGCACATTACCGCCCCATAGAATTCCATGGGGCATTCAGAGGATATCTCTGAAATCGGCTGCAGACTATTTTAATACATTTAGGTAACCATATGCATTACTGTAAGTGTAAACCTCAATTTACTGTACTGAGGTGTTACCACATTTGCTCGGTTAATACTGGTACTTCCTGTTCTGTACATGAGGGAGGTGTGCCCACAAGGACTCTGTCTTCCTGTCACAAACACTTATAGCTTTTTTTTTTATATATTATTATCCTGATTGTGCTTAATGGTAATTTCGACTGTCAATTTTATTTTTATACACATCTGCCAATTAGCACAGTTCCACAACCTCCTTTCTTGTTTGAGTTGCCAACTATTTGGTCTAACAAAACAGATAGATTAACAAAGGTATTTACATGCGTGCAACCTCATAATTATTCCTCCGGGAAATGGTCATTGCCAACAATGGAGTTCCTGGAGACTGTAAAAATACATCAGATACAAACCACTTTGGCTTTGTAAAAAATGATTTATGTTTATGAAAGAAGGTTCTTGGGGAGTTGGGGACCCCCTTTCCAGGGCATACCCAGGCCTGGGCTGAAGCCGGGGCTATTCCCTACACCCCTAGGGGGTGGGTGCGGGTTTGATAGCTGGTTTAGAAAGTAAAGCCTTGATAAAGGACAGAACTAGTCTGAAACGCGTTGGCGGAGGGGACTTATGAGCTTTGGACAGACCACCAGGACCGGGAGATCCAGCAGCATCCAGGGACGCCTGAAGTAATTACCATCCATGCTGTTTGAGTCTGCTTTTGTTTAAGTAGACATCTCATTCTGGTGAGAGTCCAAGACATATATCCCATTTTTATGTTGAATGTTTTAAAAAATTGTGTCTTCATTAAAACGGTATTTCACCATATGGAGATATTTCTTTGTATATTCTCTATTCACGAGATAATCATGGAGAAATAAGGAGGACCACATTTGAGGACCTGTTTTCCAGATTCACTAACCACATGCGCAGATTGTCTACTTAATCGGTGGACAATTCATTAGGGTACGGTTCCCATCTTAAAAACACCACTTGGAATTTATTTTTGGTTTTATGGTTTTACACTATATTATTGTCTTTTCCTTACATGTCATATGAGTAACCCTTTGAAATACATGTGAAGGAGAGACACAAAGAAGGAGCGCCTGAAAGAACTGTCGGTATCTTTTCTGTTGTAGAAAGTAAAGATTGCCCATAACAGTGGGAATACAAGTTTTAGCAATCCTACTCCACCTGCTGGTATTTGAGAGAACCACAGGTACAAGCAGGGGGTACCATTGGTACCCCCTGTAAAAAAATATTGAAATAAGACACAACACTGTTTTTAAAAAATATTTTATTAATTTGCTTCTTCACTCATGCCCCCCCCCCCCCCCCCCGGGGCTTCTACTGTGAGAAGTACTCTTTACCCGAGGGCTTCGACCTTTAAGCTCTTTTGCATGACCGCCACCTCCCAAGGACGTCAGCTTCCTCAGGAGATCTTCTCTGCTCCTCCTCCACCATCAGATTGCCTGCCCCCCTGTCTCGTGCTATAAATATATAAATATAGCCAGCTCAAAGGGGCGGGGCGATGACATGGCGAGCCGCTATTGGCTGGCTGTGGCTATCACTGTGGTTTCACTCCACAGCAATGGGACCCGTAGCACCACTGCAAGGGGACCCCAGACAACCACCACTGCCAGGAGACCCCAGACTCCTGCCATCACCGTATGGGGAACCCAGATCACCTCCACAACCGCTGCAAGGAAACCCGAACCACCTCCGCCGCAAGGGGACCCTTGAGGGAGGTGGTTCGAGGGAGGGAGGGGACCACCTCCACCAACACTGCCATCCCTGTGGTGACTACGCACCCCCTGTCCTGCTGACCAGATTTCAAGTAACAGCCGCACTGTGAGAACACATACATTCAGATGTATGTGTTCTTCTTGAGATCCTGTCCAACCGCAGCATGCTGAGATTGGATCTGAAGGCTGCACTCCAAGTGCATATGTGTGGCCGGCAGTATAGGAGACTGCGTAGAGTCTCCTTCTATCCAAGCGGGTCCCTTTAAAAGGCTATGTGTGACCCCATCTTTAGTACATCTCACCATAAATCAGGTCACCTGGACGTTGGTTGGTGGGCCAATATATTTTTACCAAAGAGTATGCAAAGTACCTCGTACAATTCCCCTCACCTCCATCTGTAGGTTCCTTATTGTGCATCTACTTCCTTTTCATACTATATTATACTCCTCATTTCCAATAGATAACACTTACCCCTTCTTTTTGTGATCTCTCCTTCTCTGCTCCACTGACATCAAAATGTCATCACCAGGGGCAGATTTAAGGGGTGGGGTCAAACATAGACACAAAGGGTGAGATTTAATAGGATGAGAGATTCAGAAAGTGAGAGATTTGGGAAGAAATCTCCAGTTTTTTAAAAGCGGCAATCATTTACACTGCAAAATCAAACTGTATAACCCAGTATAAATGATTGCCGCTTTAAAAAAACTGGAGATTTCTTCCCAAATCTCTCACTTTCTGAATCTCTCATCCTATTAAATCTCACCCAATATCACTGGACATCTAAATTCACCCCCACCCCCACCCACACCCCACCACTCCCCATGGAATTGTAATAAGACTCCACACCCTCCAGAAACCTATTTTATCCCTTTGTGGTTTACGCCCACGTAATGTTACAGTCCAACACCCGGCTTCTGACACTGAGCAGGAGCCAAGATTTGGTGACTCTCCTTGGTGCGACCCGGCAGAGTGCAATGAGAGTAATAATAAAGATGTGCCACTGTACATACATATTGCTGCTTAAATATATATAATTATTTACTGTGGTCATCAATTAAAGGTTACGCTGGTAAGGTACGGCAAGACGTGTCGAAGGTGTGATTGATATTTGTTAAAGCCCTTTATTGACATTTTGGTGTTTGTTTGTTTATTTTGCCTAATTAATTCTGCAGTCAAACTACAATTAATTAGGCAGAAAGACAAACACACAAATGCCTACATAAATAAAGGACTTGAAAGAGTGGCAATTAACCCTTTGACAATATGAATCATATTAAACATAATTGAATAAGTTTCATATATATATATATATATATATATATATATATATATATATATTATATATACTTTTTTTATGCACTAAAAATTTATTATCAAAAATCCGGTGAGTGCCACCTATTATATCTGTCTCGTCGCTGGTGCAGCAGCAGGAGGGGATATCAGCTTGTGTGTATATATATATATATATATACACATATATATATATATATATATATATATATATATATATACCAATGCCTAAGAAATTATGGCACTCGGGAGGCAAAAGTAACAGTACAACAAAAGGATGTGTATTGGAAGCTAAGCATTCAGGGTTTGACCCCCTTCTTCAGAGTACAATCCTACAGCCTTTATATATATATATATATATATATATATATATATATAAATTGCAGGGGCTCTGCACTCACAAAATGAACTGATGCTGATACCCTTACAATTTCTGTTTAAACAATATGGTGACACGCCATAGGGCACCCCAAAACTAGGAAAGGTGAGTGCCGATGTTTAGTGTGTGTGTATATATATATATATATATGTATATATGTAGAAAAGTGGATTGAGGTGGATCCAATCAGCGCTAATTTGTGGTTAGCTAGCACCAGTCAGAAACAAAGGATATGAGCACCCTTTAAAATAGACACTAAAAGTTCCAAGTTTGAACTGCAGCTTCCTCCAAAGTAATTCCTGGGACTCACAGGAACAAGCGACAATCTGTACAAAAAGAAACACAGGAGGAGCGCTCCATAGTGTAAAACCAGATATGATTTAATAGATATAAAATATCCACGGTACAGTCAATCAGTACTCGTACCGTTTTAAAAACAGCAGTGGGCTGGTTACCACATGATGTATATATAACAAGCCAGGCAAGCCTCCTACCACCATCCGGGGCAACTGCAGCACGACACGGAACCTCACCGAACACTCTGTGAGGGAAGCGGTGTACCGACAGGCTGAAGAGGATCAGATGCGGCAGGGGATTCCCGACAGACACAAAGCTCGCCGTCACCAAGGCCCGCCCTAATGCATTTCGTAATCTGACGAAGTGGATTACGAAATGCATTAGGGCGGGCCTTGGTGACGGCGAGCTTTGTGTCTGTCGGGAATCCCCTGCCGCATCTGATCCTCTTCAGCCTGTCGGTACACCGCTTCCCTCACAGAGTGTTCGGTGAGGTTCCGTGTCGTGCTGCAGTTGCCCCGGATGGTGGTAGGAGGCTTGCCTGGCTTGTTATATATACATCATGTGGTAACCAGCCCACTGCTGTTTTTAAAACGGTACGAGTACTGATTGACTGTACCGTGGATATTTTATATCTATTAAATCATATCTGGTTTTACACTATGGAGCGCTCCTCCTGTGTTTCTTTTTGTACATATATGTATATATATATATATGTATTTACTAGAGTGTGTGGTCACAGGCCAATGCACCCCATCCTGGGAAGTGGGTGCTGTTTGCACCCCATTCTTAGGACTGGCGAGTGTGTTGGTACTTCTGTATCTATATATTTGGGTTGATTTTTAATTAACCTTTGTTACTGTGATCATAGCTTTCTCATGCACCCTAGATAAGCTCATTTACCTGAAACCTGTGACAGCTGCCCCTTTATTACTAATTCAGGTGCTGTGTTTGGGATGGTCTCACCTTATAAAAGCCATAAGGCACTTGGCAGTTGAGCATTAACCCAGGAAAAAAACACAAGTTCATTTTAGCTATGATGTGTAAGCAGTGGCCAGGTTTCCATGAAAACCAGTTGTTAGTGTAGGACTTGCAGTGAAATGGGGTCCCTTGGCGATGGGCTGCAAGCTTAAATACATTGATCAATTCATGAACTAAAACCCCATTATTTATTTAATTGATTATTTGAATGTTAAGGTGAGTTAGTTTGTTGTAGTGAGTGCTGGGCCTCCTGTGTTTGTATTTACTAGAGTGTGTGGTCACAGGCCAATGCACCCCATCTTGGGAAGTGAGTGCTGTTTGCACCCCATTCTTAGGAATGGCGAGTGTGTTGGTACTTCTGTATCTATATATATATACGTGTGACGTCATCAAATGGAGCCGGGCGGGACGGCTGGTGGACGTGAAGGGATTCGGATCAGCTTAAAGGTATGTTGTATCACACATTCTATGTTGTTCTCTGCACCTTGATAAAGGGACCGTAAGGTCTCGAAACGTAGGAAGATATCAGGTCTCCTGTCTCTTCATTTACTCTGAGTGCCGCCGACACCACACGGATATACAGCCGGTCTCCCACGGGCTATTCTCCGGCGGGCACCAGCTTATTACCCCCTACCTGGGATGCAACTAGGAGTGCCGCTCTGCCAAACACATTATATATATATATATATATATATATATATAAAATGGGTGCAGCGTGTGCAGTGCATATGGGCCTCTGGGATTATAGGGGAATGAAGGGACTCTGAGCACTAGGTATTGTGCAGGTCTCCAGGAAAAGTGCTGTGTTTTTTGTACAGGGGGCACTACAACAGTCACTGCTTTGTCAATTGGAGCTAGTAGGTTTTGTATTTGTGTATAATAACTCTTTGAGGGTTTTTTTTATATACACGTTGTGGGGCACAGGGTGGAGAGGATAGACTGTGTGGCATAATGTATAAGGGGCACTACTACTGCATGGCATAATGTGTTATAAGAGGTCCTAAACATACAAGACCAAATAATATGGAATTCAGGAAGAAAAAGTGGTATAAGTACAACAACGTGGGACGTGAACAGCGTGTGGATGGTGACACTAAAACTATTGGATGATCATTGTGAATGTTGGAGGTATTGCTACAATGCAAATTTGGTGGTCCATGGGTTGTCCATGTGAGGTGACTGAGTGGCAAAGGGAGCCATTGATTTTGGCCGAGAGCATGGCCATAGCCTGGAGGAGATTGCGGCATTTTTTGGTGCCCTGAACAGTGGCCCAAAGTCGATCATAACAAGTCAAGACTATTCTGTTGACTGAAAATTTGCAACCTATGCAGTTCATGCCAGAGTTTGTACTTAAACTGTTTTGCTGGGTCCGGAATTGTATTGTTGGAGTAGTTCCTGACAAATTTGGAACCTATTAGTGGTTGCTAGGTGACCTACACTTCTCTGGTCCCGATTTGTCATGACTGACTTTTGGCCTTAGCAGACCCTTGTTGTTACATAGTATTCTCTGTATGCAGGTGGATTAAGATGGAGTTGTTGAGAGGTCACATTAGAGACTGCTGTGACCAGATAGCAGTCATAGTGTGTCCATGGACTGTCCTTGCAAATTCCTTGGTGGTACCCTAACTACAGTAAACAATCCAGGAAATTTGATATATGATGCAGGGCAGCAGGAGATAAGAATTTCAAGCAGGACTCTCCTGCAGGACTCGGAATGGTGTGCAACTACGATGTGTATAATGCGTAGGCAGGTATGGCTGGGACTTGTGGTTATCCAAGTTTTTATTCCATTTTTAACACTTTTATGGCATCAGCTGGACCCCCACAGCCCAGAGCGAAGGAGGGGTGCTTTATTGCGTCCCGGGCCCGGTGGACCTGCCAGAGTCATGCTTTGGTCGGGGGACATTAGTGTCCCCCAGCTGTGGCATGACACCACTGGCTATCTGAGCCCGGTGCTAGTTTCTGAAATACAGTAACCCCTACTCCTTTTGTCCCCTGTATTTTGGGAATCAGGACCGGCAAAAAACCTTTACAGGGGGACCTCAGCTTTTTTTTCACTCTGTATGTCTGCAACCAGGACCGACTCAATGAGCCCGGGGCTGGTTACAGCTGGTCGGGGGGACCCCATGCCATTTTTAAAAATGATTTATTTTTCTACTTTTTTACACAGAGAAGCACCGTACAGATTTGACTGGTCCTTGCGATGCTGGCGGCTCCTATGGATTTGGCTGCCAGTGAATTCGGCAGCCAAATACAATTGACTTCACCATCGGAAAATACAAATCCGGAGAATACGGCAGCTTTGTAAATTTGCAGTATTCTCCATTCATATTTTCATCCGATTACGGCTATTCCCAGTCGTACCCGTTCTTACACGGTATCTGCTGTAATCGGCTTTCTTAGTGAATTTCCCTCATAATGTGCTAAATATAAAGTAAATCTTTCTATAAAAGTCAATGGCACACCCTAGTGGGTAATATAAATACTACAACACTAAACATTGTCAGCAATCTGAAAGACAAAAATACCAATATACATGGCAAGGCAGTGGCGCACGTGGAGATGGAGACACATAGCTGGTGCTAGTCTGTCTCCACTCCTGAGTTAATCATCTGGCTGCAGTTGGATCTCCTGTGATTGGAGGGACTATTTTAAAGTCACTTTTCGCCAGTACCTTTCCTGGGTTAAGCCAACTGCATTATACCTGTCTTTGGTAGTTGGCCAGTGTTCTACATGTAGTGCTGTACTTCCTGTTGCCTGTTCTTGGCGTGATAAATCATGTGTTCAGAAGACATGGACAGCACATGTTGTAACATTAACTGCAACCTATTGCTGCTTTCTTAAAAAGTTTACAGATGTGTCCTGCTGATCTTACACGTGATGCATATGCATTGCATGTAAGATTAGCCGTGCTGCACTGCGAGTTGTCGCATCCTCGGTTAAGCCACTCTAAGCAAATGGGCCGCGGGAGAGTGCAAACCCTGCATGTTCCCATTCACAGACACACTCATTGCGGGCAGCGAAGACTTATCTGTAACCATGATGCCACAGGTTTATGGGCGAACGGCACAGATGGAGAATCATCACTTGGCATACTGTAGGTCTACCACAACCAGAACAAGACCCAGTGTCGCATGGTGTGAATTGGTAGAACTGCATGGTATAATGGGAACTTGGGGCACAGAGGCATAATGTAAAGTGGGGAACTACAGTGTGTTCACACATTTGTGTTGTTACCCTCAGCGCTAACTCGCAGGATCACTTCTTAGAAATTTTCTTTAAGTTCGTCCTCTAACGTCCAAGGTAGTCGGGACACCGGAAAAAAGAGAGAAATCTCTTGATTACCGCAGGTCTAAGCTTATAAAGAATAACTTGAGTAGCCACCACTCTGACTCACCTAGACTGGCTAGGAGAGGTTCACATCAAGGTATCTTTCAATGGGACATCAACACTATAGCACATATGGTAATGAACTCACCTAGGGTCAAAGCCCTATGTACATCCAAAGGTTTCTTTAGGTAGATGGAAGAATAAGCCGGGATCAGAACTCGTTCAAGGTAAAAAGTTCACGATTTATTAATAAAACAGGAAACCCCAAGTACAACCATTCACAGCCACGTCCACAACCCTCACCCGGAATGGGGGCTGGTCAGAGGCAAGTGGATCCAAAGTATGTTACAAGGATAGGTGTCCTGGAGTCCTGAGTAAAATCATATGCAAACACCAACGCGTTTCGAACCTGATTGGTCCTTCCTCAGGGTGTGGTATAATAAAAACATAATCCTGGGGGGGTTTATATACCCTAAAGCCTCCAGGACAACAGTAAAACCCGGCACTTCCCATATTCACATCCTCCGCGCTAAACCTATTTCCAACATGTAGTTTCCTAACAATAAGCCTATACTGCACTCCCATACAAATAATAGGAAAAACATTATATATCCGAATGTCCTTAATAGCTATAACAGCCCTCTGGCTAAACAAGCGCTACGCTCCTCCAGTCCAGATATTTCTTATGACTTCGCGTCTCCATTCATTGCGGTATCCGGCTTCCGGGAGCGGACGTCACTTCCGCTCTATGCACCGCATATGCGTGTCACTCGCGGTGTTCGTCACTTCCGGTTGCCGTCCTGCAGAGTCTCAGTGCAATGGAGCGCAAATTTGGAGCGCAAACTTCCTGGTCTCCAAGGATACCGTTGATAACTTCCGGTATTGGTATAACGGAGCACTTCAGCTCTATCTCTGTCACAGATACCAGATGGCGATGGTAATATAGCCATTTTATCCACATAAAAGAACATAAAAAGAACGAAGTTAGATAAAATGCTTCAAACGTGCACATATACAATCAATTTACAAGAGAAAACATTTCAATTCAAAATCGGCGTTTAAGCCGCGGGGGACAAGGGTTTTTAAATTATAAATGAGACGCATTTCCATTTGGGATAGTCTGACATCCCTGTCATCTTTTCTCCAATTAGAGTTTATTACCCTGATGCCACAGAATGTTTTAATATGACTGGGGTCACTCCCATGATGTATTTTAAAATGTTGTGACACATTATGGGTCTCCACCCCCTTTCTAATGTTTCTCACATGTTCTGCGAGGCGTATTTTTAATGCCCTCGAGGTCTTTCCTATATACTGTTTGTTACAAGAACAACACAATAAATAAATACAATATTTCGAATCACATGTGATAAAATCCTTAATTGTAAAGGTCTCTCCTGTTTGGCTTGATTTGTACTCCGTGATTTTGCTATTGTCAGACTTGCTTATTTTGCACATACTACAGGTACCGCACCTATAAAATCCCTTTGATTTAATAATATTTCTATTATTGGGTATGTTTATGGCACTCCTAACCACCATATTCCGAATATTATCGGCCCTCCTGTAGATAAACTTAGGTGTGGGTCCTATATGCTTCACCAACAATGGGTCATTCTTCAATATTCCCCAGTGCTTCTTTATTATTTGTTCAACCTGTTTATGTTGTGTGCTGAATTTAGTAATAAAAGGTACTCCCTTCTGGTATTCCTTTTTCTTTTTTGGTCCCTTTTTAATAGCCTCCAATCTATCAAGCTCCGCCCCCTCTCTCAAAGCATTCTCCACCACATCAGGATTATATCCCTTAGCAATAAATTGGGATTTAAGGATGTTAGCTTGATCATTATAAGTTACCAGATCAGTGCAGTTCCTCCTTATTCTGAAGAACTGACTTTTCGGCACACTCTTCTTCCAATTATTGTGGTGATTGCTTTCGAAAGGAATAAACGAATTACAGTCTGTGCTCTTTACATAATTTTTGGTCTTTACTATATGGTCGTCTATGTAAATGGACAAATCCAGAAAGTGCACCTCCTGTTTGCTTTTTTCAAAAGTGAGTTTAATAGATAAATCATTGCTGTTAAGGTGCTGGGAGAAGGATTCAAGTGTGGACTCATCACCCCTCCAGACGAACAGAATGTCGTCAATGTACCGGGACCACGACACCAGGCTGGCACTGAAAGGGTGGCCACCCCAAACTGAGGTAGCCTCCCAAAACGCCATAAAAAGATTGGCGTAGCTCGGTGCCAGCCTGGTGCCCATCGCAGTCCCGGTCAACTGCAGATAATAGGAACCCTCATACCAAAAATAATTATTGGTTAAGATAAGGGTTATCCCCTCCAGAATGAAACTTTTGAGATCATGAGAAGTACCATCAAGATCTAAAAAATATTCGACCGCTCTAAGTCCCAGGTCATGTCTTATAATCGTATACAAGGAGGTCACGTCTGCTGTGACCAAGATGTTACCATCCTCCCATGAGGTTCCTTGTATTATCTGAAGGAGGGCCGATAATATTCGGAATATGGTGGTTAGGAGTGCCATAAACATACCCAATAATAGAAATATTATTAAATCAAAGGGATTTTATAGGTGCGGTACCTGTAGTATGTGCAAAATAAGCAAGTCTGACAATAGCAAAATCACGGAGTACAAATCAAGCCAAACAGGAGAGACCTTTACAATTAAGGATTTTATCACATGTGATTCGAAATATTGTATTTATTTATTGTGTTGTTCTTGTAACAAACAGTATATAGGAAAGACCTCGAGGGCATTAAAAATACGCCTCGCAGAACATGTGAGAAACATTAGAAAGGGGGTGGAGACCCATAATGTGTCACAACATTTTAAAATACATCATGGGAGTGACCCCAGTCATATTAAAACATTCTGTGGCATCAGGGTAATAAACTCTAATTGGAGAAAAGATGACAGGGATGTCAGACTATCCCAAATGGAAATGCGTCTCATTTATAATTTAAAAACCCTTGTCCCCCGCGGCTTAAACGCCGATTTTGAATTGAAATGTTTTCTCTTGTAAATTGATTGTATATGTGCACGTTTGAAGCATTTTATCTAACTTCGTTCTTTTTATGTTCTTTTATGTGGATAAAATGGCTATATTACCATCGCCATCTGGTATCTGTGACAGAGATAGAGCTGAAGTGCTCCGTTATACCAATACCGGAAGTTATCAACGGTATCCTTGGAGACCAGGAAGTTTGCGCTCCAAATTTGCGCTCCATTGCACTGAGACTCTGCAGGACGGCAACCGGAAGTGACGAACACCGCGAGTGACACGCATATGCGGTGCATAGAGCGGAAGTGACGTCCGCTCCCGGAAGCCGGATACCGCAATGAATGGAGACGCGAAGTCATAAGAAATATCTGGACTGGAGGAGCGTAGCGCTTGTTTAGCCAGAGGGCTGTTATAGCTATTAAGGACATTCGGATATATAATGTTTTTCCTATTATTTGTATGGGAGTGCAGTATAGGCTTATTGTTAGGAAACTACATGTTGGAAATAGGTTTAGCGCGGAGGATGTGAATATGGGAAGTGCCGGGTTTTACTGTTGTCCTGGAGGCTTTAGGGTATATAAACCCCCCAGGATTATGTTTTTATTATACCACACCCTGAGGAAGGACCAATCAGGTTCGAAACGCGTTGGTGTTTGCATATGATTTTACTCAGGACTCCAGGACACCTATCCTTACATACTTTGGATCCACTTGCCTCTGACCAGCCCCCATTCCGGGTGAGGGTTGTGGACGTGGCTGTGAATGGTTGTACTTGGGGTTTCCTGTTTTATTAATAAATCGTGAACTTTTTACCTTGAACGAGTTCTGATCCCGGCTTATTCTTCCATCTACCTAAAGAAACCTTTGGATGTACATAGGGCTTTGACCCTAGGTGAGTTCATTACCATATGTGCTATAGTGTTGATGTCCCATTGAAAGATACCTTGATGTGAACCTCTCCTAGCCAGTCTAGGTGAGTCAGAGTGGTGGCTACTCAAGTTATTCTTTATAAGCTTAGACCTGCGGTAATCAAGAGATTTCTCTCTTTTTTCCGGTGTCCCGACTACCTTGGACGTTAGAGGACGAACTTAAAGAAAATTTCTAAGAAGTGATCCTGCGAGTTAGCGCTGAGGGGATCCACCTTTTTTTGTGTATTATATGCTTGTTTGGGTTTGGTAGCCCTATCTGGTGTGATTTTCTAGCTGCTTGTTCCTTGTGAGCGCGGGTGGTTACCCATACTTTGTTTAACATTTGTGTTGTTGCTGCTGCTATTATTATCTCATTACTCTATTCATTACATTATCATTTTGAGAACAATGTCAAGTTAGTTGCCCTTAGTCCAGCTTTTTTCAACTGCTACCGCTCACACCCGCCACACAGACCCGCTGCTGCCACCGGCAAAAACTGTTAGGACCTATAGCAGCCTTTTTCAACTAGTGTGTCCAGTTGCTAGGTGTGCCACCGCTAGGTGCTCTGCCGCACAGGCGTGCTGCCGCCAGCAAGACCTGTCAGGGCCTAGAGGGAGAAATGCATTGGAAGAACCTTCCACACATGATTCCCGTTGCTGTGGGAACTGGATACCACTGTATATCGAGGTGGTAGTAGCCGCTTGCCTACTCCACCTGCATTCCGCCAACAAGGAAGGAGGCAGCAGCACACACCAAATAGTCGCAACCGCAACTCCCGTATCAGCCAGCAGATTGCTGCTGCAGTCGGGACCAACACAGGAGAAAAGCATCCATCGCTCTTACCATGGAAGTGTAGTCCGGTCCAGGGGTACGGGTAAACGCTATATGTACACTTAGCTCCATGGGGACTTGTTTTAAAAAAAACAGCATTGTCCATAATCAATATTTGGAGATATGCTTATAGACCCATCATTTTAAAGACACCTTCAACTGTATCTAGTGTATGACCTGGCGTTGACCTTTTATTATCCACACTGAGTGGATTACTTGCAGTGTATTTGTACTACTGTGGAGTGTACTGTGTTTGTTTAATTACTGTGGGGGCCACTATTTGTGTTTTTCCTCTGTGGGGCTCTGATGGTATGCCATGGCAATTTTAAAGTCTTCAGGGGTGTATAAACGGGAGATTCTGGCTAATGAACAATTTTGATTAAGCAAAGCAAGTCAAAGTCAAAATCTCCTGCCAAAATCTCACCATGTGTACACCCCTTTATAGGTGTGCCGCAACACTGTCATGTGATGACTTTGCTACAAACTATTTTCCGTGTTCTTTGTGGCTAAGAAAAAACATTGCTTACAATACAATAAAATAAATAAAAACACATAAACTGGAATTTACAAAACATATATCACAAATTTATTGGACAAAAACAAATCCTCTGAGGAGTCCGAAGGTTTGTGTGTCCCGGCGGAGGAGGCTCCGAATTGTCCTTCAATCATCTGGTCATAGGCTGGTTGTGGCGGATTATCCATTTACCACAATTCTTAGCTGCAAAGAAAGCGAAACTCTACTACGCCAATAGAAAATACCAACCCGACAATACACTGCGCTGAGAGACCGAAACACACTTTATATACATTTTACAAGAAACTTGAAAAAAAAAATGACAGAAGTGACCTTGGGGTTACACAAAATAACCTGAGCAGTGGGAAAAGCACCCTAGCTTATTGGATACATAAGTGATAATGAAACATACAGTATAACAAAATACACTAACCTGATATAAAACAGAATATAACACTTATAGGGCCTAATTCAGCCTGGATCCCTAATCTGAGACGTTGCAGTGACCTGTGAGGAGAAAGACGACACCTAGGGCGAGATGTACTAAGCCTTGAAAGGTGATAAAATGGAGAGTGATAAACCGCCAACCAATCAGCTCCTACCTCTCATTTTTCAAATACAGATTGTAACATACAGTAACAGTTAGCTGCTGATTGGCTGGTGGTTTATTACTCTCTATGTTATCACTTCTCATGCTTAGTACATCTGGCCCCTAGCCTGAAAATAAACATGCCTCGGGCAAAATTGGGAATGAATTATGAATGGTTGCAAATCGCTATCCACTCGCAAATCCATAAACAATTTCCGGAACATCAAAGCCTAAGACAGGCTGGAAGTGGTCATTGCTGACATCACAGACCCTCTTTATAAAATCCTGAACATGCCTGCTTTTTTTTTTTTGAACACACAAAAAACCCCCCCAGCAGTTTACACCCCCAAATGCCGGGTTCCTGACAGTCAAATGGCAGCTCCAAAGCATTTACGATACATACGTATCAGTCACTAATTCCTCTCACGTATGCGCAATGCATATGGTGCAGCACATTTTATTAGGGGGTGTGCCATCAAAGGGGTGGGTCTAGCATCATCTATTGGGCATGTCTAAAACAGCCAATCAGGCGTGTCTACCATCATCTATTGGCACTCGCTACAATATAAAACGTCTCTCAGCCTCACCACAATGTCCTGCCTATTTCAGTTTTAATCTTCTCTGTGTAACAGTACATGCAAATAAAGTCAAAATATGCATGGCAGTGAGGCCACTGATTCGCTGAGAGAGAGAGCACTCCCAGCCAATCAGCATTAGGCCTATCTTTTGACATTTTTTTTCAAATTCTCACCCGGGACACTGTGGAATCGGACTACCAATCCCGCCGTTACACTGCACCTAGAGCCCCTGGGCGCTTCACGCAGCCCAGAGCCCATGCTGCCCACCCCTTCACATAGTTGTGTGCCAGCGGTGCTTCACCGTTGGTACACACCTATGACTCAGACCAACACATCCTGGGTGCTAAAAGGCACCTGTGATGTGCTGATGATGGGTCCGTTCCGATGCGCACGGGACCCCGTATCGGGTTGAATGGAGTGTCAAACACATCTGATTTGGCCCGATTTCTCAGCCTGATCCGTCGGAATCGGGTGAAATTGGCCGACATTGGATAAGTGTATGGGGGCCTTTACATACTGAGAAATGTTCCGAAAATGTTGCAAACAGTATAAAATGTAGCAATAATAATAATAATAATAACAATTTAAAAAAAAGTTTGGGGCTTAGGAAGTATAGAGATGTAAAACCATTGGTCTGGTTTATAGTGTATATGATTTAGTAGTGTTAGTAAGGTGCTGATTCCTGATTGCCAACAGTCATGGACCTACCAGTAGTGTACAGAGGAAACACTTGGCTCAGTCTGGGGGAGATGTTTTAAGCCTTAGAGGAATAAAGTGGAGGTAAAGCAGCCAATCAGCTTCTGTCATTTAACAGGCACTTAAAACATGACACAAGCTGATTAGTTGCTATGAGCAACTTCTCTGCTTTATCTTTCAAAGGTTTGATACGTCGCCTCAGGGCCTTCTTAACATTAGCCCAGGCCCTTGGGTAAAATAATTCACTGGGATCTCCTCTCCCCCCCCTCTCCCACTCCATGCAGGCCGCTGAAATCTGGGCGGTGGTGGCTGGGAGCTTGTAGCGCTATTTGCCGGACGGCGGGCGGGAAGCTCTGCTGAATTTGAAAAGACTGACTGGATGCTGATTGGCTGAATTCTCTCAGCCAATCAGTGTCGGCCAGTCTTTTCAAATTTCAAATCTTTTCAAATTCAGGAGTACTTTCTTCCCACCCTGCCGCAAATAGCGAAACGCTACAAGCTTCCAGCCACCGCTGCCCAACACCTGCAGCCTCAGCAGCTCCTGGGGCAGTGCCATCTTCCCCATTGTGGTGCCCCTGGGCAACTGCCCATTAAGCCCAATGGCAAAGACGGCATCGCCTCCTCAGAGAAAAACATCAGCCAAAATATTCTATCATCATTACACCTTGTTCCTTAGCATTGGAGAGAGATAAAGTGAACAGAGATAAAGCACTAACCAATCAGCTCCTGTCATTTTTCAAACCCTGCCTGTAACATGGCAGTTAGGAGCTGATTGGTTGGTACCTTATCTACATCCCCTGTATCTATCTCTGAGGCTTAGTAAATAGACATCTTAATTACATGTAGCCTCCAACCGTAACACACAGGTCTCCTGTATACATACCCTGCAGAGAGCAGGATGGGCAGTTCTACCACTGTCTGCTGCCCAAACCACCGCTTATACTGTATACTGTCCATTCCACCCCAGACGGCTCCATCACCAGCTATTAGTATGGGAGTATTGTACAGTAGCACAAAGTTCCTCACAAGGTTTACAGTTAGGAGACAAATATACAGAAATCCATTAATATGGCTTTGAATTTTCAGTCTTCAACAAGCATATAAAATACAGTAACAATACCCCATGCTAGTCTCACTCATACATTACATTCAGAGGTGCTCCAGAGGTGGGGATGCAGCACAGTTCAAATTTCAAATATGAACACCTTCCCAACTACCACTGAGTCAATTTGGAATGGCAGTTGGTACGGCTCCTATTTGAGTTTTAAACTGCGCTGCAGCCCCCCCTCTGGATCCGCCACTGATTACATTGTTTCTTCATTCACAGTTGTACAGTAATACAATGTATCGGCGCTTGGTGTTTCTAAATTACAATACCATCCTTCGAACATAAATAAGTCTTTGCATGATATAGTACATACAATTATGTGCCTTGATTATTATCAGTCCATATTGTGGGGACAAAGATATTTTTTTTGAATGATTATCCCCACATGTACTAAGAATTTCTACTGTGTCAGAGCTTTTTCCTTAGAACATCCCGGCAGACTAGCGGAGTCTTTCCTATACAGTTTCTGACATAGTGGCCCTCGCTCTGTTTCAGTTGTTCTTGCTGCTGACGTTGTTTTTTTGCCCATATACAAATAGTGATTACATGCGAATATGAGCAGAAGCTAAACTGAGCAGCCCAATGCTGTCACATCAATTCCATCCAACAGATTATAATTGCTGATACATTAGTACTATCGTTGCAGAACGGGTCATGTCGCTAAGTCCGAGTGTCCTTTTAGCTGTCCAGGCTGCACTGCTTTAATGGGACAGTTCTCCAGTAGCAAGAAATAGCCAATCCTCCAGAAAGGGCGTCTGAACTTCCAAGGCATTCCTGCATTTGGCTGAATGGCCCATTACCACCTGCAAATTCTCACTTTGTGACTATATCCGTAGTGCGACCGTCATCGAAAATCACTCCTTGAACTGCACAGCATCTAACCCATCATGTAGAATCTTTAAAAGGTACTTGTGAAGAAGGGCTTGATACATATGCCTCGAAATCTAAATAGAAAGTGCAGGGACCATAACAGGACATTGCATGGAGACGGAACCAATTTAAAAGTCATGGGCATTTAAGCATTGGGATAGGGCCGTGGCCCTGTTTATACTGAAATGAAAAATAGCATTTACACTACAACATAGTAAACCGTCTAATTGAGGCCGTATAGTGTTCTGTTAATTGATCTGTGAATTTGAAATTTAGTCTGTTTCAAATTCATTTCTATTCAGACGTCTCCCACTCTTTGTATTTTAAAGATATCCCAACAAGTGTGCAATCACCCCTCAAAATATCCGTCTCTGGCCATGGTAAACGTTCGAGAACAGTATGGAACGGTGGTGGAAACGATTGAAGACCATAAATATGATTTTCAGGCGTAAACTGGCAGCCAGAGAGAGTTATAACGGTACAGATACAAATGTACAAAAAAATAATCCTGTCAGCTGAAGAGGCGATAATGCGTTCCGGTACAGTAAGATGGCGTCCAGAGTCCTGTTAGAGGAACCAAGATGGCAGCTCACATAAGTGTCCTACTTTGGGTCATCAGTTCTTGACACGAGGGGGGTTTCCGTTCACGCTGCCCAGCTGGGAAAGTTGTGGACTGGCTGACGCAGAAATTCAGGACTCGATGTGGAGTTCAGTAAAAGTTATATTCCTAGACAGACGTCGTGCTCTTTTGTGCCTGTTTCTTATTTAATCCATTCTCAGATTTCCGGTTCTTGCTTCCAGCCAACAAGCTGTAAAACCCTTTTTTCCCATTTTTTACCCTCCACATGGAAATGAAGGCGACCAAAGCCACGATCAAGACAAGGGCCACAACAGCAATCACAATCCACTTCCACGTGTCATCTGCAAAACAAACACACAACAGTCAGCTTCAGCTTCATCATTCTCAGGCAAATCTTAAGTCTTAAGATCATCCTTAGCAAGGCTTATATGTGTATATATGTGTACCAGCCCCTAGAATACTAATATCAGAGAGGCTTACTGACGGAGAGCAGTTTACTGACAACTATGCAGCCAATTGACTGTACAATAAGTATCTAAGGAGGATGAAAGTATGTAAGAAGATGATTTACAAACCTACCATCAGGGGCGTAACTAGATATTCATAGGCCCCATAGCAAACGTTTGTAAGGGCCCCCTATTTAGCAACTGATGGTGATAACTGTATGTACAACATATTACTTAGACAGTAAGGATGGGCCCCCTTCAGCTCTGGGCCCCCTATCAGCTGCACCCATTGCACCCTTGCCTACCGTGGCCCATAACCATTGGCATTGGGGGTAGATAGATTGTCAGTGTCTAGGTTAACACTATATGGTCAACATAGACAGTCAATAAGTCGACACCAATTTGTCAGCATGCACAAGGTCTACATGTCATTGGTCGACACATGAGGTCACAAGGTCATGAATTAAAAAATATAGATATTTTTAACTTTTTTATACTTTACTATCCATGTGGATGGGAATGGTAAAGTGCCTTGAAGGATGGCGAGCGAAGCGAGTCATACAAGGGACGCAGTACTAATATGGGGTCCATGTGAGAAAATTTACATATTGACACCCCCCCCCCAAAAAAAAAACATGAAAAACTCATGTCGACCTTTTCATGTATTGACTTTTTTGTCTATTTCGACCATTTGGTGAAGTGGTTTTAATGGGTCAGTAATCCGGACATGAGGTGATCTAAAGGCTGCAGGCCCTCTGTTACTATCCAGTGTAACCAATGGATATAGCAATGTACCTGTATAGCAGGGGTGGGGAACATTTTTTTTTGTGTGCCAAGGGCCGTTTGTATGGGGAAAAAAATCCTTTGGGGGGCCATATGTATAAATTTCTCTTACAAATTGTCCTGCTGCAGCCGTCCCACACTCCAGCGGCTGCCACTGAATAGGACTGACAGTCTCCGGCTACTGTTGATTAAGAGAAATCTCAGGAGAACTACCGACCTCTCACAAGAAGTCCCCTGTACTTGACTACCGGCAAAGCCGCCGGGTGGGTGGGCGGGCCACTTAGACCGACTATGGGGGCGGCATACGGCCCCCGGGCCTGAGGTTCCCCGCCCCTGCTGTATAGGGAGGCTGAGACCTGGGCATTGAGGACAGCCTGCTCTGGAGGAACTAAAAGATGACATCACAGACCAAAGGAAAATATTTTGAGCCGAGAGAGAAGGAAGAGATGCAGCCATAGAAATGTAGGAGTGGCCATTTTGGGGACTGTACCCAAGAAGTCTATGGAAAACTGGACAGCACAACCACTTCTGCTAAGCTTGCCAGTGGAGGGACTGATCACTGTGGGAACAGTGGACACCCTCATCATAGAGAGACTGTAAGAGATTAGAAGTACCGCACATCCCTTATACAGTACTGCTAGCCTCACAGGGAAAGCTTTACAGGATGGAACACAGAGACTTGCCAAGCGCACAGGGGAGGCTGCCTGTCTTGCTGAGAAAGCTGCCATGCTAAAAGAAAGAGCTGTCCAACTACTGGAGATAGCTACAGGGGCGTTCTAAGAGGGGATGATGCACGTGTGCAGCCTCCTCCGGCCGGGACCCCTCCTCTCCGCCAAGAGCAGCGCAGTGTCTGAGCACTAGAGCATTCACACTCCCCTGTGCATGCGCAGATCGCCAGAAAAATTGCGCAGTGGACATTTTTGCGGCGATTTTCACATTGCTACTGCTGCCGTCAGCAGCACAGCATTGTGGAGCCTGGAACCACCGCCACTGAGCATGTGCAGATCTCCAGTTGCGGTGGATATTTTCCGTTGATTTCCACAGGGCTGCTGCCACCGACACTGGAGAGTAAGTATTTAAAAAATGGGTGCAGAATGTGCATTGTGGGCCCCCAGGGTCTCAGGGGCCAGTGTGAACCCATTATAAATATGGACCTGGAGAGCTACCAGACTAATAGAACGGGTATCCGAACTTTAGGCGCAGATAATAGGTTGACCACTATTGGTCAACATGCATTGGGTCGACATGATAACAGTTGACACAGCCTATGGTCAACATGGGTTTTTCACTTGTTTTGCTACTTTCTTGCACTTTATTATCCATGGGGACTCCAATTGGGAAAAGTAAAGTGTGCCGAGTGCAGCGTTGGCGGAGCAAGGGGACGTGGTGCAGTAATTGGGGTCCATGTTCTACACTCCAAAACTAAAAAAAAAAAACTACGTGTCAACCTTTTTATGTGTTGATCATTTTGACATCAACCTGTTGCTTATGTTGACCTTTTTTCCAAGTCGATCTTGTTGATCTAGAGACGGTCGACCTTTTCACTTGACCTAATGAACCAAACCCAACAGGGGGAGCTGCCAATCCCAAGAAGCTGTTTCTACCTACTAGAGAGCAATGCTAGAGGTTCCATAGAGGATAGAGCCATGCTCAGGAGTCCAGGGGCAGTAGACATGAAACTCAGAAACACAGGCATCGTGCAGGTCAGGCCCAAAGAACCGGACAGTGCCCAGGTCCCTGCCAGAAGTCCAGGGAGTGTCTGCAATCAGTGGAGTTGTCTGCCTATTGTCGTGTTTCCTTTCCATTGTTAAAGGTTCCTGTTGATGCTGCTGCTGTTACTAACACCACCATTCAGAGAGGAGACAGAAGCCTATTACCCAAAGTTCATTGCTCCTTCATTGCACTTTTTTATCCCTATTCTCCTACAAGGGCCACAATCCCAACTGTGAAGCACCACAGAAATCAGCCGGTGCTATGTAAGTAACTGATATAGTTATTATTATTATTATTATTATTAATAATATGGATAACAATAATAATAATAACTATAATATTTATTGGTGCTATATCACCTCCAGTTAGCTAATGATCTGGCACTCCTGCCATTGTACTGATATACAGCCTAGGGATGGCCATTGTTGCCACAGAAAATAGGCACAGCATCTTGAAGGCTGGCTCTTGGAGATGACCCCCGACCCCCCCCCCCCCCCGTTGCGGATTACAAAAGTAACTCCACTGGATGCCTGACCAGGACTTAATGTGGACATTGCTAACTCCAGGGTGAAACCAAAGCCGAGCTGAGGACAGCAAGCTATCTCCACTCCAAAGGGGACCACATCAATTGCTGCATGCAGTTGTGGCAAGTTATCCTGGCAAATGTGAGAGACAAGCCGTCTTCACACTCTCCAATTGAATTCACCTAAGTCCAATAGGAACAGGATCCACCTAAAGAAGGATTAGTGGGGTGCTTTCCCCCATTCAAAGCACAATTTTCAGGATTTTAACCATTTAAGTATCTCTACCATATATTGCAATGTGCACCATTTCTAATGGCTAATTATAGTGTATTTTAACATGTTTATGATTTTTTTTTAGTATATGTCATTATATTAGAGAATAAATTGTTATGAATTTTACTGTGTAGTTCCTTCCTCAAAGCTTCCTCATTGTACTCACCCCCTTCAATCGCCACCTCCTGCTGTGCACTTGATGTTCCGTGCTGGTTCTCGACCCTGCACATATATATCCCATTGTGGGAAGACAACGCCTGGCTGATGGTGATTGTGCTGTTATCCGCAGAGAAAGTCACGTGTTCTTTACTTGGGGTTGTCCAGGTGTAGACAGCAACAGGCGATGCATCCGCCTGACATGTTAAGTTGAACGACTCTCCAGTTCTAATTTTCCTGTCATGCGATGCGATCACTGATGGAGTCACCGGGGGATCTGAGAAATAAATGACATTAAGTAATTTCTGGGAGAAAACTTTGCTGTGGATTAAGATGTAGGAAGAGCCATTGTGTAAAGTAACTAAATCAGGGTTGCCTACCCTACCGGAATGGCCGGGAAGCTTCCAAAAATCGGGTCCCGCTCCTGCCCCCCCGGAAAGATGGGCAACCCTCCCGCATACCGCCGGAACCCCCCCAAATCTCCCTGGCCACAGTGGTAAATTACCGCTATTCGCGGCTTTCCGGGGGAGGAGGTGGGGCTAAAGATGCAAATCATGTCATTTAGCTTGATGGCGTCTACGTCAGGCCAACTCCCCCCCCGAAGTGCTGCTGACAGTCTCTTCTCCGCGCTTCTCCCAGAGCGGAGACTTTGAAAGTAGGCAACCCTGAACTAAATAGGTCAGTAGAGATGGAGCAGAGTCATAATAGAGTCATAAGATGAAAATATACCTAGAAACCTGTTATACACTTATCGGTGAAATGACGCACATGCAGGCATTGATTTGCAGGCAATTCTGAATACAGCCACATAGCTGTATCCCATGTGCTGTATACAAACTAGAAGCTGACAGAATATTATCTGCACTATCTCCGACTTAGCACTAGGCAAATGATCAATGAGCACCATTTCCTGCAGCCACTGTGTAGAGCACGGATGTGGAACCTTCAGCCCTCCAGCTGTTCTAGATTTACACATCCCATCGTGCACAGTTTTGCTATTTTCCCATGCGAAAACTGTTTCAGGGCATGCTGGGATGTGTAATTTCACAACAGCTGGAGGGCTGAAGGTTCCCCATCCCTGGTGTAGGGAAAGGAGCAAACAATGCAGAGAATAGCTCCTACTTCTATAGATAGTAACAGGAGGACACATGGATACAGACACATGGGTACCGGCATATGGAGTAATATATCAATAGCTTGTACCTACAACCTACCAGCCCACTTCACTATTTATCTTTCTACCAAATAGTGGCTTATTTATCATGGGTGCAGGGTGTGTGGAGAACCCATGGGTCCAAACAAGGACTCAGGAATTATGCCAAAATCTCTAGTGCTCATGCAATGTCGCTGACTGTCAGTGAGTTGGGGATGTGCTCTGTCAGTGATGCACTGCTGTCAGTTAGGCAGTGATGCACTGCTGTCGGTTAGGCAGTGATGCGCTGCTGTCGGTTAGGCAGTGATGCGCTGCTGTCAGTTAGGCAGTGATGCGCTGCTGTCAGTTAGGCAGTGATGCGCTTCTGTCATTTAGGCAGTGATGCGCTTCTGTCATTTAGGCAGTGATGCGCTGCTGTCGGTTAGGCAGTGATGCGCTGCTGTCGGTTAGGCAGTGATGCGCTGCTGTCGGTTAGGCAGTGATGCGCTGCTGTCTGTTAGGCAGTGATGCGCTGCTGTCAGTTAGGCAGTGATGCGCTGTTGTCGTATAGGCAGTGATGCGCTTCTGTCATTTAGGCAGTGATGCGCTGCTGTCGGTTAGGCAGTGATGCGCTGCTGTCGGTTAGGCAGTGATGCGCTGCTGTCGGTTAGGCAGTGATGCGCTGCTGTCAGTTAGGCAGTGATGCGCTGCTGTCGTTTAGGCAGTGATGCGCTTCTGTCATTTAGGCAGTGATGCGCTGCTGTCGGATAGGCAGTGATGCGCTGCTGTCGGTTAGGCAGTGATGCGCTGCTGTCGGATAGGCAGTGATGCGCTGCTGTCGGATAGGCAGTGATGCGCTGCTGTCGGTTAGGCAGTGATGCGCTGCTGTCGGTTAGGCAGTGATGCGCTGCTGTCGGATAGGCAGTGATGCGCTGCTGTCGGATAGGCAGTGATGCGCTGCTGTCGGATAGGCTGTGATGCGCTGCTGTCAGTTAGGCAGTGATGCGCTGCTGTCAGTGATGCTTCTTTTCTGTGAGTAATGCCTCTGTGAAGGATGCACGTGTTAAGCAGCCCATACACGCTGCGATGCGGGCTGTGCGTTCTGTGCTTTGAGGTGCGTGCTCCCACGCCACCTCATCGCACAGTACAAAAAGTATGTGCTTGCGCATACTTTTTGTACTTTGTTTTCATCACATTGCATCGCATTGCATGCACAACGCATGCACAGGCAATGCAATGCAATGTGATCCGTGCTTGTTAAGCACGGAACGCACGCCCGTATCAGGGCGTGTATGGGCAGCATTACAGCTGTGGAGTGATACAGCTCTTGCTCTGTGATGGGTTTGGTGACAGTTGGAAGTAATTCAGGTGTATGGTCATTGCACACCTGATCTGTGCATCTAATCATGTTGGTGAGTTTTCTGTCATTATAACACACTTTTATATATAGTCCCCGCCCACAGCCCCCTGATGACCGAACGTGGTGACAAATACAAACACAATACTAGATGGCATTACTGTCTCTGTAAAAATAGCTCCACTGAGCAATAACAGACATCCACGGGAGCAAAGCCACAGGCAAATGCTAGTGAAGCAATAGAAGATATAAAGGGAGGTTATATGGAGTAACAGGGGGAGACATAGGGAGAGGTTACTTGGTAGTAATAGTGACAGAAATATACAGCACAGTGTTATGGTGAATGGTAGATGGAGGAGATATTGGGCCTAATTCTGATTGACTCGCAAGGCTGCAAAATTCGCAGCCTTGCAAGTCCATCAGACACCGCCAACCGCCCGCAGTGCCGGGTGTCAGCTGCCCGCCCCCCGCATGTCCGTCACGGCCTCATTAGCCTGAGAACGCCCAGCATTCTCATGGGAACGCCCATGGAACGCTGGGCGTTCCCATATGCTAATGGGGCTGCCTGGCATCCCCCGCCCTTCTCTGCCCCCCGCTCGACAAGTAGGATGCGTGCACCCGGCGAACCGAAAGTTCGCCGTGGGAGCACGCACCCTGTGTCTGCACATGTGCAGAAACGCTCCTGGGCATGCGCAAACACAAAACATTAGTCGCACGGAGGACCGAATCAATCTGAATAAGGTCCATTATGGTAACCAATAGACAATGGGCGGGATATACCATGCAGCAGCGGTGCATCCCGCCCCCATTGTGCCAATGCTCATTGCAGACATATGTACTGACATATGCGATGAGCAATGCAAAGGCTAGCTCTCCCGATAAGAGCTGCCTTTTGAGATCCCCACCGTGGCCGCGGGGCATGCTGGGAAGGATCCGTGTCAGAACCCTCACACATCAGCGTTGCGAAAGAGAAGCACAAGCGCCTTGAGTCCTGTTGGAGAAAGTGCGCTATATAAATTATACTTACTTCTAAAGCTGTGTACACACGGGGGCGATAGGGGCTGAAATCGCTGGAAATATGGTCGCTGGCGACCATATTGCCAGTGATGGAAGTGTGCCACAGCGTTAAATCGCCGGGTGCGCGCTTCAGTTTTCAGCCCCATTCAAATCGCTGGTCACAGGAGCTTGCTCCTGCGACCAGCTGATTACCTCTGCGGCACCGCTGGCAGTGGTTCCCTTTCATCAGCGACCATCTCTGGTCGCTGATGAAAAGGAGACACTGAGCAATATATTGCTGAGCAATATATCTCCCCCGTGTGTATGGGGCTTATGTGGTTACGCCAGCTCAACGCCCCGTCCGGCCACGTCTCGCATTAAAAAATGCGATAAAAACACAGAAACCGGGGGGTTTCACAGAATCTTTTTTGTACATCCCACCCAAAATCTGGTAATAAATGACACAATAATATATACGTACATTGCACTGTAAGGCGGATAGTTTTTCTCTCTGTCCCTTTGCTGTTTGCTGCCTCGCACTCATACTGATCGGACATGTTCCTTGTCACAGTGAGATCAGCATCCGGCACTGTCCAGGCCTCAGAGCTGCACTGTACTGAAGGAGGTGGGTTCCCGTCACTCTTACATGGAAATGGCATTATCTTTCCCTCTACCAATATGGTAGCATTTGGGCACAAGGCATCGGGGAACTGTGGTGCGTCTAAAAATAAAACAATGATATTACATAGGTACACGCATTGGTAGATATTGTTATTATCCTACAAAAGCAAAAGGCCCATATAAAGGATCCTATTGCGGTTACAGAAGAGGGCGTCCCCGGTTTATACAACAAAATAATAGGGAACATTTGCTGTGCTGTCTAACGCTACTGCGGTTTATGGGCCTTATTCTAGTTCAATCTGACAAAATCCTTCTTAGATGGACAAAACCACGTGCACTGCAGGTGGGGCAGATGTTACTTGTGCAGAGAGAATTAGATTTGGGTGGGGTTTTACTTCAAAGTGAGATCTATACTGCAGTGTAAAAATAAAGCAGCCAGTATTTACCCTGCACAGAAACAAAATAACTCACCCAAATCTAATTCTCTCTGCCCCCCTGCAGTGCACATGGCTTTGCCCATCTAAGAAGGATTTTGTCAGAAAGAGTGAACTAGAATAAGGCCCTATGTCGGTCTCAGCTGCAGGAATGGGTCATAGGGTCGACATACATGACCACTAAAGGTTGACAGAGCTTAGGTCGACACCTGGAATATGTTCCATTGGTTAAGGTCAAGAATGTCGACACAAGCATTAGGTTGACAATGTCGGCACAAGTCGTCTAAAAAAATTAGAAAGACTCATGTTGACTGTCGACCTTCCCATTGTCGACCTAATGCTTGTGTCGACCTTCTGTCGACCTCAGTCGTGTCAAGCTATTTCAGGTGTTGACCTAAGCCCCTCCGACCGAATGTATGTAGCGTCATCCCATAGACCGTGTCCCCTGGAATGGAATGAACAAGCCTGAGTTTGTATGGAAACCCAATGGATGAGACCGGCAAAGTGACCAACATAATGACACAGGTGACAGATGAGACACTTACAGAGAACGGTTATGGCGTCTGTTGCAGTCTGTGATATAGTAGCATTATGTATAATATATACTGTGCAGGTGACGCGAATCTCAGGTTGTCTCCTGATGGCGGTGATATTGTACGTGAGGTCTCCGGTGCACTCCTCCTGCTTGTGCTCTCCGTCCACACTGATGGCTACACAGTATTCATCCGGGTTACTATTGACTCTATTGCAGGTGACAGTCACCGTGCTGTCCAGGTCTACAGTGCTGTCCGACAGCATAAGATCCACTTTAGGAGGCTCTGAAAAATAAGGCACAGAGGACTGAAATGAGCGCAGGACTGAGTAAGAATATGAACTGATTGTACAAGCTTACCAGTATAAAACAGCTTTTACCAACCAGAAATACTGTATAGAGTATTCTCTTCTGGACTGGCAGTGGTTGAACACCTCTAAAGCCCCTTACACACAGTGCAATTCTAGCATGAATTGCTGGGGATATGGTCCCTGAGTGACCATATGCCCATCCGTATGGGGCGACTGTTGCCGGGAGCACGCTCTCGCGACCAGCCTTGCATTGGTCGCTGGTCACCAGCGGCTTCCACCGGCGGCTTCCCGGCTATCAGCTGTTACCCCCTGTGGCTCCCCCAGCAGTGTCTCCTTTTCATCAGCGACCTTCTCTGGTCGCTGATGAAAATGGGACACTGAGCAATATGATTGCTGAGCAATTTGAAGCCAATATTGCAGTCAGGGGGATAGCGCATGGGAATGGCAGCATTTTATGGGTGTCCTCATGAAAACGCTGGGCATTTCCATGGGCAGGCAGGTGGGCCGATGCTTGCCGGGGTGGGCGGGTGACATCACAGGACATCAGCGCTCCACCCCGTAGTTCGGAGCCACACGCAGCAAATGCAGGTCAGTCAAAATGTACTTATTTATCTGAACAGGAGAAAATCATTAGATGTTCGGCGACTGTGGAATGATTTTCCCCCAGTACGCTTTATGCTAAACATCCATCTGCAATGCAGTGGGGATATTCGCGTGGCAGGGGGCGGGCATTTGCTCTCCTGGTGGGCGGCGTTAGAGGGCTCGCTAAGCAGCAAATGTACGCTGCTTAGAGAGTCAACATGGAAACTAGAAACAAAAAATAATAATAACAATGGATTTAAAAATATTTATTTTTTTCAATAGCGATCTGCTGCTATTTTTATCCATAGATAGTTGTTAATGAAACCTCCCATGTATGAGGAAATCTTAACTCGCAGTATCCGGTGGTAATGATCACCAGGGCAGTAGAGAGCCTGTCTGGGCCCAGATCATTTCCAGTGGGCGTGGTCTAATCATGAGAGGCGTGGCATTGCGATAGCATTTTAAGCACCTTACCAGCCACGCTGCAGCCCAGGACACAGCAGCATGTGCTGGGTAGAGAACAGCTGCTGCATCTGCCCCTTTGACAGACCTGAGCCCGGGTAATTAGTTCCCCTCCTCCCTTCTCTCAGCACCACTGGTTATCATCACCAGTGAGAGCTCGGTAATTATTGGACCAAATGTTCAACTTCAATTATCAGAGCGTTTACCTCACCAAAAAATATCTGCCCATATTTTCTGTGATATTTTTGGATTTTCTTATTATCCTTTGTAAAGCCTTGGTGCCCTGTTATTGCATGTGGTACTTGGACCTGATATTTACTAAATACACCCTGCAAGTGCATTCATTGCTTTTGCTGTTTCGCTGTTTTCAGTAGTGTAGCACAACCGAGTTTGCTGCGCTATATAAATAAACAGTTAATAAATGATACAGGTATACACGGTGCAGCCATTGTGTGGTCTGGATGAACAGTCAGAAGATGCAGACAGACTGGGAATAAATGACATAACTGAACCAAGCCTTACCATAAATATAGACATCCTTAGTGACGTTCCTGGATAAATCAAATAACTGAGATATGCAAGTGACTTTGTTCTGACCAAGAATATATGAAGAGTTATCCAATGTGACGGAACCAGTTGCAGAGTCAGTTTCCATAAAGGTGACCAGATCCAGGAGGTTTCCCCCGATGGACATCTGTAAAGTGATGTTTTCGAGGGGGAATACATTGTCCACCCGACATTCAACTGTAGCTGAGGTTCCATGTTCTATCCACTCATTCACATGTATACTGGGATCTTCTGGCAGGGCTGGAAGGAAAACAAATGACTACAGGTAAATGCTGATGGTCATGATATTTTTTAGAACAACTGTTTTGTGGAGAGAGTGACTGGGGGCATGGACAACAAATGACACCCACAGTTGTTCAAAATGGTGGGCTTGCCCCCACGAAGCCATGCCCCCTGACATAAGACCACGCCCCCTTTCCAGGTGCATGCTGGGGACCTGATTTCTGCTATGAAACCAATAACACCTTGGAGAGAGACAAAATGGAGAGGTTGCCCTCAGCTTCATTCATTGCTTTGGGCAACTTCTCCATCTTTCCATAAGGCTTGCTACATCTCCCCCAGAATATGAAAATGAGGCTCTGATACCGGTTTATACGGTACAGTAGTATCATGACATATATTTATTGATTCCAAGATGTTTTGTCACTTATCATTTACTGACTGTCCTCCAGACCTAGAAGATAATAATACTAGATATATCAGGGCTTAAAATGGTCCTGTAGAGGCGTTGGAACTCATTTCCTTCTTCCACCCAATTCATCCTGAAGAGTTTAACAACAAATAAAGCCCATATTAACAACCCCTCCCCCCTCCCCCACCCTGTTGCGCTACTTTTCTGTTACAATACTATGCAGGGCCAAGGTGGAGGTTGAACCATTACAGGTGGTGGAACTTTAACCCCTGTAGATAATAACAATATATATATAATTATAATAACAATATAGATATAAATAATCATGATCTAGCTCACCAAAGGTCCTCCCAGTGATGCTGGATGAGTACACTGTGGTGTTGGGGACATTCCCGAGTTCTAGGGAGGCCTGACAGGCGAAGTCTTGCATGTTGTCACTACGACTAGCGGTGAAGTTATATATTGCTGTGGCAGTTTTGAGACCCTTTGTGAGATCTCCATCATAGGCCTGGCTGTAGATCTCCGTTCCTCCTCTGGTCACAGATATAGTAAGAACCTGGACAGGAGCCACATCAAGAGCCGTGCAGAAGATACTGTGAGCTGTCCCCTCCTCTAGCTCCCTCCGCATTTCTATTGTCACATGACTGGGCAGAGCTGGAACAACAGATTAAGAGATGGATGGATGGTACTTTATAGGAGTCATTCTCTTTTCTGGGCTTTTTTATGAGGGGGATTTAAATGTAATGCACACGTTGCGAAGAACATACCGTAAGCCATGATTGTGAAACTGGATATTGTTTCATTCTTGTCTGTATGGATGCAGGCTACTTCGGATCTCTCCCAGTCATCAACTAGGATTAGATATGACACCCAGTTTGGCCCATTTATTTTCTCACTCTTGTATAATCTGGTTTTTATTGACGTCCCGTTACAGGTAAAAGAGCAGTTTACCCTAACGTGCTCTCCAAAAGGTACATACACTATAGGGGCTTCAGTCTCAAATTTCACCTCACACGGATCCTGGAAGCTCCCTGCAAAACAAGAAGGAAAAGGGTTTATTTTGTTTTTTTACATGGACTGGAAAAACTCATTAAAAAACTAAATAAACATTTCTGGGGATGGGGAGGGGGAAGGGGATGCATAGCCAATGAGGAGAGGCCATGAACGGAGGCAATAGACTAAAGTGTATGCTTGCAACAGCAAGCAGACTATCAGGTAAATGGGGGAGTTAGAACTAGCAGCAATAAATGAGCAATATGATATTACAGGTATTACTGAGACATGGCGGGATGATACTCAGGACTGGGCAGTCAGCTTGGAGGGTGACACTCTTTTCAGGAGGGATATGGTAAAAAATAGTAGAGGAGGAGTATGTAAAGCCAGTGTTAAAACCAAGTATACAGGAAGTCATTTACAAGGGTGTTGGTGATAATATAGAGGCATTATGGTTGGAAATATCCAGTTAGGGCAAAGGTTCAGAAAAATTGCTGATACAGTGCACCCGAAAAGTATTCACAGCGATTTTTTAGATTATTTTTAATAAATTTGCAAAACACTCCCGAAAACTTTTCACTTGGTCATTATGGGTTATCGTGTGTAGCATCTTGAGAGAGAAAAAATTATTGTATTCCTTTTTGTAATGAGGCTGTAACATAACAAGATGTGGATAAAGTGAAGTGCTGTGAATACTTTCTGAATGCACTGTAGCTACATGCTATAAACCGTTCAACTTCTACAGATGGAGCCCCTGTCATCTATGCCTGGCGCCTGCCAGAACACCTCCTCTGGCAAGCGCCGTCGAACAGGGACTCCATTAAACTGGGACGTGCATGTGTCGCATGCGCACATGCATCCCAGTCTCTCGGCGGCTGGGCAGCAGGTCCCTGCCCGTGTCCGCTTTCTGGCGACGGGCAGGGCTAGGTGGGTGGGTCGGGTGGCGATGGGGACCGGCAGGGAGCTCCGTTGCCACAAGGCGCGTGAGCATCTCGTGCTTGCGTGCCCCCTGGTGGGAGCTGGCGGCTGGTGGGGGCTGGCTTGGATGAAGCTGACTACATCTGTCCTTCAAACTGACAAAGCTGCACATCTTGGTCAGGTTTTTTAATTAAGTTTTTTTTTTTTATTATTATCCAGACATTGATTGGAGTAATAAGACTTGTGGTACAATTAGGGGCAACAGATTTCTGAGCACACTAAAAGACCATTACTTGTCCCAAATAGTAAAGGAATCAACTAGAAGCAGGACTATATTAGAGCCAGTAGTAACAAAAAAATGTAGAGATAATATCAAATACTCAAGTAAGGGAGCCCAGTGATCATATTGATTTCCAGAAACAATAGTATAAGGGATCAAATAGGATTTTACATTTTAGAAATGCAAATTTTAATATTCAGCATTTAAAGTGCATAGACTGAGATTATATTTTTGATGGAAAAAACACAGAAGAAAAGAAGCCTTAAAAATGTTGTTGGAAACATACACACAAAAGTTCATTCCTATGGGTAACGAAAGTATAAGGATTGAGTTTAAACTAGGGTGGCTAAATAAAAAGGTAAGGGACGAAATGGAAAGGAAGAAGCGTTCATTTTAATGATTTAAGTCTGACGGGAAGAAGGGGTCCTTCCGTATCTACAAGGAATGGTATAAAGAATGCAAAAAGATTGGCTGAATTAGAAATGAAGAGAATATAAATAAAAATGGAAATGCTAATGTATCGTTATTTAGTTAGTGACAGAAGAAGTCCAAAGACAACTAAATAAAAATTAAGATAAATAAAGCTTCAGGTGATATACACCCAAGGGTTCTTATGGAGCTTAACTCAGAAATAGCTAGACCACTATACAGTATCGGTACTTCATTTTCACAGATTCAATGTCATCATGCTCAGTACCAATGGACTGGTGCAGTGGTTCCCAAACTGTGTGCCTAGGCACCCTGGGGTGCCTCAGGACACTTGCAGGGGTGCCTTGTGTTGGTGGACCAGGATCAATTCATATTATTAATGGTCAATGTAACAGGCAAAACCAGTGCTTGTGGCTGCCAATCATAATATATGTGGACAAACAGGAGCAAATCCTGTCCCTCACCACATAACTGTGACATATAAACACAATGCACTTAATTTAATATTTTTTTTTTCCTGAATTTCTCGATAAGAAGCATTTGGCCTAGGGGTGCCTTGAAAATATTTTGATGCTGTAGGGTGCCGCGATTCAAAAAAGTTTGGGAACCACTGGATTGGTGGATATCAGATGTGGTGCCATTATTTAAAAAGAGAAGTAAATCACAACCAGGGAACTACAGATGGAGCCGCTCTCATTCAGCTGGAAGATGGTGATAGAATAACCAGCCGCCAGCCTCCACAAGGCCCCGCTATCCAACTGAAGGGGGCGCGCATGAGACGCTTGCGCGTCCCATTCTGACGGAGCTCTCCACCGCCTTCCCCACCACTCCCCACCGCCTCCCCGTACCCCCCTAACCCTGCCCGTCTCCATGAAGCGTAGACGGGCAGGGATTCCGCCGGTCACCGCCGAATGCAGAGGACGCGCATTGGATGAAGCACCTCTCCGCCAGCGTATGCGAATGCAGGGAATCTGGCATTTCTCAGCACTGTATGGGAGGCGCTCCGTCTACAGACCTTTAAGCCTGACATCAATAGTGGGGAAACTACTGGAGGGGATATTAAGGGATAGCTTTCGGGATTACTTGGTGTGCAATAGGATTATTAGTGGGAATCGGCATGGTTTTTTGGGGATAGTTCATGTCAAACTAATCTAACTAGCTTCTATGATGAAGATATTAGGAACTTGGACCATGGCAGAGCAGTAGATGTGGTATACTTAGATTTTGCATAGGCCTTTGATAATGTGCCACACATGAGGCTGGGCTACAAAATAAGGACGCTGGGTCTAGAAAACCACATGTGTACGTGGATCAAAAACTGGTTGGTGAATAGTGAACAGAGAGTTGTGGTACATGTTGCAGTTTCACATTAGTCAAAAGGTTCTGTGCTGGGGCCACTTCTTTTTAATATATTTATTAATGACCTTGGTGATGGCTCAGTGAGTAAAGTGTCAATTTTTGGAGATGACACTAAACTATGTAAGGTAATGAAATCAGAGCAGGATGGAGTTTCTCTACTGTGGACTGTGAAGCTTTGGGCGGCCAAATAGAAGACAAGGTTTAACATAGATAAATGTAAGGTAATACATGTAGGGACCATAAACAAGTCTGCAATCTACAAATGAAATTGGGTACCAATGGATTGGTGGATAGCAGATTTGGTGCCATTGTTTAAAAAGGGAAGTAAATCACAACCAGGGAATTATAGACCTTTAAGCCTGATAGGGGAACCTTTAATGGAGAAGAATTTGGGGGCGCTCACTGACAGTACACAGCAAAAGTGCTCAATGTCAAGCAGCAGCTGCAAGGGCCAATAAATTATTATCATGTATACAATGCAAGGGAAAACCGTGTAATCGGGCCACTATATAAATCGTTGGTACAGTATGTCCTCATCTTTAATATAGGGGGTATTTCAGACCTGCTCGCTAGGCTGCATATATACCCTGCCACCCACTGAGTGGTGGGCACTGACGTTATCTGTCCACCCCAAACAGACAGGGGCATGACTCCAATCAGCTGGGCCCACCCAGTGTTTCTATGGGCGCGCCCACCGTTTTTGTAGTCACACACCCATCGGAACGACCCCTGTCTGTCACTCAGGCAGTGAGTGTCCCGGCAAATGAAATACTGTATTCACAAAGGTGTTTTCTATAGCAGTTTGCACATGAGCATAATCACCCATGCGAGGGCCCTCACCATCGGGGACGGGGAGGAATTCGCACCTGTGCAGGTCTGAATCGGCGCCATAATGTACAGTTCTGGGCACCACTACATGAAAAAGAAATCTTGGAACTAGAAAGAGATCAGAGAAGGACACCGACATTGTTTAAGGTTGTTGAAGGTTACGGAGTCATTGGGTTATGAGGAAAGACTAGCCAGGTTAGGCAAGTTTACATTAGAAAAGAGGCGTCTAAGATAAGCTATGATCACTATATACAAATATGTTAGCGGTCAATATAGAGAACGTTCAGGGGACCTTCTTACCCCAAGCAATGTAAACAGGACACACGGTCACATCCTAAGGTTAGAGGAGAGGAAGTTTCACACCAAACAAAGGAAGGGATTCTTTACAGTAAGGGCAGTTACTATAAGGAATACTCTGCCAAGGAAGGATGTGATGGCAGACTCCATTGATATGTTTAAGAAAGGATTAGACACATTTTTAGCGGAGAAGAGTATCCATGGTTACAACCATTAATTAAAATGTATAGTAGCGGACCCAGAGAGAAATAGGACTGCCTTCTGGGGTCATGAGGGATTTCTGGAATGAGACAGATTGGTGGCTGCTTCATCAGGGTCATTTACAAATATAAGATAGGGACCACAGGAGATCTAATATTGGCTGAACTTGAGGGACCGCTGTCTTTTCAGCCTCATCATCTATATAACATGCCCACAACATGACCTGGTAATAATAAGCAATAATATGCACTCAGCTGCATTCCAATACAATATGTTTCCAAGCAAGGAAAATTCTGCCAATGTGGTATGCGGAACACACTTAGGGGTAGATTTATTAAGCTTGGTGAAGTGATAAACTGTCTGGTTTTTATCACCAGCCAATCAGCTGATTCCTGTGAAGCTACAGGCTTCGTTTGAAAAATGACAGGTAGGAGTTCATTGGTCGGTGATAAAAAACCAGACAGTTTATCACTTCACTGAGCTTAATAAATCTACCCCTTAGTGGCAGTGCTAGATTAAGGCATTAGGGGGCCTGGGGTTCTTAAGACTTAGAGGGCACCAACATTTGGGACACAGGGATGGAGACATCATGTAACAATGACTACAAAAGTATTGGAAGAACAGAGCAAATAAATTGATTACTCATTTTACAACAGATTCTCACCTGTTCCTAGGTGAGGTGACAACATCTTATTAAGGAGTAGCTCTCCGGGCAGTGACTTCCTCTGTTAGGGACCAGGTGGGCTTCCAGTATGGATGACCAGGACATCAGGCTTTTGAATGGCCAAATAAAAGGAATATACAAAGTCCTACCTCATCTACTGAGAACAGAAACCCCCTATCTCAGGGAAAGACCAGAGAGCAGAGATCGACCATGTGACCTCCTTGCAGGCCCCCAAAATGACAATATTCTGCTATGGGGTGAGCTCAGTGGAGTAGATCTTACTCTGACTGTATGGGGCCTACTTTATTAATAATGGTTTGAATTAATGACCAGACAGTACCTGTACCTGTCCCTGTACTGTAATGTCCAAGGGTGGCATAGACAGATGTTCTCCTCCTGTCCTTAGAAGGAATGGTCATCTGAGGGGAGGTAGATCATTAGGTCCCCAGCATGTTGGCTGACAGTCATTATTTATTTATTTATTTGCAGTTTCTTATATAGCGCAGCAGATTCCGTTGCGCTTTACAATAAGGTCTACATGCATTTAGGTTGACATACGTTAAGGTCGACGTGCAGGAAGGTCGACATGATGGTAGGTCAACATGGGTTAGGTCGACAGGGTCATTAGGTCGACACAAGCTTTAGGTCGACATGGGGGTAGGTCAACAGTCAAAAGGTCGACATGGGGTTTTTCACATTTTTTTGTCCTGAATTTCGACACAGTCAACATGGACACTGAAGCATAGCACCACGTCCCCTCGCATGGCTCGCTGCACTTGCTATACTTCGGGCACGGTGCCTCACTGCGCTCGGCACACTATTTTATTCTCCCACCACGCCCTAGTGGATGGTAGGGCATGAAATACCACCTGTCGGCACATGTCGGCTTAATTTTTTTTAAAAAAACCCATGTCGATCTTTTGACTGTCGACATATCCCCATGTCGACCTAATGACCCTGTTGACCTGACCCATGCCGACACGCTGGTGACCCAATGACGGTTTCCCATCTAAGGATAAGTACCGTTATTTAGATTATACTTTTCAATTTCCTAAGAACGACTGTTATAGAAAATATTCCTATCGCTTCATTGTGCTGGGAACCTTTTGGAGAGAGAGGGAATGTTCTTGTGATTCTAGGTACAAATATTCAATTGTCCAGGAGACTGGCCAAACGGTGGGTCTAATTCATGTTGGTATGCAAATATGCAGCCGCATTTTTCTAGGTTACGGAACTGCTGATCATCGCACGTGAAGTTACTGCTCAGGCGCTGACTGAATCCAAAGTCCTCCGCAATTGCGTACTCACAAGCAGCAGTGATGCAATAACAACGGTTGCCTATGACTACGGCCGCAGCGGTAACATCGCTTGTGCCATGTTTCTCTATGTACATGCATCTGAAGGCAGATATACAACTTCAAAATAGGTCGTCTGATTATTGATTGACTGCGAATCGTAGCAAGCAAAGTCTTTCAGCGATCCTGCAAAGTGTACTGACTGGCGGTTGGTTTTTGAAATTGGGAGGATTGAAGAGAATACACACTGAACAATTAAGTCATGATCAAAAAAAGCATCCTGATATACCAGGGGCTCTTTAAGAGAGGAGGAGGAGACCCGTGTGCAGACTCGGATAATTCGGGCCCCCTCCTCAATAGCACAATAGAGTCTGAGCACTCCAGCTCTCAGACTCTACTACACATGTACAGACCTCCCAAAAAATTTTGCACCTGCCATTTTTGGGGGGATTCTGGCCGCAAGACCACTGCCTTCATCGCAGGACTCCGGCAGGGCAAGTATTAAAAAAAAATGGGTGCAGTGTGTGTGTGATGTGGGCCCCCCTTGGAGTCAGGAGCCCATGTTCACCGAGCACATTGCACCCATTTTAAATACACCACTGTATTTCTTATTTTTTCAGCCATTAGGACAAAGTTTAATCAGATTGATATAGGAATTGTGGACCTGAATCAGTAGGCCGCGCTATTGTGCTGGTTACTTTCACATACCCTCCAACTGTACCTTTTTGGCAGGTACAGTACCGTTTTTTTATGGCCTGTACCTTTTTTGGATCTCCAACTGACCATTGTATGGTATAGGAAAGGGGACGTGGACACGCCCCTTTACCTGTGGCCACACCCCTTTCTGAATTTACAGTATTAAAAGCCTTTACAGTATTAACAGTCAGCATACTGTACATCACATCACCCCTAAAATGTTTTGCAAGGCTTAAAAATTGCAAACTTGAATCCTGCATAAATTATGGCCGTGGCCCGTGTATCCTAATATTTGGGAAAGTAACCAGCCACCGGCTCCGTTACACAGTGGTACCATCCATCACAATGTGCCATCTGCACCGGAGTGTGTCAGGTTCTGTGCACTCAGTGTTTGTCCTACTCCCCGTGGATACTCCACAACACAAAGATCTGCAGGCCAGGCAAACAATGCTCTGTGGTGGAAGGTGCCAAATATCTGATGAGAAAGAAAACAAACCACTCGCTTCAAACTAGAATTCCTTTGAAGGCCGTTGGATCTGGCTGAACACACAGTTCCGGAGGAAAAAAGTTGTCACCCAACAGCTGTTTTCACATAATTTAAGTGAAACTTAATAAATGGTTACAAGAAAAACGTGCATAAGTGCATAAGCAGAGGAATATCCTGGTCATCTCTCTCTTCGGGGCTGTGCAAGGTCCCAGAGGCCTTTGCATACATTGCATTGGCCACATATAACATCTTCCCCTCACAGGACTCAGGCACAACACAGTTGCACCTCCCACTTTTAAAGTCAGGACTCAGGAGCAAGCAGGCACCTCCTAAAAAACACCATAGAAATGAATCTATGGCAAAATATACAAGAGCAGGCTAAAAGGGGAGCCCTCACTCATGCAAGTGTCTCACTCACACATGTGTCACCATGTAAGCAGTTAGTTTAAGGCAGGCATGTCCAAACTGTGGCCTTCCATTTGTTGTGAAACTACACATCCCAGCATGCTTTGCCATAGTTTTAGCATTCCTTTAAAGCAAAACTGTGGCAAAGCATGATGGGACTTGTAGATCAGAACAAATCTCAGCATCTGCAGAATTTGTATATTTGTGAGTGTTCTCCCCCTACAGGTAGAATGGTCATATGGGGCATTGATAGAATGCCACCATTCAGTATGTTGGCATGGTCTGAATGTTGTACACTTGCAATGCCGCAATGCCATCAGGCCTGATTTATAGGTGGATGCAAATCCTATTGCGACCTTCAATAAAGTACACTGCGGTAGTGTACGGAATTGAAGGTCGCAATGTGATTTGCATCCACCTATAAATCAGGCCTGATGGCATTGCGGCATTGCAAGTGTACCACATTCAGACCATGCCAACATACTGAATGGTGGCATTCTGTCAATGCCCCATCTGACCATTCTACCTGTAGGGGGAGAACGCTCACACCAGTGACTGGGATACACTACACCTGTATCCAACGTATATTATTGTTATTATCCTTTATTTATATGGTGCCACAAGGGTTCCGCAGCGCCCAGTCACAGAGTACACATAATCAAAACAGGAAAAAAGTGACTTACAGTTGAAGCTAATACAGAACAAATACAGGGTAAATGATTATAGGAACATCAGACGATTACTGCACCATAAGTATCCAGGTGGCAGCAAACAGCGGGCTTTGGTGAAGTTGAAGACTTACATTCTAAAGAGGAGAGGCAGACAGACAGGGGTGACACAGGAGGGGGAGTAGACAGGGCGAGGAACAGAAAGTTAGCAGGACAGTTTGCTGGGTTTGGTGAAGAAGTGGGTCTTAAGATCCCGTTTGAAGTTCTGTATAGAAGTGGAGAGTCTGAGGGGGAGAGGTAGAGAATTCCAGAGTAAGGGAGCAGCACCTGAAAAACCTTGGAGGTAGGAGTCGGAGGAGGTAATAAGTCGGCAGAAGAGCCGACGGGTGTTAGAGTGAAGGGGACGAGTGGGATTGTAAAGGGATATAAGGTCAGAGATGTAAATGGGAGAGCAGTGGGTGAGGGCTTTGTAAGTGAGTGTGAGAAGTTTAACTTGATTTCTGAAAGGGAAGGGAAGCCAGTGAAGGGCTTGTAGAAGAGGAGAGGTGGAGGTAGTGCGTTTGTTGAGGAAGATGAGCCAGGCTGCAGCATTGAGGATATATTGGAGTGGAGACAGGCATTTGTCAGGGTTACCTGTTAGGAGGAGATTGCAGTAGTCCAGCCTGTATATGATCAGTGAGTGGATAATGGTCTTAGTGGCATCTTGGGTGGGAAAAGGTCTAATTCTGGAAATATTTTTGAGATGAAAATGGCAGGTTTGTGAGAGGTGCTGAATATGTGGTTTGAAGGAGAGAGAGGAGTCAAGGATTACTCCAAGACAGTGTACTTGGGGGCTAGAGGTGATAGTCGTGCCATCAATAGATAATGAGATTGTGGGATTTGGGGTTGTGTGGGAGGGTGGTGAAGATGATCATCTCAGTCTTGGACATGTTAAATTTGAGAAAGCGCTGGGACATCCAGGAAGAGATAGCAGAGAGACAGTTGGTGATACAAGTGAGTAGAGCGTAAGATTTGAGATGATATTGGAAGTCAACAGAACTAATGAGCTCAAGAGGATGTATAGAGAGAGAAAAAGAGAGGACCAAGAACAGAACCTTGTGGGACACCAACGGTTAGTGGAAGTGGGGAGGAGGTAGTGTCATGAGAGGAGAAGGAACAATTAGAGAGGTAGGAGCACAGCCAGGAGAGAGCAGTATCACGCAGACCAAGGGAGTGAAGGATTTGGAGAAGGAGAGGGTGATCCACAGTGTCAAAAGCAGCAGTGAGGTCAAGAAGAATAAGCAGAGAGTAGAGGCCCTTAGATTTGGCAGCATGAAGATCATTGCAGACTTTTGTGAGTGCAGTTTTATTGGAGTGGAGAGAACAGAATCCAGATTGGAATGGGTCAAGCAGAGAGTGGGAGGAGATTGCAGACAACACGCTCGAGGAGTTTGGAGGTAAAAGGGAGGAGAGAGATGGGTCGGTAGTTGGAGAGGGTAGGTTTTTTAAGAATAGGGGAGACAAAAGCATGCTTGAAGGCAGAGGGGACAGTGCCCGATGAGAGGGAGAGATTGAGAAGGTGGGCAAGATGGAAACAGGCAGAAGGAGAGAGGTAGCGGAGGAGGTGGGAGGGGATAAGGTCAAGTGGGGAGGTGGTGGTGGGGGAGGAATGGATGAGGGCCATAACTTCCTCACCAGATACATGGGAGAAAGAGGTCAGAGTTGGTGAGAGGGAAGGGGAGGGGTGGTATGGGATAGGAGGTGGCTGGTTGTTGGCGTTCTGGTGGGATACAATGTCTTGACGTATGGAGTCAATCTTGGATGTGAAATAAGTGGCAAAGTCAAGAGCAGATGGTGAGGAGGGTGAGATTAGGTGGGCAGAGGAGGGAGTTGACAGTGGCAAAAAGGCTTCAGGGGTTGGAAGACTGGGAGGCGATAAGAATTTTGAAGAGGGAAAGGGCAGCCCTGAAGGATGAGAGCATAAGTTTGAAGTGGAGGAAGTCTGCCTTAGCTTGTGCTTCTTAGAGGCACTGTACCTCCCCGCTTTGTTTACTGCAACATATACGAGTGTGGCAGAGAAAATTGACAGTAATTACACACTAGGTTGACCTCATATGGTTGACCTGCATTAGGTCGGCGGGGGTCAAAAAGTCGACAAGATTGATACAAAAAGGTAAACATTGAAATGGTCGACACAAAAAAGGTCGAGAAATGTGTGACCAAAAGCATGTGTCAACCATTGTCAAGTCGACTTTTTGAAACTGTCATGCTTTTGACCACGTCGACCATATGGTGTTGACCTATCGACTATCTAGATCAGCATTTTTCAACCACTTTAGCTGTTCTTAAGTGTGCCACCAGAGCTAACGATGCCCACCACCACCTGTGCAAATGTTATTCCCTGGTCTATTGTTTTCATGTGAGGGCCAATGTATTTTATTTTAGTTACCTGTGTGGACCGGTGTGATTGTTTTTTCATATGTGGGCCAATGAGTTTTTTTTCCTGTGTGGGTCAATGTGTTTTTCCCTGTGGGGAACTGATTGTGTACCTTGGCATTTTTTAAATCTTTTATGGGGTGCTGCGAAAAAGATTGAGATATTGTCAAACTATACACTGGAACCCACTTATAAATTATTCCTTTGTGTATCTGCTACAATGATCCTGGTATATCTGCTGCCAGAGCCTGACATTCACTAGAATTACTGCTGTCTTTGTTTCTGGCTCACAAAGGACAGAACTCACACTCTAAACAACAACAATAACACCACAAAAATCGTTGAGTACAAGGGGAGATTGACACATCATGCATCATGTAGCAGATTCTGGAAAAAACAAAGGTGCAAAATGGGCACAATTATGGGTGTTTTATGCAGCTTGGGGGCTGCATACCTCCCAACTGTCACGATTTTAGAGGGACAGTCCCGATTTTCGGGTCCTGTCCCGCTGTCCCACCCGCGGCAGGCATTGTCCCGCTGCGGGGGGGGTGACAGTTGGGAGACCCCCAATCTAGTAGAATAGACGCTGTGCGCATGCGCACAGCGTCTATTCTCGTATGAAAATGAGGTCGCGGCTAATTAGCATAAGCCGCACCCTCATTTGCATACGCCCGTCCCCTTTTCGGACACTCGCGCGGTTTATACGGACAGAAGTTGGGAGGTATGGGGCTGGATGAATCTCAAGGTAGCACATGCCAGGACAGAGCATTGGTACAGCATATGCACCAGGTTGCTGCCATGTGGAAACAGTAGGATCTATAGATGGCGTTGCCTACTGTAGTTTGACCACATTTTGTTGTTAGTACTTCACACCCTAAGGGCCAAATAAAATAGGGGTAGATTTATTAAGCTCGGTGAAGTGATATACTACTGTCTGTTTTTTTATCACCAGCCAATCAGCTCTTAATTGTAATTTTTCAAACCAAGCCTGTAACTTCACAGGTAGGAGCTGATTGGCCAGTGATAAAAAAAAACATTTTTTCACTGTGAGAGAATCTAAAGTGAGAGATTTGGGGAGAGTTTTCCAATTTGTTCTAAAGCGGCAATCATAGGTGCCGATTCTGTGGGTGCTCAAGGGCCCGAGCACCCACAGGAATTAATGAGCACCCACATGCCCGTAACTCCAGAGTCCCAATGCCGGGCCACTGTATTTGCTTGTTGAGCCTTTCAACAGGCTTGAGCACCCACCAGCAAAAACATAAATCGGCTCCTCTGGCGGCAATCATTTACTCTGCAAAACCGGGTTGATTGTGCCATGTAATTGATTGTCACTTTTTAAAAAATAGGAAAACTCTCCCAAAATCTCTCACTTTTGAATTCTCACTATTCCTTGGCTGGCCCTGTATGTGCTGTGTAAACGTGTGAGAAGTCTTCTATTTTGGGATATGAAATCAAGTGGAGGGAAAGGCTGGCGTCTAGAAGGAGATGGGGGAAGGAGAAGTGAAAGTGAAACATCATTTTAATAACCAGTAGTTTACAAGTTAAGCAGCAGATGGCGCCATTATATGATTCCACTCTCATGTCACAACTTGTGTCCCCAGAAACCACACAGCATGGGCAGAAAACATTATAAACAAGGCAGTTTCTTCATCAGGGTAGAAGTGGGAGAGAGAGAGCAGATCTCTGTGTTTGGCTGGGGAAATAGCATTTTTATATTTACAGCCTCTGCTTATGCTGCTTCCTTGTAAACTATTGCTATTATTCCTCTGCAGTTCTCCCTTTATTTTTTAATATTCACTTATTCCTCTGACCTATACCCAGGGCTGCCGAGAAGGAGGGGGGGGGGGGGTACTCAGCTGACAGCGTGAGAGCTCATGCGGAGTCTGCTGTCAGCACAGCACACGCTGTAGGTGTGTGCTGCCTCCTCCATACAGGACCTGGGTCGCTCAACCTGTGTTACCCATTTGCAATGCACCTTGACCCAGGTCAGATCTGTGTTCAACCCCGACCAGGGTTGAAATCCTGGGTTGCTTGACCCGGGGTGGAGCTTTCACACTGCACCTTGACCCGGGTTGGTGACATAACGACCTGGCAATAACCTGGGTTGAGAGTGCAGTCTGATAGGGGTATAAGTGTTACACAAGATGCCTCCTGATGCCATAGCTTACATTCACACAGCGTGTCATTTGTTTTCACCTCTGAATTATCATTGCCGACCTTGAGGCTGCAGTCTCCGGGCAGAAAGCTCCAGGAGGTAAGGAGCGGAGCTGGGGTTGGGCTACTCAAATAAGTGCATGAGTGGGCATGGCCATTGCTATTGCATAAACATGGTCATGAACCCCAATGTGTAATGGCGGTATTGTGTGGGGCGGGGCCACAATGATGTAATTTGCATTATCTTGTCCCCACAGACCCCCCCACGAGAGGGGGCTGCGGGAGGCTGTCTCCATTCTGGGGGACTTGTCTACCTTTTGCGGGGGCGAGAGGTGGTACCGATTTTCGGGAGCCTCCCAGGAATCCCGGAAAGGTAGGAAAGTGTGCTCTGAACACAACATCCCCATCTCATAATACACTACTTTAAAGTCAGTGTAAAGTGACGGCTTGCATGCCCTGCCATATGCGATGGTGCACACATTAGGGGGTGGCTTGGCCACTCATCCCTGGGGGTCATCCCCAGCCTTCCTTCCCTATCTGTGGCAAATGAACAAGACACCTACAAAAACTTTCATGTAAAGTTGAACATCAGTGGCGTAATTCTCGTACACCAACTTTACCACTCCTATAGTAATGCCCTAGGTACTGCCATACAAACACATTGCCAAACTCTCATCTCTGCTCAAGACTTTAATCCCAAGTGACTTATAAATCACTTCTCAGCCAGGGCCATCTTAACAGCAGTGTGGGCCCCTGGGCAAAGCAATGCACCGGGCCCTTACCCATTCTCCCCTCCTAGGGGTGGGGGGTGCTATAAGCAGCAGCTTTGATGTCCCACTGGTGGCAGGGGGTGCTCTATCTTCCCTTTAACATGTAGGACCTGGAGCAGTAACTTCTGCTAATTACTCCTTTACTGCACAGGTGGTGGGAGGGTGAACACTAACGTGTGGAAGGGGGCACTGAGCTGTATGAAGGGTCCCTTGTAAATGACTTCCAGGGAGGTAGGGGGTGTTTTATACGTAGGGGAGGGTTGGATAATGGAGTGGGCTTAATATTCGTCATTTTCCGGTGGAAGGGCAGCTTGTTTGACTACAGATATCGCCATTATCTGGAAATAGATTTCTTAGCCTTCAATAGTATAAAAACTTAGAGTCACAACTTTCAGGAGGTGCTGGGGACTTGGGGATCAGAGATCAGGAGCCAGAGCAATCCATTGACAAAAATATAAAACTGTACACCAGACGTTTGGAGCTGGAGCAGGGACCGGCTGCTGGAAGGCTGATTTCTCTGGTTCTGGGCAAACCTCTAGTGTCGACAGAAAGGGGAGAGCCCCAGCTTTTGGAATATACTCTCAGAAAGAAAGAGAACCTGAGAAATATGACTGGGAACTGCAATTAACAGGTTGGATGTGGACTGCTGCTTTGAAGTTGGATATCTCCAGTTCCCCAGGGCCGATTTTAAAAATTCTGGTATCCATGGAAAAAGGGGATCCTCAGCTATCAGCAGAGGGCCCTTATACACCTGGGGCCCCTGGGCAAGTGCCCATTAAGCCCATACGAAAAGACGGCCCTGTTCTCAGCCCTCCCTCACCCAAGCCTCCAGCCACTATCGCACAAGGGTCTTACTTCCTACTTCAAGGACAAGATTGATAAGATCTGAGATAAAATGGTAAGCTCTTCCTCAGTCCTAGTTAATTCCCTACCTGGACCCTTGGGCACATTCTCTTCAATTCATTCCACAAATGAATATAAAGTATCAACACTATTCTCATCCTCCTCCTACCCTACTAGGTCTCCTCTTGGTCCTATACCCTCACAAATACGTAAAGCTCTGTATGGTTATATACTTGACCATATCGCTCATGGAGTGAATGGTCAAGAATGTTTGGGTTTTAACAGAGATATATATAACAATGCTTGAGAACAGATGGTTAAATCAAAATTTGAAAAAGCTGGACTCAGCGGTGAAACGCGTTGGTTCAGGCATCCAGCCCCTTCTACCCCTCACGCTGCTGTTCCAGACATCACCTACCAACCTCCTCTGAGACCACCGACCAGAAAAAACAGGGACCCAGACTACATTTGGCCATTCTACACCCACCTGGGTATGGTACTACCTATTGAAGGAAAGCCACCTCTCTAAAGCACCTACCGGGTTACCCAGTGGACCACCTACAGCTTCAAATATTCCAAATTTGGGAGGAACGCCACCAACCCCACCTACTTGGAGGAAGCATTGTAAGGGATACCACATTGTGTATTGTCTGGAGGATACTTCCAACATTAATCCCCCCCCCCCCCCCCCACACACACACACTGAACTGTGGACTCTCACTAAGGTGATGTTTCAATAACTGGATGCAGCCTTTCCAATTTCGTTGCAATATTTTTAATTTAATTTCTTGCATTTTAGTGTTTTACATGTATTAATTAAAGTGTTTACCATTTAATACTTACCTTTTTCTGTCATCAATTGAGTGCAATCTATACCCCATTCTTTGTGTTTCTATACAGGGACTGACAATCCCTTCTTTTTGATTGCTGCTGGGTCAACAACCCACACAGGCGCCCCAACAGCTACTCCGGTACCTGTATTTTAGGTTAAATCAAAATAGCTGAAGTACTAATTAAGACACCTTTGCTCAATTATCCTCAAAAAACCTGGACCCTGGTTGAGAACCACTTGCATATAGGTACCACAAGATGATGCTCCGACAGTCCGGATTCAACGCTCATTAGTCCGACATTAGAAAACCGACTGTTAACTGCCTGACAGTGGTGATCCTGACTGACAGGGACTATTCTCCCTCGTGGGGGTCCACGACCCCCATAGAGGCTGCACAGCAAGCCACCAAGCTTTGTAGCGCTTGCCCCTGACGGAGTCCAAGCATTTGGGATTCTGATGTCGGAATAATGACCACCTGACTATCTGAGCATCAAACCACGCCCTGCTCAGACATCTGCATCTATCTCCCAGTATGGGTCTGTAAAATGAAGATTTAAGAGAACAATGGGGCATAAACTGAAACAGAAGGGCCTGTGACTCCTGTGCGGCTCATTGACAAGGTATGCCGCAGAGGAATACTTGACCTGAATGGGTATTGGGGGAAATAAAAGATGTTCATTGGCTAATACAGGAATGTGCTTGCCATCTAAAAACATGTTTAAGTGCTTGTTTGTGAAGGGGATAAGTATGTGGTGGGCAGATTACAGAGGGGGTGGGGTGCACTGTTTGCCAGCACCTTTCAGCTGCAGCCAAGTGATCTCCATCTTTGGCTGTGATACAGGGTCTGCGTGGGGAGGCTGAAATAGCACCGCTGACTCTCCCCCCCCCCCCCTCCCGCGTCCATGTACTGTACTCCTCGTGTCCTGCATGTCCAGGAAACGTCACATTCAGGTATTACTGTACGTGCAGCTGGTCTCCATCCCCACAGAATAATCCCAACTTTTGATTTTCTTTATTATGTCACAGAAATCCTGAGCCAGCAGGTTATACGGAACAAGCACTTCCCTTTCCAGCATCATATGAGTGGACGCATCTAAGGTTGACACATGAACTTCATGTAGGTTACTGAGCGTGTCCTGCATCATGTGATATTGTTCTGCTTTTAGTATTGTGTGACAAATGCATTGTCTTTAATATCACAGCTAAGACAACACTATTCAGGTGGACATGCATTGGTTTGACCACTGAAGGTTGACAGAGCTGAGGTCAACACTTGAAATAAGTCGACATGACTAAAGCCAACAGGGTTGGAAGGTCGACCCAAGCATTAGGTCGACAATGGGAAGGTCAACATGAGTTTTCATGTTTTTTTTGAGCCGACATGTGCCGACAGGCGGTATTTCATACCCTACCATCCACTGCAGTTGGGGAATAAAACAGTCAGTGCAGTGAGCCACGCAAGGGGACGCGGTACACAAGGGGACGCGGTACACAAGGGGACGCGGTACACAAGGGGACGCGGTACACAAGGGGACGCGGTACACTTTGACTGTGTCCATGTCGACTATGTGGACATTCGGGACAAAAGATTTGAAAAACTCATGTCAACCTTTCGACTGGCCACCTTCCTATTGTTGACCTTGTGTCGACCTTCCAATCGACCTTAGATATGTTGACCTATTTAATGTCAAACTAAGCCCTGTCGATCATCAGTGGTCGACCCAATGCATGTCGACCTAAATTGGGTTAACCCAATGATCCATAGCCTCTTATGTAGGCATGTCCAAACTATGGCCCTCCAGCTGTTGTGAAACTACACATCCCAGCATGCCTTGCCATAGTTTTGCCTAATAGCAAAACTGTGGCAAGGCATGATGGGACTTGTAGTTTCATAACAGCTGGAGGGCTATAGTTTGGACATGCCTGGTTTAATGACATTCCTCTATGTTACCCTTTCTAGAGGAGAGTACCTGTTTTCCTATAGTTCTACAGGTACTAAAGATGGGATGTTGCCCATAACAACCAATCAGATTGTACTTCTTATTATTTAGCACCTTCTAGAACAGGGCTGGGCAACACCGGCCCTCCAGATGTTGATGAATTACACATCCCAGCATGCCTTGCATCAGTTTCAGCATGGCCACATAACAAAACTAATGCAAAGCATCCTGGGATGTGTAGTTCATTAACATCTGGAGGGCCGGTGTTGCCCAGCCCTGTTCTAGAAGATAATAGATAGAATCTGATTGGTTGCCCATAGCAACATCCCATCCCCAATAGAACTCTTATCTTAGTAAATAAACCCCTGAGATTGGGACCAGTATAAGCAGCCATCTCAGGGTGAGCGCATCTGTTTAATCACCTGTGAAGCTGAAGTGCCAGAGAATATGTCATACCACTATTATTACTTATTCATTACCAGTTTCCACAGTACTGTGCAGAGAAAATGTAACCATTCATATCAGTCCCTGCCCCAGTGGAGCTTACAATCTATATTCCCTACCACATGTACATGCACACAGGAGACATTCTAGGGTTAATTTGTTGGGAGCCAATTCACCTGCCAGTATATTTTTGGATTGTGGGAGGAAACCGCAGTACCTGGAGGAAACCCACGCAAGTACGGGGAGAATATACAAACTCCACAGTTAGAGCCATGGTGGGAATTGTACCCATGACCTCAGTGCTGTGAGGCAGTAATGCTAACCATTATGCCGTCTGTGCTGCCCTATGGTATAATGGGCATCTGTGGCCTTTAACCACTTTATTTATAAATGTCTTTATTAACAGGTTCTTATAAAGCGCAGCAAATTCCATTGTACAATTAAAAACAGTGATGAAACAAACTGGGTAGTTACACTTTAGCCACACATTCACAGGACACTTCCTCTAGCAACAATGTGTCGTTTCTGGCTGAAGTGTACAGTGTAGGGGAGATGTATCAAAGCTTCCAAGGTGTGGAGAACTAGACAAAGGAGGGAGCCACTGACACTATTAGAAATTGGAGAAAGGTGTAAATCCCTCAGCACTCTTCACTTGGATACAGCATCTGATTGGCTGACTGTGCTTTTCCCGTACAAACAGATTCCAAGACTGGATAATGCAGCCCAATGTTACTGAACAAATATTGGAGAGAGATGATGCAGAGAAGTTGCCCAAACCAACCAAACGGCTTCTGTAGGTGCATACAAACTGTGCAATTTTGACTATGTATGACTTTGACTATTTCATATTATAGATTGTACACTATTTTCGACTATGTAGTCTATTTTTTCTTGCGATAATGACCCCACTGGGGCACGCATAGGCATCTCGAGCTGTATACACACAGTGCGATATCTACCATGTTTTTGACCAACATGGACTGTATAGTCCAGGCATGTCCAAACTATGGCCCTCCAGCAGTTGTGAAACTACAAGTCCCATCATGCCTTGCCACAGTTTACTATTAGGGAATGCTAAAACTATGGCAAGGCATTATGGGACTTGAAGTTTCACAACAGCTGGAGGGCCATAATTTGGACATGCCTGATATAGGGGGAGATTCTCTAAGCTAAAAATGCGGTAAAAACCCAGTTATCGGGGTTTTTTTTACCACATTTTGGGATGCACTAAGCATCCCCCGCCGGGTTACCGCGGCGGGGGGGCATCGCCAGAAAAATCTGGCGATGCCCCATAGAAGCCTATGGGCTTCTACCGCATCCCACCGCCGCTCCGCAACGACCCCCTGCAGCCCCGCATGGACCCCGGCCGCCCCCTCACCTGTGTCCGGGCAGCACAGCGCTGTGCTGCCCGGACCTGTGACCTCCTCCCTGCACTGTTCCTCTTCCGGGTGCAGGGAGGAGGAGAGCCCGGCGCAGCAGCAGCAGAGCCGGGTGTGGGAGGGAGCCGCCAGGACCTGCTGGGACCCGGTGATTCTCACCGCAAAGGACAGCTCTTAATACAAGAGCTGTCCTTTGCTAGTTAGAACATGGGTCCTCAAACTGCGGCCCTCCAGATGTTGTAAAACTACAAATCCCACCATGCATTGCCACAGTTTTGCTATAAGGGAGTGTTAAAACTGTGGCAAGGTATGCTGGGATTTGTAGTTTCACAACATCTGGAGGGCCGCAGTTTGAGGACCCATGTGTTAGAACATATGCGATAATTATAATTGCGATGGGTGGCGAAGGGGGGCGGAGATTCTCAGAGAATCTCCCCCCATAGTCCATAATGTATTCATATTGCACTGTGTGTATGCCCCATAACTCATTCTTACCTACTGTTATTATCACCTCTCTGGGAGAAGCCCAGAGAGGCAATGCATCGTTTTGGAGGGAAACAAGGCTGACATCACTAGGCCCTGCCCCCATGCCCACTGAGAGGGGGTGGGACCTAAATACAGCGAAATGCTGCTACTTGCATCATTTTAGCCTCTCCCCCTCTCTGCGGATCGCAAATTCTGGTAATTGAATCAGCAGGGAAAGTGGGGGGGGGGGGGGGGTTGCGGGGCTCTGGGCAGCAAGCGGGAGACTTGCCCACCTTTTTCGGGAACCCTCCAGCTATTCCGGGAGGGTAGGCATAACTGCATAACTGTCATTTATCTAGCACAGTCTCTGACATAACAATTAGGATCGGAATGGTAGCTTGGGACAACTATTCCACTTGATCTCTTACCAACGCTTAGTACATAGGGGCCCAAGTCTTGCTACATCTCCCTATAAGCTGTGCGTGCAGTCAGCTTGGCAATGATATCACTGAAGCGACCTGTTTATATGTAATCAGCAGGCTGCAGAGTGATACCCAGGGACAGCCCCCTCCTCTAACCGCTGCTTATATATAAGGAGGAGGAGGAGGAGGGGGGCTCATTATTTGGGAAGGGAGGTCAGCAGGTCAGCATGTGTGCAGCAAGCAATGGATTTTTTTTTCCTTTGGCCGGACATTCCCAGGATGTAGAACAAGGGTTTGCCCTGCAAATGAAAGTGTAGCATGCCACTGGGAAGTGGCAGGATATTCATTCCCGTCCTGGTGTAACAAGTATTCATTTACTATGAACATTAGCACATAGCCAAAGCCCGCTGTTTATGGCAGCTGTTTATGCCGCGTACAGCCAGTGCACTATTTCAGCACAGCCCCTGTCATTGATATCCCCATATCTCACATGGCCAAAGAGAGGCACTTGGAATACCTCCCACAGTGCTGGCAGGGAACACAACCACTGAGCAGGCTGTACAAGTTATCACCAACTATAGCAAACGCAGGCCAGATGCACTAAGCCTCAAAAGTGATAAAATAGAGAGCCAATCAGCTCCTACCTGACATGCCACAGACTGTGTTTGTAAAACATAAGGAAGGAGCTTATTGGTTGGTTGTTTATCACTCTCCATTTTATCACTTTTGAAGCTGAGTGCATCTGGCCCTAAATCTACTAGGAAAACCGTACAGCAGCAACACATAGGGAGATGCATCAAGTCTTGGAGAAAGATAAAGCAGAGAGAGATACTAACCAATTACCATAACTATCACAGACTGTGAGGTCTATTTACTAAGCTCAGGAGAGAGAGATATTAAGCAGACAGATATAAAGTAGCAGCCAATCAGCTCTTAACTTCCATGTTACATCCTATGTTTGAAAAATGGCAGGATCTGATTGGTTAAGGCCATACACACTGGGCGATTTTGAGCTGAAAGCATCTCAGTTTCACCATTTGAGCCGGGCATTACTGGGCAGGGGGAAATCTCTCACTGTGTATGCACCTATAGTGCTTTATCTCTCACCAGTACTTCCCCTGCTTGATTCATTCACAGGGGGAGGCATCAATGCATATGTTCGAGGCAGAAGATAACTTTTTGGATAATGAATGAACTGGGACAGAAGACATTTATAACTACATGTACACAGCACAGACACAAAATAACCCAACAGATTAAGAGGGAAAATGAAGAGTCCAAAAAAAAGGGACTGTCCCTTACAAACAAAGACATCTGGCAACGATGAGAACAACCTATGGGTAATACAGTATGTCACATAGGACAAGTCACTTCTACAGTGCCATATCCCTAAATCAACTCACCTATACAAAACATGCCGGCCATGTGGAATAGAACCATTAGCATCCAGTACTTTTCCATGGTGGGATGTGCTGCGGATGATAAACCCCAAATCTCAGATAGAAGCAGCTGGAGGCTCCTGTAAAGGAGAAACACGTAGATTGCAGAGAGTGTGTTTGTGTCTGGTCTGTGAGCTGTAGCTGCTGTTCCAGCGTCCTCTCTCTCTGCTTCACTAAAGTGCGCTCACTCTTTCTTTGTATATTCAAGTTGTTTCCTGTAATGCCAGCCCCCCTGTGTAGGCTATGGGCAGGAGGGGAGGTCCCTGTATGCTGCTGTGAGGAGGCTGCACGCTCTACACATGTGTGCCTACCCTCTGGCGTCATCCTCTCTGCCCTGTGTGTGTGCACCGTTATCTGTGGCCATTGCTTTCTAGATCTATAGGTAGACGGGGAATTCCAGGTTCTTGCAAACAGATCTATTAATAAGAAATCCCCTCACTTAGACAAATATACAATATCACAGTGCTCTGAAACACTGGTAATTCCAACTCATGTTTGCCAACTTTGTGCACATGTGCTGTGGCATAGAAGCCATACTATCATGCAGTGAGTTGGGTCATGGGTATAACAGTGCCACTGCAGCAACATCACACAGCTGCCCATTCAGGATACAGGACGGCAGGGGCACTTAGGGCCAGATGTACTAAGATTGAAAAGTGATAAATTAGAGAGTGATAAACAACCAGCCAATCAGCTGCTAACTGCCATGTTACAGGCTGTATTTGAAAAATGACAGGTAGGAGCTGATTGGCTGGTTATACTGTATGTCGATCTCCATTTTATCACTTTTCAAGGCTTCAGCTGCAGTTTCCGTAAATGCAGAAACTGAAGAATAACTGTTTTATTATTTTCTTTGTCTTGTTATTTAGTATTGTAATTTGTTAAGTGGTTTTTCTTCTTCTTTATTAATCACTAAAATCCAGTTATCAGTTATCACATGTCGTCATTACTGTCTCAGATGTATGATATGGCAGGTGTGAATGATTTCCTGAAACACCCCCACTATCCACGCCAGAGTGGCAAATGCAGCGAGCCCCACGAGGGAATGTGTTATGCGTCCCCCGACCTGTTCATATCCCCACTATCCACGTCGGCGTGGAGTTGACTGTATTAAGTGTGGCGAGCGCAGCGAGCCACCAAACCCGAAGGGTGGGGAGCGCAGCGAGCCCCACCAGGGGATGCGGATTACATTACATGTATTCCGCATCCCGTCGCAGGGCTCGCTGCGCTCACCACGCTTTGGGCTCGCTGCGCTCGCCACACTTTTTAAAATCAACTCCACGCCGACGTGGATAGTGGGAGTATGAACAGGTCTTCTCCTGGTTCACCTCATACCTCTCCGATCGCTCCTTCTCCGTCTCCACTCCGAGCTCCTCCTCTCCTACTACTTCGCAGCCAGTCGGTGTTCCCCAAGGGTCAGTGCTTGGCCCTGTCCTCTTCTCCCTCTACACCACCTCTCTGGGCACCCTCATCAGCTCCTATGGTTTTCATTACCACCTTTATGCTGATGATACCCTAATCTATCTCTCCTATCCCCATCACTCCTGTCCAAGGTCTCCGAATGCCTCACGGCCATCTCAGCCTGGATGACCCAACACTTCCTGAAACTAAACATGGCTAAAACTGAACTTCTAATCTTCCATCCCCCGAACATCCCCTCTTCTCCCACTATCTCCATCAGCATTGGTGAAACCGAGATCACCTCCACCGACCAAATGCGCTGCCTCTGTGTCATCCAGCGGCGTAACTATAGCACCGCAGCCCCCGCCACCGCGGGGGGGGGGGCGCTGTGCATGTGGGGGCGCCGGGGGCTGCGGTGCTATAGTTAAACCCCCCCCCCCCAATCCCCTGCAGACTTACCTATCTCGCTGGTCCTGGTGGCTCCGTTCTTCTGCTGAGGACCACCACAAAATGGCCGCCCTCATATAGCACACAGTTCTCTGAAACTGTCTGCTGTATGGGGGCGGCCATTTTGTGGTGGTCCTCAGCAGAAGAACGGAGCCGCCGGGACCAGCACGATAGGTAAGGCTGTGGGGGATTGGGGGGGGGGTTTGCATAGGCGGCGGGGCGGCAGGGCAGGGGGGTAGGGGTGCTTGGCGGGGTGGCGGCGACGGGGGGCGCCCCCCCTAACGGCGGGGGGCGCCCAAAACATAGCTACGCCACTGGTGTCATCATTGACTCCTCCCTCTCTTTCACCCCCCACATTCGTGCTCTCTCACAGTCTTGCCGCTTTCACCTACGCAACATCTCACACATCAGACCATTCTTCTCCACTGACGCGACCAAAATTCTCATTCATTCTCTTGTCATCTCCCGCCTTGACTACTGCAACATCCTTCTCTCTGGGCTACCTCTCACCCGCCTCGCACCTCTCCAATCCATTCTTAACGCTGCTGCTAGGCTCATCTTCCTCTCCCGCCGCTCTACCTCCGCCTCCCTTCTCTGTCTATCTCTTCACTGGCTCCCCATTCCTTTCCGAGTTCTCTTTAAACTCCTCACCACCACCTACAAGGCTCTCTCCTCCTCCACTGCTCCTTACCTCTCTTCACTGATCTCTATCCACACTCCCTCCCATCCTCTTCGCTCCATCGCTGACCGCCGACTGACCTCTCACCTAATCACCTCCTCCCACTCCCGTGTCCAAGACTTCTCTCGCGCTGCCCCCCTGCACTGGAACAACCTCCCGCCACCCATCAGGCTTTCTGATTCCCTTACCTCCTTCAAGCGCTCCCTCAAAACCCACTTTTTTCGACTTGCATATCCCTCCTCGTAACCTCTTTTGATCCTCCTATCCTGCCTCCGTTCCCCTCCGTTCCTACTTATCCTATTGTTTTTCGTTCGTTCGTCCACCCACCTATTTTTAGTATGTTAACTCTTATGAGTAGGGTCCTCCTTCCTCACGTACTCACCCTACCTCTTTACCTCACCTGTGCTCCTGTCCTGTTCTTCCCTTCCTCTACTTCATTTTCAGTCTCCTCGACAATTTTGACACCTACTTCTGAACTGATGCTGATTTTAGTTCTACCAGCTATACCCCTATTTATACTGTATTTTTCAACACACCCGGTACGTTACCTTGTAATTTGTTTTTTGTTTGCTATGTACGGCGCTGCGGACACTTTGCGGCGCCTTATAAATAAACGTAGTACTACTACTAGGTCTGGGGGACGCGTAACGCCGTTCCCTCGTGGGGCTCGCTGCGTTTGCCATGCTTTGGACTGGCGTAGATAGTGGGGATTTGAAAAGGAGGCCTCCTTTATTGTGCATAAGATGCACTTGCGCCCGCATAACCCCTTTGTGCACGACACGCACGTGCTACCGAACCCCCTAACCCCGTCTCCCTGAAGCGGTCACGGGCAGAGTTGCCGTACCCTGACGCAATAATTACTGAGACGCAGGAGTGTCTGAGACGCACCTGCGTCTCAGACAGATGGAGCACCTCTCCACCGGCGCCCACATGATCCCCTCTCCGCCGGCATCCGCCAGCATAGGGGATCTGGTGGTTACCAGCGCTGTGTGAGAGGCACCCATTAGGCTTGCCATTGACGCTGGGGAGAGGGCCATGAATGCCAGGGACAGAGCCGAGCTGCCGCGGAAACACTAAGCTAGGCAGCCATTGGGCTGCCACCTAGTCACTACGCTAACTACGCTAGGCAGCCGTTGGGCTGCCACCTAGTCACTATGCTAACTACGCTAGGCAGCCATTGGGCTGCCACCTAGTCACTATGCTAACTACGCTAGGCAGCCATTGGGCTGCCACCTAGTCACTACGCTAACTACGCTAGGCAGCCGTTGGGCCGTCACTATGCTAACTACGCTAGGCAGCCGTTGGGCCGTCACTATGCTAACTACGCTAGGCATTGTAAAGCGCGTTGCTACAGTGACTTGATTCAGCACCAATCGCATCCCCATGGACAATGCCCACTTTTTACTTGGGTAATGAGTGGTACCTGGAGGTCGACCAGGAGACTTGAATGCTGTTCTGGGCATTTGGGAGCAGCACCCGATATTCAGGAGCCTACTGGCCATTCCGGGAGAGTAAGCAAGTGTGACTAAAGTAATAATAAATTAATGGGATTTGTACACAGAAAAATAGCTTTATTTCATACGCTAAATTTGGGGCCAGAGAACTGTATAAAGCATTTGACCTTATTTAAAATGGCTGAAGGTCAGGGTGAGATTTGGTTGTGAATCTCTAGGCATGTGCAATATCTCCATGAGGAACCTCCAGCAATCCCGTTCCTGTCAGCATTCCATTCCATAAACAGTTTATCCACAGGGCGCTGTGAGAACTACTAGCTGGGGCTCTGCGTGTAGGCTGCAGGACTCAGGCAGAATGACAGCATAATGAGATTGGACACGGCGCTCGCACACTGCTTTCTTCACCATGAGCTTCCTTTCATTTTCTCTTCAAAAAATAACAACCAATTCCCGGAAAATAGCATGTTCTGTTCTGTCACAGCTCAGGCAGAAGCAGCTGAGTGACCTCATGTTCAGCTGAGCTTGAAAATGATCATCTAAAAATAAAAAGGTATCTCTGTGTACGTATATAAGTATGCATATGTATAAACAGGACTGCCGTCAGATATTGCGCCATCATATACCAGTTTGATTTTGCAGTGTAAATTATTACTGGAGATTTCTTACCAAATCTGTCCCTTTCTGAATTTCTCATCCTGTTAAATCTCACCCTGAGGGTGACATTTAATGAGATGCGAAAATGTGATTTTTGTGATTTTCCCGCAAAAACGGTCGAAATCGCACTTTTTCACGAATTTGCATATTTAATGAGATCGTTTTTTGCCGCGAAATCGCACTTTCCGAAAGTGCGATTTTTATTCGCGCCGGAACTCGCATCCAGATGTTTTCCCATTGAAAAGTATACAATTCGCATATTTAATGAGATGCGAATTCGGTAAAATGTGTCTAATATTCGCCAAAAAATCAGACCAGGTTCTGATATGCGAATTGGCCAGAACCCTGCACAGATCATTGATATCTGTGCATGGTCCAGTGAAAAAAAATGTGTAATTTTTTTTTTCTTTACAAAAACGGCGTGGGCTCCCCCCGCCTGAACATAACCAGCCCCAGGCTCATTGAGCCGGACCTGGTTTCAAAAATACGGGGGACAAAAAGCATAGGGGTCCCCCGTATTTCTGAAACCAGCCCCGGACTCTTGGACCGGTCCTGGTTCCAAAAATACGGGGGACATAAAATCTGGGGGTCCCCCATATTTTGAAACCAGCACTGGGCTCCAACAGCCCGCGGTGTCATGCCACAGCCGGGGGACACATTTTATATTACATCCCCCTGCCGTACCATGAGCACCTTGTGGCTGGACAGCCTTGGACGGGGTACCTAGAGGAGTGGGGACCCCCCAATAAAGGGGTCCCCCCCAGGCTTCACCCGTCCAGGGCTGAAGCCCGGGGCTGTCACCTGTGTCTGTGGCCAGTGGACGCCGGCCTGATAGGGATAAATCTGACATACCTAACATTGTTTTATACAGGAGAACTACAAGTGCCAGCAGACCTCCCCTGCAGGCTGGGCATTAATGTGATTGGCCGTTGCGTCTCCATGGAGACGCATAAGCCCAAGGCGCTCTCAGCCTCTGTAGTGCAGGGACAGCGCCACAGAGGCTGTTATCTGCGGTGGAGAAAGCCGGTTCAGCCCGCTGTCAGTGCGGGCAGTGCCGGCTATGCAGGAGGGTGGGCAGCGCTGGATCCTGGATTGGTGAGTATGTTGGTGTAAAAATGAGGTGTGTGTATGTGTATGTAATAAAGTTATACTTCTCTGTGTGTGTGTTTTCTTTTAACATTCTTTTTACAGGTGGACTACAAGTCCCAGCGGGCCCATTAATGCCCCACATGCTGGGACTTGTGGTTCTCCAAATCCCAGCCTGCGGGGGAGGTCTGCTGGCACTTGTAGTTCACCTGTATAAAGCAATGTTAGGTATGTCAGACTTAACCCTATCAGGCCGGCGTCCACTGGCCACGGACGCCAGTGACAGGTACCCCGTCCAAGGCTGACCAACCATGGTGCTCATGTTTCGGCCGGGGACCTTATATAAAAAGTGTCCCCCAGATTTTTTGGCCCCCGTATTTTTGGAACCAGGACCGGTCCAAGAGTCCGGGGCTGGTTTCAGAAATACGGGGGACCCCTATGCTTTTTGTCCCCCATATTTTTGGAACCAGGTCCGGCTCAATGAGCCCGGGGCTGGTTATGCTCAGGAGGGGGGACCCCACGCCATTTTTTTTTATGAACACAAAATCGCACATTAACTCAAATTTGCAAATTTTCATGCCTAAAATTCGCACATTTTCATGCCTAAAATTCGCACATTATCGCACTTAATCGCACTTTTCATTCCGGAATTCGCACCTCATTAAATATGCGAATTTGCGGCAAAAATGCGATATGAAAAAAGTGCGATAATGGGCGATTTTAAAAGTGCGATAAAATCGCATTCTATTAAATGTCACCCTGAGTGTCTACCGCATTGACTGCACTACTCAGCCTCTACATTGCTTCGTGGGTAAAACTTTGTTCATGACAAATAAGGACTGCATTCTATAAAGCAGTGGCGGATCCAGGGGGGGGGGGGGGGGTGTGTCACATGCTGCGTTTGAAAAATGTCAGGCAGGAGCTGATTGGTTGGCTGTTTATCACTCTCCATTTTATGACTTTTGAAGCTTAGTGCATCTGGCCAGGTCTGAATCAGGCACACTGTGCCTGCTTTGAGAAATTACCTGTTGAAAAAGTGGTACTTGTTTAGTTTCACGGCGGCCGATATATCGGATGCGATATCGACCGATATATATCGATGCGATCCAATGTGATTTTTTTACCTGTTCATAACCCCACTATCCACAACGCATGGAGTTGATTTTATATAGTGTGGCAGTAATCAGCGTCCCCTCGCGGGGCGCGCTACGCTCGCCACGCTTCGGGCTCGGTGGCTCGCTGCGCACGCCACACTATATAAAATCAACTCCATGCGTAGTGGATAGTGGGGTTATGAACAGGTAAAAAATCGCATCGGATTGCATCGATATATCGGCCAATATCACATCCGATATCTCGGGCGCCGTGAAACTAAACAAGTACCGAAAAACCTATATGCTATAACGAACTTTACACATTTACACTGCTGGTATATCTAACAATTCTGTCAATGTCTGAGCTAATGTGCGTACATGGGAAAGTGTGTCAGAGACAGGACGCCATGAGCTGGTGTCATGCTGAGGAAAGTGTCTGTGGCTGCTGTGATCACAGGATCTCTGAGAACTTGTAAGGGATGTGGTCAGTGCTTCACCCTTCTGCTGTCAGGTCACACAGAGACACGCAAGCAGAACCCTGCCCACACCCGGAGGGGCAGATGTATTAAGTCTGGTGAAGTGAGAAAGCGAGTCCACCAGAACCCGGCGCGTGATTGGCAGGCCGCCCACCCCCCAATTTGCACATTCGCATAGCCTGCAAATGGATGTTTTACATAAACATCCATTCGCAGGCTGGGGGGAAACTCCAACATCTTTCGATGGTCCCCGACCATTGAAAGATGTGGTGCGTGCATACGTATATAAAGTGACTCTCAGGTCACTTATATATGCGTGCACATTCGGGAGGAACAGGGCGGGCAGCTGACATCCGGTTATGTCAGCCATCCGCCCCGGCGCCCATGTCACCGGGCGATAACCATGGGAACTCCATGAAATGCTGGGCATTCCTATGGGCAAGTACTGTACCCTGGGCCGCTGCCCCCCGTTCCCCTGTGATGTTGGGTGCGTGCACATGGTGAAGAGTTCGCCATGGCCGCATGCACCCCGCGTGTGCACATGAGCAGAAATACGGTTACGCATGCGCATATGCCAAACATCGGTCGAACGAGCGGCCGCTGCGAACAGACCTGAATAAGGCCCCTTATGTAGATATGAGGGGACTAGAGGTTCACATGTATATGGAGGTCCTGTATATAGAGGTCCTGTATATGGAGGTCCTGTATATGGAGGTCCTATATATGAAGGTGAGCAACCCTGGTCTTGTGGAGAATGTACAGAGAGACAAAGGCCCTAACTATGACTCAACTGTGACTCAAGTCATCTGAGGTTACAGACCCAGGGAACAGAATTTAAGGGGACAAGGGCACAAAACTCATAGTTCCCCTGACTAGTGGGATATTAACCAATGCTCACTATGGTTACGCAGGACTCATAGGGGCCATTACTCCTACCGGTCACATTTCATAGGTGGGCCAGGGAGAACACACCTAGCCACATATCATATAGTCCCAGACAGACAGAGTCCCTTCAGTTAGCTTAATAGAGTCTCTGGAGATAGTGGGAAACTTTGGTGTTTTTACTGAGATGGGAGTTTGGTTTAAGATATGATGTGGCCCATACTAACCAATTAGAATCTATTTAGCATCTTATAGAAGACATTAGATAGAATCTGATTGGTTGCCAATAGCAATATCCCATCTTCAATGGAACTCCCATCTTAGTAAATAAATAATTCTGCAACACTCAACATTTTATTTGGAAAACCATATAATACAGGGGGTTATTCTGGTTGAGTCGGATGGCTCCGAATGCGGACGGCCGGCCGATGGTTGGTGTTTGTGCATGTGCAGAGGCGTATCTGCGCATGTGCGAATGCTACGCACGTCCGAATATGGCATGAATTCTGTACAGAAAACGATCGGTCAGAGCAATCGGAACAGGGGGTGGAGAGGGGCGTGAAGGGCTGTTTGGGCTCATTACCATATGTGCACGTCCCGCGTTTCATGGGCGTCCCCATGAAAACACTGGGCATACGCATGGTAATGCGGCCATGACGCACATGGGCCAGCTGCCCACACATATCCCTGCTTTTGCACGGAGAAATGTCCGAGTGGACTGGAACACTCAGTGCTGCCTGACCACTCGGTCCAGCATTCGATGGTCGGCAACCATCGAATGCTGGGGGAGGTTCCCAGAGATGGAGGAGGTAATAACATGAAAAAACCCCTCGCTGTCCGTTTGGTCAGTGTCTTACCGCATTCAGACGGTGTGAGCGATCCGTACGGAAGACGGGGCTAAGAACACTCGGTTCCTGTCCGAAAATACGCATCCGACTGATTCAACCAGAATAAGGCCCACAGAGACAATCACCGTAACTTCCAAATAATGGTTACACCATAAATCAGGGGTGGCCAAACCGGTCCTCAAGATCTACCAACGGTCCACGTTTTCCAAATCCCCTAGCTGGTGCGCAGCTGTAGTCATTATTAACTGTCACATTCCCCAGATCCCCTAGCTGGTGCACAGCTGTAGTCATTATTAACTGTCACATTCCCCAGATCCCCTAGCTGGTGCACAGCTGTAGTCATTACTAACTGTCACATTCCCCAGATCACCTAGCTGGTGCACCGCTGTAGTCATTACTAACTGTCACATTCCCCAGACCACCTAGCTGGTGCACAGCTGTAGTCATTACTAACTGTCACATTCCCCAGATCACCTAGCTGGTGCACAGCTGTAGTCATTACTAACTGTCACATTCCCCAGATCACCTAGCTGGTGCACAGCTGTAGTCATTACTATTTCACAGACTCCCTAACTGGTGCACAGCTGTAGTCATTACTAACTGTCACATTTTCAAACCTGCTGCATTCATCCCTACTATAGATCCACAGGTTGCCTGGAAAACATTCACCGTTGGTAGATCTTGAGGACAGGTTTGGCCACCCTTGTCATAAATGGTAGACATTTTCTAGGTCGACCACTAATGGATCACAGTAAGTAGGTCGAAATGAGTTTTTCATGATTTTTTCTGTCTGTCAACATGGACACCATATTACTTTACCGCGTTCTCTCACACGGCTCGCTGCGCTCGCCATGCTTCAGGCACTATTACATTCCCACTCTATGCTCTCTTGGATAGTAAAGTATGAAAAACCACTTTTTTAGTCAAATTAAAAACATGAAAAACTCATGTCCGTCAACCCTTTTCATGTGGTCCATGCATATGTCGACCATAAGCGTGTGTCGACATGTTGTCAATGTCGACCTTGGGTATGTCAACCATTTCAAGGTGCCAACCTAGTCACTGTCGTACATTAGTGGTCGATCTTGTGACTCTCGCCCTAGACATTGTCTACCCAGGGACCGCATTCCTCTCGGCAGATAGACAGCCACAGCTTGGTTCTGGGTTCAAGAGTTGGCCTGGCCAAAGAAATGTAATTAGAACCTATTTATAAGCTGCAGGACTTTCCTATTCCCTCTGACAGCTGCAGCACTACGACAGGGGGGATCCTATTTTAACGGATTGTACCGATGTAACCATGCTCCTGTCCCTCCTGTGAACCATTTGCATAACATTAGCCAGTAGTATGGTGCAGCCAGGCGTTGTGGGTGCGACTAGGGGCACCAAATGGGGACCTAGGGACCCATCACAGCCACGATGACCATGGCTACATCCTTCTTTTAGTTTAAATGAAAAGAAAACAGAATTTCTATAATTGTCTTGGCATATGCACAGTCTACCTATAAATCCTCAGCTGCGTGAACATTGCCCTGCGGTACAAATCTGTATCAGGTTCTAGGTCTTTGGAAGTAGGCTTAATATCCGTGTCAAATGCAAAGTAAACTGACTGCCCACATACAGTGGATGAGACTATTTTGTGAGTCCAAGCATTTTTTATCCTACCTAAAGGCCTCCGTACACTATGCGATTTGGGCCTGATTTCACCCGATGGTTCCCAGGGGACTGCATGTGATAAATGGCTTGCGATTTATCACATGCAATACTTGGCACTTCAAATGCCAAATCGTGATTGACACCCCCTGGGGAACTGTCCGGATAATTATGTCTAATGTTTGGAGGCCTTAAGAACATCAAAGGGAGTTTGGGCGTGTGGGCCATGTGCAATGCTCCTCTGGCAATGTTTTGGAAGGCCATGATACCTTTAAGGGGCCCCTTGGGACCTGCTGGGCTTTAGGCAGGCACCTACAGATGGAGCAGATCTCTAGCGTACCAGCTGACAGAGGGGGGGGGGGCATGAAACGCTCATGCGCCTTGCTCTGTCGGAGCCCTGCACCGGTCTCCACTGCTCCCCTGCAGCCGCCCGTAGCTCCCCCCGTCTGCCCCCACTCCCCGCCCATCTCCCTGAAGCCCTTCCCGTCTTCCTGCTCTAGAAACTAGAAACTAATGTTTGCGGTGTCGACGTCTCGCCTGATTCCATTTTATTTTTGGCACAGCATTAGCGATGCTATAAACACAAACAAGAATTGCATACACATCAACTTTCGCCCGTCCGTCGGACAGGCCTTAAGAATAGTATTTAAATAAACACATAAACATGACTAGGCTCCTAAGTAATGTCTAGAAAATACAGGTGTTGGCATCCCAAAATAGTACAGTATACTTGCTCTCCCTCTTAATAACCCTCCCTTCTAGCAGCCTAACCCTCCTCCTGCCCTCGCAGCCTGACCCTAACCCCCCCTGCACTGACACCTAAACCTAACTCCTGTACCTCCCACCTAACCCTAAACCTCCTACTCCACAGCCTAACCCTAACCCCTCTCCCAGCAGTCTAACGCTACACTTCCCACTCCGCAGCCTAACTCTAGCCCCTCCCACCTCGCAGCTTAACCCTAAACCTCCCACTCTGCAGCCTAACCTTAACCCCTCCTCCCAGCAGTCTAACGCTACACTTCCCACATGCCGTCTATACCTAGCCCCTCCCACCTCGCAGTCTTACCCTAAACCTCCCACTCCGAAGCTTAACCCTAACAGCCCTCCCAACTGTCTAACCCTAAACCTCCCACCCCAAAGCCTAACCCCACAGCTTTACCCTAACCTCCACCCCTGCAGCTTAACCCTAATCCCCCTCCCTGCAGCCTAACCCTAAACCTCCCACTCTGCAGCCTAACCCTAACCTCCCTTCCAGCAGCATAACCCTCCTTTCTAAGTGCCTAACCCTACACTCCCAGCCCTAAATCCCCCAACTAGTGCATAATCTTAACCCCCATCCTCAGCCAAACTGTAGCCTCCCCCGGTTATGTACTCATCAGGATTCCGGCATTGGCTTAATGATCCTTTCGTAGTTCTGGCACCGGTCATCTTAAGGCAGTAATGATGCCGGCATCGGTATAGTAAATGCTGGCAGCATATATTTATCAAGGGCGAAGCCAGGTTAGCCAAACCTCTGTGTATGATATAATAATATTGGGACCTGTTAAATAATTTAGGGCCAGATGTACTAAGCTTGGAAAGCGATGAAATGGAGAGTGATAAACCTCCAGCCAATCATCTCCTAACTGCCATGTTACTGGCTGTGCTTGAAAAATGACAGGTAGGAGCTGATTGGCTGGTTGTTTATCAATCTCCGTTTTATCACATTTCATGGCTTAGTACATCTTGGGGCAGATGTATTAAGCTTTAACAAGAGATAAATCCAAGGGTGATAACGAGAGATAAACGTCCAGCCAATCAGCTCCTTACTGACTTTTTTCAAACACAGGCTGTAACATGGCAGTTAGCAGGTGATTGGCTGGACGTTTATCTCTCCTTATCACCCTTGCATTTATCTCTTGTTAAAGCTTAATACATCTGCCCCCTTGCCCTCTATAAACATGGAAATTGTATTATTGTTTGCAGTGTGTCATATATACTGTGTACTGTAACTGCTACCCATACAATCGGATTCAATGCGACATCTAAGTGCAATGTCCATCGAAACCGAATTAGATTTTTTTATTAAAACACTTGGTGGCCCTCTGATTGGCTGAGAGAGCTCAGCCAATCAGAGGGCTGCCCAGTGTTGTAAACAATTCTGCCGCCACCGCTGACCCCTGCCGCCCGCTAGAAGCTACTCATCTCTGGTCCTCTCTCCCCAAACCCCGGCGGGACTGCTCATCACTTCAAATGGTCCTTAAAAATGCATACAATCATTTGATTTATCAGCCAGATGTGGTCGAAATCGAATGATTGCATGCAATATCCCACAAGTGTGTGGGCAACATAACACAACACTTATATTAATCTTTGGATCAGCCTTTTGTCCAGCTGATTGGCCCTTCTGGTAATGAGTAGAAATGTAATCAGGGCTAAGAAAATACATAAAAGTATCATCTAACACGTGTGAAACTGTATTAAAAAAAATATTTACTCTCTCAGCCCTGTGTGAAATTCTCAATGTGTAATCCTACATATAATATAAATACACAATAGGAACTACAGTACTATAACCATATCTCCCAACTTTGAATACAAATAAGGAGGGTCATCAGCGCGCTCCTGAAATTAGGGGGCATGGCCTAGTGGCAAGAGGGCATTGTCTACAAATTGCATCATTCCTTGAGACCACTGCCCTGTTTTCCCCACTGTGGGGGCATGACTAGTAACTCTGTAAGCTGCTGGCCAGCCCCCAGCCCTTGTGGGAATAGATGTTGTGTGCTTGCACACAGAATCTATTCACCGGGTTACAGGGGGGACTCGTAAACCCCCCCCTCCCGGCACAGGACGAGAAGCCAGAACGTCCAAAAAAATCAGGACAGTTGGGAGGTATGCTATAACCACAGAGCTAAATAATACCATAAAAGAATTGGGTACTTGTTTAGTTTCACGGCGGCAGCATGGCCGTGCGTCTGAGTCCCCTTGCGGGGCTAGCTTTGCTCGCCCACACTACAGGCTTGGTGGCTCGCTACGTTATCTAAAATCAACTCCATGCCAACATGAATAGTGGGGGTATGAACTATTCATACCATTGGCATGGAGTTAATTTAGTTTATTTTAGAAAGTTTGACCAGCACCGAACCCGGAAGTAGCGCGCGGCCATGCTAAACAAACATGTACCAAGAATTGACCTCTTGAGTTCCTGTCCCATGCTTTGCCCTGGCTGTACCCTGTGCAATATAAACTTATATGTGTGTTCAGTGCAGTAAATAAATATATCCAACTCTTCACAGTGGGACAACAGCTGCGCCCAGGAGCAGCCTGACATAAGACCGGTCCACGGAATTGCCTGCCGATATCCAATCACCTTAGAAGTCATTTTGTTTTAATCCACAATCTCCTGTTCATTAAATTTTTAATAACTGTCCCCCGCTCTATTGGTAAGTATAAAGCACAGAACACCCGTGCCTGTATTGTTATATGATGTGCATTATTTATCAGTGATACAGAAAACACAAAGCTGCAGCTGGCGCAGGTATTTTCTGATCTAAGGGGGAGAATTATCAAAGCTTGGGGGCATATGTACTATGCTTTGGAGAGAGCAAATGTACCAGTAATCAGCTCCTGTCATTGTATGGACTGTAATGTTAAGGAAATAATCTGCTTACATCAGGGCCAAATGAAGAGCCCTTTCCTAAGGGGCTTAAAATGTTCAGGGGCCTATCATAAGAAGTGAAAGAGCGTTGACCTTTGCTTTGTGGGTGTGTCCAATATCATGTAGGTGTGTCCAGCATCATGTAGGTGTGCCCAGTGCTATATGGGTGTGTCCAGTGCTGTGTGGGTGTGCCCAGTGCCATTTGGGTGTAGCACTGGAAACAGCGGAAGTTGAGTGAAGAGACAGAATTTTTGTCTGGAGGCAACATGAAAGCAATAACGGTATCTTTTAGTCAGGGGTGGGGCACCTCATAAACGGCCCCCGTAGCCAGTTTGAGTGGCGAGGTGGTGACGTGGACTGGAGCGAGTTATCGCGAGAGCCGGTCTGCAGCAGCAGTTGTCTCTCTGCACTCTTCATTCAGCGGCAGCCGGAGCGTGGGACGGGAGAAGCAGTGGACTTTTTAAGGTGCTTATTTTTACATGGCCCGAAGGATTTTATCCATTTTGAAATGACCCTTGCTAGAAAAAAAGGTTCCTCACCTCTGCTTTAAGTAAATCCCCACACCCAAGCCTTTTATTGCAAAGCTTTAATATTTAAGGTGATAATCAATTGAGAGTGAGTTTGCACACTTCATCTTCATGAGCACCTTCACCTAACATTAGCATAATTCAATAAAATATGACAATTCTATGCAAAAATTAACTGGGAAAATTGCATGAAAAAGTGGGGAGATCTCCTGGGCCTGAAAGAAGTTTCTACTTCCTTAGCTGTACCATATAGACAGGGCCTGGGTTAAGGTTTCAGGTGCCCTAGGCTAATATACATGTATCTCCTTGTCTTACCAGTCATACTGCCCATGTAACGAAGGTTACACACCTGGCATGTAGGATCTAATGCTTGTGGGGTGTGAAGGAAACTTTGGCTTTAGGTTGCCCAGCTGGCTCTGTAGCACAATGTATATAAAGTAATGGCTCCATCAGTGGCGTAACTAATAGTTTTGCACCCCCTCGCCGAAATTTCGGCAACGCCCCCCAACAAGTAACCCCCCACAGTAAAGTTAAACCCCCAAAAGCAGCTGTAGCAGGTTCACTTCCCGCACCTTGTCTGCGGTCCCAGCTCCCCTGTTGCTCCTGGCTCCAGCGTCTAATTATAACTAACTATCACAAAATGTCCGCCCCCATACAGCAGACAGTTTTCTGCTGTATGGGGGCGGACATTTTGTGATGGTCAGTTTAGATTAGAAGCAGAAGCCGGGAGGGGACAGGGGAGCCGGGACTGCAGACAAATCTTCTGCGGGTCCCGGGCTCCAGCCACAGACGGGGCAGGTGAGGTCCCGGCAGGCGGCAACGGCATTACAATAGTCCTGCAGACCCCCGGCGCCCACACCTACACATCGCCTCCCCAATATTTCTCTTACAGCACCTGCCCTAATTGATTCAGTGCAAACTACATCAGATTAAAACAAGCAAGTGCACTGCTATTAAACCAGTTTATATAGACACAGTTTCAATAAACCCTATAAAGAGGTTGCAGTCAGGGCCGGCTCTACCATTAGGCAGCTTTAGGCATCTGCCTAGAGCGCCAGGATCTGAGGGGGTGCCACTAAGTTTGCAAATAAAAAAATCAAGGATGAGGATCCTTGTTGTACTTAATGCAGGTGGCAGCTGTGGAACTTCTAAGACTTCACCTCATATTTTCTCTTGAGAAACTACATTGCTGCCCCATCCTCCTTGTACTCTGTTGCGTGTAGCAAAGGGCAGGGTGCAGAGGGCCTCCAGGGAAAGAAGGGAACTTGCCAACCTTTCTAGTGGGGCTGGGAAAACCACATGATTTTTTTTTAGGGGGGAAGGGGGGGGAGTAGATTGATGTTTTGCCTAGGGTGTTGAGACGCCTTACACCGGCCCTGGTTGCAGTACTGGTTAGTGGACCCCACAAGGCTTGCATGTGCGGCCTGACCAGCTCTTGGTATTGTTTCACTGAAGTTCATATCTGAAGAAATGGAGACAGTGGATTTCCAAACTCAGAAACAACGTGACAATGATGTTACAGAGCGATACATTGGCTGCCACTGTGACTTGGATAGGGGAATACAGTTACATTCTTCTTTTCTGTTTTTGCAACAAAAACAATTAGACACATTCTTATTGCAAGGCACTGGTGAGGGTTCCCCTGTTCTCACATGCTACGAAGTGATTACTAACCACACTGGGAGGGCTCGGCGCTAAATTAGGAATATAATAACCACATTCATTCTCTGAGACAATGCCCTTCCATCATGTACTGGGCAACATTCTCTGGTGGCATTTATAAATTGAGTTTTGGCATATTCCCTAGAAGAAATCCAAAGGTCTTGAGGGCAATAACATCCCTTTGTTTAGTTTTACTATATGCTTGTACATGCATCTAATATTATTATTATTATTTAACAAGTGAAACGTTGTTCACTGAGAGTGAACACACACCATTTTATACAGATACATAATACATAACTTATACCCCTTTCCCACTGGAGCTCTTAAACGGTAATTTGCGGGGTTTTTTTTAGCCTTTTTAAACGGGTAGAGCTGCAGTGAGAATGCTGCATTAGCTTTACCCGTTTAACAAATACCGGTATTTGTTAAACGGGTAAAAAAGCTTTACCCGTTTAAAAGCCGTTTTTTTCGGCAGTGGAAAAGGGGTATTCATTCTACCAGTAAAAAAAAAAAACGGCATGGGATCACCCCCCCCCCCCCCCCCTGCCGTAACCAGCACCAGGCTGAAGAGCCGGGGCTGGTATTAAAAAATCAGGAAACCCGGCAACTAGGGCTTCGCTGATTTTATAAAACCAGCCCCAAGCTCCAGGGCCGGGGCTGGTTCCCAAAATACGGGGGACAAAATGACTAGAGGTCCCCCGTATTTTAAGAACCAGCCCGAGGCCCAACCAGCCAGCAGGGTAATGCCACAGCCAGGGGACACTTAAGGTCCAGCGGCCAAAGCATTAACCCTACCGACCAGTCAGCCTGGCCAGGGGTCCTGGGGGAGTGGGGACCCCACCAATAAAGGGGTCCCCCCTTCCAGGACTTACCTGACCAGGCTGGTGCTGTCCTCGATGCCCCTGGGTGGTGGGCATCGAGCTGATTGCAGTGTAAAAAATAGAATAAACTATTGTCTTATACTGTGGAACTATGAGTTCCAGCAAGCCTCCCCCGCATGCTGGGACTTGGAGAACCACATGTCCCAGCATGCGGGGCATTAAAGGGCCCGCTGGCACTTGTAGTTCCACAGTAAAAGAAATAGTTAAATAAAAACACTGAGAACCCAGAAAAATAAAAGTTTAATACATACATTACACAAACACACTGATACTTACCTATCTTGAGCCCATAGGTAGGTCCCTGGGTCCTGTGTCCGGTGCTCCAGGGCTGCAGAGTCCAGGGTCTGGGGCTCCAGGGCTTCAGGAAGGAAATCCTACTCACCAGGTCCTCTGGCGAAGATCCCGTCCTCTTCTCTCCGCCGTAGTCCAAGTCGCGCATCACCCGGCCGGTACCTGCTCGGACTGAGGAGAGACGCTGATGTTTCATGTTCAGCACCTCTCCTCCGAATGATTCTATTGGCCGCCTAGCAGCCAATCAGGAGCCGAGAAATTTGGCTTGTAACCAGGGCCCTACTATCTCTATGTTGTCTTTCTGTAACTACCCAGCTTGTTCTATCACTGTTGTTTCCAGAATTTGTTGCTCTGCACAAGATCCTGTTAATAAATCAGTGCTGATGGAGAGAACCTCATACATAAAGTAGAGGAACAATAACTGTGGCTGTTGGTGGGGAAAGTGAGTGTGAGGCCATGAGGCCACCATCCTCCAGTACTAAAGCAGCCATTGGTTATAGCGATGTGTGCGGTATGGTTGTACTGGTAATAGAGACTTGAAAGCCCTTCATTATTTATCTTACCCTCATTCCTCTTCTTGTTCTGGAGATGAAAGTATTTTTTTATTAACTGGCGCCGAAATTGGATCACACGAGTGCTCTGGAATAGGCCCTTTAGTGCATGCCACAACCAGATATGAACAAGTACATTGACAAGATGCTGTCCCTATCTCAACAACTGGCATCTGTAGAAGTCCAAGTATATCACTAGGTAGTCGCAATGGAGATGATACAGATTCTACCACCTGAAACTTTATTTCTTAGTAGCATCTTTGGAATCCAGTACGGATAAGCTATCAATGGAGATGGTGAAGGATAAGCCTCTGCAGTTCCAATAAAACAAACCAGCTGAAACAATTGCTGAGAATTCTGCTTTACTCATAAAAAAACACAAAGTGGGACATAAACCTTATGAATGTAAACTGAGAAACATAAGTAATGCACAGAAAAAGAGGGATAAAATAAATTAGAGTTTTCAATGTTACAGTTGCAAGAAAGATAGCTGGTACATGGACTCACCATCTCTTCTAAAGTAAGACTGATGAGTTGAGTGCTTAGCCAGCCCTTGACTCTCTGAAGAACCAGACTGTCCCATCAGCCTTTCTGGCATTTGCCAGAAGTGCCAGATAAATAGTCTGGTCCTGGATATAATTAGAGATGTGCATTGACACCCATGTTTTGGTTTCTGATCTGTATTCACTTTGTGTTTTGGGTTTGGTTTCCACAAGTTTTGGATTTGGAGCTGCCAGATGAAACTGTCTATGGTTACTCCCATTCATGATTATGAAGGACATGCACAGTTTATCAAACCAAGCACTTCAGCGACAGGGACTGACACTTTTGTTGCTGAAGTATTTGGTTTGTTTGGGCCCCCACAAACAAGTTTTTTTTGGAGGAACTATTTTTTATCACTAATGGGTAGGTCAATAATTGGGGCGTTAACTAGAACTATTAGAAATTTTTAAGTAAATTTTATGAACTCTCTGCAAATGACTTTATTACCATCCTCATCCCCCACATTAGCATCAGATAGTACACAAATATCCGCCTCATCTTTTTCCACTTCTACACAAGCGTCACTAATTTCCATTATATTATAATTAGCATCTTTACTTGTACCACTCATACCCACATGTGCAGATGGTACAGAATTGGTGTAAGTACGTGAAGGAGGCTTCTTTATGATGATAGTGTGAGACATGCCAGACTCATACATAGCTAACTTTGCGCAAACATAATAGTATTATGTGGACACTTGCCAATCACCAGTTATTGATGATGGCTGGTGCTTTATCACAGTCCACTTTATCTATCTCTAATGCTTAGTACATAGACACCTAAGTTAATTACCATTCAGAAGCATAAGATGCAAGCAACCACATTTATATTCAATGAAAAAAATAGACATTTTCAAACACACAAATTATACAAACATATAGGCCGATATGTAATAGGGTGCGATTTTTGGACTAGTTTTAGTAATGAAAATGTGCGCATTTTCAAATGTGCGATTGAAAAAAAAAAAAAAAAACGGCGTGCGGTCCCCCTCCCGATCATAACCAGCCCCGGGCTCAAAAAGCCGGTGCTGGTATCATAAAATCAGAGGGACAAACAAATAGGGGTCCCCTTGATTTAATGAAACCAGCACCAGGCTCAAGGTCCGGCGCTGGTTCCCAAAATATGGGGGACAAAATGACTAGGGGTCCCCCGTATTTAAAGAACCAGCACCGGACCCAAACAGCCAGCAGGGTAATGCCACAGCCGGGGGGAGACTTTTTATACAAGTCCCCCCGGCCAAAGCATTCAGCCCTGTGGCTGGTCAGCATGGGCAGGGTCCTGGGGAAGTGGGGACCCCCCCAAAGAAGGGGTCCCCCCCTCCAGAACTTACCTGCCCATGCTGAAGCCCGGGGCTGTCCTCCATGCCCCTGGGCTGTGGGCATGGAGCTGATTTTGTGTAAAATCAAGTTAAATCTATTGTTTTTAACAGTGGTACTACAAGTGCCAGCAAGCCTCCCCTGCAAGCTGGGACTTGGAGAACCACAAGTCCCAGCCTGCAGGGCATTAAAGGGCCCGCTGTAACTTGTAGTTCTACTGTTAAAAAAATAGTACACAAAACACACACTGACACACATTTTAAATAAAAGTTTAATACACACATCACACACACACTCATACTTACCTATCTTTATCCCGTCGGTAGGTCGCTGGCTCTGGTGTCGGCGGCTCCGTGTCGGCGGCTCCGTGTCGGCGGCTCCGGGCTTGGCGTCCTGTCCGACGATAATCCATGTTGGACCTGTGGAAGTAAATCCTACTCACCAGGTCCACCATGCGGAGACATGTTGCCTCTTCAACGCCGGTGCTTAGAATGATTCTATTGGCTGCTCCCAGCGGCGCTTCTCATTGGCTGCTGAGCAGCCAATAGAATCATTCTGATGTTAGGCGCTGAAGATCAAACATCTCCAGCGCCTTTAATCATATTGCCGAATGGAGCTGCCGGAGCCGCAAGAGCTTGAAGATAAAGAAGAAGAGAGAAGAGAGAAGAGAAGACAGAAGAGCATCCATGGTGGACCTGGTGAGTAGGATTTACTTCCACAGGTCCAACATGGATTATCGTCGGACAGGACGCCGAGCCCGGAGCCGCCGACACGGAGCCGCCGACACGGAGCCGCCGACACCAGAGCCAGCGACCTACCGACGGGATAAAGATAGGTAAGTATGAGTGTGTGTGTGATGTGTGTATTAAACTTTTATTTAAAATGTGTGTCAGTGTGTGTTTTGTGTACTATTTTTTTAACAGTAGAACTACAAGTTACAGCGGGCCCTTTAATGCCCTGCAGGCTGGGACTTGTGGTTCTCCAAGTCCCAGCTTGCAGGGGAGGCTTGCTGGCACTTGTAGTACCACTGTTAAAAACAATAGATTTAACTTGATTTTACACAAAATCAGCTCCATGCCCACAGCCCAGGGGCATGGAGGACAGCCCCGGGCTTCAGCATGGGCAGGTAAGTTCTGGAGGGGGGGGACCCCTTCTTTGGGGGGGTCCCCACTTCCCCAGGACCCCTGCCCATGCTGACCAGCCACAGGGCTGAATGCTTTGGCCGGGGGGACTTGTATAAAAAGTCTCCCCCCGGCTGTGGCATTACCCTGCTGGCTGTTTGGGTCCGGTGCTGGTTCTTTAAATACGGGGGACCCCTAGTCATTTTGTCCCCCGTATTTTGGGAACCAGCGCCGGACCTTGAGCCTGGTGCTGGTTTCATTAAATCAAGGGGACCCCTATTTGTTTGTCCCTCTGATTTTATGATACCAGCACCGGCTTTTTGAACCCGGGGCTGGTAATGCTTAGGAGGGGGGCCGCACGCCAGTTTTTTATTTAAATTTCTTTTTTAACTATTTTTTTACAGCAGAAGCATGCACAGATCTCAATGATCTGTGCATGTTTCTGCCTAAATCGCCAGTCAGAAGCTGGTCTATTTTTTTTGCGATTTTTTTGAAGCTCCCATATGCGACTTTAGAACTCGCATCCTATTACATATGCGAGTTCTATAGTTTACTATGGGAAAACATCTGGATGCGATTTTCAGCGTGCCTGAAAATCGCATCTTTAAAATGTGCAATTTCGCGGTAAAAAATGCGATTTTTACCGCGACTCGCATCCTATTACATGTGCGATTTTTAGAAAAAATGCGATTTTGGTCAATTTTGACCAAAAATCGCAAAAGTCTAAAAATCACACCCTATTACATATCGGCCATAATATCCTTTCCAAATGCTTCTCCATCTTATGATCAGCTCAAGTAATTATTGACATCATTGAGTAAAAAATATCTTACAGCTTTGGCGTAAGTGACTATGTCTACAATTTAATCCAGAGCCTACTTACTTACTCTCCTAGAAGTTGTGGAAGGATTGTGCTTTTTGGCGTAGTTCCCTTAATCGTGGAAGAGAAGTTACTCCTTCAACATCCAACCTGCTTGCTAGGGAAGGATACACAGATAAAGCCACAAATCACGGGTCCTCGCAGAGAGGTAAGGACTAAAATGACAGGACCCGCGATTTGCAAGATTTACCATCAAGAGGCGTGGCCTAACAATTTGATTGCTTGGCTCCACCCAGAAAACCGCTACTGCTTCACTTCTCCAGTTTCCTGGTGCCTTAAAAGGTAGGCCAGTATGATCCAGAGAGTACAAAGCACTAACTTACTCTCCATTGAATTTATATAGAAGTCCGGTCAAGGCTAAAAGCTTTCACAGGATTTCCCCATTCGAAATGGATGTCCTTCAACTTCCTAATATCTCATATTGTTCAGCTTGCGCTGCCAAAGTCTTTCTCATATGATTCTAAAACAACAAATACATTCATAACTGGGAATTGTAACCAGGAAATGTCACCAGCCAGACATGAAAATATCTGTTTGCCTAACAAACCCCACATCAAAAGCAAATAACATGGGGATTAGCGGAGAGTTATTTTGTTGGTGAGGTCAAACTCCCTGCAAATTACCGGCAGATGTTACTTCCAGGTGAAAAACCGACACCATTCTGGGGGTGGGGGGTTGGCAATTATTTCATGCCCCACAACCAGATATTTAAGCACCAATGAAACGTATTGGATACCCGGTTAAACTACTGTAACAACAACATTTGGGTGCCCCTACATTAAAGGACCGTAGTAAAATACTGCTCTTGATTAGCTACCTGTATTTTAATTAAACAAAATCACAAATCTTTTTGTTTTTATAGTTTATTTTATTGAAATGTGTGTATATATATATATATATATATATATATATATACATACATACAGAGTACCACAACACTCGCCATCCCTGCGAATGGGGTGCAAGCAGCACTCGCCATTCCCAGGTTGGGGTGAAGTGGCCTGTGACCACATGCTCTAATAAATACATGCATCTAAAAAATATATCCAAAATACGACCGTATCTCACACAAGACACTATTAAATCTCTTATCCATGCACTCATTATATCCCGCATTGATTATTGCAGTAGTCTCCTAACTGGTCTTCCCAAGAACAGACTCTCACCACTACAATCCATTTTAAATGCTGCTGCTAGGCTGATCTTCCTAGCAAGACGCTTATCGTCTGCTGATCCGCTCTGCCAGTCCCTCCATTGGTTGCCTGTGTTTTTTATATTGTGTATTCAATATTTAAAGCTATTAACCATACTGCACCAGCTTATATCTCTGCACTTATAACAAAATATCTCCCATCTCGACCACTCCGCTCTGCACAAGATCTGCGTCTCTCTTCTGCACGGATCACTTGCTCCCATTTACTATTACAGGACTTTCATCGGGCTGCTCCCATCCTATGGAATGCCCTTCCACGCACAATAAGACTCTCCACTAGCCTCCAAACTTTCAAGCGTTCCCTGAAAACTCACCTCTTCAGGCAAGCCTATCATATTTAAGTTCTACACGCATAACCCTCTGAGGCACTTCTGTATTATATAGCTTCCCTTCTGGACCTGTAACTTGGTGGGACTGCTATGCTATTACTGGTGCCTGTCCTTGTGTTTCCCTCCTATATCCCTATAGATTGTAAGCTTGCAGCAGGGCCCTCCTACCTCCAAGCCTGTCTGTTGCTACCCAGTTTGTTTTATCACTGTCTGTCTATAATTGTAAAGCGCAACAGAATCTGCTGCGCTATATAAGAAACTGTAAATAAATAAATAACTCACCTTAGTATACAATTAATCAAATAAATAATGGGGTTTTAGTTCATGAATTGATCAATGCATTTAAGCTTGGAGCCCATCGCCAAGGGACCCCATTTCACTGCAAGTCCTACACTAACAATTGTCTCTCAAGAGCCTGCCAACTGCTGACACATCATAGCTAAAGTGGACATGTGTTTTTTTCCTGGTTTAAAGCTCACATGCCAAGTGCCTTATGGCTTTTAAAGATGAGGCAGTCACCTAACACAACACCTGACAGAATTAAAGGGGCAGCTGTCACAGGTTACAGATAAATTAGCTCATCTGGGGTGTAAGAGAAAGCTATGATCACAGTAACAAAGGTTAATTAAAAATGAACCCACATATATACATACAGAGTACCACAACACTCGCCATCCCTTTATATATATACATTTGATCATAACATAGGCATTTGCATGGCAGTTGGATATGGTTACATAGTGCACCAGGATCAATACAACATTTCCTGCATTGGCAGGGTATACGGGACATGAAATCACAAGCATCAGTATAAAATTGTTGTGAGGTAATGTTCTTAGCCATTGTGAAAGTTTTCATGTAAACTTAAAAAGGACGATTTCCATTTTCCAAAACAGTCATATTATACCAGGTAGAGAGCCTAACAAATTGTCTAATACTGTCTTTTTCAGCATCTGGAAGTGAAATAACATATGGAAGCCATGAATCAAAATTTTTTGATGCTCTCGACTCTATGTCAACTGAGCATTCAACCCAGTCCATTTGAAAATAAATTGTAATCTAGGAAACATAAGATGTATAGTCAGTGTGTCATTAGGTATCCATCTTGAAAGTATATTTGTCTTGGCCACCGCAGCAATTCTAGCCAGAAGATGTCAGGCAGTTTGGGGCAGTGTTCTAGAGTTAGGGGGGGGGGTAGATGTTCCAAAAAGCCCAAGAAGCTGTAAAATCACAAATCTTAACAAAAAATGTGGGCCTTTTTTTATTCATACAGTATTATTAACTTCAATAACATTAATTTCCAGTGTCTAGTCAATTTTGACCACCTTACAGCTCACAATATTGTTTTCATCCAGTTTAAGCAAAAGCTCTAGTGAGCTAGCTAGTTACTAAGCAACAGAGCAGCGACACAAACACACGGAAGTTTACAGTATTATACATCTATAAATCATTGTCACACAGCAGTGTAAATGGAGATGTGCAATAGCATACAACTCTGAATCACGTCCACTGACATTTCTAAATCCAAATTCCTTTTAAATGTATAATATTTATACCTACATCTATAACTGCTTCTATGAACTCTGCAAAGTGACTATCATCATTTATATGCCATTTAATAGTTAAGGTAGTAGTACAGAGAGAAAGAGATGACTGAATGTCCTGGGACAATGTAGAACTGCGTGCTCTCTAGATTTTGATAATGGATCCCAGTCTTCAGTTTAGATCTGGGTCCAACTGAGTTTTTTCCTTTTTAAATGTGCACCAATTATACTATATATTTACCATTGTTAAAAAAAACTATTGTTGGCATAAAACTTTATTATTAGTGTCTGAAGTGAATGTGAAAGGGAGTTGGGGAATAGGGTTTTATATGGGCTAAAGTAATGCACTGTACATTTATGCAAGAACTCTAATTGGCAGTGGTATATGGGGTGATCTCTAAAGTTATAATACATATCTATATAAATAAAAATCGTGCGTATGTGTGTATGTTCCCTATGGACTCCAAAATGGCATGACCAATTTTGATGACATTTTCAGGCAGTCTTCAGATTAGCCTAGCGGGTGATCCTGTGAAGTTTGGTAGCGATCGGATCAACAGAAGTTTTTCTTTTGGGGTGGGGGGGTTGGCAATTAATTGATCGCGCCACGAATGAGATTTTGTTCCCGCCGAACATCTGTCAAATGCAACTGAATATTCAACCCGCGGAGAGGGGGCAGGGCTTAAATGACGCGATCGTCATTTAAGACCCGCGGTTTACAGTAATCCAGCGGGCAAGGGGGGAGCGGGGGCTATCACCAGAAAGCGGGAGACCTGCCCAACTTCCCGGGGGGGGGGGGGGGGGGGGGGGGGCGGGAGAAGGACCCAATTTTCAGGAGGCTTCCGGGAGGGTAGGCAAGCCTGGACTTATAGTTTCACAACAGCTGGAGGGCTGTAGTTTGGACATGCCTGGCCTAGATCATCCATTATAATGGTTAAGCCACCCCTTCCCCATGTGTTGATCCATTTACAAATTTTCGTGTTGTCTGTAAAAAAGCCAACTATATCTTCCTCATTGTTACCTGCCCCCACTCTGTCTACACTCAGATTACTACAACTGTGTTCTCCATCATTCAACCAGGGGTTAAAGTGAGGGGGAACGGGGTGGAACTGAGTTCCACCACCTGTCATGGTAGAACATTTTAACCTCCACATTGGCCCTGCACAATAATTCTCACAGAACAGCATGCTAGTTTGCAGGGAGATGCCAAAAACCCTACTACTAGTCCTGTCTCTGAATAATGGACGGAGTGGAGGCGGTGTAAATAGGTGGCATAGAGAAATGACGTCCCCCATCTCTGCATGACCACTTTAAGCCCTGCATTCAACCCAGATGCGGTTTAATGGGCCCACTGCTGACCCCGTCACCCTATTCCTGTCACACACTATTTTCCTTGTCACACTCTGTCTCCCCCTGCCTCTCCCTGTCACCATTTTCCTCTCCCTGTCGTTTAGCGCCATGTTGCATATTATGAACTTGAGTTGGGGCAGAAGAGTGGGGCCCAAGTTATATTTTTGCACCCACAAGTTCTGCCTCGATTCAACCAATGTCATATTAACTGTCACAGTAACTGGGGCTTTTTACCCTCTAAACTCACTTCAACTTAGCCCACGTGGCCTCTATGTCATGTAGTCTCCTCCCCACTTTTATTTGCCCAATATCCCCCTGTCCCCTATGTAAAGTTCCTGTTCCAGGCCTAGATACGTAATGCACTCCAATATGAGCATTAACCTTATCTCTGCAAGGATTTACTCTGTGTATTCCTGCCCATACATTGCTTCTACTTCCTATCACTTTGCCCTTCCAAGGATAAAGTGTGTCTGCTTATTGCTATGTCCTAATCATGGTTTTTTGGGTGTTGGTATAGGGATGTCGGGGATTTTGGCGGGTAGGGCACAGCAGCATCCCAACACCTAGGTGATATTTTAACTATACCCCTAATTGTTCCTTACTGCAGCCTATCACTAAACCTTCCCCATAGCCTAACCCCACCCTCCTAAAGGCCTATCCGTAATGCAGCCCAGAGCATAAACCTAAATTGCACTTCTTAGTGCCTTACATTAACCCTCCCTTCTTAGTGCCTAACCCTAACCTCCATATCCTAACCTTAACCTTCCCTGTTCAGCCTAAACCTAAACCCCTCCCTCCCTTCCTACTTTCCCAGCCTAACTCTGGCCTACTTACATTCAGGATACCGACAGTCCGGGTTCGGTGCCAGCATTGTGAGTTGTGTTAAAATTCTGGAGCCGGGATTCTGACTGCCGGCATTCCAAATGACAGTATGCTGACCGGATCCCTTTAATTGAACTGCTTGTTATTATGGCAGCCCGTCCTGGGCTCCTCTCTGTGCACAATGACACAAGACTTGTGTGTTCCGATTCTCTCTCATATCCTTGCTCTGCATTGGACGAGTATTTGGTTTTGACCTGAGCAGCTTCCTGTTGCTGGGGATGTTTCCTGCTATAATAATGAATAATAATGAACTGCACAACAACAGTTCTAGTGCAGGGGAGCAGATTACACACATTCACTGCCTATAAACTACTTTAATTACTTCCTGATGAAGCATGCAAATCATTTATTATCATGGGGTCTAATTCAGGCTGGATCGCTAAATAGAGAAAGTAACACAGTGGATTGCAAGAGAAAAGCCGCCACCCAAAAGGAATAAACGCCTCCTGCAAAATTGCCAATGAATTGCGAATGCATTGCTAATGAGTGTTCATCCGCAAATCCATTCTCAAACCCCGGAACATCTAAGAATGTCGAAGAGTATCTGCAAAGATATGATTTCAGCCCCTGTCCTCCACTCCAACTCACAATATGCTACACAGCAGTTGGTGGCAGCAGTGGTGCCCGGTGCGGTGCACATGATGCACTAATGGTAGATCTACTTCTGGTCAGGATAATTGCCCAGTGCAAATTACCTGCAAGCAGAGGCAATGGAGTCATCTGCCGCCGGGCTCCTGCTCCCAAGGGGGCACCTCTCCTCCACCGCTGGATATTGCATCTGTGGCTGACTACCCACCCTAGCAGGACAATAGACATCACACTCACTTTAGAGTGTGTCACTTCTTTATCAAGACAAGAACGTTCTTGTCTTGATAAAGAAGTGACATCCGAAACATTGATTTTGCCTGCCTGTATATATGATGACCTTTTATTGCAGCTCAAGCCGGAATATACGCAGGCTGCGACTATACGCAGCCTAGTGAACAGGTCTGAATCACCCCAATAGTCTAGTGTGTACCCAGCTTAATTCCAACTCAAGCCTAACCCAGCTTCCCCCTCCTATGCTATTCCCACATGCATCAGTGCCCTTTCAACTAGATTTAAGGGCAAAGGTCAAAGGGCCAGATGTACTAAGCTTCAAAAAGTGATATAATGGAGAGTGATAACCAACCAATCAGCTCCTACCTGACATTTTTTAAATACAGCCTGTGACATGGCAGGTAGGAGCTGATTGGCTGGCTGTTAATCACTCTCCATTTGATCACTTTTGAAGCTTAGTACATCTGGCCCAAGGCCTCAAAAGAGATTTACGAAGTGAATAATTTTAAAACATAGTGATTCCTCCGCTCCGTATCTTTGGCACAGCAAACGCAGTGAGATAGCATACCTCCCAACTGCTGTGCTGATGAAATAGGGACACTAGGGAAATATTGACAATAGTGACGCGCGAGAGCCCGAAAAGGGGGTGGGGCATATGCAAATGAGGGTGCGGCTTATGCTAATTGGCCGCAACCTCATTTTCATACGAGAATAGACTATTCTATTAGATTGGGGGGGTCTCCCAACTGCCACCCCCCGCAGCAGGACAATGCCTGCCGCGGGTGGGACAGCGGGACAGGACCCGAAAATCGGGACTGTCCCGCTGTAATCGTGACAGTTGGGAGGTATGAGATAGCACATGGTGGTCGTTATAGCTCTGAGAGTGAAATGTACTAAACCTTGAAAAGTGATAAAATGGAAAGTGATAAACCACCAACCAATCAGCTCCTACCTGTCATTTTTTCAAACACAGTCTGTGACTTGGCAGGTAGGAGCTGATTGGCTGGCTGTTTATCACTCTCCATTTTATCACTTTTCAAGCTTAGTACATCTGGCCCTGAGTGTGGATGGATTCCTACTGGCTACCTAGCGTTGCATTCCTTAAGGGTTGCTGAATACAGAACTCTCATATCAGTGAGGAATGTGTAGGAGACTGTAGCTATGTTCCACTCGGTGATCAGTATACAGGAAATAAGTATAACAACAACTACAGACAGTGTCCAGCTCTTATAGAGAAACCTCTTCAGCGGCTCCAGGAAGATTAAAGTAATTAGGTGACTGAGATTCCAGGCATTAGGCTGCACCTTCCTGTTGGCGACGAAGTTTAAAGAGGTTTCAACTTTTCTGCAGAAAGTTTGAGTAATCATTGAACTATGTATAACTCCATCCTTTGTGTTCTGTCACCACTTTGAAATCTCTAGTGGTCCTTATCTTCCCATCTTGCTTACTTTATTGTTCCATGCTGATTATTTTTTTCCACAGGTCAAATTCCTATGAAAATATATGGTTTGTAATGTATATAGTGAATGTCACTGACATATATGATGTGTATAATGCTTAGTGAAATCAACCATAAAACCCTGGGCCATAACTGCAACATGTGCCACACACAGGTCACCACAAGTCAGGGGGGGCGCTGTTCTGCAGCACCTGGTCATTTTTTTTTTAAATTAATCTCACTTGCAATTTACGCGCTTTAATCCCTGGCGGCACCATGCCCCCCTCATGTCCCTAAGCACGTTCAGTCACACGCTCCATTATTTAATTCACACATTTCACAATACTCTCATACTATTGATACAGGAGCAATTAGCTTCATGAGTGAGGTGTTTGACTGCAATGAAAAAGGTAATGGGTTCAACATTTTGAAATGTGTGCTTTAAATAAAGGAGGATGTGACTGAAGGAGTGATAAGGGGAATCATAACAAGTGATTTCACTGGGCTCCAGGACTTATCCTATGCCCCTGTTTCGAAAATATGGGGGGCAGATAAAAACAAATCTGGTTAAATGTCCCTATTTGCTATCTAATGGATTTGCTAGAGCAAGGCCTAATATAATAGCACCCCAGAGAGTTCTGTGTGGTATTCCAGCACAACAAGAGTGTGCAATGAAAAGCTAACCTAAGCTATTCTACAGAGGGCATGGAGGCTAAGGGGGTTATTCTGATTCCTCAGAAAGGCACAATCACTCTCTAATGGACAAAACCGTGTGCACTGCAGGTGGGGCAGATGTAACATGTGCAGAGAGAGAGTTAGATTTGGGTGAGGTTTGTACTTCAAACTGATATCTATATTGCAGTGTAAAAATAAAGCAGCCAGTATTTACCCTGCACAGAAACAATAAAACACCCAAATCGAACTCTCTCTGCACATGTTACATCAGCCCCACCTGCAGTGCACAAGGTTTTGTCCATTAGATATTGATTGTGCTTTTCCAAGTGAATCAGAATAACCCCCTAAATGCAATGCACGTGACATCCAAAGGGGGGGTGCTCTCTACTACCACGCAGGACACGGTCACCCAGGTAAGTACCAGGTATGAGAAGGTTTGCTTGAGAGTCTCACAAGTGGCCAGATGTATCAAGCTTCAAAAGTGATAAAATGGAGAGTAATAAACAACCAGCCAATCAGCTCCTACCTGTTATTTTTCAAACCCAGTCTGTAACATGACAGGTAGGAGCTGATTGGTTGGCTGTTTATCACTTTCCATTTTATCACTTTTTGAAGCTTGATACATCTGGCCCAAGGTCATTAAATGTAAGTAGTATAGGCAGGGCTATTTTTCAGCAGGCTCCAGCAGGAACTGAGGCCCTTATTCTAGTTCACTCTTTCTGACAAAATATTTCTTAGATGGACAAAACCATGTGCACTGCAGGTGAGGCAGGTGTAAAACCCCACCCAAATCTAATTATCTCTGCACAAGTAACACCTGCATCACCTGCAGTGCACATGGTTTTGTCCATCTAAGAAATATTTTGTCAGAAAGAGTGAACTAGAATAAGGGCCTCAGTTCCTGCTGGAGCCTACTGAAAAATAGCCCTGAGTATAGGGTTCCCAGGTAAAGACAATAGAGCACATGGGAGACCATTTGGAGACAATCCAGCGTAACAGCAGGCAGCTGTAGAGAAGTCCATAATGAGGCCAAAGTCAGGACTGGAGAGATCAGAATAGTAAGAAGTGGTCTGGGTTAATAACAGAAATCCAGGGAAGCCACTGTAAATAAAAGGGCAATTATCCAGGGCCAGAATGGTGGGCCACTATAATAGACACTGTGGCCTTCCCCCTACATGAGGTGAGAGGCACCATCTGTATTAAAACAGAGGTGGCTGTGGCACTCACAGAATTAAATGTATAAATAAACACTCAGGACACTGTTCTAACTCAGTGCTTCAATTTGGCACAGCAATTTTCATCAGGAGCCATTCCTTATGAAAATTTCTGGCCAAAATTGAAATGTTGAGATAGAGAGGTGTCTCTGAGTGTTTATTCATACGTATAATTCTGTGAGTGCCACAGCGGTAAAACAGCGCATTCATTTTGAAGGGCACCTGACAAACTGTACTGATAGAGGAACGTGCCAAGGACTTGCATTGTGTGTGTCCTTGGCACTTTCCTCTTTATATAATATATGGGGGGTGGGCTGGAATTAATGCGTTGACCCGGGCAACATAAATCCTAGTTTTGGGTCTTTTTGATAGAGAGGAAAAAGCACTTGAACATTTCCCAGAGGAAAGAAACTGGGGATGTTTTTGAAATGACTTCCAACAATGGAAATTGACTCCAATACTTCAGGCAGTTGTAAACCCATTGTCATCTAAGCATCTGATCTCAGTGGGCCTAATTTAGATGTGACAAATTCTCTATGGCTGCTGCTGCTTACAAGGAAGTGAAAGACACACAAAACAGTACTCCGAAGGGTATTAACAATAAAATGTGAAAAACCATATGGTATTAGGTAATACAGAGATCTTAGTTAAATATCTTTGCAAAGATATTATAAGCCTATAAGCCACTTCAAGGCTTCTCGGATAATGGTGGTTAGGGTGGAGCTGCTCTATGCCTGAGATGTCCTAATGTTGTTTCACTCTTGTGTACTTAGTTGACTCATCCTCATCAGTCTCTTGGAAAAGGTCAGTATTTTCCTGACAACAGGTAGGAACTAAGTTAGGAGACCTGGCCATGCCATGTGCCACTTGAGGCAACTTGCTCATAAGGAGCTCTTTGCATCTCTTAAGATCTGTGTAAGCTGGAAAGAAAGACATTGTGGGGTACTAAAGCTTAAGTCTAAAAGCACTTAATTCCATCTCTCAGTTCCTCTAGCTGCTTTTCCAGTAGTACAATCAAGAGAATAGCCTTAATCAAGCTGGCAGTGCCTCAAATCAACTCATTCTTTACTATTTAGAATTGTTTCAGCAGCTTGCCTAAAATGGAAAGTATTCTCCACTGTGCTGGACTAAAGCATATCCCCCCTCTTCTCCTTGTCATGACTTGTTGTGTAGTCTCAGGTGGTTCTGTTGAGGTTGGATGGAGAGGTCTCCTGCTAGTGGTGTGCATCTTTGTGGGTCCCCACCACAACCACCTTCCTTCACTGGGACACTGACACTGGATCCCTTTGCAGCTGCTTCCTTGTTCTAGATTCCTTCCTTTGTGGTGGCTCCTGATTAGAGGCAATTTGTCAGGGGGTTACTTCCTCCTAGTTGACTCATCAATAATACACCTACAGTAGGCAAGCTATCCAAAATATGATCTTAAGGTATCAGAAGCTCAAGAGCTAAGGTTGGAGATCACTGCATTATGGCTTCAGTTATCTGCTTTGCAACTGGATGGCACAGTTTACACTTGATTCTTCTTGCTTCAATTATTGTTTTTAACTACTAGTCTTCTTGGTCCTCTTCTGGAATTAAGATTCACCCCCAGCATCTCCAACAGTTAATGCTTCTAAGGAATGAGAGAAGTCAGTTAGCCTTTGCAAACTCGCTGCAGGAGGACTTCCTCCAATCATTGATGAGATGGATGTGTTAGGATCTAGTTTATTACTTAATATTATTTGTTAACTGTTATTTATATAGAGCACACATATTCTGCAGCGCTTTACAGAGAATATTTGACCATTCACATCAGTCTCTGCCCCAGTGGAGCATACACTCTATATTCCCTACCACATGTACACACACAGACATTGAGTTTCAATTAATTAAAGAAAAACGAAAGGGACATTTTGATCTGTCTAACTTTATTAAAGTTATGATACAACACAAGATTGCATGCATCCAATTGTACAACCTCTTTTCTTCTTCTTTCTTTGTGTCATTTTGAAGTTGTCAATGTTGTACACCAGGAGGAGGAAATTGATGTAGCTGTCGCTGAGAAGCAAGTTGACGAGGAGGGGGATGCTGCTGATGGTGATGTGGTTTGCTTAAATAAGGCACCGGGTGAGACAGTTGTTGTCCTTTGAATTCAAATGCCTGGGCAGAAGACCAAAAAATCCAGCTCTTTAGTCGGGAATTATTTTTATCCAGATCCAGACAACAATTGTCTCGCCATATGTAGCTTATGTAAAGCTGCAATAAGCAGGGGTTAGGCTGTTGAACACCTAGGCACATCCTCGCTTATGCGTCACATGAAGTTAGTTCCTACAGTAAGTCACTCTTTAGTTCAGAAACTGTGGCTAGGACCGTAAGCAGTCCAGAGACACCTAAATCCCTTGATCCTGTTGTATGCATGCGCCTAAAAACCACACCAGCAAGCCACTCCTTGTCAATTTCCTCCTCCATTAGAGGTTGTCCTGCAGGCCATGTCACCGTCATGACTGACTCCTCTTCCATCCGGGATTCCTCCGGAGGATCCTGCAGTGGTACGCCTACTACCGCTGCTACTGTTGCTGCTGGGAGTCGGTCATCGTCCCAGAGGGGAAGTTGGAAGACCGCTACGTCTTTCACTAAGCAATTGACCATCCAACAGTGATTCACCATGAGGACAAAGTTCAACAGCAGTCATCCAATGGCAAAGCTGCGGCCTTGACAGTTATGTTGGTGTTAGATGTGCGTCTGGTGTCCGCCATCAGTGGAGTGGGATTTAGACAGTTGATGGAGGTATCGTGTCCCTGGTACCAAATCACATCTAGATTCCACTTTACTAGGCAGGCGATACCGAGGATGTACAAAGACGTCCAAAAAAGTGTCCTCGACCTTCCCACCTGTCGACCCAACGATGTCGACCTATTGACTGTTGACCTAAGTGCTGTCGACAATACGACCGTATCCCCACTGTTTCAGGAGCACATGCAAATATAACCCCTTCTTCTTATTCTGTCATGGTGCCCCCCCTGTCCTTTTGTTCAGGAACCGACCTTGACTCCATGCACCCACTATAGCTACACCCCTGCCTCCAGGACACCTATATGAAAATATATGTCAGACATATGGCAGAATTGAGTATTTGGAGCCTTTCCTGGGAGATCGGTCAGAAAGAGAAATGTCATTTTCCATTTCCTTTAAATTAAAGAAGGTTCCTCTTTCATATCAAGGAAAACAGTGCTGCTAATAATAATAATCATTTAGAGAGGAAATTGCCTAATGAACCTATTTCTGGCGACTCTCATAGACTGATGCAACACACTCCATGACAGCTCATGGAAATAACACAATACTGTGCACAGTAAATGCTATGGGTTAGTATGCTGTGGAATAGTCAGGGCCGGACTGGCCATCTGGCTCTTGTGGGCAGTAGCACCGCTGATGCCTTCATTGTGTGCTGCACAGTGTGTCCGCCCCCCCCCCCCCGAGCGTCGTTAGCATATTGACGCCATGTGACGCTGCAACGTCATGACGTCAGCTGCCGACGGACACCACACAGCCTCACAAGTTCAACACACTTTCCTAATGAACTCTCCTCGTAAACTCGAGTTGAGCGCACGGAGCTCCAGGGTCAGCGCGACGCCGGGTGACGTCATCGGAGAGCGGCGTCTCACCCGGAAGCCGTCTTAACCTCTGTTGAGCTCTGTGGGGATGGACGCTGCCTGCCTTTGGTGCACGCAAGAGGCAGTTACACCAAGGACACCGCCAAGGGACGGATCGAACTATGGGGGAATACGGGGGCCCTGTGGTCACTACATCCGTCAAGGTACTGCTGTGGAGGCTGACTATAAGTGACTGGGACGCCAGTTCAACAAGAGATAAAGAACGCATGCTAAGAATTGTAAAGGCAGCAAGAAAAGATGGGGAGGTGGATGTCATCGTCCACCTTGGCACAAATGACCTGGTTAATGCTGACATCATGGCCGTAAAAGATGAATTTAGAAAGTTAGGAACTGCTCTAAAACAGGTGGCAACCACTGTAACTTTTTCAGAAATATTGCCAGTACACCAAGGGGAAGATAGAACTCTGAGAATTAGAAACTTCAATGTTTGGCTAAGGAATTGGTGCAACGAGGAGAGATTTGGATATTTAGGTCAAAGTCAAGCTACCTGGCAAGACAGAGCCTTATATAAAAGTGATGGCCTGCACCCATCTTCAAGGGGAACGAGAATATTAAGTGAGAAGTCTGGAAGCTTCATAAGCAACTATTTAAACTAGCAGAGGGGGGCAGTGAACCAAATAAGAATGAAGAAATCTGCTCCCCCAACCTAGAGGTATTGTCTCTGCAGGCAAATGGAACAGAAAGCCTATCCACTGCAACAGAAGATAATGCCGATCAAAACCGAATAGATATAGGCAGAAAGATGAACATAGGTAGCAGCAGGAGAAGCACAAACACAACTTTAAAAGCTATGTGTGCAAATGCTAGGAGCTTAGGAAATAAAATTCCAGAACTAATTGCAATAATGACAAGGGATGAACTGGATATTGTGGCTATTACAGAGACATGGTGCAATGAAAATCATGACTGGGACATAGCTATACCAGGATATACTTTATTTAGGAAGGACAGAATGGGAAAAATTGGAGGAGGGGTTGCAATATATGTGAAAAAATATATAAAGACTACCTTAATACAAAGTATTGAAGAAAAAACTGAGGCCCTTTGGGTGACCATAGAAACAGGGGAAAAGGCGATTCTTCGTATAGGGGTGATCTACAGACCACCAGGTCAGGAAGAGGAACTAGACAAGAGCCTATTGCAGGACATCAATAAAATTACATTAAAAGGAGAGGTGATAATCATGGGAGACTTTAATCTACCTGATGTAAACTGGGAGCTGCCTGTTGCAAGTTCCACCAGAAGTAGGGACATGCTGAATTCCTTGCAAGGAGCATCCTTTCAGCAATTGGTGAGGGAGCCCACTCGTAAGGACGCAATATTAGACTTAATACTTACAAATGGTGACAGAATATCTGACATAAATGTGGGTGAAAATCTGGGATCCAGTGACCATCAAGCAGTATGGTTCAAAATAAAGACAGAGACTGACTCATCGCACACAAAAACAAAGGTGTTAGATTTTAGGAAGGCTGATTTTGTAGAGATAGGAAACTCTGTAAGGGATTCTTTGGCAGAGTGGAAGAACTTGGAAGGAGTGCAGGATAAGTGGGAAAAATTAAAAAGTGCAATTCTAAAAGCAACAGAACTTTGTGTCAAAAGAGTTAGGAAAAACACAAGAAAAAGAAAGCCATTGTGGTTTGCAAAAGAAGTAGCAAGTATTGTGAAAGCAAAAAAGTTGGCCTTCAAGAAATTTAAGCAGACGCAGAAGAATGAGGACAAAGAGGTGTATCTTGTTAGACAGAAGGAGGCTAAGAAGGTAATCAGATGTGCAAAAGCACAGGCTGAAGAGAAAATGGCCCAGTCAGTGGGTAAAGGGGGGAAAACTTTTTTTAGGTATATAAGTGAAAGGAGAAAAACAAAAAGTGGAATAATTAGACTGAAGACAGAGAGTGGAAGTTTTCTTGAGGGGGACAATGTAATAGCAGATAATATTAATAATTATTTCTGCTCAGTATTCACTACTGAAAGAGAGGGGAAGGGGCCACAGTTAAGTTGCAAGTATAGTCAGAAAACTGAGGGAGAGACAAGTACATTTACAGAGGAGAAAGTCCTCACAGAACTCTCAAAACTGAAAGTGGATAAATCAATGGGGCCAGATGGGATACATCCAAGGATACTAAAAGAGCTTAAAGGGGAGCTGGTAAAACCAATAACAGAATTATTCAACCAGTCACTAGCTACTGGAGTAATCCCAGAGGACTGGAAAACAGCGAATGTAGTCCCACTGCACAAAAGTGGAAGCAAGGAAGAGGTAAGCAACTATCGACCAGTGAGCCTTACATCAGTAGTAGGGAAATTGATGGAAACACTCTTAAAACAAAGAGTTGTAGAATATCTCAAAACCAGCAATTTACAGGATCCAAAACAGCATGGGTTTACTGGGGGAAGATCATGTCAAACAAATCTTATTGACTTTTTTGACTGGGTGACTAAAGTAATAGATCAAGGTGGGGCTGTAGATGTAGCTTATCTAGACTTTAGTAAAGCTTTTGACACTGTCCCACATCGCAGACTGTTAAATAAACTTGAAAGCTTGGGATTGGATTCTAAGATAGTTGAATGGATAAGAGCGTGGTTGCAGGACAGAAAACAGAGAGTTGTAGTAAACGGAGTACAGTCAAAGGAGGGAAAGGTTACAAGTGGAGTACCCCAGGGATCTGTACTTGGACCGGTGCTTTTTAATATCTTTATTGGTGAAATTGCAAATGGGTGATGAGGGTAAAATGTGCCTTTTTGCAGATGACACAAAGGTATGCAACATGGTAGACACACCAGGAGGGGTAAAAAAAATGATTGAGGATCTAGGCAGATTAGAGAAATGGTCAAGAGAATGGCAACTACAGTTTAATGCCAAAAAATGCAAAATCATGCACTTGGGTCTCAGAAATCTAAAGACTCAATATAGTATAAATGGCACTATAATGGAAACTACTGAGGAAGAGAGGGATCTAGGTGTCACTATTTCAGGGGACTTTAAAGCAGGTAGGCAATGTAACAAAGCAATGAAGAAGGCAAGTCAGATGCTTGGTTGCATAGGGAGAGGTATCAGCAGTAGAAAGAAAGAAGTAATAATGCCACTGTATAGGTCATTGGTACGACCTCACCTAGAGTATTGTGTTCAGTTCTGGAGGCCATATCTCCAGAAGGATATAAATACATTAGAGACTGTACAAAGAAGAGCAACTAAAATGGTGCATGGCCTACATCACAAAACGTACCAGGAAAGACTAAATATCTTAATATGTATACTTTAGAGCAGAGAAGGGAAAGGGGGGACATGATAGAAACTTTCAAATATATCAAGGGCTTTAACAAGGTACAGGTGGGAGACATTCTTCACAGGAAGAGGAGCAACAGAACACGAGGACATGCACTGACACTAGAGGGAGGAAGATTCAGGGGAAATGTGAGGAAGAATTGACAGGGGGGGCACCATGACAGGGGGGATGGGAGTGAGCGGTGTTAGTAGTGCCAGTGTGCATTCTCAGAGAGTGAAGCGAGATAGAGAGGAGGAGAGCAGAGATAGAGGGAAGGAATGGGATTAGAAATAGGCCCTGACATTTTAAGTCCACAGGCCCCCTGTGGAGTGAAAAGTGAAGGATGGAGTTGTGGCCATTCCAATGGGGGCGTGTCCTTGAGTGTAGTGTACCACACCATATACCACTTTTACACATTATGCAACAAAATAGTGGACCCTATTATACTTGCCGCTTACACATGATGCCAAAAAGAATGAGACAAAATTTCCATAATGCCACATTGATTAAGCCAAAATTCAGATAACGCCACATGGATTAAGCCATAGTATAGATAATGATGTATAAATAGGGACATTGCGCGCCGTCGGCGAGCCAAAAATGTACACAGTAATGCCCATTACACATAATGTCACACACCGTAATACCAATTAAATATAATGTCACACACTGTAATGACCATTACACATAATGCCAACAAAGTAATGCCCATAAAACACAATGCCATACGTTGTGATGCCCATTAAACATAATGCCAATACCAAAATGCCCATTAAACATAATAATGCCTATTACATATTATACCATTTAATTGCTGCTTACCTACATACTTATTGTCAGAGGAATATCACTTGTTGCCAGGGGTTACATGCTTCTTGCCAGGGGTTTTATTCTTGTTGCCATGCCATGGGATTGATATATTTTTTTTGCCAGGGGGGAGCCAGGGTGCATGCTTGTGAAGGGTTCCATTTAAATAGCGCGTCAGCGCTACCCAAATCCACACTTCCGGGTATCGCTGGCCGCACTCTTCTGTTCTGACAAACACTAGAGGTATAGCAGTACCTCCAGTGTCTGTCTCCTATAAGGCGGCGGCAGTGGTGTAGCTAGGTGCCACGGTGCCCGGAGCAAGGGCATGTTTCGCGCCCCCCTCCCTCTCAATTTGTAGTAGGTGAGGCTCCTGCTCAGTTAAAAGTGGGCATGGACCAACATTATACCACACACCGTAATGCCCATTGCACATTTTAGTGAACTTTGTAATTCCAATTACACATAAGCCCACACATGATGCCCATTACATACTATATAACACACCATAATGCCCATTACATACTATATAACACACCGTAATGCCCATTACATACTATGTAACACACCGTAATGCCCATTACATACTATATAACACACCGTAATGCCCGTCACATACAATATAACACACCGCAATTCCCATTACATACTATATAACACATAGTAATGCCCATGACATACTATATAACACACCGTAATGCCCATTACATACTATATAACACCATAATGCCCATTACATACAATATAAAACACCGTAATGCCCGTCACATACTATATAACACACCGCAATGCCCATGACATACTATATAACACACCGTAATGTCCATTACATACTATATTACACACCGTAATGTCCATCACATACTATATAACATACCGTAATGCCCATTACATACTATATAACACAGCGTAATGCCCATTACATACTATATAACACACCGTAATGCCCATTACATACTATATAACACAACGTAATGCCCATTACATACTATATAACACACCGTAATGCCCGTCACATACAATATAACACACCGCAATTCCCATTACATACTATATAACACATAGTAATGCCCATGACATACTATATAACACACCGTAATGCCCATGACATACTATATAACACCATAATGCCCATTACATACTATATAAAACACCGTAATGCCCGTCACATACTATATAACACACCGCAATGCCCATGACATACTATATAACACACCGTAATGTCCATTACATACTATATTACACACTGTAATGTCCATCACATACTATATAACATACTGTAATGTCCATTACATACTATATAACACAGCGTAATGCCCATTACATACTATATAACACAGCGTAATGCCCATTACATACTATATAACACACCGTAATGCCCATGACATACTATATAACACACTATAATGCCCATTACATACTATATAACACACCGTAATGCCCATTACATACTTTATAACACACCGTAATGCCAATTACATACTATATAACACACCATAATGCCCATTACATACTATATAACACACCGTAATGCCCGTCACATACTATATAACACACTGTAATGCACATGACATACTATATAACACACCATAATGCCCATTACATACTATATAACACACCGTAATGCCCATTACATACTATATAACATACCGTAATGCCCATTACATACTATATAACACACTGTAATGCCCATTACATACTATATATCACACCGTAATGCCCATTACATACTATATATCACACCATAATGCCCATTACACATTTGACACATAAGTGCCACTTACCTACATGCTCGATGCCAAGGGGCTTCATGCTCGATGCCAAGGGGCTTCATGCTCAACTGAATCTGCTTGGGTGCAGCAGGGTGGGAGGGTGCTTGCAGCAAGGTGGGTGCAGTAGGGTGGGAGGGTTGTGTGTGCACCCCCCGCCTGTGCTGACAGCCAGCCAGCCACCCCCCCCCCGCCCCGCTCCGCTCGCCCGCGTCTCCCGCTCCACAGTGTGCCCGGCCGGGAGAGAAATGTGCTCCTATCCTATGTAAAATTCATATCTCCCGCTGGACCGCTAGCCAATAGGCGCTCGCGGTCCAGCAGCCGCCAGTTGATTGGCTGCTGGACCGCAAGCGCCCATTGGCTAGCGGTCCAGCAGGAGAAGTGAATTTTATACAGTAGCATGCTAAGAATTGTAAAGGCAGCAAGAAAAGATGGGGAGGTGGATGTCATCGTCCACCTTGGCACAAATGACCTGGTTAATGCTGACATCATGGCCGTAAAAGATGAATTTAGAAAGTTAGGAACTGCTCTAAAACAGGTGGCAACCACTGTAACTTTTTCAGAAATATTGCCAGTACACCAAGGGGAAGATAGAACTCTGAGAATTAGAAACTTCAATGTTTGGCTAAGGAATTGGTGCAACGAGGAGAGATTTGGATATTTAGGTCAAAGTCAAGCTACCTGGCAAGACAGAGCCTTATATAAAAGTGATGGCCTGCACCCATCTTCAAGGGGAACGAGAATATTAAGTGAGAAGTCTGGAAGCTTCATAAGCAACTATTTAAACTATCAGAGGGGGGCAGTGAACCAAATAAGAATGAAGAAATCTGCTCCCCCAACCTAGAGGTATTGTCTCTGCAGGCAAATGGAACAGAAAGCCTATCCACTGCAACAGAAGATAATGCCGATCAAAACCGAATAGATATAGGCAGAAAGATGAACATAGGTAGCAGCAGGAGAAGCACAAACACAACTTTAAAAGCTATGTGTGCAAATGCTAGGAGCTTAGGAAATAAAATTCCAGAACTAATTGCAATAATGACAAGGGATGAACTGGATATTGTGGCTATTACAGAGACATGGTGCAATGAAAATCATGACTGGGACATAGCTATACCAGGATATACTTTATTTAGGAAGGACAGAATGGGAAAAATTGGAGGAGGGGTTGCAATATATGTGAAAAAATATATAAAGACTACCTTAATACAAAGTATTGAAGAAAAAACTGAGGCCCTTTGGGTGACCATAGAAACAGGGGAAAAGGCGATTCTTCGTATAGGGGTGATCTACAGACCACCAGGTCAGGAAGAGGAACTAGACAAGAGCCTATTGCAGGACATCAATAAAATGGCATTAAAAGGAGAGGTGATAATCATGGGAGACTTTAATCTACCTGATGTAAACTGGGAGCTGCCTGTTGCAAGTTCCACCAGAAGTAGGGACATGCTGAATTCCTTGCAAGGAGCATCCTTTCAGCAATTGGTGAGGAAGGCTGATTTTGTAGAGATAGGAAACTCTGTAAGGGATTCTTTGGCAGAGTGGAAGAACTTGGAAGGAGTGCAGGATAAGTGGGAAAAATTAAAAAGTGCAATTCTAAAAGCAACAGAACTTTGTGTCAAAAGAGTTAGGAAAAACACAAGAAAAAGAAAGCCATTGTGGTTTGCAAAAGAAGTAGCAAGTATTGTGAAAGCAAAAAAGTTGGCCTTTAAGAAATTTAAGCAGACGCAGAAGAATGAGGACAAAGAGGTGTATCTTGTTAGACAGAAGGAGGCTAAGAAGGTAATCAGATGTGCAAAAGCACAGGCTGAAGAGAAAATGGCCCAGTCAGTGGGTAAAGGGGGGAAAACTTTTTTTAGGTATATAAGTGAAAGGAGAAAAACAAAAAGTGGAATAATTAGACTGAAGACATAGAGTGGAAGTTTTCTTGAGGGGGACAATGTAATAGCAGATAATATTAATAATTATTTCTGCTCAGTATTCACTACTGAAAGAGAGGGGAAGGGGCCACAGTTAAGTTGCAAGTATAGTCAGAAAACTGAGGGAGAGACAAGTACATTTACAGAGGAGAAAGTCCTCACAGAACTCTCAAAACTGAAAGTGGATAAATCAATGGGGCCAGATGGGATACATCCAAGGATACTAAAAGAGCTTAAAGGGGAGCTGGTAAAACCAATAACAGAATTATTCAACCAGTCACTAGCTACTGGAGTAATCCCAGAGGACTGGAAAACAGCGAATGTAGTCCCACTGCACAAAAGTGGAAGCAAGGAAGAGGTAAGCAACTATCGACCAGTGAGCCTTACATCAGTAGTAGGGAAATTGATGGAAACACTCTTAAAACAAAGAGTTGTAGAATATCTCAAAACCAGCAATTTACAGGATCCAAAACAGCATGGGTTTACTGGGGGAAGATCATGTCAAACAAATCTTATTGACTTTTTTGACTGGGTGACTAAAGTAATAGATCAAGGTGGGGCTGTAGATGTAGCTTATCTAGACTTTAGTAAAGCTTTTGACACTGTCCCACATCGCAGACTGTTAAATAAACTTGAAAGCTTGGGATTGGATTCTAAGATAGTTGAATGGATAAGAGCGTGGTTGCAGGACAGAAAACAGAGAGTTGTAGTAAACGGAGTACAGTCAAAGGAGGGAAAGGTTACAAGTGGAGTACCCCAGGGATCTGTACTTGGACCGGTGCTTTTTAATATCTTTATTGGTGAAATTGCAAATGGGTGATGAGGGTAAAATGTGCCTTTTTGCAGATGACACAAAGGTATGCAACATGGTAGACACACCAGGAGGGGTAAAAAAAATGATTGAGGATCTAGGCAGATTAGAGAAATGGTCAAGAGAATGGCAACTACAGTTTAATGCCAAAAAATGCAAAATCATGCACTTGGGTCTCAGAAATCTAAAGACTCAATATAGTATAAATGGCACTATAATGGAAACTACTGAGGAAGAGAGGGATCTAGGTGTCACTATTTCAGGGGACTTTAAAGCAGGTAGGCAATGTAACAAAGCAATGAAGAAGGCAAGTCAGATGCTTGGTTGCATAGGGAGAGGTATCAGCAGTAGAAAGAAAGAAGTAATAATGCCACTGTATAGGTCATTGGTACGACCTCACCTAGAGTATTGTGTTCAGTTCTGGAGGCCATATCTCCAGAAGGATATAAATACATTAGAGACTGTACAAAGAAGAGCAACTAAAATGGTGCATGGCCTACATCACAAAACGTACCAGGAAAGACTAAATATCTTAATATGTATACTTTAGAGCAGAGAAGGGAAAGGGGGGACATGATAGAAACTTTCAAATATATCAAGGGCTTTAACAAGGTACAGGTGTGAGACATTCTTCACAGGAAGAGGAGCAACAGAACACGAGGACATGCACTGACACTAGAGGGAGGAAGATTCAGGGGAAATGTGAGGAAGAATTGACAGGGGGGGCACCATGACAGGGGGGATGGGAGTGAGCGGTGTTAGTAGTGCCAGTGTGCATTCTCAGAGAGTGAAGCGAGATAGAGAGGAGGAGAGCAGAGATAGAGGGAAGGAATGGGATTAGAAATAGGCCCTGACATTTTAAGTCCACAGGCCCCCTGTGGAGTGAAAAGTGAAGGATGGAGTTGTGGCCATTCCAATGGGGGCGTGTCCTTAAGTGTAGTGTACCACACCATATACCACTTTTACACATTATGCAACAAAATAGTGGACCCTATTATACTTGCCGCTTACACATGATGCCAAAAAGAATGAGACAAAATTTCCATAATGCCACATTGATTAAGCCAAAATTCAGATAACGCCACATGGATTAAGCCATAGTATAGATAATGATGTATAAATAGGGACATTGCGCGCCGTCGGCGAGCCAAAAATGTACACAGTAATGCCCATTACACATAATGTCACACACCGTAATACCAATTAAATATAATGTCACACACTGTAATGACCATTACACATAATGCCAACAAAGTAATGCCCATAAAACACAATGCCATACGTTGTGATGCCCATTAAACATAATGCCAATACCAAAATGCCCATTAAACATAATAATGCCTATTACATATTATACCATTTAATTGCTGCTTACCTACATACTTATTGTCAGAGGAATATCACTTGTTGCCAGGGGTTACATGCTTCTTGCCAGGGGTTTTATTCTTGTTGCCATGCCATGGGATTGATATATTTTTTTTGCCAGGGGGGAGCCAGGGTGCATGCTTGTGAAGGGTTCCATTTAAATAGCGCGTCAGCGCTACCCAAATCCACACTTCCGGGTATCGCTGGCCGCACTCTTCTGTTCTGACAAACACTAGAGGTATAGCAGTACCTCCAGTGTCTGTCTCCTATAAGGCGGCGGCAGTGGTGTAGCTAGGTGCCACGGTGCCCGGAGCAAGGGCATGTTTCGCGCCCCCCTCCCTCTCAATTTGTAGTAGGTGAGGCTCCTGCTCAGTTAAAAGTGGGCATGGACCAACATTATACCACACACCGTAATGCCCATTGCACATTTTAGTGAACTTTGTAATTCCAATTACACATAAGCCCACACATGATGCCCATTACATACTATATAACACACCATAATGCCCATTACATACTATATAACACACCGTAATGCCCATTACATACTATGTAACACACCGTAATGCCCATTACATACTATATAACACACCGTAATGCCCGTCACATACAATATAACACACCGCAATTCCCATTACATACTATATAACACATAGTAATGCCCATGACATACTATATAACACACCGTAATGCCCATTACATACTATATAACACCATAATGCCCATTACATACAATATAAAACACCGTAATTCCCAGTCACATACTATATAACACACCGCAATGCCCATGACATACTATATAACACACCGTAATGTCCATTACATACTATATTACACACCGTAATGTCCATCACATACTATATAACATACCGTAATGCCCATTACATACTATATAACACAGCGTAATGCCCATTACATACTATATAACACACCGTAATGCCCATTACATACTATATAACACAACGTAATGCCCATTACATACTATATAACACACCGTAATGCCCGTCACATACAATATAACACACCGCAATTCCCATTACATACTATATAACACATAGTAATGCCCATGACATACTATATAACACACCGTAATGCCCATGACATACTATATAACACCATAATGCCCATTACATACTATATAAAACACCGTAATGCCCGTCACATACTATATAACACACCGCAATGCCCATGACATACTATATAACACACCGTAATGTCCATTACATACTATATTACACACTGTAATGTCCATCACATACTATATAACATACTGTAATGTCCATTACATACTATATAACACAGCGTAATGCCCATTACATACTATATAACACAGCGTAATGCCCATTACATACTATATAACACACCGTAATGCCCATGACATACTATATAACACACTATAATGCCTATTACATACTATATAACACACCGTAATGCCCATTACATACTTTATAACACACCGTAATGCCAATTACATACTATATAACACACCATAATGCCCATTACATACTATATAACACACCGTAATGCCCGTCACATACTATATAACACACTGTAATGCACATGACATACTATATAACACACCATAATGCCCATTACATACTATATAACACACCGTAATGCCCATTACATACTATATAACATACCGTAATGCCCATTACATACTATATAACACACTGTAATGCCCATTACATACTATATATCACACCGTAATGCCCATTACATACTATATATCACACCATAATGCCCATTACACATTTGACACATAAGTGCCACTTACCTACATGCTCGATGCCAAGGGGCTTCATGCTCGATGCCAAGGGGCTTCATGCTCAACTGAATCTGCTTGGGTGCAGCAGGGTGGGAGGGTGCTTGCAGCAGGGTGGGTGCAGTAGGGTGGGAGGGTTGTGTGTGCACCCCCCGCCTGTGCTGACAGCCAGCCAGCCACCCCCCCCCGCCCCGCTCCGCTCGCCCGCGTCTCCCGCTCCACAGTGTGCCCGGCCGGGAGAGAAATGTGCTCCTATCCTATGTAAAATTCATATCTCCCGCTGGACCGCTGGCCTGTGTGGAAGCCATTGTTTTCAATATACTTGACATGAAAATGATCTGTGACATCATATCAAAATACAACATTCTATTACTGGGCCTTTTATTGAATAGACTTTTAACTATTTTTCCTAGGACACTGCTTGTTTTAGTTGATATCACATAAGGAAATTCCTTTGTGACATCAGAGACTGTCTCCACCTTCTGTGTCCAGCAGCCGCTGAGCCTCTGCGAGAACTGCATCACTTTCTGTTACTGTTGTGTGAGCAGCTGAGGGGGTCAATGTAGGGAAGGCCGAGTGAGATAGAGGTGGTATGTGTCCCGAGTACGGCTACTTCGGCATGAGTCTGGCTAGTGAGGCAGCCGCACATGTCCTCCTGCCCTGGGTCATAGCTTTGTGCCATGGATCAGCTAATTAGAAGCAGAAGGCATCGCTATCCACCCTGACAGTAACACTGCCCCAGGGCCGGTGCTAGGCGCCGAAGCACTCCAGACGGGAGGGGTGCCCCGGCGCTTAACTGCTGGGGGGGGGGGGGGGGGTGCGCGCTGTCTCTGCCCGGCCGCCGGGGGGGTGTGTGTGTTTTGCGATGTCTCAGCCCGGCCACCGGCAGGTGTGCGTTGTGTCTGCCCGGCAGCGGGGTGTGTGTGTGTCTGTGTGTGTGTGGTGCATCTTCCCGGCCGCCGAAGGGGCTGGGTGGATGGGTGCTTGTGATACGGCCGCCGTGCTGCTGGGGGGGAGGGGGGTGTTTACTCTCCGAACACCTGCTCCCTCCTCTGGCTCTCCTGCTCCGCTGCTCCTGCGGTGGTAGAGCTTTCCAGCTCACTACCGCCCTCCAGTGGCTGGCGCCCTAGGCAAATGCCTAGACCTGCCTAGTGATTGCGCCGGCCCTGCACTGCCCAGCTAAACAGCCGACGGGTGTGGTACGGGACTCCGACAGTCGGGATCCCGACAGTAATTATCCCGACGTCGGGATCCCGACTGCCCGGAGTCAGACAGCATGGCGAGTGCAAAAAAGACCCTTGCGGGCTCGCTGCGCTGGCCACGCTGCAGGCACGGTGTCTCACTACGCGAGCCACCTATTCTATTCTCCCTCTATGGGGGTCGTGGACCCCCACGAGGGAAAATAGCGGGTGGCCGTCGGGCACCCGGCTGTCGGCGTTTTGACAGTCGGGATCCCGACGTCGGGTAAACGACTGTTGGGATCCCGACTGTCGGGAACCCGTCCGGCACCCACAGCCGACACAGAGGTCAGAAGGTTTTGGTGTAGTAGAATTCTGAAATCTGAGAAGAGGAAGATGTAGGCGAAAGTGCAAGGTCTGACAGTTCCTCTTCTATTTAAAATGTTAGGTACTTTTATAGATACTGAGAAATGATCTGTACATGTGTCATGGAAGCAATAGAGGAATTATGTGAATATCATGCACATTATGTATACATATATATTCAGTATATAGTAGTACAGAGAGAGGCACTTACCAGACCTCAGCAGCATTTACTGGTCACTTCACCACCCAAAGCAACCCCAGTATAAACAGCACCCATCATTAGTAAAATGTATGCACCTAGACCCATAACTGAAGAGCCAGTGGGTTTGGGTGGGGTATCCATCAATGGTCACTATCAGGGCTGGCAACAGAAATCTTGGGGCCCGGTACACTGGTATCACTGCACTGGTACACTGGTAACACTGCACTTTGAATTTTTTTTTTATTATTACGAGAAAAAAAACCAGATAATTAATATTCACTATGCAATGTAATTGGGGAAGGGCAGACAGGAGGGGGTGCAGCAATGTGCATCGTGTGGATCAGTGCGTTGCATGATGTCACTAATGTCTTATTAGTAAGAATAGTCATACAGTTGACCAGACCCAAGGGAGGTTACCGGAGGTCCAGTGGCGTAACTACCTAATGTGCGCCCCCCGCCGCAAATTTTTTGGCGCCCTTCCCCCCTCCCCACCCCCGCATTATGCCCATACCTGGCCTGCCCTATCTGCGGTCACGGTCCCGTCTCTCCCGGCGCCGGCTCCTGCTGCTATAATGGCCGCCACCTCCTCTAGCATCCTTAAAAACTGTCTGCAGTATGGGGGCAGCCATTTTCTAAATGTCACTTTTCATTATAGCAGCAGGAGCCGGCGCCCGGGAGAGACGGGACCGTGACGGCAGGCAAGGTACCGGCAGACAGCAGTGGGTAAATATAGCCCCGCAGACTCCCTGGCTCCCACACTTTCTCTGCGCCTCCCCGCCACTGCGGGGGCTGCGGAGCTATAGTTACGCCACTGCGGAGGTCCGAAAAAATTCCTTCAGAGGAATCCAGGAGGACGGGTGGCTGTCCAATGTCTTTATAACCCATTGCTATGCACTGCCGCAGCCATGCTAACTGCCTCTCAGAACCTTGGGGCCCCTAAAAGGTTGGGGCCCGGTACAGGTGAGCTGTGGGCCAATAAGAGCAAGGCTTCAAGGGCAGAGCTAGGTGATGTCCAGTAGTACCATCTACTCTAGTTCTCCCCAATTTATAGTAAGAGTAGCCACCATTGGTCTTTGACTCTCAAATTATCGCTGGATGGCCACATCTAGTTCAAAAGCTGGTTGTCAATATTTTCACACTATACAGTATGCTATACAGTACTTCTGTCGCAGCATTGGACACTCAAGACAACCCGGCACACTGCCCCTTGCGCCTGTTTCCAAATTCCTTCAGCGGCCGCCGTCAGACTTCCAGTCACTTCCAGCTTTTGGTGAAGACGGAGTATCTGCGTAGTGGCTGCCAAGTGTAAAAAAACACTCCTTCCATAAAAGAGTGTAAACATTGATATTAACCATTTAATTCCTTTTTACAGGTACCACTCAAGAAATATTATATATTTCTTTATATTAATCACATTTTAATAGTAGCACTTTTTTAGCCATTATCTAACTTCTGCCGCAGTGGTCACAAAGAACAAAGTGTAATATAGGTACATTTCTCTGAACAATGTTGGGATTCACTTATCAAGTTAATTTACCAGGGGTCTCCAGCAGTTCAGTCCTATTCACCAAGGGAATATACATATATCGAAATATGAACAATGCAAATAACATTAGAATTAAGACATATAACTACAGTATAGAAGAAAGAATTGAAAAAAGTAAAAGAAAAAAAAACTTTACGTGAAAAACAAAAACATAAATCAAGACCTCTCCCACCCACATAATTGTAGGGAGCGTTTGAGTAGGTTTGCCTCATTCAGTCCATTTGGGTTGACCGTGTATTACTTATCTATGCATCATGCTTTCTTTTGTAGTAGGATTCTATCCCGGAGTAGTTTTGGTACATGGTCAAATACCAGATATTGTTAGCTTGGCCAAAGGATGTTTCTTATAAGCAAAATGGCGATGTACAGGTTTTGGAGAGCTGTGATTCACTATCCATTCGTGAAAAATGCAAGTGGTCTTCCCCAAATATGTAAGCCCACAAGGAGAATATATGAATGTGGGTGTCAAAAATGTGGCCCATTGACCATTGCAAGGCGAGTAAAACATCCATTTTAAGGCTTTCTAAGCCACGTGAATTCCACTTCTGGTTGACAATGAAACAGGACCTCATTAGACAGTCATGTAGGACACCAACAGTCTAATTTCATCATCAGCTTGGCATCTTTGTGAATAAAACTTCAATGTTTCCAAATGGCTCCAGTACCTTATTACTATCAAAAATAGTGGTGATCACAGAACTGTCGTCAATGGCCTTCCACATTTTTGGCCTAGGAATTTACATGTAGACACCTCACTTCTTGATAAGTCTTAGGGAGTATCCTCTCACTTTAGAATTCTGGGCCATCTCATTAGGTTGTCTCCTGGTTAGTCTGGATTAATTGATTAGCACCTGTAAAAACTGAGAGATGGGCAATCCATTAAGAGGTGGCAGATGGGCATCCAGATGGAAGATCTACAGCAAATAGATAGTCAATAGGTCAACACCAGATGGCAAACAGTAAAGTAGGTCAACAGGGTCCAAAGGCCGACAGTTAAATGGTCAACATGGAATTAGGTCAACATGTTCAAAAAGTCGACATTTTTTTATGATTTGTTTTCTTGTGTTTATTAGCGATAGGGCCAAAGCTAAGGTTACGGTTACACACTTGTGGGCAGGGCAAGTTAGTGCAGGAGGTCATCACATCACATGTGTAGTCAACAGACAGCACATACATGGCAGCATTGTGGAGGCACAGAGTGAGGGGAGGAGTCTAACATAACAGACAATTCATCAGCTTTTTCAGACTCCTTGAATCACTGACTGAGATTAGAGAAGTCATCAGCCTGATGGTCAGCAACATGGAGTTGCGACCCTATGCTGAGAAGGTCGGGACCCACAGTTTGAGAACCGCTGTCATAGACTAATGGTTCTATTTATTAAGCTGTGGAAAGTGATTAGCATCCAACCAGCGAACCTTGCTTGATTTTGAAGCGACAGACCGCTTAGAGCACTGCCTATTATCGCCCCGTGTGTATGCCCCCTTAGACAGTAGCAGAACAGCCATTTCTATTATATGCTGTGATGGACAAACTGTGGCCCTCCAGCTATTTATTTTATTTATTAACAGTTTCTTATATAGCGCACACAGATTCCGCAGCGCTTTACAGAGTATCATTGAACATTCACATCCGTCCCTGCCCCAGTGGAGCTTACAATCTATATTCCCTACCACATATACACGCACACACAGACAGACATTCCAATGTAAATTTTGTTGGGCGCCAAAATTAGCCTATCAGTATATTTTTGGATTGTGGGAGGAAACACATGCAAGTACAGGGAGAATATACAAACTCCAAAGCTATTTACAAACTCCAAAGCTATTGTGAAACTACACATTCCAGCATGCCTTGCCATAGTTTTAGCATTCCCTAATAGCAAGAATGTGGCAAGGCATGATGGGACTTGTAGTTTCACAACAGCTGGAGGGTCATAGTTTGGCCATGCCTGCTCTATTGATCAGAATCAGATCAGAATCAGAATCAGAATCATCTTTATAGGCCAGGTATACTTGCGTATGCTTGGAATTTTTTGTGGTAACAGTGCAGCATCAATCAGGGAACACAAAGGGGGTGGGAAGAGAGGCATAAACATACATCACATACATTTCACATGTATCTAGAAAAGTTCGAGTTAGTATTTTGTATGTTCAATACGGTTTAGTTGGTGGACAGCTATTGGGAAGAAGCCTTTTGTAGTTCTTGTCGTCTTTGCTGGGATGGACCTAAAACGTCTGCCTGACGAAAGGGGTTCAAACAGGTTGTGGCCAGGGTGTAGCTTGTCCGCCAAGGGCGGAGTGAAAAAACTGAAATTGAGAAATTCAAAATCGGCTAGTGTGGGAAAGTTGTGACTTGACCTGATCAAGAAACGTGCAAAAGCATTTTGATCTGAGTCAACATCTTCTGTTCTGGCAAGAAGCCTAAAGTTTCACTTTTTAGGTGAAAATAATGAAACCTATGAAGATGCTCCGATCTAGTTATAATTATGTCAGGATGTCTTAGAGTGGTTCATTAATATACTTTAGCATAGTAAAAAACAGTACGAGCTTGTCCTAGTGCAAAGTGACTGACTGGCGGGAGAAAAAAATCCCTAATAATTGACCGATTTTCATGGTCACAATTGTGAATATTGTGTGTTTTCTCCTGAACGTGTTTATAATAGAAGAAGCACAAATACTCTAAATGGAATTTCAGTGACACTGTGTGAAATATAACAATGCATAATAGCCCTTAATCAGACCTGATCGCAGTACAAATTTGTTCTCAAAATGGGCAAAACAAATGCTGCATTGCAGGTGGGGCAGATGTAACGTGCTGAGAGAGTTAAATTTGGGTGGGGTGTGTTGAAACTGAAATCTAAATTGCAGTGTAAAAATAATGCAGCAGGTATTTACCCTGCACAGAAACAAAATAACTCAACACAAATCTAAAGGTGGCCATACATCTACAGATCGATTGTCAGATCTGGCTGGTTGGAACAAATACCTGGTAATATCTGAATGACAGTTTTTGGCAGTTTTCCAGCATTTCAAAGCAAAGTGCTCTCATCCATTACCAGTATTTTGTTCCAAACAGACAGATCGGACAATAAATCTGTAGATGTATGGCCAAATTAACTCCCTCTGCACATGTTACATCTGCCCCACCTGCAGCTGCATTACAGCATATAATTATGCCTAAGATAAGCCAATATATTAACAGTTAAATACATTAAAGTGCATTATGCTGTAATAAGTATTGCTGATCAATCCTGCCTAGCAGGGACGTCTATTTGTATGGGCTTAATGGGCACTTGCCCAGGGGCCCCAGGCATATAAGGGTTCTATGTTGATAGCTGATGATCCCCTTTTTCCAGGGATACCAGAATTTTGAAAATCGGCCCTGGGGAACTGCAGATATCCAACTTCAAAGCAGCAGTCCACATCCGACCTGTTAATTACAATTTCCAGTCATATTTCTCAGGTTCTCTCTGACACTAGCGGCTTGTCTCTATCATGCCCAGAACCAGAGATATCAGCCTTCAAGCAGCCGGTCCCTGCTTCAGCTCCAAACGTCTGGTGTAGTTTTATATTTTTGTCAATGGATTGCTCTGGCTCCTGATCTCTGATACCCAAGTTCCCAGCACCTCCTGAAATTTGGGACTCTAGGTTTTTATCCTAGGCTAAGAAATCTATTTCCAGATAATGGCGATATCTGCAGTCAAACAAGCTGCCCTTCCACCGGAAAATGACGAATATTAAGCCCACTCCATTATCCAACCGTCTCCTGTGTATAAAACACCCCCTACCTCCCTGGAAGTCATTTACAAGGGACCCTTCATACAGCTCAGTGCCCCCTTCCACACGTTAGTGTTCACCCTCCCACCACCTGTGCAGTAAAGGAGTAATTAGCAGAAGTTACTGCTCCAGGTCCTACATGTTGAATGGAAGATATAGCACCCCCTGCCACCCGTGGGACATCAAAGCTGCTGCTGATACCACCCCCCACCCCTAGGAGGGGAGAATGGGTAAGGGCCCCAGTGCATTGCTTTGCCCAGGTGCCCACACTGCTGTTAAGACGGCCCTGCTACCTAGAAATGAACACAGTGATTGGCATATATGTACTGCTAGACACCACTCATAGAATGATTAACCTGTTATTTTTTGAATCAATGTTCTTGTTTTTTTTTTTCCCTAAACATTAGATGTATTTGTTTATTTATTTATTTATTTACAGTTTCTTATATAGCTCAGCAGATTCCGTTGCGCTTTACAATAGTAGACAGTGATAAAACAAACTGGGTAATGACAGACAGACTTGGGGGTTAGAGGGCCCTGCTGCAAGCTTACAATTTATTACATCATAATACACTTCAACGTATTTAACAGTTAATATATTGGCTTATCTCTGGCATAATTATATGCTGTAATGCAGCCCAATCATGTTCCCAGTATAGGGGATGCAACACTGTTTTTCTGTCAATAAACAGAAGTGATATGTAAAATGATACATTAGACAGTTTACACTGTTACTTGTAATACTTATTGTAACAGTTACTGTTTTTCAATAACAGACTGCAACAGTTATTTCTTATTTATATACACAGGATTGTCTATCTTTGTATATGCACTGCAAAGAGAGCAGCGTAAATCCAATTTCATGTATTTCAGTGACACTGTGTGAAATATAACACTGCATAATGGCCCTTAATCAGACCTGATCGCAGTACAAATTTGTTCTCAAAATGGGCAAAAAAATGCTGGACTGCAGGTGGGGCAGATGTAACATGTGCAGAGAGATTTAAGGTGGCCATACATCTACAGATTTATTGTCCGATCTGTCTTGTTGGAACAAAATCCTGGTAAAAGATGAGAGCAAATGACAGTTGACCATTTGCTTTGAAATGCTGAAAAACTGTCATTCAGATATTACCAGCTGTTTGTTCCAACCGGCCCAATCATCGATCTGTAGATGTATGGCCACCTTTAGATTTGTGTGAGTTATTTTGTTTCTGTGCAAGGTAAATACCGGCTGCATTATTTTTACACTGTAATTTAGATTTCAGTTTCAACACACCCCACCCAAATTTAACTCTCTCAGCACGTTACATCTGCCCCACCTGCAATGCAGCATTTGTTTTGCCCATTTTGAGAACACATTTGTACTGGGATCAGGTCTGATTAAGGGCTATTATGCAGTGTTATATTTCACACAGTGTCACCGAAATTCCATTTAGAGTATTTGTGCTTCTTCTATTATAAACACGTTCAGGAGAAAACACACAATATTCACAATTGTGACCATGAAAATGGGTCAATTATTAGGGATTTTTTCTCCCACCAAAGTCAGTCACTTTGCACTAGGACAAGCTCGTACTCTCTTTTACTATGCTAAAGTATATTAATGAACCACTCTAAGACATCCTGACATAATTTTAACTAGATCGGAGCATCTTCATAGTTTTCGTCATTTTCACCAAAAAAGTGAAACTTTAGGCCTCTTGCCAGAACAGAAGATGTAGACTCAGATCAAAAAGCTTTAGCACGTTTCTTATTCAGGTCAAGTCACAACTTTTCCACACTAGCCGATTTTGAATTTCTCAATTTCAGTTTTTTCACTCCACCCTAATATATATGTATATATATATATATATATATATATATATATATATATATATATATATATTTGTGTGTGTGTGTGTGTGTGTAATACACACAGTATCATTAAAAAATATATGCTTAGACCTTTGTTTATACCTTTTTGCATCATATAACATCTGGTGGTAGTGGGTGGTTTCCTGGAATAATTCTGACACATACATTTCTCATGACATAATGACATAACGGTGACATGATCACAGCAGCATGCTGACGGACGCTTCTCAGTCACATTTCCTCTTGCAGCTCTGTCAGTATACCTTCTGTCTGTTGCAGCCAGTAAACAGTACAGGGAAAATGAAAGACTTTTACAAGGGCCACCTTTGCCTATCACATGTATTTTATTTTGTCCGTTTAACCATATGTAGTTCTAGTATGCAATATGTACAGTAGTGTCATTATCGCAATGAGATGGGGGGGGGGGGGGGGGTGCAGGGGCGATTGCCTTTCTAACTAACAAGTTCTCATCTGCTGCTGACTCATGTAGCTGTTGGAATTTCCCTATCGTGTGTCATGGGCAAAGTCTGGCAGTTGCCCGTGTGACTGCATAGTGACCACTCAAGCGGTGCGTGGGCACAAAATAGACGTACCATTGCAGAAATCTGTTTTGCTGCTTGTGTGTCATAAATGTATTTTATTATTAGACACAGAATAATCAGCTTTATATACTGTAACATTTTTTTAAAATTTGATACTGGTGAAAACTGATAGAAACAGGCGGAACTACCATTGGTGCAGCAGGTGCATAGCACCAGGGCCCCTGAGTACCAAGGGGCCCACTGCTGCCCAGACCAGCAGCTTGTACCCCTGCCTCCCACTGGAGTGGGGCCCAAATTATACTTTGGCACCTGGTGCAAGTTCCGACACTGGATAGAACTGTATTAGTTCCGCTACCCAGGAATATGAATCTTCCATAGCACAAACCTCTGGTGATCTAGATTGCAGGGTCTGGGTGGCTAGTAGCTATTTATTTGGCCCCACATGTTCCCTAAAGAGTGCCAATCTTCTAAGAATAGAGCCCACTTCCAAGGCTAGATCTTTAGGCAGCTGCCTAAGACCCCGGGATCGGGCAGTGTGGGTTTGGTCAGTGGGCAGTAGGTTAAAGTTTTGCCTAGGGTGCCGAGAAGCCTTAAACCAGCCCAGTCCACTTCATAGATAAGCTGAAAGCCTTGATCCCTGGCATGCTAGACATTCCCAGCAAAGCAGTGTCCCATGGTGAGGAGGGGCAGTGGGGAGTCCCCGCTGCCCATCACTGCTCTGCTAAGCAGAGCAGGGGGAATAGATGCTTTGCGTGTAGTGTCTATTCAGGGAGATAGAGGGCCTGGGGGCATGGCCAGCAGCTCACACAGTGCTGCCCATGCCCCTACATCAAAAATGAGGGCATGGCCTTGCAGGAGTGCTGCGATCATAGGCCACACCCCTGACCTCAAAGCCATGCCCCCTATTTTAGGGCATGCACATTTGGTCAGTGGCCCCAACAACTAAAGTTGGGAAGTATGTAATACAGTGTTTCCCAATCACAGTCCTCAAGGCACTCTAACAGTCCAGGTTTTAAGGTTATCCATGCTTGAGCACAGAAGTTTGAATCAAAACTCATTAGGTACTATTCAAGTCCCCAATGGCTATTGTGACAAGGATCACGCACACACAGAGACTCAGATGAATACTTTGCAGTAGCAAACAGGTAACATAACAGACCTTTGCAAAAGCTCCAATGGTCACGACCATAGCCTAGACCCCGGCCTATCGCTTGGGCAAGAGCAAGAGCACTCTGCCCTGAAAACTCTTATACCAGGAAATCCAAGGTGCTACTGATTACCCACCTGGCTTCTGCTACTGCTCCAAAACCTGGATCCTCCACAATACTTTCATGTTGAAAAATGCTGTCTCTGCCACACTATCATTAAAGCCTGCATTGTTATTGTGTCTTGGAGACCATGGTACATTCCGAATGTCACAATGACCAGACTCCAACCCATAATGGCACACTATCTCCTTGATGGAAAGACAATATTACCCCACCACAATCACCGCTTCCTTTTTCTAACCCCAAAAAGCTTTCAAACAAGACAGGAAGCTGGAAAAGCAAGCAAAAATGTAAAGTATGAATATTAGTCAATAAATTGTTTGTGCTCACTTGTACTAACATCCGCAGCCCCTCTCCGCCGCACATCGCCGCTATTGCGTTAAGCCACTCTTTGTGAAGCGGCCGGCGGCTTCCCCCTTCTCCTCCTGTGCCTTTCTGCTGCAGGGCCAGGGACTCCGGAGGTCACCGGGACGGCGGAGGTCTTTGGTTTTGATGGCAATACCCCCGTCATGGCAACCCAGCGATCGGGATATTGTTCATATGCAAATGCGGTAAAAACCCAGATAACGGAAAATAACAACCCCAAAAAAATCCCCCATATTTTTTGTAGCTCCTTATATTCTGAAGAAAATTTGCCCAATTTAAGAAACTGAGATTTGAAAACAGCTGAAAAATCCCTTCTCGGTACTTGTTTCCTAGCACGGCCACAACGATTTGGATCTCGGGCATCGCAGGTAAAAAAATCGCGTCGGTCGCATCGCATGTGGGCCACTATCCATGTCCGGCGTGGAGTTGAGAACAGATAGTGTTTGCGAGCGCAGCGAGCCACTGAGCCCGAAGCATGGCGAGCGCAGCGAGCCCCGCGAGGGGACGCGGATACCTTCACAGGTAAACGCGTCCCTTCGCGGGCTTCACAGGTATCCGCGTCCCTCGCGGGGCTCGCTGCGCTCGCAAACACTATCTATTCTCAACTCCACGCCGACGTGGATAGTGGGGGTATGAAAAGGTCGGAGGACGCATACCGCCGCCCCTCGCGGGCTCGCTGCGCTCGCCACGCTTCCGGTTCACGTTGATCGTGGAGTGGCGTTAACTATTTTTGGGGGGCCATTTCACTGTTCAGGTTTTTTTTGGGGGGTTTCTGGCCCATTTAACATTGTTCCCTATGTTGATTTGGGTAAATTGAGGCATTTTACATTGTTCCCTATGGGAAATCGCGGGCTTCGCGTCAGGACCATCGCATGCTTTTTTTGGCCGCATGCGATGCGACCGACGCAATTTTGACTTTTTCAATGCATTTCAATGGGAAATCGCGGGCATCGCGTTGGTTGCATCGCAGACCATTAAAAATGACCCGCGATGCCCGCGATTGTGGCCGTGCTAGGAAACAAGTACCCCCTTCTCTCCGCCACCCCCCCCCCCCCCCCCACCCCCCCCACACACAAATTTGAATAACTGAGTATAACTCTTTCTTACTTAAGGCAATATGGATGTACCAGCGCAGGCTGTAAAAAACCCTAGGTAGAACGGTATCTTTTACAATATATTATTAATAATAAAAAATAAAAATAGCTGTATTTTAAATTCATGGAATTCCATATAAATATAAAACACAGGTTAAAAATGAATGGACATTCATTAACTCAATTTGTGGACATCACTTACATAGATATATATTATATGGGCATATTACCAATTGGACATCAAAGCAATGGTCTCCCAATATAGCAGCAGATTTTCAGGTGGCCAATAAGTCCCAACACAGAGTCCATAGATTGAATTAGGATTCCTCTGACAGGGTGATGGTAAACCTGGATGACTGGAATGAGTCTTTAGCTGCCTCGGATGATTTTTTCCGGATGTAGTATTGTTTGGAGATTATAATGGACAAAATAGATTGTTGTTGTCCGTGGTCCATAGGTTGCCTTGTAGTGATGATTAGAGTGAAAGTAGCTCAACGCGTTTCCCTGGGATTATCCCCAGCTTCCTCAGGAGTAGTACTCCTGCTCCTGAGGAGCAGTGATACTGCTCCTGAGGAAGCTGGGAGGATAATCCCAGGGAAACTAGCCAATATAGTGAAAGATATTGCCCAGTATGGACCTTCTACATGGAAAACTGCATCTCGAGTGACCAGTAAGTAAAAATCATAACATTTGCTGATGACATCACCTTCATCTGCTTAATCAAGAAGGCAGATGAGTCTGCATACAGACGGGAAGTGGACAGACTGTCACAGTGGTGCGGCATAAACAACCTGGACCTAAACCCCATCACAACAGTTGGGATGATAGTAGACTTCAGGAGAAAACCAAATGTCAAGGTCCCACTGGTATTTCCAACAGTGAGTGGTGTCATGGGTAGAGACCAGTGTTCCTCTAAGCTGTGCGCGTGTGCGTGCGCACACAACTTGACAAGCATGCGCACAGACATTACTACAGAGCGCACAAAGCAGCAGTGGTCCCTTTTTGCAGTTGTGGACTCAATTAATGTGTGTTTTCACCCATTAACTACATTGTGTGCTGTGTTTTGAATGTTTAAATGTTTAATATCATTTTGAAAGTAAAGTTAACACAAATGCTGAACGTCATTTTCCAGTTATATATAAGTGACGCACAAAAATTTAAATTTCCTTCCAAAGTTGCACAGCCGAAAATCTTTTGCCGCACACAGCCTTCGTAAAATTAGAGGGAACATTGGTAGAGACCTTCAATTCCTTTGGGATGAAAATCTCTCGCAACCTCAGATGGGAAGCCCGACATAACCTCCATTGTCAAAAGGCCCAACAGCGGCTGTTCTTCCTGAGGCAACTGAAAAAATTCTACATTCTGCAGGAGCTGCTGCGGCTCTTTTACACTGTTATCGTGGAGTCCATTCTATGCTCCTCTATTATAATCTGGTATGGAGGGGCCAATGAATCTGACAAACGAAGCCTGCAAAGAGTGGTGAGGACAGCAGAGAAGATTATTGGGACGGACCTCCCCCTGTAAGGGAACACAATACTTAAGCAGGGTCAAGAAGCGAGCTGGAAAGATCGTGGCGACAAACTCCACCCTGGCCATAACTTGTTTGATATTCTCCCATCGGGTAGATGCTTCAGGTCCAACCCTGCCAAGTCGTCAAGAACCTCAAAAGCTTCTTCCCGATAGCTATTCACCTATTGTACAATGTGCTGCTAAGATACTTCTAATCTAAACTAACACCTAACTGCTCTAACCTTGCAAATCCTAACATGTGAATTGACATTTGTATGCGCAACTGATGCAATGTAATGTATGTCCTGTTATCCCTCTTGTGCCATGCTTGAAGCTGCACTGTATCCACAAAAAAATCCTAGTATATGAGAGTATACATGGCCAATACAGTGATTCTGATTCTAAGCGATATCTTCGTCTGGAAGGGACAATTATGCAGGGCTGTTGCGGTCTCTTCATATACTAGTACCTGAGAGCCCGAAAAAGTTTCTTCCTGTCAGCATCATCCGCAGGTATTCTGAGAGATGTTAATCTATCCCTCCTGTTGATGTGATTCCTCAGCAGCTCTTTGTACCGATGCTACGCCGAATGCACAATGCAGAGAACAGCTCTGATTGGCTTGCGAGCCGGCATGAGATTTGAAATAGCCACGGACCTGCTCCGAATACAGCCGGGCTGCTCACCGCTGTGTGCCCTGCTGTTATCACTTGCGGCTCTACAATAATTCAACTCCCCCGTGGCATCATGCATGTAATCCCTCTTGGAAATGAGCATTTCACTCCCCGGGGCAACGAGCATTTAGCTGCCCAACGAGCAGGATCCCCCTTGGCAATGAGGATGTATTCCTGGCACATTGTGTCTAAGGGGCTCTACCTGGCACAGGGTGCTTAAGGGGCTTTACTTGGCTCAGGTGTGTCTAGGGGGCTCTAGCTGGCACAATGTGTATAAGTGGCACTACTGTGTGGTGTAATGTGAATTGGTACTATTATGTGGCCACTCCCTAATCTTTTGACACGCGACTCCAATGCGCACTGTCCCTATTTTATGTATCAATTGATACGCCACCCACATTGTAGCTCCACCCACAATATCCACAGTGAGGAGCGCTAAAAGCTATGTTTGCTTACCCAAAAGAATTAGGCCTGATAGATAGATAGATAGATAGATAGATAGATAGATAGATAGATAGATAGATAGATAGATGTATTATCACACACAAAAAACCCAATTCAGTCAGTTCCTCTGTATGGTCCCAGCTGTCTCTCACTGATCCTCTGCAGAATAGTGCAGATGCAGAACTTCACAGTGGGTTCAGATGGGGGCATCTAGTGGCTCCTAGCAGTACTGCATTCTGTAAAAACAGCTTCTGGAGCCATTCCACATCATGGAGCTGTCTGTGTGCAGGTGGAAGCGGTCATCTATTAGAATGAACTTTAGGTCTACAGTTCATTAGGTCGACCCCACTAGGTCGGACTGGCAGGAAGGTCGACCTGACTTTAGGTCGACATGGGCCAAGGTCGACATGACTTAAGGTCGAATTTGCATAAAGGTCTACATGAGGAAGGTCGACTGGTCATAAGGTCGACATGAGATTTTTCACTGTTTTTTGAGCCGACATGTGCCGACAGGCGGTTTTATGCCCTACCATCCACTAGGGCGTGGAGGAGGTTATTAAAGCTGTGGCGAGCGAAGCGAGCAATGCGAGGGTCCGATTCTCATTGCCAACTGTGTCGACATTCGGATAAAAAAACAGTGAAAAACCCATGTCGACCTTATGACCAGTCGACCTTCCTCATGTCGACCTTTATGCAAATTTGACCTTAAGTCATGTCGACATTGGCCCATGTCGACCTTAAATCAGGTCGACCTTCCAGCCAGTCGACCTAATGGGGTAGACCTAATGACTGTAGACCTAAGTTCATTCTGACAGATGTACCGATTCCGTGCAGGTGGCCTGATTCCTGATTTAGAGACAAATGCAGCGCCGATATTTATGGCGTGAAGAGATTGTCAGCAAAAACACATGTGTGATGGTCGCACACACTGCGCACTGTTGGCACCTTAGCAATACCGCTCCCAGAGAGGATTTATTCACAATGTGATTGACAGGAGCGTCAGCTTTCCAAAATTGGGGGGAAATGAAACTTCTTAGTCTGGAAACATTACTTCAGGCAGCTCATGTAGGTGTAACTAGAGTCATTCTAAGGAATAGGCCGAAGGGCCATGAGTCGAGGGGCCTCCAAACAGGGGAGGGTCCCAGGGTCGTCTTAGCACATGGGCTTAATGGGCAGTTGCCCAAGGGCCCCATAACCCTAGGGGCCCCATTCCCAAGCCCAATGCCTAAGTCCGGACCCTTGATTCCAGGAATCTCCCCTCTCGCCTCCTGTTTACTGGTGACACACAGAAGCGGGGCAGGTAGAACACAGACAAGCGCTCCCTGCCTTGCGCGCAACTTAAAACCGGAAGTTCGGGTGCCGGAGTTCCAGTGATCAGGGGCAGGCTCTGACACCCAGCATTGGGGAAATGGACTGTTGCACTGGTCCCCCTGCACCCTCGTTAGTCTGCCTGCAATGGCCGCAGATCCCCCTGATAGCACAGACTTGCGTGTATTTGCAGCAACCTCCAGATTCTGTGCCTGGTGCGTGTGCTTCCCCCCGACCCCCTAGTTGCAGCCCTGTTATTGCAGCAACAGCTAAAACGAGGGGACTTCCATAATTACACTCTGTGGGCTTTTTACCTACTGCACCCAAATTAAAAGTAAGCATGAGGCTTCTATGAGTGGATCATGGAAAAATGTGAACAAAGCATTTATCTGACAAACTGAGGGGGTTATATGACATACAGAGCACAAGTAGTTCAGCAAGTGCAAACAAATGCAGAGGCTTGGGGACGCAATGGGGAATACAGCCAAGAGAAAATTCCAATATCTTTTCTGGCAAAACAACAAACAGACGAAACTGGAAGACTTACAGAGGGAACCATAAAGTACTCGGATTTTCAGTAACATTTAATGATTTTGGCCTCTTGGATCTTTTTGATCATAAAATTACCAAAACTTTTACATCAGGACTTTTATATACAGTTTATATATAGGATGGGTCATGCATAGATCCAGGAAGAATCCAAGAGAAATATTAGTACATACGTCTTATTTTAAACCTCTAAACATTTGATTAATTTGGGCAGTATGGATGGTGTAATGGTTAGCATTACTGCCCCACAGCACTGAGGTCATGGGTACGATCCCCACCATGGCCCCAACTGTGCGAAGGAGTTTGTATATTCTCCCTGTACTTGCGTGGGTTTCCTCAGGGTACTCCGGTATCCTCCCACAATCCAGAAATATACTGGGAGGTTAATTGGCTCTCAAAAATTAACCCTAGGATGTCTGCGTGTGCGTGTACATGTGGTAGGGAATATATATTGTAAGTTCCACTGGGGCAGGGACTGATGTGAATGTTCAAATATTCTCTGTAAAATGCTGCAGAATATGTGTGCGCTGCATAAGAAACTGTTAATTAATTAATTAATTAATTTCAGATATTACAGCGCACTCATAAAAGTGCTTGTGGGATGGTGACCACACTCACGGAAGCATGTAGGCTTGTATTACCCAGTGGTGTAACTTGTGCGCATTCGCAATATCCAACACTGTAGTGGGTGACAGGAAGAGGGTGACAGGGGCAGCCCCTGAGGATTCCCAGTGCACTGCACCTGCCTCACAAATGGTAGTTGGTATTACCCACGATTGTCCACAATGTTATAAAGCATTGCTGTGCCTTTATAAGCCATGGTTTATACTGCCAGAGCTCACCACATGTTTCTCTCCCATGGTTTTGATGTTTTTGATGGTAAAAATGATGATTTTTGGTCCATAGACTTTCAGGTCCTTCAAGAGGCCTAATTAAACTTAGCAGTACCAGTAAATCAGGAATGGGCAATAAGTAGGGTTACCACCTGTCCGGGATTACTCCGGACAGTCCGGTAATCAGGGGCTGGCTGGCAACTTTCAGCCTGGGGACAACACAAGCAAGTGGCATAATGTGTAATGGCTATTATTGCATGTCGTATAATATGTAATGGGTCTGTGATGTGTAATAAACATCAGGGTGTACATTTTTGGTTCGCCTTTGGTGCACACTGTCCATGTAATGGACTTCAAGTTTTGTGGTGTAATGGGCAATATGGTGTGTGGTGTTATGTGTAATGGCCATCGCGGTGTGTGGTGTAACATATAATGTGCATCGTGGTGTGTGGCGTAACATGTAATGGGCATTGCAGTGTTTGGCGTAACATGTAATGGGCATTACGGTGTGGAAAATCAAGAATAGAATTGAAGCTACGGTTAATAACCATGATAAAGTGGGTCAAGGAGGGGCTAGGGGCTGGTCAATGGGTGGGCTGTGGGTGTGTGAAGGGGCAGGCCACTGCGAGGGAATCTCTCAACACAAAGGTGGTAACCCTAGCAATAAGTGGCCTTTTAGTTGTTGTGGGGCTACACATCCCAGCATGCCCTGCCACAATTTTTCTGTCAGAACATGCTAAAACTGTAGCAGAGCATACTGGGGCGAGTAGTAGAAAAGCAGTAGAAGGAACACTTATTCCCCACCCCTGCTCTAGATACATTGATGAGCAGTGGTGGATTTCCTACAAGGCATGTGGGGCACGTGACTAGGGGTGACACTTGCCGGGGGGCACTCACTTGCATTAGAGTCCTGCTAGGCCAATGGCCAGACAAAGTCAGGTGATTCTTTTTTTTTTTTTTGTCAGTACAACTTTTATTTAGTAATTGAGGGCGAGATGTATCAAAATGAAAATGCGGTAAAACCCCTGTTTTACCGCATTTTCATATGTACTATTACCCGGCCGCACCAATTTCACCGGCCAGGTTATCGCCAGCCGTATATGTTAGTACATATGCGCTGGCATCGCGGCGGGCGGGTGGCGTTTTATATTAATATATCCCACCCTGAGTAAGGAAAAGACAATGGTCACTAAATTGTGGTGTGGAGCATGGAGGATGGTGCTGCTTTTGTAGTCAGGATGCCCCAACGTGAAGTGGGCAGTGATGCAATAAGGGGCCACTAATTCCTGACCACTAAATTCGCCACCGATACTGGAGGCCGGATTTTAAATGACATTATGATGTCACTGGAAGCATATTTATATGTAACATTATGCTATATTGTGCCGCATATTTGGAATTTCCATGTGCCATTTCTAGTTGGACTACAGCAGAAAATAGAATTCCCTCTGGAAGTGTAGAGCGGTAAATGATAGGGTGGAGTGTTTGTATTTAAGCACAGTTTGTGAGCTATTAGAGAACTTTCCATCCTAATCTGGGAAATTTCAGGAAGAGGAAGAGAGTGGATTGTGACAGCTTTGTAATGTGCCATACGCTCCGTGTCAGCCTGGAGGGGAGCTTGTGGCAGGAAGCTATCATGCCGTAACCTTCATTTCTAGATTTCAGGAATTTTCTGAGAGCTGAATAATCAGTGAATTTTATTCACACACCACAGTGGAGCTTACAGTCTAATTTCTCTGCAACAATCACTTAACATTTTATTCAGCAGCCAAGAAAACACAATGGAAATCCAGGAACCATTTTTCACATGAGACTTGTTCGGTCAATTAACACTTAATATTTCCTTTTGCAGAACGCAACAAACTTGTTAGTATTTATTGTCAGTTACTGGGCCGGATGTACTGGCGTCTGAGATCAGTGGCTGCACAGGATGACTATATAAAATCAACTCCATGCGTAGTGGATAGTGGGGTTATGAACAGGTAAAAAATTGCGTCGGATCGGCCGATATCGCATCCGATATATCAGCCGCCGTGAAACTAAACAAGTACCGATTTTTTTTTAAAGGGTCAATCAATTACAAAATATGGGTTGTGCCTTGTAAATCATTGCCTTTTTAAAAAAACTTCAACCGTTATCCTGCATGGCCGCTAAATTTAGATGCTATTATGTCCCATTGTGTCTACAGAGCCCATTGGGAATCTACAAGCGGCTAACACCATTTTTATCACGCAATTACTCTAAATTGCGTCTTCTCTCTGAATAAAGGGGGTTATTCAGACCTGTTCGCTGGGCTGCGATTTTACAGACCGAGTAATTATCGATAGACTGCACATAAGTACGGCTCATAGTACAAATGCGTGAGGCCATCTTGCAAAATAAATCCTGCTAATATTTTTATCACTGGTTTTGGGCAAGTTGACTGACAGGAAGTCGGCGTTTCGCGGTGGTCACTGGCTGCTTTTTTTTTTTTTCAGGAATTGTCAGGGAAAATGAAGGTCTGCTCAGGAGGTCTGCTCAGGCATTTGGGGGGAAGTTGTGTGATGTCAGCTATTCGCACAGGAGGGCTGCACATAATCGTGCGTGCGCAGTCCCGGAAAACATCAGACAGAACTCGCAAAAGAGCGAGTCAACATGAATCGGCCCCCAAGTGTGACCCAGAGTCCCATAACATGCTAAGTTTTGCCCATAATGACCACTTGTGATATTCTAGGGCTAAGGAAAATACCAGCATATGCAGGTCATTCTCATATAGGGCCAGATGAATCAAGCTTCAAAAAGTGATAAAATGGAGAGTGATAAACAGCCAGCCAATCAGCTCCTACCTGCCATGTTACAGGCTGGGTTTGAAAAATGACAGGTAGGAGCTGATTGGCTGGCTGTTTATCACTCTCCAGTTTATCACTTTTTGAAGATTGATACATCTGGCCCTTAGAGTCAGGTGTTCATAGAGAGCTGTTGCTTACATAGCAGTGGTTTATAAAGACAGAAGAAATTCCCATTGTATAACAAAGATAGAAGGATTTATCATTCGTTAACAAACACAAAAGGATTTCCTATTAGATAACAGAATAATTTCTCATTGGTTAAAAAAAAGGAAAGATTTACCATCAGATAATTAACACAGAAGGATTTCCCATTAAATAGCAAATATAAAAGGATTACCCATTAGATAACAATTACAGAAGAATTTTACCATTGGATAACATAGATGAAGTGACAATGAATATTTTATGTTACATTACTGTGGGAAATGAGATGATTTGCCAATTGAACATGCTTCCAATTTTTCATTATATCATATCTGTTAATTATTTACTAAATATTTTAATATGAATTACTTATTCTCAATGGTAGAGACTAGATATAGTGTAATATTATCGACTTTAGATACAATGCAATACTAATTCTGCGTACCAGATGACTTATTAGTGAGAGCATATCAGAACGGTTCTTCTCCGGTTCTGTAGTCCACGTGTCTAGGATGAGAGATCAATCATTTCAATAAGGGACCGCCGGTAAGGGATGGCTAAATAGTCTAAAGGTGCTTGAAGTTCTAGTTTATGACCAATATACCATAGTTATTGTTATTTTAATGATAGATTGAGTTTATTTTTCTAAATGTTGTTTACGTTTTAAATGATATGTTTTTGGCCTAATTCAATCTTTAAAACAATTGAGAACTTCTAAGAAATTTTTGAAAAAAAATAAAATAAAAAATGTAACTTGATTACATGATTTTTGAACTTTTTGTCTTATCTATTAAATACAACCAATTGATAAGCACACACTGACGCATTTTGCAAAATATAAGTTTAAGAAGTATCATTTTTAGAAAGTAAATTTCACAAAGGACATTTGTTTAAGCTGATACAGTGGGCCTTATTCTAGTTCACTCTTTCTGACAAAATCCTTCTTTTTTTTCCATCAATAAATTTTTATTAACACAAGGTTTTATATGGGGTACAGAAGAAAGAAGAAGGGGTACTTGGGGGGGGGGGGGGGACTACATTCGGGATTGAAAACAGTACAGTACTGTAAATATAACAGGTAAAACAGAGCACAAACACGCCGCTACGCAGAGCGGGCTATACATGAGGTAGGTAATACACAAAACCAACTAGAACAGTAGGACAAGCGCAGATAAGCATCCTTTGATATTACTGGCTCTATTGGTATGGTCGGGCTATTATCAGGTACCTAGGGTAGAGGAGATTCTTGGTCTGGGATTTCATTCAAACTGAACGTAGATGGCTGCCCAGGGGATTCAGGGGGGAAGAATCTGGTCCCCTCTCCCCTCGTTATGTAGGTGTGCCAAGGAGCCCATCTAGAGTGGGGTGAGGAGGCTTTGGTCGAGTGAGGCTGGAAGCTGGTCTCCATGAGGTAATGGTGGTTTGTTTTTAAAATAACCTGGAGGAAGGGAGGGGGAGAGGGCTGTTTCCATTGTTGGGCAAGATTTGCACGTGCCGCTATGAGGATGTGTCCAAGAACATATGTTTTCCCTACCGGGAGTTCCTGGGGATATACGTGGAGTAGGGCTAGGAGTGGGTCAGGGGAAAGGGTTGTCTGAAGCACTATGGAAATTAGATTAAAGACTTCCCCCCAGTACTCTCTGAGTTTGGGACAAGACCAGAAAATGTGAAATATATTGCCCACATTCCTACATTGTCGCCAGCACATATTGGAGCATGTTGGCCAAAAGGTATGGAGTCGGTCGGGGGTTAGGTAAAGTCGATTAATTAGTTTGATGTGCATCTCCGAATGGTTGAGGCAGCGGGACATTGTGTATGAGGATAGGAAGATCTTACTCCACTGGGGAGCAGAGAGCTGGGTGCCTAGATCTATCTCCCATTTCCTATGAGCCGCTGTCTTAGTAAACTCAGGGGGGGTTATCAGGATTCTATACCAGAAGGAGATGTCACCTGTGGAGAGCGACATGGAGGGACGGGAGAGGGCCGTCTGGTGATGAGCTTCTGGGGGGGAGCGTTTGGAGAAGTGGGAATTCCACCAATGGGCCAGTTGCAGGTAGTGATGGTACTCATGGGAGGGGAGGGAATATGTTTCTTGTAGGGAGGTGAAGGGGAGGATTGTGTTGACGTTTGACACATCTTCTAGGGTTTTGATCCCGTTGTGGTTCCAGAGGTTTAAATTAAGTTTGGGTATCAGTTTTGCCACTGTAGTGATGGGAAGGGTAGTGATAAGGGCAGATGGGGCACAAAGAGTAGTAAGTAATTGGTCCCACACATGTAGAGTGGCAACTGTCGCCGGGAGAAGGGCTGGTAGGGGGGGTCTGATATGTTTTGGGATCTTTAGTACAGTAGGTCAGGGAGAGGGATATGTGGACAGTAATACCCCTTTTACACCAAAAACCCTGGTCGGACCCTGGTCTTTGAATGCTGGAGTATCCAGGGTCTGACCCTGCTTTATACCCCATTTACACAGCACTTTGACCTGGGTCGGACCTGGGTCTGCACCATTTACACTGAACCTGGGTCAGCCCTGCCTTAAATAATATTTTATATATATATTTATAGAAAAATATATATATATATAGAAATATATATATATATATATAGATATATAATATATAGAAATATAATATATATATATATATCAGGGCTGACCCAGGTTAAGTGTTTTTTTTTTTTTTTTTTTTTAAGGTGCTGGGGGTGCCGGAGGGTACCTGTCCTGCCTGCTGTGCTTGGTGTACCTGGGGGTACCGGGGTGCTGGGGGGTGCAAGGGGTGCTGAAGGTACCTGTCCTGTCTGCGGTCGGATCTCAGCGGAGAAGATGATGTGCGCCGTTGCTGTACCACCCCCCCCCCCCTCCCCGGCAGACGGTCCCTGCGGCGTGCGGCGTATGGAGTGTCAGTGGCGGGGGTCCCTCTGGCGCATGGGAACTAGTACTAGTTCCTATGCGCTGGAGGGACCGCCGATACTGACACTCCATACGCCGCAGGGACCGGCTGCCGGATGCGGGGGGGGGTGATACAGCAGCGGCGCACATCATCTTCTCCGCTGAGATCCGACCGCAGGCAGGACAGGTACCCCCAGCACCCCTAGCACCCCCGTACCCCCAGCACAGCAGGCTGACAGGTACCCCCCTCTCCTCAGCAGCCGCAGGGACCCCCCTCCTCCCGCAGCAGCTGGGAACATCTTCCCCAGCGCTGCACGCTGTGGACCCGCTGCGGGTGCCTGCACCCGCAGCGGGACCATTTACACCGACATTTACACGGGTCCTATCCGTGTTCTACCCAGGTCAGGACCTGGGTAGAGGACCCGTGTAAATGGAAACGGATACCCCCCATTTACACCGCCGCGGATCCGGGTCTGACCCGCCGCTGACCCGGATTTTTCGGCGGTGTAAAAGGGGTATAAGATTGTTCGATGCCTAACCAAGCCCTGGAGGTGGGACTTTCGAAGTAGTGTTTAGATGGGGCCAGGAGACAAGCTACCTGGTACTGGGACAGATCAGGAAGGTCAAGTCCTCCAAATGCTCTCGGGATAGACATTTTGGAGCGGGCCATGACTGGAGGCTTTGTTGACGATACATATTTTGTCAGGATGGCGGTGGCCGTTTGCAGGGACTTTTTTGGGAATATATAGGGAATGGTGCGGAACAGATACATTAGCTTGGGTAGGAGCGACATCTTGAATGCCGCCATCCTTCCCATCCATGAAATTTCAAATGCCAACCATGATCTGGAGAGGGACGTAAGGGAGGTGAGAAGGGGAGACAGGTTAACCTCAAATACAGATTTCATGTTTGGGGGGATGTGGATACCTAGGTATTTTATAGACAAAATCCTTCTTAAATGGACAAAACCATGTGCACTGCAGGGGGGCAGATGTAACTTGTGCAGAGAGAATTATATTTGGGTGGGGTTTTACTTCAAAGTGAGATCTATATTGCAGTGTAAAAAAAAAAGCAGCCAGTATTTACCCTGCACTGAAACAAAATAACTCACCCAAATCTAATTATCTCTGCACATTTTACATCTGCCCCCCTGCAGTGCACATGTTTTTGTCCATCTAAGAAGGATTTTGTCAGAAAGTGAACTAGAATAAGGCCCAGTGTTTGCTATTTGGTTTTTCCTCTTGTCTGGTTGATGGGAAAGATCCATTAAAATACTCAGTGCTGAGAAATCTGAGCAATCTTGTACACCAGTAAGTCAATAGCGCACCCTAGAGGTTAACCTTCAAAAGTACATTACTACAGTATATCACAGACCATTCAACCTGAATGACAAAGATAAAACTTAAACCCCTTACACACTAGCTGATCATCGCTGACACTGATATCGGCGGTGGCGGAGACCCGGCCAGGGGGCGGCATCGGGAAGTGAATACACACTTGCTGATGCTGGGGGAGGGGAGGGGGTGAAGGGAGAGACGGTCAGCAGGAATCAAGCGCCTGACACCCCCACCTCATCCCCCCCCCCCTGTGCCGCAGTATCGTGTGCACCCCCCCTCCCCCGGAGCGCGTGTAGTGCCCGCTGAAATCCAGACAGGGTTTGCACCGGCCCTGCTCAGCACACAGCAATGTGTCAGCGCTAAGTGACTTGTCAGTGCCAGTGTTCTCCGGTGAGAAAACTGATCCTGACCGGTGATAAACCAGATTTATCCAGCATGCTGGATATTAATTGCTGGACGATAGCAACGCGCGGGGCTGCGCATCGCTATTGCTATGGCCCCTGCACACTGTATCCGGACAAGGGATCTTCAGCAAAAAGATAGAACACCATTAGGTTGACACCATTAGGTCGACACCATTAGTTCGACAAGCAAAAAGGTCGACATGAAAAAAGGTCGCCATGCAAAAAGGTCGACATGAAAAAAAGGTCGACATGAAAAAGATTGACGTGCAAAAATGTTGACATGAAAAAGGTCAACATGCAAAAAGGTTGACAGGCGAAAAGATCGACATGCAAAAAGGTTGACAGTCAAAAGGTCGACATGGGGTTTTCCACTGTTTTTTTTGAGCCGACATGTGCCGACAGGCGGTATTTCATGCCCTACCATCCACTAGGGCGTGGAGGGAGAATAAAATAGTGTGCCCAAAGCTTCGCGAGCGTAGCAAGCGATGCGAGGGGATGCGGTGCACTTCACACTGTGTCCATGTCGACTGTGTCGACAATCGGGTCAAAAAAATAGTGGAAAACCCCAGGTCAACATCTTGACTGTCGACCTTTATGCATTTCTACCTTTTTACATGTTGACCTTTTTGCATGTCAACCTTTTTGCTTGTCGAACTAATGATGTCGACCTAATGGTGTTCTATCTTTTTGCTGTAGATCCCTTGTCCCGGTTCCGGGTGGGCGGTCCCAGGGACAATTCCACCTTGCGCCTCTTCTTTTTTTGAGATTCTTCTTCCTATATGATGCGCTATTTTTAGCATTGCTTCTTTTATTGTGAGGGCCCAAATGAACCAGTAATTTCAGTCACAGGTTTGGCAGTCCTTCTGGCTGAAATGACTGGTTTGTGTTCAGAGCAGGACCTAGGCATAGGCGTTCTAGGCAATTGCCTAGGGCGACAGCCTATGCCTAGGGGCGGCAGCTTTACCGGCATCCGGAGTTCTGTTCCTAACTTCCCCTGGGGCCCTGGCACTGCTGTAACTACCTCCCGGCCAGTCGCCAGCCTAATCGCGCTGCGTGCATGCAGTGACGCGGCTCACGCTGAGACATTGTTCCTCTTCTGCTAGCCACCATGCCACCTGCTGGGAGAAGGAGGAGGGACAGCAGTGTGTCATGTTCCTGGCCCCTCCTGCTCCAGCGGCGGGGGCGGCATCAAGTGCAATCATGATCAGTTTTTTTTCAACTCGGAGCAGCCAGCCAGCGGCCGCCGACTTCAGAGGCAGGAGCGTATTGGCCCTGGCGGGAAACCGGGTCATTTCCCCGTGGGCCGGCCCACAATAGGCCAGAAAAGGCTGCTCTCCCCGTGTCTGGGCCGGGACAATACTTTTAGTGCGGCATGGCATTATGCCCTAATAGAAAATTGCTGCTGGAGGGCTGCTGCTCACGTGCGGCAGCACACATCTCCTTCATCTGTACACACAGCCACAAGCAGGGATGCAGGGAAGGGGAGGGAGAAGATCCACCCCTGCCGTGATCAGGACCTGCCTGGCTCCCGCTGCATATACGCTGTGTGTGCGCTGTGCAGGGCTGTCAGTAGTGGCTGCCTAGAGTCACTCCCTGGGGGAAGGTGGTAGTGGTCTTAGTGTGCTTTGGGGTGAAATGTATGGAAACAGTGCTTGTATGAATGAGAGCACCAGTGTATGTACAGTATCAATAAGTGCGCTGGTGCACGCTTGTATGTATGTATGTATGTATGAATGAGAGCATCAGTGTACATATGTATGAGTGCATGTGTTGCTGTATGTATGTATGAATGAGAGCGTCAGTGCATGTATGTATGTATGTATGTATGAATGAGAGTGTCAGTGTATGTATGTATGAATGAGAGTGTCAGTTTATGTATGTATGAATGAATGAGAGCATCAATGCATGTATGAAGAATGTCAGTGTATGTATATGTAAATAACAGCAACAGCGTATGTAGTATGTGGATGGAGGTTGTCAGCTCTGCACTCATTGGACTTAAGGGGTTCTTTCCTGCATATGTACAGAATAATAATCCAGTTACATTTTGGTAACACTGTGCATATATCTATATACATCAAAAGTGTTTCAAAGAATGATGACTAGACATATACCACTTCATAAGAGTTTATTTAGAATATAGTTTACCATTAAAAGATATTTGAAATCAAAGAAAGTATTAGTAAAGTCAAAATTAGGTACTTGTTTCCTAGCACGGCGCCCATACCATAAGCCATACAATGGTATGCGATGCGACGTGATGGGCACCCGATGGTATACAATTTAAAATTGTATACCATTGTATATGGAATACAATGCGATGCAATGTGATTTTAAAATGTATAAGCACCCTAATGGGTGCTCACAATGTTAAATGGCCCCCCTGTAAGATTATTAATTGTATAATTACCGTGGCAAACGCAGCGAGCCCGCAAGGGACGCGGTACGCGTCCTCCAACCTTTTCATACCCCCTCCATCCACGTTGGCGTGGAGTCGAATTTAGATAGTGTGGCGAGCGCAGCGAGCCACCGAGCCCGCAGGGTGGCGAGCGCAGCGAGGGGACGCGGAATACATGTAAAGTAATACGCGTCCCCTTGCCACCAGTGGCGTAACTAAGTTTTGGGCACCCCCCCGCCATTAGGGGGGGTGTTGCCCCCCCCGCCGCCGCCCCGCCAAGCACCCCAAATCCCCCGCCGCCCATGCAAACCACCCCCCAATCCCCCGCAGACTTACCTATCTCGCTGGTCCCGGCGGCTCCGTTCTTCTTCTGCTGAGGACCACCACAAAATGGCCGCCCCCATACAGCAGACAGTTTCAGAGAACTGTGTGCTATATGGGGGCGGCCATTTTGTGGTGGCACCGCAGCCCCCGGCGCCCCCACATGCACAGCGCCCCCCCGCGGTGACGGGGGCTGCAGTGCTATAGTTACGCAGCTGCTCGCCACACTATATAAAATCAACTCCACGCCGACGTGGATAGTGGGGGTATGAAAAGGTCGGAGGACGGGTACCACCGCCCCTCGCGGGCTCGCTGCGCTTGCCACGCTTTGGATTGACGTTCATAGTGGGGGTGGCGTGGGGGTGCATTTAACATTGTAAGCACCCATTAGGGTGCTTATACAATTTAAAATCGTATTTGGGGGACATTTAACATTGAATAAACCCATTAGGGGGCTTATACAATTTAAAATCGCATTACATCGCATCGCATACGGGCATATGGCACGCAATGCGATGAAATGTGAATATCGTGGGTGCCGTGCTAGGTAACAAGTACCCAAAATTATTTTAGAATTATCTATCTAATACTGGTATACAACATTTAACGTGTATCAGAAAATCACAACATATACAGTATGTGTATATTGTGGTTAATAGATAGACTTAATCAGCGTTTTCATCTGTATAGCTGGGATGGAGGGGGGGGTGGGGGGAGCATGTAGAGAGAAAGAGAGGAGATCTTCTCTTGGGAGCTGGATTTGACCTGGAGCCCCAAACCATCAAGGTGGGCCGGCTCCTATATGGCATTGCAACACTGCATTTTTTGGGGACCTCCCTTGACTCCCGACGCATTATCTGTGTGTGCTGGGCTGTCCACTACTGGAAGCTGCTACAGGTTGGGCATATGCTGGCCAGCGATGGTGCGGACACTCGGCCATATGAAAGCAGGGGGCGCAGTGCACACGAAGTAGAACAAGGCTGAGTGGAATCCCAGGAACCAAATACAGAGCATCCTGCCCACAAGCAGCCCATTTAAAGCCACAGGAGGATCAGCTTAGTAGTGACTACAGTGGGTAATGTGTTCAAACCTTTAGTGTCATCAGAAGCCACCTCTCTCCACCCCCTGACTAACCCTAACCATACACATTCCTCACCCCCCACACCCTAACTATACATCCCCTTAGCCTAATCCTGACTATACACCCTCATCACCTAACCCTAACTATACACGCCCGTAGCCTAACCTTAACTACACATCCCCCATAGACTAACCCTATCTATACACCCCCTACAGCCCAACCATTCACATCCCACATGTAGTATAACCCCACCTATTCCCCTCCCCACAGCCTATAACCCTAACTATACACACAACCCCCCCTGTTGACCATGTTCCAGTGAGACCCCCCCCCCACTTCAAAATGTTTCCCGGGCTGGTTTTAATTCCCAATCAGAGGAATACACCAAGGCCACCCAGATTAAGTAAGAGCGACAGGTTTTCCATAATGTTGAACTAAGAGTCTGTTTGACACGTTTTCCACATTCGGGGAGGAATACGCGGCCCTACCACCGCTTTCCCTAAAGATAAAGTCTAGATCCGCCCCTGCTTTCATCCTTAGGTCACTAAGCTCTGTCATCCTGTCACCTCTATACCTCAAGCTATATAGCATTGAGATGTAGGCAGTGTATTACAAGGCTTTTTTTTTTATCTATCAGTTAACAAGTCTGCAGGTCATAAATACTGCTCCTGTCATCCGAGAGTATAAATGTGTCCTTGCGTGTACAATAGCTTACTCATACTTACTGATTTCCCTTTCCCCTCTAGTACCCATAACCCTCCTCATTACTTTGTAACCCTATCAACATACCCTCCAACATCTGGAGGGCCAAAATCGGTACACACGGAGAAAGGGGGCGTGGTCATAAGTAAAGGGGCGTTGCCATAAGTAAAGGGGGCGTGGTCACCCACTTTCCGGGCATTTCAAATTAAAAGTGAGCGCTTATAATATAAATATTTAAATATTACATCTCCACACTTCTCTTGACTCTTATGCATCGTGACACCTGCTGCAGGCTGCAGCTCATGGATGGGGGGAGTAGGAGTGAATTGCGCTGCTGATTATAGATATTTACACACTAAATGGCTGTATAGAGAAGAATGCAGGACACACTGTAGCCTTTTTTGTATAAATTTTTATCTTGAAAAAACACATAAAATTACAATAAACATATACAGTAATGAATAAAAATAAAATATGAGTTGGGATCCCAATTAAACAGCTAATTTAGCTTGAATATCTTCACAGTAGATATATTTTTAAGCTCAGCAAGGTTGGATTATAATGATGAATTATAGCCTGAAGATAACGTTATTCTGCAGGTAGAGATTGTAGCAGATAAATAGGTCCGGGCTTGTATAAGACTGGCCAGTCAAATATATATGGTGTTAATCAGTCACATATAATATATGCTCACCAAGATAGCGGAGTCCGTTCGGGGTGGTTAGTAGATATAATATGCAGGCGGTTCCAATTTGTAGAGCTAGGGAGCCCTTCAGATGGAATAGAGTAGAGACTCCTCTCGGCGGCACGGCGGCAGATTCTCACCGCAGTGTGGGGTGAAAATCACCGTTCAATCTGCGGTGGTAAGGAGTGAGCTGGTTGATGAAGTGCCGTCCTGCAGTAGTCCCCGAACTCCTCTGTATCACGTAGTTGGGCTGTGCGCAGCTGATGGCCGGCAGCTCAGGGTGGAAGTGAGCCGCACTTCAGCTGAAGGTGGATGGATGCACAGTCGGCGGTAAGCCCAGGGGAGGAAGGAGTGGGGGGGATGCACACTTCAAATAAAGCCGAAGGTAGGGGGCTTGTAGGAGCTTGAAGCGGCTAAGTGCCAGTGGTGTCTTACACAGGATTTGTGCTGCTGGCTGGATACACGTGAGGCGGCTAGTTGCCGGTGATGTTTTGCGGCTAGCGCTGCCTCCGTGAAGCTTGGCTGAGGTATAGCTGGCTGGATCACCTTCTCAGGTAGGTAGATAATAACGTGTCAACGCGTTTCGTCCCCTGTTGAATGCTGGGAACTTTTTCGTCTTGAAAAAGTTCCCAGCATACAACAGGGGACGAAACGCGTTGACACGTTATTATCTACCTACCTGAGAAGGTGATCCAGCCAGCTATACCTCAGCCAAGCTTCACGGAGGCAGCGCTAGCCGCAAAACATCACCGGCAACTAGCCGCCTCACGTGTATCCAGCCAGCAGCACAAATCCTGTGTAAGACACCACCGGCACTTAGCCGCTTCAAGCTCCTACAAGCCCCCTACCTTCGGCTTTATTTGAAGTGTGCATCCCCCCCACTCATTCCTCCCCTGGGCTTACCGCCGACTGTGCATCCATCCACCTTCAGCTGAAGTGCGGCTCACTTCCACCCTGAGCTGCCGGCCATCAGCTGCGCACAGCCCAACTACGTGATACAGAGGAGTTCGGGGACTACTGCAGGACGGCACTTCATCAACCAGCTCACTCCTTACCACCGCAGATTGAACGGTGATTTTCACCCCACACTGCGGTGAGAATCTGCCGCCGTGCCGCCGAGAGGAGTCTCTACTCTATTCCATCTGAAGGGCTCCCTAGCTCTACAAATTGGAACCGCCTGCATATTATATCTACTAACCACCCCGAACGGACTCCGCTATCTTGGTGAGCATATATTATATGTGACTGATTAACACCATATATATTTGACTGGCCAGTCTTATACAAGCCCGGACCTATTTATCTGCTACAATCTCTACCTGCAGAATAACGTTATCTTCAGGCTATAATTCATCATTATAATCCAACCTTGCTGAGCTTAAAAATATATCTACTGTGAAGATATTCAAGCTAAATTAGCTGTTTAATTGGGATCCCAACTCATATTATATTTGTATTCATTACTGTATATGTTTATTGTAATTTTATGTGTTTTTTCTAGATAAAAATTTATACAAAAAAGGCTACAGTGTGTCCTGCATTCTTCTCTATACAGCCATTTAGTGTGTAAATATCTATAATCAGCAGCGCAATTCACTCCTACTCCCCCCATCCATTTCTTCTCTTTCTGTGTGCCTAGACGGGCTCACAGGAGTGTATGCTGCAGCTGTAGGATTTTCCTATACACCATTTTTTGATATATTTAAATTAAAATTATTGTAATTGCCGAGCGCCAGGAAGTGTGTATATAGGTGCCTCTTTTAGGGTCACTCTATTTCACACAAACACCACCTAGGCTGCAGCTCATGTCACATGGTGGCTTGGTGGGCTGCTGGCATATTAAAATAATTATATTTAATATACTTATTTAATATACCAGCAGCCACCAAGTGACATGAGCTGCAGCCGGTGCGTCACGATGGATAAGAGTCAAGAGAAGTGTGGAGATGTAATATTTAAAGTCCTAGTACAGCCAGTCCTGAGTTGCTGCCGTGCACTTGCAGTGTGCTGTGGCAGGCTCCTCCGATGTGACTATCCCAGCCCAGTCAGTGTCACACGCGCCAGGGCTCCGAGTCCCGGCTGGCCACCGCAAGCAGTGGTGAACACTGGCAGATAAGATTGGCGCCAAGAGGGAGACTGAACAGGACGAGTCCTACTCCTCCCATGATTGGTGCTCGGTGCCGGCGCGTGACATAATGACACACGGCACCGGCCGCTGCAGTGCAAAGTACTCTTGGGAACGCGTGGGGGGGGGGCGGCGGCGCAGCACAGGAGCCCGGGAGCCAGGAGGAGGATGCGGCGCACATAAGTGAGGCTGACGCCTGCTGAAATAAAAAATAAAGAAATCGGTACATTCGGTACAATCATAATTTGCCAGTACAGACTGTTAAAAAACGGTACTGTACCGGCAAATTCGGTACAGTTGGAGGGTATGTATTAATATCTAACCCTACCTCTCCCCCATGGTCTAATATTACTTCCCCCCCCCCTCCCCCCAGTGCCTAGTAAGCGATCGGGGAAATGCAAACATGGTAACTACATCCCTACATCTTACTGTATATGATACAGAATGATATATTACGTAGAATAGTTATGTTACTTGTATACTGTTATTAACATAGTTATCTAGCCTGTGCACTGTGGTGCTGATATGTAGAAAGTCCTATTACGTAGAAAGCCATGTCCCTTATTTTTTAATATAGCAGAGCTTTGTTCATTAATAGGGATAAATTATTACAGTATATACTACTATCGTATATAAATATTATGATATGGGGTTTGTTTTACAAATAAAGTACAGTATTAAGTAAAAGCAGAATTTCTTATAACTAGAAAGCAGTAGTAAACCTGGAGATGACCAGCAGATGGTTTGTCCTAAGGTTATTGTCCGTCCGTATCATGTGGTAAAGGTTTGTTGCTGTGACTTTTTTTATTTAGATTTTAGATTTGGTGGGACAGAAGCGGAACTAGCAATGATGCTAGGGGGCACCAATCCAATTTTTGCCTAGGGCATCAAATTAGTCAGGGCCTGCTCTGTTTGTTTTCAGGTGTGCAATGTGTATGTCATTTTTTTACAACCTAAGGGTTCATGGGTGGGCCCGGGGACAATTCCATCTTGCACCTCTTTTTTTGCCATTATGCGCTTTTTGGTGCCTAGTTTTTCAAACTGACATCCTGTCTGCCGCTGCTGTGCCACTCCTAGATGAGCCACATGTTTGTGCCGCACACTTGTGTGGCTTAGCATAGTTATCCAGCTACCTCGGTGCAACCTTTTGCCCTAAAAACAATATTGTGAGGTGTAAAGTGGTCAGAATTGTCTGGAAAGGGCTGGAAATTAATGTTATTGATGTTAATATTACTCTAGGGACAAAAAAATGCAAAAATTACGTGAATTGGGTGTCTTTTGACCATTTTTCAACAAAAATCCAAAGCTTTTCACCGCCACTAGACAAAGGCAAATCCAAATCCCGGCGACGAATCCAAATCTTCGGCCCTGGTGCTCACCTCTAGTCTACAGTGCTGTCGGACAGAATAAGATCCACTTTAGGAGTCTCTGAAAAATAAGGCACAAAGGACTGAAATGAACGCAGGACTGAGTAAGAATATGAACTAATTGTACAAGCTTACCAGTATAAAACAACTTTTACCATTTAGAAATATAGAGTATTCTCTTCTGGACTGGCAGTGATTGTACACCTCTAAAGCCCCTTACACACAGTGCAATTCTAGCATAAATCGCTGGGGATATGGTCGCTGAGCAACCATAACCCCATAATTGCCTACTTTTGAAAACTAGTTTCAGGGAGATTATAGTTGGTAGCAGAGTTTTGCACAGCGCCCCTTTGAGGGGGCGTGTCATGCTCCACTTAAAGGGCGTGTCTAGTTCCATATATGGAGCTATTGTGAAAAGAGATTGTGAACGTGGCAGCTAGAAGCGTGGATTTGTACAGCTACATCTGAGAGGAATCTTTTAAAATGACTTAAATACAAATGTAGGTGAACCCCAAAGCAGTTAGTAAGAGCTACTGTACTTGGTAAAGTGCTGGGAAATGGTGCTGATGATCCAATGTAAATCTATCTAGCTCTCATTCCTTTTTCCACAAAAAATATAACAGTGTAATGTGGGCTAGGTGAAATGAGGGAGATTGCTAGACTAATGAGGGGGAGAGGGAGATTGCTGCTATTTCAGGGAGTCTCCTGCAGAATGCAGGAGGGTAGGCAACTATGCATAACCCCAAGTGTACGGGTTGACTGTCGCCGGGAGCGTGCTCCTGCGACCAGCCCTGCAATAGTCGCTGGTCGCCATCGGCTTCCCCCGGTGACTTCCCGGCGATCAGCTGTTTCCCCCTGTGGCTCCCCCAGCAGTGTCTCCTCTTCATCAGCGACCTTCTCTGGTCGCTGATGAAAACGGCACCGTTAACAATATGATTGCTGAGCAATTTTAATCCACTATAGCTCAGCAATCATATTGCTCCGTGTGTACACACCATCAGTACTTTTCAACTCAAAGGCAACATTTATGTGAGTAGTAGTAGTAGTAGTAGTAGTAGTAGTAGTAGTTTAACCCCTTCCCGACATTGCCTTTTAAGGTCATTTTTTTTTTTTTTTCCTCCTTGTGTTCAAATAAGCGTAACTTTTTTAATTTTCCGGCTATATAGACACATGAGGGCTTTTTTTTTGCGGGACAAGTTGTACTTTCTAATGGTACCATTTACTATACCGTATAATATTCTGGGGAATCAGGAAATAATTCAATGTGGGGTAAAAAAAAAAAAAACGCAATTCCACAATTTTGCGCTGGTTACGGTTTTTTTGGAGTTCATAGTTCGTTTAAAATGATGGGTTATCTTTATTCTATGGGTCGTTACGATTCCGGTAATACCAAACTTATATAGTTTTCGTTACATTTTACCACTAAAAAAAAAAATAGAAAATGTTACGGTTTTTCGAATTTGCGTCGCGTCGCCATGTTCTGCGGCTTATAACTTTTTTATTTTTCCACCTACGGACCTGGGTGAGGGCTCATTTTTTGCGGGCTGAAGTGTACTTTTTAATTAATACCATTATGGGATATGGGCGACTTTCTGATCTCTTTTAGCTATTTTTTTTTGGGTAGGCGATGCGACCAAAAAGCGTAGTTTTGGCGTTGGGGATTATTTTCCGTTTACGCCTTTAACCGTGCGGGATAACTAATGTTATATTTTAATAGATCGGACTTTTAGGAACGCGGCGATACCAAATATGTTTATTTTTTTTATTATTTATTTATTTTTATTTGGGAAATGGGGAAAGGGGGGTGATTTGAACTTTTAATATTTTATTATTTTTTTTTTATTTTTAAACTTTATTTTTTTTTTTTTTTTACTTTTACTACAAGGCCCCCTAGTGTACTTGACCACTAGGGGGCGCGATCGCCTGTACTAGGTTCAGCCATAGAGCTCTATGGCTGAACGTAGTGATTTTTTGCACTTCCTATTACATCCTGCCTGAGGCAGGATGTAATAGGTATGAATACACGGACAGCACAGGGGTCTACATTAGACCCCTGGCTACCATGGCAACCGATCGGCACCCTCCGATCGCGCTGCGGGGGGCCCCGATCGGCGCCGGAGGGGGGCGCCCCCCCCTCCGATCAGCTATTTAAGCACTGCGGGCGCTTTGCCCGCGGTGCTTAAAGGGTTAAACGGCCGCGATCGGCGAACTCGCCGCTCGTGGCCGTGAGAGCAGGGACATGGCTGTAATATACAGCCATTACCTGCTCTCTATCAAGCCAGCTCACTCCGTGAGCTGGCTTGATTCACCCCCAACCGACATATGACGTAAATGTACGTCCTATGTCGGGAAGGGGTTAACAAGACTGATAAAAAAATAAAGATTTTCTATCACAGCTTACTACATTAATAAACTATTAAAATGTTGCTGTGACAGCTGAGCATTGCTGTACCAGTTCTCAGACCCAGAGGGCACTGCAGGCCCTTGTCTGGACTTCCAGTTGTTGCTTTTTTCTTCTTTTTAACGTATACCCCTTTTACATCAAAAATCCCGGATCCGACCCGGCATTTGGAAGAAGGATCCAAGCCGGGTCGGATCCGGGATTTACTCCATTTACACCCACCCGCAGTGTAGACGGAGGCGGAGCTTGGAGATGACATCATCTCCAAGCGCCGGGACGACGGTGATCCCCGCCGGATACACCGATCGCCGTGCTGGGGGCAGCCCAGCACCAAGGTAAGCTGCTGGGCTACCTCCAGCCCCCCTGCACCCCCCCAGCCGTCGTCCAGGAGGTGAATGGATGCCGCACACAGGCATCCATTCACCTCCTCTGCTGCTGCCGCTGCTGCTGTCTGCAGAGTTTAGCAGACAGCAGCGCAGGCTGTGTGTGCCCCCCTGTCCCACCTGCGGACACTGCAGTCCGCAGGTTGTACGTCCCCCATTGATGTAAATGGGAGCCGGGTCATTAGACCCGGAGTACCCATTTACGTAGTGTTCTACCCAGGTCAGGACCTGGGTAGAAGTCCCGTGTAAAGTTACACGGCGTGACACATTTACACCACCTCTGACCCGGGTCTGACCCGCCGAAGACCCAGGGTTTTGAGACAGTATAAAAGGGGTATAAATCAGGGTTTCTGAAACTAATTTGCTCTGGGACCCAATCAGACAATAGATTGGTGGATTAACAAAGTGATGTGAGGAGTCTGAAGTAACAGACAATTCAACTGATTTTTTCGAATTCTTGGATCACTGACTGAAAGATTAGAGAAGTCATCAGCCTGATGGTGAGCAACATGGAGTCACATACCTCCCAACATTTGTCGACGGCGACTCGGGACGCATCTCCTGCGCGCCGGAAATTTCGTGGGGTGTGGCCTAATTTCGGGGGCGTGGCCTATACTTTTTTTGCATTTTGCAGCTATGGGGGCATGACCCAGAGGCTCTGTGAGCCTCTAGCCATGCCCCCAGCCCCCTGGCTGCGGGAATAGACGCTGTGCGCATGCGCACAGCGTTTATTCCCCGCTGCTTAGCAGCCGACAGGGGGGACTCCCAACAGCCCCCCCACGCCCGCGGGTGGGACAGCGGGACAGGCCCTGACAATCGGGACTGTCCCGATAAAATCGGGACTGTTGGGAGGTATGGAGTCATGACCCCATGCTAAGATGGTCGCGACCCACTTTGGGGTTAGAACCCACAGTTTGAGAATCACTGAACAAAGGGCCTGACTCAGGTCTGATCGGTCCCTGACCGATGCTTCCCGGGGTGGGCAAGCATGCTTGCCAGGGTGGGCGGCAGGGCCAAGATTATGCCTTCAGGGGTCCCGGGTCACTTTAGACCGTCTGGGGCCCACTTGCACTTGTCATTACTGGCCACAAACTGCATGGTAAAATATTACACTGTCAAAATACAAAGTAAAGGTAGTATAAACTTGGTCAATAGATAACTGCTGGGGGGGGGGGGTTTGTTAATATATATATATATATATATATATATATATATAGTGTAGCTGAGGCGGCACTCAATAGGCAATGGGTCCCAGCAGGGATGGTGTTCGGGAGTAGCAGCTGAAGCGGGGCAGTGCCTTCCAAACCTGTACTCACGGCAGTGAGCCAGGTGAATGTACTGTAGTAATGTAGAGGGACGGCGGCACTCGCAAAATAAAGACCCAAGGCAGGCTAGTTAAACCGACGTTTCGTGGCTGGTGTCGCCACTTTATCAAGCACCTTGATAAAGTGGCAACACCAGCCACGAAACATTGGTTTAACTAGCCTGCCTTGGGTCTTTATTTTGCGAGTGCCGCCGTCCTTCTACATTACTATATATATATATATATATATATATATATATATATATATATATATACTGTATATATATACCACATGAAAAGCCTGTGTTTGTGACTCCATACTTTACTCTGTAGGACTGTAGAAGACCTCACAGGCTCAGCGTTGCCTCTGATTAAAAACCCTCCCATGACGAGGCTGCTGCTGCTGTCCTCCATGGGCCTGAGAAGCATGTAATGATCTCCACCAATCAGAACTCAGCACAAACTTCTCAGCCTCTGCCCTCTTGTGCAAAGTGTCATGGTCATAGTCCACTCTCAGTAATGCAGTGCACACTTGTGCAGTCAGTGTGCCTTGGCTCCTGATGCTTAGCAACATGAATCATTGTCACATCGGCAGATAGGTAAAGCTGCAGCACTACCCCACTCCCATGCACAAACCCTTTAGCTTAAAATATATATATACAGTAATATATGCTGACCACAGGACCACAAGCTAGAGGGGGGCCCAGGGGTACTGACCCCCTGCCCCCCCCCCCCCCTTAATCCTACCCTGGTGGGCGGCTGACGTCACAGGACGTCACCCCTCCACCCCATTCTCGTTGCTGCATGCTGCAGTTTTTGGTCAGTTAAAACGTACTTATTTTTGTGAACAGGAGAAAAATCATTTGATGGTCGGTGACCGTCTAATGATTCCCCACCGTACGCTCCCGTGCGAATAGATGTTTATGCTAAAATTCCATTCACATTGCAGCGGGGATGTTCATATGGCGGGGTGGGCATTCGCTCGCCTGGCCGGGGGGCATTAGAGGGCTCGCTAAGCAGCGAATTTACGCTGCTTCCTGAGTCAATGTGACTCAACCCCTAAATGCATCAAAGGAAACTAGAGACAAAGGGCAGTAGTCAATGATAATTTTCACAATGCAAAGCGAATCCTATTTAGATTTAGCTGCACATTCGCCAACATTCTCCGTCCTCCCGATCCACTGCCAGCCCTCCCTCTCCCCCTATTCAATGCACCAGGAACTCGCTGCCCCTGATGGCGAATTTGAACCCCCCCCTCGGTGAATGCCGCAGGGAGCCAGGGGGACAGCGGAAGGCAGGGAGATGGAAGCCTCCCTGCCTGCCCTGGAAGCTGTGTGGGAGAGAAGGGGGGCCGGCGGGGACACAGACAGCAGAAGCTGCCGCCCCGTGAGACTGGGCAGGCGGGGAGCTGCAGGGAGCTCTGCGCTGGTCCCGCTCGTGCATATGTAATGAGCGGGACCCAGTGCAGTGAATATCTAATGAGCGGCTCCCCGCCCCCCTGTGACGTCATCTGTTTAAAAAAAATTTTTTTATTAAATATATATTTATCCGAATAGCTGCCCCTTCACTTAATAAAATTACTGATTTTTTGACACCAAAGAAAAAAAAAACCTTTACTTCAAAAGAACACATTCCCGTTCACCTTAAAAAGATGGCGATTTCAAAATGGTGAATCATGGCGAATATCACGTTGAAAGCAGTTCTCGATCCTAGCACTGAATACAGTCACGGCGAATGACAGTGAAAACCCCATTGAAATACTCTCCAGCGAATTGCCACGAGCATGAAACAGAGGACTGGCCGGCACAGGGGAGATTTCAGCACATATCGCTGGCAATATGTTTGCTGAGCGACCCTAATGTCAGTGATTTTATGTGCTGTGGGAGATAAATCGCTGGGAACGCGCTCCCCCTGCTAGCCCTTCATGGTCACTGGTCGCAGAGGCACGCTCCTCTGATTATGGCTAAAAATTGCTGGTTGCTGGTGCACCTGCATGTGCACCCCCACAAGTGACAGCCAGCTTCCCCTGCCCATGTGTGTGTATTAAACCCCCCACAAGGGACAGCAGTCTCACAGACTGCATCTGGGTTCATAGGCAGAGAACAGTGGCAGATTTTTCCTGGGGGCTGCAGCCCTGCGGCCCATAGGTAAAAACCACCACTGCTCCCATGTATGAGGAAATCTTGGCTAGCAGTATCCGGTGATAGTTCTCACTAGGGCAGTAGAGAGCCTGTCTGGGACCAGATGATTTCCAGTGGGCGTAGTCTAATCATGAGAGGCGTGGCATTGCAATAGCATTTTAAGCACCTTACCATCCAAGCTGCAGCCCAGGACACAGCAGCATGTGCTGGGTAGAGAACAGCTGCTGCCCCTTAAACAGACCTGGGCCCAGGTAATTAGTTCCCCTCCTCCCTTCTCTCAGCACCACTGGTTATCATCACCAGTGAGAGCTCGGTAAGATAGAACGAGGGCTGCATAGGCTTGAGTGTATGTAAGAGCCAGTGAATTTGATGGTTGTTTAAATAAAGTTATTGAAGGAAGTTCAGATTGCCCAGGGAAATCTCAGGTAGTGAGTGGCAGGTGATTTAACCAACCAGGTAGCTTAGGGGAGTAAACTTAGAGAGGGGTATATTAGGTGAAGCTGGGATGAAGTTCTTTCTCTTTGAGTCTGGATCCCCACCCTCCCTCTCCCCTTTCAATCTCTTGTGCTACCTGGCCTTCGGGCCATCACCCAATTGGGCTTCTATAACTTTAATTAAAATCGTCGAGAAGGTGCTCTCGACCAGCAGTCAGATGAGGTGGCAGGTGGTCGCTGTGCGGTATTGCCCCCCTTTGCCATGACGGCTGGTGTGTCGACATTGGACACTTCCTGGAAGTGTCCTCGCCATGCCATAGAAGGGGCGGTAAGTCCGTCACAGCGCGGGCTGTACCTTACGGTAGGGGGTGTTATCGGATTGGGGCTTTTCCAGTCGCTCCCATGATTAACACCCCTGACTGGGGCTGGTCTCAAGTGCTTTCTTTGCCATCCCTTTAGACAAAGAAGGGTCATACCATTTTCAATAAATATGTATGACTAGTTTAAACATATGCAGTAGTTGTCTGTGTCTTTATTTATAGAATAAGGTGTCTGTGTGAGTTATTTCTAGGCAATTAAAGGTTAATTAAAGGTTAAGTAAAGGTATAGGTCAAGCAGCATAATTCATTAGGTGCCTTAATAAGGGCAATTATTGGACCAAATGTTCAGCTTCAATTATCAGAGTGTTTACATCACCATAAAATTTCTGCCCATATTTTTTGTGATATTTTTGGCTTTTCTTTGCCACCCACAGTAATCAGAATGGTGGGCTTGACTTGCAAAATTAGCATTTCCTGAGTATCCATGCCCCCACATAGCCATGCCCCCTGACATGAGACCACTCCCCTTTTCCAGCTGCATGCTGGGGACCTGATTTCTGCTATGAAGCCATTGAAACCTTGGAGAGAGAAAAAATGGAGAGTTTACCCTCCGCTTCTGTCATTGCAAGTTAGATGTTAGGAGCGGATTGGTTGCTTTGGGCAACGTCTCCATCTTTCTACAAGGCTTGTTACATCTCCCCCAGAGTATGAAATGAGGCTCTGATACCGGTTTATACGGTACAGTAGTGTCAGTATCATGACATATATTTATCGATTCCCAGATGTTTTGTCACTTATCTTTTACAGACTGTCCTCCAGACCTAGAAGATAATAATACTAGATAAATCAGGGCTTAAAGTGGTCCTTTAGAGGCATTAGAACTTATTTCCCTCTGCCACCTAATTCACCCTCCTCCCCCCATTAGGCATAGCCAGGGCCAGTGGTATAGTGTAAGCCCCCCCCCCCCCCCTTCAATACTTTTCTGCTAGAATTACTGTGCAGGGCCAAGGTGGAGGTTAGAAAAAGGTGGTGGTACTCAGTTCAATAATGATATAAATAATCATGATCTAGCTCACCAAAGGTCCTCCCAGTGATGCTGGATGAGTACATTGTGGTGTTGGGGACATTCCCGAGATCTAGGGAGGCCTGACAGGCGAAGTCTTGCATGTTGTCACTACGACTAGCGTTGAAGTTATATATTGCTGTGAAATTTGTGTGCCCCTTTCTGAGATCTCCATCATAGGCCTGGCTGTAGATCTCCGTTCCTCCTCTGGTTATAGATATAGTAAGAACCTGGACAGGAGCCACATCAAGTGCCGAGCAGAAGATACTGTGTGCTGTCCTCTCCTCTAGCTCCCTCCGCATTTCTATTGTCACATGACTGGGCAGAGCTGGAACAACAAATTAAGAGATGGATGGATGGTACTTTATAGGAGTCGTTCTCCTTTCTGGGCTTTTTTTATGAGAGGGATTTAAATGTAAGGTACTCTTTACCTAGAACGGCGCCCATCGCGACCATCGCGACCATCGTATGCACTAAAAAACGGGTGCGATGCGATGGCCGCGATTTCCCATAGGGATCAATGTTAAAAGTGAGATTGGACGCGATTTTAGTGTTCAATGCCTCAATGCCCGCGATTTTTCCATAGGAAACAATGTTAAATGGGCCACAGAGCCCAAATAGTCACCCTAAAGTCTGAAATGGCCCCCACAATTGTTAACGCCACCCCACGATCAACGTCAAACCGAAGCGTGGCGAGCGCAGCGAGCCCGCGACGGGCGGCGGTACGCGTCCTCCGACCTTTTCATACCCCCACTATCCACGTCGGCGTGGTGTTGAGAATAGAATAGTGTGGCGAGCGCAGCGAGCCACCGAGCCCGAAGCGTGGCGAGCGTAGCGCGCCCCGCGAGGGGACGCGGATACCTTCACAGGTAAACGCGTCCCTTCGCGGGCTTCACAGGTATCCGCGTCCCCTCGCGGGGCTCGCTGCATCGCCACGCTGCGCTCGCCACACTATTCTATTCTCAACTCCACGCCGACGTGGATAGTGGGGGTATGAAAAGGTCGGAGGACGCGTACCGCCGCCCCTCGCGGGCTCGCCACGCTTCGGGTTCACGTTCATCGTGGGGTGGCGTTAAAAATTGTGGGGGCCATTTAAGACTTCATGGGGACTATTAGGGCTCTGTGGCCCATTTAACATTGTTTCCTATGTAAAAATCGCGGACATTGAGGCATTTAACACTAAAATCGCGTCCAATCTGACTTTTAACATTGATCCCTATGGGAAAATCGCGGGCATCGCGTCGCACCCGTTTTTTATGTGCATGCGATGGCCGCGATGCCCGCGATTTTTTACCCCCGACGCCCGCGATGCGAATCGCGGGCGCCGTTCTAGGTAAAGAGTACCAAATGTAATGTACACGTTGCGAGGAACATACCGTAAGCCATGATTGTGATATTGGATATTTTTATTCCTTCTTTAGGGATGCAGGTTGCTTCGGCTTTCTCCCAGTCATCAACTAGTACTAGATATGACACCCAGTTTGGCCCATTTCTTTCCTCACTCTTGTTTAATCTGGTTTTTATCGATGGCTTGGTACAGGTAAAAGAGCAGTTTACCCTAACGTGCTCTCCAAAAGGTACATACACTATAGGGGCTTCAGTCTCAAATTTAACCTCACATGGATCCTGGAAGCTCCCTGCAAAACAAAACGGAAAAGGTTTTTTTTTTACGTAGAGTGGAAAAACTTGTTAAAAAACAAAATAAACATTTCTGGGGGTGGGGAGGGCCAAGGGGATGCATAGCCAATGAGGAGGGGCCCTGAAGGGAGGCAAGAGACTAAAGCAAGGATTCCCATTCTCTTTAGATTCACGGCACCCTTAAGTATCAGAATGTTTTCACGGCATAGGCCAAAATAAAATGCCCAAAGAAAGAAAATAGGGTACTTGTGTAGTTTCACGGCGCCAGCATGGCCCACGCTGCGGGCTCAGTGGCTCGCTACGCTCGCCACGCTATTTAAAATCAACTCCATGCCAACATGGATACTGGAGGTATGAACTATCCATGTTGGCATGGCGTTAAGTTACTTTTTTTAACATAGTTTGTGGCGAGCGTAGAACCCGGAAGTGGCGCGGCGCCATGAAACTTCACAAGTACCGAAAATAGCATTAAGGGGGTATTCAATATCGAATTCCGACAGTCAGAATATCGGACAGTTTTTATCTGATTCCACAGTAACTCGACCGCCAGAAATCAATGTTTCAGCTGAAAGTCTGTTGATTGGCGAAAACGGCCACGGACTGCCGAGAAATGGATGTGAATTCGACAATCCGCAGCCTTTATGACAGAACAGATCCGACTTTAAAAAAAAGTAGAATCTGCCACCTTTCAATGCTGTTGGTAATGACAGCATTGAATAAGTGAGTGCTGATATTTCCTCGGTGGGTAATAATTGGCACATATTGAATACCGCCCTAAGTAGATTGTGTTTATATGGGATCTTTAGGGTCAGTTATGTGGTAAAGAGCAGGATTTGCTTCTGTTTGTCCATATATTTTTATGAATGGCAGCGACCAGAACTGGTCTTCTCCATAAATAATATATAAGTTGAATTGGTCCAGGACCACCAACCCGTGGCACCCCTGCCAGTGCTCAGAGGCACCCCAGGGAGCCACAGCACACAGTTTGGGAACCACTGGACTAAGGTGTATGCTTGCAACTGCAAGAAGCCTATCAGGTAAATGGGGGAGTTAGAACTAGCAGCAATAAATGAGCAATATGATATTACAGGTATTACTGATACATGGCGGGATGATACTCAGGACTGGGCAGTCAGTTTGGAGGGTTACACTCTTTTCAGGAGGGATATGGTAAAAAATAGGGGAGGAGGAGTATGACTTTATGTAAAGCTAGTGTTAAAACCAAGTATACAGGAAGTCATTTACGAGGATATTGGTGATAACATAGAGGCATTATGGGTGTAAATATCCAGTTAAGGATGGTACTTTATAGGAGTCGTTCTCCTTTCTGAGCTTTTTTTTATGAGGGGGATTTAAAATTTAATGTACACGTTACGAAGAACGTACCGTAAGCCATGATTGTGATACGGGATAACGATATTCCTCCATCATTGTCTATATGGATGCAGGCTGCTTCGGCTTTCTTCCAGTCATCAACTAGAACTAGATATGACACCCAGTTTGGCCCATTTATTTTCTCACTCTTGTATAATCTGGTTTTTATTGACGTCCCGTTACAGGTAAAAGAGCAGTTTACCCTAACGTGCTCTCCAAAAGGTACATAGACTATAGGGGTTTCAGTCTCAAATTTAACCTCACACGGATCCTGGAAACTCCCTGCAAAACAAGACGGAAAAGGGTTTTTGTTAAGTTTTTTGTTTTTTTACATGGAGTGGAAAAACTGATAAAAAAACAAAAGAAACATTTCTGGGGGTGGGGAGGGGGAAGAGGATGCATAGCCAATGAGGAGAGGCCATGAAGGGAGGCAATAGACTAAAGCAGGGGTTCCCATTCTTTTTAGATTCACGGCACCCTAGAGTATCAGAATTATTTCACGGCACTCTAGGCCAAAATTAAATGTCCCCCCAAAAATATAGCATTAAGGGGGTATTCAATATCTGATTCCAACAGTCGGAATATCGGGCAGTTTTCATCTGATCCCACAGTAACTCGACAGTCTGAATTTAATGTTCCAGCTGTCGAGTGTTGGAAAGTCCGTTGATTGGCGAAAACGGCCGCAGATTGCCAAAAAACGGACGTGAATTCGACAATCCGCAGGGGTTCGTGACAAAACAGATCCGACTTTAAAAAAAGTAGAATCTGCCACCTTTCAAAGCTGTTGGTAATGGCAGCATTGAATAAGTGAGTGCTGATATTTCCTTCTTGTGTAATAATCGGCACATATTGAATTCCACCCTAAGTAGATTGTGTTTATTTGTGATCTTTAGGGTCAGTTATGTGGTAAAGAGCAGGATTTGCTTCTGTTTGTCCATATATTTTTATGAATGGCAGCGACCAGAACTGGTCTTCTCCATAAATAATTGACCATAAATAAGTTGAATTGGTCCAGGACCACCAACCCGTGGCACCCTTGCCAGTGCTCCGAGGCACCCCAGGGAGCCACGGCACACAGTTTGGGAACCACTGGACTAAGGTGCATGTTTGCAACTGCAAGAAGCCTATCAGGTAAATGGGGGAGTTAGAACTAGCAGCAATAAATGAGCAATATGATATCACAGGTATTACTGAGACATGGGATGATACTCAGGACTGGGCAGTCAGCTTGGAGGGTTACACTCTTTTCAGGAGGGATATGGTAAAAAATAGGGGAGGAGGAGTATGACTTTATGTAAAGCCAGTGTTAAAACCAAGTATACAGAAAGTCATTTACGAGGATATTGGTGATAACATAGAGGCATTATGGGTGTAAATATCCAGTTAAGGATGGTACTTTATAGGAGTCGTTCTCCTTTCTGGGCTTTTGTTTATGAGGGGGATTTTAAATTTAATGTACACGTTACGAAGAACGTACCATAAGCCATGATTGTGATACGGGATAACGATATTCCTCCATCATTGTCTGTATGGATGCAGGCTGCTTCGGCTTTCTTCCAGTCATCAACTAGGACTAGATATGACACCCAGTTTGGCCCATTTCTTTCCTCACTCTTGTATAATCTGGTTTTTATCGATGGCTTGGTACAGGTAAAAGAGCAGTTTACCCTAACGTGCTCTCCAAAAGGTACATACACTATAGGGGTTTCAGTCTCAAATTTAACCTCACACGGATCCTGGAAACTCCCTGCAAAACAAGACAGAAAAGGTTTTTGTTAAGTTTTTTTGTTTTTTACATGGAGGGGAAAAACTCATTAAAAAACAAAATAAACATTTCTGGGGGTGGGGAGGGCGAAGGGGATGCATAGCCAATGAGGAGAGGCCATGAAGGGAGGCAATAGACTAAAGCAGGGGTTCCCATTCTTTTTAGATTCACGGCACCCTAGAGTATCAGAATTATTTCACGGCACTCTAGGCCAAAATTAAATGTCCCCCCAAAAATATAGAATTAAGGGGGTATTCAATATCTGATTCCAACAGTCGGAATATCGGGCAGTTTTCATCTGATCCCACAGTAACTCGACAGTCTGAATTTAATGTTCCAGCTGTCGAGTGTTGGAAAGTCCGTTGACTGGCGAAAACGGCCGCGGATTGCCAAAAAACGGACGTGAATTCGACAATCCGCAGGGGTTCGTGACAAAACAGATCCGACTTTAAAAAAAGTAGAATCTGCCACCTTTCAAAGCTGTTGGTAATGGCAGCATTGAATAGGTGAGTGCTGATATTTCCTTCTTGTGTAATAATCGGCACATATTGAATTCCACCCTAAGTAGATTGTGTTTATTTGTGATATTTAGGGTCAGTTATGTGGTAAAGAGCAGGATTTGCTTCTGTTTGTCCATATATTTTTATGAATGGCAGCCACCGGAACTGGTCTTCTCCGTAAATAATTGACCATAAATAAGTTGACTTGGTCTAGGACCACCAACCCGTGGCACCCTTGCCAGTGCTCCGAGGCACCCCAGGGAGCCACGGCACAGTTTGGGAACCACTGGACTAAGGTGTATGTTTGCAACTGCAAGAAGCCTATCAGGTAAATGGGGGAGTTAGAACTAGCAGCAATAAATGAGCAATATGATATCACAGGTATTACTGAGACATGGCGGGATGATACTCAGGACTGGGCAGTCAGCTTGGAGGGTTACACTCTTTTCAGGAGGGATATGGTAAAAAATAGGGGAAGAGGAGTATCTCTTTATGCTGGTGTTAAAACCAAGTATACAGAAAGTCATTTATGAGAGTATTGGTGATAACATAGAGGCATTATGGGTGGAAAGATCCAGTTAGGGCAAAAGTTCAAAAAAATTGCTGATACAGTGCACCCGAAAAGTATTCACATTTGTTTAGATTATTTTTAATAAATTTGCAAAAAACGCCTGAAAACTTTTCACTTTGTCATTATGGGTTATTGTGTGTAGCATCTTGAGAGAGAAAAAAGATTTTTTTCCATTTTGTAATGAGGCAAGATGTGGATAAAGTGAAGCGCTGTGAATACTTTCCGAATGCACTGTAGCTGCATGCTATAAACCGTTGTGTGGTTGAGGAAGCCCAACTTCTACTACAAACTGAAAAAGCTGCACATCTTGGTCAGGTTTCTTAATTATGTTTTTTTTTTTAAATTTCCAGACATTGATTGGAGTAATAAGACTTGTGGTACAATTAGGGGCAACAGATTTTTGAACACACTAAAAGACCATTACTTGTCCCAAATAGTAGAGGAACCAACTAGAAGCAGGACTATACTGGAGCCAGTAGTAACAAAATAATGTAGAGATAATATCAAATACTCAAGTAAGGGAGTCCAGTGGTCATATTGATTTCCAGAAACAATAGTATAAGGCAGGGGTCAGGAACCTTTTTGACTAAGAGAGCCATGAAAGCAAAATATTTGGAAATTTATTTCAGTGAGAGCCATATAATATATTTTAAAAGTGAATTCAACTAAATGTCAGTATAAAACGCCTCTGAATTTATTCTTTTAAATAATGTTGTTATAATACTCACCATTAATGCGACTTCTGGTGCTGCATGGATTTGCTGATGTCTTTGTAGTCTGGTTGGTACTTGGTGAGGTTAAGCTTCATGCAAGCGTTGAGACTTTCATCCGTTAAACGTGATCGTAGATTGGACTTGATGTTTTTAAGATGTGAGAATGACTGCTCACATGCATACGTAGATCCAAACATGGTCAACACAGCAATACTCACACGCTGCAGTGTGTGGTATGTGACAGGAAGCGCGTTCCAAGTTTTGAGAATCAGCTGGTCTTCGGGTTGAAGTTTTTTCATTTCTGTCCACATGTGCTTGCTCGCCAACTCCGCTTTCTGTCGTGTGATTCTTTCCAAATCTTCATTCAGTGACTTGAACTTGTTCACCCACATGTCTGAGGCCTTCAGGTCAGCCACTTCTGCTTCAAAATCTCTGACGGAGACACCAGCAATGTAACTCAGGTCGGTTGTGTTCAGTGAACACTCGGTTGGATGGGTGATGAACTTAAAAAGACGAGCGTGCTCACGAAATTCTCCAAAGCGTGCTTTGAAGGACTGTAGGAGACTGGATGTGAAGCCAGCTAGCTGGTGGAGATCAAAGTTTTGAATGGGCTCACTTGCTGTGCATTTATCTTTAAACTGGCTCAGTTTTTCAAAATGTAGTAAACGACCTGTTTCAAGATCCATAATGAAGAGCTTGAGCTTGTTTTCAAAAGCAAACACAGCTTGTTGAAGGGATAACACTGTATTTCCAATGCCTTGCATTTTCACGTTGAGCTGGTTCAGATGTTCAGTCATATCTACGAGATAGTAAAACTTGAGGAGCCACTCAGTTTCGGCTAGCTCAGGATGCTCGATGCCTTTCATTTCAAGGAAAGTCTGGATTTCGTTCAGGCAAGCCGCAAAACGGCTAAGCACCTTCCCTCTTGACAACCAACGCACATTGCTGTGCAAAAGCAGACCAGGATAGTTATTTCCAACTTCATCCAGCAGTGTTTTAAACTGGCGATCATTTAAGGCTCGGGCAGCAATAAAGTTGATCACACGAATGACCAGCGACATCACTTTGCCAAACTGCCCGTCACACATCTGAGCACAAAGTGCCTCCTGGTGTAGAATGCAATGGAAACTTAGGATGGGTCTATTTTCATGTTCACGAAGAAGCGCCACAAATCCTTTGTTTTTCCCCACCATACACGGAGCACCATCAGTACACACTGAGAGAAGTTTATCCATAGGTAGATTTTTTTCTTGAGCAAACTCCATGAAAGACTTGAATAAATCCTCACCTCTTGTGGACCCTTTTATTGCCAGAACAGCAAGACTTTCTTCGCGCAGTGTGTCATCAACAGCATATCTTGCAATCACGCTGAACTGCGACAAATGGCTCACGTCTGTTGACTCATCCAAAGCCAGGGAAAAGAACGGCGCTGCATTTATGTCCTTCACTTGCGTTTCCTCCACTTTGTTTGCCATCATGATGGTACGATCATGAACAGTTCTTGCCGACAGAGGCATGTCTTGTATCCGTTTGATTATCTTGTCTTTGTTCGGAAGATCATTAAAAAGTTCATTGGCTACATCCAGCATGAACATTTTAGCATACTCGCCATCTGTGAATGGTTTTCCGTTCCTCACTATTGCTAAAGATCCAGCAAAGCTAGCGGAATTATAGTCACCTTGCCGGGTCCATACGCGGAGTTGCTGCTGGCTAGCTTGCACCCTGCTCAGTAGCTCTTGGCACGCTTTCTTTCTGCTGTCTCCCGCAGGGTATTTTGATGCAAAGGTAGCATGGCGCGTGTCGAAGTGCCGCTTTACATTTGACCGTTTCATCGATGCAATTTTGTCATTGCAAATTAGACACACCGCAGAACCTGCTCTCTCCACAAAGGCAAATTCTTCGGTCCATTCGTCCCGAAATGTACGATACTCGTCATCTGTTTTTCTTTTCGCCATCTTCTTTGTCGAAGGGTAATGAGCTAATGACCGAGCAGACTGATTCAAAAGGGGGCGTTTACCCAGCAACGGCCAACGTAGGCCAGTATCATCCAATTAAAATAATGGACGATTGCTCCTGCAGCAAACTGCAGCCCTGAACAAGACATGAGCAGTGAAAAATCAATGGATGGATTAAAACAAGTGAGAATATTTTGTTTTATCTGCGAGCCATATGCAATCATCAAAAGAGCCACACCTGGCTCGCGAGCCATTGGTTCCCGACCCCTGGTATAAGGGATCAAATAGGACTTGAAATTCTAGAAAAGCAAATTTCAATATGCAGCAATTAAAGTGCATAGACTGATGCACCTTTCAGACCGCACATATAACTGGGTATTTTGCAGTTTTTTACCGTTTCAAAATGGTAATATGTGCGGACTGAAAGGTCCACAGTGAATTTACCGTTTCCAAAAAACGGTATTTGGAAACGGTAAAAAAAGCAGGGTCCTACCCGTTGCAGACCCGTTTTTTTGCAGTCTGAATGGGTCTGAGATGGTATTTAGGACCTAGTCAATAGTGAGCACAAGGTGGTCCCGCTCTGTGTATATCTAATGAGCGGGACCCGCTTTTGCAGTAAATATTTAATGAGCAGGTCCCCGCCCCCTGCATATGGAAAATCAGATTGGCTGAAATTTAAAGATTAAAAAAGAGAATATAGGACCCCTAAGAAGTGAGATAGGTGGATGGTTTATGATAATAAGGAAATATCAGAGGTATTAAACACTTTCTTTTCTTCAGTATTTAGAGAGGAACAAATGGTAGGAGTAATAAATAAAAATGTAAATGTTAATGTATCGTTATTTAGTGCTTGGTTGACAAAAGAATTCCAAAGACAACTAAATTAAATTAAGACAAATATAGCTTCAGGTTCAGATGATATACACCCAAGGTGTCACACCAAGGGTCTGAGTCGTGGAGACTGAGACCTCTGGTGGGGGTCAGGACCGATACTTAAACTGGGCAGGCTGTAGGAGACCCTTGTGTATAGACTTTGCACAACAGTGCACCCAAATGCAGCAAACATTCAATGGTAAAATACAACCAGGTTTATTGAGCAGAAGGTTGTAATGATAACAGGCAGTAAAGTATGCGGGATGGAATATAATGAATACAGTCACTGTAGATAAGCAATACTTTACAGCCTTGATGAAATGATGGATCAATTGCGGAACATCGGATGCAGGATGGAATATGGAGTTGAGGTATCCGGAGTATCGGACTGAAGGTAATAACTGTAGGATCCGGAATATCGGACTTTAGGATCGATGGCGGAACATCAGACAGGATCGATTGCGGAGCTTCGGACAGGATCGATGGTGGAACATCGGACAGGATCAGAATCCTGGAGCTAGGCTTGGATCTGCTGAGGTGAGTCTGGACAGTGGAGACTGGATCACAGGAGATGGTAGACCTGGATATTCAGAGGAGATGGTAAACCTGGATAACACACTGCAGCAGAGGAGAGACATGCACCAGCAGGTAACACTTGCATAGACAAATGACAACTGAAGCACTAGCATTGGAGTTATACCCACTGCTTGGCCAGGATTGGCCGGGCAGGTATGAGAGGGAGATCACTCCAAACAGGATTGGACAAGAGAGACATGTGACTGGGAAAACATGGCAGCCCCCATGTCAGGCTATGGCGGGAAAGACTGTTTGTAGATGCCATGCTTGTGGCCGGGAGCAATGGCGGCGGACAGAGAGATTGCCGAGCACTGGACACTGTCTCTGCGGGTGAGGGAAGCGGTGTACCGCGCAGCCGCAGACTCAGCAGCATTGAGAGGACTGGAGGATGACTGAGAGGAAGGCGCACAGCACCCAGGACGCCGGCTGCACCGGGACTTGAACCGCAAGCTGAGCCTGCGCAGACACTTAGCCGGTAAGAGAGCTTGCTTCAATACCCGGATCGTGACACAAGGGTTCTTATGTAGCTTAACTCAGAAATAGCTAGACCATTATACAGTACTTCATTTTCACAGATTCAATGTCATCATGCTCAGTACCAATGGACTGGTGGATATCAGATGTGGTACCAATGTTTAAAAAGGGAAGTAAATCACAATCAGGGAATTACAGATGGAGCCGCTCTCATTCAGCTGGCAGCTGGTGATAGAATCATCAGTCCCCACTATCCAACGGAAAGGGGCGCCACAAGATGCTTGCACACCCCGTTCCAATGGAGCTCTCCGCCACCGCTCCGCGCCGCCTCCCTGTTCCCCCTAACCCTGCCCATCTCCCTGAAGTGGAGACGGGCAGGGATTCCACAACCCGCTTCTGAGTGCAGGGGAAGCATGTCGGGTGGAGCGCCTCTCCGCCAGCGTATGCCAGCGCACGGAATCTGGCAAGTCCCAGCACTGTATGAGAGGCGCTCCATCTGTAGACCTTTAAGCCTGACATAAATAGTGGGGAAACTACTGGAGGGGATATTAAGGGATAGCATTCGGGATTACTTGGTGTGCAATAAGATTATTAGTGGGAATCGGCATGGTTTTTTGGTATAGTTCATGTCAAACTAATCTAACTAGTTTCTATGATGAAGATATTAGGAACTTAGACCATGGCGGAGCAGTAGATGTGGTATACTTAGATTTTGCATAGGCCTTTGATAATGTGCCACACATGAGGCTGGGCTACAAAATAAAAAAGCTGGGTCTAGAAAACCACATGTGTACGTGGATCAAAAACTGGTTGGTGAATAGTGAACGGAGAGTTGTGGTACATGTTGCATGTTCACATTAGTCAAAAGGTTCTGTGCTAGGTCCACTTCTTTTTAATATATTTATCAATGACCTTGGTGATGGCTCAGGGAGCAAAGTGTCTATTTTTGTAGATGACACTAAACTATGTAAGGTAATGAAATCAGAGCAGGATGGAGTTTCTCTATAGTGGACTTGAATAAACTGAAGGATCGGGTGGCCAAATAGAAGATGTGGTTTAACATAAATAAATGTAAGGTTATGGATTTAGGGACCAAAAATAAGTATGCAAATTTCAAATTAAATTGGGTAAATGTAGGGGAATCTTTAATGGAGAAGGATTTGGGGGGTGCTCATTGACAGTAGATGTCAAGCAGCAGCTGCAAGGGCCAATGAATTATTAGCATGCATATAATGCAAGGGAAAACAGTCTAATCTTGCCACTATATAAATCGTTGGTATGTCCTCATCTTTAATGTAGGGGGTAATTCAGACCTGCTTGCTAGGCTGCATATATATGCTGCATAATGCATGGCCCCCTGCCACCCAGCTGAGTGGTGTCCACCCCAAACAGACAGGGGCATGACTGCATTCAGATGGGCCAACCCAGTGTTTCTATGGGAGCGCCCCCAGCATTTGTTGTGGTCACGCCCATGAAACGCTGGACGGGCCTGTCAGAACGACCCCTGCCTGTCACTCAGGCAGTGAGTGCCCCGGCAGCAAATGAAATATTCACGAAGGTGCTCGCTGCGGTGGTTTGCACATGCACATAATCACACATGCACAGACAGGGATTAAGCCTTTGGGGGGCCCAGGGCACTTTAGACAGGGGGCCCTCTCCCACTTGTCATTACTGGCATCAAACTGCACTGGAGAATATTACACTGTCAAAACACAAAGTAAAGGCAGTATAAACTTGGCCAATGGGTAACTGCAGGGGAGGGGAATTAATAAAAACATAAATATAAAATGCCGCATGAAAAGCTTCTGTTTGTCTCTCTGTATCTTACTCTATAGGAGCCCTGACAGGCAAAATATTACTTAAATAAATTGGGTTAACAAGTTTTTATTAATCCTTTGAATTTTTTCTGTCTCTGCCTTGTGTGTGTGCAGGCCACATAATATTTTTTCCAATAAAGGGGTTATTAATATTATCCCTTTCATTTTTTCTGTCTCTGCCATGTGTGTGTGTGTGTGTGTGTGTGTATGTGTATATATGTGTGTGTGTGTGTGTGTGTGTGTGTGTGTGTGTGTGTGTGTGTGTGTGTGTGTGTGTGTGTGTGTGTGTGTGGTTTAGAGGTACACTACACTCCTGTGCCACCAGCATAATATTTGTCAAATAAAGGGGCTAACAAGTTATTACTAATCCTTTTATTTTTTTCTGTAACTGCCGTGTGTGTGCAATTTTGGGGTACACTACTCTCCTGTGCCGCATATTTTATAACTCCAGAAAGATAATGGAGATTAAAAATATGAAGGCTCCAATAGTGAAAGAACAAGAACCACTTCCTCCGAGTGCTGAAGCTGAAGTGTTCTAAAAATATAACAAGCAAATTTAACACATAAATACTTCATTGGTTAGTATAGCAGTATAGTATAGCAGCTTTGTAGTGTAAAAACAGTGTATGCCTGGAGGTATCTAGAAAAATCCTCTTTTTAGCGTTAAAAGGTTCTGTATATTGGACTTTATTCCTTAGAAAACAGGCGCTGTTAGTGTTGGTTAGTTGTAGAAAAAAACTCAATGATTCAGAATATATATATATATTATATATATAGAGAGAGAGAGAAAGTGTAGAGGTGCGCTGATGGCAGTTTCACCAAAACTGTATATATGCACACATATAAACCAGTAAAAAGTTTTTATTTCATACAATAAAAAGTATATAAAATATGTATTTCATACAGATGTTCGCATCATAAATTTCATGTGAGATACCACTTCCGAGAGACCCTGCGCGTTTCATCCCATAGGGACTTCCTCAGGGGTAACAAGGTATCTAAGATGGTGAAACAATGCCATATAAGAAAATTTGATAATACTGTAGACATATTAAAAATCCAAAACATATAGGGAAATGTGCTACAATTATTCTGTAGGAGGAGTTGCCAAGATCGATGATAGAGGACGGAGATGGAGGAGGACAAAAAGGAGGCGACAAGATGGGTGATGGAAAAAGGAAAGAAATGATAGGGAAGGGTAATTTGTAGGTACACCCTCTCCCATTCACCTATGTTCTTTAACTGGGAATGCTTATTAAAATTAAAATTACCTACCAAAACATGCATTCTATCACGAATGGTAGGAGTACCAGAGTTGGATCAAACACCCTAGAAACGGGTGTAGGCTGGCAGGATATCTAAAATAATTTTTAAACATTACTATGGAGGTAGGTGGGAAATAAATAGATAAACATATGTATCCTTGGAGTCTAATGTTCAAAAAGACAGATGACTCAATATGTATAGCACTGAACAGGTTTAACACATGTACATACCAAAAAATAAAAATAAAAAATAAAAAAAATATATATATATATATATATATATATATATATATAGAACAAAAGGGGGTAGACCTTTGTTTGCGCTTATTGTTAAAGCAGCACTCTATAAATCCTCCCTGTTAGTGGAGGAAGGGATAGATAGAGAAAAAGATATAAGGTGCGCTTAATACAGTCCACCCCCTTATTATACAATTCAAGGGTAGACCAAACAATTTAAAAACAAGTAAAATGTCTTAATCAATCAGACACGGATTCCATTATCCAATTCTTCCTAGATATAATGATACCCGACACGTTTCATCAAAAGTGACTTCATCAGGGGTTATATTCTCTAAACTATTGAAACTAGGTTTTAAGATTTTTGAAAGTAGTGTATCCACTTACTGGTATTCTTTATGTATATGGGAGAGCACTCTTTCCCAACGAGATAAGTAAATCTTAAGTGGGATAGAGAAAGATATTTCCAATGGATATTGGGCAATAACCTGGATCTAGGATCTGTCTCCTATGTCTCCAATGTCTGAATGCAGACTGATAGAATATCAAGCCTGGTTTATATAGGGATGGGTGTGTAATCACACGCTCATCCCTATATAAACCAGGCTTGATATTCTATCAGACCTGATGACTATTCATGCTGGTACCCAGTTAGGTGTATGGTGGGGTACAGAAGACCTGGATGTTCTTTGTAAGTCCTGGGAGAGGAGATAGCAGGCAGGGAGCTCCACAGACTCTAGTATCCAGAGAGAGTGGGTATTTTTAGTGGATTACACGTGTCATCGCCTCCTCGTGAGTATCATCGGCTTCTTGAGATCGTGGGTACCCTGTGGGCTCATGTAGCAGATTCTGGAAAAAACAAAGGTGCAAAATGTGCACAAAGATGTGTGTTTTACGCAGCTTGGGGGCTGGATAAATCTCAAGGTAGAACATGCGTCTGTCTTATTCCAGTACAGAGCATTGGTACAGCATACGCACCAGATTGCTGCCTTGTGGAAACAGTAGGATCTATAGATGGTGTTGCCTACTGTGGTTTTACCACATTTTGATGTAAGTACTTCCCACCCTAAAGGCCAAATGTAATAGTGTGTGTGAGAATCCAAAAGTGAGAGATTTTGGGAGAGTTTTCCAAATTGTTTTAAAGCGGCAATCATTTACACTGCAAAACCGGGTTGATTTTGCCATGTAATTGATTGTCACTTTAAAAAAATTAGGAAAACTCTCCCAAAATCTCTCCCTTTCGGATTCTCACTATTCCCTGGCTGGCCCTTTCTGTATTGTGTGAATGTGTGAGAAGTCTTCTATTTTGGTATTTGCATAACTCCCAACATGACCCATGCCAGGATGGACAAACTACTCTACTGGACTTTTCTCTTAATTTATGATTGGCATTACCTGTTTTGAACAGGATAACTAATAATAATAATAAAGGTGTTCACCACAGGTGATGGCAATAATAAAATAAGATGGAAGTCCAGAAACAGACCCTGGATTGGGTCATGTTGGGAAGTATGACTATGAAATTAAATCAAGTGGAGGGAAACTCCACTGTCTAGATCAGGGCTGGGCAACACCGGCCCTCCAGATGTTTATGAACTACACATCCCAGCATGCCTTGCATCAGTTTTAGCATGGCCACATAGCAAAACTAATGCAAAGCATCCTGGGATGTGTAGTTCATTAACATCTGGAGGGCCGGTGTTGCCCAGCCCTGGTCTAGATTGAAGGAGATGGTGGGAAGGAGAAGTGAAAGTGAAACATAATTTTAATAAACAGTAGTTTACAAGTCTAGCAGCAGATGGCGCCATTATATGATTCCACTCTCATGTCACAACTTGTGTTGCCAGAAACCACACAGCATTGGGCAGCAAACACATGAACAAGGCAATTTCTTCATCAAGGTAGAAGTGGGGGAGAGAGAGCAGATCTGCAGCTCTGTGTTTGGCTTGATAAATAATTTTTTTGTATTTACAGCCCCTGCTTATGCTGCTTCATTGTAATCATTCTCATACCTCCCAACTTTCTTGACCAAGGAGTAGGAACAGGCTGCATGCGCCGTAGCCACATGCCCAAAAATTCTCTCAGCCTCTCTGCTGCGGGAATAGACAGCGTCTATTCACCAGAATGCAGGGGTGATTCCCAACTGCCCCCAGTCCTCCCCCCCCCCCCCCGCCAGCCGGCCCCAGGAGGGATGTGGGAATGTCCCCAAAAAACGGCGGTGCAGTGGTATGTGGGACAGTTGGGAGGTATGCATTCATCTGCAGTTCTCCCTTTATTTTTTTATATTCACTTATTCCATATTTACCTACTTTTAAAAACTAGTTTCAGGGAGATTATAGTTGGTGGTAGAATTTTGCACAGTGCCCCATTGAGGGGGTGTGTCATTCTGCACCCAAAGGGCGTGTCTAGTTCCATATTTCAAGATATTGTGAACGTGGCACCTAGAAGCATGGGTGTACTGCTACATGTGAGAGGAATCTTCTAAAATTATTTATATCCAAATGTAGATGAGCACCAAAGCACTTAGTAAGAGCTACTGTACAGTATTTGCTAAAGAAAATTTACTGATATGTGGTCAGGGATTGTTCATCTGTTGCAGAAGTTCTCAGTCGGTCCTCAGGACCCCACACGGTCCATGTTTTGCAGGTCTCCTCACAAAATCCAAAGAAATAATTAGCTCCACCTGTGGATCTTTTAAAATCTGTTAGTGAGTAATAAGTGCACCTGTCGGGTGACCTGGAAAACATGAACTGTGTGAAGTCCTGAGGTCCGAGTTTGAGAACCACCGATCTATTGTGTTTTGCACGTGGTTCCATATAAATGGCCACAAGACATGTATGTAGCCATAGGGATCATTGTTTTTTATCCCCAATGCTGGGAATGATGATTCAATGTAAATGTATCTACAGTATCTCTCATTCCTATTTGTGTAACAGCTACATAATGTGGGCTAGGTGACATGAGGGAGATTGCTAGACTAATCAGGAAGAGAGGGAGATTGCCGTTATTTCAGGATGGTAGTCAACTATGACTTATTCCCCTGACCTATACCTTGGATTATTATTATATAATATTATTTTTACACCACAAGTGTTTGCAAAGGAACAGTATGGGGAGACAAACTTAGCATTACAGTAAAGAAATAACAAAATAGAGTACAGGTAAAAAGAGCGCCAGAATTCAATACACATTACAGCTTAAATGTAAGTAGTGAGAACTTGATCAACGTATTACTAGGGGCTGGTGTCCAAAGATGGAGATGAGTATGTGGATGAGGATGGTCGCTGAGTGTTTGAGTATGGGAGAGCTGTGAGTGGAGTGTGAAGAGAAGAGGGCTGTGACAACAGGAGGGAAAAGGGCCCTGCTCGGAGGAGCTTACAATCTAGTAATGGATGCAGTTTCATTGGTCAAGGCAGTGTGCTGCTGCACAACATCCCGAATAACCAGAATGTTTCTAATACCCCTTTCAGGCTGCAAATACCAGGTCACACTAGGGATTAGGACACAGGTCCGTCCCAGTAGTGACCCGGCATTTGCGGTCTGTAAGCTCCGCGTCTGGCCTGGATACGACATTAGGGAGCAGGGGAGGAGGCAGTGCTTGGAGAGAGATGACAGTGCTGCCTCCTCCATACTGTGAACTGGACCTGGGTCGCTCGACCTGGGTTACCCGTTTACACTGCACCTTGACACGGGTCAAAACCATGTTCAACCCTGATTGGATGCCCATAGCAACATCCCATCCTAAAATAGAACTCTCATCTTAGTAAATAAACCCCTGAGATTGGGGCCAGTATGACAAACCAGTATGACCGGCCATCTCAGGGTGAGCGCATCTGTTTAATCATCTGTGAAGCTGAAGTGCCAGAGAATATGTCATACCACTATTATTATTTATTCATTACCAATTTCTTATATACTGTAGCACACACATATTCCACAGCGCTGTACAGAGTATTTAAACATTCACATCAGTCCCTGCCCCAGTGGAGCTTACAATCTACAGTATATTCCCTACCACATGTACACACACATATCCTGGCTGAAGTGTACAGTGTAGGGGAGATGTATCAAAGCTTCCAAAGTGTGGAGGAATAGACAAAGGAGGGAGCCACTGACACTATTAGAAATTGGAGAAAGGTGTAAATCCCTCAGCACTCTTGGCTTGGATACAGCGTCTGATTGGCTGACTGTGCTTTTCCCGTACAAACAGATTCCAAGATTGGATAATGCAGCCCAATGTTACTGAACAAACATTGGAGAGAGATGAAGCGGAGGAGTTGCCCAAACCAACCAATCACCTTCTGTATGCAGGGTCAGCGCTACCCGCTCAGCACAGCCTGCAAAGCATGTAGGTGCGGGCCCATAGAGGCGTTTCCTCCCCTCCTCTGTCAAAATATATGACAGGCAGCGGCTGTAGCAGCTGTGTTCGCTCACTGGACAGGCAGCCGGGCGGAAGCTCCCCAACCCGCAGCAGGGCCACAACTGAGTCCGGTGCTGCTGAGTGACATTTCCAGCCCGGCTCCTGTCCGGCAGACCTTGCCGGGGGGATATGCGATTCCCTTCCCCCTGTCTAGTCGGGCAAGTGACATTATGCCACTGTCGCCGCGCGCACATGCATGCAGGGGGAAGGGCCAGTGGGTTGTTTTGACTAGAGCAGGAGGAAGTCTTGGAGATGCGCGGTGCAGGACTCACTGCGAGAGCCGGGACACACACAGTCAGGGAGGCCATGCTCCAATTTGAGTCCAAAAAGAGGACTATCCCTTAAAAACAAAGACAGCTAGAAACGATGAGAACAAGCTAGGGTAATACAGTATGTCACATAGGACAAGTCACTTCTACAGTGCCATATCCCTAAGTCAGCTCACCTATATAAAACATGCCGGCCATGTGGAATAGAACCAGTAGGATCCAGTACTTTTCCATGGTGGGATGTGCTGCGGATAAACCCCAAATCTCAGATAGAAGCAGCTGGAGGCTCCTCTAAGGGAGAAACAAGTATAATGCTGGGAGTTTGGCTGTGTCTGGTCTGTGATACTTTCTGTGAGCTGTAGCTGCTGTTCCAGCGTCCTCTCTCTGTGCTTCACTAAAGTTCGATCACTCTTTCTTTGTATATTCAAGTTGTTTTCTTTAATGCCAGCCCCCCTGTGTAGGCTATGGGCACGAGGGGAGGTCCCTGTATGCTGTGAGCCATCAGAGGTAGAGATGGGCAAAACGGGTCACTAGCGAGAGCTGGGATCCAGCAGATCAGTCAGTGAAAAGATCTGTATCATTTAGGCAGCTCGACGGTTCACTTTGAAAGAAGGGGTAATTTGTTAATAGCGAAGCATACTTTTTCTTACAATCATTTATTGCCATTATTGTTTACTTTTTAAAAAAAAAAAAAACATTGAGCTGAACAAATAAGAACATACATAACCGAGTAAAACACTGATCGATGGCTGGGTGCAGAATCGCCATTGATGGCAACCATCGATGGCGTCTGCACCGATTGCCATCCCTAGCAGCAGCAGCCTTATTATTCTTTACTTGCAGTAGCAGCACTGAACTCTGTCTCCGGAGTTAGTACATCTCAGCTGCCACAGGTGGCAGTTATGAGATCAGGAAAATGCATTGTAATTAAAAGTAAAAGAACGACGGATCACCTTTTTGGGATCTGCGGCTCACTCGTTCTTTCATGGGATCCGTTCAAAAGAATCGTTTCGTTCGCGAACAACCCATCTCTAATTAGAGGAGGCTGCACACTCTACACATGTATGTTTGTGTGTGTCTCTTTCTCTCTCTGTACCCCTGTTTCACTCTCTCTTCTGTTATCCCTGAGCCTGTTTCCTGCTGCCCCATAAGGTCTACATGATTTCTTTAAACTCTTGAATTCATTACCATCCTTGTGGACTCTGATTGGGATTGCTCTGAAGCATTGTGAGCCATGCAAGGGGATATGGTACATTAATTGGGGGTCCAGGAGCTCAAGTATAGGCACAGAAAAACATGACTGGGGCAAAGCATAGCTACATCGGAATAAGCTGTGTTTGTATTATGTATGAGACCTTAGAGTGTCCCCAGTTGTATGTGTGGGTGGTTTTACTCATATTCGTCATGACTTTCTAACATGCAGCATTGGTAGTTATGTGGATATCCAGGATAGGATAAACATAAGCAGAGGAGGAGGAGGCGGCCTGTGTGCAGCCCCCTCTGTTCGGGTCCCCTACTCTCTCTTGGCCGCAGCGCCACACTTTGCACAGTGCAGTAGAGTCTGAGAACTAGAGGGCTCAGTCTCTACTACGCATGCGCAGAACTACGCAAAAATGGTGCCGCTGCCATTTTGTCAAGGATTCCAACAGCACTGCAGCACTTGACTCAACATCTCAATTCCTGACTTACAAGCAAAGTTTAATAATAAATTTATGTCTACACATTTGCTGAAAGAATTAGCTCTGAATGTCTTACACCGCTTGGCTCTGCGCCAAAGCTGATTTTACATTAATGGTTTATGGGTATATAAAATAATACATATAGCCAAGGAGCAGCGGGTGATATGGGCAGCACTGCGATCTGCTCTGAGCTTCCAAAAAAAGAGGTGCAAGAATGAATTGTCCTTGGGCCCTTCCATCCACCCTTATGTTGCGGGAATTGGACATGCACACTTTAACAAACCAATTATTTCAGCGACAGGGCCTTCAACTGTGGCTGAAATGATTGCTTCATTTGGACCCCCCCACACAAAAAAAGCAAGTCATCTCTCCCTGTACAAACTACCTCTACAGAGGCAAGATGTCCTCCTCTGATTCCTCACCCCTTTCAGTGTGTACTTCCTCATCCTCGCAGATTATCAATTCGTCCCCGCTGGACTTCACAATGATAGGTCCATCTGTACTCTCTGGAGGCAATTGCTGGTCTTCATGGAAGAATTGATCATTTATTTTGATGAACATCATCTTCTCCACATCTTTCGGAAGCAGCGTCCTTTGCCGCTCACTGACCAGGTTCCCCGCTGCACTAAAAACTCTATCGGAGTACACACTGCAGGGGCGACAACTCAGGTAAAATAGAGCCAGTTTGTACAGGGGCTTCCAAACTGCCTTTTTTTTTCTGCCAGTACACATAAGGACTGTCTACTTGGATGCTGTCACCAAAGTAATCCTCCACCTTTCAATGTACACACGTCAGCACTCAGCAATCGTTTGCAGGTCCTTCAGTCCCGACCAGACGTCCAAACTCTCTCCTGCATCCCGGCCAGCGGGTCCTTTAAGAAATCTCAGCAGTTTCACAGGTGTGGGAGAAAATGAAGAAGGAACTATTGCCATGTCACAGTCCGCTTCAGATGACAATCTCCTGATCAGCAGGTCTTTGCATCTTTGTTGACTTGTGTCCGCCGGAAACAGAGACTCAACATACGCTTTTAACCACGGATCGAGCACGATGGCCAGAATGTATTCCTCTGACTTTAACAGATTGACCATCCTCATATCCTGGCAAAGCATATGGAGGGCTTCATCTACTAGAGCTACATGCTTTGCGGAATTGCAACGCTTTAGCTCCTCCTTCACTTTCTCCAGCTGCTTCTGCAACAGCCTGATCAGGGGAATCTGATCAAGGAGAAAGAAAAGTTTGCACTGTGGATGCACACCAAAAAGGATATATTTAAACTTACACTTTTATTGTTTTTTCATAAAAAATGGTAATAAGGGGGGAAAAATATGAGTAACGAAATGCCAACACTTGACATGGAGTGAATTAAACATCCACATCTGCGTGTCACACTGAGAGGCATGTGACTCGGAGAGCCAATAAGGACATAGGTCTGGCAGTGGTGACTGATTGATAATAGCAGGAAGGGGAGATTTCCTCTTCTTCCTGCAGAATTCAGTGGAGAAAGTCGCAGTTTGGAGCTCTTGCTTTGTGAAGTAATTTTGCACCCAGCGCGCCCTGTACCACGCTACTGTGCCAGGTATGTCAGCTAGTGCCCCCTCATCGCGGCCCAGACGGTCTGCCCGTCCACCCGCGCGCTTCGCAGAGGACGGTGGCCTGGATGCGTCTGACGCGCTCCCTGCTCTGTCTCCCCCTGCCCGCATGCGCTCACCCGCGGCTCCACGCCGTCGTGCCCGGGGGTCCTCTAGAGCTGGCGCAGGTTCTCCGCCTGCTTCGGCGGGTCGATCCGCCGCGCAGCCGGTTGCTGGGAGAGGCGCGGGTGTGCCGCGTGGCAGGGGTGCGTCACCCAGGGGCGCCGCGTCGGGCGCAGCTCGGGGCGGCAGATCTGGGAGAGGTGCGAGGGGGTCCAGGACGGTGGCGGCGGGTGTCAGGAGAGCTGCGCGGGGTGGCGCTCAGGCTGCAGCGCAGCTCCCGTCCCCATCACACCAGCATGTCAGTTCCGGCTCTGACAGAGAGTCAGGCCGTAGCCAGGCGCATGCGGACGACGCGCGGGGGGATAGAGGAGAGTCAGCCAATAGGTAAGGGTCACCGCGGCAGGTGTATGGGGGACGGCAGCGCAGTGGTGGAGTTTCTCCCAGACGCAGGTCTGGTTATGTGCCCACTTATGCCCGGGCACCGGAGTCCATCGGGGGCTGGGGTTACCTGGGGGCGGCTAGGGACGATGGTGGGAGGCATGGGGCCCGGCGCCACGGGGGCCGCACCGGATCCTCTTCGGGGTCCGGGGCGGGTTCCAGGGTAAGGTCTCCTGCTCCGGCCTTTGATCCATCCGCACTCTCGGCAGCCTTGTCCTCAATGGCGGGTGCCCTGGCACCCCTGGCGGGTGGCCGGCCGGCGCGTACTGGGGGTCACGGTTCTGCGCGGCGCAGGTCCTCCAGGCCTAGCTGCTCTCGGCGGCGGCGAGCAAGAAGGGATAGGGGGCCTGCGGTTGGCAGGTCTGCTACACCCCTGAATTCCGCCGCGGGGCGTAGACGGCCTCATAGTGAGAGGCGCAGGGCTGCGGCTTCTCCACCGCCAGAGTTTGACGATGGCGGGTTGCCCGCTGGGGAGCGGTACGGTTCCGGCTCAGGTTTGGATGATCCAGATGTCCTGGAAGAGGACGATGACACTTGGGCTGCTCAGCCAGAGTCGACAGGTGAGGACTCTTCGGAGTACGGTTCAGGGTCCGATAGGGGGAGTTCCTCTTCGGAGGGCTCCCGGGATAGCCACTCTTCCACTTCCTCCTCCTCATCCGCTGGGGGGTCTGATGTAGGTAGCGCGGCGAAGGCCCGCAAGAGGGCGGCCAAATATGCTAAGAAGGAGGCTGGGAGGCGCGCTCGCCACGTTAAGCGCAGGAAGGTTTCCTCCCTGTCCCGGAGGGAAAGGAAGAGGCGGAATCAGCCCGGGGTGGTACACTGCGACTATACCGCAGTTTTGAGGGGGCTGAGGGAGAGTTGCAGGCGTAAGATCGAGAAAGGGGATTACGTGGATGTGTTCAGTTTGACCGAGGACACCAAGAAGGCCTTTAAGGCAGCCAAGGATAAGGGCGGCATAGGCTCTGATTCCTATAGGTCGTATGACAACTGGTTGGCAGGTTTCTGTGTTTTCGCGGCCTGCTATCTGGAGGATCGGCCGGATGAACACATTAACGTAATACGCTACATTCACATGATACATGAAATGCAGCGGAAGTACGGGGGTTATGCTTGGCGCACGTACGACGAGCAGTTCAGGCGTAAGCAGGATTGCTTGCATATCCTGGACCTGGGCTGTAAGGACGTTGAGGTTTGGATGGAGGTGGCTCGTGTACATTTGGACCCCATAGAGGCTGCGGCAGCCGCTCCTCCCTCCACGTCGGCTTCCCTCCCGCAACAGCGTCCGGTGGCGGAGTCTTCTGCCGCCCGCCGCTTCCCTGGAGCGGGCAAGCCGGCTCCCCTGGGGGCCGCTAAGGGCAAGTGCTTTGCCTACAATAATTCCACCTGTCAGCTGGGTTCCCGGTGCAAGTACAAACACCTGTGCATCAACTGCTCGGGGAACCACCCTGCTGCCTCCTGCTTTCGAGGGTCCCGCCCCTCTAGAGGGGCGGGCGCTGGCACTGCCCCCAAGCCTGCCGGAGACGGGGGCGCTCGATAGGGCGGCTACGCCGGTGCGGGTGGAGGCCATGGCCAAATGGCTCCGCTCGTACCCGGACAGGGAAGCGGCTGCTTTCCTGCAGGATGGTTTTAGCATAGGTTTTCGCCTTCCTGTGGTGGGGGAAGTGCAAGGGGGCGATTTTAGAAATTTGCAATCTGCTAGAGCGCTGCCCTCCGTGTTGTGGGTGAAAGGTGATGAAGGAGGTACAGCTTGGACGCATGGTTGGTCCCTTTGCCACGCCCCCTTTAGCGAACTTGGTCATATCGCCGGTGGGGGTGGTGCCGAAGAAGGTCCCTGGGAAATTCCGACTCATCCAACATCTCTCTTACCCAACGGGGCTCTCTGTTAATGACGCCATTCCTGCCGAGCGTTGCTCAGTGACTTATCAGTCATTTGATGATGCTTTGGCGATGGTCCGGTCGTTTGGACGGGGGGCTCTCATGGCTAAGGTGGATGTGGAGTCGGCTTTCCGCTTGCTCCCGCTGCACCCCGATGCTTTTAGGTACATGGGCTTCCGCATAGGTGATGAATATTTCATCGACAAGTGCTTGCCGATGGGGTGTTCAGTATCCTGTGCATTTTTTGAGAAGTTCAGTACCTTTTTGCATTGGTGCGTGGAGCAGTCCTCGGGGGAGAGCGGGCTCGCTCACTACCTCGATGACTTCTTATGTGTCGGTCCGGCCAACTCTGACCGTTGTGTTCGCCTGCTGTCCTCCTTGCAGTCCCTTTTCCACCAATTCGGGGTGCCTATTGCCGATGACAAGACTGAGGGCCCGGTTACCTGCTTGTCTTTTCTTGGGATCCAGATTGATACGGTAGAGGGGCTTTGCAGCTTGCCAGCCGACAAAGTTGCTAGGCTGCGTGAGGCAGTCGAGCTGTGTAGGTCCAGGAATAAGATCACCCTGCGACAGGCTCAATTGGTTTTGGGACAGCTGAACTTCGCTTGCAAGGTTATCCCCATGGGGAGGTTGTTTTGCAGGAAGTTTGAGAGGGCCACTGCCGGGGTTAGCAAGCCTCACCACCTCATTCGCCTGTCTGCCGAGACTAGGCGCGACCTGGCCGTGTGCGCTTCCCTTTTAGAGGAGTTCAATGGGGTTCGCATCTGGCTGGCTCCCGCAGTGGCTAACAGTGAGCTGCAGCTGTTCACGGATGCTTCAGGTTCGGTGGGGTTTGGCTGTTTTCTGGCCGGTCACTGGTGCGCTGAGAAGTGGCCAGGTGACTGGTTCGAAAGGGGTCTCACTAAGGACCTGTTGTTGCTGGAGCTTTTTCCTATTATGGTTGCAATGGAAATCTGGGGCTCACGCTTGGCAAATAGGAGTTTAGTGTTCTGGTGTGACAACTTTAGTGCTGTGCATGCGATTAACCATCAGAAGGCCAGGTCCCTATTATTCTTAAGGCTGTTGGCGCAGCTTTCACTGCAGTGCTTGCGGCATAATATCCTGTTTAGGGCTCGCCACGTCCCTGGTGTTGAGAATGAAGTCGCCGATTCCCTCTCCTGTTTCCAATGGCAACGTTTTCGGGAGCTTGTTCCTCAGGCTGATGATGTCGGGGTGCCCTGCCCCTCTTATGTTTGGCAGGTGATCGGGTCGGACTGGAGGGGTTAGCAGAATCTTCATTGGCCCCTGCCACCCTTAGGAACTATCGGGCGGCCTGGACAGAATGGGAAGCGTTCACGGGAGGGGCAGCTCAGTCAGGTAGGCGTGGGGAACGTCTTTTGTTGTAATTTTTATGGTCATTGTATTGCACGGGTAGATCCAGGGCAGTGGCCGCGCGCTATTTGGCTGGGATAGCCTTTTTTGCTAAGCTCAAAGGTTTGCCCGACTGTACGAAGTGTTTCCTGGTGGTTAAAGCTATGAAGGGCTGGGCGCGCTTGTCTCCGGTTAGCCCTGACTGTCGTAGGCCCATCGATGCGTCACTGCTCCCGTCTTTATTGAATGCAGTAGGTCATTGCGCGGACTCCGCTTTTGAGTCTCTTTTATTTAGATTAGCCTTTTCCATGGCATTTCATGGGGCTTTTAGGATTTCTGAGTTAGTTTCGCCAGGGAAATCCCGCGAGGCAGTGCTTTTAGTATCAAATATTCGTTTAGAGACGGGGGCATTGTGGTTCAAAATTAGGCGGTCTAAAACTGACCAGTCAGCTAGAGGCAGGTGGTCTTCAGTGACACCAGTTGTCCCGGTTGCCATTTGCCCGGTGGCTTTAGCATCCCTGTATGCGGAGGTCAGGCCTGCCCTGGATGGCTCCTGGCTATTGCATTATAATGGGTCTCCATTGACGGTGTACCAGTTTCGCTGGATGCTGAGGCGCTGCCTCGAGCGATTGGGCCTTTCACCGAGGAAGTTTGGTACTCATTCCTTTCGGATTGGGGCTGCTACCTCTGCCGCAGCTGCTGGCTGGCCAGTTAATGACATCAAGGCGTTAGGCAGGTGGCGCTCTGCGAGCTATAGGAAGTATATTAGGCCTCACCTCCTGCCCTGAAAGGTGCTTGTGCTTGTGTGTCATGCCTATGCTTGTATGTTATGCCTGCCTGTGCCTGAATGCTCATTCTGTTCCCCTGCCCTATGTCCTTCCTACTCGGGGGCTATCTACGCTCTGCCATTAGGCCAGCGTCCGGAGTTTTTTCGCTTTTTGCCTGACCTGACGGACTGAATCTGGCCCTCTAATTTGGTTATAGTTAATTATAGTCCCTCAGCAGGTCCAGTCGTTTTCCTCCGGCCGAGTACACCCATCATTCCTTTACCTTCCAATACCCTTACCTCCCTTGTTTGTCTCTTTCCCATTGTATCCCAGTATGGCTCCAATTGTGATTGGAGCATGTCTTATGGCACCTTAATTATTGTGCCTCAATTATGTATATATATACAAAATTTTCTTTTTCTTTTTTGGCAGATCCTCCTAACATGTAATAAGGCCTCACTGAGAACTTAATCTAATCCCCTCTTTTTATATCTTCCTCAGGTCTGGGAACCGATAGGCAAAGGGTCTGGGTAGTCGGCCATTCCTTTGTATACTGGGCAGCTAGGTCAGTCTCTGCAGGTGAAGGTCCACCCTGAGCCTGCTCCCGGGAGGTTAGGTGGTTAGGTGTCCGGGGTATGTCTTGGAGGGACCTGCGGGCATTCCTGATGGTGAATGTCCGCCGCTACGGGTTGCCTGAAGTTTTGGCTATACATCTGGGCGGCAATGACCTCGGGAAAATGTCCCAATTAGAGCTGCGGCACCTGATCTTAGATGATTTTGCTGCCATTAAATCAGCTTGGCCGTCTTGCACCATTGTTTGGTCCTATGTTATTCCTAGGCTTGCTTGGAGGGGTGCTAGGGACCCCAGGGCGATTGATGAGGCTCGGAAAAAGCTTAATGCGGCCGTTGCTCGTTGGGTGCTGGAGAATGGGGGGGCTGTTGTTCCTCATGCCACGATAAGATTTGGGCGTCAGCACCTATTTAGGCCGGATGGGGTTCACCTGGCGGGTGAGGGTTTGTTTCTGTTTCTGGAGGGTCTGCTAGGTGTGTTAGATTTAGTTGCCTAGATGGTGGCGGGGCGGGGGGTATTTTACTTAAATCCCCCGCTTTGGCGGGAAAGAACGGCAGTTTTAATCAATTAGCTCACACCACAGGTTTTTGTGGGCGTTTTTATGGCTTGTTTGCGGTGCACTCACCTCTCATTGGCTTAGGCCTTTTCGCTGTATCACCCGTGTCGGGGATAGCGTCCCCACCCGACTGGGTGGGTAGTCAATGTGTGGGTAGAGTTGGATACCGCTTGTATTTTGAGTTAGGCCAGTTACGTCAGAATTGGGGTGGAGTTACATTTGTGGCCGTTCTTTCTTGGCCACCATTAATTAATTAATTAAATCAAATTAATTAATCAAATCAATTCAAACAAATAAATTAGCGTAAAAGTTGCTACAAATAAATCAGTTAACAATTTCTGCCAACCTATGTCTCCGAGTCGTTATTTCAGGTTTAGTTATGTTAAGTTTACATATGTTATGTCATGCTTAAGGTACACATGAGATGTTGGGATGTTTAGAGTAACGAAATGCCAACACTTGACATGGAGTGAATTAAACATCCACATCTTCGTGTCACACTGAGAGGCATGTGACTCGGAGAGCCAATAAGGACATAGGTCTGGCAGTGGTGACTGATTGATAATAGCAGGAAGGGGAGGAGATTTCCTCTTCTTCCTGCAGAATTCCCCACCCTCCCTTCCCTGTTGCTTATCGAGGGTGGTGGGTGTTAATCGAGTTAGCTGATAGGCGGGAAAGAACGGCAGTTTTAATCAATTAGCTCACACCACAGGTTTTTGTGGGCGTTTTTATGGCTTGTTTGCGGTGCACTCACCTCTCATTGGCTTAGGCCTTTTCGCTGTATCACCCGTGTCGGGGATAGCGTCCCCACCCGGCTGGGTGGGTAGTCAATGTGTGGGTAGAGTTGGATACCGCTTGTATTTTGAGTTAGGCCAGTTACGTCAGAATTGGGGTGGAGTTACATTTGTGGCCGTTCTTTCTTGGCCACCATTAATTAATTAATTAAATCAAATTAATTAATCAAATCAATTCAAACAAATAAATTAGCGTAAAAGTTGCTACAAATAAATCAGTTAACAATTTCTGCCAACCTATGTCTCCGAGTCGTTATTTCAGGTTTAGTTATGTTAAGTTTACATATGAACAATGTCATGCTTAAGGTACACATGAGATGTTGGGATGTTTAATATTGTCTGTGGTCTTTTAACATATAGGATCACAGATCTTGTCCCTTTCTGCTACTGTGAAAATTTTAAGAAATTTACAACATAAAGACATACATGTCATTTACACAAACATATATAGTGAAGTGCTAGTGCACTTCACTATTTGAAGTGCACTAGCACTAGGAAAATGTATATATAGATTAAAACTGTTTATAGACTGAGTGGGCCAAATGTAATAGGGTGAGAGTTTCATAAAGTGAGAGATTATGGGAGAGTTTTCCCATTCCTTTTAAAGCAGCAATCAACTACATGGCAAAATCAACCTGGTTTCGTAGTGTAATTGATTGCTGCTTTAAAAAGAATGGGAAAACTCTCCCAAAAATCTCTCACTTTCTGAAACTCTCACCCTATTACATTTGACCCAGTGTGTGTTGTTTGTGTTACTGCAGTTTGTACTTGGGGAATTTTTGTCCCTCTAAGGTGTAATCTGGTATTATTTTAGATTCAACTGTAGCTTTATATATATTACCTTTAGTTATTTTGGTTTTAAAGTACAGTTTGACCTTAGTAGTCAGTGAGTAAGTGTTTGTGTGGAGGGAGGATTTTTTTATTCTGTTTTCTTAGTTATCTTTCCTCAGAAAGGTAATTCTTCCCTATCACATATAAATATATGGGTTTGGTATTCCCTTGTTTCGTATTCAGGAAGGAGAGTGACTGTATAATTTCATCTATAATTGCTTTGATCTTGAGGTTCTAAACACTTTAGATTTTATTGGTGTGTGGTATTCACCCTGTGTCCTGCACACTTTTTGTTTTATTTGTTTTGCATATTCACCTTTGATCAGGGGAATCACCTGACTCAAGCTGGCAGTGTCAGAGCTGTGGCAAGTGTCAGACGTGTGGCAAGTGCAAACGGCTGGAGAACCTTGCACAACACGGAAATCAGCCTCCACTGTGCACGCTTCTGCCTATGTCGTAGGTGGCTGTGTAGGCTTGAATGGCCTTTTGCGGCTCCTCCATCCTCTGCAGCATATAGGGGGTGGAGTTCCAGCGCGTCTCAACCTTTTGTTTAAGGAGATGGCAGGTCAGGTGAAGGAGTTTTTGCTGTAGCTCCAGCCTTCGGCAGTCAGTAGCAGAATGCCTAAAGTGTCCGGAAATTTTGCGGCAACCACAAGCATCTACTGCATGCTCCTGTCACTTCTGATGAAATGTTGCACCACCAATTTATTGTGTGGGCAAAACATGGCACATGCTGGAAATTGCCAGTGTGTAATGCCTGCACAATATTACTGGCGTTGTCTGACACCACAATTCCACGGGAGAGTCTAAGTGGGTAATCCACTGCAAGATGATTTCCCTCAGTTTCTCTAAGAGGTTGTCGGCATTGCGCCTCTTATTGAAACTGGTGATACACAGCTGCTGCTGCTGTGGAAGGCGATGCATCTACCCAGTGGGCTGTCACAGTCATATAGTCCTTAGTTTGCCCCGAACCACTTGTCCACGTGGTTAGGTGGACAGTTGGTACAAACGCGTTTTTCAGGGCACTGAGGACACTTTTTCGTACTCTGTTCATCCCGGGTATTGCATGCCTAGTGAAGTAGAATCTAGATGGGATTTGGTACCAGGGACACAATACCTCCATCAACCGTCTAAATCCCACTCGACAGATGGTGGACCCTGGACACATGTCTAACACCAACATAGCTGTCAAGGCCGCCGTTATCTGCTTTGCCATAGGATAACTGCTGTCGTCCTCATGGTAAACGACTGTTGAATGGTCAATTGCTTAGTGGAAGACATAGCAGTCTTACGACTTTCCCTCTGGGAAGATGACCGGCTCCCAGCAGCAGCAACAGTGGCAGTAGTAGGTGTAGCGCTGCAAGATCCTCCGGAAGAATCCCGGATAGAAGAGGTGTCAGTAATGCCGGGGACATGGCCTGCAGCACTACCTCTCATCCAGATCGAGGAGGAAATTGACGAGGAGGGAGTTGCTGGTGTGGTTTACTTCAGGCACTTGGATACATCAGGACCAAGGGATTCTGGTGTCCCTGGGCTGCTGAGGGTCCTAGCCATAGTTCCTGAAGTAAACACTGATTTATGAAGGGTCTTCAGGTGACATAAAAGGGATGACATCCTTACCCCTGCTTATTGCAGCTTTACATAAGCTACATATGGCAGTACATTTGTTGTCCGGGCTTGGATAAAAAATATTCCAGACCAAAGAGGTGGATTTATTGGTCCTCTGTCCTGGCATGACGATGGGCTTTTTCATCCCATGGACAACAACTGTTTCCCCCCCTGGTACCTAATTTAAGCAAACCACATCAGCATGCTCCTTGTCATCTACCTCCTCAGCACCAGCTACATCAATATCCTCCTCCTGGTATACAACATTGACACCTTCATTATAAAAATCTTGAACTGGACTGTCGGTGATCCTTCCAGCATATGCAGAGGGCGTACTGCAAATGGTGGAAGGAGCCACCTCTTCCTGTATAGTGATGGGAAGGTCCGGCATTGCAACCAACAACACCATTGGACTCTCCTTGGGGATTTGTGATACCATGTCTCTAGAAGGCAGAGTTGATTGCTGTGTTTTTGTCGGTGACAGCTTAACATGAACATAAGCCATGGCCTTAGCTGTTCCTTGCCACTCCGTGTCGTAAATGGCACATTGGCAAGTTTACTTTTCTCCTCCAGCAATTTACATTTATTTTTTATGGTCCTTTTAGTGAACTTTGGCTTTTTGGATATAAGATGCCCTCTACTTTGACCCTTGGCAGACGACGTTGATGGCATTTCATCATCTATGTCATCATGACTAGAGGCTGCAGCTTCACAACTAGGAGGAAGCGGTTCCTCATCTTTCCATATTTTTTATCCTCCATATTTTGGATATCCATTATATTTGTGGAGTTATGCCACAGGACATCACCACTGGAGTGCAATTACAGGTCGAGTATCCCGTATCCGAATATCCGTTATCCGAATTATTCCGAAATACGGACATTCCAGAAAGTGAAAAAATTTTTTTTTTTTGCTAAAAACTCACTGGGGACATTTGTAACAGCATCACTGGGGACATGATATGTAACTGGCACTATATATGTGCAAGACAATGATTGCTTGGCATTCAAATTCAGTGCTGAGATGGTACACAAATTTTGTTTCACGTTTTGAAACCTTGTTTTTTGAACAATTAAAATATATTTGTGTGTATTTTATGTGGTAATAAAATATATTTGTGTGTATATTATGTGTTTATACAGCATACATGCAAGATACTTCAAAATACATCATTGAAATATTAAAATATTCCGAAATACGGAATAATCCGTTATCCAAAATTCTCCTGGTCCCGAGCATTTTGGATAAGGGATATTCAACCTGTATATACATCGGTAGGTAGGCCCCAGCAGACAGGAATTATACATCAGTAGGCTAGGTAGGCATTAGCAGACTGGAATTATACACGTCAGTAGGTAGGCACCAGCAGACAGCAAGTGTTACTGATTAATATTTAATATGATTAATTTGATTATGCACTGAGTGCAGTGTGTGGCACGACTGGCACCAACAGACTATACAGCACAGGTAGGCAGTGGGCACCAGCGGACTATACAGTACAGGAAGGCAGTGGGCACCAGCGGTCTATACAGCACAGGTAGGCCCCAACAGACTGCAAGTGACTGTGTTACAGATTAATAATAATATGATTAATTTGATTATGCACTGAGTGCAGTGTCTGGCACGACTGGCACCAGCAGAATATACAGCAGAGCAAGGCAGTGGGCACCGGATATTTCTGTATGTCCGGATCTCGCAGGAATCCGGCACCGGAGCGATGAGGTTTTGCCCGTGCGTGTGGGTCTGATTTAGGCGGGAAGCTCCCGAACGCAGCTCAATCTGGGTTCGGATCACGTGCGTTCGAGGGCGGTCGGATTTAAGAAATCCGAACCCGCACATCCCTACTTTACATATATCATTTTCTCTAAGTAAGTGAATTGTGCACTGGTACTCTCCCAATTCCCCCCAACCCAGTAACATGTGCAGAGACAGATAAATTTGGGTGGGGTGTGTTGAAACTGAAATCTAAATTGCAATGTAAAAATAATGCAGCCAGTATTTACCCTGCACAGAAACAAAATAACTCACACAAATCTAACTCTCTATACATGTTACATCTGCCCCACATGCAGTGCACATGGTTTTGCCTATTTTGAGAACAAATTTGTACTGCGATCAGATCTGAATAAGGGCCATTGCATCCATTATAAATATGTTGCTGAACATATGGTACACGTGTGTGTGCTTGTATCGATGCGGAGCCCGGTGTCTCCGTAAATTCATGTCAGTGTAATGAGGTTATATTATATTTAAAAAGATCTAAATCTCTGCAATGACTTAGTGTGAGTGAGCAGCATGTGCATTATACGGGGCTGTTCTTACACAGGAAATGTTGAAAAAAATCATAACAGTGATATATTGAGAAAGCGGAACATAAATCCGGCTGGAAGTAACAATACGCTGCTCAGACCTCCAATCGTTACCACACTGTGGAGACTCGCGCTGCAGCAGTAACTATGGAATGGGCGATAACACATCTCTGCCTGGTACTGCAGATGTGGGGGATCTTCCATGCAGGTCGGTTACTGTATTACTTTGCTTTGTGAATTCTACGTTATTTTGGTGGTTGCTTTTTCGGTTGATGTGACTGTGCTGTGATTTGTGGCTTATTATGTTAAAGCTTTACTTGGTTTATCTTATACTGTTTTATAGATATGGTAATATACGGAAGGAATGGATAGTTGTATGGAAACAAAATGGGTCTGATTCAGAAACGTTGCAATATTTTAGCATGCAGGATGCATAATGGCTGATTTTGCATGTAGCAGTAGACCACTGGTCAGCTTCATTTTTTACACAGCAAACTAAACAAACCTGCAGAGTGTCCTAAGCTTGGGGGGTTGTGCAAGTGAGACCAGAGTACAGGGAGGGCAAAGGTGTAGTTACTGTTAGTTAGTGGCGTAAGTTCATCCAAGTTGCCGGGAGGCAAGATAAATATTATGCAAAACAAATACATTGCTTAGCAGGATTACTTTCTCACTGGATGCATACACCTTACCTTATATAGAAAGTGTGAATGACAGGGAGGGGGAGTCACCAGAAGCAATATCAACAGCTTTCAATTAACTGCACTGGAGGAGAGGTGCCCTGTAGGAAGCAAGAGCCCAGTGGCAGATTACTCCATTGCCTCCCAGAGTTATCTCTCTGCCACGAGCGCAGGGGTATGTCCATTCATAAATAAGTGTGCTCTACACACCCTGCACCCATATTTTATTACTCGCTTCCCGTAGTCCCATGTCAACAGGGCGGATGACAGAGAAATCACTTGGAAAATTTAAAAGCAGCAGTTTTTCCAGTAATTTGTGCATGTGTAGTAAAGATTTGTCTCAGACACCACACACTGTCCACTTCACATGCCACTCCCATCACCACACCCTATCCTACTCAGATACCATTCACACCACCCCACTCCACACATATCACCTCACATGCCATTCCCATCACCACACCCTAACCTCCTCACATGCCACTCACACTACCCCACAGAAACCTCCTCACATACCACTCATACCACCCAAAACAAACCTCTTCACATACCACTCACATTACCCCACACATATCACCTCACATACCACTCCCATCACCACACCCTAACCTCCTCACATACCACTCACACCCCCCACACAAATCTCCTTACATACCACTCACACTACCCCACAGAAACCGCCTCACATACCACTTACACCACCCCCCACATATCACCTCACATACCACTCCCATCACCACACCCTAACCTTCTCACATACCACTCACACCACCCCAGAGAAACCTCGTCACATACCACTCACTCCGCCCATCACAAACCTCATCACATACATACCATTCAAACACAAACATCACATACCAATCACACGACCGAACACAAACCTCCCATCACACCACTCACACCTCCCCACACCTCCTTTCCTTCCACTTACAACACCACACACAAACCTCCTCACATACCACTCACACCTCCCCACACAATCCTCCTCACATACCACTCACACCTCCCCACACAATCCTCCTCACATACCACTCACACCTCCCCACACATACTATGAAAAACAATAATTTAATAAACCAGTGGATAGGAAAATAATAATACTGTATGCATTACCATTTAAACCATGCAATCTGTTACCCCTAGCAACGGCTGGTTGCCACTGTGATTTCAGCAATGTATTGTACAGTTTGTATAAGCTCTTTCATTCACAGACAATGGGAGAACCAAATTTGCATATGACTAGAAGCTCTAGAAGCTGTTGACTCCAGTGTACTGTGACCTTAGCAGATTTTTACCCTTAAACTGCTGTATAAGAAATTACCAATGTGCCGTTACCCTTGGCAACCAGCACCTTATATAGAAGTATACAAAGTAGGCACACGTGCCGATACACGTGCAACTCAGACACACATGCGATTGAGTCTCTCACGGAGCTCCCACAGTCATCATATACCAATATGAACAGTAATACACCAGCGTTACACTAAATATACTGGTCAGTAGCTTAATGGATAAAGGTCTATGCTGACGCTGCGTCGGAGATGCTATTACTCTTGATAAAGAAATAATGCATACGACCACAGGTTACAATAAGATCACGGCTCTGACCGCGTGTCTGCATGTGTATTCAAGTCCAAAGTGAACGTAGGTGATTAAAGGGGAAACACACAATATTCACTATAAAAGGGCACAATACAACTTAAACATGAAGGAACAGTATTACAAAAAGTATGCAAATGCAAGCACCGCTAACATACACAAGGACTGGCACAAATAAGGAACAGCAATTACCGTCAAGGGAAGCAGATACCACGGCCGGATACAAATCCCAGGATCCTGAGTATGTGTTCTGGATAGATCACATAATGGCCCTTGGATTCCGCGCTTGGGCCTTTTAAAGCAAAGGGGTGTGGGGTCAGGTTGAATGATCATTGGGTACAAGAAAGGGGCCTAGGCAACTCTTCATTGGCTCTCAGCTTCACGGGAACGTCTTCCTGTAAATTGTTTCTCAAGTACACTGATTCATCATACAACACAATCTAGGTATCAGTAAGGTCATATATAGTGATCGTTAAACTATACTGACATTTGCGACTGTTGACAGCAACTGAAACAAGTTAAATCAGAACAACATTTGGGGTTTATTCAGGTAGTTTCACGCAAACAGAAAAAGACAATAAGGGAACATATCTTTAAGAATTTACCATTAAAGTTTCATGTCCGGCCCTGGTAGTTACATTTAAGCTAATAAGACGCAAGTGGCGCCATGGAATTGCGCAGTGGGCGGTCGTAATACCTTAATGGTGTAGAGCTGCAATTTCGCCTTCCACAGTCCACCCTTTGACAGTAAACTAAAACTGTCACATTTTACAATATCTGGAGACACATACAAATAATTCATAACTCTAATATTTTGAGTTACATAATAGGGGAATAAACCATTGTGCGTTATGTCCAATCCGAGATTATGGATAAATGGGGAACATATTTATCTAACAATTTTTCAGGGTGACAAGGGGACTAATGTACAAAGTTTGGGACCAAAATAAAAACGGGTGGTTACATTTATTTACATTTTCCAGATAGGGTGTATCTAAGGAGAAAGAAAGGAAGAGTCATAGAGACACTATTACACTATTCAGATAAGAAGGAAACGAAATAGAGACTTTTTTTTAATGGGAGAAGATATATAATAATAAGAGTAAGAGGACACAGCAGACATGTATTTCTAAGTATGGTATCCCCTATTGTATAATGGTCCCTTTTGTAACCTGAGTCTTCCGTGGGACCACTTGTCCTTATACTCATTATTTCAATGTGTTTCTTTCTATCCCGGGTTACTCACCACATACATTTCAATAACACACCGAATAATATGATGACACCACTGATAGAGAACAACAGTTTCTAGATGTTGTCTATGATCTCCTGGGACCACTCTTAAACCAATGCCTTGGGCTCCAGCAGGAGGTCCCTTTTCTAGTCTGTTCATAACCTCCTGTGCAGAACCAATTATTTTATAGGCTTGTAGCTCTTTTCTGGTGTATCGGAATGTGTCATCATATGTCTCCATTATGTTATCCATTAAGTTAACTATTTTCCTGGCAGTATGGGTGATATCTAATGCGAGGGGAATTTGACACCCAAAGGTCTCATGGACTAGATCTGAGACCAGAGGTTTCTTTCTGATAATCAGATCTCTTGTGCAGTCTCAATTTAATTGGCCAATAACAATTACCAGATCTGGCTTTTTCCACAACCTCTTTATAACCAATGCCACTCAGTCTGGCATATCCTTGGCTATCTTCAGTCAATGCCACTATGTCAGGCGTATCTTTGACTGGCACTCACTCTTTGCACTCTCTGATTCACACAAGCAGACTTGTTTTTTCTGTACAGAAAATTAATTCCCTGGATAGTAGCTCAATCCCCAAACTCTGTACCTACAATTATACCTTACAATTCAGGTTTAAATTACTAACAATGCTTGAATTGTTTTAAAATATTAAACTAGTATATATGTTGGACAAAAGTGTGGTAGTATGGCTGGTTCACTTAAACAATATATTTGCCACAGGGAATGGATCGCTAATGCGTTCACGCTGAGGCCTCAGGCCCGGACGCACGTGCTGAGACAGACGGAAGTGCGTCCGTAACGCGAGCGTTCACGTAACCGGATGTTGCGCCTGAGACGCGCGCATGTACACAGACGCAAATGCGACTGAGATGAGCGTGGTGATGCAGACGCAAGTGCACCCGAGACAAGCGTTTGCATGACGTATGCATGCACGCACACATGGTGACAAATATTTACTCAATGCCTATGTGTAATGGCGTCTAGCACGTGTTCTGCCTGGTCACCCTCACACTGTATACTCGTATACTGTTTGAGCGTGACTTTACCAGACCACGTGCTTTCGTCATGAACGCAATTTGCGTCTGAGACGATTCTGCGCTCTGTGTTCTTCGGTCCAATGCCACGTGGCAAGAGTTTTAGAACACGGCCTATAATGCTAAAACAATACAACCACACTTTATACCTTCATATGCTAGCGTATGCTTTAACAATGCTTTGTACAATTTTGATCCAATTTGTTTTAGCCAACTATCTGTGTAACACGGTTCTGTTAACTGGGCTTCACAATCTCAATCTATACAATTCAAGCATTAAGCAATAGAAAATAAACTCCTTACTTCTTTGTGGCAAGCGGAAGTCCAGCACCTTAACTATACTATATACACAATTATTTGCAATACCGGAAAGAACATACAAGAAAATTTTCTACAGTATAACCAATAACCAATCCACTGTCCCTGAGTTTCATTCTAGCATCTGTTAAAACAGAGGCACAGCACAAATGAGTCTTTATTAACACTACAGGCTACCTCACGTGTTTAAAGTCCGCCCATTGATAATAAGAACGCAATCTGTATCGCTTTGACGATTTTAAAGACTGAAGAATTCACGTTGGGCGCCAACTATTAAAAACGATAATTTAATAAACCAGTGGATAGGAAAATAATAATACTGTATGCATTACCATTTAAACCATGCAATCCGTTACCCCTAGCAACGGCTGGTCGCCACTGTGATTTCAGCAATGTATTGTACAGTGTGTATAAGCTCTTTCATTCACAGACAATGGGAGCACCAAATTTGCATATGACTAGAAGCTCTAGAAGCTACTGACTCCAGTGTACTGTGACCTTAGCAGATTTTAACCCTTATACTGCTGTATAAGAAATGACCAATGTTCCGTTACCCTTGGCAACCAGCACCTTATATAGAAGTATACAAAGTAGGCACACGTGCCGATACACGTGCAACTCATACGCACATGCGATTGAACAGTAATACACCAGCGTTACACTAAATATACTGGTCAGTAGCTTAATGGATAAAGGTCTATGCTGACGATGCATCGGAGATGCTATTACACTTGATAAAGAAATAATGCAGTCGACCACAGGTTACAATAAGATGACGGCTCTGCATGTGTATTCAAGTCCAAAGTGAACGTAGGTGATTAAAGGGGAAACACACAATATTCACTATAAAAGGGCACAATACAACTTATACATGAAGGAACAGTATTACAAAAAGTATGCAAATGCAAGCACCGCTAACACACACAAGGACTGGCACAAATAAGGAACAGCAATTACCGTCAAGGGAAGCAGATACCACGGCCGGATACAAATCCCAGGATCCTGGGTATGTGTTCTGGATAGATCATATATGGCTCTTGGATCCTGCGCTTGAGCCTTTTAAAGCAAAGGGGTGTGGGGTCAAGTTGAATGATCATTGGGTACAAGAAAGGGGCCTGGGCAACTCTTCATTGGCTCTCAGCTTCACGGGGACGTCTTCCTGTAAATGGGAATCTCGTCAGAGCATGCTGGATTATTTGTCTTTGTTCTTGGGGTGAGCTAGCGCTGTGGCGCACTAATATCCAACACTGACTGTATCTATTGTGCATTGTGCCGTGAAACTAGTACGCAGTGGAGGCAGGACGGACACTGTCACCAAACTATCCGACAGAAGTCCTTGCCCTCCACATGCATAGGCACCAACAGACCAGCGCTATTTTGACACAGGTCTCTAATCACCTACAGTTCTGATTTGGGAACTTTAAAACAAACCTGGACGCTCGTCACCACAATCAGTAATTTTACTGGGACTCAAATATCTAAACTTTGAGGAACCAATCCCCAACCTCTGGTTATGACTAACTCCCAGAGTTAAGTTTAATGGTGCACCATTTGTGTGATTTTTAATGCATTGTATGTTTTTTTGTCATTTTTAATACTGTGTTTGTTTTTAATAAATTGTTTATCACTTGTTCACCCTTGAGCGCCCTGCAATCTTTTTTGTTTACTTGAGGTGGAACAGGGAACTGGAATGAGCTGGAATTTATAGCCATTGTTTCTCAAGTACACCGATTCATCATACAACACAATCTAGGTATCAGTAAGGTCATATATAGTGATCGTTTCACTATACTGACATTTGCGACTGTTGACGGCAACTGAAACAAGTTAAATCAAAACAACATTTGGGGTTTATTCAGGGAGTTTCACGCAAACAGAAAAAGACAATAAGGGAACATATCTTTAAGAATTTACCATTAATTTTTCGCGTCTGGCCCTGGTAGTTACGTTTAAGCTAATAAGTGGCTGGTTGTAATACCTTAATGGCGTAGAGCTGCAATTTCGACATCCACAATACCAATTGACATACCACTCCCATCACCGCACACAAACCTCCTCACATACCACTCACACTATCCCACAGAAACTTTGTCACATACCATTCACACTGCACCACACAAACCCCCTCACATACCACACACCCCACCCCACACAAACCTCACATACTGTACCAATCACACGACCGAACACAAACCTCCCATCACACCACTCACACCTCCCCACACAAACCTCCTTACCTTCCACTCAAAACACCATGCACAAACCTCCTCACATACCACTCACACTGTCCCACACAAACCTTGTCACATCCCATTCACACTGTCCCACATACCTCCTATCATGCCACTCACAACACCCCACTCAAACCTCTTCACATACAGTACCAGTCACAACACCCCACACATATCTCCTCACATACCACTCACACCTCCCCACTTAAACCTCCTCACATACCACTCACAACACCCCACACAAACATCCCACTATACCATTCACAACACCCCACACAAACATCCCACTATACCATTCACAACACCCCACACATACCTCCCATCATACCACTCACAACACCCCACACAAACATCCTACTATACCACTCACAACACCCCACACAAACATCCCACTACACCACTCAAACTGAACATATTTCACCTTGTGGTCACATTGTACGTGTGTCATTTCAACATACAAGAAATGAAGAAATATGTTTTGAAAGCCTTTTTCCCTTTGTATGTCAGAGTGGTGTAACACATTGCACAGGGACCTTATACATCACACACACTCACCAAATCAGCAATAACTGTGGTGCAGAAACCAGGGGTCTGATTCTGGTTGGCTCACTAAGCAGCGATGCGCGAATGCCCGCCCCCCTCCGCCCTGGGAATATACCTGCCACACTGTGAATGGATGATTTGCATAAACATCCATTAACAGGGTAACGTGCGGGCACGAAATCATTAGATGGTCGCTGACCATCGAAAGATTTCTATAGTGCGCTTAAATCTAAGTCAGTCTCTACTTGTGGTACGCATCCTGCTCCGAGAACTGGGCGGGCAGGTTGCCACCTGCGTTTGCATGGGGACACCCAGTGTTTTCCAGCATTTTGGTCGGTATGCCCAAGAAACGCATGCGAACCCCTCTGCCTGCGACTATGCGCATGCACAGAGCTTCAACATCGGTGCGAACATGCAGGGAACCGATCAGATTAGAATGAGGGCCAAGGGGACCAGATGACACGACTGCATGTGACACAGCCCATGTGCAGCCTCCCTCATGTAAGTCCCGCCCCTCCCCTTATTCCCGCAGGCTGAGCCCAAGCCAGTTGACCATTACCAATAATAATAAAGAAATAAATAAATAATAAATTACCAGGGAAGGGCAGCCAGAAAGTAGCAGGTGGTAATGCGGAGGACATGATGGCCTAAATGAGGGCAGAAAAACCACATATGGGAAGAGGGTCCTGTTTGTGGGAGCTTACAGTGTGAGGGGAAGCGAGCAGACAGGCAGGGGTGACACAAAGGGCAGTATTCAATGAGGATAATTCGCCATGTTTCACGGCGAATTTGTGCTATTTTCGCGTTGGAAGGTGATTTTTTGGGGTCAGAAAGCGAATCACCCTATTCAACGTCTTTCTAAGTGATTTTCGCCGTGCCTCTATTATTGATTAATAATATGGAGTGTGCATCTGCACCATGTATTTTTCTTTGCAGAACTACAAGTCCCAGCATGATAGCACCTCATGTATCTTGGGTGTGCATTCTAAGATCCCCCCCCCCAATAAGCTAATATTGTGTACACCTGTACACCTGAAGGTTGGGACTCCTTCAACTTAGAGTAGCACCCCACCCACCTGATTTGAATATTATTTTATCAGCTTGGTCCCTGGTAGCCAGACTGCAAACTGGAGGCACAATATAGGTAAGACCTAAGATTGACATTTATTGCTAGTCTTGGGGATGGATTTGGGGTGCGGCTCCCCTTGGGTTGGTGTGGCTGAGTTGTTTTCGGGGTGTCACACCCTAACATTTATTTAGCACTATTTATTTCCCACTAATATATTATACTTTCTAGCACTTCACTTTTTAACCTCTAGCTTCTGCTACTTTCTTATTAATACACCTTTAGCTTAGTTTTTCACTTGTGTGCTGCCCTGGGGTGACTGGCCTATGCCAACCTTTTCGGGGTTCCGCGCCCCAGATTCAAACTTAGTATTAGGGACCCACCAGAAATGAGGCCACCGTGAAGCTGGTTGGTGGGCAAATATTTCTTGGCCAATTAATATACCAAGAGCCTCTATTATTGATTAATAATATGGAGTGTGCATCTGCACCATGTATTTTTCTTTGCAGAACTACAAGTCCCAGCATGATAGCACCTCATGTATCTTGGGTGTGCATTCTAAGACCCCCCCCCCCCCCCCCCAATAAGCTAATATTGTGTACACCTGTACACCTGAAGGTTGGGACTCCTTCCACTTAGAGTAGCACCCCACCCACCTGATTTGAATATTATTTTACCAGCTTGGTCCCTGGTAGCCAGACTGCAAACTGGAGGCACAATATAGGTAAGACCTAAAATTGACATTTATTGCTAGTCTTGGGGATGGATTTGGGGCGCGGCTCCCCTTGGGTTGGTGTGGCTGAGTTGTTTTCGGGGTGTCACACCCTAACATTTATTTAGCACTATTTATTTCCCACTAATATATTATACTTTCTAGCACTTCACTTTTTAACCTCTAGCTTCTGCTACTTTCTTATTAATACACCTTTAGCTTAGTTTTTCACTTGTGTGCTGCCCTGGGGTGACTGGCCTATGCCAACCTTTTCGGGGTTCCGCGCCCCAGATTCAAACTTAGTATTAGGGACCCACCAGAAATGAGGCCACCGTGAAGCTGGTTGGTGGGCAAATATTTCTTGGCCAATTAATATACCAAGAACCTCTATTATTGATTAATAATATGGAGTGTGCATCTGCACCATGTATTTTTCTTTGCAGAACTACAAGTCCCAGCATGATAGCACCTCATGTATCTTGGGTGTGCATTCTAAGATCCCCCCCCCCCCCCAATTTCACACAGAGCAGCCAGCAGGGGGCCGGGAGCAGAGAGCCGCTCATTAGATATTCATATATTCACTGCACCCGATCATTACATATGCACGATCGGGTGCAGTGAATACCCTGCTGGCTCTCCCGGGGGGCAGCCTGTGCTGCCTGGCTCCCGGGGAGCCCTCTTCCCCCCACATACGTTCTGGGGCAGGCAGGGAGACTTCCATCTCCCTGCCTGCCACCGTCCTCAGGATGCCGCAGGGGTTCACACTCGCCGTCAGGGGCAGCGAGCCCCTGCGACGTTGAATAGGGGGGACAGCGAGGCTCCAGAACACGGCGACTGTGCAGCGAATCCTAAACAGAATATTCTCATTGAATACGGCCCAAAGTAGCATTGGAGTTGGGGAGAGCAACACAATTTTGTCCCAGTAGTGTCAGTTACAGATTTGGATAATGGATATGTGTGCACACATATATGTATATGCATACTGCACCATTGCCAATTTAATTATGTCTTGTATTGATTATTGTCTCATCCTACAATTTCAGGAAAGTCTGAGGGAGAGTGTGAGGTGAAAACTGTAAATGACACGGTGTTTGTACCATTCGGAGAAGTGGCCGTGTTGAACTGCTCCTATACCTGTGCCCCAGTGGTCTGGAAAACCAGATTAAGTAAGATCAATGGTAAGAGTGGGCCCAACTGGCTGTCCACCGAAGTCCAGGTTGATGATTGGGAGACATCAGAAGCAGTTTGTATCCATTTATCAAATAGCGAAAATTCTACACAATCCAAAGTCTCAGTCAAGGCCTATGGTATGTAACATATCATGTACAGTGATGATGCGTTCTAACTCTTACTTTATGGGGAGCGGGGGAGGGGGGGTGTAGTCTGGGCAACAAGAAAACAACTTCAAGTGGTACATTTACTAAGTTGGGAGTTCTATTCCAAATGGGATGTATTCCATAGCAACCAATCATTTTCTACTTATTTATCTAGCACCTTCTAGAAAATAACTGATAAAATGATCTATATAACTGTACATAGCCATTATATAAACGATTAGCTAAACATACATGGGGATGAAGACCAATGGTCCCAATGATACACTACATTTAGCACTCAGGATTCTGGGTAAAGATCATACGGACGACCTCAGCCTACTGTCTGTTGACCTAGACATTGGTCCCCAGGATTCTAGACTTCTCACATTCTGGATACCAAATATACTGTAAGGCGACCTGTTTCAAACAGTGATAAGAGTGAAGACGTGGAAGAGTGGGGAAGTTGCCCGTAGTAACCAATGTGCAATTTGTGATGTAGATTTTTAAAATGATAGGTAGACGCTGATACTATGGAGGATTTCTCCATTGGACTACTTTTCCACTGCCTGATACATTAACCCATTTAGGGCGAGATGCGCTAAGCCATGAAAAGTGATACAATGGAGAGTGATAAGCCACCAACCAATCAGCTACTACCTTTCATTCTTCAAACACAGGCTGTAACATGGCAGGTAGGAGCTGATTGGCTGGTGGTTTATTGCTCTCCATTTTATCACTTTTCATGGCTTAGTGCGTCTGGCCCTTAAAAAGATAAAGTGTAAGGCAGGGGAGTAGTTGGGGGGAGCCAAAGATTACTGCTGTGGAAAGATGGTGATCCCTGAACAAAGTCATGCATCTCTTCACTGCAGGTAGGGAGCCAGGGGGGTGTCCAGCTGCTATGGGAATGCTGAGCACGCCCCCAAAGTGTAAAGGCCCCCAATCACTATGGGCGGGATGTATTAATATACATCGCCGCCCTTCGCCATGCCCCCGCCGCGATGCCAGTGCGTATGTATTAACATGAGGCTGGCATCGTGGTGCGGGATACCTGTAATGTGGTCTGCGGGGGGTCTCCGTCACCTCCTGGGAGCCTGCTTCTCCCCTGCAGCCGGGACAGCTCAGCGTAGCTGTCCCTGGCGCCTCCTCCCCCCCCTGCAGCCGGAAGGACGTCCAGCTGTGTTGCTAGGTAGACGAAGGGCTTACCTTCCAGGGTCCAGGAGGACCTGTAAGAAGGTAAGCCCAAGGGAGGGGTAGAGGGGGGGTCGGCGAGGCGGCAGGCGGCGAAAAGAAGCCCATAGGCTTCTATAGGGTATCGCCACAAAAAAGGTGGCGATACCCTGCCCGGCGATAACGGTGCGGCTGGTAATAGTACATAGGAAAATGCGGTAAAACGGGGGTGTTACCGCATTTTGCCCTTAGTACATCCCGCCCTATGCGATTTGGCCTCGATTTCACCCAATTCCGAAATTGAGTGAAATCGTCCCAAATCGCAAGTGTATGACATCTGATCCTGTGCGCATTGGGTCAGCTTCGGAAGTCAGACCTGCAGAACATAAGAAATCAGACGCATCAGTGGCGCATCACGTCCGATTCCATCCTTAGGTGTGTGCCAGCGGTGAGTGGCTGGTCCAGATTTTGCCTGTGTGCACAATGTAGGTGCCACGCCGCCTCTCGGTGTCAGTGAGAATGTCTTGCTCAGCAGCTTTATGGAGTCACGTTGCTAAGGGTAATATCACCTCCTGCTGGGGAATTCACCAGCATTAGGTGATATTACCATTATTCTTGCTTACACTTTATACTGGGCTAATTATAGGACTCACGTGCCCCAATTTTCCACCATTGTATCTCACAGTTGTGGAGAAATCCACTTGCTAAATGACATTGATGCCTCAGTAGTATTTGGGAATCCCATTTTAATATTTTTATTGCATTCTATATACAGTATGTGTTTTTTATGAAATTCTTATTCATCCATCCAACCGCATGGTATGTTTTATCCATATAGTCAGTGAACCCTAGTGCCGTTCTTTATATACCCTTTATTTCAACCTGTGGTTTTTAGGGACTTTACACACCCCTACAGAACAGCTGCTTGACATCGCCCACGTGATCTTCCAGTTCTCCCACAAAGTATCCAGGTTGCTGTACACCCCTGATGACAGATTAAAGAATTTGAAATGTTGAGGAAAAAAAGAGAATGTTTATATGGCGCAACAAGGGATCCGCAGCGCCCAGTTACAGAGCACATAAACAAGCAAAACCGGAAACAGTGACTTACAGTTCAAGACAATTAAGGACAAGTACAGGGTCCATAAATGAATATGGATCATTGGATAGACACCAACTAGGTTGACAAGCAATAGGTCGACACCACTAGGTCGCCATGCATGAAGGTCGACATGACTGAAGGTCAACATTGGTTAGGTCGACAGGGCCATTAGGACTACACAAGCATTAGGTCAACATGGGGAATGTCGACAGTCAAATGGTCGACATGGGTTTTTTTTCACTTTTTTCATCCCGAATGTCGACACAGTGGACACGGACACTGAAACGTAGCACCGGGTCCCTTTGCTGAGCTCGCCATGCTTTGGGCACGGTGGCTTGTTACGCGCGGCACACTATTTTATTCTCACACCACACTCTAGTGGATGGTAGGGCATGAAATACAGACTGTCGGCACATGTCGGCTCAAAAAAAGTTAAATACCCCATGTCGACCTTTTGACTGTAGACCATCCCCATGTCGACATAATCACCCTGTTGACCTAACCCATGTCGTTATTCAGTCATGTTGACCTTCAGTCATGTCGACTTGATGCATGTTGACCTAGTGGTGTTGATGTAATGCTTATAGACCTAGTGACCGTATGCCCCATAAATATATTTCCATCAGAAGAGGACACAGGGTGGCAGAAAACTGAGGGATTTGGTGCCATTGAAGATGGTTTAAGTAACAGAAGGAAAAGTACATGAGAGAAGAGGGCCCTGCTCGTCAGAGTGTACATTTTAACGGGAAGGCCATATATAATTTCTATTTAGATGCTGCTATTAACTATCCATTTCTAAATTCCACAGTGATCACTAACAATAAAGGTGATGATGAAAAAGACACACAATGCACTACTGTAGTTTACCATATTTCACTTTTTTACTTCAGCACTACCAAGTAACGTCACCATAGACCTCCAGGAGGATATAGAGGAGGGGAAAATGCACAGTGTAAAGTGCAGAGTTTACGAGGTGGCACCTGTGGAACATCTCTTTATCTCTGTGGTAAGAGGCGGCAAAGAAGTGCTGGGTTCTTCATTTCAAGGAGACCTCCGCCAGGGCAAGCAGACGGTGACAACGATGTATGACGTTATGGTTAGTCGCAGGGACAACCTTCAGGACTACTACTGCTTGGCCACCTTACAGCTGGGACCACAACTGGTACATGCAGTGCAGTCCCGCAGTGTAACCGTAAGGACGTATGGTAAGCTACACCAAGACAATTGAATCAGTCTGTTTGAATAGCTCTTTCCTGCTTATTGTTTGTGAGGACCTGTTGGTGGTGAGAACCTCTACAGCAGGCATTCCCAACCACGGTCCTCAAGGCACACCAACAGTGCAGGTTTTGTAGATATCCAGGCTTGAGCACAGGTGAATTAATTAGTATCTGAGGGATTCTGATTAAACCATCTGTGCTGAAGCCTGGATATCACTAAAACCTGCACTGTTGGTGTGCCTTGAGGACCGTGGTTGGGAATGCCTGCTCTACAGATATATTTGTTCTGAGTATGGGTTCCTTTATACAAGCCTTATTATTATCATTATTATTATTATTATTTATTAACAGTTTCTTATATAGCGCATACATATTCCGCAGTGCTTTACAGAGAATATTTGAACATTCACATCAGTCCCTGCCCCAGTGGAGCTTACAATCTATATAATTTTGTTGGGAGCCAATTAACCTACCAGTATATTTTTGGATTGTGGGAGGAAACCGGAGTACCCGGAGGAAACCCATGCAAGTACGGGGAGAATATACAAACTCTGCATAGTTAGAGCCATAGTGGGAATCGAACCCATGACCTCAGCGCTGTGAGGAAGTAATGCTAACCACTACACCGTCCATACTGCCCCATTATTAGAGTCTTGCACTGATATTTATTATTATCTTTAGGTCCACCGAGTGTTCCATCCATCTCCGTTACACCTTCTGCAACTATAAAGTCTGGGGATTCCTTCACCCTAATGTGCCAGGCTGATGGGTCGCCTGACCCCATTTACAAGTGGACCGTTCCCCCAGGTGCTGTGGTGACTTACTCCCAGGATAACCACAAAGTCCTGTGTAGCAGGGCTGATTCCGGACACAACGGTGAATACCAGTGTGAGGCCAAGAACATGCATGGACGAACTCGAGGTCTCCAGGTCATGCAAATAACCAACGGTGAGCAGTAACTTTTACACCTGAGATCTCGATAGGGAAGCAGGGAGGTTGTGTAACCTAGTCATTTCCTGGGTGGTAGAGCCAGACACCCTGTACAGTTCTTTATTCTTCTTTCACAATCTGCAGAACAGTATTTCCCAACTTCAGTTCGCAGAGAATCCCAACAGTGCATGTTTCCCCTTCTCATACACTAAGACATTGGCTCTGATTCAGCAGGGCTCGCTAAGCAGTGGTTGTTTGCTGCTTAGCAAGCCCTGAAACACTGTCCGCTGCCCGCCTGTATGTCCACGACATCCCCCGCACCCACCCCCCCCCCCGCGCTGCATACTCGGTCGAGAACACATCCCCTTGAATGCAGCCACTAGCAGACAAAGGCATTGTTTAATGATTTCTCCTGCCTAGTCAGTCTCAACTGAATTTGATTTATGAGCGCTAGGACAAAGACGGGGCGGGTGGCCAACATCCTGCTGCGACGCATACCTCCCAAGGGACACTCACGCTGCATAGTCATGTGCCACGATGAAAAGAGGGCGTGACCTATGCAAAGGGGGCATGGTCTATGCAAATTATGGTACCATCTTGTTCGCCCTCTGCGCCACTGAATAGCGTCTGTTCCATTCAGGCTGGGGGGCCTCCCAACTCCCCCCCCCTCCCCCCCAGCACTGCCGGCCACGGGGGCGGGGGGTGGGACCGTCCCCAAAAAATGTGACAATCCCACGAAAAACGGGACAGTTGGGAGGTATGTGATTGGCCCGCCCGTGTTCCCAGGTGAACGCCCCAGCATTTTCATCTGGACGCCCATTAAACGCTAAGTGTTCCCCTGCCCCAGCGCCATTTCTGCCCACATCCACCCCCCGGTTCTCCCTCCCTGCAGCGAACGGCCCAGCGAGTGTGTAACTCGCCGACGGTGATCGCTGTCGGGCTTTGCACATGGGCAGAAAAGCATCGTGGCTGGGGACGAATTCAGATCTCTACGAGCGATTCCGAATCGGACCCATTTTTCAGATTCACTCTAAATTGCTAATTTTTTATTGTTTTTACATTGCGATATTTTTTACATTGCGATATTTTATACTACACACGTATGAATTTGGTTCAGTCTCAAATGTGACTTCAGACTGTGAGGGTGATTCGGACCTGCTCGCTAGGCTGCGTATAATCACTGCCTAGTGGGCAGGGAAACGTCCTGGCGGCTGCTGTGCAGTAACAGTGTAGCAATTTCCATTGACCTTCAATGACTCTCAATCACTGATGGTTTATGACCGCTTTCGCCATTGATGGGAGAGAACCAGATGCTTTCACACCATCGATTGCACAGAATAAACATTTTTTTTTTTTTGGGCAAGGTGAATCAGGCCCTAAGTAATATCATTTTAAAAAAGTAGATGTTTACCCAGGACCATTCAAACCAATCAGCAGATCTATTATTACTGTATGATGATGCTTCTACTGAAGAAATTGTCATCCATGTGGCTCATAGACTATATGTGTAGGTAGACAGTCAATAGGCCGACACCAAAATGTCAACATGCACTAGGTCGACACTGACAAAATGTCCCCACAAACAAAAGGTCAACATCATTCCCCCCCCCCCATTTTATTGGGGATCTACGTACTCTGACATTGAAAAAAACCCTGAAAAATAATTTGGACCTTTCTCATTTGGGTTGGGATCATTTGGTCTATTGCATTATGGTAGAAAGTCATTAGGTCGAATCCATTAGGTCGACATGCTAAAAGGTCGACATGAGTCTAGGTCGACATGGGAAAAGGTCGACATGATTCTAGGTCGAAAGGTCATTAGTTCGACAGGTCATTAGTTCGACAAGGTCATTATTTCGACATTGTCTATGTCGACATTCACAAGGTCGACATGGGGTTTTTCACTGTTTTTTTACCTGAATGTCAACACAGTCGACATGGACACAGTTTAAAGTGCACTGCATCCCCTCGCATCGCTCGCTGCGCTCGCAATGCGTCGGGCACGGTGCCTCGCTACGCTCGGCACACTATTTTATTCTCCCACCACGCCCTAGTGGATGGTAGGGCATGAAATACCGCCTGTCGGCACATGTTGGCTCAAAAAACAGTGAAAAACTCCATGTCGACCTTGTGAATGTCGACATAGACAATGTCGAACTAATGACCTTGTCGAACTAATGACCTGTCGAACTAATGACCTTTCGAACTAGAATCATGTCGACCTTTTCCCATGTCGACCTAGAGTCATGTCGACCTTTTAGCATGTCGACCTAATGGATTCGACCTAATGACTGTCTACCATAATGCAGTAGACCAAATGACCGCATCCCCTCATGTCGACCTCGAACATGTTTAACTTTTGCCAAAGTTCACCTAGTGCAAGTCATCCTTTTAGCGTTGACCTATGGACGTTCTACCTAGACATTGTCTTTGAGCTAATCCACACCCGGAGAAGTTTGAGTGGTAATCAAGTGTAACACTGACCCCTACAGGCTTAGTAGATACAGTGCAAACAAATCATTTTTTTTGTGTGTGTGATAAAACTCTTATGGTATTTGTATTGTTCTTGATTATGGTGAAAGCTACACACAAAGGAATTGGGGAAGGGATTTAGTCTAAACAGGCCAATCACCATCTACAGTACATCAGGCCTGGCCATAGGCGTGCACACATTGAGTGTTAAGGGTGCACAGGCACCCCCTAAAGCTGTGCCCCCACCCCCACACTTTTTGCTGCTAGTAATACCAGCAATACCTTTTACAAAATACTTTTGCTTTTTAGACCTGTATTCCATTAAAATATGCGCCCATCAATCAATTAGGTGTGTTTTGCATTATTAATTGTATTACACCATTGTCATATCACTACATACCTGTGTCATCCAGATATGATTTTGACTTTGTTTGCATGAACTGTTACACAGAGTAATTAGAAGATTAAAATTGAAATAGGCAGGATATAATGGTGGGCTGAGAGTCGTTTTATATTGTAGTGAGTGCACGCCTGATTGGCAGTGTTAGACAGACCCAATGGCGGTGTTAGACATGCCCAATTGGTGGTGCTAGGCACACCTCTTTGACAGTGCACCCCCTAATATAATGTGCTGCGCACGCCTATGGGCCTGGCCAACCTGCGGCTCTTCAGCTATTGTGAAGCTACAAGTCCAAGCAAGCCTTGCCACAGTTTTGCTATTAGGGAGTGCCAAAACTGTGGAAAGGCATGCTGGGATGTGTAGTTTTACAACAGCTGGAGAGCCACAGGTTGGCCAGGCCTGCCCTACATGATCCCACAAAGGTTTCTGAATGTGATCACTTAAAATGTGATCACTTATTGAGTTTACTTATAGGGCTCCTGGTTTTGTGGTGGGCCATTGTCATGTAACCATAGCAGAAGGTAGTATATAGCGTCAATGTCTGTTGTAATAGGTTAATATAATATAGTGTATAATGAATGACCTTTGCGGATAGCAGACTCTTTGGACAGTGATATTACTTAATTATTTCCCAATTGTATTTTTCATAATAGGCTATTATTCTCTTCACAGGCAAGACCTGCACGGGCATGGCAGCCATCTTGTTTTTTGCACCTATTTTGGTCCACACCCTCTTTATCTGATGGAAAACGACGAAAGGCTCAGTCACAAGTGCAAACAAATGCTGTTTCTACGTTTATCTTTTCATTTTTAAAGAGACTGTACCATAAAAAACTGTATTTTTCTAGTTTGTAAAAAAAAAAAAAACTATATTAAGAATCATACTATCTCCATATTAGTTCCATATCTCAAATATTTCAGTTTTCTCTAACAGACTGTCCGATTTTTGTTCATTTATGCGCATATATCGCAGCTATCTTTTTCATGTGGCTTGTTTATGCGTTTGTACTTTGTAGGTTTTTATTGCACTGATCAAAGAGCTGTGCAGGATGATCACATGATGTCCGCGCTCGCACCAAAATCGCATGGATACGTGCAGCCACCAAGTGACTCCTGGGTCACGCGGGGACTGCAAGCGCCTTGCACAGTAGGAAAAATTATTCGATGGTAAGCAACCATCAAATGTCGACCTTTTCCTGTGTAGTCCATTTCCATGTCAACCTTTTGCTTGAGTCGACATTGGCCAGTATTGAATGCTCCGATGAGTGCGTCACAGCGAATGCCTTTTTACGCACGGCGTGTGCTTGCCATGCATGCACCGTTTTTCCACCCGTTGCCATGCCTCCCGCTCACCCTATTCAACGGGTCAGCTGGTCTCCGCCCCCTTGACCAATGCGATGTACAGGGAGTAAATGGCTCCATTTGTAGGCAGTGTTCAAATATTGCAGAGAAATGCTGAAAAATGCAAATTTGCCTAAAAATAAAGATTCCAAATCAGCAGACTGATAATGCTGCGTGTATTTCCTCAAAGGCCAAATGAAGGAGTGAGGAAAAAGAGGTGAATCATGGGTAAAATAAAGTGAGAAAAAAATTCATTATGGAGGGGAAAAAAATTACCACAAAGAAAAGTGTTAATGTGACACTTATAAAGAAAATAATAATATAGAGCCTTCAAATAATAAAATAATAGACTTGTAGACACCAAAAAACAAAGAAACAATTTTATTTATAAGTTCGTAAGTTGAGTTCACCTAAAAAGGATGCCAAGAGCAAAATGGAGAGCCATACCAAAAAAGCGAGCAGCGTTCTCCATTTTAGCATTGAATACACAAATGGCCAGGTGCGTAAAATATCCCATAAGAAAACAACAGCGAACATCGTCGAGGTCCGAGTGGCGAACAGGGCAAAGCTATCTGTTCATTTTAGCGAACCGGGAGCGTTGAATAGGGTGAGGACCATTTTTGGTGAGTGGACTGCCCTTCTTGCCAAAAATATTGATCATTGCCGGAAAAAACAGCGAACTAGGAGCATTGAATTCTGCCCCTTGTGTCACTGTCGACCTAGTGCAAGTCAACCATTTTTGGTGTCAACATAATCACTGTTCAGGCTCAGTACTTATTCAAACAACATTTTCACCTTTAGAAAAATAATCTACAGATAAATAATAAATTATGACTTTACTATTTGAGCTTGCAAGTTTCTAAATAAAAACATTTTCTGGAACAATCTGTATGTCATTTGTAATACTAACAAACCTAAGGATGAATACTATTGCAGGGTTGCCTACTTTTGAAAAATCATTTCAGGGAGAAAAGTAAAAGCCAGGGGGCGGGCCTTGCGTCGCCAGGGGGCGGGCCTTGCGTCGCCAGGGGGCGGGCCTTGCGTCGCCAGGGGGGCGGGCCTTGCAATATTTTGATAAGCATGTTATGCCCATTGCATCACATTGTGTCCCATACAGTAATGCCCATTGGAGCACATTACATTCCACATAGTAAGGCCCACTGCACAGTATACCCCATAGAGTAATGCCCACCAGTCCTAGCTGGTGGGGGAATGTGGGTGGGGATGCATACAACTGCCATACAAGAAGTGTGAACAGGGCCTGTCTTCAAATTTTAAAAAGTCACTAGATGTGGCAGTGATAGTAGGAAGCAGGTTTACTGCAGCCTGACTGGGTACAGGAGAGCGATAGGCCCACAGATATGGTAAAGCCTGTGGGGTAGAGAGATTTTTATCATGCTTTACCATCTCGGTCCCACCGCTGCTCACTGTTAAGATGAGCTGGCCCTACGATTGGAATATATATCCCTACGCATTTTCTTAGTGTCCACTGAGGCACTGACTGAGGTAGGTGTAGGGGGAGGAGGGGGGACTTTGCATTAAAATATCCGGGCAGAGATCAGGTCAGATACTTACCACTCAACGGCCAGTAAGCTTTCTCCTGCAGCCACCGCTCCTCTGTCCTCTCTCACTGTCGCGTCTCTTCCAGGATGGCTACTGCGCATGCGCAACATAATGGCGATGATGCCGCCAACGTGATGATGCTGCATCATCGCGTCATTGCATTGGCGGCGTCATAGTGGTTATCTCGCGCATGCGCAGTAGCCATTGTGGCAGGGGGAAGCGCTGCTCCGGGAGAAAGGGGGGCTCTTCCCGGGAGTCCGTGAGATTACCCACAATTCCGGGAGTCTCACGGACATTCCGGGAGAGTCGGCAACGCTGTACTATTGCCACCACCTTGGGAAATGACCGGGTGGTGTATGTGAATAAGAACCAATACGGGGTGGCTTAATGTGAATAAGGAACAATATGGGGTGGTGTAATGTGAATAAGGAACAATACAGGGTGGTGTAATGTGAATAAGGAGCAATACAGGGTGGTGTATGTGAAGGAGCAATAAGGGGGGGTGTAATGTGAATAACAGTCACTACTATGTGGCATAACATGTATAAGGTAAAGGGGTACTACTGAGTGACGTAATGTGAATAAGGGGCACTAATGCTGTTGCTGGCACAGGGCACTGAAATTAGGGCTGCTATGGGTGTTGCTGGCTGCTGCTGTGCTGGGAGTGGTGCAAGATCAAAGGTGGAATTAGCAACCCGCCAACTCCCCCCCCCCCGAATCCCCTCACTAGCATGCAAGGGGATGTGTCCTCTAACACATCCCCTTACATGTGCCCACCAGGAACAGAAATCATTCGATAGTCGCTGACCATTACATTATTTCTCCTGCCTCCGCTTAGAAAAGTCAGCCTGGGACGGCTTTTCCAGCTCCTGCTATCCGTCAAATTGGGGGTGGGCGCTGACATTGTGATGTACCGTCTGCCCCAAGCAGGCATTGACATCGCTGTGTTCGCAGGGATACGCCCAGTGTTCATAGGTGCACCCACTGTTTTTTGTGGGCATGTCCATGAAAGGCCGCGTGGTCCCCTGTGTCCACCCCCTGCCAGCCCACTATGGAGCAAACAGCACGGCGAGTGGGAAACTTGCCAAAGCCGCTTGCTCCCGGGGATGCGCATATTCACGTATTTGCATGCGCTGCGAGCATGTCCGAATCGACCCATGAGTACATAATACGATTCAAGCAAGGAGATTTCTGGGAAACTGTCCCACCCCCATCCCCCCCACCACCCAAGGGTGCATCTGGATTTTAAAGGATAATGGGGCAGATGTATTAGACCTGGTGAAGAGATAAACTGGAGATAAAGTGGAAGGAGATAACGCACCAGCCAATCAGATCCCAACTGTCATATTTCAAACACAGCTGATTGGCTGGTGCGTTAACTCTTCCAAGTTATCTCCACTTTATCTCCAGTTTATCTCTTCTCCAGGCTTAATACATCTGCCCCTAAGTAGCTTACAAGAAGTACTATGCTGGAGAACCAGGTCGCTCCTCTGCCGATGTCACAGATTGCTGTATAGCATATGCTGGCTGCTGTTCCTCACGTTCCTGCAATATATAGAATGCTAAATGCAGGGTTGTAGCCAGAGGTCCTTTTGCCCCTTCCCATTATCTGTGCCTGTGTCCCCCCCTTCCCCCAATATCTGTGCCTATGCCCCTCTTATCCCTATTATCCGGTCGACAGTATTTAGGCCGACAGTCAAAGTTGACACATGAAACAGGTTTTCACGGTCTAAGACTCATGTCGACCATTTCCATGGCAATTTTTTACTAGTGTTAACCTGTTGTCGGCCTAATTATGGTCGACCTAATGATCCGCACCCCTAGTATAGGTGCCTGTGCCCGCTCCGTTATCTGTGCCCTCTATTGTTATATTGCTCCCCCTCTTTGCATCTCCCTTCGCCATTTGTGCCCCCCCCTCACCATCACTATTGGCTGGTGACCAGAAGGGGTACCTTTAATTAATCTTTTTTTATTTATTTTTTTATTTCAGAGCTATAATATAGATTTATTCTTTGAATAAAGCATTTAAAAATATATATATATATATTTTTTAAAATAATTATTTATTTTATGAACATGGTTATAAAAAAATATTTGAAGGATATCCCCCCTAAAATACCTGTTTTGGGGTGCTACTGGAAAAATATATAAAGGATCCTCTGAATTTATGAATTTGGGGGCCACAGCTATTAATTTGTTTGTTTCCTATGATACGACTGTTGCTGCATCTGGGTGGCAGAGTTCCTGGGTGGCAACCAGAGTCCAGTAATGCTGGACACTACAGATATGCACTCTACTTTTGCCATCGATGGGGGAGAGAGGGTTTCCCTCCATCGATGGCACAGCAAAACCAATGATTTGGTTTTTTTTTTTCAAGATGCCTGAACATGGAGCATAGATTCACCCCTGACAACCTTGAAGCCCCGCCCCCACATTCTGAGTGGCCCACTGGCCAGTAAGTCAAATAAAATGCATGACCATCGATAGGTAAAACCATCAATGGTCATCCATCACATTGTATGTTACTATCAATGGCTGGTTGCAGTATCGCCATCGATAGTGACTGCACCGATGGCCATCCCTAGAATATCCAGGCAGATCTCCAGTTTCTAGAGTTGCCATCTCTGCCCCCTCAAGTGATGTCATGTGTCTAGGGGCAGTACTGGCACAGGACTGCAGTGAGCCCTGCTCCACAGTTGGCTAATGCCGTCTTCATTCATTGTAATCTACTGCTCACAAAAGGGGGCGTGTTGTACTGTTGAGGAGCATCACAGCATGTGTTTGCTATGGGCTTCAGGACCCCAGCCTACATCATTGCTTCCACTGGGTTGGTGGATGGCAGATGATTTGGGGAGGTGTGGGGGTGCAGCCTGTTTTGTTTGCACTGGCTGGCCCAGTTTCTGACACCAGTCCTGACAGACCATCACAGAGAGAGCACTATACAGATGTGTCCTCATATATCTTTGTGGTAGCTGTAGCAAATAGCCCGTTTGGTGCACCATTGCCCTTGCATCTTAACTGCTCAAAGATTTCTCAAAATATGCACCAACAAGACATGACAAAACTAGCTGGCACAAACTGACCACTTGGGCTTACAGTACTTACACAGGCTTAATACTAAATCACTAATCAGGGTAAAAAAACGCTCTGATATGACCATCCACCATGTTTCATTATACTTAATCTCCGAGCCCCTGCCTGTTTACATCCTGCCATCTAGCCACCACCCACTTGCTTGCACCTCTTGTAATCTGTCTGTCTCCCCTTCCTACTAGATTGTAAGCTCCTCCGAGCAGGGCCCTCTTCCCTCCTGTTGCCAAAGCCCACTTCTATTCACATTTCACTCACAGCTCTCCTATACTCCAACACTCAGTGACCATCTTCGTCTGCATACTCCTCTCCATCATTGGCCTCAAGCCTCTAGTTGTATGTTGATTGAGTCCTCACTACTTATTTTTAAGCTGTAATGTGTATTGAACTGTGGCGCTCTTTACCTGTACTCTACAGTATTTGTGTTATTTATTCAATGTTATGCCAAGTTTGGTCTCCCTGTACTGTTCCTTTGTACGGCGCTGCGAAACACATGTGGCGCCTTATAAATAAAATAATAATAATAATAATCTGTGACTTTGTGTGTTGCATCATTCCCTCAGCGAAAAACCTTAGTGTTCCTGGTACACAGTGGGCAGCTTTGTATTTATTTATTAACAGTTTCTTATATAGTGCACACATATTACGCAGCGCTTTACAGAGCATAGTTCTGAGCAAAAACACATACTGAATTACAGTACAAGACAGTTTAGGACAAGTACATGGTTAATACGGATAGTTGCATCAGTGGACAGGACACTGAAGCAAGCATCGGGGTGGCAGAGGTTTATATATTCTAAGAAAGGCACATGAGGAGAGAGGGCTCTGCTCGTGAGAGCTTACATTCTAAAGGGGAGGGTTAGACAGACAGGGGTGACACAGAAGGGGAAGAAGTGAGCATAAACAGGTTAGGATGAGAAATGGTCGGGGTTAATGCAGGAGTCAGCTTAGTCTTTGATATTTTAAGTCTAAAAAAGCACTGGGTCATCCAAGAGTAGACAGCAGAGAGACAGTTGGAGATATGAGTGAGGATAGAGGGAGAGAGATCAGGAAAGGAGAGGTAGATTTTAGTATTATCATCATAGAGGTAATAGTGGAAGTCGAGTGAGCAAATAAGCTCACCCAGAGAGGACATGTAGAGATAGAGAAGAATAAAAGGTTGGGGGACATCTACTATCAATGGAAGAGCAGGAGAGGTGAAGTCATTAGAGTTACAGCTGGGCATTTTCAAAACAGACAGTGCAAATACAAGCATTAACAGTGATATTCAAAGTTTTAGCAGTTGCAGAAATGGTGATATTATGGATGAATAGCCAGATTAAGCAGCCAGGAGTAGTATGTAGTGAGAATGAAGTGAGCTCACTCAAAGCAGTCTTTGGTTTTCTGAGTTTCTGTTGTTTGCTGTCTTTCTGAGTCACTTTGATTCCAAGATGTCAAGTTGGTTGGCAGTTTCTGTCCAGTTTAAGTCCAGGCTAAGTCCAGACTTTAAGCTATGTAACTGTTTTCTCCCTACTTAAAAATCGGACAAAATATCAATAGTCGTGGCTATCACGTGACTGAGACTACATATAAAGGGGAAATACTCTCCACTACCCATGTCAGACTGTTGGTCACACCACACTTATTGTAACACATGGCAAAAGGACGCTAGGTCAGTGACATGTGGTAAGGTGGTTAGTCACCTGCATCCACCCCCCACCCCCTTTGAAGCTGGCCCTAGTTCTTAGGGACCAGCACCAGACTCTTGAGCAGGCCCTGGTTCCCAAAATATGGGGGACAAAATGAGTAGGGTCCCCCATATTTTAAGAACCAGCACCAGGCTCCACTAGCAGGCTCTCCCGGGCACCTCGGGCTTGGGCTGAAGCTCAGGGCTATCCCTCACATCCCTGGGCGATGGGTGCAGGATTGATAGCCTGCCAGACACGCTGGTACTTGGGCATTAAAGGCCCGCCAGCACCTATAGCACCCCTGTAAAAAAAAGTATTGAAATAAAAACACAAACACTGTTTTTTTAAATATTTGATTAAACCACATCTTCTTTTGTTCACCCAGCTGTCCTATCACATCTGTCTCAGTGACGGGGCATGCATCCCTGTCACTGAGGCAGAGGGACAGGCACCGCTTCCCCATTGCTTTTTAATGGGGTTAGCAGCCTCTGATTCTGCCTGCACTCCTTCTGTTTACAATTGGCAGCGGGAGGCACAGCTCCCGCTGACGCCCAGCCAACCCACAGTGTCCCCCACACATAAAAAAAAAATAATAAAAAAAAATCAAATAAGATACTTATAAAACATGTGTTATAAAGATCATGTTTGTATTTTTTTTTGTAATCATTTATGACAGGGGAGGCACTGTCCCTGCGCTAGGTGTATGAGAAAACATCCGCTATACACATTTCAGAGGCATATGCTCAATATATAAATATGAGACTTGACTTGTATTGGTTACACTTAGGGGGCTATTCTGGTTCACTCGCAAAGGCAAATTCCTTCTCAAAAATGGACAAAACATGTGCACTGCAGGTTGAGCAGATAGATGAGCAGATAGATGTGCATAGAGAGTAAAGGGCCCCATACATCAGCAATTAATTGTGACAATTTTCAGATATGGAGATGATTGCCACAATTAATTTTAGATGTGTGGGCTCCCCCTTTTGGCAATCCCAATCAAAATCGCCAATCGATTGCTTAATCAGGTTTTTAAATATGTTTAATAATCTGGTATTATCTACAGATCTTTTGTATATGTGTGGGCATTCCCAATTCGTCTTCTTCATCTATTTATATTATGAACAGCAATCGATTGGTCAATTTCCAGATATGAAGATGCAATCTTTAGATGGAAAAATCTGCCGATCACTGAAATAAATCTGTAATGTGTGGGCAAAGTCAGATAGATTGTAAAATCCATTTATCTGGCCAAAAAATCCCTGTATCTGGAAATCCATACATTGTGATTGCTGATGTATGGGGCCCATTAGATTTGGGTGAGTTATTTTGTTTCTGTGCAGGGAAAATACTGACTGCTGTATTGTTACACTGCAATATAGATCTCACTTTGAAGTAAAACCCCACCCAAATGTAATTCTCTCTGCACATGTTACATCTACCCCACCTGCAGTGCACATGGTTTTGTCCATTTGAGAATGAATTTGCCTTTGCGAGTGAACAAGAATAAGGGCCTTAGAATGACCAAAGGCATCAGAATACAAACTGCTCTTCTAAAGAACCACTTTTATAATAACAACTGTAGTAACCTTGTTCCATTAGAAGGTGGTGTTGCAATATAAAGAACACTACAAATCTTGAAATTAAGTGATAAATAACAATGTGTAACATTTCAAGGTCTCTATCCTGGGAATGTAGCCAGAGTTGAGGAGTAGCCATAACATAAAAAGACTGTTGAAAACCGGCATCCACAGTCAGTGACACTGCCTTTCTCTAGCTCCCAAGGTTTTAAAGTGTGCCTCACGCAGGGGCAGATGTATTAAGCTTGGCGAAGTGATACATTTGTGGAAAAGTGTAATGCAGCCCACACACGCACCGATTATAGAATGCGTTTTGTACTTTTTAAGTACAAAACGCATCGTGCGTACAATTATCGGGGTGTTTTCGGGCGGCATGTGCGACGCGATGCTTTGCTATGCGCGTTCCCGGGGTCCGATTTTGGATGTCCAAAAAAGTATGTGCAGCAGGTACTTTTTGGGACATTATTGCATAGCATCGGGCTCAGCATTATACAGGCATACGAGCCGATGCTATACGATTTTTTTTTTTTTTTTTTAAATAAAGTACCTCAGACTACTTTTTTTCAACATACAAATTGTTATCAACAACTTTATTGCCGGTTTAAAACATGTGAACTAGAACAAAATAAAGTTCAGAAAAATCAAGTTAAAAAATGTGCTTAAATCCCACAGCATCGCATCGCATCGCAGACAGCAAAATAACCATCGCATCGGGTCATGCTTAATTCTGGCGGAAAAATTGTATAGAACCATTGTACAGCCAAAATCGCATAGCACTGAAATCGGTGCGTGTGTGGGCACCATAAGGTGATAATGCAGCAGCCAGTAATTTTTCAAATCCAGCCTGTGACCCAACAGTTAGGAGCTGATTGGGTGGTGCATTATCACCTTCCACTTTATCACTTCACCTTCTCCACATTCCCTTGTGTTCTGTTTTTTGTTAGCTTTATATGTTCACTTGATGGTGCTAATAAAGGGTGAAAAAGTCAGCCTAGTTTGTCATAATGGCAGCACCAGCTTCAGTGCTCATTAATGGTTAGAGAGAATTGCTGTCGATTTTATATATATATTCATGGACTTTCTCAGCCACTGAGCTGAGATTATAGAACAGATTCAATCAGAATCTAAACTTGGCGTTCTCAAGCCCTTCGCTGCTGTGGCTTTTCTCGCCCCTGTTCTGAGACTTTTTTTTATGAAAAGAAAAACACAATATACTGTACAAGTGTGGTTCAATAAGAAAGATAACAAGACCTCTCATGTGTATAATGTTCTCTATACCAGAATAATTCCCCACCAGGCCAACTGCTTCCCCTCAGCCATTTTACTGCACCTCATATCAGTCATTATATCCCAACATCAAGTGTAAGATGGCGGGGCTGGGGAAACATGGTCACACATTGAGGTGCGGCATGTTTTTCAGATTTCTGCAAACTAAAGGGCAAATCAGTGACTGCAATTCATAGCCAGCTTGTACAGGTGCATACAGTGATAATGTCATGTCACAGAGACAGATTTGGTGCACAGTCTGTGGTGGACATGCTTGGATGGCCAGATTACTGCTCCCTGAACACCTGTGCTACCATAAGCCGAGGCAGTGCACCAATGGTCACTGAACATCCACCACAGGCTGTGCACCAGCCCCGCCATCTTACAGCTGATATTGGGACACTTTGACTGATAAGAAGTGCAGTCTAAAGGCCCCCATACACTATGCGATTTTGGGACGATTTCATCCGATTTCGGCACTTTGGGCCGATAACCGGGTGAGATCGGCCCAAAATCGCAGGTGTGTGATATCTGACCCAATCCGATGCGCGGTCCTGTGCGCATCAGACCGGATCAGGGAGGGCGAACGGTCAGCAAATAAGATCACGTCCAGCCTCCCTGTATGCATATGCCTGCTCACCTGACAGGCATATGCATGCAGACTAACCGGAGGAGCAGTGTGACGGGCAGCGGGTCTCTGAGCGCTTAGCTGGCGGCGCCGGCGAGTGCTGACCTGGCCGGTGTGATGATCACAGATATCATTCAGCAGTGCTGCGGGACGGGACGTGCAGTGGCGGGTATTAGATTTTTTAAATACCTGTCAAATGACTAGCCGTTCTCTGATTGGCTGAGAGCTCAGCCAATCAGAGAACGGCCAGCCATTTGACAGGTATTTTAAAAATCTAATACCCGCCACTGCACGTCCCGTCGCGCTACTGATATCTGTGATCACACCGCCCGGCCAGGTCAGCACTCGCCGGTGCCGCCAGCTAAGCGCTCAGGGACCCCCTGCCCGCGCACTGCTCCCGATGAGGATCACCGCCGGCCCCCTGCCCCTCACCGCCCACCCCCTGCTCCCCGACATGTGATAAATCGCAAGCGATTTCATACCCTCCAACTGTACCGTTTTAGCCGGTACAGTACCGTTTTTTAACAGTCTGTACCGGCTAAAATAAAGTGTACCGATTTTAATAAGCTCTGTCTGAGGGACCCTGTGCACCCTGGGAGATGTAGTTAATACCATTGCTGACTGCTTCCCAGGGAGTGTGAGGCAGCAGCAGACCAGGACTACATCTCCCAGGGTGCACGGCGGTGGGACATGCAGGCCCGCCCCCCCCCACCCTGCTTAGGTAGAGACATCGGTTGGGGGACGTCACGCCTGTGGGGTGCGGCATGTGTGAGCCGCTCCCCCCCCTCCCAGTGCCCTCTACCATTGCAACCGGGACCTTCCCCCCCAGCCGCGGACATATTACATGCCGGCACGGGCGACAGTCCCAACGGAATATTTCCAGCCACTGCCTGTAGCAGCCTCGTCTGCCCGGTGTCCGAGCTGCTGCCCAACTCTGCGCTCCAGGCTCTGCCACCGGGAACTATGCACTCAGCTGCCCTGTATAGTCTCATTGTGGGGACGGGGGACTGACGTGGCAGCTGGCTTCTTACGGGCATGTTATATGGGTACATTGCAATGTATCCTGGGAAAAGTAGTCCTGCATACTTACATGATGCTTGGATGGTGTTGCATACCCTCCAACTTTATGTACATAGCTTCTGGCCACGCCCCTTTACAAGTGGCCACGCCCCTTTCCAGATTTGTACCGATTTACACTGATCAGATGTTGGAGGGTATGCGATTTATCACATGTAAAATTTGGCTCATCAAGTGCCAAATTGTGTGTGAGCCTCCCAGGGAGCTCCTGGGCGGCTCACAGGAGAATTAAGTCCGACTTGTCCTAAGGACAAGTCAGCCTAATGTATGGGGGCCTTAAAGGTGCCCACACACTAGAAAGATCAGTGATCTTAAGATGTGCGCATAAATTAACCTTGAAATCTTTTGTCTGTCCTGGACAAAATATTTTAGGCATGCGCACATCTTTACCAAAGACTTCTCTTAAGATCTCATGTGCGTTCCTATGGATCTTTTGCTAAATCTGATCTTTCAAGATCAGAAAATTTAGCAAAAGATCCCTGGGAGCACGCATCCGGCTAATTATCGGTAAAAATCAGTCCAAAAAATGTTCTAGTGTGTGGGCACCTTTAAGACAATCAAGGAAAGCAGTGTTCTACCTGCTCTGGCCTTGTGAGAAAATAGAATCGAATAGAAAACATTACACACAGAAGAGGTTATCGTAATTAATGACCCACCCTCGTCAATAAAACTGTAGTTATTCATAAAATCTGAGGTAACAAATATCAAACCGCTACTGTCCAACCTATAGAAACTGATTGGATATGGGCACTCATTGGTGGAACTTGCACAAGTCTAATGTATAGACATCAGTCTTTGGTTAAGGGTTAAAACAATTATCAGACTAAACCATGTTGTGCTGAAGTTGTGATTAATAACTGGTTATAATTTGCACCATATACAGATGTAGAGGGACTGAAAAAATTATCTGAATGTAAACTACAGACATTTTGATCCTTCTTCTACTTCCTCATGAGATTTCTCCTCCCCAGTCTGATAAAAAAAAAATAATAATAGAATCACAATGATGTGGAAGAACCAGTTCCTCCCAGTCTCCCTCCAGAAACGAAACTGTACAGCTAACTTTCATTTCTGTTACTTTTGTTTTTATCATTTAGTTCGAGGATGGCATCGGCTACTCTAGAGCAGGAGCTGCAATGCTCCATCTGCCTACATATATACACTGAGCCCATCACCCTGCCATGCGGGCACACCTTTTGTAAGCAATGTATCAAGAGTACAGCTCAGGCCAGCGTTCAATTGTCCTGCCCAGAATGCAGGCACTGGATAACACGGGACTTCAAGCTACGTAGAAACACAAAGATGTGTAACTTGGTGGAACAACTGACTTCTCGCCCACCAAAGAAAGACTGCCGCACCGATGCATGTTTTTACTGTGAAAGTGCTGCTGGGAAACTGTGCCTAGATTGTGAGACCCCTCTTTGCAGCAGGCACCAGGAGACACATACAGTCCATCACATCCTAACTGAGCTCAGCACAGACCTGCAGAGCCGAAAATGTCCAGTCCACAAGGACCTCTTCAGATATTACTGCATAGACGATGGGGTCTACATCTGTGCATCCTGCGGTCTGATCGGTGATCATAAAGGACACACCATAGAGAAGCTGAGCGACCTCTCCAATAAGGAACTAGAGATACTACTACCGCTGGGGGATCTACTAGCCAATAGGAAAACTAAAATGGAGAATAGTGTGGAATTGGTCAAACACCAGAAAGCAGGTCTTTTACAGAAGGCGGCATCCATGAGAAACCGAGTGATTGGGTTGATCGGGGATATGAAGAAAGACTTGGAAGCTGTTGAGCACAGGATTCTGTGTGAGATCACCGATGAAGAAGATGAGATCATTGACCAAGTCTCTTTAGTTGTCCAGCAGCTGGAAGCCCAGACATCAGAGCTGGGGGACGTGATAACCCAGGTGAAGAGCCTGCGTGATAGCACCGATCCGCTCACCGTTCTTAGGGGGAAAGCTTCTAGTATTAACAGAGCACATTCTTTGTTATACGCTCAAGAGGAACTATATGTTAGAGAGCTTAATGAAGAGCGGATTTCAGTGAGTTTACTGTCCTGTGTAAGCAAATTTACTAAGGGTTTGCCGTCACTGCAGAAAAAGAGGGGTTTCCGTGCACAAGGCGCGACAGCTGGCCTTCTTCCTATGAGCAACGTTACCCTAGATCTTCCTAGTTCCTTTGCAATGAGCTTGGATGGAGTGGCCACCAACAGCCCACAGTCATTAATCAGTGCCATGACCTTATCTTCAGGACAGCATTATTGGGAGGTGGAAACCAGTGATAAGCCATACTGGGCCGTTGGGGTGTCTTATGCCAAAGAGAATGATTGGACTTTAGGCTATAACCCAGACTCCTGGTGTTTGCGCCTGAATGACCACAAGACATACCAAGCAGTGCATGACAGCCGAGAATTGTCAGTGATGACCAAATCTACGGTAAGAGCTCTTGGGGTATATCTGGACTATGAGGCCGGGACAGTAAGTTTCTACCAGGTGTCAAACTCTGTAATATACCTCTGCTCAATGCATGCCAAATTCACTCAGCCCCTATACTTTGCCGCATGTGCCGACAAGGCTGGCTGGTTAAAGATAAGAACATAAAAATCTATGTCAAATACAATGGCCAAGGGGTGAACATATATATATAGGACATTTACTAAGAGAATTCAGGATCTCTGCACACAACACACAGGAGGGGAGGAGATGAAGGGGGAGGATTTGTATACTGCTGCTGCTGTAGTGTAAATGAGAACTTTCTATTTTGTGCATTATTTTCTGGCCTGTACTTGAAAGAATTTTATTTCTTTAGGTTGACAAGAATGATTTTTTTAAAGCTAACTTCCCTTTACGTTGTATGACATTTGATTCTTACAATCAATTACGAAGTCTTAGACAAGATATGAAAATAGAAGCTCACATGATATTCTTCTGCATGAAAACTGGCAGCTTGCAATTAACTAAATGCTATGCATATTTTATACTTAAGGCATGGGGCGAGTGAAGGAGTGCCGGGGAGGGCAGCATGGGGCGAGTGAAGGACTGCCGGGGAGGGCAGCATGGGGCGAGTGAAGGAGTGCCAGGGAGGGCAGCATGGGGCGAGTGAAGGAGTGCAGGGGAGGGCAGCATGGGACGAGTGAAGGAATGCCGGGGAGGGCAGCATGGGGCGAGTGAAGGACTGCCGGGGAGGGCAGCATGGGACGAGTGAAGGGCTGCCAGGGAGGGCAGCATGGGGCGAGTGAAGGAGTGCAGGGGAGGGCAGCATGGGGCGACTGAAGGACTGCCGGGGAGGGCAGCATGGGACGAGTGAAGGACTGCCGGGGAGGGCAGCATGGGGCGAGTGAAGGACTGCCGGGGAGGGCAGCATGGGGCGAGTGAAGGAGTGCCAGGGAGGGCAGCATGGGGCGAGTGAAGGACTGCTGGGGAGGGCAGCATGGGGCGAGTGAAGGACTGCTGGGGAGGGCGGCATGGGGCAAATGAAGTAGTGCTGGGGGAGGGTGACATGAGGGTGAGTGAAGGGGGAGGCAGCATGGGGTGAGTTAAGGAATGCAGGGGAGGGTGGCATGGGGTAAGTAAATGGGAGGGCGACATGAGGAGACTGAAGAAGTGCAGGGGGAGGTCAGCATGGGGCGAGTGAAGGATGCCAGAAGGGAGGCATAGGGAGAGTGAAGGAGTGCCGGGGAGCGTGGCATGGGGAGAGTGAAGGAGTGCCGGGGAGGGTGGCATGGGGAGAGTGAAGGAGTGCCGGGGAGGGTGGCATGGGGAGAGTGAAGGAGTGCCGGGGAGGGTGGCATGGGGAGAGTGGAGTGGCGGTGAGTGTGGCATGGGGAGAGTGAAGGAGTGGCGGTGAGGGTGGCATGGGGAGAGTGAACGGGAGGGTGGCATGGGGTGAGTGAAGGAGTGCAGGGTGGGGGGCTGCATGGAGTGAAGGGGAAGGCGGCATTGTGGGAAGTGAAGAATGTTAATGTTTTAATGCATAAATGTTATTAGGCTCTGATTTTATATATTTTACATCTTTCAATAAAAAAAAACAATTTTTACAGCTTATTATCTGAATATATGCAGATAGACTAAACATTAATACATACAGAGTACATTCAGAGATAGAATTAATTGTAATAATAAATTGTAATAATAATTATTATCGGTCTTTGTCCATATTTGATCAATTTTAATTGTATTTTTCAATTTACATCATTTTAAATTTCCATTTTTGGTTAACTATTTTTTAAATAAATTTGTCTATCTTTTCCCAGCGCCACTTGTCATTTCTTTCTCCTTTGTGTGCCAAAGTTGCAGCAAGAGATCCTCAAACTATTCGGTAAAAAAATTTAAAAAACACAGCGTCGCTCACGTCGACATTTTTGGGTGCAATATTTAACTAATCTTTACATTTATTTATTCGGAAAGAGCAGACGCTGTGAGCGGCGCTGGCATCTTTAGCGGATATTTTGAGGATCGCTCACAGCAACGCCGGCACGCAAAGGGTTACATTTCCAGATTGAATTGCTAAAAATGAAATGAATAAATATTACTTCAATGCAGAGTGGATGTAACGCCGTGACCCAGATCATGGGCCGGACAGAATAGGAGAGGTCACCGAGACAGAGGACATGTCTGCTCTTTCTTTTATTTCAAAAACGTATCCGTATATACAACAAAAAAGTAAAACAAAAAGCTGCAACTGTTCAGGGGAAGTCGCTGTATGGTAATCGGAAGGGGTACAGGGGGGTGTAGCGAGAGTCCTGCCACAGTAGCTTCTCTTCCAGGAAATCCACTGCTCCAACCGTCAGCAGAACAGTATCGTGCTTCAGCATGCTGTATACACTCAGACCTAGCTCAGCGACACAGAGGGGAGAGGTGATCACAGGCTTATTATGGGCATGCAGATAAACAGCATCGGATGCCCGCTGGCTAAATGGACAACAAGGCGAGCCGCCACGGGACTCTGAATAACTGCAGCTGTGACTCACAGACAGCCAGGGGTATGCGTCATATTTAAGGTTGGTGAAGCTTTAAAACCCTGATAAATAATTGAATGCTTTTTACATAATTTAACCCCTTGAGTGGTGGGTTTTGCTGGGGCAGGACAAACCTACCAGGGCAGGTTTGTCCTGCCCCTGCAAAACCCACCACAGAACATAGGTCTTCCCCCTCACCTCCTCTCTGGCGTTTGCCCGCGGTGGCTCGAGAGGACTCAGGCGCCTGAACTCTCGAGCGATCCCGAGTCCCCCCGGGCCTGCCGCCTTCGTCACTGTTGTGAATGGCGGCAGGGAAGCTCCGGCGTATGATTGCCAGAGCGGAGGTGATGGGGGTGGGGGGAATCCTAGAGGTGGTGCGCTAGTGGTGCACAGCTGGAGGCAACACTGGCGGGGTATACCACCCAAAAGGTTAAACTACATACATATAAACTCCAACTACTTGTATTTGACCTTTGTTTTATCACACACACCGAATATCTCCCAGTGCGATCATCAGTATCGCTCAGTACTTAGAATCTATTCACTCATGTCCCATCCGGACTACTGCAACCGCCTCTTATTTAGAATTCCCATATATTTGGCACAATATAATAGAGCCTAGGTGCCCGATTCTAGACTCCGGCTGGTATTTACTGTCGACACCTATTACATGTCACACACCCATTACATATTATACCCCATGCCATAATGGCCATTACACATTATACCAAACACCAAAAATTACCATGGAGGCACCTCTCCCCAGCCCTCCTAGGTGGCCTCCTAACTGTCTGCCCCCCCACACCAAGAAGCAGCCTCCTAACTGTACCCCCTCCCCCATCAGCAGCAGAGTCCTCCTCCCCCCCCCCCCCCCACAGGCTCAAAGAGGGGGTTTGGGGGAGAGAGGGGGGACAGGCCATGTTGTATCAGAGCAGGATCGCGGTGCGCTATTTCAAAACGCAAGGCAGATCGTAAGCCACCTTGCATTTTTAAATAGCCGCGCAGCGGACCTGCTCGGATACAGCCGGGTGAGTTGTCCACCGTGCTGCCCAGCATTCATGTAAGACCACCACTCTGTCGTCTCAGGATCTGCTTCCTGACCAATCTGGTTGCCAGGAAGCAGAATCTGGTCGCCATGGCGTCAAGCCCTGATATAGATTGATGACATATCAAATTCTTACCTATGGCTGGGATCACGGTCACCCGCTGTAAATTGACAGTTGCATTGTATATATTTTCTGGCATATCTTCACTGCTGTTAGAGAGAACAAGAACATGGCAGTGTAATGAGTAGGGGTCACAATGTACAGATTTGTGCAATAATGCCTAACGCAGGGTAATACCGGCTGCACAGGGATTGGCAATGGGGAGAGTGAACCATAAAACAACATTGACATGAGAAGCCATTATGAAGCTCTGCAACGTATAAGAAAACTTCCTTTATATGGTCAGATCAACAGAACACATATCCGTAGAAGACCTAAAACCATTTAAACATGCTATATTCTATCATACGTTTTACGTCAAGCACACACCTATTCGAAGACGTAAGTGTCGATTTACAGTTTGCAGGTAGCCAAAATGACACCGTAGTTGGGAACATTACTTCAAAACGCAAATAGAAAAGCCCATGTCATAGACCACCACTTCGGTCTAGCAGGGGTATATCGTATTTGGGGAGCTGAATGCTGCCCCCTCGCCCTTGCAGAACTAGTCCACTTACTCATAATAAAATGTAGTTCTCATCTCCTATACAAATGTGTCTACGTGCGCTTTCACGTAACTAGCCAAGCCGTAGCGACAGGGGTCTTCTCTGCTACTTTTTACATTAAAATGCATCTTAACTGGAAACAGAGCGTCCTGGAAGCCACTGTAATGTTCCCTTTCTTATGCAGATAAGCATAGCAAATCCTTTTAATCAGCAGAAGCAGCTTATGTGTCCTATTCCCTCCGTTTTTTAAATAAGATGTTAACGAACGGGAAAAGGCGCCAAAAAGACACCCGGTGTTACAGATTCACGTAGAACCATTTAGCAAGGCTGCAATTATTGCAGATGGACAAACCATGCTGCACTGCATGTGGGGCAGATTTACTCAAGTGCTCCAGACTCCTCTTTACCAATTAACCCTTATGTCCCTCTGCTGGAAAGAAATAATCCACAGGCGGCTACTTCTGCCCAACCTACAATACCATGTAACCTTTATTTCACCAGCATTGTGGGCTGCAGATAAAGATATGGCACATACAGATGCCGCCTTTCTTATTGTTGCTGGTGAATTGTTGCTCCGACGCATGCGCCTTATTCCGTGGCGTTTGCCGCGTCAGAAGCCGCTCAGATGAGAGGGGCTCCATCTGTAGACTACGATCTCACTCACAATAAAGCAATGATTTAGTCGCAGCATTGTTAGTACAGTACATATTTGTCCTGCAACACTGCGGAGTCAGCGGATGGGCCACAGCTCCCTCTGCTGGTCAAGAACGGATATTGCAACATCTTTCATAGGTGGGATGCAGTCAAAAATGTCAATTATAAACATGTCGGCATTCAGAAAGTTGACCTGGATGAATTGCCGATATGATTATTATGTCAACATACCCAACGCTGACGTTAAAGGTTTTAGGTTAAGTTGCTGATGAGGTGAAATGCTGTTTGTCTACATGGTGGCATGCCGACATTCATTCTCTATTGGCATTCTGTCAACATTCTGCACCACACCCACCATGGATACATACCTGTCAACGATCAGCACGGACTCGCCCCAGTGACGCTGTTTTAGGAGGTCAATAAAGTATTCGGGGTCTGGAGAGGAAATCTCAATAGAATCGATTATGTGAAGATCATTCTGCAGGGGAAACAATGGCAGTGACAGGTGAGAGAGAGCGTGGAGGAAGCAGGAGAGGTCAGGGGTAACAATGGCAGTGACAGATGAAAGAGCGTGGAGGAAGCAGGAGAGGTCAGGGGTAACAATGGCAGTGACAGGTGAGAGAGCGTGGAGGAAGCAGGAGAGGTCAGGGGTAACAATGGCAGTGACAGGTGAGAGAGAGCGTGGAGGAAGCAGGAGAGGTCAGGGGTAACAATGGCAGTGACAGGTGAGAGCGTGGAGGAAGCAGGAGAGGTCAGGGGTAACAATGGCAGTGACAGGTGAGAGCGTGGAGGAAGCAGGAGAGGTCAGGGGTAACAATGGCAGTGACAGGTGAGAGAGCGTGGAGGAAGCAGGAGAGGTCAGGGGTAACAATGGCAGTGACAGGTGAGAGCGAGCGTGGAGGAAGCAGGAGAGGTCAGGGGTAACAATGGCAGTGACAGGTGAGAGCGAGCGTGGAGGAAGCAGGAGAGGTCAGGGGTAACCATGGCTGTGACAGGTGAAAGAGAGCGTGGAGGAAGCAGGAGAGGTCAGGGGTAACCATGGCAGTGACAGGTGAGAGAGCGTGGAGGAAGCAGGAGAGGTCAGGGGTAACAATGGCAGTGACAGGTGAGAGCGAGCATGGAGGAAGCAGGAGAGGTCAGGGGTAACAATGGTAGTGACAGGTGAGAGCGAGCATGGAGGAAGCAGGAGAGGTCAGGGGTAACAATGACAGTGACAGGTGAGAGAGCGTGGAGGGAGCAGGAGAGGTCAGGGGTAACAATGGCAGTGACAGGTGAGAGAGCGTGGAGGAAGCAGGAGAGGTCAGGAGTAACAATGGCAGTGACAGGTGAGAGAGCGTGGAGGAAGCAGGAGAGGTCAGGGGTAACAATGGCAGTGACAGGTGAGAGCGTGGAGGAAGCAGGAGAGGTCAGGGTTAACAATGGCAGTGACAGGTGAGAGCGTGGAGGAAGCAGGAGAGGTCAGGGGTAACAATGGCAGTGACAGGTGAGAGAGCGTGGAGGAAGCAGGAGAGGTCAGGGGTAACAATGGCAGTGACAGGTGAGAGCGTGGAGGAAGCAGGAGAGGTCAGGGGTAACAATGGCAGTGACAGGTGAGAGAGCGTGGAGGAAGCAGGAGAGGTCAGGGGGAACAATGGCATTGACAGGTGAGAGTGCGTGGAGGAAGCAGGAGATGTCAGGGGGAACAATGGCAGTGACAGGTCAGAGAGTGTGGAGGAAGCAGGAGAGGTCAGGGGTAACAATGGCAGTGACAGGTGAGAGCGTGTGGAGGAAGCAGGAGAGGTCAGGGGTAACAATGGCAGTGACAGGTGAGAGCATGTGGAGGAAGCAGGAGAGGTCAGGGGTAACAATTACAGTATGTTCTCCACATTCCTAGCCCACTATACTGGAGTCAAATTATTAATGGACATGCATTGGGTCAACCACTAAAGGTCAACATCTGAAATAGGTCGACATGACTAATTTCAACTTCAAGGGTTGGAAGTTCGAAAATGGCGAGGTGGACAGGCAAACGGCCGACATGATTTTTTCACTTCTTTTTGTCCGGAATGTTGACATGGACACAGTCAGTGTGTACCGCTGTGCTCTCAATGCATCGGGGGACGTTATTGCTGATGCACAGGTGACGGGAAACCCAGGACCCCACCTTACAGAAGGCACGCTCCGCACCTCACCTGAGCCAGCTTTGTGGTTAATGCAGTCTTCAGCCCCAGAACACGGAGCTTCATGGGTAACATGTAATAATAACTTGTTGGGCCCCGGGGACCGTGGGCTACTCCACCTGCAGACAACACACAACTATGGGTCAGCATAGGCTACAGTAGCACACAGTCATTTCTCAGCACCAGACCTGCATACTGAGCCCCCTGAAGCAGCGCCATGCTACACTAGTACAGATAGGTCCTCACACACCTAGCCTCAATACGCCATGCGGCACCTGAGCTGCGCTGAGAGTCTCTTCCACATGAATGTGCATCTTACATGCAATACTAAGTGACATAACCCCTTCCTGGGACCGCACTACCTGTACACCTGGATCTGTATACTGTATGGGGAACGTGATGTCAATGAGACACGCAGACAATGCATCGCAGCACCTTATAGCCAGGTTCACTCTACACAGAGTCCAGCAAACCAATCAGCACAGTCACAGGAGGCGGATTTTGCGGCATTTCCATTAAGAAGCACATTCATTCTAAAGTAGACGCTCAGTGCAAGCTGGCGTGAGGAGACGCGATGCTCTTCGCGACCGCAGACCATCATGCACGAGGAGACACATCTGTAATCCGTTATATTTATGATCTGTATATGTTCCACGAGGACCTGAATAGCCAGGTCCCAACTGCCACTTTCATGCTGGTGTTTGAATAATGACAGTTAGAAGCCGAATGGCTAGTTCTTCATCTCAGTCCGCTATATCTATCTCTCTCTCCAAGGTTTAGTACATACACCACTTAATTGTAGAAATACTGTAATATGTGGAAAATGTATACAACACACAAAGGGGGTGATCCTGAATTCGGCACCGTTCCGATGGTGGAGGGTTTGTGCATACAGTCCTCAGCACCGAACGGCTTCAGGGAGGAAGGGATGCAGGGGGAAGGGCTGCAGGGGGGAAGGACTGCAGGGGGGAAGGGCTGCAGGGGGGGAAGGGCTGCAGGGGGGGAAGGGCTGCAGGGGGGGAAGGGCTGCAGGGGGGAAGGACTGCAGGGGGGAAGGACTGCAGGGGGGAAGGACTGCAGGGGGGAAGGGCTGCAGGGGGGGAAGGGCTGCAGGGGGGGAAGGGCTGCAGGGGGGGAAGGGCTGCAGGGGGGGAAGGGCTGCAGGGGGGGAAGGGCTGCAGGGGGGGAAGGGCTGCAGGGGGGAAAGGGCTGCAGGGGGGGAAGGGCTGCAGGGGGGAAGGACTGCAGGGGGGAAGGACTGCAGGGGGGAAGGACTGCAGGGGGGAAGGGCTGCAGGGGGGGAAGGGCTGCAGGGGGGAAGGGCTGCAGGGCAAAAACCGCGGAGCCTTCCCCTGGGAACGCAGGCGTGGTGTTCCCTGCGTGGGGCATGCGGCTGATGTCACATGGTCGGTGGGCATCTAATGGTTTCTCTCCCCCTGGCCGCATGCGAGGGGATGTGTTCATGTACATCCCCTCGCATGGTAGTGAGAGGATGCCGCGGCGGCAGCAGGGGGGTGTGTTTGGTCGGGCTGCGTTTAAGGGCCCGCTAAGCAGCGAACGCCCGCCGCTTAGCGATCCTTGCTGAATCAGGCCCAAAATGTGAAGTGTGCCTGTAATGTAGAAGACTGACCTCCTCTCCACAGGGGCGATCGGATGCTTCCCTGCCGAGCGCGCCCAGAACCTTTCTGTCTCCAGGGCTTCCTGCCTCCTCCTCTGACCTCTGCCCGAGTCTTTACCTTGGCATAACTCTACAAAACAAAGCACATATTCCTGTAATCACACAACGTGCACACAGGGGGCGGAGGAACGGGCTGGAGGAAGAAGTAACCCATCGAAAACATCAAAGCAGTCCCCCAAGGAAGGGCGTGAGGAAGCATTGTAGCAGCGGTGTTACGGTGCCCACACACTAGAAAGATCTGCGATCGTAAGATGTGCGCATAAATTAGCCTTGAAATCTTTTGGTCGTCCTGGACAAAAGATTTCAGGCAAGCGCACATCTTTACCAAAGATTTTTCTTAAGATCCCATGTGCGTTCCTATGGATCTTTTGTTGAATCTTATGATCTTTCGTGCAGCACGTAAGATCAGAAGATTTAGCAAAAGATCCATGGGAGCAAGCCTCAAACCGATATCGGCCAATTTTTGACCGATTATTGGTAAACATCGGACAATATATCGGCTGATTTATCGGAAATCAGCCAATCGGCAAAAAAATCGTTCTAGTGTGTGGGCACCTTAAGACTGGTGCATTACATGGAAAGAGGAAGTGACATCAGCGGAGCTGTCAGCTCAGCAAGTAATTACACCGTCCATCCTGCCTGTACTGTACGATCACCCTAATTTATTCATTTTTCAGGTTCTTATAAGATATGATTTATCATTGTAGCCGCATTTAGTACTTAAATTAATAGTGGGAGTGATGGGATATTGGGATCGTCTTGTTACACACATCATTTTGCCTGTTACTGTATTGGGGGTAGCGCTTCTAGAAGCGGGCTATCCAGCAGAAATGCCCCCGGAAGGGGCTGAGCGCATCCACTTATAAGGGCAAGATCTGACAGTCCGAAGCTCAGTGTGGCAACAATTCCAAGTCTTGGATCTCCCAGAAATATAGAATCCAGTTTCTGTGGCCATTTGTCCAATTTAAATAGCCGCATTCTGTCAATTATAATCTTTATTCTTTACTGTAGTGTAAAACTGACGGCATAAAGGCAGATTAGGGTCAGATCGCAATAACCTGCCCAACCACTACCATCAGATAGTGCAAATGTCTGTACCAAGATCACGTCCAACAAATTCACATGCTTTCCTGTATAACTGGGTGCACATGAATACAGGCACGTCATGTCATATGGACCTTTCCTAAAGTGGTTCTAATCAGTGACACGATTTGAGATGATTAAGAATAACATGTCCTGTACATACTCGCTGTGATGTCACTAGCCACGCAAAAGAATTCACCGATTTGTCACATGGTCAACATGTCTGTTGCCTACAAAACTGCAAACTGATCATCGTGATTATTATCAATGCATTGCTACGTGTGAATTTGTAAAACGCACTTTTTTTTTCTTTTACTGCTAAGTAAAAATAAAAAAAAATAGAAACAACTTTCTAAGTAGCTACACGAATATGTACATACAACACAGTGAACAAATGATGACAACTGCCCCTAACTGTCCCCAATTATGTGAGGGGGAGAGCCGACTATACCAGGACAGTTAAGACAATACACTCTTGTCTATATGCATACAATGTAGTGGCCCATTATGGACAGTGACATAAATTCCCTGTGCTCCCCAGTCAGCATTATGAGAGTCTGAACCTGGGGGTTGGGAAGTGAAGGAGAGGGTGGACAGAACCCTATCAATGCATGTAAGCAGCAGCACATGGCATCTCCCTTACTGTTTGGGAGGCTCCAGGAGGAGGTTGTGAGGCTGCAATGCCTCCAGTGCAAGGTGGGTTAGGGTGGCCGCCCTCCACCTTCTGGCTTCAGTGAGCTACACTGTGATGCGGCCAATAAGTAACAAAGCCGTTTCTATATAAGGTGTCAATGCGGCACAAGATTTGGCCACATCAGAGAGCCGGGCAGTGAGGACATGTGCCTGGCAGACCACCAGAGAAATAACACCTTATAGTTTGCGTCCTCTTCAGTCAAAGTAGCATCAAGGGATAAAAAAAAAAACGTATCGGATACAGCACCAGCGTACTGAGGAGCTGCAAGTGTGATGTCACTTGCTGCCCACCCCAGAGAATAAGGGAATGACGTCACTGGGTCTTCCCTCAGCCAAACAGGAGCAGCCACTGGAAGAGCTCCATACGACTCCATAGTAGCCCATGTTATGAATTTAACATGGGCTTCTATGGTGGGAACCGGCAACTCAGGCTGACCTGCAAGGTGCCCTCATTCTCATGGAGGGGCTGCAAGTGTCAACACACTTCTCTGTACGCTGTATTCGTTTGTTTTTTGATTCATGGATGCTACTTGGACTGAAGAGGGCGCAATCTTCAGGGATGTGAGTGTGATTTTTATTCACAGGTACCGATGTGGATTCTACTGGGCAAGAGGACAGGCCTACATTGGACCATATAGATAAGTATTTATGAATGTATGTAGTATTGAAGGTGTGTGTGTATTTTTTGGGGGTATTGGTTCTGTGGTAGGACCACAAGTCCCAGCACGCCCATTCATGCCCTACATTCTGGGACTTGTGGTTCTCCAAATCCCAGCATGCAGGGGAGGCTTGCTGGACCTTGTAGTTTAACTACAGAACCCAATATCTATTTTTACACAATGAGCCTGGTGTCCACAGCCCAGGGACAGCCTCGGGCTTCCATCCGGGCATCTACTAGAGGAAGGGACCCCTTTATTGGGGGCTCCCCACTATCCTTACTCCTTTTTTCCCCTATATTTTGTGAACCAGGACCAGGCCAAGAGCCAGGGTTCTAGTTATAAAAATCCAGGGAACCCCATATTATTTTTCCGCTCCTTTATTTTTGCAACCAGGACTGGCTCAATGAGGAGGATTTTCCCGCCATATTTTCTGCTGAATTACTGGCTGAATTCAGCAGTAAGAATGATAGTAAATTAACACACCGCCATAGAAATAATGGCCACATACAGCTGAGTTCTATGGATGGTGCATTCATTCGTTCACAAGTATTCGGCTGAGCTTGCCGTACAGAAATATATTTGACATGGAATGGGTAAGAACACAAGCATTTGTACCCATTCGATCTTAGTAAATTTGCCCTTGGATATTAAAACCTTAGAGAGTAAACTGGGATACTTACAATCCTTTTGAAGTTTCGCTGCCATGTTATAACTTGATGAAGGACATCAATCCTAAACCAGACAGAAATGAAAGAGGTTGCTGTATACCTACCGTATAACAAAACCATACAATATAGTAATAACAGCGTGAAGAGAACATAGTTACATAGTAGATAAGGCTGAATAAAGACTTGTGTCCATCGAGTTCAACCTACGTTTTAATAGCTTATCCCTTGTAAAACACAGAATATGATTCTTATTAGTACCCTTGGATGTTTTTATCCAATAAATGCTTGTCCAACCTTATTATGAACGTATTTATTGTATCTGCCGACACCACCTCTCCAGGAAGAGAGTTCCAAAGTTTGACTGCTCTGACCGTAAAGAATTTTTTTCTTTTGAGGGAACGAAATTTTCTTTCCTCTAATCTAAATTCATGCCCTCGCGTCCTATTCCTTTCTTGCAGTAAAAAGGGTGCTTGAGAGTTCCTTATATTTGCCCCTGATATATTTGTACATGTTGAGCATGTCCCCCCTTAAACGTCTCTTCTCTAGTGTAAATAGTCCCAGCTTGCTTCATCTCTCCTCATAGCTCAAATTCTCCATTCCCCTAATAAGCTTTGTTGCTCTTCTTTGGATTTTTTCCAATTCTATGATGTTCTTTTTATAGTGTGGGGCCCAGAACTGTACGCCATATTCGAGGTGCGGTCTCACCAATGCCTTGTACAGTGGCATAATCACTTTTGAGTCCCTAATGCAACAACAATTGGATAATAAGTATGGTGGCGCCTGCGCTCGACCATGGCTATGTTTGCCGGGGCTGCTCAGTTAGAGTGGTTCAATCTCGGGGCACGTTAGAATATGAAAGTTAAAAATGCACTCTCCATAATCAGTATGATGTGACTATATGAAGGCTACATTATATGTACATCATACTGATTAAGAAGAGCGCTTATAGGGCCTACACACGGGGAGATTTTGCAGAGCGATCTGGGAAATGCTAGATCCCTCTGATAGATCGCTCAGCTTAGCGTTGCACAGCGATGTGTCAGCGCTGTGTGCTGAGTGATCTGTCAGGGCCAGTGTTCTCCGGAGAGAACACTGGCCGTGCCCTGCGATCTACTAGATTTATCAGGCATGCTGGATTATTCATTGCTGGGCCTATGTGATAATGTACACTCTTAATGCTGCTGTTTGGGGGGTTTCTTTTAAGCTATTTCTTTTATTAGTGGAACAGAAGAAACAACAACAGAAAGCAGTCATAGGCTAGGCATGGCAAAATGAGAAAGTGGTTTAACCTACAGTATGAGCTGCTACAGGGCGAGTCTCTCAAACCTGCAATGCTTGGGACCAGAAGTCAGTTGGATGTTTCAATATCTATCTATCTATCTATCTATCTATCTATCTATATACATACATACATACATACATACTATCATGAATCCAAGTCAGAATGCATTTATGTCTCATATGTTCTACATATAGCCTGAAGGTAATTTAGACAATGTTTAAATAAGTTTGTTCATGAAACAAACCTGGAACCACCAGAAAGCAGAAGGTGTGGGGTGGTATAGAAGATCTACAGTAATTAGACAGTCATTTGTCTGACCCTGATGTGGTCGACAGCGAAAAAAGGGAGACATTAGAAAGTCAGGTGGTCGACCTGAAAACGGTCAACAATTATTTTTTTTACGATTTTGTTGTCATTTTCTCCAATAACGCTATGCTCGGCTCAGGTTAATTCATTGAGAAAAAGTTGAAAAATATGTGAAAACCCCTCAAAAAGTTATGTTGACTATAGTCTTGTTGTGTCGACCTTTTGACCAAGCACTGTGTACTTTGTAAACGTCGACCGTATGACCATGTTGATCTAATGCATGTGAACCCTATTAATTGTCTATCATTCTAGACAATGTATATCAATAGATTGGAACCCGACCACCAGGCAGGACCATCTCCTGGGCACTTATCCTTAGAGTTCTGTGGCTGTATTCACCAGGCTACAATGATCTTTAGTTCAGCAGAAAATCTACAGGCCAGGAAAAAAAATATATAAGGTTTTGGTGTTTCAGTCCAATCCTGGAACCATTGAGGCATTTTTGGGGAGATACACATTACACCTTGGACCCGGGAGCTCCCAGGTTGGCCCAGTTCACACTGGGTCAGAGGAAATATGATGTCAGACCTCAAATGATCAAACCCCCCCAATCGCTCCTTTCTATCAGACCCGGTTCACAATGGCGGCTACCCGTGTCAGACCTGGGAGTAACCCTGCAAAAGTCCCGGGTCTATGCAGTCACACCCATTCACACTAAGCCACGACCCAGGTTGTCAGAGTTTGTACCTGCAACTTCCCGGGTTTTAGGGTCAGTGAGAACATGGTAGAAGATAACTGAGCATGCACAAATGCCTTTAAAGTTCTTGGACTGGAGCAGCCTTAAAAGCATTAGTGGGCCTACAAGCTACAGTACCATTGGCTGCACTTAGTTTTCACACATATCTTCTTGTTGGCTTATAAAATACACAGAAAGACATCTGACCTGGGAGGGACATCAAACACATCAGGATGTAGATGGACCAGCCCTTGCTCTTCATCTTCTGGGTGGTTATTTAAGGACTCCAACCAAACTGTTGTAGGTGACAAGTGAGAGGGAACTGGAATCTTACATGATCGCAGGACAGTTTTGGAGAGATCCACAGGAGGCCGGAGAACTAAAGAATTATGAAGAGACAGACAACAAAGCCTAATTAGGTATCTTGTATATTCAGCTGGTACAACATCCCAACCAATAATACTTTCCAAAACTAGGGCCATACCTTTAACAGGTCCATCTTTCAGTCCAGCGGGCAGAATAAGGTTTGGAGGAATGGCAGGTTCAGAAGGGAAAGAGGAGAAAAGCTGCAAGAAAAGTAATATGTGATCAATTTTGCCAATATTCATCCCTCAGTGGAGCACATTGCCCATTCTGCTGCAGAACCATAGCTGTGTGCAAATTTGCCTGAGTGTGAGTACATGGCCATATGCGGGATGCAGGCATTTATCCTGGCGCACTACCCCGACTTATTCAAGTACCAGGTATCACCAAGCACACATGCACCTGCTGCAAGAGACCAATCCTAACGAGTATAATCGTAACCCCGCCCCCTGCAGGCTATAATGTCATTCACAGCAATGTGACACAAGGTGGAGGTACATACTACATTATGACAACTGTCTTGACACTCCAGCCCCCCACATACTGTCTACTCTGTCTCTAGTACTGCAGGTGAAAATCCCCTGAAAGCGTGCTGACAGTCTCCGTACACAAGCCCTAGGGGTATTACTGACCCTTATCCTGGCCCCGTTCCTCCCACAGGTCAGCAGGAGACCCCTCAGCATCCTCCCGGCTCTGCTCCCCTCTCACATGCAGCCAGGAAGGTCACTGTGCAGCATGGATACCCCACTTCCGGCGCGCAGCATGACGCGCTGAAGCCGGCGCTGCCAGGCTCCTGTGCCCTCACCGCTGCGGCCGAGGCACCTGCACTGCGCATGCTCACAGTCACCTGTATATGTATATTAGTGCACTGCTAGTCACGGCACTGAGTGATATATAAACCAGTCAGTCAGTGTCACATACTTCATAGGCGACATTAATGCAGGTGTGAGGTGTGACAGATCTGTAAGTGACAGCTCTCATGATTCCAGGGATTTATTATTAGGTTTCAGAGAAGTGCTCCTGGAAATTTATGTCACGTTTTAACAGCATGTAAGCTCAGCTGCAAGTCTCACCGGCGTCTCTATGGGCCTTATTTTGGTTCATTCTTTCTGACAAAATCCTTCTTAGATGGGCAAAACCATGTGCACTGCAGGTGGGGCAGATGTAACATGTGCAGAGAGAGTTAGATTTGGGTGGGGTTTTACTTCAAAGTGAGATCTATATTGCAGTGTAAAAATAAAGCAGTCATTATTTTCCCTGCACAGAAACAAAATTACTCACCCAAATCTAATTCTCTCTGCACATGCTACATCTGCCCCCCCTGCAGTGCACATGGGCCCTTATTCTGATCGATGCGGTTTTTCCCGCTTGCGTACGGGCCGCCGATGTTTATCTTCTGCGCATGTGCAGAGGTCACTCTGCGCATGTGCAGGCGATTTCACCGCAAGGATTCTCTATACGCCGCACAGGGGGCGTAGAGGGGCGTGAGGGGCTACTTATCCTCATTACCCTATGCATACGCCCCGCGTTTCATGGGCGTTCCCATGCAAACGCAGGGCGTATGCATGGTAATGAGGCCGTGACGCGTGGGTACGGGGCGGGCATCTGACATCGCCGGATGTCAGCTGCCCGCCCCCATACAAGATTTCACACGGACAAGTGTCCGTGTGGTCTTGTGTTGCGGGACCTGGTGGAGCGTGCGGCCCTGCATTCGATGTTCGGCGACCATCGAATGCAGGGGCTGCTCCCACCATGGAGGAGGCGTATCCCCGTCCAATTTCATGCGGATCGCCACATATCCGCGTACGGACGGCAGGTGGCGATCCGTATGGAAGGCGGGGATTCGCCTGCACGGTCGGAGCCGCATATGCGGCTCCGGCCGCACCAACCAGAATAAGGGCCATGGTTTTGTCCATCTAAGAAGGATTTTGCCAGAAAGAATGAACCAAAATAAGGCCCCATGTGGCTTTTGAGATGATGGGGTTTATATTAATGAAGCAGTGATAAAAGTGCAGCAGTGAGACAGTGGAGAAGTTGGCAACTAATCAGTTTGAAGTAACATATATCAAGTGCACTGCATTCTATAAATATATACCTAGCTGGTGCACTACTCCAGAGCCGGATTAAAGGGGCAGGGGGAACATTACCCTGGGACCCCGTCTTTTGGGGGCCCCATCATGCACTGCATAAAACGTATTGTTGGAAATGTGGGCTGTGAAAGCCGGGAACCAGGAATCCGCTTGGGCCGACATTTCACCTCCCCTGTCCCGGTTCCTGCCAGTGCCTCTTGTGTGGGCAGGGCCACCTTCGGTTCTCTCCTCTGAAAGCCATAGAGCTGGAGACGGCCACCCCCTAACTTGAAGCCACCATCTCCTAGCCCAGAGCATCAGGCCTCCTGCAGCAGCCACTACCAGCAGTGCCTGAGGACACTCTGGGCTGCTTGGTCTCCCTGTGGCTGCATCCTACAATGTAATGTAGGGCACACACCAGAATGATGTGGCCCAAAATGACCCAATTTAGATACAATCTCGACCAATTGTATGTAATTTGGGCATGTTTTGGCCATTTCAGATCATATCTGATCCCAATCCGATCGTTAAGTCATTTCTCAGATCCTACCTGCAGCAGGAAGGATCTATAAACAACCCTTCAAGTGGGTACGGGTCCCGATCGGATCAGGCCTGGATCGGATGTAGATCGTGAGCGGGTGGTAAGCTCCGCCAGATTGTGAGCGAGTCGCACGATCGTCTTATGACCCACTCACGATCTGCATCGTTCTGGGGTGTACCGGGCATAAGTGCTAGCTAGAGGGGGGCCCAGGGGCACTGACCCCTTGTGCCTCCATTATAATCCGGCCCTGTGTGGATGCGTCCAGCAGGCAGCTGCTATTGATTTATGAATAGGAAACCAGGTAAGTGCTGGACCATCTTACCACATAAGCACACTGGGCAGCTGCTCAGGGCTCTACGATTCTAGGGGACTTCGACCAGCAGCAGGAAGGACCGGCTGGGTAATTTGCCCCCACCTCCCCAGGCTTGATCTTCCTGAGCTGGGAGGCAGGTAGAGAATGCTGTCCAGCTCATTAGCTTAAACTATCCACCAATCGGAGGGCTGACAGCCATTAACTGTATGGAGGCATGTAGGGAAACTGTGCTGAATCGCAGGGGGTAATTTATTATCAATATTTATTCCCATGTGTGGGCCCCAATAATTGCTTGGCCAGAGCCTACAATGCTGTTAGGACAGCCCTGGGTAGGGGCTGCTCCATAGTGAATAAAACACATGTAGATAAATCATAGACCTTCCCGCTGGCCGAGGTGCTCTGTGGTAACAGGATTACAATGCCGGCAATGTGCCATGTATTGCATCACAGGAAAACTGCGAGTGACGCAAGGAGTAGCATTGGGGCCTGGCCCGCCACATGTCTTGTACTTTTTATATCTTTCAGTACATACCGACTTTTCAGCAGCCCGACGCGGAAGGGGCATCCAGTTTCGGTAAAACATGGGGAGTGGCCTCACAAGGCATTGATTGCATCATCGTGGTTCCGCCCCCCCTGTAACCATTCAATGCTAGTCTACCATCATTGCAAAGTGATGGGCAGAGTTCTAATGACACAATCGCGTCCAAGCCTCCATGTCCATTGTGTTGACCTAACTGGACTATCCAGTATCAAGGAAGGTTGGGGGGGGGGGGGGGGGGGCAGATTCCGGTTCCAGGAGACTCTCCTACCCTTCCGAGCAGGGCTTTCTTAACATATGGGCGCAATAGAGGATATCAGCATTATTTTCCTGCTTCCCAGCATGCTACCAGACAGTGGCTGTCAGCATGCTGATTGGTGGATGGCTGGGGCTGTCTACCAATCAGAGAACTGACAGCCATTCATTGTAAGGAAGCAAGTGGAGAGATGGTGCAGGAGGGGTATGTTACAATTTGATTTTTTTTTAAATCCCCTTAATGTTTGGGTAGGGGCCCCAGTGCTTTGCTATGATCAGGGCCTACAATACTGTTAGGACGGCCCTGCATCCGAGGGGCAGGAGCTGCACCCGATTTTTGGTAGCCTCCCAGCTGATCTGGGAGAGTAGTCATGTATGCCAGAGCAGCTCTCCCATGGCTAAAGCCCCGCATACACAGGGCGACGGGTGCTCTGTTATGAGTGAGCTGTCTCAGCACAGATCGCTCAGCACATATATTTAGCAGCAATGTGTACCGAGCAATCAGTGCTGAGCAGTGTTTTGCAATCTAAGCATCATAGATTCTCTTCTTACCGAGCCAATCAGGGCCTATATTTACTACTGTAGGAACGAAGTGATTCCATCATACCACTAGGGGGCACCATTTACCTACTCTTTGTATAGCAGCTGTGCCCCTGTAACCGAGTCCTGGTTCTTATTTCTTTCTAAGATAAATGTCTGACATTCCACAAACATTCTTTTCACCCATGTGACGTACTATTTATTTTACATAAAAAGTATACCAAGTCTGTAAAGGGACTAACCCCAAACATGTATTGTATATGAATGAGCATGATACAAATACAGAAACCTATCCATCATTTCATGTAATACAGGGGCAGATTTATTAAGCTCGGTGAAGTGATAAAGGGGGACATTTACCAAAATGGATTCGTATTTCAAAAGTGTAAAAAGTCGTATTCGTAGGCAATTTGGCGTGAATTTCAGTCGTATTCGTGAAATGACAAGTTATCAAGTGAAGAAATCGTAGATTCGTGAAATTTTTATTGGCGTGAACTTGTCATATCGAGTTCGTATTCGTATTTCAAAATACAACTACGCATGTGTACGAAAAGTCTACACCATCGATAGAATACGAATGATTTTTGCCTTGCCAAGGCGTATTTTCATCATGTACTAAAAATTCGTATTCGTGATTTTGGAAAATCGTATTCGTAAACACCTACGATTCGTAAAAAAAATTGTGAAACAAAATACACCCTCCTTGACAAGGTGTATTTTGAAGTGTATTTCACCTGGTTCAATGGAACACATGTGTTATCATTTTAACATCACATCACAGACCTTTGTAATCACAAATGTGTGCCTTATAAAAGCCTAATATCCACCTACAAACACTTCCTGACTTCTACCATGGCAGACTATGGCCCTTATTCTGGTTGGTGCGGTCAGAGCCGCACACGGGGCTCCGACCGCACAAACCAAGGGCCGCCCACCAGACGGATCGCCACGGCCGTCCTTACACGGACGGCTGGCGATCCGCACAAAAATGGTGGAGGCGTACGCCTCCACCATGGTGGGAGCTGCCCCCTGCATTCGATGGTCGTCGACCATCGAAGGCAGGGCCGCACGCCGCGGCAGCTCCCGCAAGCTGAGACCACACGGACAATCGTCCGTGTGGTAGCTTGTATGGGGGCTGAAAGCTGACATCCGGCGACGTCAGCTTTCCGCCCCCATGTCATGGTAATGAGGGCGTCATGCCCTCATTACCATGCATACGCCCCGCGTTTGCATGGGAACGCCCATGAAACGCGGGGCGTACACATCGGGAAATGAGGGCATGATGCCTCTCACGCCCCTATACGCCCCCTTTGCGGCGGACGAAAGACGTCTGCGGCGAAGGGGGCTGCACATGCGCAGAATGACCTCTGCGCATGTGCAGACCAAAAACATCGGCGGTACGGCCGCACGCGGGCCGTACCGTGCCGATTAGAATAAGGGCCACTATGCTATTTCAGGGTGCTTCAGTGTGGGCTTTGAGACAGCTGATGTCTTGGCTGTGTCAAGGAAGAAGACGCCAGCATCATGAAACTGAGCATGACCAGCAGGTCCAGCAGGTATCACAGAGGCTGCGTCGGCCTCGTTTATTTAGGGCGCGTTTATGTTTTGACGCATTGCCGGATGATGTGGTTATACAGATGTTCCGGCTTAATCGTACCAACATTCTCCGTCTGTATGGCCTCATTAGACTGGAGCTAGATCCTGTGACAGGACGCTCATGCGCTGTCTCAGGCCTGCACAAACTGCTGGCTGTGTTGTACTTTCTGGCGTCTGGTAGTTTTCAACATGTCACTGCCCAAGGCATTGGCATGTCTCAGCCCACACTGTCCAGGTACCTGACCCAGGTGCTTGAAGCCCTTCAGCCACATATAGATGCCTCAATCTGCTTCCCAAGCCAGGAGACAGAGTGGCATGATGTTAGGGTAGCATTCCATCGCATTGCATCCATGCCCAATGTGCTTGGTGCTATTGACTGCACACACATTCCGCTGAGACCACCTCGGGATACTGCCCGTTCCTATTATAATCGACATGGAAGCACAAGTACCAACGTGCAGGTGGTCTGTGATGCAAATCTTAAGATCATGAGTGTGTTTGCAGGCTACCCTGGCTCATGTCATGACTCCTACATCCTCGGCCAGTCAGTCCTCTTTGATGAGTTTGAAGCCGGATCAATGGCAGAGGGCTGGCTACTGGGTAAGTGTCTAATAGTGTATAAACTGTAGTCTGTGATATATGGGGAATTGATTACACATGTGTGTTTATCTCTCTGCCAATGTGTGTGTGTGTGTATGCATATATACATAGGCAAATGTCTCTGTCTCTCTCTCTCAGTCTCTTGTTCAGTCTCTCTCTATCTATCTATCTATCTATCTATCGATAGATATATCTATATATCTATATATCTATATATCTATATATCTATATATCTATATATAGATATATATATATATATATATAGGGGATCCAGGGGTCCTGCACTCTGGCGAAATAATCAGCTGCTCGTGGTGACCGTGCCATAAATGTAGATAATTGCAGATGGGTCTATGATAGACCAGGCCGGCACTCCAGAGACTGACGCAAGATAATAATGTAGACTACACCATGTCGGCTGCGGACCGCAGCCGACATGGTGTAGTCTACATTATTATCTTGCGTCAGTCTCTGGAGTGCCGGCCTGGTCTATCATAGACCCATCTGCAAAAATATATATATATATATATATATATATATATATATATATATATATATATAGCCGGATAGTAATGCACACGCATTGAAACATTGCTGTATGTATGTCTAATTGGACAACAAGGTTGGAGTACCGCCTCTCAATACCAAATAAGTCGACATTGCCGTCAACTAATGCACCCAGCCACCAACCTGTTGTGCCTGGCCACACTACAAGTAGATAGATAGATATGCCCTTATTCAGATCTGATTGCAGTACAAATGTGTTCTCAAAATGCCCAAAACCATGTGCACTGCAGGTGGCGCAGATGTAACATGTATAGAGAGAGTTACATTTGGGTGGGGAGTGTTGAAACTTAAATCTGAATTGCATTGTAAAATAATGCAGGCAGTATTAACCCTACATATAAACAAAATAACTCACCCCAATATAACTCCCTCTTTACATGTTACATCTTCCCCACCTGCAGTGCACATGGTTTTCCCCATTTTGCCAACAAATTTGTACTGCGATCAGATCTGAATAAGGGGCTAGATAGATAGATAGATAGCTACAAATAGATAGATAGATAGATTGATTGATTGATTGATTGATAGATTGGTGTTGTGGTTTTGTATGCTGCTTTACATCAATAATGCATGTTGATAATACTTATATATGTGCAAGAAGATGCAAGTACTGAGATTTCTACATGTTTCCACAACCAAAAATATTGTTATGCATGCAGCATTTCTGCCCTAAATTGTGTCCTTGTTAAATCATGTAGTGAGGTGTGTTAATCTTGTTTTTCGAAATTTCAGGTGATAAGGGGTTTCCCTGTTTATCCTGGCTCCTTACTCCACTGTCTAACCCCCTTTCTGAAGCAGATCACAATTTTCAACGTGCACATAAGGCCACCAGATGTGTGATAGAAAGATGCTTTGGTGTATTAAAATCTCGCTTTCGGTGCCTAGATAAGTCTGGTGGCTTGTTGTTGTACAGCCCCCAAAAGGTCTCGAAAATTGTGATGGCTTGCTGTTTTCTTCACAACCTCTGTCTGGATCAAGATCTACCAGACATTGAGGGCGGAGAAGACAGTGAGACTGATTTGGAAAATGAAAGATCTGGTGATAGATGGAGTACAGCGTCTGGGCGGCAGATTCGCCATGAGCTCATCCAGGCATCCTTTAGTGGTGAGTAACAATGGCATATGGGCAACAATCAACACATCCTCTATGCCAGGGCTGGGCAACACCGGCCCTCCAGATGTTGATGAACTACACATCCCAGCATGCCTTGCATCAGTTTCAGCATGGGCACATAGCAAAACTAATGCAAAGCATCCTGGGATGTGTAGTTCATTAACATCTGGAGGGCCGGTGTTGCCCAGCCCTGCTCTATGCACATATCACGGGTCACAATATAAATAAGTGTTAAGGTGGCCACAGACTAGAAAAAATTGGTATGCAATTTCTAAACATGTGACCGATATATCGTCAAATGTGGTCCGAGAAGCCGTCATACATCTCACCATTTCAGTCAGATGTGTGCTCCTGTGGATCTTTAGCAGAATATTAGGATGTTAAGTGCTGCACGAAAGATCAGTATATTTGTCAAAAGATCCCTAGCAACGCACATGCAAATGTTACACATATCTTTGATAAAGATGTCCGCTTCACCAAATTATTTTGTCCAACACCAACAAAAGATTGCAAGGCTAATTTATGCACAAATCTTCAAGTGGCAGATCTTTCTAGTGTGTGGCCACATTTACACTTATCAATAGCCTTCACATGTCTACCATTAGTGGTGTCTACGTAACCTTTGTAATAGTAGAACCTACATAATGTACAATTTTTCTAATGTATATGCTTGATGCCTTAACTGTAAATGTTCATTTCAAGCCACACCAACATAACAATACATGTTATTTTCTAAAAACCTTATATATTTTGTGCACTTTGGTTCTGAAGGCTGAATGTGTGTGGGCCTTGTTCTCCTGGGCTCCCTGGTACCTGGATGTCATTTGCTGGCCGTTCTTTTGCGTGTAAGTATTGTTTCAGTGTAATGTTTGATGTTGTCTGAAATGTTACCTAAGGGTTCCAATTAGTTTGGTTTATTTTTTCAGTTTGGTGTACATTGTTCACTGCTGAAAGCATCATGCATTAACCAACATCATATGCTGATGTTGATCACAACCACCTTCACACAGCTTGGGTGCGGATTTCTGTGCTGCAGTTGCCATGGATGTCTGCCTCACTTCTGCTTGGCTACATGTGGATGGTAAGTTTTGCACAAATCATGTGTCTACATTATGTCCTTCCTATATGTCAAAGTGTTAACTAATGTGGGTCTGGATTGTACATTGCAATGCTGACATGCCATGCTAATTGTTGTCATCTCTCACAGGCATCATCACCATGAAGTAGTTTGCATGTTACACCTACCTGTCTTTCTCTCCTGCAGCCTCCCGGGATTCCTCACACACAGCTAGGGCAAATTGTTATAAAGAGCTGGCCTACCAGATTTCTGTCTACAATGCCAAAATAGTTGACATAATGATGACATGGCTATATTGCGAGATGTGTTTGCATGTACTATACTGTGTAGAAGTAAAGCTGTGTACACACGGGGGCAATATGGGGCAGAAATATCTTGACATGGGTTTTCAGCCAACCATATTGGCAGTGATGGGTGTGTGCCCTGCCGATCATTTGGCAGGTGGGTTTCCCACAAAATAAACATCGCTGGTCGCAGGACCTTGCTCTTGCAACCAGCTGATGACGTCTGCGGCATTTGCCACCAGAGATTCCCTTTCATCATCGACCATCTGTGGTCCATGATGAAAAGGAGAAACAGAGCAATATAGTGTGCTGCCATATATTGCTAGCAATATATGGCTGAGCTATCTATCTCCCCCGTCTGTACGCGGCTTAAGTGTAAGCTATATTTATATGTGTGTTGTTTTTTTACATGTGTTAATGTATTTTTTTTATTCCTAATAGGTGTTCTATGGTGTCAATGTCCATTTTCTTCGGCTTCCTCAGGAATGTTGATGATGTGAATGTAACATCTGCAAACACTGAATTTTTGTTGTGTGTGTATGTGGGTGACCACAAACATTGTAGTTTTTTCCGATGTGTACTGTGAAGAGATGTGCATACGCTTGTGTAGTGCAATAAATATTTCAACCTTATGTCAGATGATGTGCTGTGGGTCAATAAAAGGTAATACCAAGCAGAACATGTGGTAAGCAAAAAAAGTTTACTCTTGCATTAACATCATGCAAAAAAGTACACAAGCAACATTATTTACCCCCACGTTTTGAAGGCCTTGCCCCCTTTACATTTGGGGTTTGTTTCACAGATTGCCGGCTTGACCGGCGTGTTGGTGAAGGGAGGGGAGTAGACAGGGGCGTAGCGCTGGTGCTCTGCGATGTGGTGCTCTGCGATGTGGTGCTTTGTTGGCCCGCCATCATATTCCGTTCACGTAATGACCCAGATATGTCTTCAAATAGCCGGGTATGGCTAGTGTGTTGCTGGCATAGGGCCTCCATCAGCGACACCATTCGATTCTGGAATGTCATCTGTTCCACCCGCATTGCCGTCACACACTTCAACAGGGTGCGATTGTCTTTATGCAGAAGTGCTTGTGTTCTGGCAATGCGTCCTGTTTCCAAATGTAGCCTCTCTAGATGTGCTGCTTGCACCTTAAAGGTTGCCTCACATCGGGCTTGGTGGGCAGCCCAATTGGTGAAAAAATCTGCGGCAGGACCAGCAGCTTGCGGTTGGGGGCTGAAAGTCCGCTGGGGGCTATGTGGCATTCGCCTGGGTGGGGGAGATGGGGTGTTTTCCCGCAATGGCCACATGTCTTCCGCCTCTTCTCTTGATGCACTCACATCAGGCTCGTCTGCACCTACAAAAATGGATGCATATATCATTACTATTAGTCCATTAGCTTTTTCTAGTCTAACACTAGCAAGAGCACTTTCCAATACATCTATTATGTAAGGCAACTTAGGTGTGTGCTCAAATATTCACTCATAATTAAGGCTATGATGTAAAGTATATCACCTGCGACCATATTGCCAGCCATTTCAGACCCTATAGCCCCCGTGTGTACACAGCATTACCGTTGCAGTATGCCTATTATTCTGTTATGATGGTAGTTCAAATTTTTGATCAACATGGCTAAAAACATGTGCAGTGCAGCTGGGCCAGATGTAACATGTGCAGAGTGAGCGAAATTTGGCTGGGGTATGTGGAAGCAGAAATCTCAAGTGCTGTGTTCTTTAAAATAAGCACATTATTGAGGCTGCACTGGAGTTTTAAAACATACAAAATTGCAAAACTTCATATCCATGTTACATCTGCCCCACCGGCGCTGCACATGGGTTATCCAATTTGGATTGGGACATTTTGGTTTGCTGAGAGCAGAATCTACATGTATGTCCACTTATAATGCTGCCGCAGCAAAAGAGCACATGAAGCACTCACAGTGTATGTGATTGAAGCTGTGATTTCAAAACCAATAACAGTGATGCACAGCATTAATACACATTCAATTAGCAGGTCACATGTTACTTAAAAAAATACAGGTAGTGTGTATAATGTTGACAACACTGTATGGCTAATGGCTAAAACCAACATGAAAAGCAGTAACCTTCTGGACTTTCACACTAATGAATAAATGATGTCATCTGCTGCACTGATGAGCTGGCCAAACAAGGGTGTGTCAAATTCGGTGCTAACAACCAGTAATTAGTAGTGAAGGCCATGAGCTAGGGTTACCACCTTTCCCCTTTAATTCAGGACACATATTAATTACACAGGTTCTGTGGCTGGGTGACTTCAAGACTCCATTTCACCTGGTTTTAAACTTCAACAGAACCTGTGTAATTAATATGTGTCCGGAATTAAAGGGGAAAGGTGGTAACCCTATGCCATGAGCAGAGAATTTTTTTTTTCAGCAAAGTGTTATAAGTTCTGTACACACTTACAGATGGTATGTGTTTGATGTAAGTGCTGTGAAATAAAAACTGCAACATTTATGTTGCGTACACACGGGTGCAATTATGTATGAAATAGCTGGCAAAATGGTTGCACAACAACCAGATTGCCAGTGTTTTCATGTGCAGCCGCTGATAGATGGCTGGGAGTGCGCTCCCGCGGCCAGCCCTTCATGGTCGATGGTCGCAGGAGCATGCTCCTGCGACCAGCACCTTCCCCCAGCGATCGCTGGGCAGGAGGTCAGCGCCCGACAAATCAGTGCTGTTCTCCCATGCCCTGCCACGCTGCTCCGTCCCTCCTCCCATCACCTGTGCTGAAGTAGGGAGATCATTAGTTTTGGACTGGGACACACTTTTAAACATACATGAGATGGGAGTGCAGGAATTAAGCATTGTGTTTCTCCTGGAGCTGGTCATGTGATGTGTTATGTGCACCATTATCTATTGTTACCTTGGTGGGAGTACTCTTGTTGAGTGCATTGCCGTTGTGGGGTGAGGACAGGTGGCCGTATTATCATTGGTCCAAGCATAGGGGACGAGTCTGGCTCACATGCAGTTGCTACATTGGCAAAAAACATAGCAAAACATCAATCATCCCAAAATACCAGTGTTACCACATGTCATTTGGTTGTACAATAATCTGTTTCTTAATGTACCTGTATTTAGAGCAACATCAGTGTCCTGAGGGGCCACCGACACCGTTGACGTTGCCGATGTGTTGGTGAAATGGCCACGACCAGCAGCAGGCCCTGATACTGTGCATAATTAATAGCAATTGTCATACATGTGTTTTACAAAAATAAAACAACACATATATCTCTTTATATATATATATACATACACACACACACACACACACACACACACACATACACACAGGTTGAGTATCCCGTACCCAAAATGCTGGGGCCAAGGAGAATTTTGGATAATGGATTATTCCGTCTTTGGGAATTGTTTAATTTGTCAATAATCTATTTTGAAGTATCTTGCATGTATGCTGTATAAACACATACAATACACACAAATAAAAAATTGTCATACCACACAAAATACACACAGATAGATTTTATTGGTTCAAAATGAAAGGTTTCAAAACATGATTCACTATTTGTGTACTATCTCAGATATTGAATTTTAATGGCAAGCAATCATTGTCTTGCACATATACAGTGCCAGTTACATGTCATGTCCCCAGTAGTGCCAGTTACATATCATTCCCTCAGTAGTGCTGTTACAAATGTCCCCATTGAATTGTAAGGCCAAAAAAATGGTGGGAATCACTTGCAGGAATGATTGGTTTTCGGAATAAGCCGGATAACGGATACTCGGATACGGGATACTCAACCTGTATATATCTATCTATCTATCTATCTATCTATCTATCTATCTATATATATATATATATATATATATATAGATATCTATCTATCTATATATATATATATATATATATATATAGATAAGATACAAAAATACACAAACATATATACACTTTCATACAACCACACTTAAGAGGACAACAATTTACCTATGTCCACATCAAAAAAATCCCCATGTGTCACATCAAAGGCAGGGGATGAGGATGTGGTGTGAGTCCTTGAGGTGGTAGAACGGAATGCTGTATGTAGAATCAAAGACAAACATAAGTTCACCAACAGAGATAGAGAGAGAGAGAGAGACAGAGAGAGCCAGAGCCAGATACAGAGAGGAGGATGGCTCTGTCAGAACACACACCTGTCTCCTCAACAACAAATAGATCCCCCTGGGCAGGATCAGCAGGAGTAGCCAGTGAACGGCTCGGAATGCTTGCGGTGACAGACCGCAATGAAGCACGGGATGCTGTATGGAGAATTAAAGACAAACATAAGTTCACCAACAGAGATAGAGAGAGAGAGAGAGACAGAGAGAGCCAGAGCCAGATACAGAGAGGAGGATGGCTCTGTCAGAACACACACCTGTCTCCTCAACAACAAATAGATCCCCCTGGGCAGGATCAGCAGGAGTAGCCAGTGAACGGCTCGGAATGCTTGCGGTGACAGACCGCAATGAAGCACGGGATGCTGTATGGAGAATTAAAGACAAACATAAGTTCACCAACAGAGATAGAGAGAGAGAGAGACAGAGAGAGCCAGAGCCAGATACAGAGAGGAGGATGGCTCTGTCAGAACACACACCTGTCTCCTCAACAACAAATAGATCCCCCTGGGCAGGATCAGCAGGAGTAGCCAGTGAACGGCTCGGAATGCTTGCGGTGACAGACCGCAATGAAGCACGGGATGCTGTATGGAGAATTAAAGACAAACATAAGTTGAGAGAGAGAGAGAGAGAGAGAGAGACAGAGAGAGAGAGAGAGACAGAGAGAGAGACAGAGAGAGAGACAGAGAGACAGATACAGAGAGGATTTTGGCTCTGTCAGAACACACACCTGTCTCCCCCACACCTAATAGTTCCCCCTGGGCAGGATCAGCAATGGAACGGCTCTGAGATCTTGCGGTGCCAGACCGCGATGAAGCACGGGATGCTGTAGGGAGAATAAAAGACAAACATAAGTTGAGTGAGAGAGAGAGAGAGAGAGAGAGAGAGACAGAGAGAGAGAGAGACAGAGAGAGACAGAGAGAGAGAGAGAGAGAGAGAGACAGATACAGAGAGGATTTTGGCTCTGTCAGAACACACACCTGTCTCCCCCACACCTAATAGTTCCCCCTGGGCAGGATCAGCAATGGAACGGCTCTGAGATCTTGCGGTGCCAGACCGCGATGAAGCACGGGATGCTGTAGGGAGAATAAAAGACAAACATAAGTTGAGAGAGAGAGAGAGAGAGAGAGAGAGAGAGAGAGAGAGAGAGAGAGACAGAGAGAGAGAGAGACACAGAGAGAGAGAGAGAGAGAGAGAGAGAGAGAGAGAGAGAGAGACAGATACAGAGAGGATTTTGGCTCTGTCAGAACACACACCTGTCTCCCCCACACCTAATAGTTCCCCCTGGGCAGGATCAGCAATGGAACGGCTCTGAGATCTTGCGGTGCCAGACCGCGATGAAGCACGGGATGCTGTAGGGAGAATAAAAGACAAACATAAGTTGAGAGAGAGAGAGAGAGAGACAGAGAGAGACAGAGAGAGAGAGAGAGACAGAGAGAGAGACAGACAGAGAGAGAGACAGAGAGACAGATACAGAGAGGATTTTGGCTCTGTCAGAACACACACCTGTCTCCCCCACACCTAATAGTTCCCCCGGGGCAGGATCAGCAATGGAACGGCTCTGAGATCTTGCGGTGCCAGACCGCGATAAAGCACGGGATGCTGTAGGGACAATAAAAGACAAACATAAGTTCACCAAGAGAGAGACAGACAGAGAGAGACACAGAGACAGAGAGAGAGACAGAGACAGAGAGAGAGAGATAGACAGAGATGGCTCTGTCAGAACACACACCTATCTTCCCCCCACCAAATACATCCCCCTGGGCAGGATAAGCTACTGAACGGCTCTGAGTCCTTGCGGTGCGAGACCGCGATGCAGCAGGGGATGCTGTATGGATAAAAAAAGACAAACATAAGTTCAACACCAGAGAGACAGCGATAACATATGTACACTTTCCAAGTGAAACAATGGAGAGCTACACAGCCAAACACACAAATCCCGTCTCACATTTGTCAAACACAGTCTGTGACACAGTAGCTGATTGGCATGCCATTTGTGGCTTACCATGTTATATATTTGTACGCATCCATAATGTTGTGCGGGTTGAAAAAGAATGTGACAATGGCACAATTACAAAACATACCTGTGTCATCATCTGATTCCGCAGAGTCATGTTGAGGCACTGAAGCTGGCAGTACTTTCAACTTTTTGGCCCGGGGACCCCTTGAACCCACAGGGGATGTCTCCCATTGCTTGGCCTTTGAGATCTTGCTGGCTCCAGAAGGAGAGGAGGACCTTCCTTTTTTTTCACGTGCAGCTGTGATGACAAATGACACAACCACAACACATCCTCATTAGCATCACAAGCAGCCACAACAATAAAAACAGAGACTACCACAAACAATAGATAAACATGACACCTACATTACAAGAGTACTCCAATAATGTTGGCACAATTGTAATGTGTATTGTAAACAATAAAAATTGTATCATGATGTTTACACATGCACAACACACAATAATGCCTCTAATTACCAAGACAATATTAATGGATGTTGAGTGTTGAATGCAAACCGTAACATTTGTCATTGGAATAAGGTTTATGTTAAAAACACACAGGCGTTGCTATGGGATACCACAACAATAGTTAGCACAACGATTAATGCAAACACACCTACAAAAAAACAAATTATAAGACAATGAGGACTACACATAAACACTGCATCTGAAAATGCAGCCACAAACATACATAACAATTGTAAACCGGTCCCATTTATATAAGATCAGTTCCAAACTACATCATAAACATGACATACATGTATGTATGTTGATTGATTTTAGCATTGAAATAATCACAAGCACCAATGTGGGGAAGCATTAATGATGTTAATCAGCTTCACTTTAACCAGACCTAATTAATAGATTGAGTGCAGCATGTGCACTGCAGGTGGGCCAGATGTTACAGGTGGAAATCATTAATTTGGCCGCAGTTTTAGCATTTCTGTGCAGGGTTAATACTGGCTGATTAATGCTTACACAGCAATATAGATCTCACTTTGATGTACAACAACAAAATCAATTTATCACAGCACATAAGACATCTGTCCCCATGCAAAGCATATGGTTTTGATTTTGAAACAAGCATTTTAGCTGGTTACACTAAACTACAATAACACCAAATTAATTCACACAAAAGAACATTTACATGACTGTGAGGTATTGTGGTTTGCACTGTTTGTGCAGACCTAACCTGTGCAATTGTGTTGTAATGCAAACAAGTTGTAACCTTCACATGTCAACATACTGCTTGTGTCGACCAAATGTCTAGATCAAAAAATTCGCCCCAAACAACTAAACCATGTGAGGTGTATAGCATGTGTACATTACAGTGATAATGAACTGGGTGTGTGGCTCATTGGTGACTAAACAATGAGGGTTGTGACAAAATAAAATGTTATGTTGCATCATAGCTATGATAAAACTACCAATACTCACCAGCATGTCGGGCATCGGAATCAACCACACCAGGTGGGCTGATAATCTCTTTTGGAATCAGAGTGGCCATTGCCCGCTCATAATCCTTCCAGTCAATACGGGATGGGACATTGGGCCCATATCGGCGACGATGCTTCCCCTCCTTAACCAGTTTCTCTTTGACAAGCCGACGGATGTCGTAGAAGCGTTTTTTGCAATTAGCAAAGTCACGGACAACAGTCCCATGAGCATTGACTGCTTCCACTACTTCCTTCCAGATATTTGCCTTCCGTGCTGCGGACACTGGCTGGAAAAACAGTGGGCCCTTATGCTTGATAACACTGTGCAGAAGGGCAGTGCTTTCAGCCGCTGAGAACTTGGGCATCTTCTTAGCAGCTTTCTTTTTCCCCTTCTTGGAGCCAGCAGGGGTGTCAACAGGCACTTCAGAATCCTCTTCATCCTCACCCTCACCCTCACCTTCCTCAGCCACATATTCCTCATCCTCCTCCTCATCCAGCTCCTCGTCACCCACCATCACATCAGGCACCTCCTCCACCTCACCCATGGAACTTTCCCCACTCTCAGACATGAGGGCAAACTTCTACCACACAAAATAAATGAAACACAAACAACACAAAACACACTCCTACTCCTTCCCTCAAACACACACACACACACACACACACACAAACACACACAAATATCGACTTTGGAACAAAAAAGAAAAATAACAAGTGACAAACTTTTAAAAGGACAAGACAAACAATAGCACAAGACAACTTTCAGAACAATACACACTCAGAAATCAATTAGAACCAACTCACCAACAAACACCAACCAACTCTACACTGCACCTCTCTCCTCCACACTCCAAACTACACCCACAACAAGTTTTGGCGCCTTCACGACTTATATATGGCTGGGAGAGGCCTCCCAAGTGTAAAAGGAATACACCAATCACGCTTGTGCTTTCAGTTTCGTAGTGACGCATGTGGAATAAAATACGAATTTTCGTAGAATGTTTCACGACAATTCGTGAAATATCTAGGTTTCTACCCTCGATATCCCTACGACATTCGTATTTCGTATACGAGTCTACGACAATACGAAAACATGTGTAAACCCAAATACGCATGGCTACGACATCGATAAATACGATTTTTTATACGACAACTCTAAGATAAATAACATTCCGGAACACGACTTTTTTTACAACATCACCAGTCGTACACATTCGTAGACGGTCGTAGAACAAATACGAATACGAATTGGTGTACGAATCCATTTTGGTAAATGTCCCCCAAAGTGTCTAATTTTTATCACCGGCCAATCAGCTCCTACCTGTCATTTTTCAAACCAATGTCAAAATGACAGGTAGGAGCTGATTGGCCTGTGATAAAACAAGACAAGTTATCACTTCACCAAGCTTAATTAATCTGACCCACAGTAGCATACTTGCCTACTTTTGAAAACTAGTTTCAGGGAGATGAAAGTTAGTAACATAATTTTGCACATCGCCCCATTGAGGGGGCGTGTCATGCTCCACTTAAAGGGCGTGTCTAATTCCATATATGGAGAGATTGTGAAAAGAGACTGTGAACATGGCACCTAAAAGCGTGGGTGTGTACGGCTCCATCTGAGAGGAATCTTTTAAAATGACTTATATCCAAATGTAGATGAGCCCCAAAGCAGTTAGTAAGAGATACTATACTAAAGTGCTGGGAAATGGTGCTGATGGTTCAATGTAAATCAGGGTTGCCGACTTTTTCTGTCTCCTCTCCGGGAGAAGCCCGGAGAGGAGACTTCCAGCTGCAGGTCGGGGGGCGGGGCTTGAGCTTTACATCATTAAGCCCCGCCCCCATGATGGTAAAACCCCTAATACACGGATCTCTGTGGAGGGGGCGGAGCTAAAATGACGCGATTTAGCTCCGCCCCTCCTCTGACACCCGCGGATTGACGATTTCAATCCAAAAGGTATGGGGAAGATGCCGCAATCGGGGGGTGGCGTGGGGGTCCCCCGGAATCCGGGAGGGTTGCCCACCTTTCCGGGGGGCCGGGAGGAGGACCCGATTTTCGGGATCCTCCTGGTAATTCCGGGAGGGTCGGCAACCCTGATGTAAATGTATCTGTCTCTCATTCCTTTTTCCCCCCAAAATGTAACAGTGTAATGTGGGCTAGCTAGGTGACATGAGGGAGATTGCTAGACTAATGAGGGAGAGAGGGAGATTGCTGCTATGTCAGGTAGTCTCCTGCAGAATGCAGGAGGGGAGGTAACTATGACCTGTCATGTTTACGTTATATAGGAAATATGAACATTTCATGTTTGCATATATATAATAAATGTGAGCGACGCTGGCATTTTTAGCAGATAATTTGCACATCTCTCAATTTCAATGTTTGTTAATATCCAGTCTTGTTTTATTAATGTTTGTTTCTTACTGTAAAGCCCAGGGAGTATGTTGGTGATATATAATTAGAGATTAGCAATGTATATCACAGACCATTGGTTTACAATGCCAGTGTAGTTTCCTGTGGGTACTGTGTACCCAGCTATACATGTAATGACCAGACTCCCAGACCAGCCATGTGAGGGTACGTATACAGGGGTGTCGGACGGGTCCCGACAGTCGGAACCCTGTACCACACCCGTATACAGACAGCTGTTTGTGAGTAGTATCAGTGGTTAGAGTGTAGGACAACTGGAAGTGCCTGACTTGGGAATCAGCTGCTGTTTCTCTCCTCCCCCACTTAGCTGTGTCCCAGGCTCTTTCTCCTTCCTCCTTATCACATCATCCCCCAAAGACACACACACAATCTATCCAAACATACTCAATGTAGCTTTACTGACCCACAATAGAATAAGATATAACATTTGACTCACCGGTGATTCAGTGGGTTCCCAGTTAAGGGGTGTACACACAGAGCGATTTTTGCTAGTGAGCAACTTTAACTAAGTGATTTTGACTAGATAAAACAGCGATTTTGACTAAGCGATTTTCTCTATGGGCGATTTTGACTATGCTAGAATTAACATACTTGCATTTACCCGATGTCGGGATGCTGACTGTCAAAACACCGACAGCCGGGTTCCCGACGGCCGTCGGTTATTTTCCCTCGTGGGGGTCCACGACCCCCATAGAGGGAGAATAGAATAGGTGCCTTGCGTAGCTCGCCACCGTGCCCGCAGCGTGGTGAGCGCAGCGAGCCCGCAAGGGGCTTAATTGCGCTCACCATGCTGTCTGGGTCCGGCCAGTCGGGATCCCAATGTCGGTCTAATGACTGTCGGGATCCCGACTGTCGGACCCCTGTACCACACCCTGTGAATATATCCCTCAGCAGAGAATAGCAGCAATTTTGACTAGACAGCCAGCGATCTAGTCAAAATATTCTTGCCTGGCAACTCTTTGTTACTAAGCGATATTATAGGACAATTTGTGTAACCTTGACAGAGATCTTTACTAACCTTCTAAGCCATTTTGACTATGTAGCCAAAATGGCTTAGAAGGATCGCTCCGTGTGTACACCCCTGTACTGTATATCTATGGTCTAATTAGGAGATCCTATCACCCATTCAGAGGGGTCTTAATTATCGGACTGTCTGGAGTAATCCTGGATGGGTGGTGGTAACCCTAGGTAGGCGTGGGTTATGGCGGTAGGGTGAGAAGGTCAGTATACCTACTTTGACCGTGGTAGTGGTAGCACGGTCAATGCTGCAGAGAGTCGGGTGCGACCCGGCGTTTTGGTGTAAAAGGGGTATCATTTAGTCATTGAAACTTACAGACGTATACTAAATATCCATGTATTTTGACTATATCTATAATACTTTGGTTTACTTTATATTAAACTTACAAAGTGTCTATTTTACCTCTTATCAGCTTAGAAAAAAAACACATGCAGTAAGTGCAATTAGCTTAAAATTTCACATGTACAGTGCATTGCAATGCGTTTCGTGATATCCAATCACTTCCTCAGGTCACTTACACACTGGGCCTTATTCTAGTTCACTCTTTCTGACAAAATCCTTCTTAGATGGACAAAACCATGTGCACTGCAGGGGGGGGGGCAGATGTAAAATGTGCAGAGAGAATTAGATTTGGGTGAGTTATTTTGTTTCTGTGCAGGGTAAATACTGGCTGCTTTATTTTTACACTGCAATATAGATCTCACTTTGAAGTAAAACCCCACCCAAATCTAATCCTCTCTGCACATGTTATATCTGCCCCCCCTGCAGTGCACATGGTTTTGTCCATCTAAGAAGGAATTTGTCAGAAAGGATGAACTAGAATAAGGCCCATAGTTATGCTCCCTGAAGAAGTAGTTGGATGCCACGCAGCAATTTACGTAAGAATTTTACCCTTTTTTTCCTTTATTTTATTTTAAATGCTGGCATTACAGGCATTGCACAGTGGGAGGTGGGGCCACAATGACACAAATCAGCATCAAGGAGGTATGTGGTTGTCATGGTGTTATAACCATACATGTCTCGATTGTGCATTTTATCACCAAAAATCGGATTTTCACCTTCATATTTATGTACTATAAATAAAAGAGGTGAAAATCTGCTTTTTAGTGATAAAATGCACAATTGAGATGAGTGATTCCATCACTAAAATAACCTTATATAATAACATACACTGGAAAAACTCCATCAAATTTGTTGAGAAATACATTTTATTTTTATAAAAGCAGCTTTAGGGCCCCTGAAGCTTAAACGTCATTCGCTATATAGCAGATCCGCCCCTGGTCCGGAGGTCCTGCATTGAGAGTGCCCCACTGACCCCTGGCAGGCTGCAAGTGGCACCATTGTCTTATACGTGACTGGAGGACATGAGAGGTTTGTGCATCACATCGGTCACTTTCTCAGGAGCTGTCACTGTGTTACAGTCTGTGCTATTTCTGGGGATTTGCTCTTTCAGAGCTAAATGTGTGTTTAGAAGGAGGCAGAAGTAGCCTCTTCCTGGCCCTCAGGATGGGCCAGCCACTGTCTCCTTTCTGTAAACACGCACAGTCTCGGGGGAACAGTCATCTCGTCTTAGCCGGTTCGCCATTTAACTCTTTCACCATCAAACTGAGCTGGTTGAACCAATCTATTTGTGATACCAGCAGCCGGTGGGCCTCCCACTGTTGTGGGACTATGCATGTTCCAGCATGTGCTGATAGATTGTGACTGGGAGGGCATGATGGGGCCTGTAGTTCCATGCTATTGCAAGACATTTGTGGCTCTGGCCTCTTCACTGAACCACCAGGGAGGGGGGACCATGTGACACCATGTGACATCACAGTGCTCCTTCCCAATCCCCCCTAGGCCACTAGAGTAAGTTAAATCATACGGTTATTTACTTATATACATATTGCAGTTATTTTACGCTCGGCGCACAGTGCAGTGACTTAACTCTTTCAGCGCTGCACCATGGGACATTAGGAAACCTTTCTCCACAATGTAGCCCCCCTTAGCCTGGCTATATTGCAGCCAGCATATTCATTTCTTCCAGATTTTGAAGATGCCCCACTTTAGTAATATCCCTCACTGGATTACAACTTTTTTTGCCTCCATTTCTGAGGCACCCGTTTATCATTAAATAGTTGTGGCATATTCTCTGGAAACAGGTTTTTGGAGAAAAATATTAAGTAACACCCAATCCCTTAATTTCAGCAACTATTCCGGAGTTTTACCCCCACGGCTAATGCTCTCTAAAGGTGGTAGTGTTCGGCAGTAGCCTATGGGCAGGAGTTCCTACAGAAGGGGAGAGATCACATAATTTAGGGGTATGGGTAAAAAACGGACTAGGACAAGACCACGGACCACCGGACCGGACATCAAACTCTGCATTCCGGAGCTTGTAGGGTCTGATCCGGGGGTTGTCCTGTACGGGGGTGTCCTGACCGGGGGGGGGGCTTCATGTGACACCTGTCACCAGGGAGAGGAGGAGGGGGAGAAAAAAGCTTCCCTGGATGGTCCGGGCATGTAGCAAAAACTGGAACGGTCCGGACCACATGGGGAGGCTGTAATCTCCCCTTCCCCATGTCCCTGGTGAAAGCTATAACAGGGACCGGACACTACAAGCTCCGGACTGCAGATTTAGATCTCCGGTCCGGCTGTCCGGGGTCTTGTCCGGGTCCAGTTTTTACATAGTCCCTAATTTGGGGCTCCTGTCTGTGTGCATGTTCTCTGATACATCTGGGGGGTATATTATAATCACACTCAGAAGATTATTGATAAAGCGCAACAGAATCTGCTGAATAAAAAACTGTTAATAAATAAATAATATTGATAAATGGACCGTCGAGTGTTAGCTAATCCTGTACCAGCCAGGCATCTATGTGTGTGCTCTGTCCAACTACAAATGGCTGTGCAATGACCAGTGTGCTGTTTCTCTTTACCAGGAAGTTATGCTAAAGATTTTTAAGGGAATCTCTCCTCCCAGTCTCAGAGATGCCCCAATTGCGAAGAGTAATCAGAATTTGAAGGTGGGAAAAGTTCAACTGCTTTCTAGTAGAAGGTTATGGGGTCAGTTTTGTGTAGAACAAAATATAGTAACATAAATGGGGGAAACATTAAATACATCCCACCCTATATATAGAACTAGGACCACATACTTTAGGCATGAATAAATCTGGAATCAATGATTTGCATTCAACTCCAATGGTTGTGGGGCTGCGTAGGAGCGAGCGTATCTGGACAGCGGAATACCATGGTCGAACATTAGTGGTCAATGGCGTCTAGTTAGACGCCTAAACTTGGTCAATGGCGCCTAGATAGACAGTGTCGCCAGAGTGACGCAAGTGAAGGAACAACGGGAACGTGGTCAACTGCATCAAGGTCACACCAGTTTTTTTGGTGCCCGTCCACTTGGTTCCTACTTTACTATCCAAGATTACACACAGTTAGATGATAATAAGGTGCCGAACGTGGACCGGCACCAAAAAAACACAAACTCGTATCAACCTTGCTACTCTCAAACATGTTCCCTTCGATCCTTCACTTGCTTCAATCTAGCGTCACTGTATCTAGACGCGGTCAACCAAGTTTAGGCATCTAACTAGATGCCGTTGGCCACTAGTGGTCGATCATGGCATTGTCAGACTAAACATGGTCGAGGGAGGGGTAGTGACCATGGGCCACATGGTCGATCCTCTATCTTGGTACCAGAGGAAGACACGTTCATATTGAAAAATGCAAACCGGGGGGGGGGGGGGGGGGTAAGCTTGTGAGAACTTTTAAAACACAGAGAGAACATATGGCATTTACTACATTAATTACATTTATTTTTTATTTAGTATTACCAGCTTTATATATAGTGCTCACACATTCACACAGAGCATATATGTCCGTTCACATCAGTCCCTGCCTTAGTGGAGCTTACAATCTTATTCTCTACCCCATGTACGCACCACAGTTTGTTGGAAGCGAGTATATTTTTGGATTGTAGAAAGACGCCGGAGTACCCTAAATCCATGCAAGCCCCGGGAGAACTTACAAACACCACACAGTTAAGGCCATGGTGGGAATCGGACCACTGAGATCAGTGCTGCGAGGCTGCAATGCTAACCACTACACCATCCATGCTGCCCACAATACCCAGAGGTACAGACCCGGTGACGTGTGTGTAAGCAGATGTCACACAAGACAGCGGCGTCAGAGGTTTCGTCTGTGGTTTAACTGCTAAGTGGAAAGGTGTCACCGGCAGGATAAATAGGAATATTTGTCCCAGTGTAAACAGCAGACTGGTTAATTATATACAGATGCAACTGTCATGTGCAAGAGGGGAACAGATCTTGTGACAGCCCCCATGTCACGTCTACAGTTCCCGGTCTCAGATTCATAGATGCCACGTCTGATAAGACCAAATACTGTATAGGACATTCCAGCCATTGTATAATATCCAACCAGTCATATCACACGATCCTTGCAATTGGTCTACGTATTCTTGGCAATGCAATAATGCATCTGAAGTCACATCTATTATGCGAGCGCCAAGTTGAGGCCCTCTGAGTTATCTAAGCTTTAATTACCATATAATTGCTGAAAACTATGTGCTGCAGACAAGATGGCCTCTGTGGCCGGGCTCTGTGCGTATCTTACATCTGGTTGGCTAATTAGGGAGGGAACGGGAGAAAAGCTGATACTTCTGGTACTTTGAAGCTGCGCCTGCAACCGATTATAGTGAAATATTGTTCCCTGCCCAGGAAGCATCTGCTGAACATACGGGGACAGGGGGAAATGATATGTGCGCGCTGCGTGCTACATTCCTCTTGCGCAGTTAATTCCCTGCGTGGAACGTGGGATTCATTTGATGATTTTAAAAATTGATTTATGGCCCAATGGGGACAAATCCCGGCACTAACAACTGACACTACAAAGCTATATGTACCATAACTAATCATGTACAGGTCGCACAGGTCGCAGCACCAAACACCATAGAACGACTTTGCCCATACTTGCCTATCCTCCTGGAATGACAGGGAGGCTCCCAAAAATAATTAGTACCCCCTCCGGCCCCCTGATGAGTGGTCAAGCGCCCTCCCCCCCTGCAAATAAAAGCAATTGCAGCTCTTCGGGAAGGGGGTGGGGCTAAAATGATACAACATTTTAGCCCTTCCCCAAGGAATCAGGAATCACAGCATTTGCTGTAATGGGACGGGGCTTGATGATGTTAAGCTCTGGCCCCAACCTCAGAAATGCCACAGAGAGTCTCCTTTCTGGGCTTCTCTCAGAGAGGAGACATTTAAAGTTAGCAAGTATGACTTTACCACTGAATACCTCCCAACTTTGGTGGTGGTTTCTGACGCTACAGCCCGGGTTCGCGGACACTACTCACCAAGCTTCAGGTCTGCTCACTGGTGACGTCATCCGACAGCGGCTGCAGCCTGGTCACAAAATAAAGCATAGCCCAAAACAAATATGGCTGCCGCATATGTGCATATAATATATGCATATTTGCGGCAGCCATATTTGTTTTGGGCTATGCTGCCATTTGTGACCAGGCTGCGGCCGCTTGCATATATAGGATGACGCCAGCGGCAGCCCTGGAAGCACCGTCGGCGACCCAGCCAGAGGGAAATCGGGACCTGCCCACCGGGAAATGGCCCGGTTTCCCGGTGGGCCAATCCGCCTCTGGGAGGACCTATGGGCTGTATTATATGTGGAGGGGCTTTATGCTGTATAATTATTTTTGGGGAGTACCTATTATATGGGTGAGGAGGACCTATGGGCTGTATTATATGTGGAGGAGCTATATGCTGTATAATTATCTGTGGGGGGACATATGTGCTGTATTATATGGGTGAGGAGGACCTATGTTTTGTATTATATGTGGAGGGGAGCATATAGCTCCTCCACATATAATACAGCACATAGGTCCTCCCCTACCCCTCTAACCCTCCCTACCTGCAGTTTAACCATAACCTCACCCCCCACTTAGATTACCCCTAAAAGTTCCCCTTAGTGCTTTACCCCAGGGTTGCCTACCCTCCCTGAATGGCCGGGAGGGTCCCGAAAATCGCTCCGGAAAGGTGGGCAACCCTCCCGGGGCGGGTCTAAGTGCCATAATTGTTCCATTTAGCCCCGTCCTCTCCACGGAGTTCGGCAAACTGGGTCACTTTCCTTCATGGGGGCGTGGCTTAATGATGTCACGCTTAAGCCCCGTCCACGGAACTCCTGCTGAAACAAGTCTCCTCTCTGGACTTCTCCCGGGAACTCTGCACAGACCCAGTGTTTGTGCCCAGCTCTCACAGAGGGCACTTGCACTGCTCCGGTCAGGGCCGCCACTAGAAATGTTGGGGCACGGGACTGACCTACAGTCCGGGCCCCCAGCGGCACAGCGGCATATCTCCGGCCGCCCCCCTTCCCCGCGTGCCCGCCCCCGCCTGCCAGCACCTCTCCTCCCCTACCCCGTCCCCATTACGATTACTAACCATCACCCGCGTTGCGGCATCGTCCTCCGACTCCTTCAGTCTCCTCGGTCAGATCCGGAGCGCACACTGCACAGTGCAGCCTGCAGAGTGCCGAGCTCCTCTGTGTCCTAGGCTCGGTGCTCTGCAGGCTGCATTGTGTATTGTGCCTGCGGGTGTGTGGGGGGGGCCTGTAGGCAGCTGCCCGTGCCCCTCCAGAGGCAGGGGCCCGGGACAGCTGTATCCAGGGCTCCGGTCCTCAGCAGCACTGTCATAGATGCAATGAACAAATCTCCCAGCGCTGTACACTGTACAGTCCACTTTGCATCTATAATGGGGAAGGAGCCCAATCACAATAGCTGTGGACAGGACAGGTGTTTTCCATCTCCTAAATGAAAAGGGAGGCACGTGCCTTGGTGCCCCCCTAAATGCACCTATGTCTGTGACTGAGACCGGCCGGAAGTGTCCATCGCTGTTATCACAGGCCCTCCTCAAAAACTCTTGGGCATGTCTGCATTTTTATCAACACGCCCAGAAAGCATTCGGTTTTTTTCCATGCTCTAATTAGCTATCCATACCTCCCAACTTCTGTGCTGATGAAATAGCGACCGCAAAGGGGGCGGGCGTATGCAAATGAGGGCACGGCTTATGCTAATTAGCCGCAACCTCATTTTCATACGAGAATAGACGCTGTGCGCATGCACACAGCGTCTATTCTATTAGATTGGGGGGTCTCCCAACTGCCACCCCCGCAGCGGGACAATGCCTGCCGCGGGTGGGACAGCGGGACAGGACCCGAAAATCGGGACTGTCCCGCTGTAATCGTGACAGTTGGGAGGTATGCTATCCATGGCGAATTAGGCCCCAAATGCCACTATCTTCTCGGAGGAAGGAGGGGACAGTGGGACCCAAGTCCGGGTAAAGATCCCCCCCTCTCAGCACCTCTGCTAACTGCAATTGCTAACCTTATTGGACATGGGTGTGCACGCAGTGCATGCACACATCCATGGAAATGCTACTCATGGCATAAGACAGGCTTGTCCAAACTGTGGCAGTCCAACTGTTGTGAGACTACACATCCCAGCATGCCTTGCCATAGTTTTAGAATTCCATAATAGAAAAACTGTGGCAAGGCATGATGGGTCTTGTAGTTTCACAACAGCTGGAGGGCCATAGTTTGGACATGCCTGGCATAAGATTAGCTGTGATTAGCTTGTAGAATGGGGGAGGACACATCTGTATACAGTCTCATTGCAGGACCAGCCTTGACCAGAAAGGACGTGTGTGATTCATGGCTGCTTGGACCAGCGGGTGGAGCTGATTGAGAAAAAGAGCCATTGAATAATAGCAGGAGCTGGGAAACAACAGATATTGTAATGGGATATAGAGAAGGGGGAATGAGAATGAGCAGATGGAAATGTAATTGAGACCAGACATTGAGCAGATCCCACTAGTATTACTGGGAGCTGTTTTCTGACAGTCCTCTGGGAAGGGATAAGGGGGTGGCGGGGGGGTGTAAAGGTTTGGTGTCTTGCCAAAACAATTTCCTCTAAACTGTGTGACTCCTTCACCCAGGAGAAATATTACAATCCAGGGGCTCCCGACTGCTTGTGTATAAATTAGGAGACAGAGAAAAGAAAGCGAGAAATGAAATGATTTGTAGAGCTTCCACCCCTGCACCCCTGACGCACATAGGGAGGGTTTCAGTAACATGGAAGGAGAAGTAGCGGGCAACAAGTTGTGGAATTACAAGTCCAGGTATTGGCTGTTCCTAGTGTAATGCTGGTTTTGAACTTCCAAAATATCGTGGCACATCGGCGGGGGTGTACTCCCAATACATTGGTGATTGGCATAATGCACAGACATATTGGTTTGGCCCCTCAACTGATGGCCAATATATCTGCAGATATACAGTATATGGGCGCATTGTTGCCATGTGTAAAGACACTTGCAGCAGAGGCCGAGTGTGACATCACAACTGGGTGGACACATGTAAATGCCCGCCCAGCTATGATGTCAGACACAAAACATCAGCCCAATGATAGGTAAGTGTTTATGCACTTACCAATCTTCAGGCAGGTCATCGGAGTGTTACGTAATAGAACAGGCGAGCCATGTTTGTGTATTATACCGTGCAATAAAATCTGAGTGACGGCCTGGCACAGGTTCTATCTTATCTCCCTGCTAGTGAGTGCAATGCTGATAATAAGCGGAGCAGTCAGGCCAGACCGGCCGATAGGACTTTATCTGCTGTCAACAGCTTTCTGCTATTAATATATCCTTTTTTGCAGCAACTTGCCAGGGAAGGTTCAAACATAGAAGCCGGACTACAGTACACAAGTATGGGTATATTTATCACTGTGTAAGGCTAATTGAATTTATATTTGTGCCACAATAAATGACATCGCTGTGATTTAACAATGATTTGCCACTTATCGCCACTACACAAATATATGCAGGACGATAAAAGTTATATATTGATCTAGAATCGACCAGAACTGTGCATTCCTTGTGGTACCTGATATATAATAGTAATGATAATATAATAATATGGGGACGGATGTATCAAGCTCCAAACAGTGATAAAATGGAGAGTGATAAACAGCCAGCCAATCAGCTCCTACCTGTCATGTTATAGGCTGGGTTTAAAAAAATGGAAGGTAGGAGCTGATTGGCTGGTTGTTTACCACCCTCCACTTTATCGCTTTTTGAAGCTTGATACATCTGGCCCTTGGTCTCTAGACCGATAGAAAGAGCAAGGCTCATCAGCCTCCTCCCTTATCTGTACATCAGGGTTGCCGACCCTCCCGGAATTTGCAGGAGTCTCCCGAAAATCGGGTCCTTCCTCCCGGCCCCCGGAAGGGTGGGCAACCCTCCCGGAATCAGGGGGACCCCCACTGAGCCCCCCGATCGCGGCATTTATATGCCGCAATCCGCGGGTCTCAGGGGAGGGGGCGGAGCTAAAACGGCACAATCGTGTCGTTTTAGCCCCGCCCCCTCCATGGATAACAGTTATTTAGGCTATTTGTCGTAATGGGGGCGGGGCTTAATGACGTCACAGTTAAGCCCCGCCCCCAAAACGTGTACTGCAAGATTCCTCTCCGGGCTTCTCCCGGAGAGGATTTTTTTAAAGTCGGCAACCCTGCTGTACATGGAAACTTTCTTGCAAACTCGCTCAGCCCATTCATTCCCAGGATTCAGTATTGAATCCCGGCGGTCGGGATCCCGGCGTTCAGAATCCCGACGCCGGAATCCCGACAGCTGAAATGCCGACAAGGGGGGGACGTGGATCGCCCCCCCTTGCGGGCTCGCTGCACTCGCCACGCAGCGGGCCCGGTGCCTCGCTACGCTCGGCACACTAATTTATTCTCCCTCCAGGGGTGTCGTGGACACCCACGGAGGGAGAATGTGTCGGTATTTCGGCAGTCGGGATTCCGGCGTCGGGATTCTGAACGCCGGGATCCCGACCGCCGGGATTGTAACTGCATCCCCATTCCCGCCGGTGTAGTCTTCTCCCTGCCCTGACTGTTAAAGCGCATCAAAGGAACATCAATCTCACCCAGACATAATTCACCCACCATGACCTGTCATATGACTCTACCCTCACATCTCTTGTCACATGTGTTCCCTTACCCTTCCACCCATGTCACCTGTGTTCCCTTACCCTTCTCACCATGTCACATCATGTGACATGGTGAGAAGGGTAAGGGAACAGATGTTACATGGGTGGAAGGGTAAGGGAACACAGGTGACATGGCGGAAAGGGTAATGGAACACAGGAGACATGGGTAGAAGGGTAAGGGAACAGATGTGACATGGGTGAAAGGGTAAGGGAACACAGGAGACATGGGGGGAAGTGGAAGGGAGCACCTGTGACATGGGGGGACGGGTAAGGGTAGGGTAAGAGAACACATGTGACTCACATGTGTTCTCTTACCCTACCCTTACCCTTCCCCCATGTCATAGGTGCTCCCTTCCACTTCCCCCCATGTCCCCTGTTTTCCCTTACCCTTTCACCCATGTCACATCTGTTCCCTTACCCTTCTACCCATGTCCCCTGTGTTCCCTTACCCTTTCACCCATGTAACATCTGTTCCCTTACCCTACCCTTACCCTTCCCCCATGTCATAGGTGTTCCCTTCAACTTCCCCCCATGTCACATGTGCAGAGCCGGCCTTAGGCATAGGCAAACTAGGCAATTGCCTAGGGCATTTAGAATGCATAGGGGCATCAGCAACTTCTGCTGATTAAAATGATATGCAGCATGCCTATATTCTGTGTGTGAGTGAGGCTGTATCTGCAAATGAAATAAATAGTGTATTCATGGAAATCACTGTAACATAGCATTCTGTATGCAGGTACAGCCACAGTCGCACACAGAATATATTCATGCCACATATCAGTTTAATCATCGGAAGCTCCTTGTGTGTGCTGGTCATAACAATGCAAATAAGACAAATTTTCAGCAAAAAAGGCACCCAACGTTAGCAGAACTGGCCAGGAGCTGCATGGCCTATTGAGGCAAGATGTATGAGGAAACATCTGTATCCAAGCAGAGGTAGAGGTCACAGTTGCAAATGGAGGTCACAGGATCCTATATGGCGCAATGCAGCCCTAGTGTTACAGTTCCCAAAGTGTCACCAACACTTTACAACTATACAAAAACACAAGAAATCAAGAGGTCACAGTGTTAGCGGCTGTGCGAGTGCTGTCTGTGGGTGGGTTGGTTGTGCTCTGATAGTGTTCAGCATATGTGTAAGGGGCATTATGTGTGTCATGTATAAATGCATTAATAATGTGCGACATGTGTAACAGGCATTATGTGTGTCATGTGTATAAGGGTATTAATAATGTGCAACATATGTGTAATGGGCATTATGTGTGTCGTGTGTATAAGGGCATTAATAATGTGCAACATATGTGTAAGGGGCATTATGTGCGTCTTTATGTGTATGAAGGGCATTAATAAAGGTTGGCATACTGTGTAAGGGGCATTATGGTTATAAGGACATTAATAATGTGTGTTATGTGTAAGGGGCATTACTGTGTGGTATTATCAGGGGTGCCGAGAGAAAGGGGTAGGGGGTACAAATTTCCCAGGCCAAAGTCTGATGGAAGGGCCCAGTGGGGGCCCCGGGCCCCCTCCCCTTAAGTGACAGCAGCAGCTGCAGCTCTTCTCTGTCCAGCACACACTGCTTTGGGCTGGGTTGCAGTGTGGCCATGGAGGTGCTTAAAATACAATATTTTTCTAAGGGTATAATGTGAATAATGTGAGGAGTAATGTACATAAGGTAAAATGGTACTACTGTGTGATGTAACGTAAATAAGGGACACCATCGCATGATATAATGTGAATAAAGTTGCACTACTGTGTGGCATAATTTGAATTGGGGGTACTATTGTGTGGCCATGCCCCTTCCCAGCAAGAACACACCCCTGTTTGGGCTGCGCACCGAATGTGTGCACTGTTTATATTTAAAATATTGCTGGTAGGTGCACCAAAATGATGACTGCTATGATGAGGGTTGATGGTGTTGGGTAAGGGGAGCAGGGTCAGAGGCTTAACTAGTGGCGGTGCTAGGGGGCACCAGCCAAAATCTTGCCTAGGCGTCATTTAGGCTAGGGCCGGCTCTGCACATGTGTACCCTTTCCCTTCCCCCAATATCACATGTGTTACCTTTCTCTCCCCCTGATGTCACACATGATCCCTTCCCCCATGTCACATGTGTTCCTGGGCAGTGTCCCTGGATTTAACCCTGCCCAGGTCCATGAAAGTCCATGCTGCAGCTGGTGGTATAAGAAGGTGGATCCTGTCTACTATAACTGAAGGAAAAACACAATAGACTATATCATAGTTGCCTCCCCTCCTGCATTCTGCAGGAGACTCCCTGAAACAGAAGCAATCTCCCTCTCTCCCTCATTAGTCTAGCAATCTCCTTCATTTCACCTGGCCCACATTACACTGTTACATTTTGGGGAAAAAAGTAATGAGAGACAGATACATTTACACTGAATCATCAGCACCAATTCCCAGCACTTGATCAAGTACAATGTCTCTTACTAACAGCTTTGGGGCTCATCTACATTTGGATATAAGTCATTTTACATGATTCCTCTCAGATGTAGCAGTGCACACCCACGCTTCTAGGTGCCACTTTCACAGTCTCTTTTCACAATCTCTCCATATATGGAACTAGCCACGCCCTTTGGGTGGATCATGACACGCCCCCTTAATGGGGCCTGTGCAAAATTCTACTACCAACTATAATCTCCCTGAAACTAGTTTTCTAAAGTAGCCAAGTATGGACTATATGAATGTGCAGATGGCACAAGAACAGGTGTGTGACCACCAGGCAGAGGGCATATTGCTCACTAACGTTAGGGCATAGTTGTGTAAGAGACAGACATGCATGGATCTATGAGAGATTGGCAGTGTGTATACTGTATACTGACACTGCCTACGATGTGGTTTCTGACAGTCTTAATTTAACAACGAATCTCTGAATATAAGAGCCAGTCCCATTTTCACGGGTTCCACCGGCTGTGATCTGTCCGCTTGCTCGCTCGCTCCCCGTCCTACCATCCATTTCCTACGAATTGATAAAATTACCAAAGAATTCTACTTCCTGATACAGAACTAAACAAAGGAAAATCAGAGTAAACAAGTTTAACTCGGAATGAATGTTGTTGTGTGGTTGTTTTGTAATCTACTTAATCCTAGATACATTCTTTTATCTGCCTCTGCGCCCAGCAGCAGCCCCCCTCGCTGTCATTTCCAGACAGGGGAATCATGGTCAAACCGTGACTACAATGTTTTATTTGACAGATTTCAGGCCATTTTCTTACCACATTAATAATACCCCTCCTCCACATGACCGCTAACATACTGTAGCCCCTTCATGGTCTTTGTATGCCATCATGCCCCCTTATATACCAGTGCCCATTCATGTATTTATATGCCTTCACCGCTCCTCTGAAATTTGATTTGATCATTTCAGTTTGCCATGAGTTGAAAATCTCTGGTATTGTATAATGGCCCGTACACACTGGGCAACTTTGAGCTGAAACCAGATCAGTTTTATAGTTTGAGCTGCTTTCAGCTCAAAAGCCGCCCAGTGTGTGCAGGCCAGGCAATGAGCGGTGAGTACTGATACGTGATCCTGTATCATTGCCGGCCGCCGCCGCTCATTTGCTGGTATTGCAAACAGATGAGCGAGGGAGTAGATGGCTTTCCATAGCAGGACGCCGCTCCAGGAAAATCGATCAGAAGGGCGAAAATCGCTCAGTGTGTATGCACCTTAATAGAAGCGGAAAAGTAATTTTTGGTAGAAGTAGGATGTTCTATGGGCCCAATTCAGTCTTTTGACAACAGACATCCCCACCGGGAGGATATCATAAGTACAGTGGGGGGATGCTCTTATATTCGCGCCCCCTTACCGCCATCGCAGGCTACCGCAAACATAATTATCGCATATGATCTAACATATGCGATAATTATCACAAAAGACAGCTCTTGCGTTAAGAGCTGTCTTTTGCGTTGACCCGGCGCATCCCGGCAGCTCCTCCCTCCCTCTCTTACCTGCCCTGGAGCTGCTGCTGCAGGGGGGGCTGGCTCTCCTCCTCCCTGCACCCGGAAGAAGATGTACAGTGCACGGAGGAGGAGGTCACAGGTCCGGCCAGCACAGCTCTGTGTTGCCCGGACACAGGTGAGGGGGGGTCGGTGCAGGGCGGCAGGGGTTGGTGCGGGGCGGTGGTCGGTGCGGGGTGGCGGGGGATGCTTAGAACATCCCAAAATGCGATAACAGGGTTTTTACCGCATTTTTAGTTTAGAGAATCTCCCCCAGAGTCCTGTCATGATGTCTTGTTATATAAAAAGACCATATAAGAAGACAAACAACACATTTATCAAGATATGTCACCAGATGACCCTCTACTGGGCTGGGCCATTAAATACCCCGGCACAGTCTCTCTTGGGGGGGGGGGGGGGGGGCAGTTTTATTCCAGACAGATTGATTGGAACAGATTTAGAAATAACCTTGACATGACTTAGACTCCCTGCGCCCCAGGGGTAGTGCGGCCAGTGTCTGTATTCCCTGGGAAGGACATCCACAGCACCGAGCCAGGAATCACATCCATTCTCATTCTACTAAGTGGCCCTCGGGGAACTGTTACAATCAGACATTAAACAAACTTTTGTTGTCCATGTGACAGCGTGAGATGGATTATTTAAAGGTACAGTCATTTGTAGTCTGAAAATACATTCCATGGGTTATTATAATAATGCATATTAAAGGAAGATGTTAACTATGTTATATAGTATAATATAGGTTGAGTATCCCGTATCTATCCAAAAACTGAAATATTACAAAAAACGTGGTTTTTCAGAATATTTCATATTTTTGTTTGTTTCCCCCCCCCTGCCCCTTTTTCATACTTACCACGTTCCCCAGCGTTAACGGCGGGCTTCAGGATCCTCTTCAGCAGCATCTACGGTCCCAGGGGTCTCACTGGCGTCGTGCCTGCAAACTCGCGCAATGCACCCCTGGGACTGCTGAAAAGGTTTCCTGAAGGCCACCGTGGGCGCCGGGGGACACTGTGGATGCTGGGGCACCGACCATCAGGGCACCACCAGGGGACCAGGTAAGTATGTTAAAAAAACTAATATTCCAAAAACCAGAAAAATCCCTTATGGTGGTCCCGAGCATTTCAGATAAGGGATACTCAACCTGTATTGGGTGTTATTGGGAGAGGTTATATGGATTAATAGGAATTATCTAAGGCAGCGGTGGGGAACCTCCGGCCCGCGGGCCGTATACGGCCCCCAGAGCCGGTTTTTGTGGCTCGCCCGACGGCTGTACAGCGAGTCTCATACAGGAGAAATCTTGCGAGAGCTACTGACCTCTCACGAGATTTCCTCAGTATGAGACTCCCTGCACAGCCGCCAGACCACACAGACCGGCGACTTGTAACCTGCGGCAGCCGCCGGGGGGGCGTGCGACGGCTGCCGCAGGACGATTTGTACGTTTTTTTTAAATGGCCCCCGAGGCATCTTTTAAATGACCCCCGAGGCATTATGCCTCAATGTAAACGGTTCCCCACCCCTGATCTAAGGAGAGGTTATATGCAGTAATAGAAGGACATATACTGTAGGTAGAAGATATATAAAGATTTAGGGGTATATTTACTAAGATGGGAGTTATAGTAATGATGAGATGTTGCTATGGACAACCAATAAGATTTTATCTATTACCTCCTAGAACAGACCTGGCCAGAATGTCGATCGCGATCTACCCGGCACCGCCGGTAGTGTGGTCTGTAGCTCGTAGGCTACAATGGGCCATCATCGTCAGGACCCAATGCAATGCTCCCCAATGTTGATACATCGGCAGCATCGTATTCCCCATAGAAACCTATGCGGGATGCGACTGCTGGCGGTGGTGCAGGAGAAATCACAGCAGCAATCCTGCTGCGGTCCCTCCTACACAGAGGTGTAAGTTCATCTCAGTAACCCGGAGGCAAGTAGGAGTTTATTGCCCCCCCTCCCCAAATATGTTGTGTGTCAATCTTCACCTGTGTGTAACATCTGAGTCCAGCAGCATTGCTTGCTGTAGCTTAGGCTGAGTGTTACCAGGCAGGAGTCATCCTGTCCTCTAATGCAGATGTTAGCAGGGCTCCTGGTATACAGCCAATTAACTACAGGTCACCCCCCACACGTGCTGCTTTACATGTAGGTGCCCTTTTAGGGCTTAGAGCCTGGAGGTTAGAGCCTCCATTGCCTCTGGGAGTTACACCCCTGCTCCTAGATACATTCAGGTGATACCTAATGGCTAACCCCCGTAAACTCCCGTTTTTAGCCACAAATATTACATAACGAATTGTCCCAAGAGTAAGAAAAGCTTTATGGCTATCTTATACATAAGGCAGCCTATTTATCAAGCATCTCAGCAGTACACATATCACTACAGTATTTCACATCTCAGGACAGTGATAACAGAAGGAAGTTGTTGAAAAGATCCTTTATTAGTCGAATAAAACGTATTTGAAAGATTTTAAGATTTTTAAATACATACACATACTGTATATATATAAATATATAATTTTTTTTTACTTGTTTCCCATCTGTTTGTGGTCTCTGTTACCCGGCAATACTTTACTGATAAATTGTGGTGATAAAAGATTTTATCAGCCTATACTGATATGTATTATTCAAATATACAGTGCCAAGGTTTATGGTTTGCTTTGCAAAATGTTGATGCTCATATTGCTAAATATGCACATTGGACAGTAGTGTCAAGAAGACCGTTCAATATCAGCTGCACATTCTGGCACCTTATTTAGTCCTGTCTAATTCAGCAAAGGAAACCTGCCACTGGCAATGAGCGTATGCTATGTTGGGCATATCTAACACATGCTTTATATTGACCACTCATCCTATTAATCTATTCAGCAATGCCCCAGATAGTCATCTGTTTTCTGTGCAGAGCTCTCAGGCTCCATTTGTCAGATTTGAAGACCGATTGCTAGATCCACAAATCCGCAGATTGCCAATGACAGGCAGTTTTGATTGATGGATCTGTAACATAACCAGATGTACAGTATATAATAATCAGCCTTGTTTAGTATTTATTTTTGTTGCATTCTAAGCCCATCCATCCCAGCACATGTTTGTTATAGACCGTACGGGGTTAATTTACTAAGATGGGACTTCTTTATTAGATGTTGCCCATAGTAACTGATCAGAATCTACTTCCAATTTATTTAGCACCTTCTAGAACAGGCATGGCCAAACAGTGGCCCTCCAGCTATTGTGAAACTACACATCCCAGCATGCCTTGCCATAGTTTTAGCATCCCCTAATAGCAAACCTATGGCAAGGCATGATGGGAATTGTAGTTTGGCCATGCTTGTTCTAGAACCGGCATGTCCAAACTGTGGCCCTCCAGCTGTTGTAAACTACACATCCCAGCAAGCCTTGCCATAGTTTTTGCATCCCCTAGTAGCAAAACTGTGGCAAGGCATGATGTGATTGGTAGTTTCACAACAGCTGGAGGGCCATAGCTTGGACATGCCTGTTCTAGAAGATAATACAAAGAATCTGATTGTTGCCCAGAACAATATCCCATCTTCAATAGAACTCCTGTTGGAGTAAATAGACCCCTAAGCCTTAGAACATAGGGGTTTATTAAGACCTAATTAGACGGATGCAGCCTGGGCGACTCTCAAAAGACTGAGCATGCGTATAGATGGGGGCACACATGCCTGAGGCCGTCCTGCGATAAAATACTTTTAGATCGCTGGCCATACATAAGGTGATTGACAGGATGTCAGAGTTTGGGGGTGGTAACCGGACGTTTTCTGGGAGTGTCAGGGAAAACGTAGGATTTCCCGGGCTGAGGGCGGAGCGTGTGACCCAGATCGGCCTGTTTGTATCGCAGCCACTGAGTAAGTCCTGGGCTACACACAGACTGCACACAGTGGGAAAATCATTCAATCGTAATTGGCTTGCGAATGGATGTCCAGCTCATTCTCCCACGCTCTGTGGTGGTGGAAACATCAGAGGAAATAAATGTGGGTTTGACAATGGGAAATGTTAGAAGAAATGAGGGGGGTCCCAGCAGGACCATGGATGAAGGCAAAGGTGTTCTAAGTCTGATTCACATTGAATCCAAACGCTGTTAATGTGACTAATGGAAGTGGTTGAAGAACATTGAAGTGTAAGTCTTTGTGAATTGGAAACATTGTAAAAAAGAAGTCCTAGGACCATCCATAGAAGGTGTGAGCACCAAGAGAGCTGATGTAACACCCCAAGGGTTTAATGTTTGCTATGAGAACCTGGAGTGGTCATTGAATTGCTTAGCTTTAACACAGAAGGGTTTAGCTTGTGCTGCTGATCGACTTCATCACCATCATTATTATCATCATCATCATCGATAGTAGATGTCATTGTATCAGCCCTACAGGACCAGCAGGAGATATGCCTCCTGATAGCTTTGTCCATCTGGGTCCATCTCAGTCACAAATCCCCCCAGTTGCTGATACAGTGCTTCCCTCCCCGGCTCCGCCTTACCAGTCTTATGTAACGGTGGGTGTACGATACACCCAGATCTTTACATGGATACATGGGTGTTGCATGCACAGTTCTGATATTTGCATTTCATGCATATTAAACAGGTCCTATATAATTACAGATGTCATCGTATTCTGTCATATGGAAATCTGCCAGGACTTACCCACATTTTGCTCCGTCTCAAAACTGACATTAAATTTCCTTCATCCAGGAAACAAGTGAGAGAAAATATTTGATTTGGATCAATCCCATAAACGGGAGCGTGTGTCTAATAAATATCCCATCTAACAGCACTGATCCTAGACCCATTAATATGAATCTCACAAAGCTCTGTCCTATGGGACCAGGACAGTTAATGCACCAGAGATTAGTCTTGTACTCACTCCAGTTGTAGATTCCTTTCTACTACTTCTGAGTTTGCGTTTTCAGGACACAATGCGCCTGTCGGCACAAACCCAAATGTGCGCGAATCCCATTGATGTCTGCAAATGCGCATGACGTAGCAAGCAATGGCCGGCTGCTTATGCTTTGCACCATTCACTCTCGGGTGGTGCCGCCACCTCATAGAAGTGGGAAAATCTGAAAATGCCATATGTCCTATGTAAATATACAATATTCCTCTAAAACTGCTAAATTACTTAGTTTAACCTCATTTATTACTTAAATTAATCCTGAGAGTTTTTATTTCACCCACAATTTGCTAGTAGTAACTCTGTATTATATTACTAGGAGTTTGCCTACAAATGCTCTTCTTCCCAATGTACAACGTGAAGGCTCAATATGGCTCTCATTAAGAGAACGGGACGGACGCCAATCTCTTCCAGTTCTAGGCTGAAATACAATCCAAGTCCTTTTATGGAGTGGAAATGGCCGTACGCCTCTCCAGAACGTTATAATACCCATGGGTATTTTTAGTCCTGAGCTTCCTAGGTATCCCCAAGTACTTTCAACAAAGGTGAAGACCATCCAGGATCACCTCTTTTAGGTAACTTGGAAACCTGGTAAAATATCCATGTGAGAGCCAAAAAACAAATCTATTTTAAAATGGAGACACCCCAATGTTTTGTTGTACGTGCATTCCTGTGATATATACATTACCCTGGGGGTGGGGAAAGGGGCATGTGGTGTTCCACTCCTAAAGGTACAACTGGTGTCTGTCTGCAGGTCCTTACACCGGTGCGTACTTACCAATATCAGCATGATGCTGGGGTTATATCACTGCCACATTGGGTATTAGGACACTGGGAGCAGTTTGGAACGTCATGTCAGACAGCGGACTTAGGTTGTTGTATGGGACAAATTGGGCCCGAATTGGACCCAGTGACCAATGTTGTAAGTCTGCGTATGGGCAAAAATATGTATGTGCAGACACGCTGTGCTAACGTCTTCGGTGGAGTATCACACTCGTCGAAGCATTTGCACACTAAGGGGAGGGCAGGGGGTGACTGTAGGGGTACGCCCAGCATTTTATGGGCATCGCATGCTACCAACGGGATTTCGGTGCCAGGGAGGCAGCCATTCGGCAGAGCGGCATTAAGGTGCTTGCTAGGCACAAATATAGGCTACCTAGCGAGCCAACCTGAATCAGGCCCTTAGTGTCTGGTCACTGGTAATGCTATCATTTGGTAAAAAAAAAAGTTGCCAGTGGTCCATGGGCTGCAGGCGACAAGTCTGAGGAGATGTCAGTGAGTATGGTTACCAAACGAGCCCATTGGGCAGGTAAAACATGACAACCCTAACACCAGGGTCCACTGACATCCACCTTTATGGCATCACATATGGAAGAAGAGAGAGATGCAGCCAAAGTCTTATTCCATCAGTTCCTAGAACCTATTCACTGCCATTCTGGACACTGTCAATCTTTAAATAGAAGTGGTGGGTTGGGATGGGGGGGGGGTGTCTCTGGTTGTTGGGCAGAATACTTCCAGAGGGGAAATCAATAACACATTGGCAAACCCATGAACCCTCTTCCAGAAAAATAACCTAGAGAGCAATTATGGGGAGCTACCAAATCTGAAGCAAGGGGTGTAGAGGTGTAATTGAAAACTCCACAGCGGCTGAGGTTGTTGTCTGTAGATGGTTTCATCCAACTTTCCAGATTCTGGACCATTCCAGCTTTCACCTAATTCCAAATCTGATTGATCTCAGTCAGTGTTAGGTGATAGGGTTAACTGTAAAGGAGGAAGGCCGGGGTCTTTATGGCAAACAAAGGAGATGCTAAAAGTAGAAATTGGGGGTGTTGCCCATAGCAACCAAGCACCTTCTAGAAGATGTCACAAACCTGTCTTTTCTCAGGATCTGCTGACAGCCCGCTCAGCTTTTACCTTTAGATTACAGGGTTGTCAGAGCCTTGGTCTGTTCCCTCTGCTGCTGCTGATTGCACACCTGTGGGATCCCAGCTCACTGCTTGAATACAGATGACTGGCTGATAATCATTCTGGTGCCTGATTGCTAGTTTGGCTTCACCTTCTGTTTGAACTGTTTGTCCCTTGCAGAGTTCTCTCCATTACAGCTATGATCAGTGCCTGATTGACCAAGTGGAGCTACATGTGTATTAGCTTGGGGCACCATGAACCTTTAACCAGGCCATGGCTATTATGTGATATCCTGCTCACCTGTACTAGCACTGGTCGCAGTAGACTACTGCCATTGTTGGTGATTGGTTCCAGAATCTATTCCTGGGATTACAGTTCTCACCTGGTCAGTCTTCCAATCAGTGCAAGGGAAGGGGTTTAAAGGTTCAGGTCCAGGACCAGGAAGTTGCCTTCTGCAATGTCGCTACGTGACCCCTGTTACTGAACGCTCCTTTCTTATTACTCTGATACCCAGATCCGTTGGAGCCTCCAGCTGGTACCTGCACTCTGACACTGCCTGGCTGTCTAGCTGTATTCCATTACGATCTAGTTTCCCATCAGTGGATCTGTTATCGAGGCACTAACCTGCTGCAGTCACCATTAGCAAATATCCCGTCACTCGGATTTTGTCTGCTACCAACGTGTCATCCGCAAAAGTGTGCCAGACACTAACAGCGTGTTGTCCACCATTTTGGATTTTGGCCGCTTCCAGTGTATAATCTGCCGCTCTGTTACAGCCGCAGCTCAGCTGCTATCCACCCAGTTCCCTGCTTCTAGCTAGTCCTTCGGCCTTCCAGCAGTCCAGCTATTAGGCTTCTGTTGGTGTGCCTATCCATACCAAGTCTTCATTTCCAGTTATCGGCAAGGAGATCTACTGTACTTCTGTTTTTGTTATCTTGAGTTTATTGCCAAGTCGCTATCCTAAGTTATATTAAAGTCATATCTGGCATCCCTGCATTCTGTCCTATTGCCAAGCCAGCTATCCTTATTTATTTTTTAATTATTTCCGGCATCCCCAGATTCTGCCCTATCCCAGTCTATCCCATTCTGGCTTCCCCAGACCCAGTCTTCAGTATCATTCTGTGAACTAGAGACCATAGTTCTATTAACTCATCGTATCATATACCAGTCGATCGGTGGGTACTCCAGGCAGATGGCCACCCAGTGCCGGGGGTGGGTGAAGCGGCAGGAGATGCATCTTGCTCCATGGGGGGAGGGGAGGCCAGCGGGCCGCGGCGGGAGAATGATGCGTTGCTCCACGGGGGAAGGGGGGTTTGAGAAAGAGAGAGAGGCACTGGAGCAGCGTCTCGCTCCAGGAAGGGGGGGTTTGAGATGCGGCGATGCGCCGCAGCGTTGTTCCATGGGGGGGGGGCTGGGGAGAGAGAGAGGGAGCAGCTTACCTAATCCAGTGGAGGGGGGGGCTGCTCCAAGTGGCCGCCCTCCAGTGGCCGGGCCCTAGGCAAATGCCTAAAGATGCTTAGTGGTGGCGCCGGCCCTGGGGCCACCACCTGCTGTGCAGATGCAGCTAAACCCAAACCTCCTTGCAGGAGTCTCTGGTGAAATCTGCGACTCTGTCCAGGAGCTCTGCCAACTCCCACGTTAAGTAGTCTATGCCCACGTATTACATAATTCTGCTATATTCACTATCTACACTTCTACATTAAACCTGGGTCAAGTCCAGCTGATTCCCGTCACTCGCTGCAAAGGTACCTACAGTACACTCATTACTTTTTTGATCTCTGCTGTTATCACCAGTCCACTCGTTCGTGACAAAAGATAATAGAGAGAACTGATCGGTTGCAATGGGCAACTTCCCATCTTTAACAGAACTTCCATCTTAGTAAATATATCCCTAATAATGGGTACACACGGTTCGATGTGGAATTCGATAAGATTTCGATTTGATATGCCGTTCGATTTGATCTGGCATTCGATTTAATTTCATTTCTGCCAGAATGCCCCCTCTGGGGAGCACCGGCGGACAGGGATTCCATTGACTTGGGACGCATGTGCGTCTCGCGCATGCGTGCCCCAGTCTCTCGGCAACGGGGCAGCGGCATCCTGCCCATCTCTGCTGGGGTTAGGAGGGGTTGGGGCGGTGAGGGGGACCGCCGGCGGTGGCAGGGTAGGCGGAGGACGTCAGCAGGGAGCTTCGTTGCCACAGGGCGCGCGGGAGTTTCGGGTGTGCGTGCTCCCTAGCGGGAGCTGGTGGGTCTAGCAAAAGTTTTGCCAGCCCCTGTCTGAATGAGGCACGCTACATGTGTAGTCTTGCCTGGCAAGACTATTTTTCTTTTTGATTTCAACTAAATGGATAATACAAAAGGTAGTGGGGAAATTGCGCAACTAATTATAGTGATGCAGCCAGCTAATTCATAAAGAGATACACTACCTCTGGGTACAAATGCAACAAGATAAATGAATAGCTCTGGCGCAAGACCATAAAAAATGTTTTCAACAAATGTGCATAATATTTTTTATTTTCCAAATACAATAAAAACAGGTGATATACTTGGTATCAAGACCATGTGCCAAATTCATGCAGTCAATGCCGGGTAATAAACAATTATACCTCACCCTGAGTGTGGGCTGCGGTGGGCTATGCTTGCGTCCAAGTCTGCGGCACCACCGCAGAGGGCTTAGGGCGTCTGGTTCCCGGTCACAAAGTGCTGGTGCATGAAAAGTGCTGAGTCCATAAAGTGCATCAGTGTCCAATAGCAACGCGTTTCGGAGAGGTCCACTCTCCTTCCTCAGGCTGAATAGTGTGCCTGTTCACTCGTGGTCATATTTATACCACTACTCTGATGCTCTTAATTGAAAGGAAACCAATCCGAGCGTCAGTTGCATCCGCACCCCCGGAAGTTCCCTGCGTTCCAGGCCGCACTTCCGGGTTTGCGTTCCAAATGCCGCTCAGTGACTTCCGTTTTCGGCGCTGTTCTGTACTTCAGCGAAAGACATACATTTCCTTTATTCTTTCCATCTTTAGACTGTAAGCATTCGTCTCCCAACACTTATTTTTTTATTTTAGCTTCACGGGTCTTTTTTTCTATTTGATTCCTGGGATTCTTTGTATTCTTTACCAGGATTCCCCCGGCGGCCATCTTGGTTAAGATGGTTAGACGATGGGCAAAGCTTACACAAGCTAGGATAATCCAAGGGTACACACTAAATGTGAACACGCATCGGGATCGAATCTGCATCAAATGTGGAAAAAAACATTAGATGCCCATTCGATTTATATTTGATTTTGCTCTTAAGCAAAATGGAATAGAAAAAGTGTGGAAATCTCACCGTGTATACCCTGCATTATAGCGAGTACACGCGGTTTAATGTGGAATTGGATTTGATATGCCGTTTGATTTGATCTGGCATTTGATTCGATTTCTACCATAAAGTCTTGCCTGGCAGGACTATTTTCCTTTTTGATTTCCACTAAACGTGAACACGCATCAGGATCAAATCTGCATCGAATGCTGCTAAACGCATTTGATGTGTGTTTGATTCCGATTCGATTTTGATTCAATTTTACTTCTATAAGCAAAATCTAATAGAAAAATAGTGGAAATTTCACCGTGTGTACCAAGCATTAGTCTCTGTTTTAAAAAAAAATCTCTTTGATACAAGTATTTACTCCCCAGAAAGTTGTCTGCCCACATCTCACCCAGAGGAAGAATAAGCTTGGGGACCTTAACTGTTAACGTATAAATTGACTTAAGAGATTTGGCAGAGTGTCAGCTATGAAATGCAGTTATTCTACCAAAGCCAAGAGATTTCAGAATCCCTCGAGCTATTTCAAGATCTACGCAAGTTATTCATTAACAGGGGGGGATAGTTCTGTGTAAGGGTTCATAGGAGCCGATAGTCTGTGCCATAGAATGCCGATGACTTCAGAAACAAAGGAAGAGTTAAGTTTCAGCAGCTGACAAGTTTGCGGGGGCAGCATGAGAGACATACAATAGCCCCTGCTTTATTTAATATTAATGTTAGAGATTGTCTGGGAATCGGCCAAGTCCTGTAACATAGCGAGAGGACCACCATGTTTGTAGTGCAATATATAGGAGGAGGTAAAAGGTGATTGCGATTGGAAGAAAGATAATAAGCTACATATATGCACAAAGGCAAAAAAACAACAGAGCTTAGAAATAAATTCAATATTATTGTATAATATAATGGGAGAAAAGAGGACTAAACTATATATGTAAAAGAACAACAATACACATAGATGAATATATATATATATATATATATATTATATATAAGGCTAACTACTCCTCACATCTATGAGGTGAAGTACCGCCAGCGACCACTAGAGGCCATTCAACAGACCAAATTACTCTTTTGTGTGATAAAAGATATCGTAACAGAAAGTGAAAGCTATTTTTGCAGGGACACTGACCTGTTTCAAACTTGCTTGATATGGAGAGAGGGAGCTATGAAGGTCACAGCTGAAAGTGAAAGGAAAATCTGTCAAACTGAAAGTACATTGCAAAAATAGTAGATAACATCAATTATTGTCTCATCTGAAAACATACTGGTAATCCCCTTACAGTCTTGCAATAAGGTTTTTGGGGGATACAACAGAGTTGAAACATCTAGTGCAGAGCCCTTCTAATGAAACAAAATGGTCTCACATTATAATAAAAGCATACGCACGTAAATCTCTTTATCCCAGGGTTGCCTACCCTCTCGAAAATTGGCCGGGAGTCTCACTAAAACCGTGTCCCCTTCTGGCCCGGAAAGGTGGGGAATCCCAGATTCAGCCAGACACACACCCCCCTCCCCCCGGCCCCGCTACATCTCCTCGTCGCTGCATTTAAATACCGCGATTTGAAGCTTTTCGAGAGCACGGACTAATGACCAAATTGTGTTATTTTAGCCCCGCCCCCTCCTCAAAGTCCCACAATCGGGAGATTTGCCATAATGGGGGTGGGGCTTGATAACATCTATATCAGGCCCCGCCCACTGATGTGCTGCTGATGGTCTACGGGCCTCTCCCGGAGAGGAGACTTTAAAAGTAGGCAACCCAGCTTTATCCCAGTTCCACTGCATAGCTGGTAAAATTGGCTGTGACACAAGAGCGGACAGTTCTCATGCAGGAAATCCTGAAACGCTTTATTTATTTATTTAAATGATTCTATATCTTATATAGCGCACACATATTCCGTAGTGCTTTACAGAGAATATTTTAACATTCACATCTGTACCTGCCCCGTGTGCCGGATTGGTGCCAGACAGTCATCAGCCCGACATTGGGATCCCGACTGTTAAAACCCCGACACTCGGGGTCCCGACGGCCACTGACTATTCTCCCTCGTGGGGTCCACGACCCACCTAGCGGGTGAATAGAATAGGTGGCGAGGGTTGCGAGCCACTGTGGCCGCAGCGTGGCGAGCGCAGTGAGACCGCAAGGGGCTTCGTTGCGCTCCCCCCGCAGGAGTACCCGGTGTAAACCCACGGGGAGAATATAAAAACTCTGCACAGAATCGAACCCATAACCTCAGTGCTGTGAGGCAGTAATGCTAACCATTACACCGTCCATGCTGAATGCTTTAGACACCTGTGGCACCAATGAGAGTGCACAGTTCTTATAACTGGCTGAAAATCATTAATAGCCGAGTCTGGCACCAGCTCCAGGATAACAGCCAGTATTTCATCACCAGCAAATAAACAGTTTGGAATCATCAGTTTACAACATTATTTCCTCGAGTTTCCTTACCGGTAACTGTTTATACCTCAGCAACTTGTGTCCTAGAACAGACAAGAATGCTGGCAATCCAAAGCTTCACTCAGCCAATTCCACATATACGTGTTCTCCTTAAAATTCCTGGCCATGTAGTGCACCAGGATTTAGGACCTGTCGGACATAACATCTGATGTGCCCAATTATAGAGCAACAAATATATAGGTGTCATGCCAGCATTGGGCAAACCTAGGACTTTACTAATGGAGTATTACCTAATACAGAATTATCATTCACCCATTGTTTTTAATGTCCCTGTGGCAGAGCTAATATGGAGATGAACAGGGGCGGATCCAGGAGAAAATGACAGGGGGCACATGAGAGGGTTTGGGAGGGGGGGGGGTGTTAGTGGTGCGAGTGTACATGCTAAGAGAGGGGGAGAGCAGGGAGAGGGTGGGAATGGGATTAAATATAGGCCCTGGCGTTTAAAGTACACAGACCCACCTTGGCATCAAAAGTGAAGGATGTAGTTGTGCGCGCGTCCAAGGCCGAAGGCGGGCTTCTGAAAAAGGGGTGTGGACACTCAAAATGGGGCGGGTCCTTGAGTGTAGTGTACCACACCATATACCACTTCTACACATTATGCAACAAAATACTAGACCCCATTATACTTGCCCCTTACACATAATGCCACATGGATTGAGACAAAATTCACAATACGCTTCATAAACAGGGACATTGCGCCCTAAAGGCACGCATTAAAAATTTACAACATAATGCCCATGTTGAGGCACACACCATAATGTCCATTATGTATTATGTCAAACACCATAATGCCTATTAAAAATGATTCTACATAAGTGCTACTTACCTGCATGCTCATTGCCAGGGGTTCCATGCTCATTGCCAGGGGTTCCATGCTCGTTGCCATGTGGGATTACATGCTCATTGCCAAGGGGGAACACATGCTCGCGGTAACTGTGGGACAACCGCCGCAGGGCAGAAGTGACAGCAATTGACAGCCTGGCAGCAAGCGGAAATTTTAAATAATACCCCTTTCACACCAGAAAATGCAGGGACTTACCCAGGAATACCCAGGAATATGGTCCCAGGATCATGCAGGGACATTCCCAGATTGGCCCCTTTTACACCAGCCTAGTCCATGTATTTTCTGGTGTGAGGGAGAAACAGGCTATATCTTTTAACTGGCTATTTCTTCGGAACCAACTGACCCATGGGGTATGGGGTAATAGGAGGAGATATACGGAGAGGGTATACGGGGTAATAGGAGGAGATATAGGGAGAGGGTATATGGGGTAATAGGAGGAGATATAGGGAGAGAGTATATGGGGTAATAGGAGGAGATATAGGGAGAGGGTATATGGGGTAATAGGAGGAGATATAGGGAGAGGGTATACGGGGAAATAGGAGGAGATATAGGGAGAGGGTATATGGGGTAATAGGAGGAGATATAGGGAGAGAGTATATGGGGTAATAGGAGGAGATATAGGGAGAGAGTATATGTGGTAATAGGAGGAGATATAGGAAGAGGGTATATGGGGTAATAGGAGGAGATATAGGGAGAGAGTATATGGGGTAATAGGAGGAGATATAGGAAGAGGGTATATGGGGTAATAGGAGGAGATATAGGAAGAGGGTATGTGGGGTAACAGGGGGAGATATAGTAAGAGGGTATGTGGGGTAACGGGTATATATAAGAGAGGGAATATGGAGTAATAGGAGGAGATATAGGGAGAGGGTATATGGGGTAATAGGAGGAGATATAGGGAGAGGGTATATGGGGTAATAGGAGGAGATATAGGAAGAGGGTATGTGGGGTAACAGGGGGAGATATAGTAAGAGGGTATGTGGGGTAACGGGGATATATAAGAGAGGGAATATGGAGTAATAGGAGGAGATATAGGGAGAGGGTATATGGGGTAATAGGAGGAGATATAAGGAGAGGGTATATGGGGTAATAGGAGGAGATATAAGGAGAGGGTATATGGGGTAATAGGAGGAGATATAGGGAGAGGGTATAAGGTGTAATAGGAGGAGATATAGGGAGAGGGTATATGGGGTAATAGGAGAAGATATAGGGAGAGGGTATATGGGGTAATAGGAGGAGATATAGGGAGAGGGTATATGGGGTAATAGGAGGAGATATAGGGAGAGGGTATACGGGGTAATAGGAGGAGATATAGGGAGAGAGTATATGGGGTAATAGGAGGAGATATAGGGAGAGAGTATATGGGGTAATAGGAGGAGATATAGGAAGAGGGTATATGGGGTAATAGGAGGAGATATAGGGAGAGAGTATATGGGGTAATAGGAGGAGATATAGGAAGAGGGTATGTGGGGTAACAGGGGGAGATATAGTAAGAGGGTATGTGGGGTAACGGGGATATATAAGAGAGGGAATATGGAGTAATCGGAGGAGATATAGGGAGAGGGTATATGGGGTAATAGGAGGAGATATAAGGAGAGGGTATATAGGGTAATAGGAGGAGATATAAGGAGAGGGTATATGGGGTAATAGGAGGAGATATAGGGAGAGGGTATAAGGTGTAATAGGAGGAGATATAGGGAGAGGGTATATGGGGTAATAGGAGAAGATATAGGGAGAGGGTATATGGGGTAATAGGAGGAGATATAGGGAGAGGGTATATGGGGTAATAGGAGGAGATATAGGGAGAGGGTATATGGGGTAATAGGATGAGATATAGGGAGAGGGTATATGGGGTAATAGGAGGAGATATAGGGAGAGGGTATATGGGGTAACAGGGGGATATATAGCGAGAGGGTATATGGGGTAATAGGAGGAGATATAGGGAGAGGGTATATGGGGTAATAGGAGAAGATATAGCGACAGGGTATATGGGGTAATAGGAGGAGATATAGGGAGAGGGTATATGGGGTAATAGGAGGAGATATAGGGAGAGGGTATATGAGGTAATAGGAGGAGATATAGGGAGAGGGTATATGGGGTAATAGGAGGAGATATAGGGAGAGGATATGTGGGGTAATAGGAGGAGATATAGGGAGAGGGTATGTGGGGTAATAGGAGGAGGTATAGGGGGAGGGTATATGAAGTAATAGGAGGAGATATAGGGAGAGGGTATATGGGGTAATAGGAGGAGATATAGGGAGAGCGTATATGGTGTAATAGGAGGAGATATAGGGAGAGGGTATATGGGGTAAAAGGAGGAGATATAGGGAGAGGGTATATGGGGTAATAGGAGGAGATATAGGGAGAGGGTATATGGGGTAATAGGAGGAGATATAGGGAGAGGGTATGTGGAGTAATAGGAGGAGATATAGGGAGAGGATATGTGGGGTAACAGGGATATATATATATAAGAGAGGGTATATGGGGTAATAGGAGGAGATATAGGGAGAGGGTATATGGGGTAATAGGAGGAGATATAGGGAGAGGATATGTGGGGTAATAGGAGGATATATAGGGGGAGGGTATGTTGGGTAATAGGAGGAGGTATAAGGGGAGGGTATATGGAGTAATAGGAGGAGATATAGGGAGAGGGTATGTGGGGTAATAGGAGGAGATATAGGGAGAGGGTATGTGGGGTAATAGGAGGAGATATAGGGAGAGGGTATGTGGGGTAATAGGAGGAGTTATAGGGGGAGGGTATATGAAGTAATAGGAGGAGATATAGGGAGAGGGTATATGGGGTAATAGGAGGAGATATAGGGAGAGCGTATATGGTGTAATAGGAGGAGATATAGGGAGAGGGTATATGGGGTAAAAGGAGGAGATATAGGGAGAGGGTATATGGGGTAATAGGAGGAGATATATGGAGAGGGTATATGGGGTAATAGGAGGAGATATAGGGAGAGGGTATGTGGAGTAATAGGAGGAGATATAGGGAGAGGATATGTGGGGTAACAGGGATATATATATATAAGAGAGGGTATATGGAGTAATAGGAGGAGATATAGGGAGAGGGTAAATGGGGTAAAAGGAGGAGATATAGGGAGAGAGTATATGGGGTAATAGGAGGAGATATAGGGAGAGGGTATATGGGGTAATAGGAGGAGATATAGGGAGAGGGTATATGGGGTAATAGGAGGAGATATAGGGAGAGGGTATATGGGGTAATAGGAGGAGATATAGGGAGAGGGTATATGGGGTAATAGGAGGAGATATAGGGAGAGGGTATATGGGGTAATAGGAGGAGATATAGGGAGAGGGTATATGGGGTAATAGGAGGAGATATAGGGATAAGGTTTGTGGAGTAATATAGGAAGAGGGTATGTTGGGTAACAGGGGGATATATAATAGGACATACTGTATAAAGGCCCTTATTCTGAATCGGACGGTACGGCCCGCGTGCGGCCGTACCGCCGATGTTTTTAGTCTGCACATGCGCAGAGGTCAATCTGCGCATGTGCAGCCCCATTCGCCGCAGACGTATTTCGTCCGCCGCAAAGGGGGCGTATAGGGGCGTGAGGGGCTTCATACCCTCATTTCCCTATGTATACGCCCCGCGTTTCATGGGCGTTCCCATGCAAACGCGGGGCGTATGCATGCTAATCAGGGTATGACGCCACTGATGGGGGCGGAAAGCTGACGTCGCCGGATGTCAGCTCTCAGCCCCCATACAAGCTATCACACGGACGATTGTCCGTGTGGTCTCAGCTTGCGGGAGCTGCTGTGGCGTGCGGCCCTGCCTTCGATGGTCGACGACCATCGAATGCAGGGGGCAGCTCCCACCATGGTGGAGGCGTACGCCCCACCATTTTTATGCGGATCGCCAGCCGTCCGTGTACGGACGGCCGTGGCGATCCGTCTCGTGGGCGGGGATTGGTTTGTGCGGCCGGAGCACCGTGTGCGGCTCCGGCCGCACCAACCAGAATAAGGGCCAAAGAGAGGTTATATGGAGTAGTAGGGGGGATTTATAGAGAGAGGGTATGTGGAGTAATAGGACGTATAAGGAGAGGTTATATGGAGTAGTAGAGGGGATTGATAGACAGAGGGTATATGGAGAAGTAGGGAGAGCTGTGGGACACATAGATCATGTACAGCTCATGTAGCAGAAAATGTCCTTTAAAAACAGTTGGAGAATTTCTCCAAATTTGCCTCAAATTGTTTCGTGAATAATGTCTGTTATTAATTCATTCCCTAAAGAATGACGGATGACCCAGACCAAGCAAGTGGGGACGGCTGCTCATGCCCACTTATGGTAATCAGGGAATCGCTGTACATATTGGTTTATCCCAGTGATGACATTAAGACATTTTCATGGAAATATTTCAGTTTTGTAGGCTTATTCTTTTTACTGAAATCTAAATAAACTCTCATCCTGCATAACCCAAACACTGGGGTGTCATTATATCCAGACTCTTTAGGAAGCTGCACGGCTCTTAAATATGAATTCATTCTAGTGAAAGTGTCATATATTGTTCTAGTACAAGTATCGTACATTGTTATGTGTGTATTAAGCTATACTTTTATTGATTTTACTCAAAGGAATATACTTCTAATCTATCTATCTATCTAAGAGGCTAACTACTCCTCACCTCTATGAGGTGAAGTACCACTAGAGGCCACTCGATGGATCAAATTACTCCTTTGTGTGCTAAAAGATGTCATGACAGAAAGTGAAAGCTATTTTTGCAGGGACGCTAATCTGTTTCAAAGTTGCTGGATATGGAGAAAGGAAGCTGTGAAGACATAGATTGGATGAAAGAGCAGATAGGGACTGAGGGCGGGGTGGAGTGTTGGTGGCCTAAAAACTGTCACAGCTCAAAGTGAAAGTCAAAACTGTCACAGCTCACAGTGAAAGTACATTTCAGAAGCCATCATTTTGATGTATATTATTACATACTGAACATGATGGAGCATGCCCACAGCTGTGGTGTACATGGGTATGTAGTAACTAACAGTAGGTACAAAGAAGGTTTAGGTGGCTAGAAATCACCATTACGTTGAGTGCCCGGGGCCACAGCAACCACTCAGTGCCACATTGTCTGGAGCAAATGAAGACATGGAAGCCACTGTCCTATTGGGGCTATGTGTCTTTATGTCTGTACCAGTCAGTGGTGAGTGCACATAGAGATGACCCCTGCACCAAGTTGGGTTTATATCTTCGTCTCGGTGCCAGGAGTGACTGACGCAGGGCAAGTGTTTTCACCCCCAGGCAAATATCCTAGTGTTGCATGTTAAGCTTCCTGTTTCCTGGGGCCAGCTTGGCACTGGTCTTGTTCAGGTGTTACCCTGCTATTGGCAGGCACGTAATCTTAAAATAGTGAATTCAAATAGGTAGGGGGAAAGAAAAAGATTTTGTCATCTGCTTTATGCCTCAATAGTCCAGCAGGACATCCCAAATGTAATGTTGTCTTTAAGTCATGGTGTCCCAGGCTCTTCTGATACTGACTCTGGTTGCCATGGAATGAGGCCTAGGTACATGGGAAGATGCCACCTTGCCAACCTACACCATTGAAAGGACTGTACTCTCAGGGTTTGGCTAAAGCACCAAGTTTATGCTCCATTAATGTAAGAATAATCAGTATTCCCCCAGAATGGGCCCATCGTTATTCTTTCCCAGGCTGCCCAAGCTTTATCTGACCAGACAGGAACTTCTAGTAACACCTGACCGGCCAGCTTATCTCATGGTTACAGCGAGCCTGCAATAGGATGCGGTACACTGATTGTTGTCACATGCGGTTCAACAAACCAAATGACACCAACAAAAATGGAGAAAAAACTTATGTCAACCATTTCTGTGCCAAAGTTTTTCAAGTGTTGATCGTCTCCTCCTTGATAGCTAGGTTTTCCAAGCCTGTATTGGGTGATTATATAATACAGTACAAGAAGAAATATAATTAGGGGGAGAAGGGCGACCAAGAGGAAAAACATAGGTACAGAGCGCCAGTAGTCTGCCAGGGAAGTGTAACTAAACCGGGCACTGCTTCTTCAGGGGTTAAAGGTATTCTGAATGCCCACTTGGCCATGACCCAGCTGGTACCTGGACTGGCCAGTTTCTTAGAGGACCCAGGTGGCAAAGGCTACTTATGTTATGTCTCATACTATATGTCCCAAGATTCACTAGGTTACCTTATTTAATTGTTTCATTACACACAACAGAATGGCGCGTGACACTAACCTTAAGGTGTCCATACATTTGTACGATATAAATCTGATGTGTAGTTGCACATCGGATCAGATCCAGAGATCGTCACCACTGCACCAAGGAATTGTCAGATTCTACAACGATGAATGATGTCACATGCGATACATTGTATGCAAAATGTGCATACGATGTATCCAGCCACCGGGGAGCTACCAGGCCTGTACCTTGGGTATCACATGCCAGATTTGTATGTAATACCTCGCACTAGTGTATGGGAGCTTTACACTGCTCAGTGTACAAGGGTGATAATTGCTGGCCCTGATAGTGTCACTCTGGGGGGAATGTCTGCAATAAGCCCTAAATACACCATTGGCAGATATACGAAAATAAAAGTGTCACAGGGGTCATTTATTCCCTTGTACTAATCCACAAATCCAATTCAATGCGTTTGTAAAACTGATTGCCATTGGCCAGTAATATCCTATGACCTGCTGCAAGTGCTGCATTATAGGAGCACCCAGCATTAGGCACTGCTCCGTTATTGGCAGGACCGGCGCTGTGGGTGAGGATCCTGCACTCTGTATGGCCGGTCTAACTGCTGTGCTTTCTGAGGCCTGCAGACAAGAGTGAGGTTATTAAAACATCCGTATTACAGCAACAACCCTGTGATTATCTGATACTGTAGCCAGTAATGATAGGGCAGCTTATTATAGAAAATGACTAAAACAAGTGCCCTGCATGTCCAAGAGTGTTCTCTGGAAAAAATGCAGGATTCATTTATAACGCAGAAGCTGGATATTAATCAGCGGTGTGACCTTTTCACTTCCAGTTTATGAGTTTAGAACGCTCCTAATAGGAAGTAAACGGACTTAGTGGCAAACCATTACTATTGCTGTACTACAGACAACAAGGGACTACTGGAATATAAACCTTCACGTGCTACTTTCTGGCAAATGTTCAGAAATATGTGGTAAAGCCAGGAGGATGCTTTCATGTATATGGATCAGTCAGCCCTACAGGCTGCAATTCACATCCGCCTGTTCTGAAAAACAATAGGAAAAAATATGGGAAAATGGATCTTCTCCCATAATCTATATACGCTACTCATTGTGGTCCTCAGAATGCTGTATACTCCCATATTCTATATACTGTACGCTATGCATTGTGGTCTCCAGAATGCTGTATACTTCCATATTCTGTATACGCTACTCATTGTGGTCTTCAGAATGCTGTATACTCTTATATTCTGTACTTGTGTAGTTTCACGGCGCCGCCGCGCGCACACTCTGTGTATGAAACTTGGCAGCTTGCCAGACGCTCTGTTTAACTGTGCGCGTGCCGCTCTAGCTGTTCTCAGCGCAGCGCGTGGCTGCTTTCCTTATGTAAGCTACGTTATCAGCGTAGCGCTGGGCAGCAGCAGTGCACGCTGCCCAGCGCTGACAGGTCACTGTGGTACTTGTAGTTCCACAGTGAAATAGGCAGTCGTGCGCACCGCTGACAACGGGGGCACGTAAACTGGACACCCTGGCAATTTAGACGCTTCACAGGTATCCGCGTCCCCTCGCGGGCTTCACAGGTGTCCGCGTGCGCTCGCCACGCTTCGGGCTTGGTGGCTCACTGCGCTCACCACACTTTCTATTCTCAACTCCACGCCGACGTGGATAGTGGGGGTATGAAAAGGTCGTAGGACGCGTACAGCCGCCGCTCGCCACGCTTCGGGTTGGCGTGGATAGTGGAATTTACAAGGTCGACAGCTGTTGCGTCGACTATTGGCATTGTGGACAGGTTTTAATCGTGTACCCCTAGACCCAGCTAAATCTGCTTATGCGTCTGAATCCAGAAACTCCCAGCTTCTTAGTGGCTTCCAAGGCGACTGGATTCAGACGGTTTTGCGTCTGAATCCAGGCACCCCCCACGGCTTTTTACTGTGGAACTACAAGAACCACAGTGACCTGTCAGCGCTGGGCAGCGTGCGCTGCTGCTGGCCAGCGCTACGCTGATAACGTAGCTTACATAAGGAAAGCAGCCACGTGCTGCGCTGAGAACAGCTAGAGCGACACGCGCACAGTTAAACAGAGCGTCTGGCAAGCTGCCAAGTTTCATACACAGAGTGTGCGCGCGGCGGCGCCGTGAAACTACACAAGTACCTTATATTCTGTATACGTCACTCATTGTGGTCTGCAGAATGCTGTATACTCCCATATTCTGTATACGCTACTCATTGTGGTCCTCAGAATGCTGTATACTCCCATACTCTATATACGCTACTCATTGTGGTCCTCAGAATGCTGTATACTCCCATATTCTATATACTGTACACTACTCATTGTGGTCTCCAGAATGCTGTATACTCCCATATTCTGTATATGCTACTCATTGTGATCTTCAGAATGCTGTATATTCCCATATTCTGTATACACTACCCATTGTGGTCCTCAGAATGCTGTATACTCCCATATTCTATATATGATACTCATTGTGGTCCTCAGAATGCTGTATACTCCCATATTCTGTATACACTACCCATTGTGGTCCTCAGAATGCTGTATACTCCCATATTCTATATATGCTACTCATTGTGGTCCTCAGAATGCTGTATACTCTTATATTCTGTATACGTCACTCATTGTGGTCTTCAAAATGCTGTATACTCCCATATTCTGTATACGCTACTCATTGTGGTCTTCAGAATGCTGTATACTCCCATATTCTATATACTGTACGCTACTCATTGTGGTCTCCAGAATGCTGTATACTCCCATATTCTGTATACACTACCCATCGTGGTCCTCAGAATGCCGTATACTTCCATATTCTGTATACGCTACTCATTGTGGTCTTCAGAATACCGTATACTCCCATATTCTGTATATGCTACTTCCAGTATCACAACGCAGATCCTAACTAATTTGATGCCCTAGGCAAGATTTTGGCTCATGCCCCCTAGCACTGCCGCTAGTTTTGCCTTTGACCCAGCACCCCACTCCCAGCACAGGACCCATCAGACAGCAGCACCGATCACAGCAGCAGCCAGCAACCCCCATAATCCCCCACCAATAGCAATCCTCATATTGGTGTCATGTGTGAGCCAGAGCATTGGGACTCCCAGCCAGCTGGACATAGGCACCAGTCCTCCACTAGGAACATTGGACATTTTTGCTATTGCTCCACTGTCTCTGCTCCAACACTCCCGCTGTGCCGACGGAATGTTCCAATCATGGCAGGCAGCCAGAGCAGAGCCGCTAGGTGCCGTCTGCCTATCAGGTACGGCACCTGATGGGTAGACGGCACCTAGCGGCTCTACTCTGGCTGTCTGCCATGATCGTAACATTCCGTCGGCACAGCGGGAGCAAACCACTGTGAAGCTGAGCCGTCCCTAGACAGTGCATGCCCCTAGGCATTTACCTAGTTTGCCCATGCCTAGGGCTAGGTCTGGCTTTACGCAACAATAAATTCTGCCTGAAAATGGTAGTATGACCCGATTTTGTACTTTCATTTTATGTGTAGAACTATTGTAACAGCAGATTACAGGGGGTTTCCACACTAGCCATGTAAATGCTTTGGTATTAAGAAGAAATAATTTCCTTGACAGTCAAAACATAACATTCACTTTATATATGATTCACCAAAATGTACAGAAAGAAACAAGAATGTACAAAAAGAAACAAGTCTGTCTGTGCTGGAAATGGAATGCTGTAAGCAGGCTCGTTTGCATTGATGAGATTTATATATTTGGAAAGGAGGAATGCCGCTGCCTACGTAAATGCTGCAGATGGTATCACCCGGATCTGAGGCTGATTTACATGTTTGACTGAGATGAAGCAAATGCTTCTATTACACTTTATACCGATTTCCTATTGTGCCTCCTGGGACTTACGCACACTGCACAGCCAAGCATGACCCACGCGTTCCACAGAAACAGCACAGATACAGCACAGTTCTGGTTTCATGAAGTTCTATTTGTGTTAAAAGTGGGGGAACCTCTGTGTATGTTTCCATAAGGTCTGAGGAGATAGAAAGCAGACAGAAATGAACAGGTGAGACTGAGATAGAGGGAGCTGCCACTGGTGTTGACTCAAACAGGAAAGGTGTTACAATAAACATACATAAGTATAAATAGAATAAGTATTTTTTCTTGCATGGTGCCGGCACCAAATGTTGGGGCCCCATACACTGATATCTCGGGGGGGGGTCGGGGAACATAAATTGGAAGGGTCCTGTGCTGATTACTAGAGTGGTGTGAAGTAGGGAGTGAGGGTTGGAGTAATGGGGCAGAACAGGGAGGGAGTAGCGGTGCAGGGAGGGAGGGTTGGTACAATGATGAAGTGCAGGGAGTACAGTAAGTAGTGGTAAGGAGCAGAGAGAGAGGGTTGGAGCAATGGTGAAGTGCAGGGAGTAAGTAGTGGTAAGGAGCATAGAGAGAGGGTTGGAGTATTGGTGCAGAGCAGGCAGGGAGGGTTGGAGCAATGGTGTGGAGTAGGGAGGAATTAATGGTGCAAAGCAGGGAGGGAGTAGTGGTGCAGGGAGGGAGGGTTGGAACAATGATGAAGTGCAGGGAGTAAGTAGTGGTAAGGAGCAGAGAGAGACGGTTGGAGCAATGGTGCAGAGCAGGGAGGGAGGTTTGGAGCAATGGTGCGGTGTAGGAAGGAATTCATGGTGCAAAGCAGGGAGGGAGTAGTGGTGCAGGGAGGTAGAGTTGGAGTATTGGCGCAGAGCAGGGAGGGAGGGTTGGAGAATTGGTGCAGAGTAGGGAGGGAGGGTTGGAGTAATGGGGCAGAACAGGGAGGGAGTAGCGGTGCAGGGAGGGAGGGTTGGTACAATGATGAAGTGCAGGGAGTACAGTAAGTAGTGGTAAGGAGCAGAGAGAGAGGGTTGGAGCAATGGTGAAGTGCAGGGAGTAAGTAGTGGTAAGGAGCATAGAGAGAGGGTTGGAGTATTGGTGCAGAGCAGGGAGGGAGGGTTGGAGCAATGGTGCGGTGTAGGAAGGAATTCATGGTGCAAAGCAGGGAGGGAGTAGTGGTGCAGGGAGGGAGAGTTGGAGTATTGGCGCAGAGCAGGGAGGGAGGGTTGGAGAATTGGTGCAGAGTAGGGAGGAATTAATGGTGCAAAGCAGGGAAGGAGTATTAGAATCAGATGTCACCACCATTACCACAATGCTTGTGAGCAGCATTTTTTCTGGCCAGACTTCTTCTGCCTGTCCGGCTTTCAGTGTTAGCCATGTGACAGTGTGGGAACTAGTGGTGCCAGGGGCTGCTGCTAGCTTCCTCCATGAGCACTATTATCCAGACCACAGTGGAGGGAAGAAGGAGAGAGCGCTTGTGTAATGAGCCCCTGGATAGGATGGTAACATCTGTTACCTGAATTCTAAAGACCTATATAACAAGTGACAAGTAACTGGAGTATTCTCTCATACAAACAAGTGTGTGACTGCTATTTTACACAAATTAAATCCAAGCTTAATCTTCATTGCCATAAAAACCCCACCAGTAGCAATTTACCAATTTCTACAACCACAAGGATCATATTTAGTAAATGATAAATGAGTGTACGGTTCCACATGTTGAAGGTTCTCCATATTGCAGCTGGCAACCTCTCCCAGAAAGACATTTCCCCAGCTTGAGTTTCCAGGTCCTTTCCATAGCTTGGTTAGGGCCCTGCAGTATTTATCTTAGAGGTACAGGGCAGCCATCAGGAGAGAGACTGCTGGGACGCCAGTACCGGGCCCAGACAGGAAGGGGGCCCAGGATTGGAGTCTATCAAGTATAATTTATCTGGCATAAATAAAGACTCGAGGTCTTGGGTTGGTTAATATTCATATATTAGCCACACACACAGGAAGACAGCATAATTTGCCCTACACATATCGGGGCTCATCTACTGATGGATCTGTGTATATATACAATACATACCCTCCAACATGACCCATTCCATTAGGTACAAGATGCTCTGTTCCTGGACTTCCTTGCCAGTGGCAGTTGCAGAGGTGAGGCTGCAGCACTGTCCAATATTCAAAAAGGGGAGCCACACCTAATGTCACCCCAAGCATCACTGTCCTGGACTCACTGACAGTTGATGTGACCGCCCCCCCCCCCCCCCCTCTTTGAAATTTGGTCTGTGCTGGAGCCCCACCTCTGTAACTGCCACTGGCAGGGAAGTCCAGGAACAGAGCATTTTGTACCTAATGGAATGGGTCATGTTGGAGGGTATGTGTATATATATATATATATATATATATATATATATATATACCTCTTTGCATCTCTGGGGCTTGCGTCTACTCCTGTAGAGAAAGAAGGGTCATTCCCGGGCCCATGTTGGCGGAGTATACTATGAGCACTAAGACATGGATGCATCATGCATGTGCTGGGGGGCAGGGGCAGCGATCTCCAATGTTAATGATGGCTGAATGCCGAGCTGGACACACAGCAGCTGTATACATTAATATGAAATCGCAGACGACTTTTCGCATTGGTTTAATTGACATTACTTTTGGGCTACTACAGGAAACAAGATTCCCCATGGATTTTTAAGGGTTTGAACCCACAGATGTTTGTATTTAAATTAATTCAGTTTGTTACTGTACATTCTATTTTTATTATTTCCGTATTATATTTAAGTGACATTACATCTTTTATTAATGACATTTTATAATGAAAATGCAACTGGTAATTATTAATAACTGTCAAGGCGTCATGCCCTTTTGTGTTTGCATAGCGTGTGTAAATAGAATAGTTACGCGGTCTCAGCACTTATTACTAGCGCTGTCACATCACATCTCCCGCAAATGTTACTGTTCTACCTCCGGCACCTCTGGAGATGCCTGTGACAGAATCTACAGAATGTTCATGTCTCCTTTCTTAATGTACATCCAGGACAAACATCATATTTGTCTTCACATTCAGAACTGCGGGGGCAGACTCAAGAAAATCATGTGGCCCTCCGATAGGTGGTCAAGTCTCCTGCACCCGCCCCCTCAGGGCCCACTTACAGAACACAATTGGGCGGACCTAGAGGTACCATAGGTGCCGATTTATGTTCTTGCTGGTGGGTGCTCAAGCCAAAAATATAGGGGAGTGGCTTCACGGGGAAGGGGCGTGGCCACAAAATAATACCAATTTATTTTACGCAGATGTCTCCATTATTCAAATTACGGCAGCAGAGTTACCCCCCTGCCACCGCGTCACATCGCTAGCCGGCCAGAGGAGTCTCCCAACCCCCCCTTCCCCCATATGTGACTGCTCCCCCTGTAAAATAACAATAATAATACCAGGACACCACACACCGGCCTCCGAATCCAGGTCTGTGTGCTGCAATGTCACTCCTGCGGCTCCCGGCTCTATCTGCCCTGATTTCCTGTGCCGCTGCCACTGTGCCACAGCCTGGCTGAACGTTCATCCTCCGCCCGCTGGCCCAGCTCTTCCTCCACAGCAGCAGATGCAGGGGTGGGTGGCGTCGGCGTCATGACGTCACCCACGCGGCGACAGTCCCTTCGAAGAGGAACTTAACACACATGGCCCTCCCCTATATCCTGGGCATGTCCTCATGCAGGAGCCCGCCGGCCAAGTTATTGTAGCTGTGGCCGTGTGACTGTAGCCGCGGCCATGTTTTGAAAGCCACGGCTACAGGAGAAGGAGGTCACCAAGCAGGCGGGGGAGAGGGAGGGGGGGAGCGTGGTGTGACGGCAGCGTGTCACAAAGCGAGCCGGCCAGAGCATCAAGATGGGTGGGCTGGCTGGCCTGGTGGGTGCTTAAGATTTTCCGTGGGTGCTCAGGCCCCGGAGCACCCATGGAATCGGCGCCTATGAGAGGGACCCGAAGACGCAATTCATGCGGTTTTAACAGTGCCATGTTCCACACTGATTAAAAAGCAAATGTCAGTTCCAACGTGATTTCTGTTCTGTCCCATCTGGTTCCTGTACTAAGCAGCAGTTCTAGTTTGTCTCCTTTTTGGTTCGGGTAAGGGCCATTGTGTTGACAGATGAAGGTTGACAGGCCTTAGGTCAACACCTGAAATAGGTCAAAATGGTAAGGTCAGCAGGGTTCAGAGGTCGACAAAAGCATTCAGTCATCAATGTGAAGGTCGACAGTCTGTCAAAAGGGCAACCTGAGTATTTCATGTTTTCTTTGTCCCAAATATCACAGACGATATGGACACTGTCTAAATGTACCACGTCCCCTCGCATGGCTCGCTGAGCTCACCATGCTTCGGACACGGTGCCTCACTACGCTCGGCACACTATTTTATTTTCCCACCACTTCCTAATGGATGGTAGGGCATGAAATACCGCCTGTCGGCACATGTCGGCTGAAAAAAAATCTGTGAAAAACTCATGTGGTCCTATTCACTGTTGACCTCCCCATTGTTGACCTAATGCTTGTGTCGACATAACGACCCTGTCAACCTAAAGCCACATCGACCTTTTGGGTGTGTCCACCAAAGGCCTGTCGACCATCAGTGGTCGAGCTAATGATCCTAACACCCTTTATGACCTGACAACTCTTGATAATGGTACTCTCCGGTATAGTCTCTTTCTCATATTGCAGGTATAAAGTCTACATTTGCTACCAGCATGTATGTTTCATTGCCCTGATTATTCATGCTGGTGACCTCTTGGTGGAGAGTGACCCTGACAGGACTCCGGGGACCCCAGAGCTACACCGGATATGCACAAATAAACAACTACACTGTATAACAAACAGCACTGAGCTGTCGCCTGGCACAGAAATGACCCGGCTGGACATTAGCCAACACGTTTTTTCTCAGAAAAACTAAAAATAGTCCAAGACAATTTTATAACCACAACTATTGATACGTATTTATTTAGTTACAGTAGAAACAGTGTGTTCTAGAACAAGTATGTAAATAATAGTTACACACAACAAAATGTATATACAGTAATATCATGCGCAACACACAGAAGTGGACAGAATAAACACCAATGGAAGCCGCTGATAATGGAGCGGAAGTAAATTTGCTGGTTTTATTAGTGGCCTAGTTTAGCAACCAATTAGCCTAACGCTCCTGAAGAGGTCGCAATACAATTAAACCTATGAGCATAGTAAATCTGCCCATGTACTCTCTGCCCAATATAGACACACACAACAGATCCATCCAATTGTTCGAGAAGGACTATAGGATATGACGTGGGATCCAGTCAGCTGACCACTCACAAGTTCTGATACCAGGATTACCAGTCAACCTGGTTTTCTACTTTACCTGATAGGGTGATGTCCTACAGTATATTACTTGTTATTTTGAACCCGCACAGAGCTACTTCTGTCCAAATGTGGTCGCAAATAGTGGTACGGCACCAGGTTCAAACAGGAATAAATCAGAATTTGAAGGTTAATTAGGATCTGAACAAAGATCAAGGGTTATTGAAAATGTTGGTTTTGTACAGAGCAGTCTGCTATGGAGGATTAATACCACCCCCTTGTTCGGGTGCACCAGTGCCAAGGAGTGACCACACGTCCATAACTGGTCACAACCCCTCAGGTACGGTGGCAGAAGAGTAGGTGGCTAACCCTCATCCTGAACACTTCCCAGTGAAGCGAGCAGGATGTTGATAAACGGTAATCGCGGGGCAGCTGGAAGGGGAAGGGGCTAAATGACTGGAACACACCATTTAGCTCCACCCCACCACATGGACCCTTGATTCACAGATCTTTCGCTGCATTGCATACACAAAGCATCTATTCATGGAGGCAGAGGGGATGGGGGCATGGCCAGCAGTTCTCAGAGCACTGGCCACGCCCCCACAGTGATGAAATGGGCCATGGCTTCACGATCGAGGCATCCCTGTGAAGCCACGCCCATTGATGGGAGATCACGCACCTTTTGTGTCGCGATCAGTAATGCTGAAATGTTAGGAGGTATGGATAAAATGGACACAGATAAAGCACCCACCTATGAGCATGTTACATACTGTGTTTGGAAAATTAAAGTACTGTAAGTAGCTGATTGGGTGGTATTTTATCTCTCTCTACTTTATCACTCTCCAAGTACATCAAAACTGCAAATGCACTTATTCCTACCCCCAAGGTCTGCCTACTGGAGAAGAAGACGGTTCATCCAGGAAACATGAAAATGATAAGTATGTGTATGTATGTGTGTGAGTGCACTATATGTATGTATGTATGTATGTATGTATATAAAGTTGTACATTTCTGGGTGTGTTTGTCTCTTTATTTTGACATTAGTTCTGCAGTAGAACTACAAGTCCCAGTGGGCCCATTAATGCCTGCATGCTGGGACTTATGGTTCTCTAAAACCCAGCTTGCGGGCGAGGCTTGCTTGCACTTGTAGTTCTACTGTTAAACCTAATGTAATTGTTTCTACTTTTTTTACACCAAAGAAATAAAATCAGTCTTGTACCCACCGCCAGGGGATCCGGGGACAGCCTCAGGCTTCAGCCCTGGATGGGATAAGCCTGGGGGGATCCCTACTGCCCCAGGGACCCCACCCAGGGTTGCACAGCCAGGGTTGTCAACTTTTGGCCGTGGGACCTTATGTAATAAGTGTCCCCTGGCTGTGGCATGACGCCGCTGGCTGTTGAAGCCCGGTGCTGGTGTCCGAAATATGGGAGACCCCTACTTTTAACCACCATATTTTGGGAACCAAGCCCGGTCCAAGAGAACGGGGCTAGTTTCCCTCGGGAGGGGGAACCCATGCCATATTTTTCAATTATTTCATTAATTTTAACATTTGTACACAGAGAAGCCTGCACGGATCTGACTGATCTGTGCAGGCTGCTGTAACACTCAACAACCAAATACAAATTACTTCACCATCGGAAAATATGAATCCTGAGAATTCGGCAGCTTAGAAAATATGACAAAGTCTCGGGCCGTATTTTTAGGCCAATCCTGCTCGTACCCATTTGTACCGCGAAACGGCCATATTCAGCAATCTGAGTTTTTTACATAAAAGTTTTTTACATAAAAACAGATTACGAGCCGAGACACAAATCTTAATAAACTCTTACAATAAACAAGTGCATTTCTCTTGAGTCTTATCCCTTGATAGGAGGCATCAAACATCACCCTATCACTCCATCAGACAGAAGAGCCGGCCTCTTGAAGAACGGAGCTCTACAAATATTCCTAGAATCGCTGGGACAGGATGTCACATGTGGCTTTAGTGCAAGAAAAAAAAAACACACTTCAAAATGCAGCCAGAAAATGAATTACCAACATATTGCAGCTTAATATCAACATACTTGCCTACTTTTGAAAAACAGTTTCAGGGAGATTATAGTTGGTAATAGAATTTGGCACAGCGCCCCATTGAGGGGGCGTGTCATGCTCCTCCCAAAGGGCGTGTCTAGTTCCATATATGGAGAGATTGTGAAAAGAGATTGTGAACGTGGCACCTAGAAGCGTGGGTGTGTACTGCTACATCTGAGGGGAATCTTTTATAATGACTTATATCCAAATGTAGATGAGCCCCAAAGCAGTTAGTAAGAACTACTATACTAGGTAAAGTGCTGGGAAATGGCGCTGATGATTCAATGTAAATGTATCTATCTCTCATTCCTTTTTTCCCCAAAAAATGTAACAGTGTAATGTGGGCTAGGTGACATGAGGGAGATTGCTAAACTAATGAGGGAGAGAGGGAGATTGCTGTTATTTCAGGGAGTCTCCTGCAGAATGCAGGAGGGTAGGCAGCTATGTATCAATCACAGACTTCACTTGTCTTTCATACCCTCTAGAAATACATCTAATCTATAATCAGACAGAAGAGAGGCCTCTCTGTAGTTTAATACAGCAATCCAAAATAGAATAAAAACTGCATGGATAAATGAAAACTGCACAGAGAGCATGATTCAGGTTTGTTAGCGATAGTGCGGCAAGGGGGCGTGGCCTACAAATCGCATCACTCCCTCGAGGCCATGCCACCATTTTGCCACTGTGGGGGCCATGCCCCCAGCCCCTCGCTGCAGGAATAGGGTGACAGGGGGGGGACTCCCAACAGCCCCCCCCCCCTCCCTGCTGCGGGACACTGTTGGCTTTATTTAAATATCTGGAGATGGCTTTTATAATGATCTGTACATTTCTGTACCCTGCTCCTTTAATGCTGGCTTACTGGAAGGCCGAAACGGCATATGTTACTCTATATAGTCTGTTTATAGGGCACATTTAGCCCCATGAGTGTTACACACAATTATTTCCAGATGTCTTTGTTAAAACAACCCTTTTTCTCTCCAGTAGTGTATCCAGTCTCCTCAGAACTTGGCGGCTGTAAATCTTTATATCCGGAAACCATCTCAATTTTCACTTCACATCTCTCTCCAAATGAGGTCAAATAATCAGGTCACCAGCATCCGTACTCGTTTATGAAGACTGTAAATGGAGTCCAGCTAATCAATCCATTACTTCGGTTTGCCCTGATAATACCACATTTTATGCAAGACACATATTCAACAGAAATATCTGGCTTATTGGGCTGAGAGATTGATGGGGAGGAGGGGGGAGCGACATTTATTTTGTCACAAAGGAGACTGATCAAGGACCAACCAATCAGCTACTAGCTGTCTTTGTATAGCCTGCTAAATATATAAAAGCCAGATGCTCATTGGCTAAGTTAAACAACTTCTCCAATGTATTGCTATAAAAGATTTGACTCGCTTGTAGAGTACTGTACACACAGACATTCATGAGTTTTTCCAGTAACCTGCCTACAGTATGTAAGAACTGATCAGCGTTATTATGTGGGATGCAGAAAGTACAGAATTGAATAAGATTGGAGTTCTTTTGAATATGGGATGTTGCCCAGAGCAACCAATCAGCATCTACTTATTTATTTTTCACCTTCTAAAAGATAATAGAATAGAATAGGATTTGTTGCTGTGGGCAACATTAAATCTTCGGACAAGAAGGGGGCGGGAAAATTGTGATCTAATGGCGCAAATGGTTACACTGTAAATCAATATACAAAATGCACAATAAAGTAAAACAAAAGAAGGATGTAATAGGTCCCTTTTTGGCGAAGCAGTGAGTCTTTTTGTGGAATAAAGATCTTTTTGTGACACAATTTTGCGATCGGTGTGTTGATTTTGTGGACGATGTCCTGATGTGAGGAATTGTTCTTTTGTGCTCCAATGTTCACCTGGAGTCTGATCCTTCCACCAGGAACCTGGAGTCTGATCCTTCCACCAGGAACCTGGAGTCTGATCCTTCCACCAGGAATGTCCCACCAAGCCAGAGCAGGTAGACCACTGGAACCGCTGGAACCGGAAGTCCGGCTGCATTATATTAAATGCTGAAGTCTCTAGATCAGGGACCTGCAACTGGCGGACCGCGGCCCATCTCCGGCCCGCATGGGATATAAAAGCGGACTGCCAGTTGCCGGTCAGAAACTTGACCTGCCTGTGTTTCTTCTGCCCGTCCGTGGCCCGGCCCAATTCTAGATGACTGACACTCCGCCGCGGTGCTGGGAGGGGAAGTGTCATCATGATGTTCCCTCCTCCTGCGCCGCGTGATGGGTGTCATCATGATGTTCCCTCCTCCTGCGCCGCATGATGGGTGTAATCATGATGTTCCCTCCTCCTGCACCGCGTGATGGCGTGCCTCAGTTTTGGCGCAGGGCGAGGAGAGGTCCCGGCCGGCAGCACAGCACTGCACAGCCTGCCCAGTGCACGCATCGCACCCAGAAGCAGCTCGACTGTGACTGGCCACTGTCACTGTCCAGTAAGTGACTGTTCGGGGCTCTATTGAATCATAATTTAAAGTAATAAGTCATGTAGACTAGTAGTAATACAATTATAGTTAGCCAGGAGAATATGTGGGCAGTGGGTGACATACATTATATAATTAGGATTCATACGCAGAGCAATCCACTGGTTCGGTTGTCTTATTGCTTTTTTAATATTTTCACCAACATTAACTTCTTGGCTAACTATAATTGTATTACTAGGTTAATATGTGTAGGAGCAGCACACAAGATTTTATTTATTTATTTATTAACAGTTTCTTATATAGCGCACACAAATTCCGCAGCGCTTTACAAAGCATAATTAGGAACAAAAACACATATAAAATTACAGTACAAGACAGTTTAGGACAAGTACATGGTAAATATGGATAGTTGCATCAGGGGACAGGACACTGAAGCAATCATCAGGGTGGCAGAGGTTAATATATTCTAAGAAAGGCACAAGAGGAGAGAGGGCCCTGCCCGTGAGAGCTTACATTCTAAAAGGGGAGGGTTAGACAGACGGGGTGACACAGAAGGGAAAGAAGTGGGCATAAACAGTAGGTTAGGATGAGAGATGGTCAGGTTTTATGCTGGAGGGTGGGAAGAGGTCAGCTTAGTCTTTGATATTTTAAGTCTAAAAAAGCGCTGGGTCATCCAGGAGTAGATAGCAGAGTGACAGTAGGAGATATGAGTGAGGATGGAAGGAGAGAGATCAGAAAAGGAGCGGTAGATTTTAGTATTATCAGCATAGAGGTGATAGTGGAAGTTAAGTGAGCAAATAAGTTCACCCAGAAAGGACATATAGAGATAGAGAAGAGGACCAAGAATAAAATTTTGGGGGACACCTATTATCAATGGAAGAGCAGGAGAGGTGAAGTCATTAGAGGTACAGCAGGGCATTTTCAAAACAGGATGGCTGATGTTAATAAGGGGAAGGAGGATGACTTCTGGTGAGTGCTCCTTTTTTTTCAAATATCTTCACTACTCGTGTGCCGGTTTGGACTCCTTCCGCAGTGGGGGGGTAAGTGTAATATATATATATATATATATATATATATATATATATATATATATATATGTGTATGTCTAGTGTCCGTGTGGCTCCGAAACACTGCCATCTGTTGGCAGCAAGTGAAACTACATATACTAGCTTTGTAAGCATTGGCTATGAGCGGCCTTACACTGCCATCTGTTGGCAGCAACTGAAACTACATCTACTAGCTTTCGAAGCATTAGCTTTGAGTGGGCTTACTAGTAGACTAATATTTCTGTGTAAATTGCATGTGGCCGAAACATACCCTAAGGGGGTAAAAATATAAGCCTGAAGACCTGACTAAGTGCTATATCATATAACTGTATTTAGTTCTATCGCTTCGCTATGGCCTTCTGGGAATATAGTATGCATTTGGAACAACAAATAGACTTCCTGTTTACACAGTTTCCTGTATATGTGTACCAGGTATATGTTCTTTTAATAGAAAGAAAGGAGTGAACCTCGAAACCAATTAAAGCTGCTGTATATGGGAGTGTGTAAGGCTCCCCGTTGTGAAACAAAGACAAGAAGGGTATACAGCGCTGGGTAGTTCTGAATGATGACCACTACACACTTGGTATAGTAAATTACAAATACATTTATTGTACAAATAACAGATAAAGAGAGTACTCTCTGAGAATAAAATATGAAAAATACATATGGTTAAAAAATGTTGCGCAATGAATAAAAAATTGGGGGGATTGAATAAGAAAAAAAGTATATAAATGAAGGGGGTTATTGCATGCACTTGGCTCCAAGAAAAAGATGATGAAGATAGTTTGTGTGCCAATAATTGGTTATAATTACCACCAGTAGATTAGAACATCAGGGTCTCATCTGGGGACCTGGAGATAGTACCGGTTAATTCCCAGCTTGTCGGTCCAATATACCTCAGATGTACTTGAAGCAGGAATGGTGGGTGGAAGATGGAGTGGCCACCGCCGTGAATCTCTGCCTAGGAGGTATGGACCTGTGCCTCAGGTGAATTGGAGCAGGAATAGTGGGTGGAAGATAAGATGGCCACCGCCGTGAGTCACTGCCAAGGGAGGTGGGGAACAATTGGCCCAAAGTGATGAAAGCTGGTCCGGAATAGGTTCGCTGTGGTGGAGCCTGGTGCAAGGTGGTTCAGGCTCTTAATTGCGGTCCAAGTGGAGGAATGGACTTGGGTGGATATCAGGGTCTTGAATATGGCTCAGCTCAACGCGTTTCGACGTCTTCATCAGGAGCAGTGGTGTTCTTTTAACCCTATTAAATTGAGACCTTTAAGGTTTCCTGCATGGGTTTCAAAGAAATGCCTGGATACGCTGTGCGTTAGTACATGTCTCAGAATGTTCCACCAGTGCAACTCAACATGTACATATATATATATATATATATATATATATATATATATATATATATATATATATATAGGTAATATGCAATAGAGGTCACTCACAAGATTTTCTAGCTGCACGGCGGCAGCTAGAAAATCTTGTGAGTGACCTCTATTGCATATTACCTACATTTCCTGCCGCCGTGCAAGGACAGAGGGACACCCAAGTCTTTGACTGTTTGGATTGAGTGCCAGGATTACCTGTATATATATATATATATATATATATATATATGGAACAAAAGAGCAAAGGGGGCGCCTATGGTGTAGTACCTTTTTAATTGTTTAAAAAAGACAGTTTAAAACGTCTGTTTAAAATAAGTGAAGCGTCCGTACCAGACAGTTCGTCAGGTGTGGACTTAAAACCACATGATTCAATACAAAATCCCACTGGCACATCAGCTACAAGAGCAAGCCCGCCGTCAGCAGATGGTAATTACAGACTCACGGAACCTCTTCAGCGCGACACACCGCAGTGTCCAGCAGAGTCGGTGCTTGCACGGGTCCTGCCTACAGTATCTCTATTTCTGAAAAAGTACTAAAAACACCGATAGGTGTAACTCATATATAAAAAATATCCCCGCAACACAAGCACACAATGTAAATATTTAAACCTCCCTCTCCACTGTCACTAAAAACGGCATTGATTTTTCTGTGTTAAAAAACATGGTCGTTCTCGAGAGAAGGAATATACTATGACGTATCCAATGTATGTAAATGCATGCTAATTCCCGAGTAATGATTGGTTGACTGTGAGTTAAGAGAGGGAGTCAGCGTCACTGTGGCCATCCCTCTGACGAAGTCTGACGACGAAACGCGTTGGGGCGTGGCTAGAGTGACGCCAGACTATCCCCACTGACCAGGCTAAGGAGAAGCTGCCGGGACCCGTGCAAGCACCGACTCTGCTGGACACTGCGGTGTGTCGCGCTGAAGAGGTTCCGTGAGTCTGTAATTACCATCTGCTGACGGCGGGCTTGCTCTTGTAGCTGATGTGCCAGTGGGATTTTGTATTGAATCATGTGGTTTTAAGTCCACACCTGACGAACTGTCTGGTACGGACGCTTCACTTATTTTAAACAGACGTTTTAAACTGTCTTTTTTAAACAATTAAAAAGGTACTACACCATAGGCGCCCCCTTTGCTCTTTTGTTCCAGATTGCTTGTTCTTGTGCCCTGGGATCGGGCACCTGCATTGGGGAGCTGCTGTCCACAATCTAGGACAAGTGTACCAAACACCTGAGTGTGGGACAATCACTTCAGAAGAACCCAGTGAAGGGTTAAATTGACTGCAGGTGTCAGCGCACCACAGCTAATCGTTTGTTTGCATATATATATATATATATATATATATATATATATATATATATAAATGTGCTGAGGTTAGCACTCCAGGATAGCCCAAGCTTACTGCCAGCTTATGAATGATGCATCAAGGATCCGTTGCCTTCCATTAAAGAGTGGTGCGTGTGTACCACTCAGTGCAATATCACGGAAGGGGGGAGGCGGCACTTAGAAAGAAAGAGGCAGACAGGCGGTATTAGAACCGACATTTCAAAACCCGTAGTTTTTTTTAGCAAGGTGATAACCTTGCTAAAAAAAACCTTGATAAAAAAAACCTATGGGTTTTGAAATGTCGGTTCCAATACCGCCTGTCTGCCTCTTTCTTTCTGAGTGCCGCCGCCCCCCCCTCCGTGATATATATATAGATATATATATACACATACAAGGTTAGGCTGGCACTCCACAGCTCAGTTCCTGGTATTGGCACCAGGTGCCCTCCCTTGGTAGCCCCACAGGGTCCCAATATGCAGAGAAGAGCTAAGGCGGCACTCCGGCGACTTTGAAGAAATACAGACATCTGGAAAGACGAAATAAAAATTCTCGAAACGTTGATAAAGAAACAGGTCTCTGTCTGTATTTCTTCAAAGTCGCCGGAGTGCCGCCTTACCTCCTCTCTCTCTCTCTCTCTCTCTCTATATATATATCTTTATCTCAGACATCTATTACCACCACATTTCAAAAACCCTTTCGGTTTGGTTTCCAGCCACATATTTGGTGTGGGTTGAGATATTTGTATATTATGTTACAGAAAGCTATGAGATAATTTATTTCTGATAGTGTTTCTTTTGAAAATGAATCTTGGTTTATATGGGGAAGGCCACCTGTTAGTAGTGTATCTTGCTTGAGTATGTTATAATGTTTTCTGTTATTTTTGATCTTGAATGCCTACTAACAGTCGAAATAAATGATACTTCGGTACTTATTTCTTAGCACGGCGCCCACGATCTAGATTGTATGTGTGGGGCTGCATAAGATGCATGAGATAATGCAATCGACGAGATTTTTGCATTGGAATCAATGTGAAATGGTCCCTGAGACCCAATTTTAAATTTTTTCCAATGTAAAAAGCCCACAAAACCCCAATTTTAATTGCTAACCCCCCCCCCCCATGGGTGAAATGCCCCCCCTATTGTTAACGCCACCCTACTATTGACGCCAACCCGAAACGTGGCGAGCGCAGCGAGCCCGCGAGGAGCGTCCTTCGACCTTTTCATACCCCCACTATCCACGTCGGCGTGGAGTTGATTTTATATAGTGTGGCAAGCGCAGCGAGCCACCGAGCCTGAAGTGTGGCGAGCGCAGCGGAATACATGTGAAGTAGTCCGCATCCCCTCGCGGGGCTCGCTGCGCTCGGCTCGACACACTATATAAAATCAACTCCACGCCAACGTGGATAGTGGGGGTATGAAAAGGTCGGAGGACGCGTACCGCCGCCCCTCGCGGGCTCGCTGCGCTCGCCACGCTTCGGGTTGGCGTTGATAATGCTGGTGGCGTTAACAATGGTTATTCGGGGCTCACAATTTTTTATCTCATGGATTGTATTTCAAATTGTATTGATTGTATGCCTTAAGTAAGGCATACAATCAATGAGACGGGCGCCGTGATAGGAAATAAGTACCAGGACTTCATTTATTAATTATCATATGGAATCATTTATGTTCTTCTTCTGATTTTCAAAAAATAATGTATCTCTAACTAGGATGATTACTTCTTGATACGCTTTAATGGTTAGGTATTTAGGATATCCTCTTTGGCCTTTCAAAATGCTCTTTTACGGGGGGGGGATGTGCGCTGCGATAGTGTAGGTATGCATCAGCACCTACTTCTATAACATGGTTAGAGGTGACAATTATGTCCCCCTCTATCTCCAGGGTTATATCCAGGAAGGGGGGTGGTGTTGCCTAGGAAGGAAATCCATCTTGGATGAAAAGTGTGAGTGAAGTATAAATTATATTGGTTCAAATTAAGATAATTGTTGTGCAAGTGAAAGGCCACCTTCCCAAATTATGGTACTTGTTTCCTAGAACGGCGCCCACGATATTGATCTTAGGCATCACAGGCAAAAAAATCGCGTTGGTCGCATTGCATGCGGCCAAAAAAATCGCATGCGATGCGACCGACGCGATTACCGCGATTTTACATAGGGAACAATGTTAAATGGCCCAATTGACCCGATTTCACATAGGGAACAATGTTAAATGGCCCACAGACCCCAAATACCCACCCTGAAGTGTGAAATGGCCCCCTCAATTGTTAACGCCACCTCACCATCAACATCAACCCAAAGCGTGGCGAGCGCAGCGAGCCCGCGAGGGGCGGCGGTACGCGTCCTCCGACCTTTTCATACCCCCACTATCCACGTCGGCGTGGAGTTGAGAATCGCATTTTTTTCCACATGCGATGCGACAACGCGATTTACATTTTACCATGCATTTGTATGTAAAATCGCGATGGGCGCCGTTCTAGGAAACAAGTACCCAAATTATAAATAGATCATCAATATAATGGCCACAGAGGAAGATGCGCATCAAAATCGCCATCCCAAATTAGATGTTGTTCAACTTCCACCATATAGCGGTTGGCATAGCTTGGCGCAAACTTGGTCCCCATGGCTGTTCCCATCACCGGAAGAAAAAAAGTGTTCTAAAAAAGAAAACAATTGTGCTGTAGAATATAAGCAATTGATTTAGTGAGAAACCATTAGAGTCTCTCTCCTAAGTTCCTGTCACGCTTCTTCATGAGATAACTTCTATTCCTAGTTGGTGAGAAATATTTGAATATAAATTGGTTTCATCCAATGTTAGGAAGGAATAACTCTCCTTCAATTTAATGTTTTAGATGAGTTGTAGGAATTGCATAGTATCTCTGACATGGGACTTTAGGGTAGATACACAGGGAGTCAACATAAAAGGATAAATTAGAGCAGGGGTGTCAAACTCAAATTCATCGGGGGCCGCATCAGCAGTTTGGTCACCCTCAAAGGGCCGGTTGTATCTGTAGGACTATGTGTCCACTCTTTATTATCATAATAGTGTCCTTGATACAAGTATGTCCCAAATAATACCACTGTAACTCAGCAGTAGCATTTCCCTCCTGCTATTGCTGTGAACTGCAGTGCATTAGGGCACACGCTGCCTGCACAGGGGAGCAGCACTCAGTCTTAGGGCATATGTCCTGCTTATTATCATGGGACACAGCAATTAATGATGGGCTGCAATGTGCCAGTGCACACACACACACATAGGCAGAGAGTTTGACACTTACCCGCTCTGATGCGTCCACTCCAGTCGGAGCTGCTCCACCACCAAGGACACAGCTGCTCTCTCACACAGGCGCATTTCCCCCTCCCTCCTGTGAGTAGCGCTCCTCGCACTATCTATCCAGGAGTGGGGGGCAGCGTGCTCCCGGTCACTGTGCAGTGCACACTCAGCAGTAAGTGACCTGGAGCGCACAGCAGCAGCAGCACCATTCGCCACGACGGACCTGCTCTTTCCTCTCTATGGCTCGTATACAGCAGGTGGGAGCGGAGGAGGGGTTGACGACCGGCGGCACTGCGCTAGAGGGCAGACGTTCTCTGGCTTGTAGGCTGCCGCGCATGCGCTGAAGAGGCGGCTTTCTTGTTTAAAAAAAAAACGAGAATAAAAGGTGAAGGCTGGCGGCGGCTGCGCGGGCCACATGAAGAGGTCTGGCGGGCCGGATTTGGCCCGCGGGCCTTGTGTTTGACACCCCTGAATTAGAGGAAAGTGAAAGTATACATGAAGTAATAGGGCATTGAGGAGGTGCAGTGAGGGTTTTGTGAATTTTGAGTAAATGATAACAAATAGGTGTCATTGCGTATTCATAAAATAAAAAGCGGAGTTCCTCCCTGGATATAATCCCTGCTTCCTTGAGTAATTTTAGGAGTGTAAGGCCAAATATTTTCATTCAAATATTATCAAATATCTTTATCCAACTGAATACAGAAACTAAGGTTAGTTAATTGTTTGTAAGCCTCAAGGATATAGTCAGATCGCTCTTGAATAACGATCCTTCCTACTTCCCCTAACAGACATTAGACTGCACCATATTAGTCATATAGTTCCAACATCAATTCTAAGATGGTGGAGTTGGTAGAAAGATGGTCACACATTGAGGTGCACCAGCTCAATACTTGGGCCCACATAACTTTATCAGACATGTAAATGCCCAGGTACCATCAAATTACACCCACTCAGCCAAAAGTAGACACAGCTCAGATCAGTATGATTAGCCCTCAGTGACAAAAGTTGTGTCTGCAGGCTCCAACGCATGCTCAGTCACTAAATATTGTGAGAACTGTTCACAAAACATTGCATTGACTCTGACTCAGGTCCTTACTATGTGCCTGTGTTGGTGATGTTTTCAGGAGCTGAACATTTGTCTGGAATAGACAAGCCACAAAGTCCTTAGCAGATAGGTCACTGACAAAAACAACGTAGCTGGATTGAAGGTATGAAGCCACAGTTGATGGATTGAGGAAGATAGAATCAGGAGGAACAAAGAGAAGTTGAGGGGTTGTAGAAGGTAGAATCATAAGGGATGAAGACAAAGTCAATAGTTTGAAGAAGGTGGAACCATGAGGGATGAAGCTGAAGTTGATGGGTTGGAGTAACCAAGCCAAAGTTGGTGTACTGGAGAAGATAGGATAGAGATGAAGACAATGGGTTGGAGAAGGTGAAGAATGAAGCTCAATGAGCAATAACAGGATTATGAAGCACCAACAAAGAAGTGTAAATCTAACCTTTGCTCATGCATTTACTGGTAGGATTAAGGGCCTTGTATGCAGTGTATACAGATGAGGTCTCCTAGTCCTTTTAATATAAGTGCAGTAATTTGTATGCAACAGTGTTGCCCCCTCAGAGTTGGGCTGGTCCATAGGCATACATTACAGGGGAAAACCCTGGTTTGCCAATTGAAAGTGGGCCCTAACCCCTCCTATAATTCCAGGTTCCCTATTAGAGGATCAGTTACCTGGTAGTGCGGGAAGTAGACGAACATGGGTGCTTGGTTTGCTTCAATAGAATCCTCCTTCCTGCCAATCAAATCTAGAGGTTGAGTTAACATAAATCTATGGGCCTAAGCATTGTAGTATTCATGCTATCTGCAGACTAGGTCCTATCTTATAGTTGCCCAAGACTCTGTGGTGACTGAAGGCAACCTTAAGCATAGGCCCCTACAGTAGGGTAAGTATAAAGCACAACACACATACAACACTCATTTCCCCCACTAACAACGTCATATCCCCACTATCCACGTCATACCCCAGTATCCACGTAGGCGGAGTTAATTTTATAAAGTGTGGCGAGCCCCGCTTCGCTTGCCACACTTAACTCCATACTCACGTGGATACTGGAGGTATGACGTGAATAGTGGGGATATGAAGCATTGTGTATTATCACAGCTCCAGAACAAGTTACGTAGTTTACGTAATGTTGTGGGGGACGGAGACCCGCACCAGGACAAATTTTCTGTATATTTATTCTTTTTAGGTCAGCCCCTGGTTTGTTGTTATCTGTTATAATTTATTCTATTTTTTTCCAGGGGGTGCAGCCTCAGACTATTGGCTTAAATATGAAGGAGAGAAAAGCAAAGAAAGAGTCTGTTTATGGCGCACTAGAAATAATAATGAGTATTTAAGATGTAACTATTATTAGTTAATACTAAAATTGTGTTCAGTTGCCACTATGCTATTCTCAATACACCACTTCGCAAATTACGTAATGGGCGCTGTGATAATACACAAGTACCTTTGATTGTCTTAACTTTAACAGAAGCGCTGACTCTGCTCTTTTATCTATAATGTTGCAGTGTTGACAGAGCGTTGTCACCAGTAACCTGGAGCTGGTATTTTGCCAGATCTTCACAGACAGTAATTTATTGTCATTTAAATAAACACAGGATGACACTTTGTGGTGAGTGTGCAGAGGCTGGTGTACCGCGCTAGTATACAGGAAGCAGAGTCTGATAATCTGGGAAGGTGCTGAAAACACAAAGCCGACCAGTTATATCAGTGTCTACGTGCAGCCAAAGTTATGTACAAACAGGGCCGTAACCAGGGTGCAAAATGTTTTCTTCTGTTTATAACAAGATACCACCGGCAGGGACTATCGCTGAGGACCTTCTGTGATAGCTTCCACATTTAGCAAGAAAAGTGGTGGTACAGAACAAGTTCCGCTACTATCTTCCAACCACTGTCGATCAAGAATAAAGATCGTGGGCTTCAAAAAATAAAATCTTTATTAATACAGTGCAATACTTTTTTGTTTTTCTATTTTTATTTTTGGTTCATAGAATCTGGGGTACCTCAAGTGTCGGACTGGAGCATGAAGGGTCCATCAGGGGGATGCAGTGGTGTTGCCAGGAACCACTGTCTGCTCAGAGGTCATTAGAGACTATGAGGCAGATATATTAAGCCCTGAGAAGTGATAAAGCGGCTGGTGATAATGCAGCAGCCAATCAGCTCCTAACTGTCAAGTTTGACAGAGATCATATACACTGGATGAACAGACGTTGTTTCTTCTATTTGTAGCACATAGTCAGCATACAGGCTAGGCAATTCACAAGTCACATCATAGCACGAATTGCAGCAATACACAGGCTTCACAATGTGAGATTGCTAGCATAGTCGTCACACCCCAATCCTATTGCCCAGCCACTAACTGACATTGGGTACCCTGACCTTCAACTCCTGCTTGACATTTTCAAACACAGGACCAGATTCTCTAAGCTTCAAAAGTGATAAAATGGAGAGTGATAAACAGTCAGCCAATCAGATCCTACCTGACATTTTCCAAACACAGTCTGTGACATGGCAGGTAGGAGCTGATTGGCTGACTGTTTATCATTCTCCATTTTATCACTTTTGAAGCTTAGAGAATCTAGCCCACAGTCTGTGACATGGAAGTTAGGTGCTGATTGGTTGGTTTTTATTCATTTTTTAGCTTAGTGCATCTGGCCCTAGGATTGAACAAAATTACATTTGTGAGCTTACTGGCTGCTGCGTTATCACCTTCTACTTTATCACTTCACCAACCCTAAAGTTGCCCACAGACACATCAATTATCGAATGCGTTTTGTACTTTTTAAGCACAAATTGCATCTTATGTACAATTATTGGATGGTGTTTATGGGCTTGTGCGATGCGATAAGCCCGATATTGTATGTCTAAAAAAGTACGTGCTGCACGTACTTTTTAGACTACATCTGAAATTTAACATTACAAACATGGGTTCATCACATGCATCCAAGTGCACATCTCATAGCAAGCTGGAAGAAAAATTGTATAGAACCATTGTACAGTCAAAAACGCATAGCACAGTACAATTGTAGCGTCTGTGGGCACCTTAAGACATCTGCCCCCATGTATCTGTCCCTGTACAATTTGAGTGCACTGTGAGGTCTTTAGATGAAGGGGAGGTTCCATAGGCAGTGGGGTCCACTGGGGATCTTCACTGTGCCCCCAATGGGCCAGTCTTGCCCTGGGTACCTCAAACATGGCTTTATAAGGAGAGGTGTTCAGTGTGATGCACAGTAACCATGGTAACAGCTCAGCTAACAGGCAGCTGGAGAATACAGAAGTGAATCTGGGACAATAACCACATTCTTATTCAGCTTCCCGCCACAGCATGGCATGGCTTGCTTCAATGCTGTAACTATGCATTTTCATGTAGTATGAAGAAAATATTGGTATACTGTAAATAGGATTCAGGTCAATAAATGCAGCCCGTGGGTCTGATTCTGTGTAGGGTGCAGACGCGGTTATGGTTACACCTTATGCAGCAGTGGAGCCTGTCTTCTGGTGCCTGAGATCCATGCGTCCGAATGTGCAAGGCCTGAGACGCACACTGTCAGCATCTGTGGATTTATTAAGCCTGGTAAAATGATAAAGTGTTGAGAAAGTGGTGATCAAGAGGAAGGTGATATGCACCAGCCAATGCGCTCCTAACTGTCATTTTTGAAACTCAGCTGATTGGCTGGTGCGTTATCATCCTCCACTTTATCAGGTTTAATACATCTGCCCCACTGTGTCACTGTCACATAAGATGCAGGATGCTGCCAGTATACTCGTGTCCCTGAGTGCTGCGGCTCATGTCTGCAGTTAGTGTCAGTGGTGCTACAGCTGCTGTGCGGAGCAGCCAGTGCTGCAGCTTGTTGCATGCAACCCGTCCCACTCACCTTATCCTGCAGCCCTACTCTGCCTAGGTAGCCGTAGAAATTAGAAATCACCGATGGTTTATGGCCGATGTTGAATAGTTTTGCCATCAATGGGGGAGAACCAGATGGTTTCCCACCATCGATGTGAAGCTTAAACGAATAGTTTACTTTTTGCTTTTCACCAAGGAGCCGGGACACCCCCGACACCCGACAAACCTCGCCCCTGTATTTTGATTGGCCTACAGGCCAATCAATCAAAGAAAATGGATGACCATCGATATGTAAAAACATTGATGGTCATCCATTGAATAGAAATGCACTATCGATGGTCAGTTGCACTTTTGCCATTGATGGCAAAGGCAATGATGCCCATCCCTAGGTAGCCGCAGCAGCAGGGAGTTGTGGCGTAAGTGTAGCATAATGGCGTCTACGCCGCAAAGTCTGGGTGATAGGGTAAAAGAGGGCGGTGCTACCTGGGTGTTACTCTGGCCTGCTTGGGTTTTTTTGTGTAATTGAGTGACACCCGCCATTCCACACCAGCCGCCAGCGAGTCCTGGCTGGCGATGGTTGGTCATGTGTGTGGGGCAGACCCTTCTCTGCAACTGCCACTTGCAAGACCCCAGGGACAGAGCATTTTGTACCCAACGTAATGGGCCACATAGGAGTGTATGGTTGTCTCTCCGGACCATGAGTCGTCCCCTTTGACCCTTGGGCCCGGACAGATGTAATCTTTGTACCCCCCTGTTGTCAGGCCTGTGCCTGTCCACCAATACAGGGTATTCTTATTAAGTCTTCACAAGGCCAAATTGTATACTTTGCAAGTTCAGAGCAGAAGAGCCTTGTACAGCATGTGAAAGGAAATGTTGTGCATGGTTCTGTCATGTAGTATGATGCATGTGTCTCACAACAGTAGCGGGTTGTTATTCAGATTACACAGGATGATACTTTGTGGTCAGTGTTCTCAGGCCGGACGGTAATTGCTGCTATACAGGAAGCCGGGTCAGTGGTAATCTGTGAATGTGATGAAAGCCCAGGTTACTGAGTCCTGTATAAAACCTGGTACATTGCTCAGGGAGAAGTGTTTTATGTGATGCTCAGTAACCATGGGAACATCCATCATATACAGCGCTGGTGATAACAGAAGTTACAATAACCTCTTCCTTTCATAGCAGCCCTGGCATGGCGTATGACCATACTGTACCATGTATCTGAAGGGAGAGACTACTGATTACTGTATGATGCATGAAGTGGCATACACGAATGACTGGGATATCCCCAAAAATGTCTCTCTGTAAATTTCAAGCATTCCCAGTATGTACAGCATCTAGAAGGGGAATCTCCTGTGATCCCATATAACCCCCCCCCCCCCCCCCTTATTTTCAGTCCCTAGGTTTCCATGGGGCTGCTAATTTTACCAAGCTCAAAATATGAAGAACTGATGGCATTAGACCATAGTAGACTGTGGGCTACTTCAGCACGTTTTTTGGGGGGGAGATGGAAACTCTGGATCCCTCTCCATCAGCACCACCCACTGACACATGCACAGCCCATGCATTAGGCTTGCAGAGTCTAAAGCTGGAAGCAAGGTGGCGATATAAGATTGTTGCTGCTGAATTCAAAGTGGCAGCTCAATTGGCTGTGATCTCACCACAAACACGCCAGTTCCATAAACCTGCAATGTATAGCAAAATCCCCACAATGTCCGCATACTGTAGTACACATTTTGCCAAATACAGACTAGCAATTACCCAATTGCCTGCATTTAGTAAAAGCAGGGGTGTAACCTCAGGGAATGGCTTGGGGTGCCAGTCTCTCACAGCAGTGCTGATAGCTGTTGGATGAGACACTGCCATAATTCCACTGATGTGACCCAAGGTCTCATCTGCTGGTGGCTCCATCAAGTGTCTCTCCATTGATGCTGATATTATTATGTCAGTGCCAGTTAGAAGCCACCAGCTTAAGATGAGCCTAGAAGGTAAATACACACGGGCAATGGACAGGACCTGCACAGGTTTGGAGACAACATGGACAGGAAGTGCAAAGGAAAAACCAGGGCACTACAATAGGGCTTGTAATGAACTGGGCGTGGGCCACTGTTTGTCATACTGTACCCACAGGGTAATAATATAGAGCATAAAATGAATAAGATCAATTGTATGGGGTATAGCAGTAATTGTTGGCACTGCATTGTGACATTATGACCAGTGGGCATGAGTGTGGGGCATACTATAAAATGTTGGTACTACAATGTGGCATATTATGACAAGTGGGCGTGACTGTAGGGCATACGATGAGTGTTTGGCACTACATTGTGGCATATTATGACCAGTGGGCATGACTATGGGGCATACTATAACTAGTTTGCACTACTGTGTTGCATATATTATGACCAGTGGGCATGACAATGGGGCATACTATAACTAGTTTGCACTACTGTGTGGTATATTATGACCAGTGGGCATGACTATGGGGCATGACTATAACTAGTTTGCACTACTGTGTGGTATATTATGACCAGTGGGCATGACTATGGGGCATACTATAACTAGTTGGCACTACTGTGATGCATATATTATGACCAGTGGGCATGAATAAGGGCGAAAATACTTTGAATGGTTGGCACTACAGTGCGGCATATTATGACCTGGGGGAACCACTGTGGGGCATACAATAAATGTCCATACTAACCAATCAGCTTCTGTCATTTTACAAGCTGCGCTAGATAAATGATAGAAGCCAATTGGTTGTTATTAGCAACTTCTCCACTTCATCAATCTACAAGATTTGATAAATTCCCCCGTAAAATAGAGCCCCCAGCAATAAAAGCTGACAACCACCACTTCATTCCAGTGCTTGGCTGCTTAAAACTTAGACACCATATCTGCCTCCAACGATGCCCTCCCGCGTGCTCCTACCCTGCCTGCGCTTGTCTACACAGGAGCGGACAGGTTTATGGACCCGCATGAATATTCTGCATGTTCCGTTCTGCCTGGCACAGTGTGTGAGAGAGCTCCATCTCATTGCTGCACATCGCACATCTAAGAAGGGGGAAGCAGGGACAGTCTCTCTGTAGGTGCAAGGGTTAACACATCAAGCGGAAGGATGCTTTGTTCCACATTATTGAAGTTGCATCATTGTTTAAATTCAAAAATAACTCTTACCCGAAAGAGGATGTTTATACAGAAAATACAGCTGAGTAGCACTTCTGTAGCCGATATATCAGTGACGCCATTAGAAACAGGCGACGTTACATATTAGGGGGAGCGAGGACCCACTAGGCCCAATTCAGAGATGCACATTACTGCGCCCCCACTAGTGTCCGCTGGCAGAGCTGTAAGAATAGGGTAATGTTAGATTAAGCCTAGTGTGCAAGGCCGGAGATACCCATTTTCTGCAGCCCCGTATGCAGTAACACCACCAGCAGCTCATAAGCAATCACCATTGTGACCACCATCAACACTTCCACCAGTATATGGCAGGCACAGTGTATCCATCTAATCATGGCCTCTTTGGAAGCTGCGGGGGGCCTGAGAACATAGCCCCCCTTGTACTGGCGTGCCAACTAGACTGCCATTACATGCCCACAAGATGGCTTCCCTTCAGGCCACCTTCTAGACCCCACCCAAGAATGCCCATTGCACTTAACATGCGGCAGGCGCAATACAAATATGCTTACAGTATGTACACCCGTGTGCTCACACATGAGAACTGCTAGAGTACTCACACTTGTCTTGTGAATTTGCCTGGCTCTGAGTGTGGGATGCCGGCAGTCAGAAGACTGGCACTGGAATGCCGACATAGTTCATGATACCGACTCTGGAATCCCGACTGCCGACATCCCTTTTGTAAGTCTGCGTGGCGGGTTAGCGTTAGACTGGGGAAGGGGGTGTAGGATTGGGTTTAGTCACTAGGGGTTGACTTAGGGTTAGGCTGCAGGGGGATAAGATTGGGGTTGGGCAGCAGGGAGGGAGGGTTAAGGTGGCCATACACTAGGGCGACTTCAGAAGGGGAGAAGTTGCCCGGGATCCCCCTTGAGTCGCCCCGGAAACTGTATGCAGTCCTTGTGCATCCGATGTATCATATGCGTTCCCAGCCTAGCCTGCCGGAGATGGGGGGTTAGGAGATTAGGTATTTAGAAGGGGAAATTAGAGTTCAGCTGCAGGGTGGGGGTTAGGTTTAGACGATGGCATATGTGGGTTATGGTTAAGCACTAGCGGGTAGGGTTAAGGTGAGGCTGCAGTGGGGGGGGGGGGGTTTGAGGCATTGGAAGGGAAAGGTAATTAAATAATATGGATGGCGATAAAGGGCCTGACTCACACCTAATCGCTGGGCTGCGAATCTTTGGAGCCCAGCGACGAGGTAAATATCGCCCCGCCAGATTGGCTTCCTGCCCCTCTGTATGGCTTAGAATACGTTCGCAGCCATACACATAGGGATAAAACCAATTGCAACCACTTACCATTGAATGATTTTTCCCTTTCGCAGCCGCTCGGCGCTGCAAATTGCTGTAAGGAGGAGGTCACTGCTGATGTCAGCGGCCCTCCCTACCATAGGCCGGGCAATGCCTGCATTTCCCGGGGCACTACCAGAAAAACGCTGTCATGCCACCCCCAAGTGCCCGGCGCCTGCCACTAAACTTGCGAACGGCCAGCGATGGCTAGTTGGCATGGACAGCTCACACATGCGCACTGTCGTCCGTGCACAAGCCGTCCGATAATCACCAGGGCTGCAAATTCAGCCACGATCAAGGCTGAATCAGGCCCTAAGTACCAACCAACCAGCTCATACTTGTCATTTTTCAAACAGTGTGTAATATGGCAGTTAGGAGCTGATTGTACTTTACTCTTCTCCACTTCATAATTTTTTTAAGGCTTAATACATCTGTCCCACTATGTTGTATCATAACTACAAATGAGCGAAGTAACCCAAAACACATATAAGTGATAGATCTAAACACAAAAAATGATTAAACAATAAATAAAAAGAATTATATCTCCCAAATGAAATAAAAAACCTGACCTCATATTTTAGCTTCTTCCCAGGAAAAGATTGTATCATGTACAGTAAGTTACGCAATGCTGACATCCCTTGTGTGAGGGTCGCACACAGCTAAAGATGACTCCAACAGTCCAATCCTGCCAGCAGTCCTCACCTGATTCCTCAGCTACCCACTGGCGGGTTTCCATACACAGACTCATACCACAGCTGCGGCAGCTTAACACTTACACACTGTCACACCATGGCTGTTACACGTTATTACGGCTGCAAGTAATGCGGTTTACCATTCATGCACTGCGTGTGCCAAACATACTATAAACTAAATCATAAAACCAATATTACATAAGTTGGAATAAGTCTATGGGGGAAATTTACTAAGATTCTACTTCACATGTGATGTTTCTATGGGCAACCAATCAGATCCTGTCTACTATCTTCTAGAGGGTGCTAAATAAATAAGAAGTAGATTCTGATTGGTTGCCATTAGCAACATCACATGTGAAGTAGAATACACATCTTAGTAAATTTCCCCCTATAGATTTTATAAAAGGGAAGAACAAGTGGTACAGGAATTACACAGTCCTTTTTTCTTTTTTCCCCAAGGGGCACCTCTTTTGACACCCATAAAGCCCTGCACCAATGTTTCAATCAGTCAAAGAAAATGGATAACCATCGATAGGCAAAAACATTGATGTTCATGCATCGCATAGTATGCCACTATCGATGGCCAGCTGCACTATTACCATTGACGGCAACCATCAATGGAAATTATGGCATCCCTAATTCAAGGCCCTGTGAAGGGGGTGGAACTATATGCCGTCTCTTGTAATTGGAGGAGGAACCAGTTCCCCCTTCACCCACCTTACCCGGCCATAGCAACCAAGCATAGACAGGGAAGTTGTGTCCCCAGCAGGACAGTGTTGTTATAAAGTGGCCAATCCCATGGCTGGCAATGCTGAAGAGGGGGGGGGGGGGGGGTGTTATCTGTGAGCCAATCGTGTCTCGCGGATCAGCAGCCAATAGGAAGCAGGTATGGCGAGCCAATCACAGCTTGCCTAGCCATAGCTTGCCTCGCTTCCAATATGTAACATCAGACACCGCTGGACGGAAGAACCAGAAGTGCGGAAGAGAAGAAGACCCCTCAAGGAAGAAGACAGAAGGTGTTGGAGAAACAGACAGCTCCATTGGCCAAGACAGTGAAACTAGACAGCATACCTCACAACTTTTGCTTCTCCTGGATCAATACCATGGCACATATGACCTGAAAAGTGGGCATGACCTTGGGTGGGACATGGCATGGCCTCAGCTGAGGGGCCAGGACCATGTCTTCTGCATCCTGGAGGAGTGCCCAGAGCTTCCGACTCACCTCCCTGCACTGAATAGATATCACGTACGCATGGCATCTATTCAGGGCTCTCTCGCTGCGCAGTGGGTGTCCAAAGGTTCTCCAAACCCCCAGGGAACACTGTGGTCCATGAGTAGGACAGCAGGAATGTCCCGATTTCATAGACAGTGGGAGCCTGGTGACGGGTGTATAGAGAAAAGACAAGCTGAGTGCTGTGTCCTGTGGTGCGGCAGGTCAGTGAACACAGAACTCACTGATACTTTAAGTAGTGCCCAAAAATGCTAAATAAAATATGTTTATGTCTTTCATGCTGCTGGCACTGGCAGGGGTTCAGCAGCTGATTAGCGACTCTTAACAACTCTCAGCCAAGTCTTATGACAGTTACCGAGCTCAATAATCATCAGATTATCTCATTAGAAGAGCCATACCGTCTCGTAATAAACTTCCTGCGGTCATCACAAGATAATGTGGAAATAAGCTATCAGGCAGCTCAGGACAGAGAAGCGAGGGCCAAGCAATGATCACATCGCTGTCAGGAGAATACTGAATCCATGGGATGAGGGAACTATTATCCCATGATTAATGTCACCGTCACATATATCTTCTGGATGGATGACATAAGTAATAATAAATGACCAGTGAGACTTCCTAAACAAGTCACAGGACAGGTGACCTGTGTCATGATACCCAGGAGAGAGGACTTACCATGGGTCACCTCTATATTCCTATAGTGGAATAGCAACTTATAGCTTAACATTGTGCTACACATGGACTACAACAGGGAGGTAATTCTGGCTGACTTGCAAAGCAGCCAACTAAACGCCGCCCACACGACAGCACGCAGGGAGAATCGTCCTTTGAGGGGGGGGGGGGGTCAAAGGCCGATTTTCGCTGCAGGCATGCGAATGGATGTTTTGCATAAACATCAATTTGCAGCGTTGCTTGTGGACATGAAATCATTCGATGGTCGCCGACCATCGAATTATTTGTTCAGGCCACGCAAATATAAGTCAATGGTGAATGACTTATATTTGCGGCCATTCTGCCGTCATGTGAAATTAGCTGCCCGCCTCTCGGCCGCATTCCCATGGAAACGCCCTCGTCCCCCTGTCCGCACTTCTTCGTTTGAACGGGCCGGCGACTGTGCAAGTCGCCGCGTCCATTCGCAAACAGATCCTGCACATGCGCAGAAACAAAACATTGCTCCCCCCGTGCAAACGCGTGGGTGAGCGAATGAATCAGAATGACCCCCCAAGTCTGTTCTGTATTGGTAGAGTGCCAACTGCGCTGACCTACAGTATCCCTATTTTACAACCAGGTAAAGAGGGTGTATAGCTGCTTTGTGTTCAGTGTAGTTTTCAGCTTTCCTGACATGCAACCAATCAAATGGCATTCTCTCCATCAACCAATCATACAGTATTCCCTTCATCATCTGTTGCCAACCAATCATGTTGCATTCTCCCCATTACCATATTCAAACCAACCTTATGGCACAATCGATTATCGATTGAGAATCGTTGTGCATGCACTGCCATGACTAATATAATAAATATCTGTACGAGTCGCAGAGCAGTCGCAGTCTGATTGACAGAAAGCTGACACTTAGAGGCAGAAACATGGCGTTTTCTGGGTGTTTTTGTGAAAACTCAGGTATGGCCAGGAGTTTTTCTGTGGGTCTCTGACATCAGTGACTACTTCCAGTCTGGTTCTTTAGCAGATTATTGGAAACCCTAGACTGGCGCACATGGCCTTAATTAGGTGTGTGCCAGTGATGCCTTGAACAGAGCACATCTGCACTGTTGGTGCACCGCTGGCACACTCCTAGTATGCGCCAGGTGTGTCAGGGCATCCCCTCCACGCTGCACTGTGCTTACCAGCCAGCAGATCAGTTCAATCACAGTGCCATCTGACGAGCAGAGCTGATGCTATGTCTGGGGTGTGGCCTAGTGGGAAGGGGGCATGGTCCCAATTTTTGCAACCCCCCACAGTTGCAAAAATGGTAGCCATGCCCCTTCCCACTAGGCCACACCCCCAAAATGTCACTGTCCCTCCTTCAAGGCATCAAATGTTGGGAGGTATGACAGCGGGACAGTCCCACTGTCCCTCCTGCAGGTGGCAATGTCCCACAGGTGGGGGGGTGTGGGGGCAGCTGGGGGGAGCAGGAGTTCACTGTTACACACGGCATCTCTTCAGTGCAGGGAAGAGAGAGAGCATGGATGTGTCCAGGAGCTACCCAGTTGCTAGGAAAGCACTGGGCACGCCCCTGAAAATGATAAAAATGGGGGTTGCAGCACTAGGCCACTCCCCCTTTTACAAAAGGCCTTGCCCACTCTCCCCTTAGCTCCACCCCCTTTCTGGGTCATCAGCTCCTTGGGCGAGGCAGGTTCCCTTTTGAAAGTTACTAAAGTTGGAAGGTATGCTATAATATGCTATTGTCACTGACACCTGGATTTGTAAGATACGCCCATTGGCAGCTTTGCAAATCCAAACGGTTAAGCACAAACTCGGAGCATCTGCTACAGGTCAATGAATTATTGTCCTGGGTAGCCCTAGGAAGTAACACACCAGCAGGGCCGAAAGTAGGGTTTCCGGCACCCGGGGCAAGGCAGTCATTTGGTGCCCCCCCCTTCCCCTGACCAAATGACCGCCTTGCCCCTGGCGCCGGAGACCCCTCCCCCCACAGTCCTCTCACCGCCACGGCTGCTGCAGTCCTCTCACTGCCCCGGCTGCTGCCCTTCATCTCCTCATCCCGTGCTGCTGCTGTCACCAGTGACCCGCCGTCCGACTTAGCCATGTGCGTCCTGCTGTGAATGACCGGGCTGGGTCACGTGGGGCGGCAGCGGACAGCTGGTTGTGGCTGATCGCGGTCTGTGCAGCCGCCTGCTTCCAGCTTCGCTCTCCAGGCTTCCTCGCTCAGCCTCCTCTTCTCCTTTCACGCCGCAGCATGTGAGGCAAGAATGGTGTAGCCGCTGTAGCGGAAGCTTGACTCCGTCCGTCTCCTACTAGCGCGGCGGCGGGAAGCGCTGATGACTTTGAAAAGACTTGCCGGACGCTGATTGGCTGAATTCAGCCAATCAGCGTCCGGCAAGTCTTTTCAAAGTCATCAGCGCTTCCCACCGCCGCGCTAGTAGGAGACGGACGGAGTAAAAGTAAGCTGCCGCTACAGCGGCTACACCAGTCCCCGAAACCCCGCTGCCTGTCACCGGACCTCCGCTGGCTGTCCCCGGACCTCACAGCGCCCCCCCTCCAGCGCCCGGTGCGGGTTACGGCCCTGACACCAGAGACATTGCTGCTGTGTGTAGGGCCAGATTAAGCCTTCGGGGGGCCCAGGGTCACTTTAGACAGGGGGCCCCCTCCCACTTGTCATCACTGACTGCAAACTGCATGGGAGAATATTACACTGTCAAAACACAGAGTAAAGGCAGTATGAATTTGGTCAATGGGTTACTGCAGGGGGGATTAATATAAACATATATATATATATATATATATATATATATATATATATATATATATATGAAAAATACCACATGAAAAGCCTGTTTTTGTCCCTCTGTACCTTATTCTATAGGAGCCCTGACAGGCTCAGCACTGCCTCTGATTAAAAACGCTCCCATGATGAGGCCACTGCTGCTGCTGTCCTCCATGGGTCTGAGAAGTATGTAATGAGCTCCACCTATCAGAGCTCAGCACAAGCCTCTCAGCCTCTTACCTCTTGTGCAAAGTCTCATGGGACTTAGTCAACTCCCAGTAATGCACTGCACACTTGTGCAGTTGGTGTGCCTTGATTCCTGATGCTCAGCACCATTAATCATTGACTGTCACATTTGCAGTAGTGATGGGCAAAACGGGTTACTAACGAGAGCTGGGACCCAGCGGATCAGTCAGTGGAAAGATCCGTATCTTTTAGGCGAATCGACGGGTCGCTTTGAAAGAAGGGGTAATTTGTTTTACAATCATTTATTGCCATTTTTTTTTAAACAGTGAGCTGAACAAATAAGAACATACATAACCGAGTAAAACACTGATCGATGGCTGGGTGCAGAATCGCCATCGATGGCAACCATCGATGGCGTCTGCACTGATGGCCATCCCTAGCAGCAGCAGCCTTGTTATTCTTTCTTTTACTTGCAGTAGCAGCACTGAACTCAGGCCCTTATTCTGATTCGTGCGGCCAGAGCCGCACACGGTGCTCCGGCCGCACAAACCAATCCCCGCCCACACTACGGATCGCCACGGCCGTCCGTACACGGACGGCTGGCGATCCGCACGAAAATGGTGGGGCGTACGCCTCCACCATGGTGGGAGCTGCCCCCTGCATTCGATGGTCGGCGACCATCGAAGGCAGGGCCGCACGCCCCACCAGGTCCCGCAAGCTGAGACCACACGGACAATCGTCCGTGTGATAGCTTGTATGGGGGCTGAGAGCTGACATCCGGCGACGTCAGCTTTCCGCCCCCATCACTGGCGTCATACCCTCATTAGCATGCATACGCCCCGCGTTTGCATGGGAACGCCCATGAAACGCGGGGCGTATACATAGGGAAAAGAGGGCATGAAGCCCCTCACTCCCCTATACGCCCCCTTTGCGGCGTAGTAACTTTATGTGCGGCGAATTCGCCTGCACATGCGCAGATTGACCTCTGCGCATGTGCAGACGGAAAACATCGGCGGTACGGCCGCACGCGGGCCGTACCGCTCGAATCAGAATAAGGGCCTCAGTCTCCTGAGTTAGTACATCTCAGCTGCCACAGGTGGCAGTGCTGAGCATAGGCAAATGCATTGTAATGGAAAACGAAACTGAAAAGAAAAGAACGACGGTTCACCTTTTTGGGATCGGCGGCTCCCAGTCTATTATGGGATCCGTTCAAAAGACCCGCTTCGTTCGCGAACGACCCATCTCTAATTTGCATAGGTGAAGCTGCAGCACTACCCCACTCCCATGCACAAAACCTTTAGCTAAAAAAATAAATATTAAAAATAAAAAAAATACATGGCAACCACAGGGGCTCCTAGATAGAGGGGGGGGGGGGCAGGGGTACTGACCCCCTGTGCCCCCTCCCCACTTTAATCCGGCCCTGGCTGTGTGGGGGATCACAGCCTCACCACTGCTCTACGTTACCTCCCCCAACTGCTTCCTATTCGGCATACGAATGCGATAATCAGTTAAATAAGGTTTACATAGATATTTGTATGAGGCACTAAATTGAACCCACTCCCCTATTGACTTGCTGCACTGGAATATATCAGGTTAGCCCTGACTTAACCCTTTGTAAACATCACTGTCCCATACCCTCCAACATCTGGAGGGTAGAAATCGGTGCACATCCGAAAAGGGGCGTGGCCAAATGGACGTGTCAGTGGGAAAGGGGGTGTGGCCACGTCCCCTTTCCGAATGTGGACTGGCGTCATTCACACCATGTACTCGGGGCCCCAGGATGAGCCGGGTATCATGTAAGCAGCGCCCACCCCACTTCCTTTACCCTCCTCAGCCGGCTATCAGCCCTGTATCGGCGATCCCCTTTTGCGCTGTGGTGTGCGCACATTTTGCCCTCCCCTGGAAACGGAGACGTGGTGCAGGGGTTCCGGGGCAGAAATCACTATGCAAGGGGAGGACGGCCGTCCCGCTGAGTCCCCCTGCAGTGCTACCTGGGAAATGTAGTCTATCAGGCCACTCACACACAAAGAGCAGCCAGCAGTGTAATAGAAGAAAACTACAGTTCCCAGAGACGGAGGAGCTGCCTATCAAAAAGCGGTACATTCGGTACAGTCTGATTTAGCCGGTACAGACCATTAAAAAACGGTACTGTACCGGCTAAATCGGTACAGTTGGAGGGTATGCTGTCCATATTGCTGAGAAAGCTGCCTACTCCCGATTACAGCTGTCACCAACAGTCGGTCACTTTGCTCCCAGGAAGGAATGACCCTGGTTATTGTCCTCAGTGACACGGCACCATATAAGGCAGAGCTGTGCTGTCCTGTCCTTTGTCTGGCACAGGATTCCTGCAGTGTCAGGTGTGTTATCTCTGCTCTCAGCTTGCACAGTGATGGATTATAGCAGAAGAAGCTTTTAGGTACACAGTGTTACCGGTACATACTTCTCCATCAATGCTGCAATCCCAGAGAGAGAAACTGTTCCTTCCATTAGGAATAAAAGTGACCTGACCTTTCCATTCTGTTTTATAGATCAAGACAATTTGTTTTATTCATCTGCTTACTTCTAAGCCTGATGACTATTAAATTGGAGACAGAAGTGAATATTTTGTTGGCCTGATGGCCCCGGAATCCGGCACGTGTGGGGCTTCCCAGAAAACCATTATTGTCTCACTCATGCGGTCATGGGCTGATAGTATTAACTGGGCTGCATGAGCTCCGCCCGTTCTACCTGACAGGCAGCTGTATAACCACAAACTGGGCCAGATTCTCTAATCTTCAAAAGTGATAAAATGGAGAGTGATAAACAGCCAGCCAATCAGCTCCTGCCTGACATTTTTCAAACACATTCTGTGACATGGCAGGTAGGAGCTGATTGGCTGGCTGTTTATCACTCTCTATTCGATCACTTTTGAAGCTTAGAGAATCTGGCCAACTGTCTGTATGTAGTCATCAGGCCCAGTCCATTAGTGTTATCTTCTATTAAAGCCGACTACACAAGCTGCAGCATCACCAGTATAATATGACCCCATACTTGCCTACCTGACCCTCTCCATGAGGGAGAAAATGCTCTGTTCCTGGACTTCCCTGGTAATGTATGATTGCCATCACCTGTGGTGGCAGTGGCTTAGCACCAAATTTTGCGCCCCCTCCGGTAAATTTTGCCCCGGCCCATCTGCCCGTCCTATCTTACCTGTCCATTTCACTTTGTGGCCGGGACCTACAAATCTACTTTGTCTGCATCCCGGCACTCCACCTGGCTCCTTATAATAAATTGTCCCTCAAAAAATTGCCGCTCCCTTACAGCAGACCGTTTTTAAGGATGCTAGAGGCCGCCAGTGCCGCCTCTAGCATCCTCAAAAAATGTTTGCTGAAAGGGGCGGCGATTTTTTGACGGACAACCTGTCATAAGGCGCCAGGAGGAGCACAGGGATGCAGACTAGTAGATCTGCGGGTCCCGACTCCCGGCCACAGTGGCAGGATAAAACAAGCCGCGGCAGCTTAAAAATAGCCTAAAGTCTAATGGAGGGGCCCGGTGGGGCCCCCATTGTTTGGCAGCTGCAGCAGCTCATATGAACTCAGAACAAGCTGGAATGTGGCCAGGGAGGTGCGTTTTTTAATTGTATTTTCTGGGGTGTGGCCATGATTACGCCACGCCCCAATGAAAAAGTACCAAGGCTCTTAACTGCCCTGCGTAATAGTACAGCAAGCTGGTAAAACACGTCTATTAACTACTCAGGGTGCAGGAGATGTAGCTGCTATGGGGCCGAGCTGTTTCTAGGGCCCGCAGCTTCCCCTGCACACGGTCGCTCTGCACGCCAGCTCTAGACGGCCCCTGCAGAAGCTCACCTCCCCTTCCCTGATGCCAGCAATGGAAGCATGCCCTGCCCCGCCAGTAGCCCAGGTACCATCCCTCAGGGGAGGTGGAAGCAGCAGAGCTCATTTCCCATTCCGGGTCAACAGGTCCCGGGGACGTTCTGTCAGTACTCCTGTCCTGGAGCCATGAGAGAAGGGGGATCGGGAGATGACCTTGTGACGGTCGACCTTGCCATTGTCGACCTAATGCTTGTGTCGACCTTCCAACCCTGTTGACCTTAGCCATGTTGACCTATGTCAGGTATAATTGTCAGCCTGAACTGACTTTTTCTTGGCTGGACATAGACGAATTCAGGTCATGTGACGTCAGCCTCCGGCACCGAGCAGGCATCGACACGCCTCCGTTCCCAGGGAAACACCCAGCATTTAATGGGCGAGTTCATAAAACACTGGTCGTTCTCCTGCCCGCCCCCGGCCCTTCCTCTGTCTGTGCGAACCCCTCTGCAAATATGATACTCGCCGAAGGCGTTCACACGGGGGTTGCAAATGTGCATATTTACGCATGTGCAGACCCCCATCATCAAAAATGCGGGTTAATTCGGACCGAAGGAATGGGTCTGAATTGGCCCTATTGTTACCTCCCTCTCATCTGATTTAGCAGGGAGACGTGTTTCCCGTCAGTCAGTTATGGTCACACATCACTGTGCGAGCTGCAGACTGTGCAGTACTGTAGTCACATTACAGGAAGGACGCGCTGAGGGCAGCTTATAAGCAGAGTGACAGAGGACAGTTTGTTACCAGGATGTGTTAGGAAAAATGTAATGAGTAATGGGTCTAAAAATCCAATTATCCACTTAGTTCTACATTCTGCGCACATAAAAATAGCGGCCTCTCATAGTGGTGCATTGGCGCAGATGACGCTACGTAGGATCTGCCTTCTGTGCTGTATCACGCCAACTAAAACGGCTTTCCCAGAGGCCTAGGCATGAACTCAAGGGAGTGATAGGGAGAGATGTAATAAGCCTTGAAATGTGATAAAAAGGAGAGTGATAAACTGCCAACCAATCGGCTCAGAGGATGATTTTCTACAAGGTAACCTACAGAAGGTGTTAGCCTAGGGCCCACAAAGTCTCAAGGAGCCCCTTAAAGATACCCTGGTTGTCCAAAACCTTTCCTGATGTTATGACATCACATGGACCTGTACACAGACACTCCCAAAGTCCCTTTGATGTTCTTCGATGGGATAAAAACATTTTGGACACACAAAATGGTCTCATGCACTGTATGTGGGCAGCCAGTTTACTGTAAATGGGACACATGTATAAAGCCTACTTTCAAAAGACCTAGAACCTGATTCAGATTTGTACGCAATTCTGATGTTCACGCAGCTGAGCATTTATCAGTAGACTGCATGCACCAAGGTACTGACCCCCCCCCCTCCCCCCAGCCTTTCACTCGGGTAGATATTCCACCATTAAGAGCAAGGTGACTCTGCCCTGGAAACCCTTATATCAGGAAATCCCCGGTGCTGCTGATTACACCTTGGATTCTGCTACTGCTCCAAAACCTGGTCTGGATCCTCCACATTACTTTCATAGGGAGAATGCTGGCTCTGCCACAGTACTCTATCAATATAGTGCCATGGCTGGTTGGAGGCATGAAGACCCCAATCTTGCCTAAGGCCCCATGAGGTTTATATCAACTACAGCCTGACCCATGGCAGTTAGATGCTGATAGACTGGTAGTTTATTCCTCTCCATTTTATCACTTTTTAAGATTGGTACATCTGGCCCTGGCTGCAGTTTAACCCCTTCATGACAGAGCCAGTTTTTGCGTTCCTGACAGAGCCCTTTTTTTCAAATCTGACATGTCTCACTTAAGTGGGGATAACTTTTTTTTGCTTTTACTTATCCCAGTGATTTTGAGATTGTTTTCTCGTGACACATTGTACTTCAAATTAGTGGTAAATTTGGGTCGATACAGTCTGTGTTTTTTTGTGAAAAATACCAAAATATCGTGAAAAAATGGAAAATTTAGCAATTTGCAAAATGTTAAATTTTCTGCTTGTGAGACAAATAATCATACCACTCAAAAAAGTTAATAACTAACATAGACCATATGTCTACTTTATGTTTCCATCATTATTTCAACTTCCTTTTAATTTTTTTGGACACTAGGAGGCTTACAATATGAATAGCAAATTCTCAAATTTTCATGAAAATTTCAAACACTGATTTTTTTAGGGACCAGTTCAGTTCTGATGTGACTTTGAGGGACTTGTATGTGAGACACCCCCATAAATGATGCCATTTCAAAAACTGCACCCCTCACAGTATTTAAAACAGCATTTTGGAAGTTTGTTAACCCTTTAGGTGTTTCACAGGAATTAAAACAAAGTGTAGGTGAAATTTCAAAATTTCTTTTTTTTTGCAGAGTTTCAATTTTAATACATTTTTCTAACGAATACAGTAGATTTTACTAGAGAAATGTGACTAAAAATTGATTCCCCCAATTCTTTTGTTTTCAAAAATATCCTATATGTGGCCCTAGTGTGCACGTTGACCAAACCACAGGCTTCATAATAGAAGGAGCACCTACTTGATTTTGGAGCCTCCTTTTTATGAGATTTTTTTTTAGGCACCATGTAGGATTCTAGGCACCATAAGTGCTAAAAGTTAGGAACCTCCCCCACAAGTCACCCCATTTTGCAATCTACACCCCTCAGGGAATTCATCTAGGCGTATAGTGTACATTTCAAACCCCCAGGGGTTTCACCAATTTTGGTACAACTGGGATGTGAAAATGAAAAATTACATTTTTTTACACAAACATGCAGTTCTGGCTCAAAATTTTTCATTTTCACAAGGTATGAAGGAGAAAAAGCACCCCAAAATCTGTGCCCCAATTTCTCCCGAGTACGGCAATGCCTCACATGTGACCAAAAAATACCAGTTGGGTGCATGGCAGGACTCAGAAGGGAAGGAGTGATTTTTGGATTTTGCAGCAAAGATTTTGGTGGAATGAATGGTGGGTGCTATGTCGCATTAGCAAGACTCCCAAAGCACCAATACAGTGGAACCCCCCCACAAGTGACCCCATTTTGCAAAGTACACCCCTCAGGGAATTCATCTAGGGGTATAGTGTACATTTCAAACCCCCAGGGGTTTCATCAATTTTGATACAACTGGGATGTGAAAATGGAAAATTACATTTTTTTACACAAACATGCAGTTCTGGCTCAAAATTTTTCATTTTCACAAGGAATGAAGGAGACAAAGCACCCCAAAATCTGTGCCCCAATTTCTCCCGAGTACGGCAATGCCTCACATGTGACCAAAAAATACCAGTTGGGTGCATGGCAGGACTTAGAAGGGAAGGAGTGATTTTTGGATTTTGCAGCTCAGATTCTGGTGGAATTTTGGTGGGTGCTATGTCGCATTAGCAAGACCCCCCAAGCACCAATACAGTGGAACCCCCCCACAAGTGACCCCATTTTGCAAACTACACCCCTCAGGGAATTCATCTAGGGGTATAGTGTACATTTCAAACCCCCAGGGGTTTCACCAATTTTGGTACAACTGGGATGTGAAAATGAAAAATTACATTTTTTTACACAAACATGCAGTTCTGGCTCAAAATTTTTCATTTTCACAAGGTATGAAGGAGAAAAAGCACCCCAAAATCTGTGCCCCAATTTCTCCCGAGTACGGCAATGCCTCACATGTGACCAAAAAATACCAGTTGGGTGCATGGCAGGACTCAGAAGGGAAGGAGTGATTTTTGGATTTTGCAGCAAAGATTTTGGTGGAATGAATGGTGGGTACTATGTTGCATTAGCAAGACTCCCAAAGCACCAATACAGTGGAACCCCCCCACAAGTCACCCCATTTTGCAAAGTACACCCCTCAGGGAATTCATCTAGGGGTATAGTGTACATTTCAAACCCCCAGGGGTTTCATCAATTTTGATACAACTGGGATGTGAAAATGGAAAATTACATTTTTTTACACAAACATGCAGTTCTGGCTCAAAATTTTTCATTTTCACAAGGAATGAAGGAGACAAAGCACCCCAAAATATGTGCCCCAATTTCTCCCGAGTACGGCAATGCCTCACATGTGACCAAAAAATACCAGTTGGGTGCATGGCAGGACTTAGAAGGGAAGGAGTGATTTTTGGATTTTGCAGCTCAGATTCTGGTGGAATTTTGGTGGGTGCTATGTCGCATTAGCAAGACCCCCCCAAGCACCAATACAGTGGAACCCCCCCACAAGTGACCCCATTTTGCAAACTACACCCCTCAGGGAATTCATCTAGGGGTATAGTGTACATTTCAAACCCCCAGGGGTTTCACCAATTTTGGTACAACTGGGATGTGAAAATGGAAAATTACATTTTTTTACACAAACATGCAGTTCTGGCTCAAAATTTTTCATTTTCACAAGGAATGAAGGAGACAAAGCACCCCAAAATCTGTGCCCCAATTTCTCCCGAGTACGGCAATGCCTCACATGTGACCAAAAAATACCAGTTGGGTGCATGGCAGGACTTAGAAGGGAAGGAGTGATTTTTGGATTTTGCAGCTCAGATTCTGGTGGAATTTTGGTGGGTGCTATGTCGCATTAGCAAGACCCCCCAAGCACCAATACAGTGGAACCCCCCCACAAGTGACCCCATTTTGCAAACTACACCCCTCAGGGAATTCATCTAGGGGTATAGTGTACATTTCAAACCCCCAGGGGTTTCACCAATTTTGGTACAACTGGGATGTGAAAATGGAAAATTACATTTTTTTACACAAACATGCAGTTCTGGCTCAAAATTTTTCATTTTCACAAGGAATGAAGGAGACAAAGCACCCCAAAATCTGTGCCCCAATTTCTCCCGAGTACGGCAATGCCTCACATGTGACCAAAAAATACCAGTTGGGTGCATGGCAGGACTTAGAAGGGAAGGAGTGATTTTTGGATTTTGCAGCTCAGATTCTGGTGGAATTTTGGTGGGTGCTATGTCGCATTAGCAAGACCCCCCAAGCACCAATACAGTGGAACCCCCCCACAAGTGACCCCATTTTGCAAACTACACCCCTCAGGGAATTCATCTAGGGGTATAGTGTACATTTCAAACCCCCAGGGGTTTCACCAATTTTGGTACAACTGGGATGTGAAAATGGAAAATTACATTTTTTTACACAAACATGCAGTTCTGGCTCAAAATTTTTCATTTTCACAAGGAATGAAGGAGACAAAGCACCCCAAAATCTGTGCCCCAATTTCTCCCGAGTACGGCAATGCCTCACATGTGACCAAAAAATACCAGTTGGGTACATGGCAGGACTTAGAAGGGAAGGAGTGATTTTTGGATTTTGCAGCTCAGATTCTGGTGGAATTTTGGTGGGTGCTATGTCGCATTAGCAAGACCCCCCAAGCACCAATACAGTGGAACCCCCCCACAAGTGACCCCATTTTGCAAACTACACCCCTCAGGGAATTCATCTAGGGGTATAGTGTACATTTCAAACCCCCAGGGGTTTCACCAATTTTGGTACAACTGGGATGTGAAAATGGAAAATTACATTTTTTTACACAAACATGCAGTTCTGGCTCAAAATTTTTCATTTTCACAAGGAATGAAGGAGACAAAGCACCCCAAAATCTGTGCCCCCATTTCTCCAGAGTACGGCAATGCCTCACATGTGACCAAAAAATACCAGTTGGGTGCATGGCAGGACTCAGAAGGGAAGGAGTGATTTTTGGATTTTGGAGCACAGATTTTGGTGGAATGAATGGTGGGTGCTATGTTGCATTACCAATACAGTGGAACCCCCCCACAAGTGACCCCATTTTGCAAACTACACCCCTCAGGGAATTCATCTAGGAGTATAGTGTACATTTCAAACCCCCAGGGGTTTCATCAATTTTGGTACAACTGGGCAGTGAAAATGAAAAAAATACATTTTTTTACACAAAAATGTACTTCTGGCTCAAAATTTTTCATTTTCACAAGGAATGAAGGAGACAAAGCACCCCAAAATCTGTGCCCCCATTTCTCCAGAGTACGGCAATGCCTCACATGTGACCAAAAAATACCAGTTGGGTGCATGGCAGGACTCAGAAGGGAAGGAGTGATTTTTGGATTTTGGAGCACAGATTTTGGTGGAATGAATGGTGGGTGCTATGTTGCATTACCAATACAGTGGAACCCCCCCACAAGTGACCCCATTTTGCAAACTACACCCCTCAGGGAATTCATCTAGGGGTATAGTGTACATTTCAAACCCCCAGGGGTTTCATCAATTTTGGTACAACTGGGCAGTGAAAATGAAAAAAATACATTTTTTTACACAAAAATGTACTTCTGGCTCAAAATTTTTCATTTTCACAAGGAATGAAGGAGACAAAGCACCCCAAAATCTGTGCCCCCATTTCTCCAGAGTACGGCAATGCCTCACATGTGACCAAAAAATACCAGTTGGGTGCATGGCAGGACTCAGAAGGGAAGGAGTGATTTTTGGATTTTGGAGCACAGATTTTGGTGGAATGAATGGTGGGTGCTATGTTGCATTACCAATACAGTGGAACCCCCCCACAAGTGACCCCATTTTGCAAACTACACCCCTCAGGGAATTCATCTAGGGGTATAGTGTACATTTCAAACCCCCAGGGGTTTCATCAATTTTGGTACAACTGGGCAGTGAAAATGAAAAAAATACATTTTTTTACACAAAAATGTACTTCTGGCTCAAAATTTTTCATTTTCACAAGGAATGAAGGAGACAAAGCACCCCAAAATCTGTGCCCCCATTTCTCCAGAGTACGGCAATGCCTCACATGTGACCAAAAAATACCAGTTGGGTGCATGGCAGGACTCAGAAGGGAATGAGTGATTTTTGGATTTTGCAGCTCAGATTCTGGTGGAATGAATGGTGGGTGCTATGTGGCATTAGCAAGACCCCCGAAGCACGGTGAAATGATGAACCTAATAATCCATAGATGTGTGGTATATTTTGAAACACTCCTTTATACATAGGCCGGGTTTGTCGGGGCAAGTTTCACAGTGGAAAATAGTATCCTTTCTTATTCCCTTTTTATAGCAAACTTTGCACCTTTTTTGTGTCCTGCCCTTTCTTGCAGTGGAGGGGATTTCGTTGGGAAAATGCTGCCCTGGTACAATACGGGGGCCAGTACTAGAAGTACTGGGCCCTCTGCCTGCTGATTCCCAAATATTAGGCTCTTTATGACTTCCTCTTGAAAGTGCATAAATGTCCCCCTCTGGCCGGTAGAACGGAATAGCACGTAAGCGTTATACAGTGCCATCTGGATGATATACACGGCCAGCTTCTTGTACCAGATATTTGTTTTCCGCAGGGCACTGTACGGCTTCAGTACCTGATCTGAAAGATCCACTCCGCCCATGTACTTATTGTAATCTAGGATACAATTTGGTTTTGAGGTGTGGGTACTGGTACCTCGTACAGGGATGGAGGTGGTACTGTCTCCATGAATTGTTGTCAGTATAAGGACATCCCTCTTGTCCTTATATTTGACCAACAACATATTTTCGGTGCATATTCCCCTGCTTTCAACCCTTCTCATTACTTGGGCAATGTGCGTTTTGGGGAGGCCTCTTTGGTTCTTGCGCACAGTACCGCAAGCTGCTGTACCTCTTGAACCAAGGGCCTTAAACAGGGGGATGCTGGTGTAAAAGTTATCCACATAGAGGTGATAACCCTTATCCAGGAAGGGGTGCATTAAATCCCAGACAATTTTTCCACTAACACCTACGAGGGAGGGGGGGCATTCTGGTGGTTCAATTCTTGAATCCTTCCCTTCATATACCCTAAACTTGTGGGTGTACCCTGTGGTGCTTTCACACAGCTTATACATTTTTATGCCATACCTTGCCCTCTTACTGGGAAGGTACTGGCGGAATTTAACCCTTCCTTTAAAATGTATAAGGGACTCGTCGATACTAATACATTTATCAGGGATGTATAGCTCTGCAAATTTGGCACTGAAATGATCAATGACCGGCCTGACTTTGAATAGCCTGTCAAAGGTGGGATCATCTCTGGGTGGGCACTGTGCGTTATCGGTGTAATGTATAAATTTATGGATTGCCTCAAAACGAGCCCGGGGCATGGCCATACGGTGAAATGGGGTGCTGTACAGAACATCTGTACTCCAATATTGCCTAATTTGTGGCTTTTTTACTATGCCCATGTGTAACACCAGACCCCAAAACGTCATCATCTCTACTGCATCTACAGGGGTCCACCTAGCAAATGATGACGTGGGGTTTTGAGCAATAAACTGCTGGGCATATAAATTAGTTTGGTCCACCATTAAATTTATAAAATCATCAGAGAAAAATAATTTGAAAAAGTCAATTTCTCTGAGACCTGTTGAATCAAATTGGATTCCTGGGATGGCCAAAAACTCAGGAACCTGGGGCTCAAAATTGTCTGGTGGTGGGGTCCATACGAGATCAATTATTGGGGGGGGGGGTCTCAGCTGCTCTACGGGGGCGTCTTTGAGGGGGTCCCTCATCACCAGAGGAGGAAGAAGAGCTTAAGACGAATCCTTCAAATTCCCCGCTTGCCTCACTGGCTGTGTCAGAGTCAGAGGCAAGCATGGCATATGCCTCCTCCACTGAATACATTCTCCTGGATGACTGGGACGACATTTGGGATGACATTTGGGATGCCATTTATATTTTTGTGTTACTGGTAGTGAAATGTTTCAACACGTGTATAGTGTAGGGGGGGGTACAAACTTTATTTCAACCCGGGGGGTATGTAGTGTGTGGTGTGTATGTAGTGCAGAAAAAAAAAATACAAAAAAAAAAAAATTGAAGGGTTAAAAAAAAAAAAAATGGAAGGGGTTAAAAAAAAAAAAAAGGTCCTGCGCCAAAAATTGAGCACAGATGTTGGTCAGTAACGTCCGTCACTGAACAGCGCTCAAAGGCAACAGGAATTTGATCAAAAAAAAAAAAATAGATCAACCCTGTGCCGAAAAAGCTGATCAGTGATGTACGTCACTGATCAGCGCACAGTGGCCACAGGACACACACAAAATCACAGTGTGTGTAAAAAAAAAATTTAAAAAAGACCCCACAGCACTCACAAAAAATAAAAAAAGGTGATCAGTGATGCGACACTGATTACCAGTGAGGGGCAGCAGGTGCACAACCTTTGGTGCAACTGACAGTGCAACTGGCAGCAACTGACAGGTATATATAAAAAAAAAAACCTCTGTACCCCCAAAAAGTTGCTGATCACCTCAGATATAGTGATCAGCACAAAAGGCGGGGGCAGCAGACACAAAATTCAGCACTCTCTATCACTCTCTGTCACTATCTCTCTCTATCTCTCTATCTCTCACTATCTATCACTCTATGACACTGCAGCAGCAGCACTGACAGGTATATCTATATATAAAAAAAAACCTGCGCCCCCAAAAAGTTGCTGATCAGTTAATTTATACTGATCAGCACAAAAGGGGGGGCAGCAGTCAGTTATATAAAAAATATATAGCACAATCTGTCACTATCTCTCTATCTCTCTCTATCTCTCTCTCTCTCTCTATCTCTCTCTATCTATCTATAGCTCTATCACACTGCAGCAGCACAAAATATAGCACTAGGCCTCTCTATCTCTCTCTATCTCTCTCTATCTCTTTCAGTTATATAAAAAATATATAGCACAATCTGTCACTATCTCTCTCTCTCTATCTCTCTATCTATAGCTCTATCACACTGCAGCAGCACAAAATATAGCACTAGGCCTCTCTATCTCTCTCTATCTCTCTATCTCTTTCAGTTATATAAAAAATATATAGCACAATCTGTCACTATCTGTCACTATCTCTCTCTCTATCTATCTCTCTCTATCTCTCTCTCTATCTCTCTATCTATAGCTCTATCACACTGCAGCAGCACAAAATATAGCACTAGGCCTCTCTATCTCTCTCTATCTCTCTCTCTATCTAATAACTCGCAGCAGCACAAGATGTCACAGGATGTCACAAGATGTCACAAGAATAAGCAATATCTAGGCAGTGATCAGGTAAGTATTTGGATGGGTTCTGGTCAGTATTGGCGGCAGCTGGGCACGGTGACCGCACTGCACGCTATTCCAGACCGGAATGGCGTCTGCAGTGCAGTCACCGTTAGTTTAAACCCCCCTCCTTGGCTGTGATTGGTCCGTCGGTCCGACGAACCAATCACGGCCTTTGGGGGCGGGCGGGGTGAGGTGGGGTGACACCAGTGTCACCCTTACACCCCGCGGTGATTGGTGCTGTACTTTACAGCACCAATCCCCTCCGATCCCGTGTCACCGGCGAACGTTATTCGCCGGTGACACAGAAAACGCTGTGAATGGCTGTTCACACTGAACAGCCAATCACAGCGATCGCCGACGGGGGGGGCGGCATCGCAGCCCCCCCTGGGCATGCACGGACATGTCTGCTGTCAGGGACAGCAGACATCGTCCCTCTGTCACTGCGTCTCTAGACGCAGTGACAGTTTTAAGCCATGACGTATATATACGTCAACGGTCGGGAAGTACTTCCCGGCCATGACGTATATATACGTCAAATGTCGTGAAGGGGTTAAAAGGTCGCACATGAGTGCTCCGGTGTTCACATTTGCACAAATTCACATACAATTTAGTGATATGTGCAAATCTGCAAACCGTGCTGAATAACGCCTTATCTTTGGGAAGGTTGATGGGGGCAGCACGGATGGTGTAATGGTTAGCATTACTGCCTCACAGCACTGAGGTCATGGGTTCGATCCTCACCATGGCTCTAACTGTGCGGAGTTTGTATATTCTCCCCGTGCTTGCGTGGGTTTACTCCGGGTACTCCGGTTTCCTCCCACAATCCAAAAATATACAGATAGGTTAATTGGCTTCCAACAAAATTCACCCTAGAATGTCTGTGTGCGCGTGTACATGTGGTAGGGAACATAGATTGTAAGCTCCAATGGGGCAGGGACTGATGTGAATGTTAAAATATTCTCTGTAAAGCGCTGCGGTATATGTGTGCGCTATATAAGAAACTAATAATAAATAAATAATAAATTAGCAGCAGAATGGTCCTAAGCTGCTGCACTTACTGTATGTTACCTCTATGCTTAGTGCACTTCCCTGTTCCTATGACAGAGCTCTGTGTCATAACTGATGGAAAGTTCATTCAGCTGCTGTTGGTGAACATTCAAAATGGGTTAGAGTTTGACTGCATTAGGGTTAGGTTTAGCACAGGTGGGTTCCTTTACAACTGAATGGAAAAATACATTGTGTACGTCAACATTTTGGGACCTTATTGCACGGCCACGAATTCACACGTACAGCGTTCAGTTAAGCCGCCGCCCCTCTACAGTGAAATTCTGCATTGCGTCTTAATGTGATCACTGTGCAAATGGATGTGCACAGCTACTAATCTATTCGCAGCTGAAGGAATACATCCAAAACCCATGGTAACAGGTTCACTGTCTAATGATTGTTACACTGGGCACAAGTCATCGCAGGCTCAGAGAAGCCGAAGGCTTAGTCTGCGGTGTGATGGAAAAAAGGCATCTGCGGGCAGGAACTGCCGGCACACACCCTCCCCTAAAATGCTCAGGCACGCCTAGCGTATTCCAGGACACTCCCAGCGTTTTCCCAGGCACCCCTGCGTTTTTCTTAGCTCTCCCACTCGGCCTTGCGCATGCGTACTACAGGCCGAAGGCATGAGCAGTGTATTGATCATCGACCATCGTGCGAATTTGCAGCCATGTGATCAGGCCTGAATTACCCCCTTTATATGACACCCTTAGTTTTTCTAACATTCTGCCCCTGTCAACTGTATTTTATGATTATTATTTTAGTATAGTAGTCAGTAGTATTATATAGAGATGAGCTCCGGGGCCGAAGATTTGGATTAGTCGCCGGGATTTGGATTTGGCTTTGTCAAGCGGCGGTGAAAAGCTTTAAATTTGGATTTGTGCTGTGATTTGGGCGTTTTTTGACCATTTGCATGCCGGTGGGAATCTCCCCCATCATTCGATGGTCGACGACCATTGAATGATGTGGGAAGTGCTCCCTCACTCATACATATAAGTGAAGAAAAGCAGGGATATGGGCGGGCAGCTGACATTCGGTTACGTCATGACCGCATTTCCATACGCACGCCCTGTGTTTTCATGGGAACACCCATGAAACGCAGGGCATGCGCATATAGTAATGACCCTGATCAGGCCGCAACGCCCCTCTCCACCCCCTGCTGGGAAGGCCAGGAGCAAGCACTCGGTGACCAGACTTCTCGACGAGTTTGCTCGCTCCCTGCATACAGACATGCGCAGAAATGGTGTCCGAGCGAAGCGATCTGAATAAGGCCCTTTATCTAAGCAACAAGTGCATGTGGGTGTGCTGCGGGTGTGTGTGAGGGTGGTGGGGGTGGTGTACGAGGGTGGGGGAGGGTGCTTGGGGGTGCGGTGTGTGGGGTAGTGGCAGGTGCAGGGATACTGGGGGGGTGTGGAGTTACACGTGTGGGGGTGCCCCATGTGGGTGCTGTGGGGTGGTTGGGTGCGGGGGTGTATGGGGTGAGTGACGGACAGTTGTGGTGCTGATGTGGGAGTGGGCAGTGAGGGTGCATTGGTGGTGTGGGTGGGGGAGGATGGGTGCGTGGTTGCTGTAGTTTTTCAACTGCAGCAGGTCCAGGGTCAGAGCAGCAATGGGGTCCACGGTTTATTACCTACCTGCGGCTTTTATAGGTGCACTCCCGGGACGTGCGTTTCGTCCCTTCCCTTCTGTAGCGCCAGCGGTGGCTGTAGTGTGATGTGCCAACAGGGAGCAGCTCCTCCCACTGTCATCAACGGCAGCATATGGGGATTTGACTGCGGCCTGGATCCATGCCCCTGCTAGGTTAGAAAGCATGGCTCCATGCGGTGATGTTACGCGGTGGGGAGTTGGGGGTATGTCCCAGGGGTGCTGTGTGGAGTTGGGAGGTATGTCCCAGAGGTAGCATGGGGAGTTGGCAGGTATGTCCCAAGGGTGCGTATGGAGTTGGCAGGTATGTCCCCTGGGTGCCGTAGGGAGTTGGCAGATATGTCCCATGGGTTTGATGGGGAGTTAGGGGTATGTCCCAGGGGATTGTGGGGAGTTGGGGGGGTATGGTCCTAGAGGTGCTGTGGGGAGTTGGGGGGTATGGTCCTAGAGATGCTGTGGGGAGTTGGGAGGTATGGTCCTAGGGGTGCTGTGGGGGTTTAGAACGGTACGTCTTAGGGGTGCCGTGAAAAAAAAACATATTCTAGTATGCCACGATTTAAGAAAGTTTGTGAAATTCTGGGTTAAATGAAGCTCTCATTGTCCCGGTGAGGACAGGTAAGTGGTGGTGCCTGTGACTCCTCTCTCAGCTATGACAGGAATGCCAGTAATGTCACTTGAGAGCTGTCACAGCCAGGACAAGTGACGTGAGGTATGTGAGATGAGGAAGGGAAACATTGACAATACTGTTCTCAGCAGAATCCGCCTCAGTGCCCTCTGATCCTACAGCCCTGTCCCCACGTCGTGTGTCGCACTCTCGGCAGGGTTATAGGGAAGTCTGGCTGCCTCTGCAATTTCTCATTTCTTTCAACTAGAAAGGTTATCACGCCCCCATAGTGATCCCAAGCCCACACCCGTCTGCACCTACAGATACACTTTCTTATTCTCTTTCTGACCTTTCATATTTACACTCTATGTAAATATTGCCCGCAACACAACCTACAGTACTCATTACACATCTTAGCTTAAGGCCCATACACACTGGGCGACTTGGAGCTGAAAGCCGCTCAGTTTACTCATTTGAGCTGCCGCGCTCAAATGAGTAAACTGATGTGCGCTCCCACATCATCGCTGGCCCGGACGCTCACCTGCTGGTATTGAGGGTGAGAGAGTGAGAGAGGGAGATGAAGACGAGAAAATGGGTGGGATGTTCTAACACGAAAATGCGGTAAAATCAGGGTTTTTTAATGCATTATCAGATGCACGAAGACCCGCATGCCGGGTTAACGCTGCAGGGGGCATCGCCAGCAAAAGGCAAAAGGTACTCTTTACCTAGCACGGCGCCCATCGCGGGCATCGCATGCACTAAAAAACGGGTGCGACGCGATGCCCGCGATTTCCCATAGGGAACAATGTTAAAAGTGTGATTGGACGCGATTTGAGTGTTCAATGCCTCAATGCCCGCGATTTTTCCATAGGAAACAATGTTAAATGGGCCACAGAGCCCAAATAGTCCCCCTGAAGTCTGAAATGGCCCCCACAATTGTTAACGCCACCCCACGATCAACGTGAACCCGAAGCGTGGCGAGCGCAGCGAGCCTGCGAGGGGCGGTGGTACGCTTCCTCCGAACTTTTCATACCCCCACTATCCACGTCGGCGTGGAGTTGAGAATAGAATAGTGTGGCGAGCGCAGCGAGCCACCGAGCCCGAAGCGTGGCGAGCCCCGCGAGGGGACGCGGATACCTTCACAGGTAAACGCGTCCCTTCGCGGGCTTCACAGGTATCCGCGTCCCCTCGCGGGGCTCCCTGCGCTCGCCACGCTTCGGGCTCGGTGGCTCGCTGCGCTCGCCACACTATTCTATTCTCAACTCCACGCCGACGTGGATAGTGGGGGTATGAAAAGGTCGGAGGACGCGTACCGCCGCCCCTCGCGGGCTCGCCACGCTTCGGGTTCACGTTGATCGTGGGGTGGCGTTAACAATTGTGGGGGCCATTTCAGACTATTAGGGCTCTGTGGCCCATTTAACATTGTTTCCTATGGAAAAATCGCGGGCATTGAGGCATTGAACACTAAAATCGCGTCCAATCACACTTTTAACATTGATCCCTATGGGAAATCGCGGGCATCGCGTCGCACCCGTTTTTTTAGTGCATGCGATGGCCGCGATTTTTTACCCCCCGATGACCGCGATGGACATCGTGGGCGCCGTTCTAGGTAAAGAGTACCAGGCAAAATACCCCATAGAATCCTAAGGACTTCTTTTCCCAACCCCTGCTGCCCCACCTCACCTGATGTCCGGCAGCCTCCTGATGTGCTGCCCGAACCAGTGACCTCCTCCTCTCTAGCACTGTACTTCCCCTTCCGGGTGCAGGGAGGAGGAACCGGTGGAGTCCGGCGAAGTGGGGCAGCAGATGTTAGTGCATCCCCCCAGAGAGAGAGAGAGAGTAGACCAGATATTTAGAGGGTGTCAGGGCTCACCAATGGTGCTGGGGAGATATACAATAATGGCAGGTGTACAGGTGGGGTAAGACACCTGCATTAAGACCCAGCAGTGTCCTGCATTGTTCCCTGGGATACAGACACTGACTTGTGCGTGGGTGGGGGCAGTAAGTGCGCCCTGCTTGCTGAGTGTTTGGGGGGGCGGCGATAAGTGTGCCCTGCGAGATGAGGATCAGCTGATTAGATGAACCCAGAGTGTTGCCATGTACAACTGATGCACTACCGGAACACTGTGCTGCCGCTTCTCTCTATGGGACATGTCACTGTGCACCAGATAAGAACGACTATGACTAATTATGAAACTGAATCTGTAATCTTACCAGAATCTGTCATTGTGTCAGCATTTTATGTTCTGCTGTGTTTCTGCAAAAAAAGAAACTTTGCATCTTACTTTGATGTTCTAGTCATCAGGATAATTGTCATTTAACCACATTAGGTGTGAATAGATGGGAGGATCATAATGTAAACATGGCTGTACATAGGAGCATATCATCAGGAAATATTTACACAGCTAAAACTACATTTCATCACAGCCTGGACACACACGACCTTGTCATGTGGCCTAGTCTTCCTGCCCGTAGCCCAGTCTTCCTGCCCCTGTTGTCACATCTGACATCTATTGAAATGATAAGACAACATCAATAATAAGACAACAAAAGTGCACTTAGATGCAGATTAGCTGTATACAGCACTGGAAAGCCAGGGGTGTGGTTTTACAGAACCCCCTTCAATCAGCATAGCCATAGAGGATCCTCTGACTAGTAGTAGGAAGCTAGCCCCGCCCCCAGCTGTAGACCTGCCCCTGAGGAATCGTATCGATGAAACATTGCTGATTTTATGGTAGTTATGACCATGGATGCATGAATGAATGGAACAAATTGGAACAGACACATTGCAAGCAGGCCCATTAATGAGGAGACTTGTTCCACAGATGAAGAAACATGCCACCTACTGTGTGTATAATCACCAATATTATTGACATTTTTAACAGCATATTTATCCCCAGTGTTCACTGCCTAATTTTAAAACCAGAGGGGGCACGAAAAAATGACTTGCGGCACCATTGCCCTGCCCCAGGCTCAGTATTGCCAGTCGCAGAATCATGCTGTGGGTATGAGGAGATAATGTCACTCCACTGGTGTATCTACAGTGGGTGAAGTGCGAATGAGTCCCATGAGTGCACAGATACCCTGCACCCACATTCTATACTCACCTCTCCGGTGTCCGCATCCTCAGAATTTGTGCTGCACAAATCATTAGGAAAATTGCCCTTTTCCTGATGATTTGCAAATGTACAGTATATTTTATCAGAAACATGGCGTGGCCAGCGCCTGTACCAGAGTCACTCACCTGCGCCTCCCACTAGGAAGAAGACTGCACACTTGCCTCCTATTAAATTCCCTCCCAATGTCTGACTCATCGCAAAAAGGCATCATCACACCTAGGGATGCCAATCCCTGGGCATTTTTTAAATCTTGTGAATCGGGATTGAAAAATGCTCAATCCCAGGATTCCTGGGATTGGCGGCGAGCAGGTTCTAATGCTGGTGGTGTGAAGCATGACCTATGACCGAATCACACTGCGCAGGCAGTCGGGGACAGCCGGGCAACAGTGGGTGCTCAGACGCTGCCCGGCATTAGACTGCTGATGCTCAGTCTAGTCCCGAAATTGAAAATCCCGGACATTTTGGGACCAAATGCCAGGATCCCGCCGATCCTGGCATTAGCCACCCTAATCACACTCTTTCTATGTCAGAAGGGAGAGGGCGTGATGTGGTAGCATGTCCCGCTGTACTGGGAGTGCAGAGTAGGTAAGTGTATATTTAAGGGAATACGCCAGCCTCCTGTAATTGTGCGTCAAATAACCCTGTATGCAATATATGTGTTTCAGACAAAACCTGTAAGGAACAGATACATTTGTGACATACCATAGTACAGATATAGGCAACTTGATATTCTTCATTAGTTGGTTCTTAAATCTTTAAAAGGGGCCACACATTACCCTAATTCTCTATACTAAGATAAAGCAATACCATTAACCCTTCACTGCTGGTGCTGGTATATGAGACCCAGCCTTTCTGATTGAGTTTTGGAGAAGGAGCAATAAACTTTTCAGCACTTTAGACCTGATTGGTTTTCTGCTACCTTGCAGAACCCTGCAGTCAGGTAAGCCCCGCCCTTTTCAGAGTGAAATCCCGCCCTGTCCATGGCTGGGATAAGCTTGCAAAGATTTTGTAGGCCTGAGATTATCTCAGGGTAGCCTACTGTTACAGTCTCCTCTCCGGGAGAAGCCCATAGAGGAGACTGTCAGCAGAACTGCGGGGGCGGAGCCTGACATCCATTCGCAAGGCAGGGGAACCTCCCACATCTGTCAATGGTCGCTGACCATCGAAAGATGTGGAAGATGCACGCATATAAAAGTGACTTTAAATTCACTTACATATGCGTGAACGCTGGGAAGGAAATTGGCGGGCAGCTGACATCCGGTGATACCCGCCCCCCGGACCCGCATCATGGCCTCATTAGCATGAGAATGCCCATGGGTGTTCCCATATGCTAATGGGGCCACACACTGCCCTACGCCCCTTTCTGCCCCCCGCCGCTGTCATGGGTGCGTGCACCCGGCAAACAGTCTGTCCACCGTGGGTGCACGCACCCTGAGTATGCACATGCGCAGTAAAAAAAACATCGGTCCCCATGCAAACGCACCCTGAATAAGGGCCTATGCATGGCATAATATGAATTTGGGGCATTACATCACAGTACATTTAATGTAACATTGATAATTACTGAGTTTCAACCACTGGTCCAAATTTTGCATTTCACAATTCAAAAAATATCCCCTTATGTGTGTTGGTGGCATCGATCCCTGCACATATTGTTGCACCTTGGCCTATCACACGCTACTTCCGCCACAGATCGCAGCAATAACAAATTATAATGATCAGGACTAATTTATAAATATTTGCAAGCCATAAGAACAGGTGTTATTTCTTTAGTGAGCAGATCATTGTCCTTTCCACCTGGTAGACCAAAGCCCCTACCAGAGATTAGCACAGGGTTAAATACAGGCAGCCCGTGCGGGGGCACTCAGCTACCCTAGGGCAACCTGGTGGATTCAGTTTATAACTCTTATAAGAGTTTAAGTGTTCTCCGTAATAAAAGGGAGTTCTCCTTTACTCAGGAACTAGCCGCTTACTCATCCTGCCTTTATTTTCCATCTACCACCTACATACAAGCCCTTGCATATATTCATACTTTGGCAGTAGATTTGGAGTCTGGCAAGAAATTCGAAATGAAAAGACGCATTCATGGCACATATTCCAAGGCTGGATTTACTCGCAAGAATGAAAGCTGCTATAATTTCTAGAGAACAGGCCAAGTTTACACGATACTGAGACTCCAGATTGCTGGGAGCTGACGTGTATGTTTTCCAGATGTAGAATGGGATTATTCTCAGTCTCTGCTCATTTTCAGAGAGATATTAGCATTGTGTAACGTGGTACGTAGTACTACACTCTTCCCACCATTTCCCATCTAGCACCATTGGGCTCATGGAATATCAGGGAGGCTCCCGGACTTGGGGAAGTTCTCCCGTCCTCCTGAGACAGTCTGTAAATCTCCTGAGTGGGAGGGGGAGTGGGCAGGGACAATGGCACAATTCCTGTTATGACACCCGGCCCAGGACATCATACATTAGTTGAGGAAATGTAATGCAGTGTTGGGTGGGCTGGGATGACGCACATCAGATCACCCGTTCTAGAGCATCCAGACTTTGTAGACAGCTATTTCACCTCCCATAGGTGGTGACAAATATTCCATAGGGAGATAGTCACGGCTCCTAGTTGAGACTCAAACTTTGCTGGAAACATAGGCAGTACATGTTCATTTTTATCTGGGCCTACCTCGGTTTGGTTTGTGGAAGAGCGGTAAAGAGTCTGTCGTGGTCTCCGTGAGCTAAGAGAAGGACAGCCGTCTCAATTTGCAGGTGTATGAGGACGTGGTGGGGCTAAAATGACACGATTTCAACCACAAATCCCAGGAAATGAACGGCAAAGTAAAGGATATGTGGGGGGAGGGGGGATGCGGGTGGCTTGCCCACCTTTCCGAGATCCGGGAGGGGGACCTGATTTTTGGAGCCTCCCAGCCATTCCAGGAGGGTAGGCCAGTATGCACCGTGGGCCATGCAGGTGATGAAGGAAGGAGGGGGGGGGGCAGGACAGGTACCAGGGGACATGGTAAATGGTATTACTGCAATGTGAATGGTACTTAAACGGTATTTAAAACGGTAATCTACTAGAATGTGAAAGCTAATACCGTTTTAAATACCGTTTAAAAATACAGTTTTTTTAAACGGCTTGGCAGTGGCAAAGCAGCATTATACTTATCTCCATGGTGCCCTCGGTTCTGCCTTACTGACCAAGAACAGGGGCCTACAGACACGTGGGCCTGGATAAATAATTTAAATCATACATTTAGACCAGTGGTCAGGGAACTCGGTCCTCATTACCCCACGCAGTGCATGTTTTGCAGAATCACAAGTGAAATAATTAACTCCACCTGCGGACCTTATAAAATGTGTCTGTGAGTAATTAGTACACCTGTGCAGCTGCTGGGTTACCAGCAAAACATGCACTGTGTGGGGATATGAGGACCGAGTTCCCTGACCACTCATTTAGACATATATATATATATATATATATATATGAGGTGCTACATATATCATATTATAATACAGGTTGAGTATCCCGTATCCAAAATGCTCGGGACCAAAAGAATTTTGGATAAGGGATTATTCCGTATTTTGGAATATTTTAATATTTCAATTGGTACTTGTTTCCTAGCACGGCCACAATCGTAACTAATCGTGTCCCTTAATTAAGGGACACGATTAGCCCGATGGACCCGATTTCCTTTGAAATCAGGTCCATTTTGCCGGCTAGGAAACAAAAATCGGGGGCATCGCGTCGGTCGGGACCATTAACATTGGTCCCGACGCGACCGACGCGATGCCCCCGATATTTGCATTGACTTCAATGTTAAAAAAAATTTTAACATTGAAATCTTGTCGGGAACTGTAAAATATCGGGGGCATCGCGTCGGTCGGGACCATTAACATTGGTCCCGACGCGATGCGACGCGATGCACCCGATTTTTACATAGGATTCAATGTTAAAAAAAATTTTAACATTGAAATGGTGTAAAAATGTTAAAAAATGTGAAATGGGTCAATATGACCCATTTCACATTAAAAATGTCCCCGTCGTCGCCCCACGATAGACGGCAACCCGAAGCGTGGCGAGCGCAGCGAGCCCGCGAGGGGCGGCGGTACGCGTCCTCCGACCTTTTCATGCCCTACTATCCACTAGGGCGTGGAGTGAGAATAGAATAGTGTGGCGAGCGCAGCGAGCCACCGAGCCCGAAGCGTGGCGAGCGCAGCGAGCCCCGCGAGGGGACGCGGATACCTTCACAGGTAAACGCGTCCCTTCGCGGGCTTCACAGGTGTCCGTGGCGACGCCGACAACTGTGAAGCCCGCGAAGGGACGCGATTACCTGTGAAGGTATCCGCGTCCCCTCGCGGGGCTCGCTGCGCTCGCCACGCTTCGGGCTCGGTGGCTCGCTGCGCTCGCCACACTATTCTATTCTCACTCCACGCCCTAGTGGATAGTAGGGCATGAAAAGGTCGGAGGACGCGTACCGCCGCCCCTCGCGGGCTCGCTGCGCTCGCCACGCTTCGGGTTGCCGTCTATCGTGGGGCGCTGTGTACACGCTTCAATTTGGGGGGGTTTGGAATTTTTTTCATTCAATCCAATGTAAAATTGGGTCCCAGGGACCCAATTTACATTGGATTTAATGAAAAAATCGGGTCAAAAATCGGTCGGATCGGTCGATCGCATCGCATGCGACCAAATCGCATGCGATGCGATCGACCGATTTTTTTCAGCACGACCACCCCGATCTTAATCGGTGTGGCCGTGCTAGGAAACAAGTACCTTTCAATTATGTATTTTGAAGTATCTTGCATGTATGCTGTATAAACACATAAAATACACACTAATATATTTTATTACCACATAAAATACACACAAATATATTTTATTTGTTCAAAAAACAAGGTTTCAAAACATGAAACAAAATTTGTGTACTACCTCAGAAATTTAATTTGAATGCCAAGCAATCATTTTCTTGCACATATATAGTGCCAGTTACATATCATGTCCCCAGTGATGCTGTTACAAATGTCCCCAGTGAGTTTTTAGCAAAAAAAATATTTTTTTTTTCACTTTCTGGAATGTATGGTTTTCGGAATAATTCGGATAACGGATACTCGGATACGGGATACTCAACCTGTATTTATGTTTCAGGGGACAAAGCAATGTAAACAGCCCTGGGCTTAAAAATGAAATACACTGGATCAATAAATGTTATCTACTCTTGGAGTTCTCCGGGCACCCGGTATAGCAGTCTGCCCTCCCACATTTCTGACGCGTTTCGCCGGAAATACTGTCATCATTGTCCTACCCCTATCATATTCCATATGGCAGAACCGCACAGCAGAGGGTCCGGATTGTGCACAACCAGCAATTGTATGTATATAGAAGTAGAACAAGTCTAAGTGACAGGCTAGAGGGTAATGTCGCTCATACACCACATAGCGGTAGCAGCCCTCTGTAATCCATAGCTTTGATGTCATTATAATGTTGTCAGGGAGTTTCCTAAAGTTCCTCACCAAGCCAACTCTTTAATTTGCCATTAAAGCAGTTGATTAGCTGGGGAGCAGTGAATGTGTTTGCACTAGAACACGCCCATATGCAGTAACCGCCACTATTCCAGCTTCTTATTGCCCCCTCTGACCGCTGACTGCCGAGAGGCACACACAGCTGCCACTGAGCAGGGAGCATTAGACAGCCACTAACAAAAGTGTAGGTAAAAGGTGTAAGGAGAACACAAATGCTGTTCATGGAAATGCATGCTGGTGCGCGGCCTGACTACTGGGCATGGGTGGGGCACATATGCGGCACGTGGCACTATCAATGCTCTGTGGCACTCACCCTGCACTGCATTGAAGCACTTTTATTCTAGATTAATGTGCACCCGTTTGCTCTGCGGCAGCCCGTCAAATGCGAGCAAGAAACCATTTATTTCATCTCTGCTCATAGATCTTGTACTGATATAGTTGACTACATTGGGATTGTGTGGGAGCCAGAACGGTCATTGGACCGAACTGGCTGACGGCCATGACCGGGTGCTGCACTTTGCTGGGGTGTGGATCATTTGGATGAGAGTGTCTCGGTCAATAGGTCAGCCAGGATTGGTCGACATGCCAAAATGTCAACACATGAAAAAGGTCGACATGTTCAAAATGTCGACACAAGCAAAAAGGTTGACGTGATATTTTTTTTAATTTTTTGGGTGTCTGTTGAAAAATGTCATCATGAACACCGTATTAGTGTACCGTGTGCCCTCACTTGACTCAATGGGAAGACAATTTTTGAAATGAAATCATGAAAAAAAATGCAGGTCGGCCATTCCCCATGTCGACACTCGACCATGTCGACATAATGCATGTCAACCTTTTTCGTGTGTCGACCTTTGGCCTGTTGACCAATATTGGTCAACCTATTGGCTTTCGACCTTTACACTTGACCTATCAACCGCATACCCTTTGTTACTAGGAATGTGTGCTGTAAGGGGGCACCTTAATAACTAGCAGTCTCTTCAGTCCCAGGAGAACGGAGGACACCGGCTAGTTTGGGCAGGGTCATATGTTTCAGTTGAAATCGTTCCAGTTCATTATTAACTGGATTATGTGTGTAGAAGACTCTGGAGACAGGGATCCGGGCACTTACATCATTTGTATTAATGTTCCCTTTCATGGAACTGCCTAACAATAATGAGCAAGCAACACTGTAAATATTTACCCATGACGATATATATATGTGTTTATTACCCAGAGCTGCACTTATTATTCTTACGATGGACATGAAGATATAAACTGTCCGGAAAGTGCTTTATGTGCGTATATTGGGGCGGATTCGGAATCACTCATAGTCAGGGCTAGATCACGCCTTCAGGGGGCCCGAGTCACTTTAGACAAGGGGGCCCCTCCCACTTGTCATTACTGGCCGCAAACTGCACTGGAGAATATTACACTGTCAAAACACAGAGTAAAGGCAGTATAAACTCGGTCATTGGGTAACTGCAGGGGGGATTAATATAAATATTCACTGCTCAAAAAATAAAGGGAACACTTAAACAACTGCAAGTCAATCACACTTCTGTGAAATCAAACTGTCCAGGGAAGCAACACTGACTGCCAATCAGTTTTGCATGCTGTTGTGCAGATGGAATAGACAACAGGTGGACATTATAGGCAATTAGCAAGACACCCCTAATAAAGGAGTTGTTCTGCGGGTGGTGACCACAGACCACTTCTCACTTCTCCGATGCTTTCTGGCTGACGTTTTGGTCACCTGAAAGCTGGCGGTGCTTTCACTCTAGTGGTAGCATGAGACAGAGTCTACAACCCACACAAGTGGCTCAGGTAGTGCAGCTCATCCAGGATGGCACATCAATGTGAGCTGTGGCAAGAAGGTTTGCTGTGTCTGTCAGCATAGTGTCCAGAGCATGGAGGCGCTACCAGGAGACAGGCCAGTACATCAGGAGATGTGGAGGAGGCCGTAGGAGGGCAACAACCCAGCAGCAGGACCGCTACCTCCGCCTTGGAGGAACAGGAGGAGCACTGCCAGAGCCCTGCAAAATGACCTCCAGCAGGCCACAAATGTGAATATGTCTACTCAAATGGTCAGAAACAGACTCCATGAGGGTAGTATGAGGGCCCGACGTCCACAGGTGGGAGTTGTGCTTACAGCCCAACACCGTGCAGGACATTTGACATTTGCCAGAGAACACTAAGATTGGCAAATTCACCACTGGTGCCCTGTGCTCTTCACAGATGAAAGCAGGTTCACACTGAGCACATGACAGACGTGACAGAGTCTGGTGATGCCAAGGAAAACGTTCTGCTGCCTTCAACATCCTCCAGCATGACCGGTTTGGCAGTGTCAGAAATGGTGGGGGGTAGCATTTGTTTGGGGGGCCACACAGCCCTCCCTGTGCTCGCCAGAAGTAGCCTGACTGCCATTAGATACCGAGATGAGATCCTCAAATCCCTTGTGAGACCATATGCTGGTGCGGTTGGCCCTGGGATCCTCCTAATGCAAAACAATGCTAGACCTCATGTGGCTGGAGTGTGTCAGCAGTTCCTGCAAGATGAAGGCATTGATGCTCTGGACTGGCCCGCCCGTTTCCCAGCCCTGAATCCAATTGAGCACATCTGGGGCATCATGTCCTGCTCCATGCACCAATGCCACTTTGCACCACAGACTGTTCAGGAGTTGGCAGATGCTTTAGTCCAGGTCTGGGAGGAGATCCCTCAGGAGACCATGTGCCACCTCATCAGGAGCATGCCCAGGCATTGTAGCGAGGTCATACAGGCACATGGAGGCCACACACACTACTGAGCCTCATTTTGGCTTGTTTTAAGGACATTACATCAAAGTTGGATCAGCCTGTAGTGTATTTTTCCACTTTAATTGTGAGTGGGACTCCAAATCCAGACCTCCATGGGTTAATAAATCTGATTTACATTGATAATTTTTGAGTGATTTTGTTGTCAGCACATTCAACTATGTAAAGAACAAAGTATTTAATAAGAATATTTCATTAATTCAGATCTAGGATGTGTAGTGTGTGTGTGTGTGTGTGTGTGTGTGTGTGTGTGTGTGTGTGTGTGTGTGTGTGTGTGTGTGTAATATATATATATATATATATATATATATATATTACATACAGTAGATATATATATAAAATACCACATGAAAAGCCTGTTTTGTCCCTCTGTATATTAGTCTGTAGGAGCCCTGACAGGCTCAGCACTGCCTCTGAAAACCCTCCCATGACAAGGCCGCTGCCGCTGCTGTCCTCCATTGACCTGAGAAGCATGTGATGAGCTGCACCAAGCAGAGCTCAGCACAAGCCTCTCAGCCTCTGACCTCTTGTGCAGTCTCATGGGACTTTGTCAACTCCCAGTAATGCACTGCTGTGCAGTCAGTGTGCATTGGCTCCCGATGCTCAGCACCATTAATCATTGTCACATTGGCAGACAGATGAAGTTGCAGCACTACCCTACCCTACCCAACATGACCCTCTCCAGGAGGGACACATTGCTCTGTTTCTGGACTTTCCTCTTAATTTAGGATTGCCATCACCTGTGCTGAAACACCTTTCTTATTAGTTAACCTGTTCAAAAACAGGTGATGGCAATCGTCCAGAAGCAGAGCATTTTGTCCCTCCTGGCATGGGTCATGTTGGGAGGTATGCCCTACTTCCATGCACAATACCTTTAGCAAAAAAAAAAAAAAAAAATTATATATATATATATATATATATATTTTTTTTTTCCTAAATACATGCCAACCACAGGGGGCCCCTTGAGGGGGGGCATGGGGTACTGGCCCCCTGAGGGGCCCCCTGAGGTTCCCCCCCCCCCCTCCCCCCCCTTCCCTTAATCTGCTGCTAATAGTGCTTTGGTCACATACATCCCCTTGCATGTTCCTGAGGGGATTCGGCGGCGGTGGTGGTGGCGGGGGCATTCGGCCGTGAAGCAGGCGGTGCTTCAGGCAGGCCCGCCAACAGGGGGGTCTGGAGTCCTGGGCCCTGAGAGAGAAGGGGGCCCTGACCTGGTCCTACAACGATTAACATTGAATAGCTCCTTACCAGGTATCCATCTCTGCCCCTGCTTTCGTATGTATCGGCTCAGCTGCAGGCAGACTCTGCTCTGGTCCCAGACAGCAGGGGCTGCTGGGACATGTAGTTTTTTTTATAAGTACCTGGCAGCCAGACACTTAACAAAATCTACATGTCCCAGCAGCCCCTGCTGTCCGGGGACAGAGCAGACCAGACTAATGGATGCCTGTAGCAGTTCCAACTTCTCACTAGTGAGAGCTGCTGCCCAGGATTCAGGTCAGGACTGGAGGCGTCACTGTGGTGCCTGGAGAGTGCACTGCCTGTGCGGATGAGGGGAGGAGAAGGACCCAGCAAGTCACATGAATCCAAAGAAAACACTGCAGCAAGGATCTCCCTGTCAGCCCCCACCACAGTGAGTACTGGTATTCTATATTACTGTTCAGACTGACCTCTTTGTTGCTCCCCTCTCTCTCTCTCCCTCCTTTCTCTCTTCTGTTTCTCACTCTCTCACACACTCTCCAATTTCCCCTATTCATTCTCTCACCCTCCCTCTTTCATTTCCACCTATTTCTATCTATCTATCTATCTATCTATCTATCTATCTAACACACACAGGGGGGCCCTACCTTCTGATGGCAGCCCTGGCTTTAGGGCTTGCTAAGCAGCCAACAACTGCTGCTTAGTGAGCTCTGCTGAATCAGGCACATTATTTATTGTGGGCACAACCCCCTCAGCATGAATAAAGTTGGGACATAAATCCCCCTTTGTGTGTGAGCGAGTGAGTGCGCGAGTGAGTGAGTGGAAGAACTTTCAGGACCATCCAATTGTACAGCACAACGGAATATTCTGGCTATATATTAACTGCATAAAGCTATAGGGGTAAATTTTGTAACATGGGAGCACTATTGAAGATGGGATGTTGCACATAGCAACCAATCATAATCTACGTCTTATTTATTTTGCACCTTCTAGAACATAATAGACAGAATCTGATTGGTTGCTATGGGTTACCATCCCATCTTCAATAGAACTCAAATCTTTTTTTAACTTTAACTCTTTATTCAATTTAACATACATGACAAAAGACAAGAACAACAAAAAAAAAAAAAAAAAAAAATCTCACATACATCACATATCCAAGGTGTGGTCTGTTACATCTATTATTCATATAATCTCACAACGTAGTGCTATTCGCTATGCGGGGGCAAACCAATCAACCATCCCAGGAGCTAGACTCAACATTTTCCTATTACCATCATGGAGTCAGACTCAGTCTAGTATCTCCATCACTCCTATTATATTATTGCTCCTTACTGCTACCTCAATGAGAAAAAGGTGAAAAAGATAGGAATACAAAGTTTAGCAGAGAAGGGAAACATAGGAAACAGGATAGTTAGAGTTGCAGGTAGTCCACCGCCTGCAGTTACACCTCTGGGTACCGCTCATCATCTACTCAATGCAGGCAGTGCCCACTCAGCGTCTCCCTTTAATAAAGGTCTCACATTCTCAGATCATACCAGATCTTATATAAGAGGTACACCTTATTACATTACATTATCTATGTGGAACGTGCTACTGTACGTCATTAATAACAAGGCTAGGATCTACCAAGAAAGAGAAAAATATAGGGATACAAAGTTTAGCAGATAAGGGAAAAATACAGAGTGAAAAAAGCGACTGACATTGAGAGGAGTACCTTTCTCCTTGACCCCTTTTCTCAATATCCCTTCTAGTCTTCAACAATTAAATAAGTGTCATATTATAGAGCAACGCCCTCTATATAAGGATGAGTCTATTTACCATTACTTCTCAAAAATATCAAAAAATAGGGATACAAAGTTTAGCAGAAAAGGAAAGACCCAAAGAAGATTAGGAAAGAGGATTAGTAAAACCCGGTTAGCCGTCCTGTTTCAACAATTTTAACAGTGTATCATAGGCCATAATACAAGTTATTCAAGCACCAAGATACATTAAACCATGGGAGTGCCTAGTACTTCCAACTAGTGTACTTATCCACCTATCCCACATTCTATACATAGTATATACCTACACCTGGTGCGCTATTGCCATAAAGTAATAATCAAATAAGTCTTATATATACTTTGTGTTTCCCGATCTTTATCTTAATTATTATTATCATAAAATTGTGACTGTATCCAACAATTCCACATTAACCCAACCTTATCCTCAGTGTGCCGTATTTGGGCAATTTTCATTTCTTGTTTCACAATAAAATTAACTCGTGCTCTCCATTCAATAAATTCAGGTGCAGTGTTAGCCATCCAATATCTGCTCAGGATAACCTTTGCTATTGATATAAGATTTATTATGTATTGTTTCTCGTATTTATTCAGGGTTCCACCCACAATGCCCAAGTATAGAACTCAAATCTTAGTAAATTTAATACAAAGACTGGTGACCGCCAAATGACACAGCCACTGACACATCTGCGCCCACCTCTGAATCAGGCTCAATGTGTTTGGGGGATGCCCCATCCTCTGAAGTCCACCAGGGCCACAGAATCATAGCATCTCTCACGATCCCTGGGGCAGACAGGCCAGGCTTCCAGTGCACACATATGGTTATGTCAGGGTATGTAAGGAATTGGGACTTCTCAGTTTTGACTCCTGGCCTCGTCATCGATGAGTATAATTTGCTGTCAGCAGACATTCTACTCTGATGATTTTTAATTAGTTTGTAAATCATTAATGGAGAAGTGACCTGAAATGGAGGATTGCAATCAATAACAGCTATACAGAGGATTAGTTCTGTCTGCACTGCTGTGGGATTGGCCTCATTCTCACATCGATTCAGAACCGGTGTAAGAATAAGGCACCGTAGGCAAAACCTCCATCTACTGCTTCCCACCCTCCCTCCCCCACCCTCACACTGCCACCAATACCCACTTTCTAGCCCACCAAGTTAAAGTGTGGTGGTGGCATCTTAGAGGGTCCACAGCAACCACCTGCATTACGTACAACATGGATGTCTTCCTCATACACATCCCTCATCTTGTGATAGACAGACTTGGAGGTGTTAACTATAGGTCCATGACTGGTTCTGGAATTTGATAAGCTTGCCTGAAGAGATGAGTTTTAAGGGAACGCTTATAGGTTTGGAGACTGGAGGAGAGTCTTATTGTGCTTGGGAGGGCATTCCACAGAGTGGGTGCAGCCCGAAGAAAGTCCTGCAGTCGGGAATGGGAGCGAGTAATGGGTGTGGATGAGAGCCGCAGATCTTGTGAGGAGCATAGAGGTCGGGTTGGATGATATTTTGAGATAAGAGAAGATATGTATGTTGGTGTAGTTTGGTTTATGGCTTTGTGTGTAAGTAAAAGAATTTTGTATTGAATACGGTAGAATACAGGTAACCAATGAAGTGACTGACAGAGTAGCTTTGCAGACGATGAACGTCTGGCTAGGAAGATCAGCCTTGCAGCTGCATTCATAATGGACTGTAGTGGTGAGAGTCTGTATTGGGGAAGGCCAATAAGGAGACTATTGCAATAATCAATGCGTGAGATGATGAGAGCATGGATTAGAGTTTTTGCAGTGTCTTGTGTAAGGTAAGGGCGAATTTTAAATATGTTTTTTAGGTGCATGTGGCATGATTTTGAGACAGATTGAATGTGGGGTACAAAGGAAAGTTCTGAGTCAAGGATAACATGTTTGTGGAGATGCAGTAGGAACACCCGGGTTTCATCATCCTGCTGTTAACCATTTTGTACACCCCCATCTACGGTACGAGGCTGTCTTGTATATTTTAGTTGTTTTAATAAAGCCACATGTCTGTTTTTATCTGCGCCATGAGAGGTTTTCTGTTTTGTTTTTTCACATGGCTTCCACCTGTGGTTGTGAGGAACAGAAAAGAAACGGCTATATGTACAGTATATCTCTGCACTCGCTCAAGTAAGCTTGTGTAAGCATTAATAACTTCCACAAAGATACCTTTACAGGAGTTATCACAAGTGTTTGCATGTAAGCCATTTATTGCATGTCCAACCTAAAGATACCTTTACAGGAGTTCACCCACAATTGCTTATGTAAGCATGTGTAAGCACCTTATCTATTCATGGGTTTTTTTGGTGGCCCCACTATATTTTGTAGGATATTTGAGACTGATCTCTGACCCCTCTTCTTGTATGTTTTTTTTTTGCATATATACATTGGCACGGAGATTGGAGTCAGTGAAAAATAAGTGGACATTCCCATCTTGTGTGGACATTCAGAATATATCTTTGGGGACTCATTCAATCAGTTAATAAAATTAGACAGGGTGGGGCGGCCGTTACTGTTGTGCCCCATTACTGTTGTACTGTTAAAAGAGGCAGACTAGATGGGCCAAGTGGTTCTTATCTGCCGTCAAATTCTATGTTTCTATGGGCCTTATTCTAGTTCACTCTTAGAGGCAAATTCCTTCTTAGCTTGGACAAAACCATGTGCACTGCAGGTGGGGCAGATGTAACATGTGCAGAGAGATTTAGATTTGGGTGAGTTATTTTGTTTATGTTCAGGGACAATACTGACTGCTTTATTTTTACACTGCAATATAGATCTCACTTTGAACTAAAACCCCACCCAAATCTAATTCTCTCTGCACATGTTACATCTGCCCCACCTGCAGTGCACATGGTTTTCTCTAGCTAAGAAGGAATTTGCCTCAAAGAGTGAACAAGAATAAGGCCCCATGTGCCCTAGGGCATACTGGCCTACCTCCTGGAACAGAAGGGAGGTTCCCAAAATTTGGGTTAGCCTCCCGGCCTCACGTAAATGTGGACAAGTCTCCTGTACGCTACTGGACTTCCTGCATCATCCTCCTCCACTGGCAATAACTGGTATACCAGCAATCATGATTCTTCAGAGAGGGGTAAGGGGCTAAATTATATTAATCACATAATTTTGTGTCATCTTAGTCCCACACCCTCCTTGTAGACCCATGAATCTGGTAAATATACCATAATCGCCTACCTTCCCAGAACTGCTGGGGATCTTCTGAAAATTGGGTGGCACTACCAGCCCCCTGCCATCCCCCAACACACACACACCTCCAGTGTTACACTATTTTTTTCTCTTCCTTTTTGGGTACTATCATTCTGCAAAAAAAACCTTAACATCTAGTGCCCAAGTAACGCTCCAATATCTGTGTTGGTATTGTATGTTCTCCTTTGAAGTGGTTCTTCAATTTTGGTAGCAGTACTTTAGGCTGCTTTCGAAGCGCAGGATTTATTGGTTTATACACTGTTTGTATATGCCATTTGAAAAAGGTCAGTATAGTCTAGGTTAGGGGTCCTCAAACTATTTTGCTCCGGGACCCCATCTGACAATTAAAATAATTACAGGACCCGAGCAAGGGGAAGCTGTCATCTATTAGAATGAACTTAGGTCTACAGTCATTAGGTCGACCCCATTAGGTCGACTGGCAGGAAGGTCGACCTGACTTAAGGTCGACATGGGCCAAGGTCGACATGACTTAAGGTCGAATTTGCATAAAGGTTGACATGAGGAAGGTCGACATGGGGTTTTTCACTGTTTTTTGAGCCGACATGTGCCGACAGGCGGTATTTCATGCCCTACCATCCACTAGGGCGTGGTGGAGGTTATTAAAGCTGTGGCGAGCGAAGCGAGCCACCGTGCCCGATGCATCGCTAGGGTCCGATTCTCATTGCCAACTGTGTCGACATTCGGATAAAAAAACAGTGAAAAACCCATGTCGACCTTATGACCAGTCGACCTTCCTCATGTCGACCTTTATGCAAATTCGACCTTAAGTCATGTCGACCTTGGCCCATGTTGACCTTAACTCAGGTCGACCTTCCTGCCAGTCGACCTAATGGGGTCTACCTAATGACTGTAGACCTAAGTTCATTCTGACAGATGTACCGATTCCCGAGCAAGTTACTGCAGAAGGTCATCACATCACATGTGTAGTCAGCAGACAGCACATACATGGCAGCATTGTGGAGGCAGACAATAATGGGAGGAGTCTAAAGTAACAGACAACTCAAATGATTCAGACTCCTTGAATTACTGACTGAGATTAGAAAAGTCATCAGCCTGATGGTCAGCAACATGCTGGGACCCACAGTTTCAGAACCGCTGGCCGCTGGTCTAGGTTGACACTGACAAATGTTTGACACAAGCAAAAGGTCAACATGTGTATGTCGACACAATAAAATGTTGCCACAGGTTTTTCGCAGTTTTTGTTGTCTATGTCGTCATCTGTTGATATGGACACCATATTGATTAGAAAATCACGAAAAACTTCTGTCAACCATTGGCATTTCAACATTTTGCTTGTGTCGACCTTTTGTCAGTGTTGACCTAGACCTAGGGATGGCCATTGTCCATCGATTATTCAAAATCATCGATGGTTCATAGCCGATGTTGAATATTTTTGCCATCGATGGGGGAGAACCAGATGGTTTCCCTCCATCGATGGAACAGCAAAACAATATTTTGCTTTTTTCCCAAAGTGCCGGGACATGGAGCATAGCTCTGCCCCCGACACCCGCAAAGCCCCGCCCCCCCGTGTTTGATCGGCCCAAAGGTCAATCAATCAAACACAATGGATGACCATCGATATGTAAAAATATCGATGGTCATCCATTGCAAAGTTAAGCACTATCGATGGCCAGTTGCAGAATTGCCATTGATGGCAACCATCTATGATGATGGCCATCCCTACCTAGACCATGTTGATATTTTTCATGTGTCGACTTATTGACTGCCTACATAAACACTGTTGACACATCAATTGGATCCCCTCAGGCCCTGGATCTCTCTGAAACAGCACTGGTGGGAGCAGCCACTCCCCCAATATGATGTCCCCCTGCAACATATGAAGAGCCTTGTTATTTGCAATGTGGCTTGGCCACGCCCCCAGTACCTTGCTCCGCCTCTGCCAGGTGTCTAAGTGGCTCTGGGCTCAATACCGGTTCAGCTTCTTCCCCCTCCCCAGCCGATAGCAGCAATACTTAAACAACAGCCGTACAGAATACATAACAATCAACATGAGCAACATTGCTGGTGAAACACAAGAAATCTCAGGTGCCAAAACAAGCAACGGCAACAAGGCTGCTGACAGAATGACGTAGTGTGAACATGAAACGTTTTATAAGGATAAAAGGATATTTTGCATAAAGTTAATAGTGCGCTTCCCTGTGCTATATAAATCCAGTAGTAGGAGCCATTATGGGAACTGGGGCATTGTCAGGACACGTTACTTCCACATGATGAGACTCAACTAGGAGGAGGGGGGGGTGTATCAAACAGGATGGAGGTAGAAGACGAGGCCGATTCCTGTTAATCTCTTAAATGCAGCATTAACCATATGTCACACGACAATCTGAAAAGGAAAGTGCGGTAATTACACACATCGCAGAAGAGCCAAATATCGTCTTACAGAGCGAACGCTGAAGAGAGGTAAATATAAATATATCCCTATTCCAGAGATGCCAGAATCCAGCACAGAAATGCTTAGAATGCAGAGGCAGTGTAAATGGGTAACCTGGGTCATCCAATCCGTGACCCGTTTACAGCAATGGGAGAGCCCATTCCTCCCAACCGCAGCGTCCCGCAGTTAGGACGTTATTCAGGTCTGTTCGGATCCCCCGTGACCGATGGTGTACACATGTGCAGACGCAGGGTTTGTGCGGTCATGGTGAACGGTGCACGCACCCACAATTGCGGGCGGAGGGGGGGGGGGGTGCGGCGGCGTTTCAGGCAATCACCCCTTCCCATGCAAATCGCCCAGTGACGCAGGTGCGGGGGGCGGTGTCAGCTGACAACATGTGTTAGGAAGACACATCCCCTTGCATATGCCCACAGCAGGAGAAATGATTTCCCGAGCCGTTGCAAATGTAAGTCAGTTGAGATTGACTTATACTGTATGTGCGGCTGCCGGGATGAAGACAGGGCGAGCAGCTGACATCATGAGACATCAGCCGCCCACCCCCGGCAGTCATCGGCCCACCCCCAAGTACCCATGGGAATGCCCAGTGTTTTCATGGAGACGCCCTACTGCCCTACTGCACAGCACTAGATCCCGGCAGTGATGAGGGGGCTTGGCCAGAGAAGGCTGCACACCAGCCTCCTCCTCTCATGTGATAGAAACCACATGTAAAAGTAAATAAAGGGTACCACAGTGCTGCACAGCATGGACAGAGCCCACGTAGCAGCTATATAAATGGCGCACAGCGCTGCACACACAAAATAAGGTACTCATCTTTGCGGCCAACGCTTACGCCAGTTACGTTAGCTGCTTTAAGAATACCGCCATCGTCCCCTCGCAGGCTCGCATTTCTCACCACGCTTCGGGGTAATAGATGGTGGCATGGACACAGAAGGGTGGCGTGTACACGAAGATTCCAACGTAAGTGCCATAGCGTAAGCGGTGGCAGCAAAGATGAGGAAGTACCCAAAATAAATACAAATATGAAAAAAGGGTGCACTGGAAACACTGACTCTCTTGTTTATTCCGAGATGATCAAACTTTATTTACAATTTTGTTCTTTTACGCAACAGAAAAAATTCCCCAGATTTCCTACTCTGTCACACTAAGTAAAATCATCCTGAACTGTATCAAATCAGCTGGTTTCCAACGGACACGCTAACTCGGAACATATGGTACCATTTAATTCTTTACTTATATTAGGCCATTATGTGGTAAGCCTAAAGCCTGGAGTTTATACTGTGGAACAGTTGAACTGTTTGTGACTTGGTAATACTGTATGTCTGTCTCTGGAGGGGCTTGGTTCAGGACTGCTTGCACCCACATTACTCCATTGCTGGCAGCCATGACAATAGACTTCCTTTGTGTGATGGTTGTAATGCTTCTATGAATGATCGCAGTTCCGCTGCTCCCTCAGATGGGGATCAGACCATGTTTACGGACACCCTAGATCACTGCTAGAAATGATACCCTACAAACGACTGTCACGCGGCCTGTTCCTGCATCCTGTGTCCCACTTTGTTTTTTTTTTAACTCTTTGAGTGCCAACGTTGCTGTAGGAGATGTGCAAAATATCCGCTAAATATGCCAGGGCCGTAGTTGAGGAATATGAATCGCTTTAGTTATTGGCGGCAAATGATCTGCAATCGATTAATTAAAGTTTAGTAAAACATTGCACCCCCGCCCCCCCCCCCCCCCCCCAAATAAAACAGTCGCTGTGGCGTTTTTAAGAAACAGCAACGTTGGCACACAAAGGGTTAAAACTTTAAGGATGAACTATTTTGTTTTTTTGCGAGGAATCCTGTATATTATTTTGTAGTCTGATATGTAATCATTTTGGCAGCTGTTTAATTCTTGCCCTTGGATACAGCAAAAACCGGCTTTGTGCATAGAGCAGAACAATGTCATATCCAAGGGCCAAATGTAAATGATTTTCAAACTTTGGTGAAAACAGAGGTGTCAGACAGAAAGATGAAAGGATTCGTTATACTGTAACCACTACAGGACTACATTGTGTTATTATAGGATGTCCAGGCTCCACAGCAGCCTCTCATGTAACCTTCAGACATGTGACCTGGGAATTTGTCAGTCTAGCCAGCAGGAACATTCCCAGATCTGGTTGGGAGCAATGTCATGGACCCTGGATTTAGGGCCTGGTTCATTGCTGATCGCACAGCTGCTCATTTCTGGAGAGCAGCGATCAGGTATACACCACCCCACCCAGAGTAACATCCCGCCATGTGGAAGCCTGTGAATTGACAAGGGTCAGGGCAGGGCAACCTGTGGCTCTCCAGATGTTGTGAAACTACAAATCCCAGCATGCCTTGCCACAGTTTTAACACTCCCTTATTAGAAAACTGTGGCAAGGCATGATGGGATTTGTAGTTTGACAACATCTGGAGAGCCACAGGTTGGCCAGGCCTGCACTAGGGCATGGAGGGAGAATATACTAGTGTGCCGTGAGTGGTGAGTGCGCTGATACAGTGTTCATGTCGACTTTCGTTGAAATTCTGGACAAAACCAAAACGTGAAAAACACACATCGATCTTTTGACTTTCAGCCTTCCCATTGTTGACATAACGCTTGTGTCGACCTTCTGACCCTGTCGACCTTAGAAATGTTGACCTATTTCACATGTCACCCTAAGCACTATGTCGACCTTCATAGTGTCGACCCAATGTCTCATATCCTATACTTACTCTGGGTCAGCTGCAGGGCGGTAATGAGCAGCAGAAGGCGACACAGCAGCAGCGGCAAAGCTCGCACCGAGGAGAGCAGGAAGAAAGGAGCTGGGAGCAGGTGAGACAAACCCCCCCCGTGCTGGTCATAGTCACCGTCAATCTGCGGCGGGGGTAGCACCCGCACCAACCCTCCTGGAGCCCACCCAGAGGCGCATATCTAACACCATCTCCCCCCCACACACACACCATCTCCCCCCCCCCCCACCGCAACTCCCGCCACCAACTCCCCCACACCCCCCCCCCCCGTGGAGCGCAGTGGCGGCCGCATCACAACCCCCCCCCACCGTAAAGCGCGTGAGCGCCAGGGCGCCCCAGTATCCCCTTGCCCCCACCTGGGGCGCTCCGGGGCCTTGCACCTGCCCTGGTCAGATGTATCAAGCTTCAAAAGTGCGAAAATGGGGAGTGATAAACAGCCAGCCAATCAGCTTCTACCTGTCATGTTACAATCGGAGCGGATTGGCTGGTGGTTTATCACTCTCCACGTTATCACTTTTGAAGCTTAGTGCATTTGGCCCTATATCTTTGTTATTATTATTACTAATAATTAATAATTAATACCGTGTCACTCTCTGCCACTGCTCTCCGCAAGTATGAAAGCTGTACATAAACTTACCTGTGAACAATAAACTTATACCAACAGAAAAAGCAACTAAACACAAGAGCTAACAATCTACATAAACATGAATGTATAATGGTCCGCCCCAGGCATTACGGGTGTGGATGGAAAGCTTTACAGTGTCTATGTCAACACCAAAAGGTCGTCAATGCCAAAAGGTCAACGTTCATAAAGTCAACATTGGCAAAAGGTCAACACAGGTAAATGGTCGACATGAGTTTTCCAGATATTTTGGTGTCAATGTCGACAAATGACCCCCAATTAGTGCAGCTCGTACCCTTGCATGGCAAACTGTTACCATTGCCACATGGATATCAAATTATGAAAAAGTCCAAAAAATTTAAGAAAAAAAAAAGTGAAAAACTCATGTTGGCTTTTTCATGTGTCGACCTTCTGGTTGTGTTGGCATTTTGTCAAAGTCGACACATGCATGATGACCTTTTGGCCTTGACCTAATGACTGTCTACATCAGGCATGTTCAAACTATGGCCCTTCAGCTGTTGTCAAACTACAAGTCCCATCATGCCTTGCCACATATTTGCTATAAGGGAATGGTAAAACTATGGCAAGGCATGCTGGGATGTGTAATTTCACAACAGCTGGAGGGTCATAGTTTGGACTCTATCTAAAGTGGCTCTGTAAAGCTATTAACCACAACCAGGCATTAAGATTGATTTATATATATACCTGGGGTGGCCAACCCTAGTCCTCGAGAGCTACCAACAGTGCATGTTTTGCAGGTCTCCTCACAGAGGGCCTTATTCTGATCGGTGCGGCCGGATCCGAATATGCAGCCAGGACCGTGCGTGCGAAACCCCGCCTTCCATACGGATCGCCAACTCCGTCCGTACGCGGTAAGAAGCTGTCCGAACGGACCGCACATGTATTTTTCATGGAATACGCCTCCTCCATCTCAGGGAACCTCCCCCATCATTCGATGGTCGCAGACCATCGAATGCAGGACAGAGTGGTCCACCAGCTCCCGCAACCTCAGACCACATGGACATTTTTCTGTGCAAAAGCAGGGATCTGGGCGGGCAGCTGACATCCGGTGATGTCATATGTCCGCCCCCTACACGTGCGTCACGGCCGCATTACCATACGTACGCCCAGCGTTTGCATGGGAACACCCATGAAACGCGGGGCGTATGCAAATGGTAATGAGCCCAAATAGCCCTTCACACCCCACTGTTCGGAGTGTTCACATTTCATGCGGGATTTTCCCGTACGCCCCGCTCGCACATGCGCAGAGACGCCTCTGCACATGCGCAGACACAAAACATCGGCGGCACGAACGCACGCGGATATTACCGCACCAACCAGAATAAGGGCCAGAATCACAAGTGAGCTAATTAGCTCCATCTGTGGATCTTTTAAAATGTGTCAGTGATTAATGATTGCAGCTGTGCAGCAGCTAGGTTGTCTGGAAAATGTGCACTGTTAGCTCTCGAGGGCTAGGGTTGGCTACCACTGATATATATATATATATATATAACACTATTATTTTACCATGAGAAGTTGCTGGTGACCTTCCAGGAGGCTCAGATATCCGGTGACCTGTCAGTTATAAGGTGCGTACACATGTACAGATTTTCTGTCTGATCTATCTGGTGGGAACAAAAACCTGAAAATGTATGGGAGCATATGACAATCAAAAATTTCCACCCAAATGCAGGAAAACAGAAAAAAAAATATGTTTTGATAAATTTGTTATATCAGAAAGATTAAACAATTTGTCTGACTGATCACTGTCTGCTTTCAAGTGTTTGGGATCAATTTTTTGATTGTCAGTTGCTCCCATACATTTCCAGGTTTTTGTTCCCACCAGATAGATCAGACAGAAAATCTGTACATGTGTACGCACCTATAGAGTAAGTAGATATTCCAGCAGATCTTACCAAGCACCATGCTGCTAAGGCATGTACGGACTTGTAGTGCCGCTACAGCTGATGAACCGTACCTGTTTTTTATAATGCAAAGGAGACATCACCTTTGGTCATGCTATTGCCGGGACATGTCCCTGACCCCTTACCTAATATACACGCCCCCCCTTGTGGCTGAGCTACACCTGACACTGACCACATCTGGGCGCACTGCAAGTTCTCCTTCCCCAAACTTTACCCCCAGCTCAGGGAAACTTGCTTACAACAGATCCCAAAAAGAAACGGCCTCCCCCTCCCCCCCATCATAGCAGCTGCGCTGAAATTGCAGTTTCCATAATTAGTTAGATAGCAAAGAATAGTGAGTGTGTCTACAAAGGGGGAGGCAGCAGAGTCTGCACTGGGAGAAGGAGGTGGAGACAGAGAGGGGGAGCCGAGCCAGGGCTGAGTTCTCTCTGTCCTCCTCCACTCTGTGTCCAATGCTGAGCACCAAAAAAGACACTTTTGTCATATCTGTTGTTGGTTTATTTCACTTTTTTCCCACTATCCCCCCTTTTTGTCTCTCTCTAAGCTCTGCCCCTCCTTGGTCTCCCACAGAAGGTCCCAGAGCCAAAGGCAGAGGAGAACATCTGGATTTTGTTTTCCAAGAAGAGGGGGAAGGAGTGAGACAGCAAGAGAGAGAGAACTATGGGTGTAGTGAGCACACCCCAAAAACCCCCCACTCTGGCAGGGTGGCAGTGGGAGAGGAAAGGCTGACAAGTCTCTAAGATGCTGGCTGGGAGCAGAGGACAGAGTACAGCTCAGGAGAGGAGAAGTCCTGTCTGGACCCCCTGTGGATACAGGTCTCTTCCCAGGATCATGTGCTCAGGGTGAAATAACTCTTTGGAGGAGACTCTGCTGTGGGATTTGCTAATGCTGACTTTTTGGGGTGCGCACAGGAAGACAACCCCCCTAATCCATCTCCATCAGCTGCTGGATGTAGGCACTAAGTGACCAAGGTAAGGAGAGGATGGCAGCAGCTGTAAATCTGTTGTGTACCTTAATGTTTCCATTGTGAATGATACATTCAAGGCGCATCTATAGTTAGGCTAGAAGGAAGGAGCATGTCTGCCCCATTGTCTCCGTTACTGCTCCCAGTGACTAGCGCTGTTGCAACTCCAACTGTATTGGGACCGCAAGATCCAGAATGCTCTGCCTGCCATGCTGGAACTTGTAGTGCATCAGCAGCTGCAGAGCAACAGTTAGAGGGCTAGGCAAAGGTGGATAGTAGTAGTAAGCCAGGAGGCGTGTGCCCACATGGTCTGCTGCACCTGGGATTCCCCGGCTCTGTTGTGCAGACGGAGGAGGGCAGGCAGACAGCAGGAATGATGGTGTGTACACAACAGGTGAGGGCGGTGGGGATGGTGTGCAGCACAGCTCATAGTGGCATAGAGGTGTATGGGGGTCCGAGGGCTCATGTGCTGTGACCTGCACCCCAGCTATAGAGGTGTGTGGGGGTCTGCGGGCTCTTGTGCTGTGACCTGCATCCCAGCTATAGAGGTGTATGGGTGTCTGTGGGCTCATGTGCTGTGACCTGCACCCCAGCTATAGAGGTGTGTGGGGGTCTGCGGGCTCATGTGCTGTGACCTGCACCCCAGCTACAGAGGTGTATGGGGGTCTGCGGGCTCTTGTGCTGTGACCTGGATCTCAGCTATTGAGGTGTATGGGTGTCTGTGGGCTCATGTGCTGTGACCTACACCCCAGCTATAGAGGTGTATGGGGGTCTGCGGGCTCATGTGCTGTGGCCTGCATCCCAGCTATAGAGGTGTATGGGTGTCTGCGGGCTCATGTGCTGGGACCTGCACCCCAGATAGAGGTGTATGGGGGTCTGCGGGCTCTTGTGCTGTGACCTGCAACCCAGCTATAGAGGTGGACTGCATCCAGGATTTTCAGAAGGTCCTGGGATATATAAAACAACAACTGAGATTGGATTACAATCCGGTAAAAGCTAGGCTGAAATGAGTGAAAAGATTGAGTAAACGCATGAACTTCATTTTACCACGAAAGAGACAAACATGTTATCAATCTTATGTAATGGGAACTAAGACAAACACCTAATTCCAGGGGAGCGTCACCTCTCAGCCAAGGTGCTTACTTGTCTGTAACTTCTGATCATACGGTGCACAATGCTAATGGAATCTGCAGGCTCATTTCCTAACCACAGGAGTGTAGAACCATACCACAAATCCTCCTTTGTGATGTCAGGCGCCCACTTTTGTGCTGTTTCCCTGCGCTTTACCAAGAGGCACTTGGGTTTGCTGGTCAAGATGAGCCGGGAGCTGGATGAGTGACACAGTTGGGATTCCGATGGACGTTTCTCCAACATCGGAATCCCAGCTTGCACTGGCTATTTTCACTTGTGGGGGTCCGCGACCCCTATAGAGGGAGAATAGAAGTGGTGAGCGCTGCGAGCCAGCAAGAGGCTTCAATGCGCTCACCCTCCTGATAGTCGGGATTCCGATGTTGGAGAAAAGACCATCGGAATCCCAACAATCGGTAAGTTATACCATACCTGATGAGCTGCATTGGTGGCTGTGTAAAGGTTTGCTCTATGTAATGCATAGGTTTGGTAGTCTTCCTTGGAATTATAATAAAGATTATTAGTAAAATAAGGGTTGGCCCAGGTGCATGGCCATTTCCATCCTGCAATAGCAGTTGATGTTTTTGCCACCTCCTAGGCTCCCAGAGATTGGACCTGGTTCATGTACTCATATACTCCATCCTTCACTGCAGGAGGCCCCGGACAGGCTGTCCACTCATAGGGGCAGCACAGTCCTGGTTGCTCAGGGCTGTTATTTAAGCCTTTGCGAAATGCGTCGTCTCTAGCCTGGCCACTATCGAACAATGTCATAACAAATTCCAACCACATATTCAAACATGATGTCCCCGCACTAATTAAATATGCTAAATAGAGGGGTATTTTAGCTCAACATGTATCAACGTGTAAGAAGCACTTGGGGTCTGCAGATTGCAGTTTAACTCTAATTTGACTAAAGGGACTCGTAGGAAGGAGTACAGAGCACAAACCATAATCATAACACACCCAGCCTAATCCTACCCCCCCCCCTTCTCAGTGCTTAGCCCTGCCACTCTGCTGCCCAACCCTAGCCTTCACCCATAACCACCCCCCCCTCCCCGTGCCTAAAACTACCCCCATACCGTTAAGAAACTAAGGCATACTTATGATTGAGATGCTGTTGCTGCAGTGCAGGGGATGCAATTGCATTTATTTGGGACTAAGTACAAACCGGACCCTGAGGGGGTCCCTGTGATAGCTGTCACCAGGGACATGGGGAAGGAGAGATTACAGCTTCCCCGTGTGGTCCGGACCGTTCTGGTTTTTATTACACCCCCGGACCACGCAGGAAGGTTGTATTCTCTCCCTTCTCCTCTCCCCAGTGACAGGTGTCAGAGCAGCCCCCCCGAACTGGACACCCCTGGCAATGCACCCCCTGGACTGGACACCACAAGCTCCAAAATGTTATATATTGATGAATGGAGCCTGTCCGGTCTGACGTCGGGGGTCCTGTCCGGTTTATACCCATACCCCATTTATTTATTTATTTGCATACATGGTAAATACTGGCTGCTTTTGCATGTATCACTGGAATATAGATTTGACTTTGGTCAAGCCCCTCGGTCATACCGACATATCGCCTACATCGCTCAGTGTGTATGTCACAACAAAAGCAGTAAAGGTGCCCACAGATGCATCGATCCCGGCGTGCGTTCTGTGCTTAACTAGCACACATAGCATCGTATCGTATGCCTTGTGCATGTGATGGTCATACGATGCGATGCGATAAAAAGCTAGTACAAAAAGTATGTGCAGCACATACTTTTTGTACTGTACGATGAGGTGCCGCGGGAGCGCGCACCCCATCGCATAGCATCGCACCGCCGGGATCTGTGCATGTGTGGGCACCATAAGGCTGCAGACGTCAGGTGACTGACAGTGTGCTGCTGCTTGGGGGAGGGGGTGGGAATCTTTTAGTAACCATAATATGAAGTCCTGTGCAGGGACTATTCCGTTGCACCCATCATACAAAGTAATACAATAAGGAATGCAAAATAAACACTTGCAATAAAACTAATCATGGTCACATACTATTGTGTTTCTTATTATTTCAAGTTCATATTTTTCATCTTGTTATTTTCGTCACAAGTTCCATTTTAGCCAGACATCGTTGCCACTCGCTCTCTGCAGCCTTCTGCCAATTCCCGTCAGGCACAGACTGTAACTTGTTCCATCATGACAATTAACAGCTCATTCCCCGCAGACACTCTGTGCCGCTGCCTGTTTTATAGGAATAGTTTGCTGCCTATTTCATGTAGTCTGCTACTTTATTTAATCTATTGCCTAGAACATCTGACGTCTGCTGCCCTGTCTGTCCAAGCTGCAGCTTTATCCAGACACTTGTCGCCTGCTCTATCCAGTCTGCTTCTCGTTCTATGCAAACACTTTGCTGCCAGACTGAATCCAGCACAGACCCCTCCAAATTGCCAATTTCGTCTGGGCACAGACAGCTGCCCGTTCTACACTAACTACTGTCCTGCCCATTCTGCCTCAGTGCTGCCTGGTATCTGCCCACCTTTGGGTATGGATTATTGGATAGACGTAAACTAGGTCAACAAGCATTAGGTCGACACCACTAGCTCGACGTGACTGAATGTCGACATGGTCATTTTTTTGTCCTAAATGTCGACACAGTGGACATGGACACTGAAACGTAGCACCGCGTCCCCTCGCATGGATACCTGTGCTCGCCATGCTTCTTACCACCATTGGCTTCATACTCCACTGCCTTCTTCTCCTTCCTTTTCAGCCTTTCCCATTGACTTCTTAAACTTGCACCCCTGGCTAGTTACCATTACCCCCCTGGCTTCCTATCCTACAACCCTGTGGCTTCTTCCCTACCCATCCCCTGGCTTCTTACCTTTCCAGCCTGTGGTCCTCACTCTCTTAGCCCTAATAGATAACACAAGGGTTAAACCAGGAGGTGACCTCGCAGCCCCCATGCCTCATCTCCAGCGCCTGCATAACATTACAGGACAGATGTTCTCCATCAGAGGAGATGCACAAAGGTTCTGGGGCCGTTTCTCACACACCAGCTACTACAGACTTAACCCTCTCCAGGCTTCTTGGAGTAATAGAGCCAACAGTGGCTTTTGGACAGGACACTAAGTCCAGGAGGACAGCTCGGTGCTAGTCCAGGCTCTGGTAGTGAGTTATATCCCTTACAGACAGTCTTACAGAAAGTCTGAAAATCCCGGCAAATACACGGCATTTCAAATGCTGTGTCATTTTGCCGGGAGCAGCCTGACCCCCCCCCCCCCCCCCCCCCCTTCACACAGAAGAACAAATTACCAGGTTTATGACCCAACCCGGGTCGTAAATTCCGTGTCCTCAACCCTGGTCAATTCCAGGGTTGGATACATGGGATTTACGACACGGGTGTGCCCTTTCACACCAAAATAGGACCGGTGTTATTCATGAAATTACCAGTTACAACTGCTTCACCCGGTAATTTCTTTTTCGGTCTGAAAGGGGTTTTGCTAAAACCACTCTAATAATTATGGAGATTCAATCCTACAACCAGGGTAATATATTGTTCCAGGAGATCATTATCAGGACTTCCATTCTGACGTATTAGAGATATTATTAAGGGGAAATAAAGCAAATATTGCGCCATTGTGTCTGACACTGAGATTATGCATTAGATAGCCATGATGTCTACGTCTCTCTGTAAAGGTCCATACACACTGGACAACTATGCCTAGTGTGTATGGACAGCGATGATCGCTGTCATCGCTGGGGGGGAAAGCCGCTCAGTGCATACACACTGAGCGGCTTTCCCCCTGCCCGGCGCCTACAGCGGGGTGAGGACGGCTTTGCATTGAGTTATGCAAAGCCGTCCTCAAAGCTGCTCATCTGCTGGTATTACCAGCAGATGAGCAGCTTTCCCGGACCGAGCAGCAGCGTTCACCGCCGGGCCGAACACACTGGGCAGCTTTGAGCTGAAAGCCGCTCAAACCTGCTGTTTTGAGCAACTTTCAGCTCAAAGTCGCCCAGTGTGTATGGGCCTTAAGCTATATACTGTGCTTTGTGTGTGTCCTACATAGATCTACAGATACATATAGCTATAGTCACGTAATATGTGACATAACTAGTGGTATCGACTCTAGAGAACTATGGGGGAGATTTATCAAATTTTGGAGAGATCTAAAGTGTAGAGAGATAAAGTATCAACCAGTCCGGTTCTTATGTGTGCTAGAACAAGCTAGTTGGTTGCTATGGAAAACGTCTGCACTCTATCTCCTACTATACCAGTGGTTCCCCAACTTTCTTGACCAGGGCGCCCTAAATATCATCATTTGTTCACCTCTAGGGCACCTCTAGTCAAAAAGTTTCTTATGGATAAAAAAACAAAAATCAATTTTGCCTGACTGTCACCCTCAGGTTCAGTTATGTGGTGGGGAACATCGCTGTGGTTCTAATTGTCCATACGTTTTATGATTGACAGCCACCAGCACTGGTTTTGCCTATCACTTTGAGCATAAATAATTTGTTTTGGCTGTGGTCCCCCTAACCGAGGCACCCTTGCAAACATCCCGAGGGTCACAGGTCGGGAACCACTCCCCTATACATTACACTTATCCCTGATGTAATATTGTGAAAACTATTTTTTCTATTGCCCCAGAGAAGAGTAAATGGGGTAAATTTACTAAGATGGGAGCTCTATTGAAGATGGGATGTTACCCATAGCGACCAGATTCTACTTATTTTGCACCTTCTAGAAGATAATAGATAACATCCCGTCTTCAATAGAACACAGAACAGTGATTTTTTTTTTTTTTTTTTTCCCCTGCACTGTTTAAGTGGTCCATGTACTAAGCCTTAGTAACTTACCATAACACTGTAATCAGTCTGCATCAGCTCTATGTTTACAGCACAAACATGACTGGCAATGGCTGTATCTCTAAGCCATACGCTACACTCATAGGAACAAGTTTAGGCGCGGTTAACGCCCCTCGCTTCTGCCATTATTGCGGCAGATTGTTCTGACTTTTGAACTAGCTGACGACAAATGCTGTGACAGACCTGACCAGAGATACGGTACACGTGCCGGGCTACAGAGAGTTTTTTTTATGGCTCTTAAAAAAAGAGGAACCTATTTGTCAATGGCTCACAATATGTCATCTTGAAATTGTTGCGGTCAGAAAGTTGACAGATGTCACCAATGCATTCTGGTCTGGCGGCACTTGTTCTGCTCCGGAAGACACAGCAATAGCTGCAATATCACACGATTGTCCCGGTAAAGTACAAGTGTCCCCCCACTAAGGGGGTTATTCTGGTTAATTCGCGAGTCCACCAAACCCCAACTTGCGAATGGTGGCCTCGTCGCCACCCATTCACAGCGTGTTTTGCATAAACATCCATTTGCAGCCTGCGGGAGAACGCCCACATCACCCGATGGCCGCTGATCATCTAATGATATGGAAGGCACATGCACATCTAAGATTGGCCTTAAGTGTGTGGGCGGGGGCCGGCTGGCCTCCGCCCACACACTTAAGGGCGTGAGCCAGGGGAACACCCTGTTCGCCGTGAACGCACGCACCCAGCCTATGCACGTGCGCAGAAATTACCCTGCACATACGCCCACCAACCTTGAAAAGTGTTTAAGTGGCGAGAGATAATAAAGTGCAGACAACTAGCCCATAACTGTCATTTTTTTTTTCAAACCTAGCCTATAACATTGGCTGGTACTTTTTCACTCTCCCAGTTTCTCACTTCTCAAGGTTTAGAACATCTGCTTCTATGTACCATGTAAATAATTAATAGGCCACCAACACTTTTTTTTTTTTTTTCATCTCTACATAACACTCACCACTGCATTATTATTGCTAACAAAGAAAAGTATCATCTAAAAATAAAGCAAAAAAAATAAAATAAATATCACTAAACACCATGGGGGAAATGTTATAGGGTGAGAGATTTGGTAAGAAATCTCCAGGTTTTTTAAAGCGGCAACCATTTACACTGCAAAATCAAACTGGTTTTGCAGTGTACATGATTGCCGCTTTAAAAAAAATAATGGAGATTTCTTAGCAAATCTCTCACTTTCTGATTCTCTCATCATATTACATTTCCCCCTTATATAGAGCGTGACCGTGCATGCTCACGGTACACAGTGCGCTTCCGCGAGCCATCCAAATGAAGACAGAGGCTGTAATCTCCCCTTCCCTGGTGAAAGCTATCACAGGCATCCCCCCCAGACAAGACACCCGCCCCGGACAGGACACCCCCCGGACAAGGCACCCCCCTGGATGGGACACCCCCTGCGGTCTTGTCCAGTTCCGGTTTTAATAAAAGTGATGCTGTCTTTGTGCAAAACTCCCCTCATTATATGCTACCGTTGCTCTAAACATGTTTACATGTTGGCCCTTGCGTTATACAGCACGTAACTATACTGCCTGGCCGTGCAGTGTCATGGAGGGTGTTATGTAATGTTGTACGCCAGTCCCTGTGCTGTTCTGCTTGTATTGTGTTCCTTTCCCGGCAGTGGAAGGGTAACATGAGGGTAGACAGCCCTGTGCAGATAAGACAGCTGCATGACAGGAAGTAATAGAGCACTGAGAGATGAGGGGAAACACCATACATACGTGTTATGTGTGTGCGCAGACTGGCCTGCATCTAATCACGTATCGTGTAGCAGGACTGTAAACATGAACACGCTGTACTACTATAAGACGTGTGAGCATTAGGGAACTGACAAAGAAGAGTTTCTGCCATGTGATGTGGGCTTATAGATAGATATATAAGGGGACGTGTCTAACATAGGCATTAAGCCGTCACTGAGGGGACATGCCAGACCAAGGGCCGGCGTAAGTACCTCATGCCATTCCGGTGAGCGTGGTAGGGATATAGCCTGGACATTGTGACTGTCTGTATTGTATAACAGGGAGGGTGCATATGTGGGAAGGCTGCAAGTGTTTGGGATGGGTACGGGTTGTTTGTATGGCAGGACATTTAGGGGTTTATTTACTAAGATGGAAGTTCTATTGAAGGTAGGATGTTGCAATGGACAACCACTCAGATTATATGTATGATCTTCTAGAAGGTCAGTTGCTAAATAAATAAAAGTAGATTCTGATTGGTTGCTCTGGCCAACATCACGTCTTCAATGGAACTCTGGTTTTAGTAAATAAACCCCTTACAGTCACTGCTACGATGACCACGCTGCTGTCATATCAGGTCAGGGTGCCTCAAGCGAACCCAGTGCATGCTAGCAATCTAACTAGCAGGGATTTCTGGCCTGTAATTATCCTCCTGCATTGTACCTCCTGTAGCGAATCACAGAGCCCCGTGTGACTGACTGGAACATTCAGCCTGTGTTATTTGTGCTGGCAGAATGTAGGTTTCGGAACTGTGCAACCATGTGTCCTGTGTACTGTAGGTCCCTGTGTGCGTGACTGTGAAGTCTGTGTATTTGCACTGAGTGACTGCGATGCTAGGAGTTATGAGGTGGAATGGAGCCTGCGTTGTGTATGTGGAAAGTGAAGTAGATAAAGTATAAAAATAATCATCATGCCGGGAATCCCCTATAGTGTCTGAGGCAGACTCACATCGGCTGCGTACCTACTTCCAAGCAGTGTGAAGCACATTGTTGTGGTTTCTCAGTTTCCAGATGATGCATTAAGGAAACCTAAATATCACTTCCAGCGAAGCTGCAGACTATACCGGGAAGAGAGAGGAGTTTCCTCAGCAGAAGCACTGATGCATATCGTAGTGCTAACAGGGGAGAGAGGGGTAACAAGATACAGGGTATATACTCAGCTCTGTGGCCGCCTCCATTTCTGACATTCATTACATAGAAACCTAGAATTTGACAGTAGATCAGATCCACTTGGCACATCTAGGCTGTTCCTTTACAATAATATGGCCGTCGGGGTATATAGGTCTGTGTAGTGTGAGGACAGTCTAGCCCAGGGGTCCTCAAACTATTTAGCTCTGGGACCCCATCAGACAATAAAAATAATTACGGGACCCCAGAAAGTTACTGCAGAAGGTCACATAACACGTGTAGTCATCAGCGAGCATCTGCATGGCAGCATTGTGGAGGCCTAACATGATGGGAAGGGTCTAAACTAAACAATTCAACAGATTTTTGAATAGTTGCAACCCCATACTGAGAAGGTCGGGACCCACTTGGGGGTCAGGACCCACAGTTTGAGAACCGCTGGTCTAGCCAAACCATGGTTTTCTTACTGTAGACTTGGAATGAGAAGCCAGGACCAAAAGCTTGGAGCCACCAATTGTGTGAATTTGGGAGATGCTCATTGTGGGGTGTCGCCATCAGCAGATCATAGAGATTACAGCTTACCTGACTGGGCTCCCACAGAGCAATGCCAGCCTAGGCTCCCATGGAGCAATGCCATCCTAGGCTCCCATGGAGCAATGCCATCCTGGGCTCCCATGGAGCAATGCCATCCTGGGCTCCCATGGAGCAATGCCATCCTGGGCTCCCATGGAGCAATGCCATCCTAGGCTCCCATGGAGCAATGCCATCCTAGGCTCCCATGGAGCAATGCCATCCTGGGCTCCCATGGAGCAATGCCATCCTGGGCTCCCATGGAGCAATGCCATCCTACACCAACGACTGCCTGCGCACTTACATGTCAAACACTGTCGCGTGTACCAACAAGCACCCCAACGCCCTCAAAATATAATATAGGCTACAGCAGAACATCTGCCTCTGGCCCCTCAGAACAATGCCAGTCTGTGCGCCATAGAGCAGGTGCATCACACATCTCACCGTCGCACCTCTCCAGCCTTTTGTGCTTTGTCGGGGAGAAATGCATGACAGGGAGAACAATGGCTCACTGTCTTTTTTGAAGTATAAAAGATAATAATGGTGTCATAAATAAAGGCTCTGCTTTAGGTAAAGTCATTGGCACAGTGGGCGCCTCAGGGGCTGCAGTACCCACCTTGATCTGCTTATTACTTATTCAGTTATTACATCAAATGTTCTCAGGCTTCAGACGTTTGGCTGGCAGCGGGTGGTGGCGCTGAAAGTAACCGGGTGCCAGACTATAGCTTTTTTTTTCTTAAATGCTTTGCTGAGGTTGGCTAAGGAACTATAAGGGCCGATTCGGACCTGGATCCAAATTTGGCCCCCATTTCGATGGTAGGGGGTCTGCACATACACGAATAAGGGCATGTGCAAACCCCCTGCACGAATTACTTCGGCGGGTATCACACTCACCAATGGCATTCGCACAGTAAGGGGAGGGTTGGGGGCCGGGAGGAGATGGTAGCAGGGGAAGGCAGGCCTGCCGATGACGTCAGCACCTGCCCCGAATTCCTACTGCATCTGGAAGGTAAGTATTGACTGACTTTTGAGACCGTAAGCTGCAGAAATCATTCGATAGTCAGTGACCATCTAATGATTTTTCTCCCAGCAGTTACAGTTGGCGTCTAGAGAGCTGGAGGTCTTTTATTACTGGTTTCTGTTATGTGGGAAGAAAAAAACTGCCTGCGATGAAATGGTTCAAAGGCTTAGTCCCAGAGACTCCTCTTCACTGCCAGCCAATCACAACAGGCCACTGTGGTGGCAAATATGGGTCGGCCATCATTAATAGGAGTTCCACACTCAGACAGCACTGGTCACAACTCCTCCATAGGCCTACGATCATTTTCAGCCGCCCCAGACCCCTGTTTCTTATATTTCGATCAAAAGGAATTTCCTCCCATGCATGCCAAGTTCTTTGGGCTAAGAACAACAGTATTCCATCATGCAAATACAGTTACAGGTGCTGGAGGCTCAGTCATTGTAATGTGGATCTATGGCTCCTTAGCATGAATACCTATTAGTTAGTTCAGACTAAACTCAGCATCCAGATATTTCCAGGCCAATGCAGTGGATTGCAGTATCCTATGTACTATTGTCACGTTACTGATTATATTTCGGATTCTATTGTATAGTGGACAGTATACATCTGTTCTGTGTGCGGCTGAGGCATTGCTGGTGCCGTCTGGCTGGAATACATAACTATTGCTGCCTGCTCTGATCTTCCCAGGCTGCTGCTTCTTACACAATTCCTGTTGGCTCCTGGATTTCTCTGACTGGCTCCTGAATTCCGAGTTGTTTTGTCCATCCCTGCAGCGTGCATTAGTAATACGCCATGTACGGACAGCTCTCTGTGGTGCAGACAACAATAGCTATTAGGGTCAGCTCTCTACAGGCGACCAACCCCTTCTCATCCACCACAGCAGTGTTTGTTATTGCAGTGCAGAACAATGCAGAGCCATACAGAGCTCAGGAACTTGCAGGCTCCGCTGGCGCCTCACACACACTCCTGCAGCCTGATAAGGGACATCTCTCATACCATCTATGATAAAGGGCACATTGCCCTATCGGATGGTGCTGCCAGTGCTCTCTGTGGGCATCACTTGCAATGGCAGAGTTGCCCAATTCATCCTGAACTGTTGGAAATAACTGTCACTTGTTTCAGGCTTCCTCCTTTCATCACCCACTCTTCCTCCTTTACTCTCACTGTCCCAGGTTTGCTGTTTTATATCACAGCATTAGGCCGGCTTGTGTATAAATGCTGTAATAAGCCGAGAAAGGGAGGGGAGGACAAAAAAGAGACTGATGATGTGGTGAGACCGCATAGAGAAAGAGAGAGACAGTCAGTGACGGGGGCCGATTCTGCTTTGTACTCAGGGCTGCAGATTCACAGCCCTGCCAATGACCTATTCAATGGTGAGTGAATTTGAATGGATTTCTCCCTCTTTGCATTGTGAGCCAATCACAGCCGTGCACAGGGGAAGGAGTTTACTCTGGTGGGGAAAGGGCTAACTGATCGCAGGGCAGCAAAAAGTTGCAGCATTGTGATCAGGTCTGAATCGGACCCATAGACTATACATTGCAAGTGCTGAATATGGATTAAGGAGCATGACTGGTATTTCAGGCATTGCACTGTGGTGGGTGGGGCTGCAATGACAAGATTTGTGTCATGTGATCACACGGACCCCCTGCCGTGGGGGGTGGCAAGAGACTGTCAGCATTCCGGGAGACTTGACCCCCCTGACTCCCTTTCCGGGGGGGCCAGAAAGGGGGACCTCTATTCCGGGAGGGTAGGCAACCCTGAAAGGTAGATGGTAGAAAAAGTTCAAAGGTACAAAAGTTCTATTTGGAAATGTTAGACACAAAAAAAAGGTCAACGTGTTTTTCATTATCTGTAAAGGTTTTCATTATCTGTGACCACAATCAGTGTAAACGTGTACCCTCACCACACTTCAGAGTAATGCTTTAGATAACATTACTGCTTGGTGTGACAAGGAATCACATCCACCCGTTAAATATGAAGTCTGGTCCTATATTCTCAGCAGGTAGACAGAATTCCAGGATAACAGCATGGCAGTTACCAAGTTACAGCAATGTCAGTTCTCACAATAAGGGTACTTCCAGAGAATCCCTAATGTAATCCCCGGACCCCACACAAGCCTATTGCCCAGGAACTAACTGCCATTGGGATCACCAACCTTCTGTCTTGAACATACATATAACAGGAAGCACCAGGTGCTGCTAATCAGCCAGTGGTTTTTAATACATCCTAGGAAAACCCGGGATGGATCTCCCTAGCCCTGCTGCTGTTCTAAATCCTGGACTGGATCTTCCGCCATTCTACTCATGTGGAAGTATGCTGTCTCTGCCACATTGGTCAGCAGGCAGTAGTTTGACACGTGAAAAAGGTCGGCATTATCTAGGCTGGCAGTTACAAAAGCTCAGCACAGGAAAAGGTTGACATGTTAATGATCAGCACAGGAAAAGGTTGACATGTTAATTTTCAGCACAGGAAATGGTTGACACAAGTTTTTCACTACTTTTTGTTCTTAAACAGATTGTTTTTACTTGGGCATAGAGTTAGATTATAATAGTGTGCCAGGCACACTGAGCCATGCGAGGGGACACGGGACACTAATACGGTGCTCATGTCGACAGATGCCGACTTACTGTAGACACATTATAACTGAAAAACCTTTTTATGTGTCGACCATTGACATGTAGACCTTTTGCTTGTGTTGATCTTTCGATAATATCGACCTAGACACTGTCAACCTAATGCGCCACACCCAGGAGTCATGACCCCCCCCCCCCCTTTCCTTGTGTGAGCTCCCCCTCATCTGTGTGACTGATATCATCTTTCACCTGTGTAAGCCATGTCCCCCCTACTATTTGTGTCATACAACAGTTCTGTCTGCTGTCTGCGCCTGCTGCTCTCCACTAGGAGTAACAGCCCTGTTCACCCTCTTCACTTCAAGCCCAATCTGCTCTTCAGTCAAGTACAGGGTCACGGTCAGATGTCTGACAACCACAATTGCACAGCAGAGCACTATGGTGCTAGAAGAGGAGCGCTGCTGATGCTGAAGGGTTCTCTGCTTGGTGGCTCTCAGCAGGTCAGGCATGGATGAGGGGCAATGCTGAAGGTGCCTCCTTCAGGACTGGAGCCCGGTGGCAACTGACTCCATTGTCTTTCGGGGTTCCACCCTTGGCCTGGGCTGCGCGCTTAAAGCAGCATGTAGACAGTTACACTGTGCATCCCTGTTGGTTCCAGTACATAGGGCAACAGTCAATACTGTAGGTTTACCACTATTGCTCGACAGGCAATAGATCTTCCCTTGAAAAAGGTTGATATAGTCTAGGTCAGTGTTGTAAAAAACGTCAACACAAGCAAAAGTTCGACGTGTCAGAAAACAGTTTGCCAAAAGTTTTTTATGATTTTCATTTTTTAACCGACTTTTAACCTACTTTATGATACAATTGGGCATAGAGGGAGAATATAATAGTGTTCCCAGCGCAGCGAGGCACCGCGCCCAAAGCATGGCAAGCTATAAGAGGGGACGCAGTACACCAATACAGTGTTCATGTCGGCAGATGTCGACATAGACAACAAAAACCATTACAAATTTGTGTTGACTTTTCCCTTTGTAACATTTGATTGGTCAACCTTTTGTCAAAGCCGACCTAGACCAAGACCACCTTTTTCATGTGTCGCTATATATTGCCTTCGACCAATAATGCAGACCTATTGACTATTCACACCCTATCCCTGTCCCCTGAATCAACTCGCGGGCCTGGTTTACAGTGAAGTTCCGCCACTGAGGCCTGGTTTCCTGCTGTATAATGTATTGCTCTCCGATAGTGCACAACAATGACCATAGTGTATACATGACTTCAACTCAGGTTCACCATAACAAAGTCTAATAAAGGTTCCCAGTTTAAAAAAAAAAATGAGGCCCCCCCTAATAAAATACTTTGTGGGTCAGAAGTAGGCCTGCAGGGCACCAGGCTTTCCATAACACACATTCTCCTCTATGGAAGTTGATGAGAAACAGACGCTGACATGCGGGCCATTGTGTTAGCACTAGTTTTACCAGCATATAAATCCAGTGTAGGAACCAGAGAAATGCCTAATGATAATATAATAATATAAAATCATGACTGTTCCATATGTAAAGGCTAAACTATTTTCCGGAATGACTTTGTTTAGCTGCGACAAATAACTTTGAACTAGTACTTTGGTGGAACAATGATTCAAAGGCGGACAGGATAGGGATTAGTGTTCGGATTGTGTTGCTTTGGGCCAATTCCCCCGGCCACCCCTCACTTCTGCCGAGCACACCCACGATACGCCAAGCACAAGCTTTCTCGTGTCGTATATGGCAGAGTTCTGTGTCTTCAGGAAACGGCGGCTACACATGGTTTTCCCATATTAGAGACAAGGGCTGAGAGAGCAGATACGGTGTTGCTGTAGTAGGGGATTTGGGACAATGTCAGCCTTTGTTTTTTGCTTTAAACCTCCTGTCCGCCTCTTCCTCCCCCAAGTTTTTTTTTTTTTTACTTGAAGCAGATCTTTTAAGACTTCCTAACCCCTGTCACCCTCACGCAGAAGGAATGACAGTCAAGTGGTTTACTTTTAACATCCTGAAAGGACAATCTAAAGGGTTAGTTAGGACCACCCACGGTGTTGTAAGACCACTGTCTCAGGTTTCCTATTAGGAGTGTAAGGAAACTACGTGGATATGGAGGAAACTAGGGGTTTAGGGCCACATTATCAAACAATATTTGTGGTTAAATCCCCGAAAGCGGGTTAGTCGCAAATATTCAGTATCACCCAAATGTACCAAAGAGGGACGGTAGCAGGAATTACCGATCTCTGCTGCGATCCCCCCTACATAGCCGCCGGCCATCTATGAGGGATGCGAAGCTGCCTGATGTATCAACATCAGACAGCAGTGGTTTGCATCCCTGGGCTACCCTGGGCATTCTGAGATGGCGATAGGCTATGGGGTACACACCGCACTTCTGCTGGGGCAGTGTGGTCGGCGGGGGGGGGGGTGTCAGCACAGGCTTCCGGCTGAGCACATCATAGGGACGGGTTCCTTTCGGAGCCCTGTCCCTGCCCTTGTGGGAAGATACATCCCAGCGCTAGTATCGCATTTTACAATGCGATCATCGGCGGTAACATTCCGCCCAGCCCAGATCACATTGTAAATGCGATACATGATAAATGGGCCCCTTAATCACTAAATGGGAATTCTGTTGAAGATGGGATGTTGCCCATAGCAACCAATCAGGACCTACTTCTTATTTATTTAGCACATTCTAGAAGATAATAGAATCTGATTGGTTGCCCATAGCAACACCCCATCTTCAGTAAAACTCACATCTTATTAAATAAATTAGATTTGGGTGGGGTGTGTTCAAACTAAAATCTAAATTGCAATGTAAAAATAAAGCTGCCATTATTTGCCCTGCACAGAAACTATATAACCCACCCGAATCTAACTCTTTGTCCATGTAACATCTGCCCCACCTGCAGCGCAGCATGGTTTTGCCTTGTACGTCGATTTAAAATCCTCTGAGCTCGTCCAACACCCTGTCCAGCCCCAGGACTCGCACTGCATTACATCTGACCCATCATCTGCTTGTTGCCTTTATCATTTTATTTTCTGTTCTTTAATGAGCGAGCCACACTCACTGCTCTATTGTCTGCGATAGTCTGTGATGAGGGCTGGTGAATACTAGGCTAGGGTAGACTTAGGGGCATACACTTTGTGAGATATTACACTATGGGCGGGATGTATTAATATACATCGCCGCCCTTCGCCTGACAGCCGCCGTGATGCTGCCGCATATGTACTAACATATGCGGCTAGCATCCAGTTGCGGTGATGGAGACCCCCCCTGTGATGTGGTCTGCGGGGGTCTCCGTCACATCCCGGCGGCTGCCAGTGTCCCCCTGCGTCTCCTCCTCCCCCGTGCAGCCAGATGTCCTCCCGGCTGTGACACCTGCTGGGGGAGGAGGAGATCAAAGGAGGACGGGAGAGGGGCGCGCGCGGACGGCGGGCGGCGATAGAAGCCCATAGGCTTCTATAGGGTATTGCCAACCAGAGGGTGGTGATACCCTGCCCAGCGGGGACGTGGCGGATGGCTAATGGTAAACAGGAAAATGCGGTAAAACCCCCGGTTTACCGCATTTTCCCTTTAGTTCATCCCGCCCTATGACACATGTTAAAGCTTAGCACAGCACATAGGAAGACAGGAGGGTTAAGCACAGTGGAGGAGGGGGGCTGTCACTATGCAGGCCCCCCTCCTCTGCCACCACTGCTGTACTCCCCGCTGCTGTCGCCGCTGCCCCAAATTAATCCTAATCCCAGTTGCCGTTCCCCTGCACGGGGCCAGTGCATGCACAGAAGCTTCTTTCATACTGTGCATGCGCTGGCCCCAGCCTCTCTTTTGCAGCAGCCCCCGGTGGCATATTCAGGGTCCTGGGTCCGGCACATGTGCAGTATTGTCCACGGTACTGCGCATGCACAGAACCCGTTTTTAGGGCTGCCCTGCAGCTGCACATAGAGAGGCATCCCAGAGGGAGGGAATACTTCCCAATGGGACTGCCAATAGGAAGTCACTGCCAGTCACAGTGAAGCCAGAGCAGAATCACAGACTGCATCTGGCTTCACTTTAGGCAGAGACAGTGGCGGATTTTACCTGGGGGACTACAGCCGATAGGTAAAAACCGCCGCTGGTTAAGCACGAGACAGCGTAGGCATATCCTTCCTCCTGCTGTAACATTGCTGCTAACCTCAACTCTGCAAAGCACCAAAAGTAGGAAGTGCAGTGCCAGCCACATCACAGAGAGGAACGCACGGAGTCAGGGCTCTGTGTCTATAAATATCATGACAATATGGAAATGTCACACAGCGTGTTGAAAAATGTCCCATAGAGGCCACAACACGGAAACATACAGTATTTCTCATAGCAGTTTCCAGGCATGGGTAAAGGTGCGTACACCCCCAGAGAGTACACTAAGCATGTGTGTTGGCATTAGAGAAAGCTGGGTTTCGTTACAAAAACCTCTGCTCAATGGGTAAGAACTGAAGCATCTAGGGCAGTGATTTTCAACCTTTTTACCTTGCGGCACACTAATACCCCTTTCACACCAGAAATGCAGAGACAAACCCGGGAATTAAATTCCAGGGACAAGCAGGGACATTCCCGGGTTGGGATCCATTCACACATGCTTTTGAAGCATGGACAACCCGGGTCGGCACCTTTCACACTGAACCCGGGATGACCCTGCATTTCTATGAGAATAGCATTGAAAATGGCCTTTTTTAGGCTCACATTAGATTATTGATTATTAATAATTAAGACACAAAACATTTGTAGTGTTTCAGCCTCTGTTTACTTGCGTAAAACAAATTAAAAGGCTTATGAAAGCATCTTCCCCCGCTAATGATTAATAGCTATCTCACCTCATTTGTCCAAGACATGGCACACATTGCAGGCTTTCAGGGGTTAAAATGAACTTCTGGGGTCTGTGGTGCCACAGAACATGCACAGTGTCTCCCTGCACGCTGTATGCTGCCTCTGGGCATGTATGTGAGCGTAACCACGACAGGAAGTTGCCTTGCTAGCAAATCAGCACTAGCAGAGGCAACACGGGAAGCAGGGACATGTCCCTGCACCTTTCACACCAGCCAGTAACCCTGGAAGGACCCGGGAGCAACCCTGCTACCTAGCAGGGTTGAATTGCCGGCAAATTAACCCAGGAATTTGTCCCTGAAACCTTTCACACCAGAGCTAGTCCCGGGTTGTTCCCAGACCCAACCCGGGAATTTAGGCTGGTGTGAAAGGGGTATAAATAAGATCTTAAAATTGCCAAGGCACACCATGAGACCCCCCACAGGGCAAAACACATTGGCCTTCTGAAAAAAAAAAATTTTTTATTGGCCCCCATATAAAAAACAATCACACTGGTCCCCACAGGTAATACAAATAAAATACATTGGCCCTTTACATGAAAATAAGAGACCAGTAAATAACAGTTGAACCGGTGGTGACTGTAAACTGGTGTGGACATCGCTAGATCTGGGGGCACACTTGAGAACAGCTCAAGGCAACTAGTGTACCACAGCACTGTGGTTGAAAAACACTGATCTAGGAGACAGTCATGTTGGGTATTGGCTACATCTGTGAGGATCGTGGACCATTCGGGGTGTTATAGTGTTACGCGGTTGGCTGAGTGGGCAGTTGGTGGCTCTGATAATATCATAGAAATATCTGGGGGTAAAGGGGGGGGGGGTCACCTGCTCCGCTGGCTGTCAGGGATGGGAGAGCTGTCATATTAGATACAGCGAATGATCTTTACTATCACCTCATACAAATGACTAGATTTGTTATAGTGTTTGGTTACTCTGACATACTTTATGGCTGTTCCCTGTGCTGTACAATTTATGTTGCTTGCAATGCATTATGGTCTCTTGTCACATGCACACCCTCCTGCTTAGACACTGCCTATATACAGTATCATACGGTGTGTTTACCAATGCGTGTGCCAGACACATAATCCTGCATAACATCTATTAGGAAACTAAGTAAACAAGGTAACAAAGAGGTTTCTGTACATTTTATACCAAACGGTTATGGCAAATATTTGTCCCATATTAACTAATCTATTATATGTCCAATGATAATAAGCAGCTTACGTCGGCGCTCCCCAGAACCGACGTCATAAAGGAGCAATAGCCTCCATTGCTGTCATTAAAGATACTGCAGTGGATAGTGTTTGGGTCGACATTGACAAAGGGTCGACACACACAAAAAGTTTGACATGTCAATTGTCAACACATGGAAAGGTCGACACATTTTCCATGATAATTTTTTTTTTAACTGCCTTTTTCTTACTTCGCGACCCAAGTGGGATATAATTATGTGCCAAGTGCAGCGAGCGATGCAAGGGGGCGCAGTAAACTAATACGGTGCCCATTTCACCAAAGCGTGAAACCTTGTGTCGTCATTTGTCCTGTGTCGACAATTTCCGTCGGTCGACATTTTGTCAATGTCGATCTAGACCATGTCCCTATATAACCCCATTACCAGCTGCACTTTTGTTAGTGAATTATACTAAATGCAATATACCTCTGGTATGAAATATAGTTGATATATGGGCACCTATGGTTGTTTTGGGCACCGACTTCACTTAATCTCTTTTCGAGGTGGATATTTATCAGGTCTTGGAGAGATATTAAATGGAGACGTTTCATATACCAACCAATTGGTGTCACCTGTCATTTTATAGGCTGAGCTTGATAAATTACTAACTGCATGAAATTACCAACTCCACGAAATTACCAACTCCACATATCCCCAAGAATCCCTCTACAAAACATTACACCGAGCAACTGTTGTCTTTTTATCGGCGTATTGTTTTTATTGGTCTGATGGGTACTTGTGTATTATCTGGGCGCCCAATTTTTTCATTTCATGCCACTACTTAAGGCATGCAATGCGATGCAATGCAATGTGATTTTTCATTGTAAAGACCCGATTTTTAATTGTATAGTCACCCATGGGTGATTTCATACCCCCACTATCCAGCTACGCATGGAGTTGATTTGATATAGTGTGGTGAGCGCAGCGAGCCACCGAGCCCGAAGCGTGGCGAGCGCACGCGGATTACTTTACATGTATTCTGCGTCCCCTAGCAGGGCTCGCTGCGCTCGCCATGCTTCGGGCTCGGTGGTTTGCTGCGCTCGCCACACTATATAAAATCAACTCCATGCGTAGTTGGATAGTGGGGGTATGAAATCACCCATGGGTGACTATACAATAAAAAATCTGGTCTTTACAATGAAAAATCACATTCCATTGCATTGCATGCCTTAAGTAGTACGATGCGATGCAATACAATGAAAAAATCGGGCGCCCAGATATTACACAAGTACCGTCTGATGTGTATAACTGTATGGATACTATAGCCTTCCTTGAAGGTTCCCAAAAGCGTTGGTGTGAATCCAACATTAACACCAACGCTCATCAACAGCCTCCAATGCACCGTATTATGATATGGCGCTCCCAGTAACCACCAGTGGCGGATTTTACCTATGGGCTGCAGCCCCCCCCCCCCAGGTAAAATCCGCCACTGTAGTGAAGCCAGATGCAGTCAGTAAGACTGCACTGGCTGGCTTCACAGTGATTGGCAGTGACTTCCTATTGGAAGCCCGACCTGCCAGTCACCAAGGAAGTCCCATTGGGAGATGTTCTCTCCCTCTGGGATGCCTCTCTACGGGCTGCCGAGCGTAATCCCCTAAAACCTGGGGAATGTGCATGTGCAGTACCTACGTCGGTACTGCGTACGCACCAGTCCCGGTGCCTGTCACCTGTATAATACAGGCTCTGGGACCGTGATTCCCCTTCTATGGGCTGTTGCCGAATCAGCCCATAGAAGCTGGCCGCATGCGCAGTACAGCGGTCCCGGAGCCTGTATAATACATATATACTGCACATGCGTCAGTCCCAGTGGACTGTCATCATAGTACAGGTGCCAGAGCGTGGTGGACACCGGGAGGAGCGGTGGTGGCTGCGGCAGGGGGAGTGCCTGCATTGCGGCCAGTGGCAGTCCCCCTCATGCTAAAAGGTTGAGCCGCCACTGTTACCCACCAGAGCTTAATCTCTTCAAGGGCATTATAGATGGTACTGTTGGTAGTGTGCCACTGTGAGAGGGTGAATGCCACATAGGAATGTACCTGGTGCAGGGAGAAATGCTCTACGGGAGGTGTCTGTCCTCCCTGAGCTCGCCTTAGGACACCTGCGTTGCGGCTTGACAGGTTTGACATGTTCTAGTGTAAATCACTATACTGTATATATGACATGTCTCAGTCACTAGGACAGAGTTAGGAACGGACACTCGTTATGAAGCAAAGTAGACGATTCAGCTTAGTTCCTAAGCCAAGTGTCTGCTGGATTTTCAAGAACTCCACTCAGAGGTCCAGGTGGGAGTCACATGTAGCTCTAATGGAGATCACCAATTCAGAGGACAATATCACACTGGCCTAGGCTTCTCCTTCACAAACAGGAGCCTATACAGGAGCTCCTCTCAGCTGAGTGGAAAGTCCTCCACACAATAGAAGTAACTTGGAGAGGCCACCACTGACCACCCCGTGAAACCATTGGTGGTGCTTCTGCCAAATGGACATAAATACTCATTCATGTCCACTGGTTTGGGCCACATAAAAACTCTATGGTATGGCCTTATTTGGCCAGTGTATTACCAGGTGAAGATACCAGTTACCTTTGCCAGGTACCAAAAGGCTGACTTGTTCTTGTAGTCACTACCAGGCTGCGGGGCTAGAAGATGTGTTGTGGCATAAGACAATATAAAACCGGCTAGCTAGAGTTCTTTGTTATATCTTGTGCGTGTCTCATTGTTGGGTGTGGATCGTTTTGTCAACAGTAATTAGGTCGACCACTATTGGTCGACACACGAAAAAGGCCGACATGGTCAAAAGGACAACCTAAGCAAAGGCATGGCAAAGATCAACAGAGTTTTTGAGAAACAATTTGGTGTCTATGTTTATTTATTATTTATTAACAGTTTCTTATATAGCGCAGCATATTCCGTTGCACTTTACAATAGCAGACAGTGATACAGCAAACAGGGTATTTACAGACAGTCAAAATGTAGGAGGGCCCTGCTCGCAAGCTTACAATCTATGTTGACAGAGGTCGGCATGGACACTGTAGTAGTGTGCTGCGTGCCCTCGCACGGCACACTGCCCTCGCCATGCTTCGGGCCCACTATCATGTTCTCACTATTATATCCTCCCTCTATGCCCACTGGGATGGTAACTTATGAACTAGTCGAATAAAAAATAAAGAAATCATGAAAAATGCATGTCAACCTTTTTCCATGTCGACCTACATGCATGTTGACCCTTTTCATGTGTCGACCTTGGACCTGTCAACCTACTGACTGTCAATCTTTATACTGCATTCCCATCACTGAACAGAGAGCCGACTGCGATGCAACAGCCAGGGGTAGAGAGTAACCAAGGGGAGGATGTGATTGATGAAAGCTGCGGGTGAGCGTGTGTGTCGGCCAGCCATGACAGTGTGCCTAGCAACAGCACGCAAGCATCCTACAAATGCAATGCCCTCATGGAGATCGGTGGAGGTTTTTTTTTTGTTTTTTTTTCAGTCACTGGGGGGGTTTGAAGAAAAGAAAATAATAGCAAACAAATTGCAAAATAAAAGTCATGATGAGATACAGTAGTTATAGGAATAAGAATAATGGGGGTAGGTAACTCTCTGGGAGACTCATTTACACATGTGACCAAAGAAGGGCGTACTCTGTGAGGGTGTGTCATGCCAATGTGGGCTATGAAGACTTGGACATAAGCAAATATACCCCTGGTGCAAGTACTCACTTTGCTACAGAGGTGGTTACATATACGTACAGCTCTGCCCAAGGACTTATCTTGGTATTTGGGTACTCGGGTGCATTTGGGCGCACATGCACTCTGGTATTTGGGTGGTTGGGTATTTGGAAATCAGGGTGCACTTGGGTGCTCAGGTGTTTGGGAGTTCAAGTACATTCAAAAGGTCGGGTTATTGGGTCCATTGGGTATTCGGGCGCTCTGGTGCATGTTGGGAAGTGCTCAAGTGCTTGGATATTGGGGCGTTTGGGTGCTCTACTATTTCATCTCCCAGGCAATCGGAGGGAGGGCATTTGGTCAACGGGGTGAGCGATGGGAAGGGGAACGAAGTGTGTGTGTTGGGGGGGGCTGGCAGTGGGCTGACTCCTACATGTCGGAATGTCAGTGGCATGCAAGGAAATATTCTGAGGGAGCCCATGCTGGCAGCGCAGCTCAGATCAGAAAATAAGACCCCTCCAGGCGTACCACCAAAGGCATTCAAATTTTGTTGGGAGTCAAAATGTACTCAAAAACTTTGTCCAGGACTGACGGGGAGTTCAAGGGAAATGTTAAGATAAATTTAATCTTTTAGACATCTTTCTAGTGTTTGGACACCTTTACTTTTCCAATGGATTCAGTTTATTGTGTCGACGTACATCCTGTCAACATGAGTATATTGACATGCTTGGCATGTCATTTTTGACCATATTGACATTCAGCATGTCACACTGATGAAATGCCAACATGATTAGAATGTTGACCAAACATTTCTGGTGGCCTAGTGGGGACTTATCTGGGTCGACAGCTCCAGTGGTGTCTTCCAGGCTGTCTGCTTACTGTGACTACCGGCTGTCCTGAGGACTAACCTTTGACCCTAGTGCCTAACCCTAACCCCCTGTCCCACTGCCTTATTCCCCACCACTGCAGTCTAACCCGATCTGTTGGCATCTGAGAATGTCGGCATTTCAGACACGGCCATTGTGAACATGTCAACATTTCAGCCACTTTGTGGCATTGACAATATGACGCATTACTTTCCCGTAATAAGTAGCTTTTCCCGTTATCTAAGTAATTGTCAGATACTACACCAGGTAGAGGAAAGGCAGGTAATGCAGTTGTTTCTCTGGGAGGAAAGCAGCTTGGGAAGCCACAGTGCAAGGAAACAGAGGATATGGGAGTGAGACAGAAATAGATTCTTCTCCCCTAAGCGGAAGATCGGAAGAGAAAAGCAGATGTGACCTAACGCCTCTGTCTCTCTCGTAGGGTCCCTTCCTACTGGGGACTTGTCTGCTCTTTCACCCCCTTCCTTCATCCGGACAATTCACAGACACAAGCTAGGGATCTGCCCAGTGTATTACGTTGACGGAAATGTCCCTCTGCGCCCTCTATATCCGCACTGAATTGTTTTATTGTACTTTAATCACAGCGACAACCAAAGAGTGTAACGCCGCACAGGAAGAGTCCTATGTGGTCGTGTAATGTGCTGCTCTCAGTGTGTGTACGCCGGTAGGTGCTGCACTATGATTCATCTCTGTAAGGGTGGCATTGGTGCTCTAATACCCCTTTCACACCAGCCTAAATTCCCGGGTTGGGCCCAGGAACAACTCGTGACTAGCGCTGGTGTGAATGGTTCCTGGGAACAATTTGCCGGGATTTCAATCCTGCTAGCTAGCAGGGTTTCTCCCGGGCCCTTCCTGGACTACTGGCTGGTGTGAAAGCTACTCACCCGGCTTCTGGGCTTGAATGTCGCTGGCCAGGTGGGAAGCCGGGTGAGGTTACTGCTGGGGATGGAAATGCCAGGTGCTCCTCCCCCCCTCCCGCCGCTGGGGCAACTGAAGAAGCTGGGGGAACTGAAGGTCATGGACCGGGCAGGGTTTCTCTCTGAAGCTCGTCTCCCGTGTGTCCCATACAGCCCTGGGGATCAGCCCTACATGTCACCTGCACAACAGCCCAGTACGATAAGTGATTAAACATTGTGTGCAGTGTGAGGCCCTGTAGACTGAGGGGCACACACTGCACTCATTATAGATATGCCACTGGGTCATAGTAATTTCAAACCACCCCTCACAGTTTAGCAGTAGGGATACCAATCCCAGGGAATTTTTTAAAATCCCAGGATTCTGTGGGCTGGACAGCGTGACCACTGACCGCACAGTCGGGGACAGGAGCAGCACCTAAGCGGGTGCTCAGACGCTGCCCGGCATTATAATGTGCATGAGCAGTCTAATCCTGAAATTCCCGGGATTGGAAACTCCATTCCCGTGATTCAAATCCGGCAGTTTTGGGGCCGATTGGCCACCCTACTTAGCAGGGGCATATCAGAAAACACTGCCTCAGAACGACCATGTTTCCTCACGTCTGACTCCATACTGTAACCTGCTATAATCCAGACTCTCAGCACCTTTCTCTCTCTCTCTCTCTCTCTCTCTCTCTCTCTCTCTCTCTCTCTCTCTCTCTCTCTCTCTCTCTCTCTCTCTCTCTCTCTCTCTCTCTCTCTCTCTCTCTCTCTCTCTCTCTCTCTCTCTCGTGAAGTAAGAGGTGGCGTGAGAACAGAAATATGTCTGTCAGGATATACGAAAGAGACGATGTGGGTTATTTACAAGTAACCCGCACTTTGTTTTATTGCATAAATGAGAACTTTCGACCTTCAAACACATTTGAAGGAGCGTTACCACTTAGTGTACCTCAGATCTGTCCCTGCAAAATAGGGATATGTCTTCTGTGGCCGGGCAAATCCAGCTGTAAATCTGCATCATGGAGACTGTAAAAATACAACTTTAAAGTTTCTATTCTTAGGCGCTGCCTCTTTCATTGTTGTTGTGGTGGTTTCGTTTTTTATGTCTTACATAAATTGTGCTAGTTCCGTTTCATTAATGTGTTCAATTAATCAAGATATCCAGGAGACTAAAGGCATTTTGACCTACTCCCGGAAGGTGTGGGAGACTTCCGATTCTTTGGGTCGTCCCCTGCATCCCTGGAAGAGTGGGTGGATCTCCTTCATCTCACCCACATCCTAGTGAAGCAGGCAGGATGACCTTTTCATGTAGCCTTTTTGCTTGTGTCCACCTTTTTGACCACCTCGACCTACTGCATGTTGACCGCTTTCATGTGTCAATCTTTTGACTGTCGACCAATAGTGGACTACCTATTACCTAGACACAGTGGGGTTTATTTACTAAGATGGGAGTTCGATGGGTTGTTACGCATAGCAACCAATCAGATTCTACTTCTATTTATTTAGCACTTTCTAGAAGATATTATATATAGAATCTGATTGGTTACCTATAGCAACATCCCATCTTCAATATAGCTCTCAACTTAGTAAATAAACTCACCTGAGTAATCTCCAGCTGCCTCTGCAATATGATTGGGAGAAATATAGGTGAAAAAATGTATATGTTAAAAAAAAATTAAAAATTGGGAAAATAAAAAAATAAATTGATACAGCGTATAAATATTAAGGAGGAGCCTCAGCTGTCTATATCAGACAAGGGAGTGTAACACCAGAACGATCATGATTGTGAGCAGATCATGAGACGATGGTCGTACGATCTGTTGGAGCACACGATCTGTATACGATCCAATCACCCTGCAGAAGGAATCTTTTTACAAACCCTGACTGCAGCAGGTAGGATCTCCAAAACGACCAAACAACCAGAGGGGACCCGCGTAGGATCAGAATCGGATCTAAAACATGCCCCATTTACATACAATTGGTTGAGATTATATCGAAATTGGGGAAATTGAGGCCACATCGTTCTGGTGTGTACCCAGGGCCACTGGAGGGCGGGACTCTGGAGCAGGTTCCCCCCCCCCCCCTTCCCTTTGTGGAGCCAGATGAGCCGGTCTGATGTCCCCCAGCGGCAGCATCACACAGTCCGAACTTTGCGGCCACGTCCGCGCATCACCCCCCTGCTGAGCGGGTGTGAGCTTCCCTCCCCACCTACGGCACCGGCCCTGTGTGCACCCAGCATTACACAACTGCAGTGGAATGTCAGGGTAACACTGAACAGCATCTGTTACCTGCCTTGTTTATATCTGAGCCTCTCGATGTGGGTTTATTGTATGAGATGCATAGTTCTGAGTCACACTGAATTGTAGGTTAAACACAGGACACTTTCAAAACCACAACCCCCCCCCTTAAGCTTGCATCATACACACACATACATACATATATATATATATATATATATATATATATATGTGTATGTATGTATATATATATGTGTGTGTGTGTGTGTGTGTGTGTGTGTGTGTGTGTATGTATGTGTATATATATATATATATATATGTGTTCAGAATCTTCATTACTATATATATATATATATATATATATATATATATATATATATATATATATATATATATATCTATCCAGTTTACAGTATACACATTTCTAATACACAGAGTAAAATGATTTCATGTGGAGTGTTCTATAGAGAATTGTCTACATACTAATCTGTGACAGCTACAATGTATCTACGCGCAGATCATTCTGCAGAACAGAGGGGAAGCTGTGTAAGAATTCTGCTTATTTTAACTGTAAAGGTAGGAAATCCCCAAATGTCTTTATCTGGGTGATGCGCTGACTCTTTCCATTATTGCAGGTGGCGGATCCTGTCATCTCCTACACCCACTGGTGTAATATAGGAGGCAGCCCACACCGCACTGTTGTACAGTACATCACACAGATCTCCGAGGCAGACAGCTGATGGGTGAGTGACACTATTACCGCACACTGGTGAATGATACTAACACCATGTAACAACTCTCTCTCTCTATTACACCTATTACCAGGGCTATTTTTCAGCAGGCTCCAGCAGGAACTGAGGCCCTTATTCTAGTTCACTCTTTCTGACAAAATATTTCTTCGATGGACAAAACCATGTGCACTGCAGGTGAGGCAGGTGTAAAGCCCCACCCAAATCTAATTATCTCTGCACAAGTAATGCTGTGTACACACGGGGGCGATAGGGGCTGAAATCGCTGGGAATATGGTCGCTGAGCGACCATATTGCCAGTGATTGGAGTGTGCACCAGCGATAAATCGCCGGGTGCGCGCTCCCGTTTTCAGCCCCTGAATGGTCACTGGTCGGAGGAACATGCTCCTCCGACCAGCGACATCCCCTGCCTCTTCACCCAGCAGTGTTTAAATTTTCATCTGCGACCATCTCTGGTCGCAGATGAAAACGGGACACGGGGCAATATGATTGCTGAGCAATATATTGCCAGCGATCATATTGCCCCGTGTGTACGCACCTTAACACCTGCCTCACCTGCAGTGCACATGGTTTTGTCCATCTAAGAAATATTTTGTCAGAGTGAACTAGAATAAGGGCCTCAGTTCCTGCTGGAGCCTGCTAAAAAATAGCCCTGCCTATTACCATTACCCTCATTATTATTATTATTATTCCATATAACCGCTCTGTATTACACCTATTACTATATAGAACCGTCTTTATTATTTTTCTATTCCTGAATACAATTCTAAGTCTATAACATCTCTCTGTGGCCCTTATTCTGATCGGTGCGGCCGGATCCGAATATGCGGCCAGGACCGTGCGTGCGAAACCCCGCCTTCCATACGGATCGCCAACTCCATCCGTACGCGGTAAGAAGCTGGCCGAACGGACCGCACGTGTATTTTTCACGGAATACGCCTCCTCCATCTCAGGGAACCTCCCCCATCATTCGATGGTCGCAGACCATCGAATGCAGGACCGAGTGCTCCACCAGCTCCCACAACCTCAGACCACACGGACATTTTTCCGTGCAAAAGCAGGGATCAGGGCGGGCAGCTGACATCCGGCGATGTCATATGTCCGCCCCCTACACGTGCGTCACGGCCGCATTACCATACGTACGCCCAGCATGGGAACGCCCATGAAACGCGGGGCGTATGCATATGGTAATGAGCCCAAATAGCCCCTCTCCACCCCCTGTTCGGAGTGTTCACATATCATGCGGGATTTGGCCGGTACGCCCCGCTCGCACATGCGCAGAGACGCCTCTGCACATGCGCAGACACAAAACATCCACGGGCCGAACGCACGCGGATATAACCGCACCGACCAGAATAAGGGCCTGTATAACATCTCTTTAAAACTCTTCCATAAAGATCACCTTACACCTACAGTACCTCTTCTTTCCATAGATCTTCACGATATAATGTATATTTATCTTTTCCTATATCTCCTCCTATTACCCCATATACCCTCTCCCTATATCTCCCCCTATTAACCCATATACCCTCTCCCTATATCTCCTCCTATTACCCCATATACCCTCTCCCTATATCTCCTCCTATTACCCCATATACCCTCTCCCTATATCTCCTCCTATTACCCCATATACCCTCTCCCTATATCTCCTCCTATTACCCCATATACCCTCTCCCTATATCTCCTCCTATTACCCCATATACCCTCTCCCTATATCTCCTCCTTTTACCCCATGTACCCTGTCCCTATATCTCCTCCTATTACTCCATATACCCTGTCCCTATATCTCCTCCTATCTCCTATCCTATTACCCCATATACCCTGCCCCTATATCTCCTTTACCCCATATACCCTCTCCCTATATCTCCTCCTATTACCCCATATACCCTCTCCCTATATCTCCTCCTATTACCCCGTACACCCTCTCCCTATAGCTCCTCCTATTACCCCGTATACCCTCTCCCTATATCTCCTCCTATTACCCCATATACCCTCTCCCTATATCTCCTCCTATAACCCCGTATACCCTCTCCCTATATCCTCCTATTACCCCGTATACCCTCTCCCTATATCTCTTCCTATTACCGCATATACCCTCTCCCTATATCTCCTCCTATTACCCCATATAACCTCACCCTATATCTCCTCCTATTACCCCATATACCCTCTCCCTATATCTCCTCCTATTACCCCGTATACCCTCTCCCTATATCTCCTTCTATTACCCCATATACCCTCTCCCTATATCTCCTCCTATTACCGCATATACCCTCTCCCTATATCTCCTCCTATTACCCCATATACCCTCTCCCTATATCTCATCCTATTACCCCATATACCCTCTCCCTATATCTCCTCCTATTACCCCATATACCCTCTCCCTATATCTCCTCCTATTACCCCGTACACCCTCTCCCTATATCTCCTCCTATTACCCCATATACCCTCTCCCTATATCTCCTCCTATTACCCCACATACCCTCTCCTTATACCTTTTGACCCTGTCAACCTAATGCATATTGACCTTTTTCATGTGTCGACCTACTACCTTTCGACCAATCGTGGTCGTCCCAATTACTGTCAGCCTAAAATGTTTTGCTTTTCCATATTCTTGCTGTACTATAGTCTCTATGGGTGGGAGGTGGCGATACCCTGCCCGGCGGAGACGGGGCGGACGGGTAATGGTACATAGGAAAATGCAGTAAAACCCCCGTTTTACCGCATTTTCCCTTTAGTACATCCCGCCCTATGACTTTTCATAATACTTCATGTAATAAATTGCCCAAATTTACACTTCCCTTATACCCATTTCACATGGCTATGCCAGGTCAGATCAGGGATCTGTATCCCAAGTCCGGCACTTTCGCATTAAACCCGGGTCGCCCATTATACAGACGGCAACTCTGATTTAACCCTTTATATAACCCAGGTTGAATTGCTTGATTGTTCGACCTGGGTCAACATGTCAGCAGCCCAGCAGTTACCCGGTTAATTTTTGAAATGTGCAAGGGGTATAAGTTTCTACAGTTTGTACCTCAATGTTTGTACCTCATTTCTGAATTGCTGCTTGAATGCACACATATACTGAATGTTTTATTTTAATTTCAGGTCCTAATAAATATATCTAGGAAGAAGCAGAGAATGGACTAACAGACATCACTTTGCTGTTGCAGTGGTGGTGGACCCTTGCGAAGCAGACCTGCACCTCCACATTGCCAAAACAGCCAGGATGAGCATCTACAAGCATTACCTGAATGTGTCCAAGATTTCTGAACACTATAATTATACGAAAGGGATTAAGAAGGAGAGCTCTTCCCGTGATGTTATCTCTGTGATCTTCATCATCATCTGCTGTATTATTATACTGGAGAACATACTTGTCCTTATTTCCGTCTGGCGCAACAAGAAGTTCCACTCTGCCATGTTCTTCTTTATTGGAAATTTGGCGTTTTCGGACCTGCTGACCGGATGTGCCTACATTGCCAACATCGTATTGTCTGGCAGAACTACCTTCACATTGACTCCCGTGGCATGGTTTATACGTGAGGGCACTGCTTTCACAACGCTTGCTGCTTCAGTCTTCAGCCTACTGGCCATAGCTCTCGAAAGATATGTGGCCATCACCAAAGTCAAAGTCTACAGCAGTGACAGGAACTGTAGGATGATCATACTCATCGGAGCTTGTTGGGTTATTTCAATGGTGATCGGAGGCCTACCGATCATCGGTTGGAACTGCATCGGAAACTTGGACGAGTGTTCCACCGTATTTCCACTCTATGCCAAAAAATACATTCTGTTTATAGTCACCATCTTCACTTTCATACTTTTCTCCATCGTCATCTGTTATGTCCGGATTTATTTTATTGTAAAGTCCAGCCATGCCGAGATTGCTGCCCCCCAGACCCTTGCCCTTCTAAAAACAGTCACGATAGTCCTTGGAGTCTTTATCATCTGCTGGCTGCCGGCTTTCACTATCCTCCTCATGGATGTATCCTGCAGAGTGAAATCCTGCTCCATTCTCTACAAAGCGGACTACTTTTTTGGGATGGCCACCTTGAATTCGGCATTGAACCCCATCATTTACACTCTGAGGAGCAAAGACATGAGAAAAGAGTTCCTGAGGGTTCTCTGTTGCTGGAGCTTCTTGAGGAAGAGTAGGACTCCTGACCGCTTTATGCTCAATTTACGTAGCTCAAGCTCCCTCGAGCGTTGCACACAAAAACACTATTTTCCCACATCCCCTATCATGAAGAACTGCAACACGTTTGTGTGAGTTAAGACGTTCTATAGATCCCAGCGGTTTATGGATTAACAAGGCTCAGTACTTTGAAGGAAAGTTGGTGGTATTGAGATAATCTCAGTAAGTGCAACATCTGGGTCCAGGTACCCATCACAAAGCACTTGGTTGGAAATGTCTGTTAATGATGATGACACTTCCTTATATTGTGGCCTGCAGATATATTTTTTCTCTCCTATTTGGGAGCTTTACAAGAAAAACTCTCTATGGAATTTAGTATTCTGGTTTGCTTCTACAGTGAAGCAATAATGTGCCATAAATGTCTAATGTGAAAATTTGGAATATATTATGACATTGCCATCGGCCTTTCCCACAGGAAGGGAGGGTGGTTTATGTGCGGAAAGGAAGTGATTATTTTTTATACTCTGAAAAATAAACGCGCCTATATAACACAGGACTTAGATCATGATGCGTTTTTGCAGTTCCAAAGTGCCATATAAATATGCAATGCTGTCAGAAAAGTTCTGAAGCTAGAAAGCTCTTGAGTTATTATGAATATTGAGAAGCAATGTTTTATTTCCCATTTAATCTCTGGGCCTAATTCAGGTGCGGTTGTTTTTGCTGCTGCCGTTGCTATCTTTGGCCATCGGCAAATGTGATTCTATGCTAATATGGGCAGAAGCTAACCTGAATATAGGGACACCCACTGCTATTGCATCATTCCCGTCCAACAGCGTATAATGGCTGATTCATCGGTACCATCGTTGCAAATCAGGTCATGTTGGAGAGTCTATGAGTCGCTGTGGATGCGCAAGCTCAGTGGCACGGAAGAACGCAACTGGTAATTTATGATGCCCAGAAAAGGCAGTTGGCGATGTGGGTGCAATAGTCTCTTTGTAACCGCACCTGAATGAGCATTTCTTTATAGAAAACTAAGAAAGTTTATCTAGAACGTAAGTAACCATGTACTCCCTGTTGTTATTAGAGCGAGAAATACCGACCCACCATAAACTATTTGTGCAGGGGGGAAATGCATTATTTTATCATTTACACCAAAATTTATTTCATAGGGCCAGATGTACAGTATCAAGCTTCAAAAAGTAATGATAAACAACCAGCCAATCAGCTCCTACCTAGGTAGGAGCTGATTGGCTGGCTGTTTATCACTCTCCATCTTATCTGATACATCATTCCCTTAGTGATAATCCCGATGGCACTTACAAGGCAATTCGCTAAATGCAATATGCAATAGCACATGGTATAATTCATGTTTGTACGAAGCTGCAAATATTTAGGCTACGGAATAACTGAGGTGAAATAAAATTCGCACCAACCGGACACGTTGCAAACTCGTTTGCAATTGGGTACACATACGCAGCCTATACGCAATAAAGGGGACCATTGACTGTTGGGGTGGCCTATGGCTATGGAGGCTGGCCACGGCAGTAGTGGCACTGGTGCCATGTTTCTCTGCGTGCTTGATCGCAGATACAAGTATGACTTTCATGCCTTGTTTCCGCCTCTCACCATTGCCTCCCCCGAACATTCACTTCCTAAAAATCATTCTGCAATAAAAAAATTCCCCCGTGAGGTAACTTGGCGCAAGCACAGTGCGTTCCCGGTGCAAGCGCAGTCCGACGATCAGTTGTGCGAACATCGGCCTTGCGCACAAAGGTGAATTAGGGCCAGGTAAAAGGACCAGGTTGTTCTTGAAACTGGAGATGTTTTAAAGGGGACCAACTATGTATATCATTATTGAGCTGCATAAGATGATTGTGGTCTCAAAGATTAAATAAAAATTAATAACCCCCCATATTTTCCATCAGAGATCATATTGCCATTGACTGAACTGCACTCTTAGGGGTAAATTTATTAACCCTTTCAGGTCCAACTTTTAAGGTGCCCATACTCTAGTAGGATTTATCTTCAGATCTGGCTGGTTGGAACAAAAACATGGTTATGGATGAGTGTCAGTTTTCCAGCATTTTCAAGCAAATGGCCAGCTGTCATTTGCTCTCATCCATAACCATGTTTTTGTTCCAACCAGCCAGATCTGAAGATAAATCTGCATGTGTATGGCCACCTTCAGTCAGGCTCAACAGCCCTAGCACTAGTAGCAGATCCAATGGTGAGCCACTTTAACATCACTCAAAATTCAATATAGGCCATTTTTAATAATAAAAAAAAATAGAATTCATTTAAACATTAAACCGGACTGTTTGGATTGCAAAAAAATTGGACTGCAAAGGGTTAAAGCTTCTAAAAATTAGGGGATGTTAAACTTGGCAACCAATCAGATTATGTCTTTATTATTTCTCTACTGCAGCCTAGAAAATCAGACAGAACCTGATCGGTTGCTATGGGCAACATCGCCTCTTTTTATTTTTAGAAGCTTGGGTAAATTGACCCCTTAATGTATTGGCTCCATAGAAGTTAATTTAATTAAAGATTGGCAAATCATATTTACAAGTTGTCATTCATATATACATACATATGGGACAGATGGTGCTTCCAAGATGGGAAAGAGATGCTACCATGACATGACTTCAAAATCTAGTACCCATGATGCTTAGCCAGCTCCAGTTCACCTTGAGAACCTTAACTCTGGCCACAGACAGAGAAATAGTGGCGATGATATTGGACAATTGAGCTAATTACTGATCATGTGATGGTTACCATGTGACCCCATGTGATGGTTACCATGTGACCCCATGTATTATAGTAGTCCTATTAAAATCCCTCAATTGTATTTTGGGCACGTGTGATTGTTAGTGTGGGACGTACTGTAAGCTTTCTGGTCACAATAGAATGTGATGCTTGAAGATGTTGGCTGGCTTTGCCTGGACACCAAACCGATGTACCTAATCCAAATCGAGCTGGCCGGAAGTGTCCACCTGCTCCGACAGTCCTACCTTGGTGGCCCAATTAATGAATATATCGAGTACCTCCTACCATAGAGTTGCATATTTAGACACCCCACCCCCGAAATGTAGAAGCCCCATCACAAGGATTTAACGACAGGAAATATTTAGTTAGTTCTGTAGAGTAACAAATAGTGGCCTGGCGGTTATGCAGAGACATAGAACAGAGCTGCTCCGCTCACTCTGACTTCCTGTGGGAACTTTCTCAGCACAACAGGACGTGGATATGGAAGCGTAAAGTAACAGCAACAACAGGAATGATCACAGATCATTCTTACACATCTGTGAATACCATGCCTCATTTCAGAAGGGGTAGACACCTTTGACCCTTATGGAGTTAATGAACTTCTCTAACTATACCAAATAATTCGGCAGAATGATTCATCCCCTACATTGATACCAAACAATAAAAGAGTTTACTGTAACGGGACTGGCTGGTGCTCTTAGTTATACTTCTGGTCAGTATATAGGATGCTATTGCGATAAATGCTTTGACAGTCAAGTTCAAGGGGTTGATGCCTTATGCAAAGAAAAGGGTAGAGAAGTGGACCAGTTGATAAGTTGCCAGGAGTAACCAATAAGCTTTGAGGTAGTATTTATCAAGTACATTCTATAAGACAATAGGTAGAAGCTGATTGGTTGGTATGAGAAACTTCTCCACTCTTTTCACTGGTTCATACAGCAACCCCTGAGACGTGAATTCAATCTGCCAATCCACAGGATGCCCATAAGAGCCCGCTATCCCAATTATTTATTTTATTTATACTGTATGACCTACAACTAGGCCAACAGCAATATTGTTTGGGCTGCTTTGAAGCATGTCTTGCACCCAGGGCAGCCATCAGGGAGGGACTGTGGGGACTCCAGTACTGGGCCCAGACAGAAAGGGGGCCCATGATTGGAGTCTATTAAGTATATATTTGTCATAAGCAAAGTTCACAAAGTTCCCTTAAAGCGATGCAGAGGTTGGGTAGTGCGGTCAGTGCTGCAGAAACGGGTCTCACCAGGCACGCCCACTGTTTGAGAAAGGGAAGGGGGGCCCCGACTATTGTCAAATCCGGGCCCCACAATTTCTAATGGCAGCCCTGCTTGTATCGCATTTGCAGGGAGATGAGCTTGTATTATTGCTGTGATTCCAGTAGGTTTGCTGTTCCACAATGAGATCTCACCTGACTACAGAAAGCATCTAATTGGACGGGAAGCGTTGGGTGTTTGTGCGTCCAGGACTACAATTGACAGGTTATAAAACTTTCTATATTTCATTGCATAAAAAATAATATCATGACCAGATTTAGGATATAATATTTGTGCAATACAAGCTAATTAGCTAATTATATACTATGTATATAACATTTTACCAAGTGGCATAAATCTAAAAAGTGATAAATAACAACAGAGACAAGCTTCTATAAAGAATAGGTGCTGTTTATCTCTCTAGAAGTTTTGATAAATCTCCCCCTCATGGCCGTATAGGCCTGAGGTTCAAAATGATCAGGGGCATGTAGTAAGATGCAGAGGAGGTGTGGCTAGCACTGTGTGGGTGTGGCCAGCACCATGTGGGCATGCAAATATAAAAAAATGCCTCATGTCATGTGAAAAATAGAAACACAATTGTTATGGACGATTGGCTGTTCATCATTATACTATTATGATGATGGGCCTGCTTATATGTGTAACCCCATTTGTCCCCATGGTTATTCTGGCTCTATATTGTGGGCTTTTGAGGTTCTACAGTGAGAAATTGGGATTCAATATATAGCTTTATATATGGAACCGACAATGCCAAAAGCTACCTGACAATTAGTTTTATGCTGCTTATACCATGAGTTTAACAGCGTCATTCTATGTCCTATCGCATTTGCGGGCGTGAGTGCATGTGCGTGTGTGTGTGTGTGCGTGTGTGTTTACGGTACAGACATTTCCAGTTTTTCATAGCTTTTATCATTAACGGTACTAAAACGTATAGCCATTCTTCAGGTACATTTACTGCTGACAGCATGTTCCTCTTATTCTCTGATATCATAATGTTACAGGTAACAAAACGACTGCAGCGTGTTGAAACACATTAATCCCTTCCGGACAGCGTTGTTCACCAGTGCGACGTCTGGGGGGATTGTGTTACACGCTCTCGCAAAGTGTTCCAGAACTGTTTGCATCTTCTTTAAACAAAAATGTGTTTTTCAAAAGTTCTTCTTTTTTAAGTACACTACAAATGTATGTTGTATAAATGTAATACCTTTTTTATGGTGCAATTTCGCTGAGATATGTTTGTTACAGCATTTCAAATGTATATTAAAAGATTGGAAAATGTATATTAAAAACATTGTGCTTTTTTAAAAAAAGTCTGTGTTGCATTTCATTTTTTGGTTGGTTTGTTTGGAGACTCAGCCCTATTGGGTCATGGCATGCGCTACACCATGCATGTAAAAACTGTGGCCGTCCAGCTGTTGTGAAACTACACATCCCAGCATGCCTTGCCATAGTTTTAGCATTCCCTAATAGCAAAACCGTGGCAAAGTATGATGGGACTTGTAGTTTCACAACAGCTGGAGGGCCATCGTTTAGTCATGCCTGCTCTACACTATATAGCTCTCAGGCATTGATCTGCTCTAAACATAATCTGAACCCATATTTTATACTTACCTTAAACATCCTAGCATCTGATGTGTGTGAACTCTAGCATGTGTATACATCACATTTCAAAACTTACAAACTAAACCTGAAATAAAGACTCGGAGACTTAGGTTTGGCAGAAATTGTTAGCTGATATATTTTAGCACTTTTAAGCTAGATTAATTTATTAATAATTAATTAATTAATGGTGGCCCAGAAAGAACGGCTAACTAACCTAGCTCCACCCACACAATCTGCATACGTAATCAATCCTACCCTAACAAGCGGTATCCGCTCGACCTGCTGCATTGACTACCCACCCATCTGATGGGTTCGCTGCCCCCCGAGCGGGAGAACGAGCGAAGGCCTAAGCCAATGAGAGGCGAGCGCACCGAAAAGCAAACATATACGTAGCATCATCATTTGAATAAGAACGAATTCTATTCACCTGCCGTTCTTTCCCGCCTATCAGCCAACGCGATTAACACCCACCCAACCATAATAACACAAGGGAGGGAGGGCGGGAAAACTTTCAGGAAAGAGAGAAATACTCCTCCCTTTCCTGCCCTGATATCCCAGCTAACACTGCCCTTCCCTAAGTCCTTATTGGACCACCGGGTCACATGCTTCCCTAGGTCACACAACAGTCTTGGATGTTTAACCCACTCCATGCCTATTGCAGACATTACGTTATTCTTCTGGAGACCTGGCAGCCATTTTCCTGGGGACATGCACATGCATAGTGCCAGAGTCTGCTCGCGACTGTGCCAAGAGAGAGGAAAACACCCTCTAGTCCCCACTCTTATGCCACCCCAGCTTGCCTTGGTCTATTATTTATCTACTGTCTCCATCTCTATTATGGTAGCTAACTGGAGATTTTAAAAGGAGCAGACGGGATCTCTTGGCAATAAATAATGGGTGGACAATCTGGAATAGGTCCCTGGCATCATCATTGATTCTAGGTGTCCATAATGTCTTTGATCCACACCTACCTCCTTTCCCATGCTAGCCGCACTGTGTAAGTATAGAGTTACTCTGCGCTGTGAAGGCTGTGGGGAGAAGCATGTCCTTCTGACGACAGTGGCCTTCCCTCCCAGTGCCCGGGGAATGTCTGTGTTTTCCAGGACACTTTACTACAATTTACAAAGCGCCCATTTCCTATAACACCACAGAACCACGAGAAAGCCGGTTATTAATGCACTGTGAAACGGAGTCATGAGGTTTGGACAAGTGATGTCAGCGTGTGATGTCATCCGCTCACAGCTGAGTTAATGGGTTGAATTCCTTAGCATGTATAGGCGGTTATGTGGGCCAGTACATTCTCTTGTATAAACGGCACTGTCCAGAGGAAGGAATCATACATGTATGAGGAGAATGAGCTGCATTACTGTAATATAGGAGTGGAATCTGTACATGATGGAATGTGTGTATAATTATAGGCACTGATATGGAGATCACATGACAGAATGTCTCCCACACATGCTTGGCCTTGGCTGTGTCAAGTGCTACCCCAATACATTGTTGTAATGTACGCTATGTACGCTACGGCTCATTACTTTTTCAATACACCCAACAAATGGTTGATTTTTTTCAGAAAGAAGCTCGTTTTGAAGATGAATGATTTTATTTTGGCAAATTGTTATGTTTGCACTCATGCCTATAATTTACAAATAGATTAAGAGGGTGATTCAGATTGCAAACTCCTTCTTTAATGGACAAAACCATGTGCACTGCAGGTGGGGCAGATGTAACATGTGCAGAGAGAATTCTATTTGGGTGGGGTGTGTTCAAATTGAAATTGCAGTGTAAAAATAAAGCAGCCAGTATTTACCTTGCACAGAAACAAAATAACTCACACAAATCTAACTCTCTCTGCACATGTTACATTTGCCCCACCTGCAGTTCAGCATGGTTCTGTCCATTTAGGAAGGAGATAGCGGCGATCGGTATCCGGACTCATGATACTTCGACAGTCATAAGGACGACCACTATTGCTCGACAGGGTCAAAAGATCGACATGGTCAAAATGTCGACATGGGAAATGTCCACATGAGTTTTAAAAAAAATTGAGCCGACAGGCGGTATTTGATGCCCTGCCATACAGTACAGCATGGAGGGATAATATAATAGTGTGGCGGACACGGTACACTTAAACGGTGTCCATACCGACCTATGTCAACACAGACACCATAAAACATGACAGCCCATGTGTCTTCTAGCAACTTCCAAAAATAATTTTGGCACATTGCTTTCACACCTTGAACACACCTGTCCAGATGATTCCAAATGAGTTCAGATGGATTGTATTCAGAATGTATTCATTGTATTTTGAATATCTAGTCAAAATCTCCTGCCAAAATCTCTCCGTGTGTACACCCCTTTAGCATCCCGCATTACTTCTTTACCTCACAAATTAATTTAGGGTTGTGGCTTTGCGGATAGGGGGAGGTGCGTCCAGAGTGGCTTTGTCACATGCGTCTTACCCATTTTTGCACTCAGCCCATAAGGATGTGAGTAGAAATGGGTGTAGGCCTACAACTCCTTATTGTAACCACCATTGTGTGTGCTTTGCATGCATTTGAATTGGTTCCTAAAGTGTTTATATCTTGAGGTAAAGGCGTCTCTATTGTGTGTACAGAGGAACGGCTGCTGCAAACAGTAAAAGCACAGCTAATGATTTTCATTGTATAGACTTGTTAACCGGTATTCCCCGGAATGTTCTGTCCTCCTGGCATCTAGAGCCCATGCTGTGTACATATTTTCTCATGTATTTGTATAATTAGAGCGCTGGAATGGACTCTTAACGAGTTTAAAACACTCAGCCCCGGTAACCATTGATGTAACGGAGGAGTAGGGAAACATTTCACCCAGATCTCTGCGTCATGTTCCCCAATTATCACAGTGTGATGCACTGTGAAGTTCCATCACTGTATAAGCGGTTGTTCAGTCTTTCTATGCTTTCGAGTGGCAGACCTTGTGTTCCATGACATCACACTGGCAGCATGGCGAAATTTAAGTTAATTATTTTAGAAGAGGGGGATGTTGCAATGTCCTTTTGCCCCCTGTCACTGGGCTGAACATTGACGGCTCTGGTTTTTAGACTGCTGGGAATAATGTGGCAATGATTCATTCCATTAATGGTCAAAGCTCCCTGGGTTATGACTGCAAACGTGGCTAATGTCACCATAATAATAAGGCTGTTTGCCTTAGATAAACCGATTTGTAAATAACTGACGTCATAGACGGGAAGGCAGAGATAGGACGCAGGGTCGGAACACATGCGGCCAAAAGATGACTTCATTGAAACAATTCTAAAACATTGGTGTTGCTTCAGACTGTTCCGCTTTCCTTCCGCGGGTGGCAGCGCCCCATGGGTGGGGGTGGGGCAGTTGGGAGGAGTCGGAGATCCCCAATGTGCATGTTCTTCAGTGCAGAGAGGGGCAGAGGGAGTGCAGGGAGGGAGCCGGTGGCTGCCCAACTGCTAGGGGAGCGCTGGGCACGCCCCCAAAGTGATGAAAACGGGTGACCGCAGCACACTAGGTCACCTCCATCCAAAACCATGCCCCTCTGCCCGGTAGCTCCTCACCTTTTTTGGACCGGCTGCACCTTTAGCGCGGCAGGTCCCGATTTCAAACCAACAACAGTTTGGAGGCATGCACATGGTACATCTCTGAGCTGGCGTGAGCGTTGTGTATGTGGGCATTATCCACAACTGATTCAGCCCCATTATGTGCAACGGAATTTGTTGCACTATGTAAGAAACTGTGAATTAATAAATAAATCATTGTGTGCTTATACCTGTTTCCAGATGTGATGCATGGAAGTAAAGGATTCAGTGTTCGCTGGGTATTCCCCTGCAGAGGCGACCATCGAATGATTATTCAGCCGTGCGGCAGCATGCGAGGGGGTGTGTCAGCGTACACATCCCCCCCTTGCATGCTAGCGAGGGGATTCACGCGGTGGGGGGGGATCAGGCCTTTTGCTTACATCAGTGCGCCTCTTCCTTTCCCTATCCGCCTGTGGAGTTGTAAGTGGGCGCCAGTGTCCGATGCCGAGTATCTCAGTCCTACCCGCATATGCATGCGTCCATACACATCATCCTTGTGCATGCAAACAGGCACAAGACCAACTCCTGCACCCGCCCTGACATGTGCTGCTGTAAATACCATGGCTTGTTATATTACAGAATGCTGCCACAGCATAAACTATGTACTGTAGATTAGCATTGTATGCATGATAATCTATCTGGAAGCCATTTTCTCCTCTGACACTCAGAAGCCCCGGAGGAACCTGTTTCTTCGCAATATAGAGGACTCTGGCTCAGCAGCCGTGACTCACAATCAAGTCTAAACAAACGACACAAACTGCGGTTGCCAGACACGTTGGATTTTGTCTCCTCGTCTGATTCTATGAAAGATTTAGCTTGTGCCTGGTAATCTGTTGCAGGTTGTCCGCCAGTAAATGGGTTACACAGCGGAACGTCCTTGCACGTTTTTCATATTGCATGTTCTCAGGGCCGGTCCTAGGGTGTCCGACGCCCTCCTGCAAACCATACATTTTGCGCCCATTCACATTGCCATTGCAACAAGCTGCAGCCCAATTGTGGGAGTGTATGCAACATGCGATCCTATGGAGGATCTCTGGTGCATGTACATGTATGCATACACCATCTCAGTGCTGTGTCCGCGAAATGTTGCAGGCACTAAAGGTGCCCATACACGCTGTGAGAATCGCATACGTTATGGGCTAGAGCCCATTGCACGGCATGCATGCAATGTGTGTGCGATGCGATCCGAAAGCAGTACAAAAAGTATGTGCAGCACATACTTTTGTACTGTGCGATGCGATGCCAGCAGGAGCGCACATCGCATCACACGCTGCTATTGCAGCGTGTATGGCCACCTTTAGGCACATAACCCAGCCCATTATTTAAAAAGTGTCTAAATTAATATAAAAAAAATCTACAATTATTAAAAAATTTGTTATAAACATGTATAATAAAAGACTCACTTTTTTTTTTGCTGTTTAACTGAGGACACCATCACACCCCTCTCGTGACTGAGGGGGAAAGGAGGTGAGAGAAGGAGGAGATGAAAGAAGATGGGAGGAGATAGAGAGGGCGGAGTGTTGAGCACTGGCAGTGGCACAGCACACTGAGAAGAGGGAAGGAAGGGGAGCGGCGCTGCTGCCTGTTCGTCATTTGATTGACAGGCGCAGGGAGCAATGGGTAGGGGATGGATCCGGACATGACATGTCATCCAGGCATTCACAGACAGCGCTACATGCCTCAGCTCAAGTGTCCGTGAGGAAGAGGGGGCAGGTCGCAGGAGGAGGAGAGTGTGTGCACGGTGCAGGGAGCTGCTCAGCCTCTCCATACTGCCACCCACTGTCAGACAGGCACTGCGGGTGGCGTGCAGGCTATGTGCACTCGCGGTGCAGGGAGCAGCTCTTTGACAGTGGGCGGGCGGCAGTATAGACAGGCGCTGCAGGAGGCAGTGACAGTGAGGGCTGAGGCAGCTTTAGCAGAGCAGGGAGGGAGACAGCGCCTTTTCAGCATGGCGCCTCCCTGCTTTGCAGGAGCTGCTGAGTGGGTAGCGCCGGCCCTGCATGTTCTAATGGGTATGGGTCACTGGGTCAACCCTATTTAGAGTGACAAGCATTGGGTCAACCACTAAAGGCCGACACCTGAAAAAATTATATTGGACAGCAGCCCCTGTCAATTAAGCTTCTAGAAGTGCCGCTTTTATCCCCTCTCCCCTGGGGGTAACGGATGGGTGCCCGACAGTTGGGATCCTGACAGTCATTAACCCGATGTCGGGATCCCGACTGTTAAAAGCCCGACACTCAGGGTCCCGACAGCCACCAGTTATATTCTTCCTCATGGGAGCCCACGACCCCCATAGAGGGAGAATAGAACAGGTGGCGAGCAACTGTGCTGCAGCACCACAAGGGGCTTCATTGCGCTGCAGCCCCGCTGTCTGAGTCCGGGCAGTTGGGATCCCGACATTGGGCTAATGACTGTCGGGCTCCTATACCACAACCCTCCCAAGCTCGACTGTTCCTGCCATGCTGTGGAAGTGACCTCCGTGTCCTGGGAGTGCTGCATCTGGTGACTATTTTTACCAGGGGACGGTGCAATGGTGGTCGCAGTGAGTGGCAATGCGTCTCTGTACAGAGCCACCGCCACACATCACAGCTGCAATATATTCAGGGCCGGCACTAGGAATTGCGGGGCCCACGACTGACCTTCAGAATGCCCCCCCCCCCCCAGTACCATTACGGCAGCGCATCTCCTCGGGAGGGCACACTGCACAGTGCAGCCTGCAGAGCATCGAGCCCCTCCGTGTTCTAGGCTCGGCGCTCTGCAGGTTGCACTGTGTATTGTGCGTGCCTGGCTGGGGGCCACCAGGTGGGGGAGGAGGTGTGCGGGGGTGGGGGGTAACACCGTGCCGCTGTAAATAGAAGCTGTGGGATCTGCATTTTATTGTAGCCACTATACTAGTTCTCTGTACATTTCCTTTGCTTGCCATACTCAGTGTGATGCTGTTTATAGAAGTGACTGGGAACGGACATTGTGGGCTGTGGGAATTGAGGCTGCAGACAGTATTGTGTTACACATGCCTGCAGAGCATCTTACCCCAGCAGCAGCTAATAAAGTGACACTTGTAGTGTTTGCTTGGAAGTGACAGCAGTCACAGATATCTGTGTCTCAGGTTAGACAAGTTTTACCGCATTCTGTCCACGATGGGGAGAAAGACAGTGATATTCAACCTGCCATGGGGTATATACCCTCCTGCCTCTGTGACAGCAAGTGTCCTGTCCTCCTCAGGGCTCCTAATGAGCCATATAATGCTATCTGTACAGCAACAATCATGTCTTCTTAATGAGCCCTCACCAAGATAATGCACAATAGCAGCTAATCCATTCCTTATCCTTATATAATTGCTTGTAACAAAGCCATTATGTATTCATTAACAAGCAAAGTGATAGGAAAAACCACCTCAGTGCCCCATGAGAATGGAGACTCTGTCCCCAATGGCATAGTAAATATATATATATATTTTTTTTTTTAAGCGGTGTGTTTTAAAATGAGTTGTGTATTCAGAGTGTACACTAGTAGTGGGGATTTTGTGGGTGGTGGTGGAGGGGGGGGGGGGTCAGCGAACCATTCTTCAGTGGACATGAGGAAATGGATCATAACGGCACCCGTTAGACCAGGCATAACCAAACTATGGCCCTCCAGCTGTTGTGAAACTACAAGACCCATCATGCCTTGCCACAGTTTTGCTACTAGGGAATGGGAAAACTATGGCAAGGCATGCTGGGATGTGTAGTTTCACAACAGCTGGAGGGCCATAGTTTGGCCATGCCTGCGTTAGACTATGCCCTGCATCCACCACTCATCGCCACAGGTGCAAGCGGATGTGGCTTTGGAGTCATTGGACCCAGTAGGTTCCATCCATGCTGATTTTTGCATGCTCTCACTGGCATTTGATCACTTCCAATCAGATCCCTCGCAGCACCCTTAAAATATATATTTTTTTATATTTTTAATAAATATAACCTCCAACTTCGTTTTTCGGTTACAGCTACCATGTGTAGCTACGGGGCTGTAGATTGCTTTGCATTCATAGGCGAATCTAGGGGGTGGCCTGGGGGTGCACAGGACCACCCATTAGCCCATTTTGTAGCTGAGGGAAGGGGCTTTCCAACGAGCCCAGCCCCGTGTCTCTAGCCCCCTGGGAACCGGAGATACGGCCAGGCAAAGCTGGAACGTTTTCCCTATAGAATAACATGGGACCCACTAATTCCGACCCCCACCCAGTTCAATGGCTGCCAGTTCCCCCCTCGGCATCACAGATCGAGGTTGATCTCAGTCGAACCCAAATCGCTGGGCCTTCAATCTGATACCAGGCTGAATCCATATGGGTTAATTGGTTCCAGGGATATTGAGGTTAAACCGTTTTTTTTTTTTTTTTTTTCATTTCTTAAATGTAATTTCATGACTATTTATGTTTTTTGAGGGCAGATTTCTCTGGAACCAAACAGCCCAGTTTCATGGGACCAAAATCATTCAAAGCCAACTCAAATGTTCTTCAATATGATACTGGTCTCATGTAAATGGGTCAGTTTGTTCCCAAGATATAGCTGGTTGGTTAAAGGGGGGTAGGGAGAGGGGAGTGGTTGTCTCTCCCCCTCACACCAGAAAATGCAGGGACTAGGCTGGTGTATAAGTGGTCAGCCTGGGAATGTCCCTGCATGATCCTGGGACCATATTCCCGGGAAAATCCCTGCATTTTCCATTGTGAAAGGGGTATTATTTCAAACAGCCGTGACCTGCAGTGCTCTGAATACAGCCGGCAGCCCCCTGCTCTCTGCCCAGCTGTCAATGACTGTCACCCCTGCAGTTTCCGCTCCAATTCTTCTCCACGCTTTCACCTCAGCCCGCCCCCCCTTTAATCATGTGCGGCATCATGTGTAATGGGTACTATGGTGTGCGGCATCATGTGTAATGGGTACTATGGTGTGCGGCATCATGTGTAATGGGTACTATGGTGTGCGGCATCATGTGTAATGGGTACTATGGTGTGCGGCATCATGTGTAATGGGTACTATGGTGTGCGGCATCATGTGTAATGGGTACTATGGTGTGCGGCATCTTGTGTAATGGGTACTATGGTGTGCGGCATCATGTGTAATGGGTACTATGGTGCCATCAAGCAAGAACCCCCTAGCAATGAGCACGTAGGTAAGCAGCACTTATGTGGCAAATATGTAATGGGCATTACAGTTTGATATGTATGTAATGGGCATCATGATGTGTGGCACAATGTGTAATGGGCATTATGGTGTGTGGCCTTATGTGTAATTGGCATTACGGCGTGTGGCTTTATGTGTTATGGGTATTACGGGGTTTGCTAAAATGTGTAATGGGCATTACTGTGTATGGTCTAAAGTGTAATACCACACCCCTTTTTGTGATGCCACGCCTCCTTCTCATGAGGCCACGCCCCCTTTTTGCCGCGCGGCTGCGCCACGCAAAAGTTCCCCTGCTGTTATCTCTACATCTGGGACCACCCATTACCATAATTCTAGATTCGCCTATGTTTGCATTGGATGCCAAACAAAATCGTCTTGGCTACAGTCCGCCGGTGTATGTCGGTCAATATCCCAACAAACCCCGAACTTCATCGGCCCCGCCTACCGCTGCCTCAGTCACTGGAAGACCAAGCCCAAATAGCTTCCAGTGACTGATGATCAGCTGAACCCAGACACTGACATATAAATCAATCATCAGGACACCAAGTCCTGCGCTGCTACCAAACAAACGACTGGATTGGAATGAGATAAACAGGAGAAACCAGTATAGCCAGACCACAGGGTCAGAACCGGGCCAGAGGCTTCCCACCTACAAATCTACCCTAAAAAAAGTGAAATGTATTACTTCAAAAACTATACTGCTAGTAATTATGTCACAGAATGAGAAAGTTCTGCTAGCAAAGGTTGCAGAGCGTTCTGCTGGGATAGGATTGTATAACACTGTGCGGGTCATCTAAATGCCGCCTGCACAACTGGTCGCCCCCCCTATCACGCGCCGATTTCCCCGCATGCATGTGAATTGATGTTTAGTATAAACATCCATTCGCAGCCTTGCGTGCAGGGGCAAAGTCAATGAGACTGAACAATATCTATCTGACTCTAACCAGGGTAAATGTAGATAATGATAGTGCCTGGTGCTGAGGCCAGAGAAAAGATCCAAACCACAGGGTTTACTATAATGCGGTTCGGAGGCTGAAAACTAAAACTGCATCTGATGTGTTGTGGTTTGCCAACCCCTAAACAGCACAAATGGATGTGAAACATCTGGTGTTACCCAGCACTTGTTCTACAAGCCCAGTGCTCTCAGCATCACGCCTGGTACTGCAGGAAGTGGGGCCTGACAAAATGACCTGGTTCTCAGTCCTAGGGGGTAATTCAGACCTGAGCACACAGCTGCGGATTCACAGTGTGATGAAATCCTGCTACTTTTTTCTGATTGCTAGCTGTTCACACCATGATTGACAGGAACGATGCGTCTGGGGGCGGAAACCGCCCTTTTAGAGGGAGTGCTAAGAAAATGCAGGCGTGCACATTTGGTCGATAATATCCTATCACATCTGCATTAAAATTGTGGGATGTGACAAATAGGGACCAGGGCCCTTATTCGAGTTCACTCTTTCAGACAAAATCCTTCTTAGATGGACAAAACCATGTGCACTGCAGGGGGGCAGATGTAACTTGTGCAGATCTAATTAGATTTGGGTGGGGTTTTACTGCAAAGTGAGATCTATATTGCAGTGTTAAAATAAAGCAGCCAGTATTTACCCTGCAAAGAATCACCAAAAAATCACCAAATCTATTTCTATCTGCACATGTTACATCTGCCCCCCTGCAGTGCACATGGTTTTGTCCATCTAAGAAGGATTTTGTTAGAAAGAGTGAACTCGAATAAGGCCCCAAGTCTGGGGTGTAATCAGAACTTTGTTGGCCCCATAGCAGGGCTGAAACTAGGACTGTTGTCATCCCCCTCCCTGAATGCACGTATGGGTATCACATCCAGCTCCTGGGGCATGCACCAATTATTATTGCTATACCCCATATCAGTGCCCCAGTTAATATTATGCCCCATAGTAGTGCCATTTTTTTTTTTTTATCTAGTTTTAATTATTTCACATTGCAGGGCTGCCAGTACACATTATGCCACGCTGTATCCCCAATTTGCATTAGGACATACAGTGTCCCCAGTTCATATTATGCCAAGTTACAGTGCCCCTTGTTCATACTATGGTACATTATAGTTCCCTCCAGGTCATATTATGCCACATTATGGTGTCCCATTTCATATTATGCCACATTAAGGTATCCCATTTCATATTATGCCACATTATGGTGTCCCATTTCATATTATGCCACATTATGGTGTCCCATTTCATATTATGCCACATTATGGTGTACCATTTTTATAGTATGCCACATTACGGTGTTCCATTTCATATCATACCACATTAAAGTGCCCCAGTTCTCATTATGTAACGTTATAGTGCCCTCCACCTTATGGTGCCCATACACTAATGCGATCGGATGCGATGTCCCATCGCATCCAATCGCATCTTGTGGTGCCCAGTGTGTTTTGTTCCAGCAGGATGTAGGATCAGCTTAATATTGCAACTCAGGGAGAAATTTCCTAAGATGGAATTCTATTTCACATGGGATGTTGCCATGGGCAACCAATCAGGTACTCTTCTTCTAGAAGTTTCTAAATAAAAATAAGTAGATTCTGATTGGTTGCCCATAGCAACACCCCATGTGAAATAGACTCCCATCTTAGTAAATTTCCCCCTCAGTGTCACTTATGCTCCCATTAAGAATGTCCCATCCCAAAATGTACGCCGCTCCTCTAGCCTCCTTAATAACTACCTCCAAACTTTTAATTTCTGGAAGGAGGGACAGTTCTGTGCTCCAAGTGTTTCCTGGCAGTTGGGAGGGAGGGCCCCTGACGTCATCAGTGGCCTCCTTCACACCACGGCCATCAAGTTCTGGCCCCGCGATCAGGTCTGAATTAGGCCCAGAGTCACAGGAGAACTCTCATGCAGCAGCAGCACAGCCAGGGTACGTCGTTCCAGGAATATTCCCTTTCTGGCATGAAGAACACTGTGTGAAAGTTTTATACAGTCTCCGAAATGTTTTAGCAGCCATTTAATCACTTGTGTGGCAGGTGAAGGAACAGTAACAGATTCATATCAAACACTGTATCTGGCGCAGCTGCTTTTCTCCAGGCTGCTGGCGCTGCTCTCTGTCAGTGAGGGAAATCTGCTTTGTGTGACATCTGCACATAACCCATTCATGTCAATCGGACAGCATGTTATTACTAGGGAAAAACAATGGAGGTAAAAATGGAAAATATCAGGAATCTTAATGAGTATATTTATTATTAGAGGCTTTTATGTCCGCCGCGGAAAAAAACTCTCTTTTCATTGTTTATTTCTTCACTTTTGTGCCAGCCTAACGCTGCCGGTGAGGGGAGGAAGTGCGGCTGCTAGCAGGATAATATATCGGGCCCTTACTACACGCTATAGGCTTAGAGCCAATGGGGCCAGTGATGTAACTGCATTGATATATATCAGGGTTGCCTACCTACCCTCCCGGAATGGCCGGGAGGGTCCCGGAAATCGGGTCCCCCTCCCGGCCCCACGAAAAGAGGGGCAACCCTCCCGCAAAACCGCCTGGCTCCCTCGACCCCCCCGCCTGCACCCGCGACTACCACTTGGCAGGGGGGTCCGCGGAAATCGGGTCTCCCTCCCGGCCCCACGAAAAGAGGGGCAACCCTCCCGCAAAACCGCCTGGCTCCCGCGCCCCCCACCTGCACCCGAGACTACCACTTGGCAGGGGGGTCCGCGGGTCAACCGGTAGAACCGTTTTAGCCCCGCCCACCACAGTGCAATGCCATAAAAACAATAAGCAGCTGCCCAAGTGGCTACGCCCCCACCCCTTTTCACTCCCGGCGGGCCCGCCCCCCTATGATATATATCCGATATGTTGCATGGGAAAGTGCCACCCTGAAGGGTCCCGGGCGGCTCAAGGAGCAGTGCGCTTGTCTTCTACGAGGGGAGAAGTCGCCACAATGAATGGGGGCCCTCAGTAGATAGACAGGCTTTCTTCCTGGTGGTTAATAATGGATTAAGAGGGCTATTCAGTCCTGCTCGGGCTGAATTCAATGGTCGGCGACCATTGATAGATTTTTCTTCCATTTGGCCGCATGCGAGCGGATGTGTAAGCAAACACATCTGTACGTATGCTAGTGAGCAGATTTGGGCGGCGGGCGTTCAGCGGTGCGGCGTTCACCTAGCGAACAGGTTAGAATCAGACCCTAAGGTGGATATATTGCAGGACTCATAAGAACGAGCTTAGCTGTCAAGTGGTAATGACTAGTAATGATTCTGGGCGGAATGTACTACAGGGAAACGGCAACCAAACATCAGAAACCTGAAGTTTTCAGAATTTGCCCTCATTTCTCATATGTACCAAACACCAGAATGTGACACATTCCAGAGCTTAGAGCCAGGGGGTATTGCCATCGACACACTTTTTTTGTGATATTACTAAACATTCAAGATTTCACCCCAAAAACTAAAATGACAATGGCTCCAGAGGGGCTGCAGCACAGTTCAAAATTTAAATAGGGGAGCAACACCTACTGCCACCAACTGCTATCCAGTGGCGTAACTGTATAATGAACCCCCCTCTACCGGAAATTCCTAACCCCCCCCCATTAAATAAATCTCCCCCAACCCCCTACCCGCCTTACCCCTCAAATGTGCCGCCGCCGGGACCCGCAAATCTCCATTCCTACGGCACCGGTGCTCCTCCTGGTTCCTGGTAATGAAAATGACCATCACAAAATGGCTTCCCCTAACAGTAGACCATTTTTGAGGATGCTAAAGGAGGCCGCTGCCTCTGCTGGCATCCTCAAAAGGTGTCTGTTGTAAGGGGGCAGTTACACCACTGCTGCCATCCCAAACTGACTCACCAGCAGTTGGTGTGTCTCCAACTCTAAACTGTGCTGCAGCTGAACTTCTGGAGCCCCCACTGGTCAGAACCCATGATGCCTCCATGCATCTTCCTGACTTCATTTAATCAGGATTACCCCGGGTAGGGAGAAGGCAAAATGTGAGCGTAGAATTCGGGAACAGCAGCTCACGGAGAGTTAAATAAATTCCTGGAATAAAGAGGCACAATCACAGCTAGCAATGGGTTCAAAATACAGATAGGAACATAAGAAGATAACAAGTGCTGCATTCATGGAAACATAACTGCATATTTATAGGGTCCCACAGATTGTGCAGCGCCAGACAATCCTCAGAAAGACATGTGATACCCTACAGTTGCCATCTTTGGCAAGGGGTTAGAGTTAGTGTTACTGTCAAATAAAGTTGATTTGAAAAAGATCAGTTTGGAGGAGTGACAGCTGGAGATGGGGAGAGGGATGCGGCGAAGTGACGCCAAAGCGCAGGGGTTAGCAGCTGAGAGACAGAAAAAGAGAAGAGTGACTGGGACTTGTAGTTCCAAGCAGAATGTCCTGTCCAATTGTTTGCTGGATGTGGAGGGGAAGCAACATCCTGATTTAGGACCTCAGATTTGGGGCCAGATGCACTAAGCTTCAAAAATGATCAAATGGAGAGTGATAAACAGCCAGCCAATCAGCTCCTACCTGCCATGTCACAGGCTGTGTTTGAAAAACGTCAGGCGGGAGCTGATTGGTTGGTTGTTTATCACTCTCCATTTGATCACTTTTGAAGCTTAGTGCATCTGGCCCTTGGTGAGAGGAACCAATTATTACCCAGAACTTGTATGTGTGATATAGAGACACTGCTCTTACTTTGTATATCAGTGCTGCACATGTACTATTTTACCTTCAGTTGTAATTGGACTTTGGGCCCCAACGTGTGCACATGTGATATGTTATCTGTATGTGGTCATTGGGACATTCTACTAATGTGTGAAGAAAGTTGCTAATTTAGTATAGGGAACAGTCAATTAGAAAACCCTAATAACTTTTGTTTTTGTAATTTATGTAAATTTGTTTTGTTTATTGAGCTACTCTATAGCAATGACCCTTTCTAGTATATTTGGGTGACTAAAAATTAATCTAGTTTACTTTTGCATATGTTTTGTCTCCCACTGTCTGCTTCTCTGTGTTGGGAACCCTTGCCTCTCTGCTAGGTGTGGACTGAGGATTTTCCAACAATTATTTATTTATTACCAATTATTTATAAAGCACACATATTCTGCAGCGCTTTATAGAGTATAGTTGAACAGTCACATCAGTCCCTGCCCCATTGGAGCTTACAATCTATATTTCCTACCACATGTACACACACATTACAGGGTTAATTTGTTGGGAGCCAATTAACCTACCAGTATATTTTTGGGTTGTGGGAGAAAACTGGAGTAAACCCACGCAGGTACGGCGAGAATATATAAACACCGCACAGTTAAGGCCATGGTGGGAATGGAACCCATGACCTCAGCGCTGTGAGGCAGTAATGCTAACCATTACACCATCCATACAGCTGACTGAGACTGAGGATTTGCCAACAATGGAGTCATCTACCAACGGGCTCCTGCTCCAAGGGGGCACCTCTCCTCTCCTGCAAGTTTGAACAAGTTAATTGAAAGCCATCGATATCGCTTCTGTGGCTGACTCCTCCTCCTAGCAGGGCTATAGACGTCACACTCGCAGGGCCCTCCTCTCTCCAAGTCTGTCTGTTGTTACCCAGTTTGTTTTATCACTGTCTACAATTGTAAAGTGCAACGGACTCTGCGGCACTATATAAGAAATTGTAAATAAATAAATATAGGGTGCGAATGTGGGGAAGGTGGGGGGGGGTCACTACCATTTCTCTGAGATGAACTTCTGCCACTGGGTACAGGCATGCATCTGCATACCTCCCAACTTTTGTCGTCATCGATGCGGGACGCAGCTCCTTCGGAAATTTCGGGGGGCCTAATTTCAGGGGCGTGGCCTATACTCGCGGCTCCCCCGCGAGGCCACGCCCCCATTTTGCCGCTATGGGGGCATGACCCAGAGGCTCTGTGAGCCTCTAGCCATGCCCCCAGCCCCCTGGCTGCGGTAATAGACGCTGTGCGCATGCGCACAGCGTTTATTCCCCGCTGTTTAGCAGCCAACAGGGGGGACTGCCAACAGCCCCCCCTCACCGCGGGACACTGCCGACCGGACTGCGGGAGGGACAGCGGGACAGGCCCTGATAATCGGGACTGTCCCGCTGAAATCGGGACTGTTGGGAGGTATGCATCTGGTACATGTGAGTGGCACTCACACATGGATCACCAAGGGCTATATGATTCCAGGCAGTGGACAGACATGAGAATAAAGGTAGGGAGGACCTTGGGCTTGGAAGCTTACATTCTATAAGACTACAGATAACATTGGACACGAGGACTTATTATTTGAATCATGTGAACGTTTGTACAAACCCCCCCCCCCCCCCCGCCCCCATGTTACTTATAACCCCTATATAACTTAAAAATGCCATACACAGAAATGAATAGAGGCAGCACAAATATTTGTGTTTCTCAAATTCCTGCAGAGATGTTCTGAGCACATCTATACACAAATCCTACTATTGCGTCCTATACAACAGCTCCACCTGGTGGACGAATGGAGGCTTGCTGTGTAAAGGTCTACTCTAAAAAACTATTGACTGCTGTGGTTTGTAATGTTAAGATCTTGCATATAACTGTAAGGCAGCTATATCTATACAAGAGACAGGACTTTATAGAGACACATGTATCTGACAAACCACAATAGCTAATTTGGCAAAAGGCTAGGGGAAATCACACCTAGCAGGAGAGAATAGAGATAAGCATTTCTGTCTTTCCTGTTATAGTTATACTGTACATCTTTGCTTAGCTTGCCTGTAGATGAATAAAGTGTGAATTTACAAACATCAGTGCCAGCTCTATTAGGGCTCCCTTGGTTTCCTTTATTGTATTTCATTATATACAATACCAATAGTGTGACAGTGCGTACACACTGGACGATGTGGATGATCTTAAAGACCCGATCCACTGGAATCTGGCACATCGTTAAACAAAATCATCCCACATAGAATAAGACTTTTCCTCTACCAGGACAGGCCAGCCTGTGGCTCTCCAGATGTTGTGAAACTACAAATCCCAGCATGCCTTGCCACAATTTTAACACGCCCTTATATGTGGCAAGGCATGATGGGATTTGTAGTTTGACAGGACTGAATCAGGCCCACTGGGCAGACGTTTCTTACTATCAGCCGACTGGCAGAGAGAACAGAGCACTGGCGATGTCAGACAGCCTCAGCGTTACCCCCAGCAGTCAGCGATCTCACGGAACAAACCTAAAAATAAATGTCTGATGGATAAGCTGGAGGAGAAAGCGATTGCAGTGAGCATTGTGGGAACTGGCATTTGGTGTTCTGGATTTATTATCAGGAGTGATACAGAGAAGGGGATATTTCCATGCTGTGCTGAAGCATGAAACAGAAGCGTATGAAGGGCCTGAGGATTAGGCCATGCAGAGGCTGCACAGTGCGAAGCTATAGGTGACCACATGTGACTCCTAATGTGATTGGCCACATATACGTCTCATGTGTCTATTGGTTATACTTGTGCGGTGAGTGACAGTCTGTCTGTGTGGCCTCTTATCACATCCATACAGAATGTTCTAACACAACTACAATATTAACAATCATAACATCACCACCTGCACAATGTTGGCATGGGAGATATACACATTCTATGGGAGGGGAGGGTTAGGAACTAGGGGAAGGGATAGGGTTAGACTGTGGGAGGCTTAGGGGTATACTCAATCTCCCGCAGCCATTCCCGGCGGGGGAGATGGCTCTGGGGTCCTATTCAATGCTGTCTTCCTCGGCAGCAATGAACAGGGGATCTCGGCAGAACGAGCCCGACTTCACAAGCATTCGGGCTGGTTCTGCCGAGAACGGCCGGGAAATGATGAGCTCCCGGCCGCAGCTCACCGATTTCCAGCCGTTTCTCGTTGCCACGCCCCCTTCTCAACCCACGGCAGGCGGGACATTGAATTCCGCGACCCATGGCAGGCGGGACATTGAATCCCACCTGCAAATTCTCAGTCGAGCAGACAGAGAATGGGACAGGGTCGTGGCTGTCGGGCCAGCCCAACAGTCGTGACCCAAAATTGAATATCCCCTAAGGCTGTGGGAGGCAAGTTTTAGTCTATGGAGAGATTAGGCTATGGGAGGCTAGTTTTACGGCACACGGGGGGGACGGGGGGACGACGACTGTGGGACGGGCAAGTTAGGCATAAATGGAAGGGTATTAATAAGACGATGGGAGTCAATTACCACTGAGGCTGAACATAATTAAATAGGTACAACATAAGGGGTGACATTTATTAGAGGGTTTTTGGCGATTTTTATTGCAAAATCGGCCGTTTTCGCACTTTTTCCCGAATTCGCATAATTAATGAGAATTCGCATCCAGATGTTTTCCCCATTGAAAAATATACAATTTGCATATTTAATGAGATGCGAATTTGGAAATCGCCCAAAAAAATGGTCTAAACATCAAAAAAAGAATAGATCTGATCCTGACTGGCGATTTTGTCAGAACCATGCACAGATCATTGTGATCTGTGCAGTGTTGAAAGTAAGGGGGTACGGCATGGTACGGAGTACCTGTAAGAAATATGTTGCAGGTACGCAGTACCACTTACCCACTGACCCACTGTCAATTCTATTTTTATTTTAAGTTTAAATATAATGCATCTGCAGCCCGACCCACCCAGCATTATGATTGGTGCTGTATGCCGAAAGCATGAAGAGCAGGCTCCACAATTGTAAGCACAAGCGGCCAGCTCTCCACCAAGCAAGAACCAACCCACCCCCAGTCATTCCCTGTTTCTCATTCCCTGTCTCCTGATACCACACCACTATTGTTATTTAGTCACTCCTCTAGCATTGTGTGACCACGCCCCCTCAGGACACATGGCCATGCCCATTTTTGGTGGAGGCTATCAGTACCACCAAGAAAAAAATTCTACTTGCAGCACTGGATCTGTGTATGGTTCTTTGGTAAAATATGTGTAAAACAGCCTTGGACGGGGTACCTGGAGGAGTGGGGACCCCCCCCAGTAAAGGGGTCCCCCCCAGGCTTCACCCGTCCAGGGCTGAAGCCCGGTGCTGTCACCCGCGTCCCTGGAAATTGGACGCCGGCCTAATAGGGTTAAATTCACATTCATAACATTGCTTAATACAGGAGAACTACAAGTGCCAGCAGACCTCCCCCGCATGCTGGGACTTGGAGAACCACAAGTCCCAGCATGCAGGGCATTAATGGGCCCGCTGGGACTTGTAGTCCACCTGTAAAAAGAATCTTAAAATGAAACACATACACAGAAAAGTAAAACTTTATTACAAACACATCCACACACTTCAATTTTACACCAATATACATACCGATCCAGGATCCAGCGCTGGTCTCCCTTCTGCAGCAGAGCCGGCTCCCCCTGCATTGACAGCGGGAAGAACCGGCTTTCTCCGATGCAGCTAACAGCTTCTGTCGCGTTGTCCCAGCGCAACAGAGGCTGAGAGCGTGATTGGGCGATGCGTCTCCATGGAGACGCATAGCTCAGCCAATCAGGTCTGGGAGACCAGTGCCGGATCCTGGATCGGTATGTATATTGGTGTAAAATTGAAGTGTGTGGATGTGTATGTAATAAAGTTTTACTTTTCTGTGTGTGTGTTTTATTTTAACATTCTTTTTACAGGTGGACTACAAGTTCCAGCGGGCCCATTAATGCCCCGCATGCTGGGACTTGTGGTTCTCCAAGTCCCAGCATGCGGGGGAGGTCTGCTGGCACTTGTAGTTCTCCTGTATTAAGCAATGTTAGGAATGTGAATTTAACCCTATCAGGCCGGCGTCCAATGGCCAGGGACGCCTTCAGCCCAGGACGGGTGAAGCCTGGGGGGGGGGACCCCTTTATTGGGGGGGTCCCCACTCCTCCAGGTACCCCGTCCAAGGCTGACCAGCCACGGTGCTCATGGTACAGCCGGGGGACCTTGTGTAAAAAGTGTCCCCCGGCTGTGGCATGACACTGCGGGCTGTTGGAGCCCGGTGCTGGTTTCAAAATATGGGGGACCCCCAGATTTTTTGTCCCCAGTATTCTTGGAACAGGATCGGTCCAAGAGTCCGGGGCTGGTTTCAGAAATACGGGGGACCCCTACGCTTTTTGTCCCCCGTATTTTTGGAACCAGGTCCGGCTCAATGAGCCCGGGGCTGGTTATGTACAGGAGGGGGGACCTCACGCCGTTTTTTTTATTTATTTTTTTTAATGACAAAATCGCACATTTCACCAAAATCACACCTTTTCATGATTAAAAATCGCACTTTCTCGCACTTTTCATGCCGGAATACACACCTCATTAAATATGCCAATTCGCGGCAAAAATTAGATTTTAAAAAACGGCGATATAGGGCGATTTGAGGAAAAAAAAATCGCATTTTCTCAAAAACGGTCAACCCACCAAATCTCGCCCAAGATGCTCCATTGAACCATGCCTAAACTATTTATAAGTAAAAGGTAAGTTTCAATCTTACCTTTTACTTCTACTGTATGTTGTAGGTTACTTAAATAAGGATGATCCTTACCTTTTCGCTGCTCAGGTAGGTGTGCAAAAATAAGCATGTTTTTGCTGTTGTGACAAGGAATCACATGGACTGGATTGAAACGAAGTCTGGTTCTTTATTTGTAGCAGGTAGACCGCATACCAAGATAACAGCAATGCAGTTCTCAGGTTACAGCATGGCAGGTTTCAGCAGGCAACACACAGGCTTCACAATAAGGGTACTCCAAAAAATCCCTAACATAATCCCAACATTCCTCCCCAGCCTATGGACCAGCTGCTAAAAGGCATTGGGAACACTTACCCTCTGCTCTGGAAGTAACAGGTGTTGTTAATTAGACAGTGATACACAATACATTTTAGGAAAACCCGGACTACAGTAGATCTCACTAGCACTGCTGCTATAAATCCTGGACTGAATCTTCTACATTCACCTCATGTATGCTGTCCCTGCCACACTAACTTACCTCAATGTAATATTTTCGAATCTGAATTGCAGGAGAATTGATGCTGCAATTTTGAACAGTAGCGACCTTTTGTGAGACCCAATTTACTCCACATCACTCCTACCCGAATTACCCCATTAATCGGGTGCTCAGCCGCTTTTAGTGTATCGTATGTATGAATAATCATTTCAGCAATTCTCTGATAAACTGGAGAAATCATGGTCACAAACGCGCTCCTTTCATTATTAGACCGATGGTAAAAGACAGAAAATCTCAGCATCGATCTCCTGATATCCTGCCGATATTTACCCTATTTCCCAGGTTTCTCCGTGACGACATCATCCTTCTTGTGGGTGGAGATAGGCGAATTCCATGTGCTATGGAAGACAATTGGTCACTTGCTTAATATGGAGATCAGATATTAGGATGACCAATAAAATTGGTTTAGAACATGTAACATTAATGGCAGAATGTTGCATCATTTAGATGTGTGTCTGGTTGCTTCCAGTTGCTCTTATTTTCACTGAACACAATTCTGGTTCCCCAAATAGCGGAGCAATTACGGTTAGTGACAACCAGACTGTGGCATCAACCGCCACAAGTGCTAATGTGGGAAGGACAATGCTTAGATAGACAACTGATGGCGCACACTAAGGAGACAGGAGGAGGAACACGCGCCAAGCTGCATGCTGTGCCGCGGGTCATCATTATCGGTGTGGCCTCTTCTAATTGTTTTGGAAGAGGGTTTGTAGAGGCTCAAGTAATGAGAGGGAGGAAATATGATGGATTCAAGTACAGAAGACAAGTATAATAAGCGACTCAACTCGTTTTAAAGAGGACCCATCGTCTGGATATTGATGCCTTTTAAATACATGTAAAAAAGGATAATATGTATTTCCACATTCAGTCCACTCACACTTAATTGCCTTATGGTATATTATCTTATCAAAGTGTATAAAAGTGTTTTCCTTGTATGTTCCCCTAGGTATAATGTGATCCTTGCGATTGTAAGCTTGCAGCAGGGCCCTCCTACCTCCATGTCTGTCTGTTGTTACCCAGTTTGTTTTATCACTGTTTACTATTGTAAAGCGCAACGGAATCTGTTGCGCTATATAAGAAACTGCAAATAAATAAATAAATAAATTACCAGGTAAGCACTGGAGTTATAAGGATCTTTTTTTTTTTTAAACAAACTGAAACCAGTGTCACCATGTAGCCATCTGGAACATCTGGAACTCCGTAGGAGCTGGCTGGGGAATTCCACAAAGCACTTAAAGGGATACAGATCGAAGATGCACCACAAACATCAGAAGAGTCATCACCAGTAATGCTGGTAACAGTACCGTAGTAGTGAGCATTGCAACACAAGTAGATGTTATACCCATGGTCGTGCATTCTTCTAGCAGTAATATACACAAGTAATAGAGGTTATACCCGTCAATGTGCATTCTACTAGCAGTAATACACTAGTAATAGAAGTTGTGACCATGGGCGTGCATTCTACTAGCAGTAATAGACTAGTAATAGAGGTTATACCCATGGACGTGCATTCTACTAGCAGTAATACGCTAGTAATAGAGGTTATACCCATGGTTGTGCATTCTACTAGCAGTAATACACTAGTAATAGAGGTTATACCCATTGATGTGCATTCTACTAGCAGTAATACACTAGTAATAGAGGTTATACCCATGGTCGTGCATTCTACTAGCAGTAATACACTAGTAATAGAGGTTATACCCGTCAACGTGCATTCTACTAGCAGTAATACACTAGTAATAGAGGTTATACCCATGGTCGTGCATTCTACTAGCAGTAATATACACTAGTAATAGAGGTTATACCCGTCAATGTGCATTCTACTAGCAGTAATACACTAGTAATAGAGGTTATCACCATGGGCGTGCATTCTACTAGCAGTAATAGACTAGTAATAGAGGTTATACCCATGGACGTGCATTCTACTAGCAGTAATACGCTAGTAATAGAGGTTATACCCATGGTTGTACATTCTACTAGCAGTAATACACTAGTAATAGAGGTTATACCCATTGATGTGCATTCTACTAGCAGTAATACACTAGTAATAGAGGTTATACCCATGGTCGTGCATTCTACTAGCAGTAATACACTAGTAATAGAGGTTATACCCGTCAACGTGCATTCTACTAGCAGTAATACACTAGTAATAGAGGTTATGACCATGGGCGTGCATTCTACTACCAGTAATACGCTAGTAATAGAGGTTATACCCATGGTGGTGCATTTTACTAGCAGTAATACACTAGTAATAGAGGTTATACCCATGGGCGTGCATACGACTAGCAATAATATACTGGTAATAAAAGTTATACCCATTGGAAATGCATTCTACTATCATTAATATACTGGTAATAGAGGTTATACCCATAAGCGTCCATTCTACTAGCAGTAATAGACTAGTAATAGAGGTTATACCCATGGATGTGCATTCTACTAGCAATAATAGACTAGTAATAGAGGTTATACCCATAGAAGTGCATTCTACTAGCAGTAATACACTAGTAATAGAGGTTATGACCATGGGTGTGCATTCTACTAGCAGTAATAGACTAGCAGTAATAGACTAGTAATAGAGGTTATACCCATGGATGTGCATTCTACTAGCAATAATAGACTAGTAATAGAGGTTATACCCATAGAAGTGCATTCTACTAGCAGTAATACACTAGTAATAGAGGTTATGACCATGGGCGTGCATTCTACTAGCAGTAATAGACAAGTAATAGAGGTTATACCCATGGATGTGCATTCTACTAGCAGTAATACACTACTAATAGAGGTTATACCCATAAGCGTGCATTCTACTAGCAGTAATACACTAGTTATAGAGGTTATATCCATGGTCGTGCATTCTACTAACAGTAATAGACTAGTAATGGAGGTTATACCCATGGTCGTGCATTCTACTAGCAGTAATACACTAGTAATAGAGGTTATACCCATGGGTGTGCATTCTACTAGCAATAATATACTGGTAATAAAAGTTAAACCCATTGGAAATGCATTCTACTATCATTAATATACTGGTAATAGAGGTTATACCCATAAGCGTGCATTCTACTAGCAGTAATAGACTAGTAATAGAGGTTATACCCATAGTCGTGCATTCTACTAGCAATAATAGATTAGTAATAGAGGTTATACCCATGGGCGTGCATTCTACTAGCAGTAATACACTAGTAATATAGGTTATACGCATGGTCGTGCATTCTACTAGCAGTAATACACTAGTAATAGAGGTTATACCCATGGATGTGCATTCTACTAGCAGCAATACACTAGTAATAGAGGTTATACCCATGGGCGTGCATTCTACTAGCAGTAATACACTAGTAATAGCTGTTATACCCATGGTTGTGCATTTTACTAGCAGTAATACACTAGTAATAGAGGCCATACCCATGGACGTGCATTCTACTAGCAGTAATACACTAGTAATAGCTGTTATACCCATGGGCGTGCATTCTACTAGCAGTAATACACTAGTAAAAGAGGTTATACCAGGGCTGGGCAATTGCGGCCCTCCAGATGTTGATGAACTACACATACCAGCATGCCTTGCATCAGTTTCAGCATTGTTACATAGCAAAACTAATGCAAAGCATCCTGGGATGTGTAGTTCATCAACATCTGGAGGGCCACAATTGCCAAGCCCTGGGTTATACCCATGGACGTGCATCCTACTAGCAGTAATACACTAGAAATAGAGGTTATACCCATGGACGTGCATTCTACTAGCAGTAATAGAGGTTATGACCATGGGCGTGCATTTTACTAGCAGTAATACACTAGTAATAGAGGTTATACCCATGGTTGTGCATTTTACTAGCAGTAATACACTAGTAATACACTAGTAATAGAGGCCATACCCATGGACGTGCATTCTACTAGCAGTAATACACTAGTAATACACTAGTAATAGCTGTTATACCCATGGGCGTGCATTCTACTAGCAATAATATACTGGTAATAAAAGTTATACCCATTGGAAATGCATTCTACTATCATTAATATACTGGTAATAGAGGTTATACCCATAAGCGTCCATTCTACTAGCAGTAATAGACTAGTAATAGAGGTTATACCCATGGACGTGCATTCTACTAGCAGTACTACACTAGTAATAGAGGTTATACCCATGGATGTGCATTCTACTAGCAGTAATAGACTAGTAATAGAGGTTATACCCATGGTTGTGCATTCTACTAGCAGTAGTAGACTAGTAATAGAGGTTATACCCATGGAAGTGCATTCTACTAGCAGTAATACACTAGTAATAGAGGTTATGACTATGGGCGTGCATTCTACTAGCAGTAATAGACAAGTAATAGAGGTTATACCCATAGTCGTGCATTCTACTAGCAGCAATACACTAGTAATAGCTGTTATATGCATGGTCGTGCATTTTACTAGCAGTAATGTACTACTAATAGAGGTTATACCCATGGTTGTGCATTTTACTAGCAGTAATACACTGGTAATAGAGGTTATACCCATGGGTGTGCATTCTACTAGCAATAATATACTGGTAATACAAGTTATACCAATTGGAAATGCATTCTAGGTACTTATGTAATATCTGGACTCCCGTTTTTCTTATGAGACCGCGTCCCCTCGCGGGGCTCGCTGCGCTCACCACGCTTTGGGCACGGTGGCACGCTGCGCTCCCCACACTATATAAAATCAACTCCATGCGTAGTTGGATAGTAGGGGTATGAAAAAATGGGGTGCATTTAGCATGGGAGTCCAGATAATACATAAGTACCGCATTCTACTATCATTAATATACTAATAATAGAGGTTATACCCATAAGCGTGCATTCTACTAGCAGTAATACACTAGTTATAGAGGTTATATCAATGTTCGTGCATTCTACTAGCAGTAATACACTAGTTATAGAGGTTATACCCATGGACGTACATTCTACTAGCAGTAATACACTAGTAATAGAGGTTATACCCGTCAGTGTGCATTCTATTAGCAGTAATACACTAGTAATAGAGGTTATGACCATGGGCGTGCATTCTACTAGCAGTAATAGACAAGTAATAGAGGTTATACCCATGGTCGTGCATTCTACTAGCAGTAATACACTAGTAATAGAGGTTATACCCATGGACATGCATCCTACTAGCAGTAATACACTAGTAATAGAGGCTATACCCATGGGCGTGCATTCTACTAGCAGTAATACGCTAGTAATAGACGTTATACCCATGGCCGTGCATTCTACTAGCAGTAATACGCTAGTAATAGAGGTTATGACCATGGCTGTGCATTCTACTATCAGTAATACACTAGTAATAGAGGTTATGCCCATGGGCGTGCATTGTACTAGCAGTAATACACTAGTAATAGAGGTTATACCCATGGACGTGCATTCTACTAGCAGTAATACGCTAGTAATAGAGGTTATGGCCATGGATGTGCATTCTACTAGCAGTAATACACTAGTAATAGAGATTATACCCATGGGCGTACATTCTACTAGCAGTAATAGACTAGTAAAAGAGGTTATACCCATGGTCGTGCATTCTACTAGCAGTAATACACTAGTAATAGAGGTTATACCCGTCAATGTGCATTCTACTAGCAGTAATACATTAGTAATAGAGGTTATGACCATGGGCGTGCATTCTACTAGCAGTAATAGACAAGTAATAGAGGTTATACCCATGGACGTGCATTCTACTAGCAGTAATAAACTAGTAATAGAGGTTATACCCATGGACGTGCATCCTACTAGCAGTAATACACTAGTAATAGAGGCTATACCCATGGGCGTGCATTCTACTAGCAGTAATACACTAGTAATAGAGGTTATACCCATGGTTGTGCATTCTACTAGCAGTAGTAGACTAGTAATAGAGGTTATACCCATGGAAGTGCATTCTACTAGCAGTAATACACTAGTAATAGAGGTTATGACTATGGGCGTGCATTCTACTAGCAGTAATAGACAAGTAATAGAGGTTATACCCATAGTCGTGCATTCTACTAGCAGCAATACACTAGTAATAGCTGTTATATGCATGGTCGTGCATTTTACTAGCAGTAATGTACTACTAATAGAGGTTATACCCATGGTTGTGCATTTTACTAGCAGTAATACACTGGTAATAGAGGTTATACCCATGGGTGTGCATTCTACTAGCAATAATATACTGGTAATACAAGTTATACCAATTGGAAATGCATTCTACTATCATTAATATACTAATAATAGAGGTTATACCCATAAGCGTGCATTCTACTAGCAGTAATACACTAGTTATAGAGGTTATATCAATGTTCGTGCATTCTACTAGCAGTAATACACTAGTTATAGAGGTTATACCCATGGACGTACATTCTACTAGCAGTAATACACTAGTAATAGAGGTTATACCCGTCAGTGTGCATTCTATTAGCAGTAATACACTAGTAATAGAGGTTATGACCATGGGCGTGCATTCTACTAGCAGTAATAGACAAGTAATAGAGGTTATACCCATGGTCGTGCATTCTACTAGCAGTAATACACTAGTAATAGAGGTTATACCCATGGACATGCATCCTACTAGCAGTAATACACTAGTAATAGAGGCTATACCCATGGGCGTGCATTCTACTAGCAGTAATACGCTAGTAATAGACGTTATACCCATGGCCGTGCATTCTACTAGCAGTAATACGCTAGTAATAGAGGTTATGACCATGGCTGTGCATTCTACTATCAGTAATACACTAGTAATAGAGGTTATGCCCATGGGCGTGCATTGTACTAGCAGTAATACACTAGTAATAGAGGTTATACCCATGGACGTGCATTCTACTAGCAGTAATACGCTAGTAATAGAGGTTATGGCCATGGATGTGCATTCTACTAGCAGTAATACACTAGTAATAGAGATTATACCCATGGGCGTACATTCTACTAGCAGTAATAGACTAGTAAAAGAGGTTATACCCATGGTCGTGCATTCTACTAGCAGTAATACACTAGTAATAGAGGTTATACCCGTCAATGTGCATTCTACTAGCAGTAATACATTAGTAATAGAGGTTATGACCATGGGCGTGCATTCTACTAGCAGTAATAGACAAGTAATAGAGGTTATACCCATGGACGTGCATTCTACTAGCAGTAATAAACTAGTAATAGAGGTTATACCCATGGACGTGCATCCTACTAGCAGTAATACACTAGTAATAGAGGCTATACCCATGGGCGTGCATTCTACTAGCAGTAATACACTAGTAATAGAGGTTATACCCATGGGCGTGCGTTGTACTAGCAGTAATACGCTAGTAATAGAGGTTATACCCATGGACGTGCATTCTACTAGCAGTAATAGACTAGTAATAGAGGTTATACCCATGGACGTGCATTCTACTAGCAGTACTACACTAGTAATAGAGGTTATACCCATTAATGTGCATTCTTCTAGCAGTAATAGACTAGTAATAGAGGTTATACCCATGGTTGTGCATTCTACTAGCAGTAGTAGACTAGTAATAGAGGTTATGACTATGGGCGTGCATTCTACTAGCAGTAATAGACAAGTAATAGAGGTTATACCCATGGATGTGCATTCTACTAGCAGTAATACACTACTAATAGAGGTTATACCCATAGTCGTGCATTTTACTAGCAGCAATACACTAGTAATAGCTGTTATACGCATGGTCGTGCATTTTACTAGCAGTAATACACTAGTAATAGCTGTTATACCCATGGTTGTGCATTTTACTAGCAGTAATACACTAGTAATAGAGGTTATACCCCTGGGTGTGCATTCTACTAGCAATAATATACTTGTAATAAAAGTTATACCCATTGGAAATGCATTCTACTATCATTAATATACTAGTAATAGAGGTTATACCCATAAGCGTGCATTCTACTAGCAGTAATACACTAGTTATAGAGGTTATATCCATGGTCGTGCATTCTACTAACAGTAATAGACTAGTAATGGAGGTTATACCCATGGTCGTGCATTCTACTAGCAGTAATACACTAGTAATAGAGGTTATACCCGTCACTGTGCATTCTACTAGCAGTAATACACTAGTAATAGAGGTTATGACCATGGGCGTGCATTCTACTAGCAGTAATCCACTAGTAATAGAGATTATACCCATGGACGTGCATTCTACTAGCAGTAATACACTAGTATTAGCTGTTATACCCATGCTCGTGCATTTTACTAGCAGTAATGTACTACTAATAGAGGTTATACCCATGGTTGTGCATTTTACTAGCAGTAATACACTGGTAATAGAGGTTATACCCATGGGTGTGCATTCTACTAGCAATAATATACTGGTAATACAAGTTATACCAATTGGAAATGCATTCTACTATCATTAATATACTAATAATAGAGGTTATACCCATAAGCGTGCATTCTACTAACAGTAATACACTAGTTATAGAGGTTATATCAATGTTCGTGCATTCTACTAGCAGTAATACACTAGTTATAGAGGTTAAACCCATGGACGTACATTCTACTAGCAGTAATACACTAGTAATAGAGGTTATACCCGTCAGTGTGCATTCTACTAGCAGTAATAGAGGTTATGACCATGGGCGTGCATTCTACTAGCAGTAATAGACAAGTAATAGAGGTTATACCCATGGTCGTGCATTCTACTAGCAGTAATACGCTAGTACAGGTCGAGTATCCCGTATCCGAATATCCGTTATCCGAATTATTCCGAAATACGGACATTCCAGAAAGTGAAAAAAAATATTTTTTTTGCTAAAAACTCACTGGGGACATTTGTAACAGCATCACTGGGGACATGATATGTAACTGGCACTATATATGTGCAAGACAATGATTGCTTGGCATTCAAATTCAGTGCTGAGATAGTACACACATTTTGTTTCACGTTTTGAAACCTTGTTTTTTGAACAATTAAAATATATTTGTGTGTATTTTATGTGATAATAAAATATATTTGTGTGTATATTATGTGTTTATACAGCATAAATGCAAGATACTTCAAAATACATCATTGCAATATTAAAATATTCCGAAATACGGAATAATCCGTTATCCAAAATTCTCCTGGTCCCGAGCATTTTGGATAAGGGATACTCAACCTGTAATAGAGGTTATACCCATGGCCGTGCATTCTACTAGCAGAAATATGCTAGTAATAGAGGTTATGACCATGGATGTGCATTCTACTAGCAGTAATACACTAGTAATAGAGTTTATACCCATGGGCGTACATTCTACTAGCAGTAATATACTAGTAAAAGAGGTTATACCCATGGTTGTGCATTCTACTAGCAGTAATACACTAGTAATAGAGGTTATACCCATGGACGTGCATTCTACTAGCAGTAATAGACAAGTAATAGAGGTTATACCCATGGAAGTGCATTCTACTAGCAGTAATAAACTAGTAATAGAGGTTATACCCATGGACGTGCATCCTACTAGCAGTAATACACTAGTAATAGAGGCTATACCCATGGGCGTGCATTCTACTAGCAGTAATACACTAGTAATAGAGGTTATACCCATGGGCGTGCATTGTACTAGCAGTAATACGCTAGTAATAGAGGTTATACCCATGGACGTGCATTCTACTAGCAGTAATACACTAGTAATAGAGGTTATACCCATGGACATGCATTCTACTAGCAGTAATACACTAGTAATAGAGGTTATACCCATGGACGTGCATTCTACTAGCAGTAATACACTAGTAATAGAGGTTATACCCATGGGCGTGCATTCTACTAGCAGTAATACACTAGTAATATCGGTTATACCCATGGTTGTGTATTCTACTAGCAGTAATACACTAGTAATAGACGTTATATCTATGGACGTGCATTCTAATAGCAGTAATACACTAGTAATAGAGGTTATACCCATGGACATGCATTCTACTAGCAGTAATACACTAGTAATAGAGTTTATACCCATGGTTGTGTATTCTACTAGCAGTAATAACACTAGTAATATAGGTTATACCCATGGTTGTGTATTCTACTAGCAGTAATACACTAGTAATAGACGTTATATCTATGGACATGCAGTAATACACTAGTAATATCATGGGTATAACCTCTGTTACTAGTGTATTACTTGATAGTAGAATGCACGTCCATGGATATAACCTCTATTATGATGCTTTCACATTGCCGCCCCTGCAAAATCCTGGCTTTTTGGCGGGGCACAGAGCATCTCAGCTCTACAGACCCCATTCATACTGCGCCTTAGGCCCAGGAAATTCCCGTGTCTGCCATGTTCCCACTGCTTCCCCTGGTATGCCTGCCATCAAGTGTGTAGCATCTAAGAGCAGCTTTGATTGTCTGTTTAAAAATCAGCTTTGAGCAATGCAATGAACTTGCTTTTTTGCATTTTGTGAGAAAAACCCAGGTCTAGCCTGTTCCATACTTGCCTACCTAACCTTCTCCATGCGGGAGAAAATGCTCTGTTCCTGGACTTCCCTGGTAATGTATGATTGCCATCACCTGTGGGGAGCTAGGTAAAGGTGTTTCACCACAGGTGATGGCAATCATACATTACCAGGGAAGTCCAGGAGCAGAGCATTTTCTCCCGCATGGAGAGGGTCAGGTAGGCAAGTATGGCCTGTTCACACTGCCATACCATACCTCCCAACTGTCACGATTACAGCGGGACAGTCACGATTTTCGGGTCCTGTCCCGCTGTCCCACCCGCGGCAGGCATTGTCCCGCTGCAGGGGGTGGCAGTTGGGAGACCCCCCAATCTAATAGAATAGACGCTGTGCGCATGCGCGAGTGTCCCTATTTGTTCGGCACGAAAGTTGGGAGGTATGCCATACACCCGTGTATTACCCAGGAACCCTTCAAAAAACCTGTGTTGTAATTAATTCCCGGGGCATATTAATCAACAATAGTTTATGTTGAATGGCTTTGCCATCGATGGAAGAGATTACCCAGATTGTTACTCTCTTCATCGATGTCACAGCATAACAATGGTTTTGTTTTTCGTTAGAGGTCCAAAGACACGGTACATAGGAGCCCACAGGCCAGTCAGTAATAGAAAAGTTCGAACGATAAAAGTATCTATCAAGGAGATGGCAACCATCGATAGTCAGTTCCCGTATTGCCGTAAAAAATCGATTCAGCTGGCTTTCCTCCTACTCAGTCACTGGGAAGGTGGAGCTAGCTTGCTACGTCATGGAAGCTCCAGCATCCGCGCATGCGCAGCTTCCCTACACAGCGACCTTTAAACCTGACGTCACGCCCGTGTGAGGCCGGGGAGAGGCGGGGCGGCGGCCCGGAAAGGGGAGGGCTCCTGAGGCGCCGATGTGTCACCCGCTCAGAGCACGCCCCCCCGGCATGTAACTCTCCCCGGAGGAGGGCGGACTTAGGCCAGAGCTGCGCCCCCTCGCGTCAGGCCCCGTGTCACGCAGAAAGCGCGGGAGATTGCGGCGGGGCGGGGTCACGTGATCCCGGGGCCATTTGAAAAACTGAGGCGGTCGCGTGCTACCGGGTGTTACATCCGTTCCCGCAGTGCGTTCCGGGTGTTATCTGCTGCCTGCTCGCCTCCTGCCGGTGTCCAGCGTCCCGTCTCTCCAGGCTCAGCTGCCCGGCCGCCCTCAGCCTTCTCTGCCCCGGTGCCACAGTTGGCGGGAGATTCTCTCATTTCCCGCGTTCCTCTCTGTTCCGCTGTCACTGCCGGGTGCTCTCTGTCTGTCTGACCCGCAGCCATGCCGGCCCAAGCCGCCTCTCCTGCCCTGCCCGCTGACGTCAGGAAGCGGTAAGTGTCCCTTCGTGACGTCACTCTGCCCCCGGCCACAGGGTCTTCTCCAGCTTTACTGGGGTGGCACACTACATGTCCTAGCCTCACTCATGTATGCCATAGGCATTTCATTAAGGCTAATGTTCTATGGCTTGGTGGCAGTATCAGTCTTTTGGCATGCTGGGACTTATGGTACTCTAGCTGAGGTGATCTAGTATCCCTGCTGCATGCACTGGACTAGGGCCACTGTATACAAGGAGCATTGTGCCAATCTCTGCTCATACATATGACTGCGCTGTGCCCTAAAACTAATATGCATGGTGTGCAGGCTGGAGATTCTACTTTTTACATGAAAACTTCCTGTTAGTAATGATGGCTGAGCATAAAGTGCTATTTATTTCTAACATGGCCATTTTTGAGTTAATAAGGCCATGATTTTTATTTATTTTCCTTTAGCTTATGTGAGTGCTGGATCTAGTAATTGTTTAGATGACTTGCTTCTGTTGCCCTGGCACCATAGCGCTTGCACTGTTGAATGAGGCTATAGTTATGTGTATGTATTGATAGAGCTGGCTATACCACTAATGATGTGGCATGGTAATGCCATCTGTCAGTGTTACAAGGATGGTTTTAATACTCTTTGCAGCCTGATGTCACCAACTTTGGCAAAAAGACAGGTTGGGCCATTACTACCGAGTGCAGCTTTTCCTATACTGTGAATGGATATGGCTTACCTGTGAGCCAGGATACGCACCTGCTCGTACTGGGTGTTGGAATATAGGGTTGCTCCACTTCGTGCAGCATAAAAGGAACTCCGTCACAATTTGCCAATGTCCTGGGTTCATGAGGAATAGCCCAAAGTATTGACAGATGTCAGGTGGATAGTTCTCTGCAGTTTGTTGTAATAACAGGAAGGGCCTTTTTCAGTCCCTGGCAGGTCTAATAACTAGTTGGAAATAATGACGCGGTTATGTCCCATAATAAAATGACATCATGTTGACACTAATGAAGCTGTATGTTAAAAACTATGTTTTCTTTGCTGTAGGCTAAAAGCTCTGGATAAAGAACAGGATGGCATGTCTGACAAGGTATGCGCCCTGCAACTGTGACCAGACTACTCGTCTAATTAATGGGGCAGTGGTGTTTCTTGGTCCCCAATATCATTAGTACTGGCTCCTGAAGGCTATTTTCATTTAGTATTGTACACATCAAATAGCTTTTGTGTTGACATTTGTACCCCGAGGGCTGGGAAGCCTTCGGCCTTTCCCCTGCTGACAAACTAGATATCGCATTGGCAAATACTCTAGCCTGGCTAGTCTTGCTGTTTGGCCATGCTGGAATGTGTATTTAAACCAGGAGTGGCAAACATTTGGTCTTCCAGCTGTTCAAGGGGAACCCCCCCCCCCCCTTTTTTTTTTTTTTTTTTTTTTAATTGGAAAGTGTAATGATACTTGCATGCAATTATAGAATCTGACAGCAGAGAAGAAACACTTGGCCCATCTAGTCTGCATAAGCATGCCTTCATTTGCGTATGCTAATGTGAATCCTCTGCCAATTAAGTTCCCTGTATACAGATTCTGGGAGGAAACAAGTGTCTTTAGACTTGGCAATGTATACCCCAAGCATGGTATAATGGTTAGCATGTGCTGGCACTAGTGTGACAGGTGATTATTGTCGCTGTTTCCCTTCCATAGGAATGCATAGAGCAGAAGCTTAGTCTGGTGCTGGACTACCTGGAAGCAGATGCTAAAGACAAGCTGACTGCGCTGGAGGACAAGCTGAACAAAGATGAGCTGTCTGAAGTATGTGCTGTAGGGATAATGACGCATTACATCCCTGTTGATATACAGCTTTTCCCCACAGGCTTGCTGGGATTGTTCCCTAGCTTGTGCCTTATTCTCTTGCTAGAATTCCAGCTAGATACATTACATCAGTGAAAGCAATGCTGATGTTTGGGCAATGTTTATGCACTGCCATACACAAAGCTGGACAATTTCTAATGCATGGTGCAGACATTTGCCTTGTACGCCTCCTCTTATTGGGTGATTGTTTTCCATTCTCAGGAAGGTTATCTGACAAAGGTAAAGTCCTTTCTGCGGAAAGAACTAGGCATTGAAAATGGCTCTCTGAATGGGGAACCAAATGGCTGCTCGCCAAACGGCACCTGTGGCAGTGATGAGGAGGATGTGGAGATGGAGGAAGCTACAACACCTGGACAGAAAGGCCGCAAAGGCAGAAAAAGCAAGTCGAACGGAGAAAACAAAAGTAATTTGCCAACTATTATTTTTTTGTCTCCTTTCATATGGTGTTAACTGTTTCATCAGTTACTGTAATGGGAGAGGGGGACACTTAGTTTACCTGACAAAACAATTACTTTTTAATTATCAAGTGTGCCGCCAGAGATGGCTTTGTATCTACCCTGTGGGTCACTGTTATTTGAAACAGTTGTCATTGGCAAAAGATCTAATCTGTTCTGCAAGAGGACGAGTCTGTACTTTACGGTGTATCTGAGGGCCGATGTGTTCTTGTTTCTGCATTCTATGGGGTCAGGGTGAATGTTATGTGGGGGCCAATGTTTGTTATCTCCTCCCATGAGGCTATGACGTGCCTTGGCTTTTTTCAAATCTTGTTTGTTCTGGAAGTTGTAAGGTTTAAATTGCTGGTGTAACTTTTTTCTTTATCTCTATTGTGTAGAGTCTTCTACTCGTGCACGGCCGACAAGAAGTGCAAGCAAACAGCCAACCATCCTGTCAATGTTCTCTAAAGGGTCAGTATGTACTCGTGTCTGCTTCCTGCTTTGGTGGTACCTTCATGTTCCATTTATACTGAATGCACCTAGTGTAGACTATTGCTTGAACAGAGGATATATGTTCCTCCCATGCAGTAGCTAGGACTCTAGTTCTTTCTGGAACCCCATTTAGTACAAACTTACTAATACAATGCTACATGTAGGAGTCCTGGTGCAAGTGTGTTTACTTAGTGTTGCTTGCCATGAGGATGTTCTCTAACCTGTCTAATGTGCTCGGATTAGTTGTAAGACTCAAACCTACACTGGTAATTGGCGCAAAGGAAGAAACTCCTAAGCTGGACAGAATTGTTAAACTACTTGCTATAAAGACTTCTCTCATCCATTGGCCTCTTTACAGGTCCAGCAAGCGGAAATCTAATGATGTGAATGGGGATGTAAAACAAGAGACTGAAGTGCCCAAGGAAGAAGAGCAGACTGAAGCTAAGGTGTGTAGGGTACATCCAAGTGTTGTCTTGTCCAAGGTTTAACATTGCATTGACTATCCTCACTTCAGGCCCATTCTGCACTGCTGATAAATGGGTACTCTGGGGTAGATTTATTGAGCTCAGTGAAGTGATAGGAGCTGATTGGACAGTAATCTAAACCAGACACTATCACTTCACTGAGCTTAATAATTCTACTCTATTATTTAGACATTGAAGCTGTTTCTCTTGGGCTGGGGTATGGAAAAACGAGACTGCGCAACACTGCTGCCATATTTATGGCTATTCTAGCTAGGAAAGCTGTGATATCACTGCATGGTTCTCTGGAAAAGTACTATATGCTTTTCAGTTGAGTGGGTCTGATATTAAATGGGAGCACTTGCAGTCTTAAACTGAACCAACAACATATTACAGTATCTTGTCCTGATTTTGGTTTCCTTTCTCTTCAGGAGCAAGTAGAGAAGAAGCTAAAAGTAGAAACTCCTGTGGAAGAAGGGTAAGGGGACCTTGGTACAGCTGGCTTATGCCCTTCTGCTCTCCATTGCTGTTGCCATATTGCTTCTCTGCACACTGTATGTTTAGCATGGATTCCCATCTTGCTGTGACTTGACTCTATTTCCCTTTCAGATCTGTCAAAGCCGAAACTCCAAAGGTGCAAACCGCACAGACTCCTAAAGTAAGAAACCTTGATGCAGTCAGTATTGTTAAATACCAAATGCTGTCGGTGTACAACTTTAATCTTTTTCTATTGTCCTGCTTTAGACCCCTCCACCTAAATGCATGGACTGCAGGCAGTATCTGGATGACCCTGATCTTAAGTTCTTTCAAGGTGACCCAGTTGACGCAGTAAGTGAAAACTACTTGCCACTTGTCTTCCAGCAGCTCTTGTCTGCAGTTTTCTTGCCTACTATAATAAGCAGTGCTGTGTAACGCATGTTGTATTGTCATTTAACAATACTTACTGCAACGTCACAATGATTCATGATCTACACTGAGTTGTGCAAACTCCTCCCCCTCCCTAAGGTGGATGAGCCGGAAATGTTGACCGATGAGCGTCTGTCGATATTTGATGCCAATGAGGACGGCTTTGAAAGCTATGATGACCTGCCCCAGCACAAAGTTACATGTTTCAGGTTGGTTCTCATTATGAATAAACTTCAAGGTTCTTATGTACTCAACTTAGTCCTGGATTCTGTAACTTCTTTTTTTTTTTTTTTTTTTTTTTTTCTAGTATTTATGACAAGAGAGGTCATCTGTGTCCCTTTGATTCCGGTTTAATAGAGAAGAATGTTGAGCTGTATTTCAGTGGTGTTGTAAAGCCAATCTATGATGACAATCCTTCCCTAGATGGTGAGGAAGCCTGTCCCTTACAATGTAATCTGCACCTAGGTGTAGGACGTACTCTAATACTCCTTGTCTGACAGGTGGCGTAAGGGCAAAGAAGCTGGGTCCGATCAATGCTTGGTGGATAACTGGCTTTGATGGAGGGGAGAAAGCTCTGATCGGTTTTACAACTGGTAAGTGAATACCTTCAGCCACCTCCCAAAGTAACTGATCTGTGTATCATGAGCTGCATCGAAGTCTGTCTCCTGTATTGCAGCATTTGCCGACTATGTTCTGATGGATCCCAGTGAGGAGTATGGTCAGATCTTTGCTCTGATGCAGGAGAAGATTTACATGAGCAAAATTGTAGTGGAGTTCCTCCAGAACAATCCAGATGTTTCCTATGAGGATCTATTAAACAAGATTGAAGTAAGTGACCACTATGTGTATCCTCAATCACTTGTGGTGGTGGTACAGGGTGTGACTCTTCTGTCCTATGGCTTCAACTGGTGGCTGTGCCTCCCTCCATATAGTACTTCAGTGTTCCTGTAAAAGTGCAATGTATCAAGCTTGGAATTGTACAGCTATAATGCCCTGGTAGAAACCCAGGCTCTGCATCTATACTGCCTACACTGGAGTTGGCGGCTGCCTACCTTGGCATGCAGTCAGATCAGTGCCAACTTATTTCCACCAGCCACTCCAATCTATGTATGGGCATGATTACCCTAATGGAATTTTCCTACCTGTTAATCACTAAATATCTAACCCAATCAATGGGGAAATTCTCAAAGCTAGCTGTATAGTTACAAATTCCCTGGATATTTTAAAATCAGGCGCCCCCATGGAAAGGAATACTGTGCAGACTTATGAGGTGACTTCAGCTCCTTTTCCTAAGCACCCTGACTAGATCACTTAGAAATGGAGCACGGATCGCTGCATGGCATACACGGAGCAATCACACTGGCTTTGCCTATAAAAAATAGGCCTAGCTCTGCTCAGCATATAGCAAAAAAGCCAGGTTGCCACGTTTGTATGCCCCTTTAGCCTGACCAGTGTCTATAACCGCTTTGCCTTCTATAGACCACCGTCCCTCCAGCTGGTCTGAACTTCAACCGCTTCACAGAAGACTCTCTGCTGAGACATGCTCAGTTTGTGGTGGAACAAGTAGAGAGCTATGACGATGCCGCTGATAGTGATGAGCAGCCTGTCATCATAACACCATGCATGAGAGACCTGATCAAGCTGGCTGGTGTCACACTAGGGAAGAGGTGGGTCACTAATGAGCAATCAGCATGTGGGATCCTTCTGCTATTACCTAGTCCTAACCCTGTTGTGAAACTTTGTTCAGGCGGGCAGCACGGAGACACGCCATCAGACATCCCACAAAGATTGTGAAGGACAAAGGACCCACGAAGGCTACAACAACCAGGCTTGTGTATCAGATCTTCGACACGTTCTTCTCTGACCAGATTGAGAATGATGAGGAGAAGGAGAACTCCAAGCGCAGGCGCTGTGGGGTTTGTGAGGTGTGTGTTTGTTCCACTTCCTTAGTCTGGGAGAGCAAACTAACAATGCCTGTTCTCCATGCAATAACCTGACCCAATCTCTCTGGACAGGTTTGTCAGCAGCCAGACTGTGGCAAGTGTAAAGCCTGTCAAGACATGTTGAAGTTCGGAGGCGGTGGCCGTAGTAAGCAGGCCTGTACGCAGAGGAGGTAATGCGCTACCATGTTAATGGGTGGGTTGCAGAGACCTTTGTGGAATACTGCATTCACCTAACACTTGGTATTATCAGGTGTCCAAATCTGGCAGTCAAAGAAGCAGATGAAGATGAGGAAGTGGACGACAACATCCCAGAGATGCCATCTCCTAAGAAAATTCTCCAAAGCCGTAAGAAGAAACAGGAGAAAAAGAACCGGATATCCTGGTGTGGAGAGCCGACTAAGGTAACTCATCTTGAGATGAAGAGCCATGAAAACACAATGGGGCAGATGTATGAAGCCAGAAGTGGAAGGTGATTATGTACCAGCCAGTAAACTCCCAACTAACTTTTCAAACACAGCTGATTGGCTAGTGTGTCATTACCTTCCACTTTATCTCTTCACCCAGCTTAACCCTTTCAGGTCAAACGTTTTGTCAAGCTCTGGTGCTAGTAGCAGATCCAGTGGTTAGCCACTTAAAAAAAAGGATATTTTCAACGTTGGCCATTTTTTAATTACAAAAAAATTGCAATTTTAACCAGACTGTTTGAATTGCAAAAAAATTGACTACAAAGGGTTAAAACATCTGACCTGGTCAAGTTACAATTTTTTTTTCCTACCCCTTTTTCAAGGTTGAAGGGAAGAAGGAATATTACCTTAAAGTGTCCATTGATTCTGAGATTCTTGAAGTTGGGGATTGTGTCTCCGTGAGCCCTGACAATCCCACAGAGCCCTTATATCTGGCCAGGTTTGTGAAACGATTGAAATGTTAATACTCTTGGTACTTGTGGTGTAGAATGAGCAGCAGTTTGCCATGATCCTCCTTGGTCACTTTGAATCTGCTGAGGTCTTCTGTGCAGTGTAACATTGTTTTTAGTGGTGCTTTTTAAAAAAAAAAAAAAATATATATATAATTTATACCCTGTTACAATTGCAGGATCACCTCCATGTGGGAGGATATCAATGGGCCAATGTTTCATGCTCACTGGTTCTGCCTGGGCACCGATACTGTCTTGGGAGCCACATCTGATCCTCTGGAACTCTTTATTGTGGATGAGTGTGAGGACATGCAGCTGTCCTATATTCATGGCAAGGTCAACGTGACTTACAAAGCACCATCTGACAACTGGTTTATGGAAGTGAGTAATCTCACATTGGGTAATGGCCTCTGTCTGTGGGAAATCCTGATGCACCTATAAATCTCTTGTAGCGCAGGTAATGTAATGCATTTCCTATTAAGTGTCCATTAATCTAATTTAGGGTGGTGTGGACAGTGAACATACGATGGAAGATGATGGAAAGTCCTATTTCTACCAGCTGTGGTATGATCCAGAATATGCACGCTTTGAGACTCCACCAAATCCACAGCCAGCAGAGGACAATAAACACAAGTGAGTCTGGCTCTAGTTGCCCCATACCATATAAGTAATCAGAACTTGGTAGTCACAAGCTTAGTATTCTTTGTTTTTCCTGCAGACTTGTCTGCTAAGGTGCAGGGAAAGTGAGGTTACTTAACTTAATTCCAAGTAAGTGCGTTATTTCACCAACTTTTTTGTGTTCTCCCCAGGTTCTGCTCCAGCTGTACCAGGCTAGCTGAGATCAGGCAGAGGGAGATGCCCAGGGTCTTGGATATAGCAGAAGATTTGGATGATCGAGTCTACTACAATATTGCCACAAAGAACGGTGTGCAATACAAGATTGGCGATGGTGTATTACTCCTGCCTGATGCCTTCAACTTTAGGTATGTACTCCAGTAAAAGACCTAGGTTTCTAAAGCTTGGGTTTTCCAGATTACTTGAAGCCTGTACCATGGTCATTTAATTAACTAACTTGTTTAAGACCACGTAGAGCAAAGAATGTCTGCCTTTTACTGCATTGTGCTTCATGGTGTGCTGCGTTTACGAAAGCTAAACTCAGTGCAGGCAGTCTACTGTAACTAGTGGGAGCATCTGTACAGATTGCCTGGTAAGTGCATATACAGTAGATCCAAGACTCATGCAGCCTCTTTAACTAGCCAGGTTGACATGAAGTGCGGTTAATCCTTTCACTTGTACATGTGTATTGAGCTGGGAACTCCAGCATTTGCTGCAGTACAGTAACATCCTGTCTTGGTTCTAGCGTGAAACTGAGCAGTCCTGCAAAGCGGCCGCACAAGAAAGATGATGTGGATGAAGATCTCTATCCAGAAAACTACCGCAAGTCTTCGGATTACATCAAGGGTAGCAACTTGGATGCCCCAGAGCCATACCGGTTAGGTCGCATCAAGGAGATCTACTGTAACAAAAGAACAAACAAGAAACCAAATGAATCGGACATTAAGCTGCGGGTGTATAAGTTCTACAGGTATGTCTGGCCTGACCCACTAAGTGTTCTATCCAGGTACATTGACCATGTACCAATGGCAGAATAAGTTCCTGTCTTGATGTTTCTGCTATGATTTACCACACAGACCCGAGAACACTCACAAGGGCTTGCAAGCAAGTTACCATGCCGACATCAACACTGTGTACTGGAGTGATGAAGAGGTGACCGTAGACTTTAAAGATGTCCAGGGTTACTGCAAAGTAGAATATGGGGAAGACTTGAATGAGTCTATTCAGGAGTACTCTGCTGGAGGTTCAAACAGATTCTACTTCTTAGAGGTAACTACCTTTTTGTCTAGCATGTGAATTCCTAAGACAGACTGTAGCTAGCGGTGCACCTGGGTTTTATCTAAGCCTACCCAGACCTGCTTGCTCTGACTTGTGTCCAGATTGACCTACCACTACTCCTTCCCCTAGGCCTACAATGCAAAGACCAAGTCCTTCGAGGATCCCCCTAACCATGCTCGCACTTCCATGAACAAAGGGAAGGGAAAAGGCAAGGGTAAAGGTATTTACAGTTTATTTTTCAGTTGGTAATTCTGTTCATAACCTTGTTACTGAGTAACGCCGCTCACTCCACTCTGGTCTCTAGGGAAAGGAAAATCTTCCGTAACGTCTGAAAGTGAGCAGAAGCTTGCAGAGGATAGAGTACCTAAGCTCAGCACTCTCGATGTGTTCTCTGGCTGTGGTGGTCTGTCTGAGGGGTTCCACCAAGCAGGTAAAAATCTAATAAGGACAATTACCTTCTCGTTTAACCTTAAGGGAGTTTGAGTTTAGTCTTCCACCTAGCATGGAATTGCTGTTGTCTACTTGTGGCACTAAAATTGTTCACTTCTCAAGGTATCTCTGAAACCAAATGGGCCATTGAGATGTGGGATCCAGCAGCCCAGGCCTTCAGACTAAACAATCCTGGAACTACAGTGTTCACAGAGGACTGCAATGTTCTGCTGAAGCTGGTCATGTCAGGGGAGAAGACCAACTCTCTGGGCCAGAGACTACCCCAGAAAGGAGACGTAGAGATGCTGTGTGGAGGCCCACCTTGCCAAGGCTTCAGTGGCATGAACAGGTTCAATTCCAGAACCTACTCAAAGTTCAAGAACTCCCTGGTGGTCTCTTATCTAAGGTGAGTAGTTGGAGTCTCTAAATCACCTCTTAAATACCAGTAGTTGACAACCTGGAGAATGTTTGCGGCTTTGTTACTAATCTGCCAATGTCTCCCATCATCCTTCAGCTACTGTGACTACTACCGTCCTAAGTACTTTCTACTGGAAAACGTCAGGAACTTTGTGTCCTTCAAAAGTTCAATGGTGCTTAAACTCACGCTTCGCTGTCTTGTTCAGATGGGATACCAGTGCACGTTTGGCGTTCTTCAAGTAAGATGTGCCACCATAATGTTCTGTAACCCGTTACAAATCCAGTGTCTTGTTCTGTTGGTTATAGATGGAGTGATCACCACAATTATCTTAGTTTATAAGCTTAGGTGTTAGCCAGTCTGGTGCTATTGTGGCCTTCTCTACTGGCATGTAGGACATTCCCCATGATTTGTCGATCTTACGGTAGCCTTAAACTGCAAATAGTGATGAGACAAGGGCACAATCTAGGCGCAGGCTATAGTAATCCTCAACACAAACTAATAGCAAGCTATTGCTGCTGCACCATGCACAGCCAGGCCCCCTTATGATTTCAACTGTAGCAGTCGCCACGCCTCAGCTCATTCATTAAACATTCTACAAAGTTCCTAGAAGATTATTCCTGTGGGCTTTCTGACTCTATATCTAGCTATTGTCAGTCCCTCTTTCTGCCTATGTCAGGTGCACTTGGTCCCTGCTTAATGTTTAGCTTGGTATTCAGACTCTGTAGTACTAGGAGCCTTTGTGTTTGAAGGGGCATGTTTCATTGGCTCCAACCTCTGCAAACTGTATAGACGAGACATTGTAAATATTCCAGCACAGAAGCTCTTGCTGGATGCAGTGGTCACTAACTGGAGAGCTAGTTCCAAAACCTGTGTAATGTCCTTTTCTGGCTTAAGTTTTATGTAATTGGCTAAGGTTTTTCTAAGTTACATCTGGAAGGTATATCATGACTCTAAAGGTGCCCCCATCTTTTGCAAAGAGATCTAGTACAAAAAGTATGTGCAGCACATACTTTTTGTACTAGATCTCATCGCACTAGATCTCATCGCAAAACTGAGATGCAATGATATATTGTATACACTAATTGTAACGTGTATGGGCACCTTAAGCAAGTGGTAGCCAGTCCTCAAGAGCTACCAACAGTTCACATTTTCCAGACAACCTAGCTGCTGCACAGGTGCACTCATTACTCACTGACTCACATTTTCAAAGATCCACAGGTGGAGCAAATTACTTGTGATTCTGTGAGATCTGGAAAACATGCACTGGAGTTGGCTATACCAGCTCTAAGCCATAGCCGACTACTTTAAATGGGTAATTAATGGCAGAACACAACTGGCTACTAAGGTTTTGTGTATGTAACTTCCCAGGCTGGTCAGTACGGTGTAGCGCAGACACGCAGGAGAGCCATTGTACTTGCTGCCGCCCCCGGAGAGAAGCTGCCGATGTTCCCAGAGCCAATGCATGTGTTTGCGCCACGTGCATGCCAGCTGAATGTTGTGGTGGATGACAAAAAATACGTGAGCAACATTACAAGGTTTGTGCATTTTCTACTTCATGTGATTTATCAAGTGCCAGCACTTAATGTGCAAAATGTACCTTGGGTTTGATCTGTAAAGCATCCATACAGGGTACCCCAACCTGCCATAGGCCTCTGGGCTCTACTATAATACTTGTCTATACACTGGGCACAGGGTAAATATTTAATGCCTTGTCCTCTGTCAGAAGGAGCCACCTGTAAATTGCTTCTCATGCTAACACTGCAGAACGTAAAAATTAGTGGGTAGTCACGAGACTAAGCCATTGACTCTATCCCCTGGCAGAGAAGAAAGTGTCCTTTAAGACTTTTTTTTGTTATACTATGGAAACAAACCAACACTAATGCAGTCATATTGGTGGTACACTCATATATAAATCAAAGGGTTAAATGAAAGTATCAGGATTACTGGCTGCCTACTACCCATAATCCACCTGTTTTTCAGATGTGCACGGCTTCATCCTGCAGGCTACTTGTAGCTCTGAGTGGGTATTATATCAGGCATTTGCCAAGTACAATACTGTTTGGCTTCACCTATTCTGTTTCCACTATAGACCAGTTGGAAACTTATTTGCTCAGCCAAACCTTTTCTCTTTATAGAAAGCAGGTGGCTGTGTAATTGGAGGGAGTATCTGCAGATGACCAGTGGCATTTATCATAAATTGCTCAGACGCTTCCTAGTGGCAGTTTCTGCAGCGTGGGAGCACAATGTTCCCCTAGCGTTTATTACTTAGGGTATTCCCAGTACATACCTTAATTTTTCTAAAGCCTCCACTGGAAGCTGTTTGTTAATATCTGCATGCAGGGCAAGTGCAGAAACAGCCAACATGTTATAGTGGTTGTGATTAGAAGACCTTGTCAGTGACTTACAATAAAACTGCTCCATATTGCATGCAGGCCATTATCTGCAAATGTTGTTCAATCTCTGAAATGCGCATTTTATGTTGGACTTTAATCCCCAATGACGACTACTAGTGGTTTTCATCCAATGTGAAACGTGTGCTGTACGCTGCGCTCATCTGAACATCTCTACATTGTTTCTTATAACAGGACAAAATCCAGTCTCTTCCGAACAATCACTGTCCGGGACACAATGTCAGACCTGCCAGAGATTCGTAACGGAGCATCTTCTCTTGAAATTTCATACAATGGAGAACCTCAGTCCTGGTTCCAGCGGCAGATCCGGGGGTCCCAGTACCAACCAATACTCAGAGATCATGTCTGTAAGGTGAGTGTGACCACATCAAACCCTGCTTGACTCATGACTGTATAATGTTTAGTCTGTTCGTGGTGGTCTGGCCTACTGGAAGAGATGTAGCTGTGTCTTCACTTGGGCACCGCTGGTGACTTGTGCTTGATGCACTTCAGTTTGGCCTTTAGAACAGTAGTTCACTCGTGTCTGTCTCTACAGGACATGAGCGCCTTGGTAGCTGCCAGAATGAGACACATACCTCTTGCCCCTGGCTCTGACTGGAGAGATCTACCAAACATGGAGGTCCGGTTAACTGACGGCACAAATACACGGAAGCTTCGATACACTCACCGAGACAAGAAGAATGGGCGCAGCAGTACTGGAGCACTAAGGGGAGTCTGTTCCTGTGCTGAAGGTATGTAACGTAGGGGTTAATGTTAAGTGTGTTCTCACTAGCCTTGTACAGTCCTGCATCATCCACTCACTGGAAATGTCTTTTCAGGCAAGCCATGTGACTCTGCAGACCGACAATTCAACACTCTCATCCCCTGGTGCCTACCACACACAGGGAACAGACACAATCACTGGGCAGGCTTGTATGGCAGGCTAGAGTGGGACGGCTTTTTCAGCACCACAGTTACTAACCCTGAGCCTATGGGTAAACAGGTGAGTGAAAGCACACTATTCACTGCCACTATTGTAAGTAATTTCTGTAGGCATTGGAGAGGAGCTGGTATCTTCCTTATCTCAACTTTCAAACGCAGCTTGCAGTGCTGATTGGCTGGTACACTCTACACTCATTACTAATACATGGACCCACCCCTGGACGGTTTACTAATGCCGGAGTTGTCTGTTTTCAGGGCCGCGTTCTCCACCCAGAGCAGCACCGTGTGGTTAGTGTACGGGAATGTGCCCGGTCTCAGGGCTTCCCCGACACCTACAGACTCTTCGGAAACATCTTGGATAAACACAGACAGGTAAGAGTCCCAGGTGCTGAGAATGAGAACTAAAGTTGCTTAGAAACAGGCTTAACGTTATACTATGGTCCATTTTAGGTCGGCAATGCAGTACCCCCACCGTTATCAAGAGCAATTGGCTTGGAAATAAAGTCCTGTGTCTTGGCAAAGCTCAATGAGAAAGAAACAGGTTTGTAACTCTTGGGAGCCTTTTGGAAATTTGTGGCCCAAATTGGAGTGCAGTTTTGTATCCCCTCCTAAATAGCTGCAGAGGTCAGTTGATAGCTGCAGACGTCAGTTGAACCTAGTTATTTAGTAGCTGTGGTTTGCTTGTACTCTTCACTCCTGTCCCACCATCTGTGTGAGATTTGGCTTCCCGGTGTCTACGGACACTTCCATATTCTGCTGAGCATGTTTTCTGAGTATCCTATACAAATACTGACTAGTTTTTTCTTTTCTGCAGAACTTAAGCAAGAAAAGATGGAAGAGAATTAACTTTGGTCCGGAATGCTACCTCCACCATTCTTGTTCCATCCTTTTATTTTTGTTTTACATCTGTGCACTGCGAACATTAACTCTGTCGACTTGACAGTTTTTTTTATTTTATTCTTGATCTGATGATAAATGTATTTTGATAGAATGGTTTTTAAAGCATCATTAAATTTTATTCGCTGTTATGGATTTTATCCACTTTGTATTTGTGGAACTGTAGGTCTTTTTATATGTTGTAATATTTCAAATAAAAAAACAAAATTTAGGTTTTGTAGCTCCCTTTTTACACACTGGTGCTTGTTGTGCAGTAGCAGATGTATGACCGATGTTTATCAGGAGCTTTGAGTCAGACTTCAAGTTATATCTGGTAATGCTTCAAAAGAAATCCTGGAGAGCGGATTGTGACCAAGAACTTTCCAGATGTTCTACCAAGGAATGCATTCGCACTGTAGTGTCTTCTGTAAATGGACTTTGTTAGGACAACCTTCCACCAGAGTCTTATACCCCTTCATACCACAAATGCCAGGATTAGGACACCAGTCCATTCCAGGAGCAACATGGCATTTGTGGTTTGCAAGCTCTGAAGCACCCACTGCTTATTAATGACGGGGCAGGAGAGGAGGCAGCACTTGGAGCTGACAGTGCTGCTTTTTTCCATGCTTTGCATGGGACCTGGGTTAACTGTTCACACTGCACCATACCCTGGGAAGATCCTGAGAGCTACCAGGGTTGAAATGCTGGGCTTTTGGCCCGGGAGCCTCTTGCATAAGCACTACACCCGGGTTGTTCCCAGGTCCAACCTGGGGAAAATGGCTGGTGGGAATGGGGTGTTGGGTCTCTGGTGGGAATGGGGTGTTGGGTGACTCCCTTTTGTATCCACACAGACCTAATTGTGGACCATGTGTACAAAATGTAAATACTACATCTGCACATTTTTCTAAGATAAGTAGTTGGGTGGAAAAGAATAGGAACAAAATTACAGCATTTGAGGTAGTCATTTTGACCGAAGCACAGGAATGATGGGACCTTTTCACTGTAATCCACACTTGCATTCTGCTTTGTGGTGGTACAATCCTACACTGGTTAAGGTTTAGTCTCCTTTTAATACATAAATACTTGACACTAAAGTGTGCTCGCTGCAGGTCTCTGGCTTGGTAAATGTATAAACTCACATTCACATCAGAGATATGTTGCACATAATACAGAAGTGCCTCCATAGTTTTGTTCTTGCATGTCTGGACTTCATTCCAGCTCCTTGACTGCTGGGAAATGTGATCTGGCTTCCCATTAGCCACTATGTATATGGTGCAATAAGGGATCTGCCACACATTATTTAAAGGAATAAACCAAATGGGAAATGGACTTGTTTAGGGCAAAGAAAAGTAGATAAACACAGCTGCATCGGCAGACACCACTGTAGGAAGTATTTGTGGCAGAAAACTGCAGTATTTGTTGCCTTTGGAATATGATTTAAGTAAGAAAATGAGGGAAGAGGGCCCTGCCTAAAAGGGCTTACATTCTAAAGAGGAGAGACAGGGGGGACAGATGGGGTGGGTCAGAATAAGAATTGGCTGGGTTTTCAGACATGGGTCTTAAATGGGAGGAAGTACACTCAATGCTTTCACACTTCAAAACCTGCTTAGACCCTGTATTTGAAACTTTTCAGCACAAATTAAGCCCCTTTCACTTTGCAAGTTGTAAATGGTATACTACCGTCTTGTTTGTTCACATTGAAGCCATCTCGCCCCTAGAAAGCAGTTGCGGACAGGGATACAGCAACCCCCCCCCCCCCCCCCCCCAGTTCAGATCTGTTCACAATGCAAAAAATTAGTCAGCTTTTTTTTACCGTTTTTTTTTAACTGGTAATTTCACTCTGGCGCTTTCACACCGCAGCTATAACAGTTTTGAAACTTTAAAATTGGCAAAATACCGGGTAATAGCTGTGGTGTGAAAGGAGTATTACTAATGGAACTAGGCGGAGAGTAGTGAACTTGAATTGGTTTCTGGAAGTTAGTGGAGGTGGAGACAGAACAAACGTTGACTAGATCTATTGCTTGTGCTATAGGCGGGCATTTACTGTCAACCCTTTCTGCTTAGCTAGACTTTTCCTGGATGGTGGCCATGGGGTTACACATGGATTATAAGAATCTGATTCAATCCTGCCATACGTAGCGGAGCGCATGTTCTCATAAGCAGCCTGTGACATCCATAGCAGTCATACCCTGTCTTGCACATGACATAACCATGACAGGTGGAAAACAGATTTGCTTCATCCTCTTCCATTAAAAGTCCAAACGAGTGCATAAGGTTACTGCCTTGCACCACTTCATACTCGCTTGCTTTGCTTTTCTCCCACAAGCTTATATATAGTGCTGGGTTAATTGGCTACTGGCTAAAGAGAACAATTGAACCCTAGTGTGTAGGGAGAGCTCTCCCAGCAAGTACTGCCAGATCAAATATACCCATAGTACAGGGATCTGATCGATGTGCACAGGATCTGATCTAAAACACATACAACTTTCCACCAAATTCCTCGGTTAGATGTATTGAAATCTGGCAAATCCCAGTAGTTCATGGCCAGCTTAAGGAATAGATTTACTAAAGTTGGTTACTCACAAACCTATAGCTCTGCCCGGTAAAGAAAAATCTGGTAATGTGTAGGGCCCTTTGCCACAGCAACGGAAAACCGACAATGGCTGTTCAGACAAATCTGATTGGCTAATTTGACTTAACAAATGTCAATCATTTTGGTCTGTTTACCAGCATTTGGGAACAAATGGTAGCTGTCCTGTTCCCATACATTGGGGCAGATGTATTAAGCCTTAACAAGAGATAAATGCAAGGGTGATAAGGAGAGATAAATGTCCAGCCAATCAGCTCCTTAATGACTTTTTTTTCAAACACAGCCTGTAACATGGCAGTTAGGAGGTGATTGGCTGGACGTTTATCCCCCTTGCATTTACTGTATTGTTAAGGCTTGTTAAGGCTAATACCTCTGCCCCATTACCAGATATGTGTTCCTACCAGACAGATTGGACAAATCTTAAGGTGTGTACCCAGCTTTAGGCAGACAAGGGCTGCTGCTACTACTAACCAATCAATATTCCAGCTATACTTTACAATCTGAGACCTAAAGCACAACTTGGTTGTTACGGGCAACACCACTACTTGTCATAGAAGCATTAGTAAATATCCCTGTACAGAGGAGTAACACTGTGATCTGTATCGTTTTATACTGCATGTAATATCACGGCATCGGCAGTGGTATAGTCCCATTGGATGAGCAAAATTTCCAACAAATGATGAATTGGGGGGGACAGTGTGCAATATATCACACAATAAATGTTGTGCTGTACCCGGCTATAAACCAAATGCTTTATTACAATAAGTCAAATAGGATGTCGGGATTCTTGTTCATCCTGGTCTGCTTCTGTGCCCATTGTAGTGGACTTGGGGTTAAGGTGGGATCTAGCCATGCTATTATCTCAATTGGTTGCCCTCAATAGCTAGGGCTCTGGTACCTGTGGTTGGTGTTGGCTCCCTGATGACGAGGCACAGAAACAGATCGGTATGTACTGTTACCAGCATAGAGGCACATTGTCAATGCGTACATTAATAGTCCTTTCTCCCAGATAATCCTGTATGAGTTGTGTGAAGTTTTACGTTTGCTGCCACTTCCTGTCTAGACAGATCAAAAGAATCCGTATCAAGTCCCCAATACAAGGAGGGGATCGACACAAGGTCTTTGTGGTATCCGATACCACAGGGCAACTGAAGGGTCTTTCAGGGTATATCTATCACTTCCGATGGCCATACACTTGTGCGACTTCTTCCCTCTAAGAATTTGCATGTGACCCCCCCCCCCCCCCTTGAGCTTCTTAGGCAGCAGGATTGCAATTGATATATCATATGCCGCCCTGTTGCGTATGATATTTCGTAAGCGATCCCAGCCAATCCTGGCTTGGCTGCAATCCGACATATCTCTCCAGCATCCGGTGTGATTTGTAAGCCTCAATGCGATTTGCACATGGGATCGAGAAGCACATTGTGCCTGATGTCAATTGCATGCGATTTTACCGTTCGATGATTGCAATGGTTGTGGCATGTATTCTGGCCGCAGATGGCCAAATTCGAGGTGGGCACAGCCGGGGTACACTCAGCCTTTTTTGAGGCACACCCATGAAACGCTGGGCGGCCCCTGCCCACCCCTCCTGCAGCAAACGCTCTGGTGAGTGTGAAAGCGCGAAGCGAGACACAGCTTACGGCCCAAACTGAACTTTACATGGGCAACGTTATTAATAAAACTATCATAAGTAAAGTTGTCATAATAGTGATCCCTATAGGGAGGCATCAACAGCCTATACAAGATGGCATCCTGTATTATCTGCTATATATCCCTGTATAAGTGATGTCCTGCCAGGTCGATGGTACCCAGCTATAGGTCAACAGTGTCTATGCTGAAAAGTCAATAGGTTAATCCCATATGGTTGACAAAATCAAAATGTCGACATGGCAATAGCAGCACAAGAAAAGGTTGATGTGAGTTTTTCATAGTTTTTTTAGGGTATTTTTCATGCTCTATGACTCAAAAGGACTACAATAGTGAATAGCGAGTGAAGACCAGGGTCAACATTGACACACACAAAATAAAAACCAGTATAAAAAAAAAAACATGTTGACCTTTTAATGTGTAAACCTTTTCCAGGTCGACCTACTGATTCTAAACCTAGACACTGCCCCATGCTTCACACCCCTAGGCAGATAGCCTCCTCTCCATTCCCATAGGCACGGTACAGCACTCACACAGACGTCACCACTAACTTTTTCACGTGATCTGGTCAGTCCGCCTGCACCATAGAGCTCTAGACCCGGGGCAGAGCGGCGCCGGAAGTGGGCGCATGCACGCTCGTGGTTTCGTGTCTGGCTCTTTCCTTCATTTCCGCCGGCGCCATAAACGCCAGGCTGCAGCAAGATGCCGACCGAGGACTACGAGTGAGTGTCAGAGGGGGGGCGATAACAGCGGTGACGGGTGTCACATAGGGGAGGAGGCGGCCACTGCTGGCGGAAGTGGGGTTGGGGGTGAGATTTAGGGACACATACAAAAGTGCTGACTGACACTGCGACCAGAGGAGAGGATTTGGGATCATGGTAGTGAGCTTTTAGTGATTATGGGGAGATGTATCAATCTTGGATAGAGATGAAGTTGTAGTCCAGGGATGGGGAACCTTCGGCCCTTTAGCTGTTGTGGAACTACACATCCCAGCATGCCTTGTTACAGATTTGCTATGTGGCCATACTACAACTGTTGCAGGGTATGCTAGGATGTGTAGTTCGACAACAGCTGGAGGGCTGAAGGTTCCCCATCCCTGTTGTAGCCAATCGGCTTCTACCTGTCGGTGAGTGTAGACCAGAAGTTCTCAAACTGTGTCCTGACCAGCTCAGCATGGGTGGGGTCACGACTATCTTGCTGATCATCAGAATAATGTGTCTGTGTGGAGGAGGGACAGGGTATATAACTCATTAAGTTAACACCCACTGCTTCCCTTTTCCATCCCCGTCACTCTTTGCCATGGGTCTTCAAACTGCGGCCCTCCAGATGTTGTGGAACTACATGTCCCAGCATGCCCTGACAGTTTTGGCGTGCTCTTATAGGAAAAAATGTGGCAATGCATGTTGGAACATGTAGTTTCACCACATCTGGAGGTCCACATAGTCTTTGCCATCCCCCCATCCGTGCCCGAAGAGCATACGTGCTGCATGTATGATCTCTGTGTGTATGTATGCATTGCATGTATGGTCGCATTTGATACATTGAAGGACACGTCGCCTTAAATCGAAGGTGATCCTGCTGTCTGGGAGGGTCCCGGGGGCTGGAGGGGAGAAGTTTCGTAGAATTTGGGCACCTTAACAGTTTGTGCTACTGTAGTGTGAGGGAATGATGCTTGTGGTAGTAGTGTTAAGAGAGCATGCAGCTGCTGGAAGGGGTGTGGATTGTTGGGCAGACGATATGAATGTCTAACACTAATGTTCGGCAGTGGTAAGGTTGACACATAAAAGGTCGACATGCACTAGATTGACATGGAAAAAAAGTTTGAAACAAGACCTGTGCTGATCCTCATTCTAACCTGGGCTGTCACGTTCTGGTGTGGTGCTTATTGCACCCTCTGGTCTATATTTCAGTGCTGATATACAGACCATAGTGTGCTAGATACACCACAGCAGTGAATGAGACCCCAGACAGGAAAGGTAGTGAATGACTGTGCATTAGTCAGGGGACAGACGAGAGTTATAGCGCGGGATCTCAGCCTGTGGTGGAGATAAGAGTCCGGACCAGCAGAGGGTGTGGGTATCGGTGACGCACGCTCTTAAGATGAAGCTGATGGTGGTTTGTATTGTGGGTATCGGTAGAGATTGTGGGGCAGCAGTTCTGCATTAGGCTGAGCTTGATAAGGTTCTGTAAAGCTGATGGTCCGTGTGTACTTTGTGTTGCAGTTCCAAGCCCAGCTGGGCCGATCAGGTAGAGGATGAGGTTGAAGATGTTGAGCCGTTAAGCCCACCTGTTCCTGTTCCTGTTGTGAAAGAGAAAGAAAGAGAGCGAGAGAGAGTCCCCGAACATGGCTGTGAGTATGACCCATGACGATGTTTGTAGACCATTATTCGGCAGTGACATTTCACAAATTGTCTTGCAATGTCTACATGTGTATTATACGGACAGAGATGTTCTAGATCAGTGATGGCTAACCTTGACACTCCAGCTGTTGTTGAACTACACATCCCAGCATGCCCTGCTACAGTTTTGCTATTTAGCCATGCGGAAACTGATGCAGGGCATGCTGGGTTGTGTAGTTCAACAACAGCTGGAGTGTCAAGGTTAGCCATCACTGTTCTAGATGCTGTTCTGTTTGTTAAAGTTTTTAACCTGGAGATCTATATAGTATGGTGGGAATGCAGGCAGGGAGACCAGAACACTGAAGGAACATTGAAAGAAGCTCAGATTTTTAGCATAGACCGTGTAACATATGTGAAAACAGTCTAGTAATGAATCATTTACTTGTCAGATTCAGAAGTAAAATAAATATACCCCTGGGGGGAGTTTGTATATTTATCAGCCATTACTGAAGTCGGAGACCAGGTCTCCTTTCCTTTGCGTTATGCTGTGCTCAGAATTACATAGTACTGTATACAGGAGTTACATGGGGATGTCAGAGAGAGAAATGCTAAACCAGCAGTACATGTTTACCTACTAAGGCTGCATCACTTCAGGCGCCTTTCCCAGCTCGTGATGGTTATTTACCATTCCTGGTTATTCCTTGTGTTCCAGGACTGACAATAATACACCAAAGTGGGTATAGGGGTATTTAGCCCTATTGGAATTTATAGTGTGATGGCTGGGAACGTTGTTCTAACATCTGATCTTCCCTAGTTGTCCTGGACACCCCACAAGAGGTAATCAACGGAAACATAAAGACCATCGTAGAATACAAGTTGGATGAAAATGACAAGAAAATTAAGGTGGGTTGAATGTGATTGGTCGAATGTTCCATAGTGGACGGATCTCCTTGTCTGAGTCTCTGTGCTAAAGACAAGGGGCGAGATGTACTTAGCCTTGAAAACTGATAAAGTACCAACCAATCCGCTCACTGCATTGTTACAGGCTGGGTTTATAAAATGAGTTAGGAGCTGGTTATTTATACCCCTTTCAGACAGAAAAGTCTGAAAATCCTGGCAAATACAAGACATTTCAAATGCTGTGTCATTTTGCCGGGAGCAGCCTGACCCCCCTTCACACAGAACAAATTACCGGGTTGAAAATTTCTACAATTTGCTGAATAACACGGGTATTTCTTCTGTGTGAAAGGGTCATAAATCCAGTGTCCTCGACCCTGGTCAATTCCAGGGTCTGAGACACGGGATTTACGACACGGGTGTGCCCTTTCACACAGAAAAAGGACCTGTGTTATTCATGAAATTACAGGGTAGAACTGCTTCACCCAGTAATTTTGTTTTCTGTCTGAAAGGGGTATTAGTGTGGGATTTTGCTTGTATATCCTAAGCAGGCTGGGAGAAGTCGCATATCCCAGCAACATTGGCATTACTAAAAGTTTGCACTGGAGAGTAATGTAATTGTACTAGACAATTAGTGATACATCTTCCAAAAATGAAAGGATGTGATGTTGTACAGAGCAACTAATTAGAGTCTATCATTTTCTAGGATGCAGCAGAGAATTTATACACAGAATCTCATTGGTTGCTATGGGCAATGTTGCCTCTTTTAATTTTTGCAAGCTTTAGTTAATTGAACCGTTCTTCTTTATCGAGTCAGTACTTGCCCTTAGCACACTATTTTATTCTCCCACCACGCCCTAGTGGATGGTAGGGCATGAAATACCGCCTGTCGACTCATAAAACAGTCAAATGACCACATGTCGACCTTTTGCCTGTCAACCTTCCCCATGTCGACATAATGACCCTGTCAACCTTATAAAAGTCAACCTAATGACCCTGTCGACCTTCAGTCATGTCCACCTAAATGCAGGTCGACCTAGTGGTGTAGACCTAATGCTCATAGGCCTAAATGCTGTAGACAATATGACCGTATCCCATTCGGACAGCACCTATACAATTATGGATGCAAAAAAGTTATCTATGTCTTGCCCTTGCTGCATCATCTCGGGTGCCCAGAGGTAGTAATCTGTGGTCAGGTCTATTTCCTCATTCTGCTGTATAAAATATTGTAGGTAATGGGATTCCTATGTCTTCCGCACTGCTGACTAGCATGCCGGGTGTAGGAATCAGGAGTATTGGAAATCTGACAGTGATTCAGCCACTAGATCACGCATGTCCAAACTGTGGCCCTCCAGCTGTTGTGAAAATACACATCCCAGCATGCCTTGCCATAGTTATAGCATTCCCTAATAGCAAAACTGTGGCAAGGCATGATGGGACTTGTAGTTTCACAACAGCTGGTGGGCCATAGTTTGGACATGCCTGCATTAGATGCATAGAAGAAATTATGGTATTCAATCATTGCCGTTTTTTTGGCAGGAAAAAATGACTTAAAATAACATTACAGCCGATATACGCTAACAGTGTAAATAATACTGTCCCTAGAAGTCACACTGTTACAGAATAATCCTCAGCATCCAGCTCTCCATGTCAGTACGGTTTGCAATGTGGGTATTTACTCCTTGGAAGCAGTCATGTCTGAAGGTTGCATTGTAGTAACCTCGCCACATGTTCCACACTTGAATACCCTATGGCAGCCATCCAATCATACTGTACAGACTAGTAGCAAACACTGCAATCTCTCTGCCAACACCTCACACTGACGTTCCTGCCACTGTGCCATGCCCCTGGAAGGCCAGTCTCCCATATGGGGAGCTCTGCTAGCAGAGCCAGTATTTATAATATATGATTTTACAATGCAATGTCGCCCAGCACCGATCAGGTCTGAATCGGCCCAAAATATGCATTTGTTTACCATAGATGGCGATTACACTGGAAATTGACCTAACACGGTGAGAATATGCAGCAGCTTTCTAATTCGTTCTGTTTCCCCGCAGATCGTGCGCACTTTTAAAATTGAAACCCGCAAAGCTTCCAAAGTGGTGGCTCGAAGGAAGGTGAGTGCGGGGCTCTGAGTACATCGATGCGTACAGTGACGCCGCAGCCTTGTGTGGGGGGCATTGGACACGGGACATGGAGGCTGTTGTCCTCACTGTTCTTGTTGCTTTTTTCAGAATTGGAAGAAATTTGGGAATTCTGAATTCGACGCTGCTGGACCAAATGTAGCAACCACCACAGTCAGCGACGATGTCTTGATGACCTTTATCACCAATAAGGAGGTGAGATGACTGTGACGCACAGCACATAGCAACTTATTCTTGCTACTTACCCCTGTCATCGTACCACCATTCATAAACACCGGGACCAGCTCTTACTATGCCCTCTGGCATTCTTCTAATCTATGCAGGGCATGTCCAACCTTGGCCATCCAGCTGTTTTTGAAACTACAAGTCCCATCATGCCTTGCCACAGTTTTGCTATTAGGGAATGCTAAAACTATTGCAATGCATGATAGGAAGTGTAGTTTAACAACAGCTGGAGGGCCAAGGTTGGACATGCCTGATCTATGCTTTTGTTTTCTGAATTCAGGCGCATTGGGAGGTGAATTATATTCGGACATAGCGCAAACATAGTGACTGTACTATAACTGCCTCCAATCTTCTACTCTCACAGGATCTAAATAACCAGGAGGAGGAGGACCCAATGAACAAGCTGAAGGGTCAGAAGATTGTGTCTTGTAGGATTTGTAAAGGGGACCATTGGACCACAAGGTGTCCTTACAAAGACACATTGGGTCCTATGCAGAAGGAGTTGGCTGACCAGCTGGGCCTGTCTACAGCAGACAAGGAGAAAGTGCCAGGGGCTGGTGGTGAGTGTCCTCTACACATTACTTGTCTCTCTAGAAACCCATAGAGGACGGATTTCTATTGCAGTGTTAGAGAACGTATTGAGTGCTATTCATTCTTGCTGATCTCCTTTGCCACAGAGCCAGATCCAGCACAGGCTCCCGTGAGCAAGACCGGGAAGTACGTTCCTCCGAGTCTGAGAGATGGGGCGACTCGGAGAGGAGAGTCCATGCAGCCCAATCGCAGAGGTAAGAATGCTCCACATTACAGGGATCTGGTGGTGTAGAAGTCACTCAGCTCAGACTGGTTGCTGAGTCCTCACTGGATTGGTGATCTCAGATGCTTGTGTTTCTGTATCCTTCCTGTAGCGGATGATAACGCTACAATCCGTGTTACCAACTTGTCCGAAGACACCCGGGAAACCGACCTCCAGGAGCTTTTCAGGCCATTCGGATCCATCTCTCGCATCTATCTGGCTAAGGATAAAGCCACCGGCCAGTCAAAGGTAAACTGAGCCTGCTGCCCAGGCCATGTGTCCCCCACTGTGTCTATGGCCCTTGTACTCGGATGGATTTACCTCCTGTCACTTCTCTCCCCAGGGTTTTGCCTTCATCAGTTTCCATCGCAGAGAGGACGCAGCGCGCGCCATCGCTGGGGTCTCTGGCTTTGGCTATGATCATCTCATTCTGAATGTGGAATGGGCCAAGTATGTGTTTTATTGGCTTTATGTGTATGGCTACCAGACTTCTCCTCTTCATCTCTAGGGAGCACTTCTAGATAATAGTGATTTATGTAGTATATGTGACGTTGTTTTACACCAGATGCAAGTTACTATGATCTGTTTGCTCCAGTTTACTACAAACCTCACCTCTGTACTCTGCTGCTGCTGGTGACGCCGCACTGTGCTTAGCAAGCTGTGACCTCATTGTGGCTTCCGTCCCCCCCTCCTTCTCACACTATGACTCGGATCACAGGCGGCCTTGTCATCACTGACCTCATATCCGTTGTCTGGTCCCTGCCTCCCATACTGTCCTCACACTGTCCTCCTGAGATAATCTTTGATGTTCATCTATTCACTAATTGTGAAAACCCCGCATGAGCAGTAGAAGAATGAATATAGAAAGAGAGGGGTTTGCACGCGAACCCCCAAAAAATGCGTAGTATTCGCCAATCACACCAGGATACAAAATATGCATAACCTCATAGGAACTGCTCCCTACAGACCCAACTTTGCTTATTAATGAATAGGAAATCTATTATTTGTGAAACCACTGCACTTATGGCCCCCATACATTAGGTGGAGCAGATTTCCCTGGCAGCTCCCTGGGAGGGCTCACATACAATTAGGCAGTTGATGTGCCGTTTTTTTACCTGTGATAAATTGCATCCGATTTATCACATGTAATACTCCCGGGACGCTGCAGTTGGAGGGAGCCAGGCTGCAGGAGAATAAAAAAAAAACATACAGATGAATAGGCAGCCACTGATTGGCTGAGAGAGCTCTCTCAGCCAATCAGCGGCTGCCTATTCATTTGTATAGTTTTTCTGAGTTCCCCCCTCATCAGAAGCGATACATCGACACGATGTGCCGCTGATGGCTGCACATAAGATTTATCTTATGTGCAACAGGTCTAACCTCTGGATCAGGGCCGATGCGCACAGGGCCGTGGATCAGACCCAAGGGGGGGACATCAAACACCGCCGATTTGGGCCGATTTCTCGGCCTGATCCGTCTGGATCGGGTGAAATCGTCCCAAATCGGACAAGTGTATCATATGGAGGGGCATGCTGTTTACCAGGAATTGATAGGTTGAGAACCTGGGTGGATCTTTAAGCCGTGTAATATAAAATAATTTGATGAAAGCTATTTATAATGCATAATATAATATGTTGCACTACATAACTGGGATGGAAAACATCTAGAACACGAATCCTCTGTATCTTATATCTGGAACATTGGGTTCTGATGTCACTTTAGGGGTTATAAGGAATAACCTAGCCCCCGCCCCTACTGTATATTATTAGGCTGCTCAGGTCTATGGCCTGTATAACCCCTGGGACTGGGTGAATAATTTGGTTATAAATCCTGGTACCAGCAGCCTGGTGCCGGCTATGTTAGTGTCACACTGTAGTTCCACACATCCTCAAACCTGTCGTCTTTTCCACAGACCTTCAACCAACTGAGCGTGACACGCCGGCGTATGACCAGAAGACGGGAATTATTGCTGATCACTTACTGCATACTAATAAATCATCTGAAAGCCAGGCAGGCTCTGATCATCTTTGTCATATTTCACTTCCGCTTTTTGGGGTCTCACTAATGTAACCGCTGTATATTTTTAGCACTAAGCCTATTCTGAAGTGTTGAGCGTATTCTGCAAAGTATTTTATTAGCGTATACCATTGCACTTTACAACTGGGTGCAACACCATAGTAAATGGAGACAGGATAGTAATACAGCGTGGTAAGAGCCCTACTCTCTACACGCTTGCCATATATAGGGAATAGGCATTGATGCACAAGGAAAGGTGCTGCCTGCGGCATAACTAACATGGTGAATGCAGATTCTAGGGTGGTTGGGCTGACTCGAGGGCCTGCTGCTCCTCTATCACCAGCAGCAGAACTTAAAATACTAGGCCCCAACCTGGAAATGGTTCAGGCAGCATCCTCCTGTTGTATCCCCTTCCCTCAAAATTGGTTGCTGTTTCATAGGAGACAGTTATTGTGGATGCTAGCGGAGCGGTGGCCATTTTGGGAGTGGCATTGTTAATGGGGCCGACATGACAGACCGTAGCAGGCTGCAGCAGGAGGGAGGGAAGGGATGCAGAGATCTCCCACAAGGAGTAGGGGCGGGGGGGGGAGATTATTGGGCAGCCTAAAACTTTTTGGGGGGCAGGTGTAGAGGTTCAAGCAGTGATGACAATAGTCCGTGCAGACTCTCAGCACCCACAAGCCATTGCTGGGGCTATTGCTATGCTACTCTGTCATGCTTCATTTATTAGGCCAGAGAGCCTGGTGGTATCCGGTTGACCACTATTGGTTGACACCATAAATGGATGACATACACTGTGTTGACACAAAAATGGTTGAAAGGGAAAAGGCGAACACTAGTGTTTCATGACTTATGTATTTATTTTTTTCCGAATCCGACCCGGGATTTGGAACACTGATCCAAGCCAGGTCGGATCCGGAATTTGCACCTTTTACAGTGGGGTGGCGCTTGGAGATGACATCATCTCCAAGCACATGGACCGCCAATTACCCTGCCGGGACCACAGATCGTTGCGCTGGGGGCAAGCCCAGCACCAAGGTAAGCCGATGGGCTGCCCCCGTGCATCACCCCAGCCCAGTCTGCGAGGTGACTTGGTGCCGCTCACTGGCATCAATTCACCTCCTATTTGTCTCCGCTACTGTCTGCAGAGGACAGCAGCGGTGGATATGTGCTCGCCCCCCACCCCCATTGCTCTTAACGGGAGCTGGGTCGGATGACCCGGCATACCAATTTATACGGACCTCTACCTAGATCCTGCCCGTGTTCTACCCTGGTCAGGACCTGGGTAGAAGTCCCGTGTAAAGACACATGTTAACCCCTTTTACACTGCCGCTGACCTGGGTCCACGAGGGAAAAACCTGTTTTTTTGCGGTGGTGTAGAAGGGGTATTATAGTGTGCTTGAAGCATGGTGAGACATACTACGGGATGTGGTACACTTATACAGTGTCCATGTCGACATAGACACCAAAAAAGTGTTGACTTTTCGGCAGTGTTGATCTAGTTGTATGTTGGTCACTAGGTAGACACCTAAAAATGGTCGTCAGTCATATGGTCCCCATACACGGTCCGTTAAACGGATCCGTTTGGGTCTTAATTAGCATGCATCGTATCGGATCGCATGCCTAGTGCATGCAATGCGATCCGATACGATGTTTAGCTAGTACAAAAAGTATGTGCAGCACATACTTTTTGTACCGTACTATGTGATGCGCGGGAGCGCGCATCGCATAGTACAAAACAGACGGTCCGGGAACGGACCGTCTATGGGTACCTATAACCCTCTCTGGTATCCTGCTGGTACTCAGCCCACTTCTGGCCAGGAAACATGGAAGTGCTGGAGGCTGATTCCTGTCACTGGTGATCTACTCTCCGGGGAGGTCATGTGATGCGGCTGTCAGTTACTTCCTCCTCACCATGCTGGACAATGGTGTTTGCACTACTATTGGCTGAACATGATTTGGTGCCCAAGTTGAAAAACTGGGTAAAATATGGCATTTATACATCACCATAGACTTGGCAAAGGGTCTGCGTGCTGAATTGTATGGTCATTACTACTCTCATGTGGGTTGAGAAAGGGCTGTGCATAGGATTGTGGTAATAAAACCATAGGTCCCTATGTACTAAGCAATATTTGATAATTGAGTTTGCAGGCAGTGGCGTATCTGCCATAGGTGGTTTCAAGTTCAGAGTTATGCTGTTTACACACGGGGTAATATGATTGCTGGGGATATATTGCTAGCAATATATCCCCAGCAATCATATTGCTCAGTGTCTCCTTTTCATCAGCGATGAAAAGGAGACACTGCTACGGGGCGGAGGGGGAGCGCAGCAGCAGTAGACGCTGCTGCTGTCACTTTGATGGGAGGAGGGAGGGAGCAGCGGCACGGGGCTGGGGAGATCAACGCTGATCGCCGGGGAAAGCCGCTGGTCGCAGGAGCATTAGGCAGTGCACACGGGAGCGCGCAGCTGGCGATTTATCATGAAATTGCACCCGTGTGTACTCACCTTAAGCCTAATGAAACTGTTTCAGAACATTATTAATCTGGTTTAGAACATTAAAATGCGGATCCTTGCTCGGCTCACAACAGTTCAGGCAAAGTGTCTCACTCCAATTTACGGTACTTGTGTATTTTGGCGGTGCCCCCGATGTACATCGCACGATGTGTACATCGCATGCGATGCGATTTTTACCCCCTATGCGATGAAAGATTGTATAAGCACCCTAAAGGGTGCTTACAATGTTAAATGCACCCCCACGCCACCCCCCCACTATAAACGTGAACCCGAAGCGTGGTGAGCGCAGCGGTACGCGTCCTCCGACCTTTTCATACCCCCACGTCGGCGTGGAGTTGAGAATAGAAAGTGTGGCGAGCGCAGCGAGCCACCGAGCCCGAAGCGTGGCGAGCGCATGCGGATACCTTCACAGGTATACGCGTCCCCTCGCAGGCTTCACAGGTGTCCGCTGCGCTCGCCACACTTTCTATTCTCAACTCCACGCCGACGTGGATAGTGGGGGTATGAAAAGGTCGGATGATGCGTACCGCCGCCGCTCGCCACGCTTCGGGTTCACGTTTATAGTGTGGGGGTGCATTTAACATTGTAAGCACCCATTAGGATGCTTATACAATGTTTAATCGCATCGTATGGCATTGTATGCCATACCAGGGCCGTAACTAGGGGGGGGCTGGGGGGTCACACGCACCGGGCGCTGGAGGTGAGGGGCGCTGTGAGGTCCGGTGTATGTGGACGCTGTAGTGTAGCGGCGGGCATGTAACATGCCCGCCGCTACACTACAGCGTCCACATACACCGGACGGAGTCCGTCCATCTCCTACTAGCGCGGCTGCAGGAAGCTCTGATGACTTCGAAAAGACTTGCCGGACGCTGATTGGCTGAATTCAGCCAATCAGCGTCCGGCAAGTCTTTTTGAAGTCATCAGCGCTTCCTGCAGCCGCGCTAGTAGGAGATGGACGGTGAGAGGACTGTGCGGGGAGGGGGGGGGGGGTCTCCGGCGCCAGGGACAAGGCGTCATTTGGTCGGTCCCCCCTGTCAGCTGCTAACTAAGCAGCAGGGAATAAACGCTGTGCGCATGCGCACAGCGTCTATTCCCGCAGCCAGGGGGCTGGGGGCATGGCTAGAGGCTCACAGAGCCTCTGGGTCATGCCCCCATAGCGGCAAAATGGGGGCGTGGCCTCGCGGGAGAGCAACGATTATAGACCACGCCCCCAAATTAGGCCACGCCCCCCGAAAATTTCGGTGCGCCTCCGGCGCGCAGCAGCATCACTAGGTGGGGGGGCACCAAAAGACTGCCTTGCCCCGGGCGCCGGAAACCCTAGTTTCGGCCCTGGCCATACAATTTGAAATTGTATGCCATTGTACAATATCGCGTCGCATCGTATGCCTTATGGTATGCGATGGGCGCCGCCAAAATACACAAGTACCAATTTACTCGCCACAGGTTACTGTACCCCTATAAATGTCCACATAGATAGTAACATTGCTATCCCAGGGGGTCCTATAATTTCTTTTTTTTTTTTTTTTTTTAAATTCAATTTTTATTTATACATTTCATTAAAAACAACGTACATTAAGAAATTATATTTTACAATGCTGAGTTTTTGACATACATATGACTCGTGTGTTTATTTTGTTTATTTTTCGTGATTCGGCGCTGCGGCACCCCCTCCCGTCCGCATACTGCTATCTTATCTTTTATATATTCTATCTGTGTACAATATTTACTAATAAAATTAGGATTCACTTCTACTATTAGTGTTAGTGTTTTTTTTTTTTTTTCCTCTTTTTTGTGTCCCCCCCGACTCTCCTCTCGTGTTTTATGGTGTCTTACTTCTTTATGAATAACTAACGTAAATTGTGTAGGTGTATTCAGAGGTTTCTTGTTCCTCTTTATATTTCCCTATCATGGGAATGTTGAAAATCAAAATTAAGTGTATAAGAGTTGTTTAGTGATTATATTTTTTAAGTAAATTTCTATTTCCCTAACCCCTTTCTATCTTAATACGTGCGGGGGCCGTGATGCAGCGCCGAGCCTGATGCATATCTATCCCCCAGCAATTGCACATTTCCACTTATTATTTTATTCCTTTATCCTCCCCCCACCCTCCAACCCTCCCGCCTACCCTTAGGTTGACGACCAACAGTACAATCTCATTTTAAACTATCTCCAGCCCTTTCTCTTCCCCTGGACTAATTGCCCCATTTGCTCCAGATTGAGTGAAATTTATTCACTGTTCCTCTGGTGAAATGTACATATCTTTCATGAGCAATAGTTTCCTGGACTAATACCAGCCACATGGCCACTTCTGGTCCCTCTTTTGCCATCCATTTTCTGGAGATACAGACTTTCGCCAGGGTACATGTATTAATAAAGAACTGTCTCTCGTATTTGTTCATCATTCCGTCCTCTACTATCGCAAGAATGCAGGCTTTAGGCGTACAGATACTGATGGATATGCCCTTTGATACTAATATGTCTATGACACCTGTCCAGAATCCCATTACCCGTGGACACGTCCAGATCAAATGCCAGAACGTTCCATTAGGGTCCTGGCATTTAGGGCATCTTGTGTCCGCTTTGCCTCCAAACTTGTTCATACGCTCTGGTGTCATGTAGGTTCTATGTAGCAGGTACAGTTGGATCTGTTGAAATCTTACTTGGTTAGTGGCTAATTTTACGTTTGCCAGAGCTTTACTCCACCCTTCTTCCGATATAGTACCCAGGTCCCTTTCCCATTTTACTTTTATATTTGTTAGGTTATCCTGCTGTTTACTTTGCATTAGAGCTTTGTAGCAGAATGAGATTTCATGCCTCATGGGGATCTTTTTTATTAGTTTTTTAGTCATTGAGTCCTGTAAGTCTGGTTTCCCTCCCTTAAACTGTTTTTCCAGGCCATGTCGTAGTTGGAAATACCTGAACAAGTGTTTATTGGGGAGTGAGTATTCTATTTTTAATAACTGGAATGAGCAAAGCCCATTATCATTATACAGTTGTCCTATTTCTTTAATACCATTTTCTCCCCATACTTTCCCCATTTGTAGTTCTTTTAACTCTTTCAGGGAGTGGGAATTCTGCAGTGGCGTTTCTGGATCTAGGCCTTGACTGTCCAGTAGTCCTTCCACCTGTCTCCATACCATGATTCCTTGTTTAATTATTGGTGGCCATATCTGCTTCAGGTTTCTGCTTAATAGCAGTTGCAGGGGCGTATGACCCGGGGATATTAAACCCACCAGTTCATATATTAAGTCATACTCCCCCCCTTTCTGGACCCAATTTTTTAAGTGGGCCAGGTGGGTTGAAAGGTAATATATCCAAAGGTCTGGTAAGGCCAGCCCGCCCTCCCCTTTACGTTTAGTGAGGATGTCTCTTCTGAGTCGGGCTCTCTTGTTGCCCCATAATAAGGAGGATATTAGACCGTCTATCAGCTGGAAAATCTTGCGAGGGAGATAAATAGGCGAGTGCCTAAGTATATATACTATTTTGGGTTGAATAATCATTTTTACTAAGTTGACCCGCCCAGTCAGTGTCAGGGGTAATTTACCCCATGATCCTATCTTGGATTTTACATATTCAATTTGAGGTGTTAAATTGAGCAACTCAAACCTACCTATCTCCCTCGAGACCCGAATTCCCAGATATTGGAACTCGTCTACCCTTTTTAAAGGGCTATTTGTTATATGCCCTGCTGACAGGGAGTCAGTTAAGGGCATTATACATGATTTAGCCCAGTTTATCTTAAGGCCCGAGTGTCCTCCATATTTGTTTATTATCTCAAGGATTTCTGGTATTACCTTATGGTTGTCAATAAATAGCAATATATCGTCCGCATATAGTGCGATACGGTCTTCCCTTGCTCCTATTTTTAAGCCCTGGATTACTGAGCTATCCCTGATCAAACAAGCCAGGGGTTCTATTGCTATTGCAAACAGCCCCGGTGACAAAGGACATCCCTGCCTTGTGCCCCTCTCCACCCTAAAACTGGGAGAGATGTAGCCATTGACGGAGACCCTTGCCACCGGGGCTGCGTACAACATCTTGATCCAGTTAATGAATATCGGGCCTATGCCCACCCATTCCAAAACCTCCCATAGGTAGGCCCATTCAATGCAGTCAAAGGCCTTGGCTGCGTCCAAGGAAATGACCGCTGAGTCTGCAATGTCATCCTGTGGCGTCTGGAGGTGGCAGTACAGTCTTCTCAAATTAGTCGTGGTCGATCTCCCCGGCATAAAGCCGGTTTGATCCGGATGAATTATCTTGCTTATAAACTGATTGAGTCTGTTTGCCAGGATCTTAAGATCGTTTGTTAACAACGAGATTGGTCGATAAGATTCGACCATCCCAAGATCTTTGTCCTTTTTTGGTAACACGATGATTAAGGCTTCCGACATGGAGGCAGGTATCGTCTTTCTGGCATATAGGTCCCTATAAAGGTCCAGGAATTTTTGTGAAAAAAAGTTCCTGTGCCTTTTATACAGCTCTTGCGGTATACCGTCCATTCCTGGGGCTTTGCCTCCAGGGATGTCCGTTATTGCTGCTTCTATTTCTGTTAATGTAATAGGGCTATCCAGCAAATTCCTGGCTTCAGTTGACAAGGTAGAATGTTCTATTTCCCTGAGGTATGCACGGGTGTTATCGGGAGTATGGCATTGTTGGGTTGTATAAAGCTCTCTATAATATTGCCTGAATCTTTCGGCTATTTCGGGGGTCTGCCTGATTATTCCTCCTCCCTCCTCCCTGATCTCCGTTACCATGTTCGAGGGACGATCTACTTTCGCCAATCCAGCTAAGAAGCTCCCGGGCCTGTCCCCTTCTGTGTATCTGATGTGTCCCGCAAATAATTCCCTATACATTATTCTATCCGTGAGGCACTTACGCCAATCATCTTGGGCTTTTACCCAGGCTTCCTTGTCTGCTTGTGTTTTCCCCTGTAGATATTGTTGTTCTAGGGTACAACAGGTTAACTCTAGTTGATGTTCTTTTTTTTTGTGGTTGGCTTTTAATCTTGCTACCTCCTTTATGAGTAGCCCTCTAAGATTTGCTTTAAATGTGTCCCAGATAATCTCTGCTGGTGCAGACCCTTGGTTAGCTTCGAAAAACTCCTGCCAGTGTGGTTCTGAGTTATCCCCCACCTTAAAGTGTGTCAGCCAGTAAGCATTTAGTTTCCATAGAGGGAACCCCCTTACCTCCCCCAGGTCCACACTAACTTCCAATGGGGAGTGATCGGATATGCCTCTTGTGTGATATTTCACGCTTTGGATCCGGGGTATCCAATCTCCTGATACAAGTGCCATGTCAATTCTTGAGAATGAGGAGTGTGTGCTGGAGAAACAGGAGAATTTCTGCTCTGTCGGGTGTCTTATTCTCCAGGCATCCACTAACCCCATCTCTTTAACCAGATTTGCAAACCCTTTGCCCCGAGCATTGCTACTTCTGTTTATAATACTTTTTTTATCTAGAACTGGGTCAATTATATTGTTAAAATCCCCCAATATCAATACTGGGGTACTGGGAGATGTAGCCATAAATTCGGCCGCTTTTTTCAGCACCTCATAATTGAAGGGTGGTGGTATGTACACTGACATAATTAGAACTTCCAGTGGGCCCAACTTACATTTAATAAAGATATACCTCCCTCCGGGGTCAATTTGACTCACGATCGGTGAGAAAGGGATACCCCTGCGTATTAACATTGAGACACCTCTAGAAGCACTTGTAAAAGGAGCGTGATATGCCCAGCCCACCCAAGTTTTTTTTAGAGCCAGTAATTTATTTCCAACAAGATGTGTTTCTTGCAGACATATAATGTCTGCCGCGTATTGTCTGACCTGGCGCATGACCAGTGATCTTTTGATTTTGTCGTTGATCCCCCTCACATTCCATGTGAGGAGGCTATATTTTGCCGTTACCATGGATCAAAGATCTCCACGAACCTGTACATTTCCCACATAATGGGGCATTCTGGAGTGAATTGTGTACTGGATTAAAATTTTGTCAACCTAATTCCCCTCCCATACCCTCTCCCCCCACCCCTCCACCCTGCATGCCCTCCCTCTCTTTTACCTTTGACATGCCTCTCTGCCTGCCCTCCCTCCCACAACCTATTCCCCTTAACAAAAAAAAATACAAACATCGCTTGAGGCAATTGATATAATGGCCAAGAGCTAGGAGCTCTCTCCCACTCCTCCAAACTTCATATCTTTAACCCTTCCCCCCCCAGTGAGTGTCCTGTCTTATCTTTCTTACCCTCATAAGGGGACTGCCAATAAAGCCTCTATGGTGAACATGAAACCTTTGTTCAATTCTTAGCCCTGCGCTCTTCATGGCCTGTTGCTCCCTCCTCCCCTATACCTTCATTCAGTCCCTCTCCCTGCACCAGACGCATATCAGCACATTCCCTTCCTCCCCCCCCCCACCCCCCCCCCCCCCCCCCCCCCCCACCCCGCCCAGTGATATAGCTATCCCGGCCTAACATTTTATGGCCTTTTATCGTGTCTCTTGCATGTAACAAAACAGCAGAATAAATACATAAATATAAATAAATATAAATAAAGAAGTGAGTTATTTAAAAAGGGGGGGGGGGGGGGAGGAGAGAGAAAAAATGAAAAGAAGGGGGGAGTCACACATGTTTATATTTCTATAATTTCAAGCATGTATCTTTGTTGGCTTCATGTCTCCATATTCTGGACTGTCCATTTTAAGACATCAGTATGACACCAGTAACATCCTCTACGTACTATCTGACTGGCCTAGCTAGAGTCTGTAGCACGTTTGCCTGGGAATTTTGAGTCCAACCAGGCCGCTGCTTCTTTCGGCGTCAGAAAAAATTTAGTACTGCCCTCGTGGATCACCCGAAGCTTGGCTGGGAAGAGCACAGCATACTGAATTTCCAGCTCTCTAAGACGTTTCTTAACATCATAATATTGTGCTCTTTCCCGTTGTACCCCTGCTGCGTAGTCTGGAAACACTGGGATCCTCTTATTTTCCCACATCAGTGGGCCTTTAACTCTGGTTAGCTTCAAAATTGTGTCCCGGTCTGAATGGTGTAACATTTTTGCAATGAGGGTGCGAGCCGGTGCTCCCGGGGGTGGTGCCCTCATTGGGACTCGATGGGCTCTCTCAACCGAGAAATATCTGGTGAAGGCCTCTTGGCCATACTCTTTAACTAGCCAGTTTTCCAGGAACTGCTCTGGGTTTGCCCCCTCTACTTTCTCAGGCAGTCCCACGAATCTTAAATTACTTCTCCGGCAGCGCCCCTCCATGTCTATCATTTTGATATTAATTAATTTTAATTGAGTAGCCATGTTCTCCATTTTTTCTGTCAGGGGGGTCACCGTATCTTCTAGTAGTGAGGTACGGTTCTCTACTTCCTTGACTCTTTCTTTCACCCTTTGAACCGACTGCCGAATCACATCCAGATCCTCCTGGACCTTTTCTATTTTGTTGGCTAATCGGCCCTCACTTGCTGCCAGGGCATCGAGTACTTTTTGGATGGAGGAGTCACTTGGTTCTAACTGAGGGGGGGTGACTGGAGGAGAGGTCTCTGCTCTAGTAGGGGGTGTTGGGGTGACGGGTTGTCTAGCGAATTTCGCAAGTTTATTGGCTGCAGCTGCTTTTTCAGTCTTCCCCATTTTTGACGCTTTTTAATGAGGTTTATATTTTACAGTAAAAATAAAGTAGCTGGAGGGCACCTGCTGGGTATTAACACTTCCTGTCAGCAAATGCTACTGCTCCTATAGCTTTCAACAGTGTTTTTATATAATCAGTATTCCACGCCGTTTTGCTTCACAATCTGTGCGGCGGAGGTGGGGGTGCTTGCTTCCTAAAGGCAGATGCTGCAGTTCTTATGTTTTTTTTTTTTAAAAAGACTGGTGTGCGTACGGGTATCCAAAAAAAAATAAAGTAGCTAGAGGGCACCTGCTAGGTATTAACACTTCCTGTCAGCAAATGCTACTGTTCCTTTAGCTTTCAGCAGTGTTTTTATATAATCAGTATTCCACGCAGTTTTGCTTCACAATCTGTGCGGCAGAGGTGGGGGTGCTTGCTTCCTAAAGGCAGATGCTGCAGTTCTTATGTTTTTTTTTTTTTAAAAAGACTGGTGTGCGTACGGGTGTCAAAAAAAAATAAAATAAATAAAAAAAAAAATAAAGTAGCTGGAGGGCACCTGCTGGGTATTAACACTTCCTGTCAGCAAGTGCTACTATTCCTTTAGCTTTCAGCAGTGTTTTTATATAATCAGTATTCCACGCAGTTTTGCTTCACAATCTGTGCGGCAGAGGTGGGGGTGCTTGCTTCCTAAAGGCATATGCTGCAGTTCTTATTTTTTTTTTTTTTAAAAAGACTGGTATCAAAAAAATAAAATAAAATCAGTCTTTACTCACAGTCTGATGCAGCACCCAGTAACTTGGAGATAGGGGGGGGAGGATATGCTGCCACTTCCAAGCCTTCCTTTGCAGGCTCCACGCAGTCTTGTCCCCCTCCACGTGCCGTCCCCCACTGGCTGCTCCTGTGTCTCCGCAAACAGAGCGTTTGCCCGTAGTGTGCCCCCTGCTGATGCCGCTCCTTCTCCTTACACCTCTGTGAAGGCGCTTGTTCCCTGCCACCGGGTCAGCGCTTCTCCTCCACAGCTCTCTTGCTGCGGCAGCTTTCCGGCTCTCACCCGGCGTCGCTGCCTCGCTGACCTCACGCTTCCTGTAAGTGCTGCACGCCGGGTAGCTTCGTCACCTCCAGCCCCCGTCCTGGACTCCTCTGCCTGAGACACCGTGCCCGGGCTTACGTGCGTCCGGCAGCGCCAGGTATTGGGACCGTTTTCCCTTCTCCTCCCCTGCCCGCAATAGTCACTCAATCCTGGGGGGGTTAAGCGAGGATGTCTGGTTACACCATGGAGCGGGAGAGACCAACGGCACACGTCTCACTCCCTGCTCTCCGTGGCCACGCCTCGGGTCCTATAATTTCAACTTGAGCCCTGTAGGTGCATCGGTGCAGTTGCTATGGGGTCAATGGAAGTGGGGTTTTTTCCATGTGGGAGCTAATGTGGTTTAATTTTTTTTTCATGTGGGGCTTACGATTTTGCCATGTGGCCCACAAAATTCTTGTTACGCCCCTGGGTGCTACATATTGCATATTTATTAACAGTTTCATGTGAGTGCACACACACGCATGTATGTATAATGGCTTGCCCACATTGATCCTGGAATGAAATATTTAAACCCCCAGTGTGGATAGTCAGTCTCTGCACACATGCCCCGCAGCAGCCATCACTCATTGTCCGACGCCTATATACTGTAGGGCAGCTTTAGTCTGCTACTTTCCCTGCAGCAGGACTGCACTGGGGGATAGGAGTGCGAATAATCCGGCATCAGATAGTTTCGTGTTAATGTGTCTTATTCCTGCAGTCACTCATTTATATATTGTAGCAATAGCACGACCAATAATGCAGGGCTGTACAGAGATTTCTTGTCATGTTCAACAGACCCTGCCCAAACTCCATAAAAAAGGCACAAAGCAACCAACCCAGCAATCAGTATGGTTTTGGAATGTGGGAATAAATTGAAGTCAACCCCTGAGAACATATAAAACCTACACATACAGGAGTCCGAATCAAGCTCCTGGCAATTCTGCAAGGCTAACCACTGTGCCACAGTGCTGGGACATGTGCCACTTTCCTTATGATGGTTTTTGCTTACAAACAACAGAGAATCACATTTCTCTAGGAGGAATAATTAGTTTTAGCTACAATATGTTCTGCTGCATCCAGAAAGCTGCTGTGTTGTACTTCTGCCGCATAGAGCACTGTAGTAGAAGAGGTGCTAAAACTACACTCAAACTGGATTCTCTATGCTGGATGCTACAACTTATACCCCGTTCTCACTGCAGCCAAATTCCCAGGTCTAGCACATCGACCCGGGAATTTGCCTTTTTAACGCAGGATTTTTGGCAGTGTGAAACCCTTCTTTTTACCCGTGTCTGAGATCCGGGTATGCAGACACGGGTTGACCCGTTCACACTGCTGAAAAACCTGTGTTTAAAGGCAAATTCCCGGGTAGAACTTCTTCACCCGGGAATTTGCCTTGCAGTGAGAACGGGTTCAGCGCGGCAGTCCCCGGCATTTTAATGCCGGGTAAAAGCCTTGTCTTTCTCACTCGCAGTAAGAACACGGTGTAACTGGTGTTCAGACACATACACACTAGGCAACATTAACGTAAATGATATTGTTGGCGCTGCTGAGCGAACAATCTAGCGCATTCTCACTGAACGATATAGTTCAGTAATGTCACCCAGTCATTGCTCATACTGCAACATTGGCGATATAGTCTAGATTGAGCTGCACGTAAAGATGAAGGAAGAAGGGGGGCACTTTAATGGTTCTGTGATAAATGATAGACAATGGGGGAAATTTACTAAGATGTGTATTCTATTTCACATGTGATGTTGCTATGGCAACCAATCAGATCCTGTCTACTATCTTCTAGAGCAGTGATTTTTATCCCTTTTACCTTACGGCACACAAAATAAGATTTTAAAATTGTCAAGGCACACCATGAGAACCAAATAGGGCAAAACACATTGGCCCACACAGGAAAAAAAATAAAAACTATTGGCCCCCATATAAAAAAAAAAAAAAAAAAAATCAATCACTGGTCCCCACAAGTAACAAAAATAAAATACATTGACCCTTTACATGAAAATAAGAGACCAGTAAATAACAGTTGAACTGGTGGTGGCTGAAAACTGGTTTGGGCATCTGTAGATCTGGGGGCACACCTGAGAACAGCTCAGGACACACTAGTGCGCCACAGCACAGGGGTTGAAAAACACTGATCTAGAGGGTGCTAAATAAACAAGAAGTAGATTCTGATTGGTTGCCAATAGCAACATCACATGTGAAGTACAATACACATCTTAGTAAATTTCCGCCAATGTCTAGGTCATTGGTTCTCAAACTCGGTCCTCAGGACCCCACACAGTTCATGTTTTCCAGGTCACCCAACAGGTGTACTTATTACTGACTGACACATTTTAAAAGATCCACAGGTGATTCTGTGAGGAGACCAAGAGAAGTGGTAGATTGCGCTATGGTTTAGATGAATAAAATTGGGTTAATAAATTAAAAAGAAAAAGGTAGGTGTGTACAGAAAACAGGGGTTTTAATCATACAATATTATGTATTACAATACAAGACATAAAGCACTAAAAATACAATAAAAAATGTAAGTAAAAAGTAACATTCAGATCAATAGTCACCCAGGTAGATCCGGAGAGCCAGTGTATGGAATTTGCCGTAGTGGAACCACACTTAGAGGGATAAGTTGTAATCCAAAAAATTGTAGGAAAGCTGATGCTCAGGTAATGCTGAATCCTCAAACCCAAATTTGTAGCCGGGCCTTTAGGAGGTGGCGTACCCCCAAATTTTGCTTGTTGCCATAGAGTCAATGGGCTGGAAATGCACCTACGCGTTTCGCTGCTCTCTGGTGCATTTCCAGTAACTTCAGATCCAGTCTACACCCACTGCCAGCTACATCTACTACTCTTGATAAAAAGTGGAAACCAATAGAATCCACAGAGGGACTACATCCTCTCCAATTTTGGAATTGCTAAAGCTCACAAGCTCCAAAAACGGAACAACCCATTGACTATGGCAACAAGCAAAATTTGGGGGTACGCCACCTCCTAAAGGCCCGGCTACAAATTTGGGTTTGAGGATTCAGCATTACCTGAGCATCAGCTTTCCTACAATTATTTGGATTACAACTTATCCCTCTAAGTGTGGTTCCACTACGGCCAATTCCATACACTGGCTCTCCGGATCTACCTGGGTGACTATTGATCTGAATGTTACTTTTTACTTACATTTTTTATTGTATTTTTAGTGCTTTATGTCTTGTATTGTAATACATAATATTGTATGATTAAAACCCCTGTTTTCTGTACACACCTACCTTTTTCTTTTTAATTTATTAACCCAATTTTATTCATCTAAACCATAGCGCAATCTACCACTTCTCTTTGTTTTGCATATTGTATTGGGGCTGACTCCCCTTTTTTCAGATTGCTGCTGTAGCCAAGCACACTCACACCTAAGCGCCTTAAGTAGAAATATTTTTAGATCTCTTTTTCTAGATTCTGTGAGAAGACCTGCAAAACATGCACTGTGTGGGATCCTGAGGACCGACTTTGAGAACCTGTGGTCTAGGTCAACCACTAATGGTCAACATCTAAAAATGGTTGACTTACACTAGGTCGATAATGACACAAGCAAATGGTAGACATGGACAGGAAAAGGTCAACATGTTTTATCAGGTAATTTTTTGCCGACATTAACACCGTGTAAGTGTACCGCGTCCCCTCACATGGCAAGTCGGTTGAAGAAAAAAAAAAAAAAAAGTAATAGAAAATATGTCGACCTGTCCCTGTGTCGACCATTTGCTTGATACTTGAGGTCTCAGTATTGCACCCTGTTGCTGACAGTGGACAAGGTAAAGTGCATTGCAGTATTCACTATGGAAGGAGCTGAGGAGTAAATGTATGAAGCTTGGAGAAGTGCTATCTATCTCCATAAAGAACGTTATGTGCAAGGTGATAATGCTCCAGCCAATCAGATCCTAAAGGTGCATACACACTGTACAATTTTTTTGACCAATTTGGTTGAAAGACATTTCCATTGAACCCAGTGTCCTGGATGAAAGATGTTGACAAAAGACATTGACAAACGAACGATGAATGATGATGCGCATACCCGCCATTTGTTCATCAAGATTGTTCGTCAACTGTGCGTGCAGCTCAATTTGAATATCTTTCAAAAAGAGCCTATAAACTGTAGCTAGATCTTTCGTCTGTCGTCAATATCTTTCGTCAACATCTTTTGTCCAGGACATTGGGTTCAATGGAAAGGTCTTTCAACCAAATTGGTCCAAAAAATTGCAGTGTGTGTATGCACCTTAACTTACAATTTACATATTGGAGCTGATTGGCTGGAGCATTATCACCTTGCACATAACGTTCTTTGGGGCAGATGTTCTAACCAGCGTTAAGTGATTAGCGGCCGGGGCGATGTAGTAACAGCCGCCCAGACGTTAAAGCGCCTCGGCTGCTCAGGGCTAGCAGTGTCCTATCCCCCACTGCGGGGACAATGCTAACCCTGCTGCTGGCTCTGGGCTGCGCTGGAGATCTCTCAATAAAAGCGAGATCTCGCGCATGTGCAGTGAACCCAGCTGGGCAGGCAGAGACAGCGCATCTGTGTGAACTGATACGCTGTCTCTAGGAGGGGGACATCCAGGGCCGGCGCCACCACTAGGCAATCTAGGCATTTGCCTAGGGCGCCGGCCACTGGAGGGCGGCATTTTGCCCCCCGTGCCGCGAGGGTACCTGTCCTGCGGCGCTGTGTATTTAAAGCTGGCGGCGGAGGCAGCGAGGGGTCCCTGCACTGCGGTCAATAAGAAATAACAAGCGCTATCCGCCAAGCTATGCGGAAGCGCTTCTGTTGTGAAAACACTGTCCGCACGCTGATTGGCTGAGATTCAGCCAATCAGCTTGCGCCGTGCGGCCAGTGTTTTCACAACAGAAGTGCTTCCGCATAGCCCGGCGGATAGCACTCGTTGACTGCAGGGACCCCTCTCTGCCACCGCCGCCAGCTTTAAATACACAGCGCCGCAGGACAGGTACCCCCCCCCCCTCCCCCGGCACCGGGGCGCCCCCACCCCGACTCCCCTGGGGCGCTCCGGCCCTGGGGACATCACGAAGGGGGAAGTTTACGCTCCCCCACTTTGGCAGACAAGATGTTAATACATCTTGTCGGCCTCCCCTCCTGCTTCGCCTCGTTAATGTGGTGAAGCAGAAAGTATTATAGCGGCGTGCTAAGCGCCGCTACAATACACCGGCCCCATTATGTGGAGAGATACCACTTCTCCATGCTTCATGATTGGAACTTTATACATAATTGTTAACAGCAAGGTGTACTGCCGACAGTATTAAAATGCTATTAGTAACAATGGGCCAAATATATTAAGCCGGAACAAGTGATAAAGTGGAGAGTGATAAAGTGACCAGCCAATCGGCCCCCAACTTGGCTTGGTCCTTTATCACTCTCCACTTTATCACTTGTTAAGGCTTAAACCTTTGAGTGCCAACATCTCTGTGAGAGTTGCGCTAAAAATGCCAGCGTCGCTCACATTTGTTATATAAGTTCAAACAAAAAAAAAAAAAAATTAGTAAAAAAAAAAAAAAAATTATATTTCCTATATAAAAAGGTAAACATTACAGGTCATTATGATGAATAAAAATGTTTGCTTGGTAATTTTCACACCTATTTTGACAAATTCACTTGGAACTCAAAGGATTAATACATTTGGCCCATTACATGTTGTATGTAGGCATTGGGGTGCCAGCATTCTGCGGTTATCAAAATCACTGCTGATATATTGTCGGCAAAATCACCGCTTCCCTCTACATGCAATCTACTTTATTGACGGTTTTAAGCAGATAATGACTATAGTGACAGAGTCGCAAGTGGCTTAGTCATTCAAAATAAAAAATGTGATCGATCAGGAGTACAACGTATCCAGTTTTCACCTGAAAGAATAAATAACTTGGGCAGAGTTTGAAAAACAATGATTTATTTGCACTGTACAGTTACATTGCCAAAACATGCTGGTTTTTACCACACAATAGAATAGTTAGGTCACAAATGGTGCCAAAATCTAGCTATTGAGCGTGGCAGATGACCAGGCGTTTTCAGGCATGTCATTAGTGTTAGGGTCACATGTGTGTATCAATATTGGGTATGTTTGGTGATGTTGGAGCAGCATTTATAGCCAGCATTATAATATTAATATTGCTATTGGTTTTATCATTTTCCCATGCGTAGTTTGGATAGAATGGCTGAACAAAGTACTCAAGGAACAGAGGACTTTGGGTATCACGTCACACATGATCTGATCTACTCCATTACTAGAACGCTGGCTGGTGTTTGTGTAGCACAACAGTCTGTTGATGCCTTCTGTGTCCACCACTCACTTTTCTCATCACGATGCGTTTGGTGCGAGGTCACTTGATCTATTTCCAGGGTTTTAGACTGATTCTGTGGCTCACACAGTACATGTCTGTTACTACTTAGCTTACAGTCGGACGTTCTCCTGTGATTTGTCCTCACACTGGACCTGGCCGAAACCAAGTCTTGCCCTGACGTTATCCATCACCGATGTGTATAGTAGTGGATGGACACAAGGGTTCAAAGCCACCAAGGCCCTGGTTATCTGGAAAGCAGAATGTATGTAGGAAGACCACTTGCAGTTTGGTTGTGGCTTCAGTCTGTTAAAGAGGTTGACGTTCCTCAGAATATGATAGGGCAGGAAGGAGATGGAGTAGAGTGCCACCACCACGCACACCATAGTGATCACCTTCCTTTTCTCCCTTGGCTCTAGCCCATGGCTTTTGCATACTGCCCGTGCAATGCCAATGTAAGACAGAAGGGTAATAACAAATGGGAGGCCACATCCAAAACCAGCAAGGAACAGGCTGTAGGGTAAGTATGCCTCCAGCTTGCTGTCTATTGCTGTTCCTATACACTCTGTGATGTTATGTTCCGTCTTCAATGTTGAGAATGCAAACACAGGGGCTGAAATGATGGCTACCACCACCCACACCACCACACTAGCCAGCTTAGCGTGCTTAGTCTCTACCCTGCCCCTGGCATAAAATGGGTACACTATGCCCAGGCAACGGTTGGCACTGATGCAAGTTATGAAGAAGATGCTTCCATAGAGGTTGCAGTTGAAAAGGAAGCGTTCGATTTTACACAGGCTGAGGCCGAAGATCCAGTTCTTCTTCATGACATAGTAGGCCACTAGGAGTGGCAGCGACAGTGCATACGCCAGGTCACTCACTGCCAAGTTCAGAGAGAAGATGATGCCAGCATGAGGGTTCCTAGATCCTCCCAGTAACCAGATGGCGAGCCCGTTTCCCAGCACAGCCACAAAGAATTCCACCCCATACACCGGAGCCAGGTAGTTAATTTGGAAATGCGAGAAGGAGGTGGCATTGCACATGATGCCTGCCATGTGGCAAGGTTTCGCTGGATTCGGGGTTGTGAGGAGTCCTGCATTCAGAGATACAACGTTAGTCCTGCATACAGCAACACATAGTCTACAATCTCTTATATATTTGGCTACATCTGTCACTCAAAGTGTGTGAGTGTGTGTATAACGCTGGGTGGAGCCTCTGACTCACATGACAGAGAACCAGCCCAGTGAGCCCACAGACAGTGCTAGACACCCTCTGCCTTCCCATGCTGCCCAGCACTGCTACTCCACAGCCACCAGGTGAGCGCCCCCCGCCGCAACCCCCCCCCCACACACGATTCGCGGCAAACCCCCCCTCCCGCGATTCGCGGCAAAACACCCCCCTCCCCCGCCTCCCACAATTCGAGGCAAAAACGCCCCCCCGTTTGACATGAGTTTTTGAAGATTTATTTTTTGAATGTTTTCATATTCATTCTCATGTGAAGTGCCACACTTATGTCAACATTTACATGTGTTGACCTTTCTATGTTGATTTTTTCTTGTGGCGATTCACGTCACATCCCCACCCCCCGCAACCCCCACTCCCGCGATTCACAACACACACACACCCCCCTGCGACACCCCCCCCACGATTCGCCGCAACCCCCGCGCCTGCAACCCCTCCCGCGATTTGCGGCAACCCACCCCCCGCGATTCACAGCAACCACCCCCCCACCCCCGCAATTTGCGGCACCCCCCGCGACCCCCCCCCCTCCCGTAATTCGTGGAAACCCCCTACGCGCCCCCCTCCCGCGATTCGCGGACACCCAAGTTGCAATACAGGCCATCTTTCATACAATTTTAACTATTTCTCATATACAAACGTTCACAAATTAAGGGGGCGCAGCCCCTTACGACGGTGTGAAGAGCGCCCGTAGGGCGTGATGAATCACCTAGTGGTATTATATGCAACATGGATATCGGTTTCATAATACATATACATAGAGCCACATATGTCCTGGCAGCCTCTGTGTAATAATGGCAGTGACCGATAGATAGATTATATATATATATATATATATATATATATATATATTTTTATTGATTGAAGGATCACTTGAAAAGACTAGGGATAACACCTAGCCCTATACCACAGTTCAAGGCTAAAAGTACTTTTGACCATCTACTAATGACACCTAAATTGAACATTTTTTTAGACTGATTAAAAAGAAGTCACGCCACGTTATGTTAACAAGAAACTGTTGCCCACTTATATTAAGAAAACAGACTTTGGCAGTATGTTCATTACATGATAATAATGAAATGACAGTTATTATGAACCAAACTGAATAGGTTTCAGAAGTTATGAGGCAAATGGACAATTGTACATGCTATATAAAACTCACTTATGATTGTATGATTGGGTATTAGAGATTGAGATTGATGCGGTTATGGAGATGGATCAAGCTAATGGGTGGGTAGATACTCCTACCACCTCCTTTTTGATACAGGATTAAAAAAAAAAAAAAAAAACATTTCTGTATTTCCTACTGAAGGTGCACACGAGCCTGGTCACCCCTCCTGGGATCCCAATTATTTTGTCTAAAGACTCACTGAGTCAACCGCTCTTTCAATTTGTGGATTTTTACCTACAGCCGGTAGTGCAAAATACTTCATATTTTTAAAATAGATACAACTGACTTTTTGATTAAGTTAAGAAAGTTTGGCCATCCCCCTCCTAATTGTGTTTTGGTTACCCTTGATGTCAGTATCCAATATACTAATATTTCCAACTCTGAGGGTATAGCAGCTGTGCTGGAGATGATCCACCCATCAAATTTATTAGCCTTCTGATTAAAATCATATTACATTAAAATACTTTTTGTTTAATAATGCATTCTATTTGCAATTAATGGGAACGGCCATGGGGTCAAATATGGCTCATCTTACGCCAACCTCTACATGTAAAATTGCAAAGGGAACATATATTAACAAACCAATTTTTTTTATCGCTTTTTACATTGTTTTTAATATGGACTGGGGGAGCAGACCCTTTTTTTTTTATTAATTTGTTGATCACTTCCTGGACTTATAAGATTTACATGTAAAAAGTGACCCTATAATGGATTTTTTAGACGTCACAATTCACATTACCGCTTCACAACGAAATTAATAAAAGCACTCGACTACTTATATTCTATGGAGACAAAATTCTGGGGCTACGACAGGACACTCATGCAGGTGCTAGGTTCCACTTGGTGACGCTGCATGACTGATGTCACCCACACAGTGGAATGATGGAGAGATATGACTAGCACCTTGATGGTGAGAATATGGGCAGGTAAACAGGTATTTGATTGCTTCTATGAAAGCCACCCATTAAAATGGGTGGAAATGCCCTATATGGAATTCCGGCCTCTGGCTGGTTAATAGCCCATGTTTGTGGCTTTAGGTGATTGGACAACTATAATGAGTTTGTGATGTTTATATGGGTGGTTGCCTCTATTAGACTCTCCTTGACCTTGCAAAACTTCAAACGGTCACTGGAAACTCACCTATTCGTTCTGTCTCCCTGTACTGTTCTATTGCATGTCCTCTGTATGGCGCTGCGACACGCACAGCCTTATAAATAAAATGTCAAAATAATAATTTAGATAGAGAAGTCCAGGGTGAAGGTGTAATCCCGACTTTCGGTCAGTCATCCAGCACCCAGAGTTCTCAGCCTGTAGTTAGCATACATTATTGGAGATCCTACTAGTGCCTGAGGCTTTTAAACTGAAATAAAGAGTAACACATATGACCAAATAAACGTTTACAACTTCTCCCAGACATTGAAAGGGAAGAGGAGGAGGGACTTAGCAGTGACAACAAGAACAGTTTTGTCACAGGGAGATCTCGGGGTAAATGTTATAATATTGTAACTTCCAAAATGGTCAACATCTGCGGAGTAGATTTTTCCACTCTGACTTTATAGCAGACATTCTTATTTTAAAGCCAGAACCAACCTGGGATTGGCTAATGGGAAAAGGGGCATCCTGTGCAGCCAGTCCCAAATGTCCAGCATGGGAAAATACTTGTAATTGGTTGGCTGTGTACAGAAGTCTTTGTGCACAGCTAGGTATAGTTGCTATGTTGGTGTATTTTCCTAATTGGACTAGAACAACTAAACAAAGGAAATAATATTTTATTTTGCATATATACAATGATGGATCAAGAAAGAAGAAATAATTAGTTTATCTATAACTAGTTAAAAGCCCGGCAAGATGACGACTTTGTCCCTATGTGCTCCTACCTATTATATCTGTGCTCAGAGCTTCCAATAGTGATGGCCATCGACCATCAATGTTTAAAAATCAACAATGGTTTATGGCCGATGTCGAATAGTTTTGGCATTGATGGGGGAGAACCAGATGCTTCTCCCCCATCGATGTCAAGCTTAAACAAATAGTTTTGTTTTTTTCCCTAAGGGGCCGGGACACAGAGCATAGCTCCGCCCCTGATACACATGAAGCCCCACCCCCATATTTTGATTGGCCTGGAGGCCCATCAAAGAAAATGGATGACCCATTAATATATAAAAACATCAATGGTCATCCATTGCATAGTAATGCACTATCGATGGCCAGTTGCACTTTTGCCATCGATCTGACACAGATCGCAGATCAGGGCAGGTAGCCTCTAAAAGGGGCAATGTACACCCTCCAGCTCTCTTTGGCGCGGTCTATACAGATGGAGCCGCTGTTATCATTCTTCCCAGTGCGCCAGCCGCTGGTATATTGGCTATCGTCTCACACACTCGCGCGGCCACTGCCAAGTATGGGGCACGCGAGGGTCTCCGATGTGCGTGTGCCCCATTGGCTGGCGATCAGTGCTATGGGAGCCACACAGATGAGAGCGGCTCCATCTGTATATTAAGAAGTAGATTTATTAAAGTGTGGGTCAATTGGAGCATGCTCAATCTCCTACAGTTCAAAGCTGGTATTCAAGTCTGGCATACCTCCCAACTCTGCATCCTGCTAAGGAGGGACATCAGCGCGTGACAAAGGCGCATGCCCGAAATTAGGGGGTGTGACCTAGCGTCGAGAGGCGTGGACTACAAGTTGCGGCATTCTGCGAGGCCACGCCCCCATTTTCAGCAGCTGTGATGGCATGGCTAGCCGCTATGTAAGCTGCTGGCCAGCCCCCAGCCCTTCCGCTTGCTTGAATAGATGCTGTGCGCAGGGAGGGGAGGCGGGCTCCCAACTGTCCACCACCATGGGACACTCCCGGCCTGGGTGGGACGCGGGAACGTCCCCAAAAACCAGGACGTTCCCGCAGTAACTGGGAGGTACGAGTCCGGTACTTTTAGGGAGTGTAAATGGCTGTGCAGCCCCCCCCCCCCCCCCCCAATTCCGCACCAGGGCGCCACCTCCTTACTCCTTCGTGAACTCCTCCACCTGCCCGTTTCCTGCCAGCTTCTGCCCACCTGTTCCCCTCCTCCTGTGTCACATTTGTGAATACTGAGGCGCACAGATAGGCCCAAAGCTGTATATGAACACTTTAGTCCTTTGTAAATGTCTTCCAGCACATAGAAACACCATCTAGTTAATGCTGTGTTTGGGCACTGCCAGTTCACTTCCGAAAACCTGGTTACTCAGCTACACAATGGCCAGTGTCATGTGACGGACACATTTTATTATGTCCAAAAGTTACTTCTGCAACTACAGGATTTCCCATGGCAAAGATACACACATACACACGCACACACACACGCACATACACACGCACACACACTGGCAAGGGAACAGACAGCACAGGAAAACCAGCCCAGCCGTCACTCCCTTTATACTTCCCTTCCTATACGTCTTCCTATTGAGCCGTATCATTACCTGCTATAAAAATGAACCTACACTGATCTCTGCCCTAACCCTAGGTCTGCAATATTTGGCATTGTGCGTGTTATATACAGTGACATCATAGCACCGTTGGTTTACATTATAAGTTCGGCGGTGAGGTCATAGTGCCAATTGAGAGTGTGAGATGTTATTTTGATGATATCATCTTAGTACAAATACTAGGGGGTACATTTACTAAAGTGTGAGTTTTTAGAAGTGTGAGATGTTGCCCATAGCAACCAATCAGGCTATCCGGTCAACAGGCACTAGGCCAACATTGACAGAAGGTCGACACAGGCAAAGGGTTTGACATGAATATGGTCAACACAGGAAAAGGTCAACACAAGTTCTTCATCATTTAATTTTTTTTTAAACTGACTTTTTCTTACTTCACGATCTAAGTGGGCATAGAGATAGATTATAATAATATGCCGATTGCAGCGAGGCACCGTGCCCAAAGCATGGCGAGCTATGTAAGGGGACGCAGTATGGTGTATGTCGACATATACACAAAAACGGGGGGGCTTGGGGGAGAAACACTTGTCAACCATGTTCATGTCGACATTTTGCCAATGTCAACCTAGTAGTAGTACGTTTATTTATAAGGCGCCGCAAAGTGTCCGCAGCGCCGTACATAACAAACAAAAAAACAAATGACAAGGTAACGTACAGGGTGTGTTGAAAAATACAGTATAAATAGGGGTATAGCTGGTAGAACTAAAATCAGCATCAGTTGTGAAGTAGGTGTGGAAATTGTCGAGGAGACTGAAGATGAAGTAGAGGAAGGGAAGAACAGGACAGGAGGACAGGGGCCAGATTCTCTAAGCTTCAAGAGTGATAAAACAGCCAGCCAATCAGCTCCTACCTGTCATGTAACAGGCTGTGTTTGAAAAATGTGCGGGAGAGGAAGATGAGCCTAGCAGCAGCGTTAAGAATGGATTGGAGAGGTGCGAGGCGGGTGAGAGGTAGCCCAGAGAGAAGGATGTTGCAGTAGTCAAGGCGGGAGATGACGAGAGTGAATGAGAATTTTGGTCGCGTCAGTGGAGAGGAATGGTCTGATGCGTGAGAGGTTGCGTAGGTGATGTTGACCAGTGTATGTAGTGTATGTTGACCATTCTTAGGTGTCAATCTACTCACTGTCGACCATCAGTGGTCGACCTAGTCACTGTCGACCATCTATACATTGAAAACCAATTAGATTCTACTTGTCATTCATATAGCACATTCTAGAGAATAATAGCTACAATCTGATTGGTTACTATAGACAACTTCCAAAATCTCACACTTTATTAAATTTACTCCTAGGAGTTTAATACGGACATCATTGTAGCAGTTATGAACTTAACCCTTTGAGGGCCAACATTGCTGTGAGAGATCCTCAAAATAGCCTCTAAAAATGCCAGCGCCGCTCACAGCGTCTGTTCTTTTTTTTGGGGAAATGGGATCATTGGACAGACAAGTATAAGGTCTACAAGCATTAGGTCGACATGCATGACGGTCGACATGGGGTTAGGTTGACACAGCATCAGGTCAACATGGTGTTTTTTAACACCCCCCCCCCACACACACACAGTCGACATGGGCACTAAAACAATGGCACTCAAAGGGTTAATGCTGTGGTCATAGTACCAGTTAGTGATGCTGTCACAGCAGGAGTTATGAGTTTAGTGCTTACATCCTAGTATAGATTACATTTAGTGATGGATGTAGTAATTACTGTATGTGACTCATGATGATGTCAGTGGTAGTTATAGGTTTAATTACAATATATAGTAATAGTAGGAGTTATATTTGTAATGATGATGTCATAGTGTTAGTGATAAGTTTATTGGTGATATATCAATCATGAGTTACTGTATGAAAGGGATACAGGCTATCAATATATAAGACCACCCATAGTCCTGGGCTCTATCCTAAGACACTTACGGCAGGCAATGGCATGAATGTAGCAGTTCTAGGTAATGGGAGCTGGCAGCTGCCGTTGGTTTAGTCTTACAACAGCCATAGCAGGCTTCTCATGCTGTGTGTTTGCTTAGCATATCCAACAGGTCAGAACCAGAATTGCCAACCGTTCTGGAATGGCCGGGAGGCTTCCGAAAATCAGGTCCCCCTCCAGCCCCCACCCCCCCGGATCCCCCCAGTGTCAGCATTTCAATACCACGATTTGTGGCTTTTCCGGAAGGAGGCAGGGCTAAAATGATACAATCTATGAGATCAGGCCCCACCACCACCCGAAGTGCTGCGGATAGTCCCCTCTCTGGGGCTTCTCCCAGAGGAGGAGACTCTACAAGTAGGTAAGCCTGGTCAGAACAATATCTAGGCTACTTCCATCACTAGATCTGAAAAAACAAAATTTAAGCAGCGCTTTCACACAATAATTGCAAGTGTATGCATCAATCTAATCGTAAAAAATGTAATAAAACAATACACATAAAAATACAGTAATAAAAACAGTAGAATTAATAGGACCACTAATTTGAGTATAGTCACCACCGATGTTGGAAAACCTGCATTGATCTTGACAGCAAATGTCCAATGAAATATAGAGGGAGTCCGTCCATACGTTTGTATATCACCTGTGGATGCTTGGTTGATAACCCGTTGGCAAAAGTTGGTATAGCCAGCCCGGGAAACCTTGTTTGTATACGCAATCCGATTACAGGAATGGTTGGTCGGTCTGCAACCTCACTGGTCAGAATTGAGGACAGGAACAGATGATTAAGCACCTTGACAAAGCTGTGGGTTAGCACAGCGAAACGCGTTGGTGCGTTTGGACCACCCTCCTGAGAAGAGTCACTTTGCCTCCCTTTACAAAATCGTCATTTGACTTCCTGCTTAATCATCTGATCCTGTTCTTGTCCTCAATTCTGACCAGTGAGGTTGCAGACCGACCAACCATTCCTGTAATCGGATTGCGTATACAAACAAGGTTTCCCGGGCTGGCTATACCAACTTTTGCCAACGGGTTATCAACCAAGCATCCACAGGTGATATACAAACGTATGGACGGACTCCCTCTATATTTCATTGGACATTTGCTGTCAAGATCAATGCAGGTTTTCCAACATCGGTGGTGACTATACTCAAATTAGTGGTCCTATTAATTTTACTGTTTTTATTACTGTATTTTTATGTGTATTGTTTTATTAAATTTTTTACGATTAGATTGATGCATACACTTGCAATTATTGTGTGAAAGCGCTGCTTAAATCTTGTTTTTTCTGTTTTTCTGTATACTTGGGGAACTGACCACCCCCATAAGCAGCAGCTGACTAAGACAACCACTCATATATAAGCGCTCTAAATATTAACCTAGGTTAATTATTTGTATCACTAGATCTGCACTTGTGACAGGAAGATGGCGTGCAGCATTAAGCCGCTCATTAACCAGCGAACGATCGCTGCTTAACAAGCTGTATTCAACCACTCTGCTCTCAACTGTCATTTTTCAAACACATTGGTTTCTATCAGCAATATCTCATCTTCAGTAGAACTCCTACCTTTGTAAATTTACACCAGAGCCTCTATGGAGGATTAGGGATGTGCGGGCTCGGATTTCCGAGATTCCGAGCCCGCACGAACGTCATCAATCCGAGCCCGGTATGAGCGGCGCTCGGAGCTTCCCGTCTGACTCGGATCCGGTCGCGCGGGCAAAACGTCATTGCCCAGCACCGGATTCACACAATGCTTTAAATATATATCGCCGGGTGCGCGCTCCCGTTTTTACCCCTGTAGTGATCGCTGGTCGCAGGAACATGCTCCTGCGACCAGCTGATTAACACTGCCGGGCTCCCCCGGCAGTTTCTTTTTCATCAGCGACCATCTCTGGTCGCTGATGAAAAGGAGAAACTGAGCAATATATTGCTCAGCGATATATGGCTGAGCAATATATCTCCCCCGTGTGTACGGGGCTTAACTGTGTACTTGTAGTACTACTATCTCCTCTGTGCTGGGGCCTACCTCTGGTGCTGTGCTGTATATAATATAATATTATATATATAGTCCACAGGCGATGCTAGTGCCTGCACTGAATAGAGGCTGCCAGTACCTACTCAGTCCACTGGTGCCACTGACAGTGCTACTGCCTACCTACCTAGTAGTACCTAGGCTATAATATTTAATTCATACATTATACCTGTCCTGCAGTGCTGTAATAAATTCCAGGCTGCTGGTGCCCTGCCAACCAATACCTACTGCAATATAATTATAATATCATTCTGCTGGTGCCTAGTACTGCCGTATCTACCTGTCTGGTGCCTAGTACTGGCGGATCTACCCGTCTGGTGCCTAGTACTGCCGTATCTCATTCTCTATATATACTACCTGTCTGCTGCTGCAGTGCCACTCCTAGATGAGCCACACACTTGTGTGGCTTAGCATAGTTATCCAGCTACCTCGGTGCAACCTTTTGCCCTAAAAACAATATTGTGAGGTGCTCAGAATAGACTGAAAATGAGTGGAAATTAATGTTATTGAGGTTAATAATAGCGTAGCAGAAAAAAAAAAACATATTCTGAAAACCCCCAAAATTCTGTGATTTTAGCAGTTTTTATGCTTTAAAAAAAAAAAAAAAAATCGAACGTTTAGGGGGTGTTTTAGAACCCAAACCCTGAAGGTAATCAGAACCCAAAACGCGAAAAGTGGCCGGTGCACATCCCTATGGAGGATAGTTGTTGGTCTCTAGAAAGGTCCTGTGGTAGGATGCATCTAGCATCACATCCCACCTCTCTCTGCATGCATAGGACAGCTCCTGCGGTAAGAGTTGTCCTATGGGTCCGGGACAAACATCCAGACACACAGTCACACCTCATTAAATCGAGCCTTCATACTGTGTACACATCTAATTGCACAGTAGCACTTCTCTAGATCTCTATGTGGAGCCATTCTTGCCCTGTGTATTTTGGTAGCTGTACATTGCCACTTACTTATGTCTTTGATGCATGTGATGCTGGGTAGGCCCTGGGCGACTTCCACAGCCACTGATATGGATAACTGCATCGGCGGTGCCATCCGAGAACAATATTGCCTTTACACACTGTGCGAAATCTTTCACCATATCGATCAGTGACATCACATGACCACACCTCCCAACTTTCATTCCTTTGGAGGAGGGACACCCACATGCGAGCCGAAGGCACACCGAAAATGTCAGGGGTGCCCTGTTTTTGCAGCTGCGGGGGCATGCCCAGCAGCTCAGTGAAGTGCTGGCTATGCCCCTAGCCCCTCCGGCTGCAGGAATAGATGCTGTGTGCATGCACACAGTGTCTATTCAGGGTGACTCCCAACTGCACCCCCCTCCTTTACCCGCTGTGGGACACTTTCGGCCCCGGGAGGGACGCGGGAACATCCCAAAAAAAGGGGGACAGTTGGGAGGTATGCATGCCCCCCAACGGTCCATAAATTTATTCAATATTAGCAGATTGAGCTGCATGTACAGACAACCGGGGGAGGGGGGGGGTCGTTAATGACCAGCGGCGTCACGCATCGATGAGGCAGGGTTGCCTATCTGACCCTCTACTTTAGGGAGAAAATGCTCTGTATCTGGACTTCCCTGGTAATGTATGATTGCCATCACCTGTGGTGAAACACCTTTCTCATCAATAACCCAGGTGATGGCAATCCTACATAACCAGGGAAGTCCAGCAACAGAGCATTTTCTCCCGCATGGAGGCAATCGTGCGATAACAATAATGACTGATCTGCAACTTTAATAAACTAGAGCAAAGAGACACACAGCACCTACTAATATATTCAGTAACGTGCCAATTTGCACTAATTATTATCCCATTCATTACCAGATTTTTGCCCCACTAGATAGATTGGACAGATAAAGCTTTCACCCTGATTTTGTGTGCCACTAAATAGGTTACCTAATGCTTCCTCTTCTCACCGCACGTCATTACTTAACAACACTGATTGCAGACAGTTAAACACATTTGCAAAACTCTCCCCCCACCCTTACACACACACACACACACACACACACACACACACACACACACACACTTACTGTTCTGCAGGTCAGTCCTGCCCAGGTCCAGAACCTGCACACTGTGTTCTAGGAGTTGTGGTTTCCCTGCCTCTAGACACTTCCTCACTGGTGAATGCTGCAGATCTCACTCTGTGTTCCTCCACCTCTTGTGTTTGTCAGTGTGATTTCTGTCCACCCCCCAGCACATGTTCACATCTGTCCTCCCCCCTTTATATTCCTGCCTGAGGCGCACAAGTGCCATCTCCTGCCTGGCAGAAATAAGCACAAGGACTACAAATAAGTACTGGTGGAAAAGGAAGCGTTACCGAGACACTGGTGTGTGTGCCACCTCGCAGGGAGCCCGGGGACATCAAGGGCACACAAAGATACTTTTCATGAGTGATGACAAAAACACTTTTATAGTATGTTCACTTATCATTACAGTCACAGCAACATGATACTAAACAAAACTGCTTATGGAATAGACATTGCAATAACAGTGTGATGACACTAAGGTCCCGATTCAGATCGGCAAGCTAGGCAGCGTATATTCGCAGGCTGAAAATCGCAGCAGTGTAGGCATTAGCATACAGGCATGAATTAGGACCAGACTCCCACAGCATTCTCTAGTAAGTGATACCATTAGCCAGTGCTGGATAGTATTGCGGGAGGGTAGACAAGTCTGAGATAAAGTGGATAGAGTTAAAGTACCAACTAATCTGATCCTAACTGTCACTAAAACAGCATGGAGCATTGCAGTTAGGAGCTGATTGGATGGTACTTTATCTCTCTCCACTTTATCATACCTCCCAACATTAGCACTGATTTTCCTCCCAAGTGTCCTGATTCTTGCGGGACTGTTACTTGTTTTTTTTTGGGATGTTCCACATCCCACCCGGGGCACAAGCATTACATAGGATATTTCACGGTTCACATCAGTCCCTGACTATGTGGAGTACACAATGTATCGTCCCTACCAAATATAGACATACTTGCCGACTTTTTAAAACTCATCTCTGGAAGAAGCCCGGAGAGGAGTGAAAGGGGGGCGTGATGAGGCTACATTTGGGGGCGCGGAGCAAAGCCGACATCACCAAGCCCCGCCCCCACAACAGGCAGCCGCATTAATTTGCGGGTCTGTGGATGGAGGAGGGGCTAAAATTATGCAAAATTACAGGATTCGCTTCATTTTAGCCCCGCCCCCTCCCTGCGGACCTGCGAAATTTGGCATTTTATACCGCGGGGAAGGGGGGAGCAGGTGCTCCAGCAATAATGCGGGAGACTTGCCCACCCTCTCGGGGAGAATGGGGCCGGGAGGGAGATCCGATTTGCAGGACTCTCCCCGTCATTCCGGGAGGGTACGCAAGTATGAGTATAGAGGTAATATTATCTAGGATTGTAATAGTGCTGGGTCATGTGTTAATTACACAATCTAGCAGCTACACATAATCAGACACTTGGATGCATGATTATATACATTCCAGCACCATAAGGGATGCAACAATTGTAATAAAGCGCAACGCATTATGCTGCCCTATATAAGAAACGCTTTATAAATAATAATGTCGGAAACAGTTGTGGTAATGCACTTCCTGAGTGTGTCTTTGTGGCTATTGTGTGCTAGATTGTTACACACACAGCGACATGGACAAGAGACACTACACAGAATAGGTTTAATCACTGAGGGACTAAATTCCTCACATACTTCTCCCCCTATAGACCCCTTCCCCCAGCATGCAGTGTTTACACATCGGCCAATCTCCACCTTACAGCAGCTGCTTACTACAAACCAGATGGGCAGAGATAGCGGAGCTGTAAAGTAAAGTTAACAGAGGGTGCAAACAGGGCCATCTTAACAGCAGGGGGAAGGGGGAAAGGCTGGCCACCCTAGCTACTAATAATGGGGTGTGCTACCTAACTGAGGGCCGTATTCTAGTTCACTCTCTGACAAAATCCTTAGATGGAAAAAAACATGTGCACTGCAGTTGGGGCAGATGTTACTTGTGCAGAGAGAATTAGATTTGGGTGGGGTTTTACTTCAAAGTGAGATCCATATAGCAGTGTAAAAATAAAGCAGCCAGTATTTACCCTGCACAGAAACAAAATAACTCACCCAAATCTAAATTCTCTCTGCACATTTTGCATCTGCCCCCCTGCAGTGCACATGGTTTTGTCCATCTAAGAAGGATTTTGTCAGAAAGAGTGAACTAGAATAAGGCCCTGAGACTTAGTATTACAACATAGGAACAGAGTAGAAGGTGCACCATACACCATTTACATTTTTATATGTAATATATGAGGTATATATAAAAAAAACAAATGATGTAATGTTAAATGGTGGTACCCCAAAGTGGCCCAGAGAGCAATCCAGGATGCCCCACACCCCAAAAGCTCACCCCACATCTTACTTGCTATATAATAAGGATCTTACCTGTAGTTTGGCTATACCATTGTGCAGTCTTCAAATGCTAGGTCCCTACTTTAAAAACATCAGGACAGGTGGGAGGGGTGCTAATCTAAATTGAAGGAGTCTCTGGCCTTCAGGTGTGTATGTCTACACATTATATTAAGGGTAGGGGCTGGACTGCACACCCTAGCTCTGAGCTGGCCAAACCGGTCCTCAAAATCTACCAACGGTCCACTTTCTCCAAATCACCGAGCTGGTGCACAGCTGTAGTCATTACTAACTGTCACATTTCCCGTATCATCTAGCAGTGCACAGCTGCAGTCATTACTAACTGTCACATTTCCTATATCACCTAGCAGTGCACAGTGCAGTCATTACTAACTGTCACATTTCCCAGATCACCTAGCAGTGCACAGCTGCAGTCATTACTAACTGTCACATTTCCTATATCACCTAGCAGTGCACAGTGCAGTCATTACTAACTGTCACATTTCCCAGATCACCTAGCTGGTGCACAGTGCAGTCATTACAGGTCGAGTATCCCGTATCCGAATATCCGTTATCCGAATTATTCCGAAATACGGACATTCCAGAAAGTGAAAAAAAAAATTTTTTTTGCTAGAAACTCACTGGGGACATTTGTAACAGCATCACTGGGGACATGATATGTAACTGGCACTATATATGTGCAAGACAATGATTGCTTGGCATTCAAATTCAGTGCTGAGATAGTACACACATTTTGTTTCACGTTTTGAAACCTTGTTTTTTGAACAATTAAAATATATTTGTGTGTATTTTATGTGGTAATAAAATATATTTGTGTGTATATTATGTGTTTATACAGCATAAATGCAAGATACTTCAAAATACATCATTGAAATATTAAAATATTCCGAAATACGGAATAATCCGTTATCCAAAATTCTCCTGGTCCCGAGCATTTTGGATACGGGATACTCAACCTGTACTAACTGTCATATTTCCCAGATCACCTAGCAGTGCACAGCTGCAGTCATTACTAACTGTCACATTTCCCATATCACCTAGCAGTGATTTAGATTAGATTAGATACGTCTTTATTGTCATCACCACAATTAGGGCGACAAAATTCAGTTTAGCATCTATCCAAATACATACATATAATAAAATACAAAAATGATCCACAGACAATTTACCATAAAACTTAAGTCCCAGTTACCCTCCCCCCATGACCCAAACTAGCATTTAATTCTAAAATGGCCCTAGGAAAAAAACTATTCTTCATCCTACTGGTCCTATTACTTAGGCAACTAAACCGTCTACCCGAAGGCAGTAATACAAACAACCCATTAGCCGGGTGGGTACCATCTTTTAAGATATTATGCGCCCTACGCAGACAACGCTTCCGCTGAATGTCATCAGCAGAAAGGAGAGTAGTACCCATTATCCGTTGGGCCAGTTTAATTACCTCTAGATTGACTTCCGTTCTATTGACTTAATACTATGATATCTCACTCCTTTTTTTCTTTTAACACTTACACTCTGATACTCCACTTTCTATTTTTATTTGTGTGGTGCCCTGGGGTGGTCTGAATGGGGCGGTTTCGGGGTGCCCTGCAGCCCTGAGGTGAACCCCAATAATGTTGGGGACCTGTTCGATGAGGTCACCTTGACGAGTGGTGGGCAGGCTCATACTATTGGCCAATACCATGCCAAGAACTTCATATATTACATATAAAAATGTAAATGGTGTATGGTGAACCTTCTACTCTGTTCCCATCTTAACAGCATTATGGGCCCCCGGGCAAAGCAGTTCAGGGGGCCCATAATGCTGTTATACAATAACTCAACAAAAAAATGTCAATGTCAGTGACCTACAACAAAACCAGTGTTTAAACGTAAATACAAAAATGTTGTACATCTGAGATATATGCACATAAATGTTTGAAGATGACTAACACACCATGTCAGCCCACCACCTCACTGCACCTATTTGTACTATGTCACTCTCCTCCTAAAGTCTTAAACAAGCATCCTGAAATGAACCCTGAGGACTTGAGGAGAGGAGCTGCTTGTGTCATGAGCTGGAAACGGTAATGGCAACCACTAGTTTCTTTTGTTTAAGACTATAAATATAACTTTTATCTCTGTGTAATGCTGCCCATCAGTGGCGTAACTATAGCACCGCAGCCCCCGCGGTTGCGGGGGGGCTGTGCATATGGGGGCGCCGGGGGGGCTGCGGTACTATAGTAATCCCCCCGACCCCACCCCCCACATGCTTACCTGTCCGCGCGTCCCGGCTCCCCTCCTGGCTTCAATCAATGCTATGGAGACGGACCACGATAAAATGGCCGCCCCATAAAGCAGACTGTTCTCTGAAACTGTCTGCGGTATGGGGGCGGCCATTTTATCGTGGTCCGTCTGCATAGAATTTATTGAAGCCAGGAGGGGAGCCGGGACGCGCGGAAAGGTAAGCATGCGGCAATGGGGGGAGGGGGCACGGGGGGCCGGACGGATGGGCGGGGAGGGGGGGGCACCCCCCATTAACGGCGGGGGGGGCACCCTAAACAAAGCTACGCCGCTGCTGCCCATACACTTATGCGATCAGATGCCATGCGACATCGCAAATGCGATGTCTCATGGCATCTGATCGCATCAAGTGGTGCCCAGTGCAGCACCCGATGTCGCATGCCATCCTGCGATGGACATCGGGTGCTGGAAGAGGGGTGGTGTGGGGCTGTGTAGGCGGGACTGGAGCTTGTCAGCAGCGGGACTTGTCAGCAGCGGCAGTGACTTTGAAACACGGGACGGCCCTCTGATTGGCTGAGAGAGCTCTCTCTCAGCGGCTTCAGCCAATCCGAGGGGCGGCCTCAGCCAATCAGAGGCCGTCCAGTGTTTCAGTCATCTGCGGCCGAATCCCGCCGCCTGAAAGCTCCACCGCTCCGGTCCCTGCTACACAGCTGCCATGCCTCCCCAGCCAGGTACCGGCTCCCTGCCTGCGCTCCGGTCCCCATCCCGGCCCCGCTCCCCGAACCCGCCGCTGATTGCATTCGGGCAGTCGCATGTGGTTAAAAACCACATGCGATTGCTCATGCAATTTGATAAATATTATGTGCAGCTCATAATACTTATCGATGCGACATTCGACGGCGTGCCTGCGTATCGCGTCGAATGTCAGCTTAAAAATGCATGCAATCATTCGATTTATCGGCCAGATGTGGCTGAAATCGAATGATTGCATGCGATATCTCACATATGTATGTGCAGCATAACTCTTCTTTACAGTTTTAGATCATATAAAAATTATTGGTACTTATGTAATATCTGGGCTCCCGTTTTTCTTATGAGACCGCGTCCCCTCGCGGGGCTCGCTACGCTCGCCACGCTTCGGGCACGGTGGCTCGCTGCACTCGCCACACTATATAAAATCATCTCCATGCGTAGTTGGATAGTAGGGGTATGAAAAAATGGGGTTCATTTAACATGGGAGCCCAGATAATACATAAGTACCAAATTATTTTATAGTATAAATGTTTAGGGAAAGAGTTAGTGTTTCATACTTGGCAGTCTCAAATGACAACTACACTGCCATGGCAGCCAGGCAGTGTAGTTGTCCTGCTCTCTCACTGCGGAGAGCAGGAGGCCAGACACAGGGACTAACTGGGGTGGGCTGCCTTCCGCTGACCACTGCCGACTGACTTGCCCAGTGGAGACAAACAGGGACTACACTGAGGGCCTGCTGCAGCCAGAGCTGGCCCTAACCAATTTGATGCCCTAGGCAAGATTTTGGCTGTTGCCCCTAGTCCTGCCGCATGTTCTGCTACTGACTGTAACCGTGTTGACTTTCAGCCTAGGGTAAACTGTTTGTCTTCTATGTATATATGTGTGTCATATAGCTGTATAGTGTGTTAATCAGAATTTAGACTCCCATTGTGTTACAGGAGAAGCCAGACAATAGAGTTACTTGATGTAAACAAGTACAGGTTTACTGAGCTCAAGTACTGTAGAATCTTGTCAGAGTCCAAATATACTAAAGGCCCCCATACATTAGGCCGACTTGTCCTTAGGACAAGTCGGACCCAATTCTCCTGTGAGCCGCCCGGCAGCTCCTCGGTAGGCTCACATACAATTTGTCACTTGATGTGCCAAATTTACATGTGATAAATCGCTTGCGATTTACCACATGTAACGGGGAGCTGCGGGCGGTGAGGAGCAGGGGGCAGGCGGTGAGGGGCAGGGGGGGCGCCGGTGATCCTGGGGCGCAGGGAGCCGTGTAAGAAGCCACTGCCGTCAGCGGGAGCAGTGGAGGCAGCGCAGAGTACCAGGGAGCGGCGGGACTCGGGAGCAGCAGAACACTTAAAAAAAAAAAAAAGCCCATACAAATGCATAGGAAGCCATTAATTGGCCGAGACCTCTCTCAGCCAATTAGCAATTGGCTGAGAGAGGTCTCAGCCAATCAATGGCTTCCTATGCGTTTGTATGTCATTTTTTTTTTTTTTAAGTGTTCTGGGTACTTGTGTATTTTGGCGGCGCCCGTCGTGGGCATCGTGTGCCTTAACTTTAAGGCACAGGACGCGACGCGATGGACGCGATTTCTCCATAGGCTTCAATGTTAAAATATTTTTAACATTGAACCCGATGGAGAAATCGGGTCCATCGCGTCGCGTCCTGTGCCTTAAAGTTAAGGCACACGACGCGACCGACACGATTTCTCCATAGGCTTCAATGTTAAAATATTTTTAACATTGAAATACTGTCGGTCGCGTCGGACTTGTGCCATTATAATGGCACAAGATCAAATGTAGTTGATAAAGTCCATTTCTCATTGTATATGGTCCCGTCATGTCCAAATAAAAATGCCCCCCATTGTTAGCGGCACCCCAGTATTGACGCCAACCCGAAGCGTGGCGAGCGTAGCGAGCCCGCGAGGGGCGGCGGTACGCGTCCTACGACCTTTTCATACCCCTACTATCCACGTCGGCGTGGAGTTGAGAATAGAATAGTGTGGCGAGCGCAGCGAGCCACCGAGCCCGAAGCGTGGCGAGCGCAGCGAGCCCCGCGAGGGGACGCGGATACCTTCACAGGTAAACGCGTCCCTTCGCGGGCTTCACAGGTGTCCGCGTCGCCATGGACACCTGTGAAGCCCGCGAGGGGACGCGTATAGCTGTGAAGGTATCCGCGTCCGCTCGCCACGCTTCGGGCTCGGTGGCTCGCTGCGCTCGCCACACTATTCTATTCTCAACTCCACGCCGACGTGGATAGTAGGGGTATGAAAAGGTCGGAGGACGCGCACCGCCGCCCCTCGCGGGCTCGCTGCGCTCGCCACGCTTCGGGTTGACGTCAATACTGGGGTGCCGCTCACAATGGGGGGTCGGTTATATTTGGACATGACGGGGACATATACAATGAAAAATGGGCCATATTGGCCCATTTCCCATTTTATTACATGTAAAATGGACTTTATCAAGTCCATCTTATCTTGTGCCATTATAATGGCACAAGACCGACGCGACCGACACGATTTCAATGTTAAAATATTTTAACATTGAAGCCTATGGAGAAATCGGGTCCATCGCGTCGGTCGCGTCGTGTGCCATGTTAATGCACACGACGCGACTCGATGGACGCGATGGACCCGATTTTTCACACACGATGGACGCGATCCTCATCGTGGGCGCCGCCAAAATACACAAGTACCGTGTTCTGCTCCCGTCGCCACTCGCGCTGCCTGGCAGCGTCTTCTACTGCCCGGCCCGGCTCCCTGGTACTCTGCGCTGCCCCCACTGCTCCCGCTGATGGCAGCTTCTTCTCCTCCTCTGCCGGGCTCCCTGCGCCGCTCCCCTGATCGCTCCGGCCGGCTCGGGTAGGTCCCCCCCGCCAGCTGCAGTCCCCGCACGGCTCCGGGCAGCACATAAGATTTAGAAAATCTTATGTGCAGCCCGTCCGACCTGCCGACTCTGATCCGATGCGCATTGGGCCGCGCATCGGGCGGAGGGCATGTCTCCATATGCGATTTGGGCCGATTTTACGGCCCGAATCATCCGAATCGGGCAAAATCGTGCCCAAATTACATAGTGTATGGGGGCCTTAAAGCATTTGACAAGATTCACCACAAGTATACAGACATAAAGGAATATTTGACCTAAATTAGAATTCTATGCAACAATGGGTTTCTCAATATGCATTCATTAATTAAGGTCTCCAAATAAATGTATATGTGGATATGATCCCTTGACCACCGCCCAGAATTCTAGTTTAAATACAGGGTCCCTGCAGACTGATTTGAGCTTCCATTGGACCTAAGGTTGAGGACAGGGTGCTTGTGACTGACCACAGATCCAGGATTACACAGTGAGAGGAGGCTCCCTGGAAATACACCCTATTTTTGGACTCTTGTAACTGCCTTTGAGGAATGTGGTATACGTATAATTTCTTGTTTGTTAATGATTTTTTAAATAAATGATTGTTAAACTGTATTGAGGTGTCCCTGATTCTCACTATACTTCCGATACAATAGTTCCACTGGGAACACTGACCCACCACTCCTTACCCAGCACCGCATTTTGGTGCCATATGGCAGCAAGATCATTGGTGTCCCCACCCCTCATATTCTTAATAAGGATAGTGCACTCCAAAGGCTTGTGTCCCCAAAAAAAGAGTAGGTTCCTTCCGGGAAAGGGTGTAGCCACACAATAGTAACGTCAATTAAGATGTCACAGTGCAACCTTTTTCATATTATTTCACTTGATACTGCCCCTTATTCATGTTACATCACTCAGTAGTGTCCACTATTCACATTACACTGCACTCTGTTGGTGACTATTCACATTACAGCACCATGTACTGCTCCTTATTCACATTAAATTGCACCGTATTGCTCCTTATCCACATTACAGAGGGCAAATTCACTCCTTATCCACAATACACCACACCACATCTCTTCTTATCCACATTACACCGTGCCATATCACTTCTCATCCACATGACACCACGCTGTATTTCTCCTTATTAACACCGTATCACTCCTTATTCACATTACATCACACAGTATCTCTCCTTATTCACATTACACAACATCATTGTTCCCCTTTATAAATATAGTCCCACACAGTAGTAGCTCTCCTTATGACATTTTTTTTTCAGCCTATACCTTACTTTGCATCCAGGCATGTCCAAACTGTGGCACTCCAGCTGTTGTGAAACTACACATCCCAGCATGCCTTGACATAGTTTTAGTATTCCCTAATAGCAAGGCATGATTGGACTTGTAGTTTCACAACAGCTGGAGGGCCATAGTTTGGACATGCCTGGCATAGACGCTTGGCCCGGGTTGAATCTATACACTACAGCATAGTCAATGCTCTGCCCAGCATGCTGACTTGAAGGGTGATGATTTATCTCATCATTCTTCATTTGGGGATGCAGTTAGCATCCCAATGGTCAGGATCCCGGCATTCAGTATATCGACATCAGCATCTTGACTGTCTTTAGAAGTCCAACCCCGGAAAACCGACATCTGGCATCCTGATTGGTGAGTATGCGGGGCAGGTTAAAGCCAAGCTGAGGAAGTGGTGGTTAGGTTAAGGCACTACTGGGGAGGGGGGGGCTTAGGGTTAGGCTGTATGACGGGAAAGGTTAGGGTTAGGTTGTGGAGTGGGGTGTTTAGTTTAAGGCACCCACAAGTGTGGGGGGGGGGGTTTGGGTTTAGGCTCCTGGGCGGGGGGTTAGGTTTAAGCAGTGGAGTGCAGAGGTTAGGTTAACCAACTAGCGGGGGGGGGGGGGGTTAGGATGCTGCAAGGGAGTGTCAGGCAGGACAGGAGGAGGGTATGTATACTTACCTGACCCCTGTCGGGAGTCTCTCCTTCAGGTTGTCGGCTTCGGTATTCTGACCGCCGATATCCTGACCCCCAATCATTCATATGTATCCCCTCTATTCAGACTAATAATGCCGCTACGCATCACAGACCACAGCAGCAGCCAGCAACACCCATTACTTCTCACCAACAGCATCATCTTCCAGCACACCTCACTCAGTGCACCGCACCACTATTAAAAAAAACACTAAAACTTACATTTAAAGCTGAAGTGGCACCATCACAGGCAGGCTGTCTGTGAGGAGGAGCACAGCAGCCCTCCTCCACTGACCATTATATTGCTGCCCACTGCCCTGAATTATTTTATTATAGAATAGAATAGAATCAACTTTATTGGCCATGTGTGCAAGCACACTAGGAATTTTTTGTGGATTACAGTGCAGCATCAAGCAGGGATGAAAAGGGGGGGAGGGAGACATTACATATATTACATAAAGACATTACAAGCATTTAATTTCTAGCTACGACTATGGTGGTCAGGTCGCCAAGTAGGGACACGTTGTTTGGCTGTTGATATTGGGATTGCATTCGCTTTGATTGGATTGTTCAGGTGATGGACGGCTAACGGAAAGAAGCTTCTTGCGGATCTGGACGTTTTGACGGGGATGGACCTGAACCGTCTTCTGGATGGTAGGATGTCGAACAGGTTGTGACCAGGATGCAGCTTGTCGTTTGCGATCTTCTCAGCACGTTTCCTTACCCTGGATGAGAACAGATCCCTTATCGGGGGGAGGTCGGTCCCTATGATCCTTTCCGCAGTCTTCACTACCCTCTGCAGCTTTTGTTTGTCGTTCTCACTTGCGCCACCGTACCAGATTGTGATCGAGGAACATAAGACAGACTCCACGATGGCGGTATAGAATACGCACAGTAGCTCCTGTGGGATGTTGAATTTCCTGAGTTGCCTCAGGAAGAACAGGCGCTGTTGGGCCTTTTTGATGTTTGTGGTTATGTTTAATTCCAATCTTAGATTAAACCCCCATGTTTAATCCCCATCTATGGGCGTCTATAAATTCTATCTGTTGTTATCACGCCAATTTAAACAGCACACACAACATACACCTGTCGCAATTCCATCCTTTCATATAGTCAGGTATATGGCCGCGTTTTGGCCGCAGTGCCGGAGGGGCAGAATGTGCATAGAGCCTGTTGGTGTGCTGGGGGAGATGCGTAGCCGATGGTGTGTGATATACTGGACCAGATGTATCAAGCTTTAAACAGTGATAAAGTGGAGAGTGATAAGCAACCAGCTCCTAACTGTATTTTTTTTAACCCAGCCTGTACATGCAGGTAGGAGCTGATTGGTTGGCTGTTTATTGCTCTCCACTTTATCACTTTTTGAAGCTTGATACATCTGGCCCACTGTGCGGTAGGCTACGGGACCGCTGGGTGTCACAGGGGGGAGACCATATATTCTGGAGAGCTGGTCAGGGCCGAGGTTACTGCCCTCAGGGGGGGAGGTGCGTGTGTGCTGCGGGACTGCTGACTGGAGTGGGTGATGAGTTAGCAGCATGTTGTGTTTGTCGGGGGTTGGCATGAGGAAGGGCGGGCAGATGTATCCGGGAGGGGTGTGCTGACCTTATGTGGGTGAAGTGCAGGGTGTGGGTCACACACTCAAGTTGGATGGTGCATTGTACAATGGGACTGCACCACTCGTAGATTCATGGGCCATGGCAGACTATGAACTGAGGCTGCCCAGTCCGCCACTTAGCTGTGGCCCAAGCTACTGGGTTGGGCCATGGGCCTCTAGGGTTGTGGGGCCCTCGGGCAACTGCCCATCTAGCTCATGTGTAAAGATGGCCTGCCTGGGTGCAAAAAGTGTATTTATGTATTAATTGCAGAAGGATGAGTTTTATGCAGGGATGGATGTTCACGTGGCACTAGGTAAGATAGCGGTCTGGGATCCCCCTCCCCCTGTGACATCATTGTGCACATAGCTAAGAGCGTCTGAGCTGTCTGCTGCATTTGCTCAGCTGATTTTGGGATTGGCCACCCTAGCACATAATGTGGCACTTGAATGGTCTGCATTTGGATTGCCCAGAGTCTCAGAGTGGGAACCCTATTAAATGGGGTTCCAGATGACTGACAGACAATGTCTACTCCATCAGTAGATAGACACCAAAGGTTAGACGTACATTAGTTAGATATTGACAAAAGTTAGACATGCATTAGTTAGACACTGACCTATGCAGCATTTATTTATTTATTACCAGTTTCTTATACAGCGCAGACATATTCTGAAGTGTTGTACAGAGAATATTTGAACATGATTCACATCTCTCCCTGCCCCAGTGAAGCTTACAATGTATATTCCCTACCACATGTACATGCACACACAGACGTGCTAGGGTAAATTTGTTGGGAGCCAATTAACCTACCAGTATATTTTTGGATTGTGGGAGAAAACAGAAGTACCCGGAGGAAACCCACGCAAGTACGGGGAGAATATACAAACTCCACACAGTTAGGGCCATGGTGGGAATCAAACCTATGTCACTACTGAGGATATGATATATAACTGGAACTAAATATGTGCAAGAAAATGATTGCTTGGCACTCAAATTCAGTTCTTGAGATGTCACAAACTTTTTTTCATGCTTTGAAACCTTGTTTCATGCACAAATAAAATATCTTTGTGTGTATTTCATGTGTTTGATGTGTTTAAATAACATAAATGCCAGATACCTTTAAGATACCTAATTTAAATATAAAAATATTCTGAAATACGGAATAATCCATTATCCAAAATTCTTCTGGTCCCGAGCATTTTGGATAAGGGATACTCAACCGGTATCATTTATATTTGCAATAGCCAATGTTAATTACCAACTTGATATCGCTGAGAACAGGACAATCAATCCTACCCCATAAGCTCACTGCCAAGGTGTCATCCTGTCATTCAGAATTGCAGGACTTTCTTTGGGCTGCACCCAGTTTGTGGAATGTCCTCCCACGCACAATAAGAGTCTCCAAACCTTCAAGCGTTCTCTGGAAACTCACCTCTTCAGGCAGCTTCTCAAATTCCAGAACTGCACAGATAACCTTCATAAAATATTCCTATCCAACTACATCCCCACTGTACAGTCCACACATACTCTATCCTCACTTATTTTCTCTTTCACACTTTCCGTCCTCCTGGCCCCAGGCCAACATCGCTGTGTGATCATATCAAACAGGAATAGATAACACCTGTATGTGTGTGTATCAATGTCTATTTACTTATACTGTACAGCCATGGGCAAAACTTTTGAGAATTACACAAATATTAATTGTCACAAAGTCTGCTGCCTCATTTTTATGGCAATTTGCATCTACTGTAGAAGGCCATGAAGAGTAATCAGATGAATTACAATTAATTGCAAACTCCCTCTTTGCTACAACAATGAACTGAGGGCCTTTCACTCTTTCTGACAAAATCCTTCTTAGATGGACAAAACCATGTGCACTGCAGGTGGGGCAGATGTAACATGTGCAGAGAGAATTAGATTTGGGTGGGGTTTTACTTCAAAGTGAGATCTATATTGCTGTGTAAAAATAAAGCAGTCAGTATTTTCCCTGCACAGAAACAAAATAACTCACCCAAATCTAATTCTCTCTGCACATTTTACATCTGCCCCCCTGCAGTGCACATGGTTTTGTCCATCTAAAGGTGCCCATACACGTTACAATTATTGTATCCAATATTGGATATAATATCGCATCTCATCGCATCTCGGTTTTGCGATAAGATGAGATGAGATGAGGTACAAAAAGTATGTGCTGCACATACTTTTTGTACTAGATCTCATCTTATTGCAAAACCGAGATGCGATGAGATGCGATATTGTATCCAATATTGGATACAATAATTGTAACGTGTATGGGCACCTTTAGAAGGATTTTGTCAGAAAGAGTGAACTAGAATAAGGCCCTTAATCCCAAAAACGTCATTTCCACTGCATTTTAGCCCTGCCTGAAAAGGTCCAGCTGACATCATACAGTGATTCTTTTATTAACATATGTGAGAGTGTTGACGAGGACAAGGCTGGTTGGGTTAGAATCAAGCTGTGTACACACGGGGGCGATAGGGGCAGAAATCGCTGGGAATATGGTCGCTGGCGACCATATTGCCAGTGATGGGAGTGTGCCCCAGCGATAAATCGCTCCCGTTTTCAGCCCCATTCTAATCACTGGTCGCAGGAGCTTGCTCTTGCGACCAGCTGATTACCTCTGCGGCACCGACGGCAGAGGTTCCCTTTCATCAGCAATGGAAGCTTTAAAAGGAGGGAGATGCTTGAAATCATTGTTCTTCCTCTGTTAACCATTTGTCAGAATATGGCCCAGAAGCTGATTGACAGCTGCCAGGGCCAATTGCAGAGGTCTTGAAAAAGAAAGATCAACTGAAAATATTGACTCTTTGCATAAACCTAATGTAATTATCAATAAAAGCCTTTGACACTTATGAAACCCTGTAATTTTATATTAAAAGTATATCATAGTAACATCTGTCAAAAAGGTCTAAAAACACTAAAGTAGCAAACTTTGTGAGAACCAATACTTGTTTCATTCTTAAAACCTTTGGCCACGGGCGTATGACATCTATATATATGTCTTGTGTCCATTTGTGTGTCTCCAAAACACTACCATCTGTTGGCAGCGAGTGAAACTACATCTCTTTCTCTCTCACACATGCACAAACACAGAGGCAATCACAAGATAGCAGAGTAGCTTTCAAAGCATTTGCTTTGAGCTGGCTGTCATGTGCTGTAGTGGTGCAGGGTGATAGTAATCAAGCAGCGTGTTGTTGATACAAAAGAAATACAATTTAAATACAATCTCACTTGTTCCTATAACTTTCAGAATGAAACAGTGTATTGTTACATTATGTGGATGTTGCCAGTATGTGAATGGTCCTGATTGTTGCGATTAGGATGGGATGACAGGTTCAGTGCTGGATGAAAGAATAGTTACTTGTTTAAAAAATGGTGTGTACCTGAAAACAGTACACATATGTACACATACAATGCAATGAAACATATATTAAAACCAGTATTGAGGCAAGATTAGAGCTCAATTATAAAACTAAAACAATAAAAAGATATATAAAAAATGAGTTGAGGGTTTGTGAAAAATGCTAATGTTCAAACATGCAAGTAGTGGCTCGTTAGTATTGATAACGCGTGGCTATCCGTGGCTGGTGTTGGTTTCTGGTGCAGACTGCAGCGTCCCATCAGTTGCATCCAGATATTAATCATTAATTGATTGCATCCAGATGATGTTAATTGGTCAGTCAGATTTAACCTGGGATGTTATGCTGCCCATACACGCTGCTTTGTCAGCGTGCGTTCCGTGCTGTACTAGCACGGATCAAATCGCATTGCATTGTATGTGCACACGTTGTGCATGCAATGCGATGCGATTTGATGAGAACTAGGTACAAAACATATGTGCAAGCACATACGTTTTGTACTGTGCGATGAGGTGCGCGGGAGCGCGCACCTCAAAGCACACATCGGGTCAGCCCTTACAGCAGCGTGTATGGGCTGCTTTATATCCTAGCTGCCCGGGCAGAGGCGGAACTTGTGGGTGCTGGGCCCAGGTGCAAAAATATCATTTAGGCCCCCTTCCTCCACCTCAACCCAAGTTCACAATATAGAACACAACAGTGGGGTGACAGGGAGAGGCCGAGCATGATAGGGAGAGGCATGTGTAGGAAGTGGGTGACAAGGAAAAACAGTGGGTTACAGGAAGAGGGTGATGGGGCAGCAGTGGGCCCCTTAGTCTTTAGGGGCCCCGGTGCACTGCACCTGCTGCACCAATGGTAGTTCCGCCTCTGTGCCCGGGTAGGACTGTGGGGGAAGGGAAGCAGTGGCAAATGCAGGATTTTCAGAATGGGGTTTCCAGAGGGGTGGAGCAAAGCACGGAGATGGACACATAGGTGACCCAGTATATGCCGGGTCAGTTAAAGTATTATAGATAGACCAAATGTATAGAAATAATAATAATAATACAAAAAAAAAAAATATATATATATATAATACACACACACACACACACACACACACACACACACACACACACACACACACACACACATATATATATATATATATATATATATATATATATATAACTATATATATATATATATAACTATATATATATATGTATAACTATATATATATATATATATATATATATATATATATATATATATATATCCAAGGAGATAAAGAGCGCATTCACCAGACTTGAATTAAAACTTCAAACTTTTATTTGATGTCTGAGTTACATGGACACCCCAGCAGTTGTTTGAAGATTTTTGGGAGTGCTGTTTTTCCTCTACAGATACATACAGGGGAGTCAACAGCAGTGTAGACCCCTGGGCATAGAAATGTATTGGGGCCCCTACTGATCCTCTAGGGGTGGGGGAAGCTTTGATGTCCCGCGGGGGTATTATATCAACCGCTCAGCATGTAGGGCCTGGATCAGTAATTTCCACTAATTACCCCTTTACTGCACAGATGTGGGAGAAGGGGGCATTGGGCTGAATGAAGGGGCCCTGATACATAAGGAGGGGTGTATAGTGGAGTGGGACTAGGGACAAGGGGATCAGAGTTCAGGAGGCAGAGCAATCTGCCAAGGAGTATATAAAACTACATACCAGTTGTGAGGAGCTGGAGCAGTAATCAGCTGCTGGAAGGCTGATATCTCTGGTTGTAGGAACAGTAGAGACAAGCTACTAGTGTCAATCAAAGGGGGAGAGTCCCAGGTTTTGGAATATACCCTCAGAAAAACTCTGAGTCAGACAGAAAGTGACATATTTGACTGGGAAGAGCAATTAACAGGCTTGGATGGGGACCACTGCTTTGAAGTCAGATATCTCTGGTTCCCAAGGGCCGATTTTTAAAATTCTTATACCCATGGAAAGAGGGGACCCCCAGCTTTCAGCCGAGAGTCCTTAGACTCCTGGGGGGGTTTCTGGGTACTCAGAAACCCCCCTGCGTGCGCTACTGAAGGGAAGGTAAAGTGTAGCTGTGTCTGCCAGGACCTAGCAGCCATCCGTTCAGCACAGCTGCTGCTCTCCCCGGGTGTGATGCCAGAGTTCTGCTGCTGCACCACAGGCACTGCTTGCGGTCATAGTATCTGATGTGCGTGACCCCAGCAGGACTGCTGATCGCCCAGCACCTCTCCCACCAACGGACCTTGCTTTACTTACTGGCCTTGACCCATCTGTCCTCTGTTGGTATCTTGGGTGAAGCTGTGTGCACTTCTTAGTTCTACTTGGTCAGGTGACCCTGCTTTCTTAGTTAATTTTCCTGGTGGTTTTAATCACATTACTGCATGGGTCCAGTGTGTGATGCGGGTCGGTTATCTTTTATGTAAGCTGCAATGCATTTCTGCCCATCTGTTGCTGGCCCTGTGGGCATGCAGGGACCTTAATACTGTACACAGTGCAATTTTTGGCTATTTTGACCCTGCTCCCCCTTGGACCCTCCTATCTGTGCCATATTGAAATCGATGTTGGTGGCTGCTAATCGGCTCGCATGTACACACCTTTAGCATAACCCCTAGCAGCCCCCACCATTACACCCTCAGGCCACAGTGTCCCGCAGGGTTGGCACTCTCTCCTGAGTAAAGCAGTGGTTAAACAGATACCGCCTGCATGTGCAATGCATCTAGGCCCTTATTCAGGTCTGAGAGTTAGATTTGTGTGAGTTATTTTGTTTCTGTGCAGGGTAAATACTGGCTGCATACATTTTACACTGCAATTTAGATTTCAATTTCAACACACCCAACCAAATGTAACTCTCTCAGCACATGTTACATCTGCCCCACCTGCAGTGCAGCATGGTTTGGCCCATTTTAAGAACAAATTTATACTGCAATCAGATCTGACTAAGGGCCCTTAATTGTGCAGAGAAAGCCGGGGGGAAGCCCAGCAGCAATGGGTATGTCCACAGTGTGTCAGGGGTGTGATGCAAGGCCAAACCCTTGGGTGGAAGATGTACCCAATTCTCATGCACACACCGGGAGTCATGCCTGATGTTGATACTATGCAGTACAGATACACCTCCAGTCCATCCTGTGGTGCATAGAAAAGGGGGTATGGCATGACCGAGGAGGCTTTGGGGCTGGCATATAAAGGAGCATGGCCTCAATGAGGAGGCTGTAAAGCATATATAGGGGCATGAAAGGCTCGGGCTATATAAAACGGTATTATAGGGTTTCTAAATGCATATAAACAATATGAGTGGTTTCTGGGTTTGCTTTACAAGATTCCTTTATTAGTGTGGTTAGGCAATGGCCTAAAATCTGGCAAATAAACTGGTGGTAACCCTACTGCGGTGTTGGCCATGCTTGATGTCCAAGAACTTGAAATAAAAAAGCTGTAATCCTGGCATACACATCACCTTCCAATAGCAGCCGAGGTAAGGATGCACCACGTCAGCCAGCTGTTATCATAGTATTTGTGTGCAGAATCATGCTTATAAGCTACTTTTGTCATTTAAAGAGCACAGTTCAGTGCGAGTATACGCAGCCCTGCACACAAGTCAGCGTATACACACATGCGCAGACCCCCCCACCATTGAAAGCAGGCCAAATTCAACCTGTTCGACCTGTTTTGAATCGGTCCCATAATTATTACCAATATTGACACAATAACTTTACTGAGTATATAAAAGTTTAAAAAATCCCAACATCCTTGTACATAGCAGTCACCCACGTGCCACGGAGAATGGAAAGATCAGACGGCAGACCGGGTCAGGCGATGACATGTGCCCATGTGGTGAGGAGGAGGACATTATGCAATGGAAGCATGCTAAAAGAGGAATCAGCTGATGACCAAGCCACAACACACAGAACTTAGCTAGAATGTTCATAGTCATACGGGGCACGATGGGAAGAGCTGCTGGGGTAGAACAAAGGACACGCCCCTCTTCTATGTATAAAAGGATCACCTTGCATCTTAAGGCCCCCATACACTATGCGATTTTGGGACGATTTCATCCGATTTCGGCACTTTGTGCCGATAATCGGATGAAATCGGCCCAAAATCGTAGGTATGTGACATTTGATCCGATCCGATGCGCGGTCCCGTGCAGGACCGGATCAGGGAGGTCGGACGGTCTGTACATACGATCACGTCCGACCTCCCTGTATGCATATGCCTGCCACCTGACAGGCATATGCATACAGACACCGGGGGAGTAGTGGGGGCGGCCAGTGGCAGCGGTGGTGGGGGCGGCCAGCGGCGGTAGTGGGGGCGGGCAGTGGCGGCGGGGACGGGCGGCGTTTGCGGTGAGCGCAGTGTACTTACACATAGCAGCAGCGGCGGGGACGGGACGCGCAGTAGCGGCTATTATATTTTTAAAATACTTGTCAAATGACCTCTCTGATTGGCTAAAGACTATTGGGGAGATTTATCAAGGCTTGGGGGCAAGATAAGTACACAGCCAATCAGCTCCTAATAATTATCTGCTTTGTCTGTGTTTCTGTGATTGCGGACTCTTGCGGGTCATTATCTATTTCCACTGGTTGGCAATGCTGCACGGCCAACCAGAAGATATCCTGAAGGATGTCAGGCTGCATGCGTGCTGTTGCACCATTGCATTGCAGAGTGTGTATAGGCAGCACAATATGCCAGCCCGCAATACATTGCTCTAAGATGGATACACACTATAAGATTATCTTTCCAATCTGACTGTTTGAAACGCAAATCTGGTAATTTCTGTCCAAAGCTGAGAGTAAATGGTTGATTGCAAGATCTGAAAGATAATCTTATAGTGTGTATCCAGTTTGCGATGACATACCTATATACTGGTAAAGCTGTATATCCACGCATATAGCATCACTGAATGAAGAATAACTTTATTCCTATATTTTATCAGTTATTATTAATTTCTGACTGTTTCCATGGGGTGCCGATGATGCTCCGACATCGGAATTCTGACTGCTAAAAATAAGCAACAGTAGGGATCCGGTATTTCCCCTTTAGGGGGGTCCAAGGGGCTCCGATGCGCTTGCCCCCCTGATTCGAGATGTCGGAGAAATGACCGTTGGAGTCCTGACTTCGGGGCACATACCACACCCATTTTCAGGAAGCCAGCAGCAAAAACAAATAGGTCTGAACTTATCTCGGATTCAATGTATTTTCTCACTAAAACATTTTTTTCGGGAGCTAAAAAGTTCTCTAATTGGATTGCCTGAAAACACCTGCACCAAAGTGCAAAAATCATGTTAAAGTCCTGTTTTTAGTGCCCCTAATTAACCCCATTCAGTGGTGGTTTTATTTAAGGCAGCGCTCCCCACTGGGTGAGCTTTTTAGGGAGAGCGCTACCTAAAACAAAAAGCACCACGCTGTCTAGGGTCTGGGCAGCACCACGAACACTATGTCAGCCGCTGCCTAGCCCCCCCGGGGGGAGGGACGGGAGGGAAAGGGGACACACCATTGAACAGCTGGAGAGCTGAAACTGATTTCAACCATCAGCTCAGTGGTGCTGCCCGGCTCTAACCAGTGGTAATCCTGAGAATTTTCCAGGCTTGCCAGTCTGGGCACTAAGGCATAGTGAAGGGGTTAAATACCCCCCATGTGTAATAATAAAAGCTATTCCCTGTCTCTCGCTGCAGAACAAGTAGTTTGTGGACTCTGCAAGCAGCATTAGAGAGGAGCTCTGCTCCTGTACATGCATGGTAGGAAGTGGGGACAGATAGCAGCAGTGACTTCCGGTGTGAAAACAAAACACCTCACCACAAGTCTTCTCATGAGCCTTACGTTGTGCATCAGGCTAACTGTTACTGTATCAGTAACCATCACATACATTGTATTGAGCAGCCACTTGGTGCAGAGACGGATAGCTGGCCACACCCCCGAATGCCAGGACCTTGTATGGCTAGAAATGCAGGTGATTGGCCAAATCAGATGCAATATCACAGGATAGGCGTGGACAGCACGGTGTCACAGTTATTAGTATTGCTGCCTTACAGCGCTGAGGTCATGGGTCAAGCACATAGTTTGTGTGGAGTTTGTATGTACCCACATGCTTCCTCCAGGTGCTCTGTTCTTTTCCATACTTAAAAGAAACACTGGCAGGCACATTGGACTGTGCCAAAATGTAATCTACACATATATGCACACTAATACATACATGTGGTGACTTCTTAATACATTCTGACATAATTGGCAAATGCAAGTGATAAATATAGGTCAGTGACGTAACCTCATTCATGCAGATACATATTACACCTCAGACCTGCAATTTAGGGACCCAGCAAACACAGAGATGGCAAACCAATTACTGATAAAAGGGGATTTTTGTCCACCTGTAACATTCTTTTATCTGTAGCCATGGTGGATGCTGGGACCATGGGTATGGTGGGGACAGGAGGACCTGCGCACTAAAGAATTAATTTCTATAGAAGTGCAGCCCGTGGCTCCTCCTCCCCTATGCCTCTCTCTATCCTCAGGACCCAGCTAATCTTAACAAGCCGAGTAACAGTTATAGATGAGAAGACCACACAGACAGTAACACACATCAAGCACAACACTCCCTGACCGTGTCCTAAGCTAGCAGTACCCTGCCCAAACAGGAGAGTAAAGGTGGATGCTGGGACATCCCAAAGCTGTCCCCTTACGGATGAGAATGCTCCCGAGCTGCATTCAAGAACTCCTCGCCTGAAAGCAGCATCTGCTGAGGAAAAGGTGTCAAATCAAAACAGGAATGGTCTGGATCAAAATCTGGCACAACAATCTCCTGGTTTAAGTAAATAAAAGAGACACATCTTTAGACAGATAGTCTAGTGCGTAACACTGCTTGATCGTCATGGAACACTAGAAATGGGAATCTATGAGAAAAGGTCCCTACATCAGAAACTCTACGGGCAGAGTCTATGGCTAAAAGAAAAATGGTTTTCCAAGTGAGCCATGGAAGGTCAACGGACTCCAATGGCTCAAAAGGAGAGTCCTGAAGTCGGAGAAGGACCAGTTACAAATCCCATGGATGCACCAGAGGAAGTAATGGAGGTTGAAGGTATGACACCCCTGCAAAAGGTGCGAATTGTAGAAAAGGCACCAATCATCGCTTAAATAAATTAGAGGGTGTTGAGACCTGGACCTTCAAGGAGCGGCGAGGGCGTCAACAAGGCATGCTGCCAAATCTGTGGCCCTGGGCCCATACAGGGGCAACTTATAATTCTGCCTGGAGGCCATCATGTCCACCTGAGGATGGCTCCAGCGTTGTTTCAAAAGGGAAAAAACGTCCAGGTGAAGTGACAATTCTTCCGCGTATACAACCTGCCGACTGTTTCCCAGTTTGAGACTCCCGGACAGAGGGAAGAAACCATTCTGCCCACCTGAAGATTGCATGGCAGCCTGACTTGGTGCAACCTTGGTGATGTATATAGGCGAATGCCGTTGCACTCATAGTAGATTGCCCTCAATTCCAAGACACTGATAGGCAGGCGAGCTTCATGGCCTGCCCATTAACCCTGAAAGGACCAATCTCCCCCCATCCTGTAAGTCTGGCCATCTGTCGTCACCAGAACCCAGTTGTAGTTTGCAAAGTAGCGGCCCATGCGAAGATGACACTGTTTGAGCTACCAGAAGGAAAGGTGAACTTCCCCAAGACAATGTAATCATCTGGTTTCCGAGGTGGAAGTGATAACCTCCCCACTGTGTGGAACTGGCCGAACTCTCCTAATACCCACATGCAGGGATAAACTTGCAGTATTTCTGGAAAGAACAGATCATCTCCCCTAGCTTCAATCCTTTGTCCAATGGAAGGAAGACCCTCTGAGCATGAAGCATGATTGTGGATGGAATCACACTGGATTTCTGCCAGTTGATTATTCAAGCATGGAACAGCAGGAGATGGTCCTGGAGAACCTCTGGGGTCTGTGCCAGGAGAAAGAGCATCCAAGTAAGGGGTAATGCGAATTCCTTGCAGGTGAAGAGAAGCCATTATTACCTTTGTGAAAATACATGGTGCTGTGGACAGGACAAATGGAAGGGCTCGGAACTGATAATGTTCCTCTTTTGCTGCAAAGAAAACACTGGTGAGCCTGGCGAATAGGACCGTGAAGATAGATGTCCTGAATGTCTAAGGATGCCATGAAATCTCCCATTCCAAGGTTTGGCGGATGGAACGGAGAGACTCCATTCTGAATTTTGGCACCCTCTAAAACTGGTTGAGCTGCATAGATGGGAATCTACCCAGATAGAGGAATCCTCAGGTGAGGACAACTGGTCTGAAGCCCAAGAGGACGATACTTCCTCTGGCTTGGAGGACCATATGACTCAGGTCAGAGTGGATGCCCTTATTAAGTGTGTACATACAGTACTACAGATTAAGGACACAGATGCTCTGGCCCCTCTCTTTAAATGCAAAAGGAAGGACTCCAGTGTTATCCCCTTTAGCTCAACTGCTCAAGCTATTTAAAGAGGCATGGACACAGCCCAATAGAAAGTTTTTGGTTGCTGAACATATTACAGCCTATTACCCATTTTCTAATGATCAAAAAAGTGGTAATTCCCTACGCCTGTGAATACCCACATCGTAAGGTTGGTAAAAAGGACCACCCTGCAAATTCTTGAAGTGTCGATTTTAATGACCCTACAGATAAGAAACTGGAACATTTTCTAAAACTCAGGCCACACCATATAACCAGCCTATGTGGCTGTTGGTTTGTGGGCAAACTCCCTATCAGAGGGCCTAAAATCAGGGGCTTGCCAATTCGACTGGTCCTTAGTTGACAACATCAGGGAGGCAGACATGTACCTCAGCAAGGCAGCCTTAGATGTCCATGTCTTTGCCTATAAGATTTTGTCTTCCTCAATGGCAGCTTGCAGGGCCTTGTAGTTGCACTCCTGGAAGGCGGGAAACAAGGACAGGGAGAGGTATAGGGGAGGAGGAGCCACAGGCTGCACTTCTCTAGAAGTTATCTCCTTGTGCCGGTGTCCTCCAGTCCCCATCATACCCCAGTCCCAGCATCCACCTTGGGCAGAAAGGAGAAAAAAAAATGTATTTCTGCAAAAAGATGGTTTTAAAAAGTTAAACAAATCAAATCTCCTTCCTCTCATAATCAGTGTTATACATGAATGATAGCTTTGACAACATTTCAGTTCTGCTTTTCTGCCTAATGCATTCTTTTAACTAATTCATTGTACCATTTGTGTGGCCTATTAAATTGTTATATTTTGCCATTTTAATTTTTACCATAAATTGTGAAGTCAATCCAACAAGTTTATGAGTTTTTATTTATTCAGCGCTACATACCCTGTTTTTTTCTGTGCACCATGCTGCATGTAGGGGTGTATTGACAAAGGAGAGCGCGTGTGTGCAGACTCTGGGTGAGCACCTTACTCGCCGTGGTGCAGTAGGCTTTGGCATTGTACCAATCTATTGCGCATGCGCAGGTCTCCAGGGACTAATTTCACTATATGTACGGAGGGCATTTGGGCTGCGAATCTTGCTGCAGCACTCTAAAACATGGGTGCATTGTGTGCCCTCTTGCACACATTGCATCTATTATACCAATGGCTGTATTTATTAAGTGACATTTCTGCAACGCAGCTCCAAGCAGATTTCATACATTGGTATACCGTAGCATTTTCTACCCACTTTCTCGTGTTGTGTGTGCGTAGCCGCGCTTTTATTGCAGCAGTGACAGATACAAAGTATAAAGAGTCTGTTATAATAAAGGAGAAACCATTTTAATTTGCTGGAGCAAAGACATAAAGTAGCTCTATAGTTAGATGGTAATTACACGTATTTACAGAAAACCTCTATAGTGTTATCCATTTACTGCTTTCTCCTCTGTTTGAAAGCTCTACCTTTCGGCCCGCCCATTTTATTCCCGCCCATTTTATTCCCGCCACCGAACTTCGGGGTTTTCCCGGTCTTTGGGCGCTTAGAGCCAAACGCTCCTGGTCTCTTGGACCCTGCGTTGTTCTTCTTTCCCGGAGTGGAGGAGTGTTTATGTGGTGGCTGGCGCCCAACATTTCTATGGGCGTTCTGTCCTTTTTTACCAGGTCTGGGTGATTGTCCCTTAGGGCTTTTATTGGGCCCTTTTTGGAAGGGCGATCTAGGCTTATGCTGTCCGTCCCGGCCGCCTGGTGAGCGGGAATCCTGTCTCTGTTTAAAGGGTCCTTTAGATTCTTTGAATTTCTTTCTAGGTGGACCAGATTTCTGACGGGAAAACTTCCTTTTACTCCCGTGAAGGAATAGATCTATAACGTAGGTGAAGAAAATTATTATTAGATTGTTGTACTGAAGAGGAATCCCAGAGAAAAGACATACTGTACGTGAAAATCCCAGAAAGGCAGGTGAACCCAGAAAGACAGAGCGGACCCTGGCAAGACACAGAGCAACAGACAGCGGAACCCAGGGAAGACACAGAGCAACAGACAGCGGAACGCAGGAAAGACACAGAGCAACAGATAGCGGACCCAGGGAAGACACAGAGCAACAGACAGCGGAACCCAGGGAAGACACAGAGCAACAGACAGCGGAACCCAGGAAAGACACAGAGCAACAGACAGCGGTACCCTGGGAAGACACCGAGCAACAGATAGCGGAGCCAGGGAAGACACAGAGCAACAGACAGCGGTACCCAGGGAAGACACCGAGCAACAGATAGTGGAACCCAGAGGGCAACAGATAGCGGACCCAGGGAAGACACAGAGCAACAGATAGTGGAACACAGAGAGCAACAGATATTGGACCCAGGGAAGACACAGAGCAACAGGCATGGTCACATGCAACAGGTCCAGGGTTGATAACCAAGAGGGAGAGTGCTCAGGGATAGACAGACCAGGCACTGAAACTCGCATGAATAAAATAGAATTTATATAAATACAGAGATGAACCAATACTGAGGACAGAGCCAGAAAAATAAAATACTTTGGAGCAGGCCCCCAAATCTATACAGGACTTGAGAAAAATGGCACCTTTGTCTGGCTCCTCTCCGACCACTTGTCTGTAATACTCAGCATCATCATCCTCGGATAGGTCGGCGGGATCGGCTGCAGCACCAGGGTCCTCCACTTCGCTGTCATCATCTCCTTCTTCCCCACTCTTCCGCTTCATGCCAACCATGCTGCGCTTCCTGTGTATGGAGAGGACAGAGAGCGCCTTAGTACATAGTTATCCTGAGTCCTGGGCTAGGTCACAAGGAAGCTGTTCCGCTGATTTATCAAATAAACAATCCGAGAAAGTTGTCATTTCACATCACTATTCCCTTAATAGATAAACCCATCACTACCCCCTCTTAGGTTCCATACAGAAATCTAATACCCCATATAGATGCTGCAACACAATGATTAGGCCACGCATCCTTCTTGTGCTGTCTGGCACTGCGCCCTCATTCACACTCACTTATTCTCCTCCTTCTGCTGCTGCTTCTGGAGCACGTTCTTCTCCTGCTGCTTCTTCCGTTCCTTTTTCTGTTTCAGCTTCTTCTCTTTGCGTTCCAACATGGCCATAATCTCCTCCTCTGACTTTTGGACTGATCATAAGAGATGAAAATGTCAGCTGAAGGCATTTACAGTGCAGACCATTGTTTTAGACCAGGGTTGGGAAAAAAAATCAGTCATTGAGAGCTACCAACATTTCCCTGACCACATAGCTGGTGCACAGGTGTAGTCACTAGTCACATTTCCCAGACCACCTAGGTGGTGCACAGGTGTAGTCACTAGTCACATTTCCCAGACCACCTAGCTGGTGCACAGGTGTAGTCACTAGTCACATTTCCCAGACCACCTAGCTGGTGCACAGGTGTAGTCACTAGTCACATTTCCAGACCACCTAGCTGGTGCACAGGTGCAGTCACTAGTCACATTTCCCAGACCACCTAGCTGGTGCACAGGTGTAGTCATTAGTCACATTTCCCAGACCACCTAGCGGGTGCACAGGTGTAGTCACTAGTCACATTTCCCAGACCACATAGCTGGTGCACAGGTGAAGTCACTAGTCACATTTCCCAGACCACATAGCTGGTGCACAGGTCATTAGTCACATTTCCCAGACCACCTAGCTGGTGCACAGGTGTAGTCAGTCACATTTCCCAGACCACCTAGCTGGTGCACAGGTGTAGTTACTAGTCACATTTCCAAGACCACCTAGCTGGTGCACAGGTGTACTTCATTGCACTGCAGTCATTCCCAAGGGACACATTTTACAGATCCCCAAGAGGTATGGAACACATGGACTGTTGGTAGATCTCGAGGACTGGTTTGGCCAGCCATCAATTAGTCCTTAGCTAGTAGAAGGTGGAGGTGCAACATTACATCGCCACTAATGCTAGTGACAGACTGAGCGACGGTGGACACACACTGCCGATTTATGGTTATCAGACAGCCTTCACCAATGGTGGTTTGGGACTAGTATAAGAACCCACGGAGGAACATGCATCTCCTTAGGGCCCAAATGTTTGAATATAACTGAAAAGTGATGCCTCCATGGTGCCGATTACGGTCCACTTATATGGCCCCAAGTCCTTTTAGGTTCTGGTGTGACCACGTTCTATTACTTACCATAGGTATGGTATAAAACTTTGCCATCATTTAAACCCTCCTCAATCTTGACCAGCTGCAGAGTCATTCGGGGACCAATCTATATAAATAAAATAAAGATCATATAAGACTCTATATAAGTACATTACAAACATCAGTACAAGTGGACACCAAGAGGGACGGACCTCAGTAAGACGCACGGCGCTCTGCTGTGACTTCATGTTGCCTCTGCCGGCGTAGGCCTGGGGCAGCTCCGTGATGTTGTGTTCCCCGTCTTGCTCGGCCTCACTCTCCGAAAGGTTGGCTCCTCTGAAAGAAACATGGAGGGTCCCAGGTGTTGGTTCCTGTTTTACGGCTCTGGCAACTACATCGTATGAAGGATGTTTCCCATCTCTCCACTAAAAAGTGTTTCCCACAATACACCTCTTTAACATATGGATCTTTAAATGCCTTTCCCATCTCTCCACTAAAAAGTGTTTCCCACAATACACCTCTTTAACATATGGATCTTTAAATGCCTATCTGCAGCTTTTACTAAATACATTGCTATTTTCCAGGCGGTTCCTGTATTTTTCATCATTGTCTTTATAACATTTAGGCAGAGTTGTTTTGGTCTACTTCCTCAGTACTCACAAATCTCACCTTGGTCAATTGCAAACCTCCCCCCTATAAACTGGCTAGGACTGCTTCCCAGAAGGTTAAGCATCCCCATTTAGACCCCACAGTTCCGTCATACCAGGTTCGGACACTCACTTGACCAGAAGCTCACTGATATCCTCCCAGCGGCTCATGTTGGGAAACTTTTCCTGAAGCAGCTTCTTGGCCCCCTTACTCATTCCTACAGGAACCACCTTCAGGCTGCTGTGATTAGAGACAAGACAATCATTAGAAACTTTCTCCAGATACAACAGCACCACCTAAAGGCTGTGAGGTGCTACTGCCTCTCATGAATAACCACTAAGTCCTTCGTCTAACTACTGAGTAGATCCCAAAATAAGTGTTCATAAACGTTTATTTTCTACTTGCTAAAGGGTGCATTTTAAAAATATATATAAAATCTTTATTACCAGTAGAGAACTTCAGACTTGGGGAATAAGAGCATAATAACAACTTGAAGAACCATCCTTTAAACCAGTTTCATAAATTGAATCTCATCCCCTCTTAACCTCCATGTTTGAGGGCTTTGGTTTAAAGGTACAGGTTAAGTTAAAGTGATCCATCCAAACAGACCCACCTCTGCATGATTAAAGAAATCCTGAAAACATGACCTGTTGGTGAAGCAGGCTGTTTGGGAATTCCTGTGAGTCTGGCCATATTATTAAAACATCTTTGACTTGTAAATAACTGTTGCTTAAATGGACATACTCACCACAATTGCATTCAGGCTATTAAATTTTACCCCAGCTTGGACCTAAACCTACTAAACATCAATTTAAGAATTCCCATCACCCCAACATTTCTCACTCATTACCTGGTGTAAAAACGCTTTTCAGAAAAACCTACAGCAGTGCTCTGCATAGAAGCCCTGTAACCCCTAACCACAAGCCCGGGAACACATTTCTTGTCATTTATACTAGACAAACATATTCCTTATATCACTTACTAGTGTCTGAACTCAAGCAGCTGTGAGTCATCGTTGTAGTTGATGAGAATACATCTGCGGATGGTGTTCAAGTTTACCTACGATAAAGATGCAAAATGTCACACGCAGAGTCACAAGGGGGGCGGATAGTCTATCAGAGGACCAGCAAAGTTGGCAGGCATATTACAGTGCAGGCACAATGACTAACCACCACAATAGTCTGCAGGTTTCCCATGTTGGGGACCAGAGGCCATATATATTTTCTACATTAGCCAACATGGGCTTCTGATGCCTGGTCTTGATGGACCCTTCACAGTGACAGTAGAATCAGTTAGGACACTAATAATGGAGGTAGCCGGGACTGGTGTCTCACCTTGTGCACATTAATGGAGGGGAACATATTCTGGAACATTGTGGCCATCACCTTGACATGCATCCCTTGCGTGCCAAAGTTATTGAGAACCAGTAGAGGGGGATGGGTGAACTGCTGCTCGTGCATCCGATGCTTCTTCAGGGAGGAGACCACGTCTTTCACCAGTGAGTACTGCCCATGGGAGAAACACACGCTTAAGTCATACAAAGTACAAAGGCTTAGAACAAAACAGTGCAATGGGCGCAAACACACAGTAACTCATATCATGCAATACGGATATAGGGGTCAGCTCGCCATGCAGAGCAGAACATGAAAGCAAAGTCCATATTGATTGTGATGGGTCTATTCATTCTCACAAACAGAACAGAAGGGGTGCGGTATATGATGTCGGCATTCTAAATGTCAACATGTTCAGAATGTGGACATAACTGTGGAATTTAGAACATAGACAGTGTTTTTTTTCATGTAATCTTAACCCTAAACCACACTCACAACATTCTGTCAGCATTGACCATATCGAACTGGCCAGTTCTGTAATGTCAACATTCAGACCATGTCGATATTATGCTTTCAGCAATGTGACTGCGTACCAACGGAAGTTAGAAGGACCTGCTCTTTCAACCATACAAGTGGATTTTTCTGCTAAGGTTTTGTTGACTTCTGTGATTGTTTGACAGCAGGAAGAAAATACAAAGTCATGCTTACTGCACAGGACATATCCCCAATGCACAGCACGTGCAGCAGGTATGAAGAGGGGAAGAGTAAACCACAGAGACAGAATACTGTCCAATCAGCATGACAGGACAATAGGACAGGACAATAGGACAGGACAAGCCATTTGGAGGGATATCATACAGTATGACTATCTTCTACTTCAATGTGACAAAAAACCAGGACAGGAATGATGATGAAAATGATACAAACCTGGGCCACCCTGAAGTGCAATGTGGGTCCTCTGGGTAATCGGACAAATTTCTGCAGAGACCAAATGGAATACATAGTGAATGCTGAGAAGGTGGAGGGGAGGTCAGTCAAAAGAGAATATATATAGGAGACCACAGTCGCAGCAGGGTACTGGTCTCATCCCAGCACTTACAAAGTTGATGTTGGTTTGGGTCTTGCTGAAGATCAGGAAATGGGTCACTCCGAGGGGACCAGCTACTGCAACAAAGTCTTTCAGGGCGTTCTTCTTGCGAATCTAGAAACAAAATTGTTCTGATTACTTCTTTAGTACACAAACCTCAGTTGCTTTACTTTGCCCTGATCTACTCTCCTCACTCATGTCTACTGGATGTCCCAGCATGATCTTCAAGACTCAACAAGTCTAAAGGTGGCCATACACGCTCCGATCCCAGCGGGTCCATTTTGTGCTATGAGATGCGAGCTCCCGCGGCATCTCATCGTACAGTACAAAAAGTATGTGCTGCACAATGGATGCGATGTGATGCGTGCTATTTAAGCACAAAACGGACGCCCGCATCGGAGCGTCTATGGGCACCTTTATGTAGGGTACACACCACGACGACCCGCTCACGATGCACATCGTGAGCGGGTCGTCAGTGTCTCGTCCGACCCGATCCGATGGTGACCCGCACACGGGCTGTATGGTCGTTCTTCAGATCCTACCTGCAGCAGGTAGGATCTGAAGAACGACCGACCGACCCACGCATCGGATCGGACCAGAACAGGGAAAAAAGGGCCCAATCTACCTACAATCTACATCCAATTGGTCGGAATTGGATCTAGATTGAGGGGATCGGGCCCTAGTCGTCCTGGTGTGTACCCTGCATTAGACTGAACTGCTCATCCTCTCACCCTCCCGATTTCACTACTTCACTATTTATTATATCCTGCAAGTTGCGGTCTTGGAGTTCAGTTCACATCCGTGTCTACTCGTTGCCGCCTTCGTAATAGCTCCCATATTACCTGTGTCATTCCTATTAGTATCTCCCTTCCATTTAGATTTTAACCTCTTATGCCCTCTTACCTGGTGCTTTTCCTTCACTCATTTATACCATCTCCTCCCCATTAACAACAATAATACTGAACCTCTGGCATCAGCCGGCACCACTTTTGTGGGTCTCATGACTATACGTGCAGCAGTGGTTATCTGCGGTTATCATGTAGCCTTACAGTAGAAAATTATACGGGGCCCAGATTGAGCGCTGTTATCATGCATTGTAGGACTTCCGGTATCAGAGAAACCTTGACAAGGCCTGGAAGCTTATCATATGTTTTGCAAAATATATCTCTGAATTACCTTCTATTATGTTATTATTATTATTATTATTATTATTATTATATTAATCTTATTACTAATGCCATTTTGCTGTGCTGGGGGTTAAATCCCCCTCCCTTGCAGCACCTGAGGGGCATTACTAGTTTGATTGAGCAGCTTACACATTGGTTATATACAGTTGACCTGTGATGGGGAACCTTGGAACTCCAACTGTTGTTGAACGAAACATGAAAAAAGAACAATACCGATGCAACTAAACATCCCAGCACGCCCTGCTACAGTTTTGCTATCTGACCATGCGAAAAAAAACCTGTTGCAGGGCATGCTGGGATGTGCAGTTCAACAGCTGGAGTGCCAAGATTCTCCATTACTGCAGCATACCGCATTCCATGTTTTGCAGTGTTTACACTGCTTCAGTTTATGTACTACTACTACAAGCATATGAAGAACAAATGCAACTGCCTATCGACACTGAGGCAACACTGGGACAAAAGATGCTTCCATGATGTAACTGGCTCCTAGTGAACGGATTGGCTGCTTTCTCAGTAATACTGTTTCAGTATTTTCCTACAAGATGGCCGCCTCCGCAGTGCCAAATCCTTCCCTTGCATATCGACTACTTATAAGATAAGTGTTGTGCAGCTTGTCCCCTCTGTCAAACACTGATGTCTTGTCACCTTAAGAGAGGTGGCTGTATATGGCTCCATCGCCCGCCTCACATCCAGAATCAGCTGCTGCACATTCTTCCCAATCTGCCCTCGATGGAACACAAAGGAATGGGGGACACTGTTGTATTCTTCCTCTGCATTATGAACGGATGCTGCGCGGAGCTTCTTCTGGTTCTTACTCTAGAGACAAAGAAAGACCATGTTATTTATTATGGCCAAACTAGAATAACCAGCCCAGTTGTAATGAACAGATGAAAGACATCTAAAGACTTCTATAGTTATTCAGCATCGCAGGAAAGAGTAAACAAATTTGTTACATTAATACAACTGTTTAAAGTATTCAAATCCCTTCCGTACAATGGCATAGCTGATATGCAGGGATTCATAAACAAAGACTCTTCATGCAGAGAAGGAAATAAATTAGGTATTAAAAAAGGTCTGCCACAAACAACTGTGTTTGTGGCAGACCTTGTTTATTACCTGACTGACTGACTAAAGAATATAAAATAAATTCAGTTTCTCCTTTAACCACATGAGGGGTACACCCGGAGATTTTGTTTGTTGGGTTGCAGGGGGTGGGTGTGAAAGGTCAGGGTTAGTCTGGAGTAAGGTGTAGGCACTTCCAAGGTGGGTGTTAGGTTTAAGCACTTAAAGGAAGGTGGTCGGTTTAGGGGGCAGGGTATAGTGGTAAAGCTATAAGCAAGAGGAATTAGGGGATATGGTTAAGCCCCTTACAGAGACCCTGTAGGGATTACACGTATCGGGATGCCAAGTTAGGCGCCAGAATGTACCATATACACTCGAGTATAAGCCTACTTTTTCAGAACATTTTTTATGCTGAAAAAGCCCCCCTCGGCTTACACTCAAGTGAGGGTCCCACTTGAGTCAAAAATTTTTCCCAGTTTTTTGTTGTAAAATTAGGTGCCTCGGCTTATATTCAAATCGACTTATACTCGAGTATATACGGTACATTGCTGGGGCATCGTATGTATGCCATAGCAGATGTCATATCGGCTTCCAAGAGTTCTTATAAAGTGAAGCCGCCATAAAACAGAGTCCTCGTCTTAGACCAGGTGACGCATCAACCTCTCCATAACTACTACATGGATCTACTGGAGCTCAATCCCACATAATAGTAGTGTCTGTGTTGTGAATATGTTTAGTGACCGTTTTCTAATCAAAGTTTTATTCAAATCTTGAGAAACCACTACCTCTTTTTTGGGCCAGACGCACTAAGCTTCAAAAGTGATCAAATGGATTGTGATAAACAACCAACCAATCAGCTCCTGCCTGACATTTTTCAAACACAGTCAGTAGCAAAGCAGGTAGGAGCTGATTGGCTGGTTGTTTATCACTCTTCATTTGATCACTTTTGAAGCTGAGTGCATCTGGCCCTTTATCAGGTCACTAGTTACAAGCTCGTCCAAAAGACAGAACATCGTAACAGTAATGTCAGCACTGGCTACTTTGTGTGCCCCAATGATGCAACACTTTAATTGATCCCTCAGGCGCCATCTAGTTTCCGCTGGCGCACATGCGCCACTTGAATTCTCCATATGGTCTTACTGATCTCTCATAAATAAAGGCGTTATACAGTAAAATAACCATGATAAAATATTTAATAATTACTATAAAATTTTAGCAGCAGAAACATCGATATGCCCATGACAGAATATCTAAACTCTGCAAAGCAAGTTACAGTGGGCCCCTCTTACAGTCAATAGGGGTGACTGGTATCTGTGTCCTGGGCACCACACAGGTAAGTGATCCACGGGTCAGGAATAATAACATTGGTCCGTACAGATGGCACACACTCTGCTCCATTGGAAGGTTTATCAAAGAGTGAATTCACTCTTTATATGACATGTTTCAGTATAATATATTAATGTTGTTTATTTATATAGAATAGTGTGATCTGCTCTTGTTCCTTTTTTATAAGCTCAGACACAGAATCTATTTCACTTTATAATATAGGATTAGACTCATTAATACATTTTGGTACTCATACTTTATTATTAGAGTACGATCAGCTGGGGTCAAACCAACTAGGAGTAATCGCACAGTTCCTGCACAATGTACAAGCAAGCACATACCAGTAGAGACCCCTATGGGGCTAACTCAGTGGTTCTCAACCCTGGTCCTCAAGTACCCTCAACAGTGCATATTTTGCAGGTCTCCACACAGAATCACAAGTGCTATAATTAGCTCCACCTGTGGATCTTTTCAAATGTGCCTGAATAAGGAGTGCACCTGCTGGGTAACCTGGAAAACGTGCACTGTTGGGGGTACTTGAGGACCAGGGTTGGGAACCACTGGGCTAACGGATGCACAGTTTAGGACAGTGGTAGCCTACTTGTCCTCGAGAGCTACCAACAGTGCACATTTTCAAGACAGCCTAGCTGCTGCACAGCTGCGCTCATTACTCACTGACACATTTTTAAAAGATGCACAGGTGGAGCTAATTACTTCCCTTGTGATACTGTGAGGAGATCTGGAAAACATGCACAGTTGGTAGCTCTCGAGGACTGGAGTTGGCTACCCCAGGTTTAGGATAATTACATAGTGCTAACTTTTAAATGTTAACACAATAAGGTGTCACCCGTTATTAAATCACTATCTCTAGAAAACCCATGCCCATGTATTATCTTCTCTGGCCAGTTACACACCTATATCTCTCTGCTGGTATCCCATACATACAAACTATTCTAATATTTAACAAATATATATATATATATATATATATATATATATATATATATATATATATACATATACATATATACACACACACATACACACTGACTCTTTCTACAACAGAACCCCTGGGACTGTGCAGCTTAGAATCAGGCATTCTGGAACACTTCTCATATAGAACTACAAGTTTCATCATATCACAGCCACTGGCAGAGCATCCTACAGCAGTTGTATATGAAGACGCTATACAGCGTAACTACGCAAATGAGGGTCAAATCTACGGCAGTAAAACCTATTACACCAATTTTACCAACTCTAACCGACGCTATAGCCCCCTCTCTCACCTTATCTTTCCCCATGCTGCTTCTATCTCCTGCCGCAGCTGAGTCCCACGTGTAGCGCAGGCACGTCCGGGTGTACTGCGCATCACATGACTGAGCATAGGAAACGGTCGCCCCGAACTAAGGTTCCACTGCACATTAGTTCCTTCCGAGCTGGCGGGAACGCTGTGCTGGCGACAGTTTTTTTTTCTCATGAGCGAGTCTACTATGTTGTATGTGTGTATAAAAGAAACTGGTTTCTATACAAACCGAACCCGAACTGCATTACAAAAAGCAATATCCTATCACTATGACACATATTGTCCTGCCGATTAACCCAGCCATACATCTACAGATCGATTGTCAGATTGGGCTGGTTCGAACAAAATCCTGTTAATGGATAAGAGCAAATGACAGTTGACCATTTACTTTGAAATGCTGAAAAACTGCCATTCAGATATCACCATGTTTTTGTTCCAACCAGCCAGATCTGACAATTGATCTGTAGATGTATGACCAGCTAGTAAGTGTAGGTTGAGACACTTTTATAAACAATGGCTCAAAGTGCCGGTGCAGGGCACCGGAGCGCCCCAGGCGGGGGGGAAGCCCCGGCGCTCACCTGCTCTGGGGGGTGGTTAATGCGGTGCTCCGTTCCGTCAGGGGAGGGATTAATGCGGACGCCGGGGGGGTTAATGCGGCCGCCGCTACGCTCCGCTCTGTCGGTGGGGGTTTGATGGAGGGAGATGCAGTGTTTTGGTGGAGGGAGGTGGGGTGGGGGCGGTTAGAGCTCCACGGGGGTCTGTGCGGGCTCCAGGGTGGGGGTAGGCTCACTCACCTGCTTCCTCCTGCTCTCCTCGGTGTCGGGACCCTTCCTCCTGCTGCTGCTGCTGCTCCTCCAGGCAGCTCATTACCGCCCTCCAGTGGCCGGCGCCCTAGGCAAATGCCTAGAGCTGCCTAGTGGGCCCTGATGGCTCATAAGCTGTGTGCACACACTTCGTTTAGCTTTAGATTTGATGTTACATTCGATTTTCTATTAGATTTGGCATTAGATCTTCCCATTCAATTTAGCATTAGATCTGTACTTTTGCATTCGATTCGATTTCACAGTGTAGGCACAATGTACTCATTTGATTTACTGGATCGAATTTGAGATTTCCTTGGCTGCACAGTCTATTTTTGTTTTCGATTTGGAGAAAACGGGAGGGCGCATCGAATCGAATGCAGATCAAAAGTGTCCTAAAAACCATTCGATGTGGATTAGATTTTGCTTCTATAAGCAAAATCCAATCAAAACAGGGAAAAATCTAAGCGTGTGTACGGAAGCAGTATGAAATCCCGGCGGTCGGGATCCCGGCGTTCAAAATCCCGACGCCGGAATCCCGACCGCCAAAATCCCGACAAGGGGGGGACGTGATTAAATGGACCCCCCTGCTCCAACATGGCCTCTCGTAATCCCGCACCTGTGAAGCAGAGAGGAGCCATGACGCCTGAGGATCAGCATGGGACAGAAGAAGAAAGAAGGAGGGTAAGTTTGTAATTGCTTTATGAGTCAGAAGGGGGTTACAGGGTGTGTCACATAACGTGTAATGGCATTGCGGTGTGCCTCATAATGTGTAATGGTATTGTGGTGTGTCACATAATGTGTAATGGGCTTTGCGGTGTGTCGCATAATGTGTAATGGGCTTTGCGGTGTGTCGCATAATGTGTAATGGGCTTTGCGGTGTGTCGCATAATGTGTAATGGGCATTGCGGTGTGTCGCATAATGTGTAATGGGCATTGCGGTGTGTCGCATAATGTGTAATGGGCATTGTGGTGTGTCGCATAATGTGTAATGGGCATTGCGGTGTGTCGCATAATGTGTAATGGGCATTGCGGTGTGTCGCATAATGTGTAATGGCCATTTCCCTTTTTTAGAATGTGTGCATTCTTTATTTTTAAAATATTTTTTGGAGGGGCACATTTTTACTGTTCCCAATACTGGTGTGCACTGTTAGAGACCAGAGTTGGGGGGGGGGGGGGGGAGATTATACATTTTTGCTATGGGGCCCACAAAGTTCTAGTTACACCTCTACGACACAGCCTTGAAAAAGACCCTTCATTTCTACGGGTCGAAACGCGTTGGCGTAACTTGTGGCATCAGGACTTCCGGGACAGACGTACTGAAGGACTCTTTCTTACCTTGGCTCAACCTCTCCCAGGCCGACTACCCGGGCGTATGGACTGGTGACTATTGATTCACTAAAGCTTATGAACTGACTAACCACCAGTTCTGATACTGCAGCTGGTAATTAGCACCTTATTGTATCCTGTCTTCCGGAATCCATTGTTTTTAATATTGTATTGCATTATACCATGTGTTTTTTGTGTATGTAATTAAAAACTGGCTTCACCATTATAAGCCTTTCTGTTTTCACATACATTGAATCATTCCACCCGCTGGGGGCATCCTGACTGAATGTGAGGATCTAAGAGAACCCCCTATTGATTGAAAGGAAGTATTGCTGCATTATTTATCACCTCTTTTATCACTTTTGTGCTTGCAAATTACTTCACTCACCTTTTGGCGCCGTTGGGAGTTATATACTTTGTTTTGTATACTAGTTACGCCTATGTCTGTGAGTAATTAGTACACCTGTGCACCTGCTGGGTTACCAGCAAAACATGCACTGTGTGGTGTAATGAGGACCAAGTTCCTTGACCACTGTAATAGACAGTATAGGTGAAACCTGTATGTGAACTATCCTTAGAGACGTTCACATACAGGTTTCTTTTAATGGGATTCCTTTCTGTAGCAGGAACCCTTAGGTTCAATACTCACAAAACATTTCTGCCCTGGATGGCACAAAAGGTTTTTGTATTGTACAGTGGATCAGTTTCAGACATCAGAGGCCATATTTTTCTCCACAGGCAGATTTAATAGCATAAAACATAAAACTCTATATGGGTGAGTATCTGGATTTAACAGCAAACTGATTCTGCAGGATTTTGCAGAATCAGCTCACCCTGTTCCACTCTGTTACACTACCAACTTGTTTCCAACCTTCAGGTCCTTTATCAGGGTGTGTGAGTTTTATCGTTTATGTTTTATGCCAATAAATCTGACTATGGAGGAAAAATGGCCTCTGATGTCTAAAACTGACCCACTGTACCATAAAGAAACCTTTTGTGGCACGCGGGGCAGAAATATTCGGTGAGTATGGTTGCCACATCATGCATCATCGATTCTTGGAGAAACTGGAAGGAGGGATTTTCTCTGTTATTGTGTAAGGTTTTAAAGGGTGGTATCCCCTTGGTGGTATAGTGAATATTTGGGCTGCAGCACACAGACGCAGGAGGTGGTGATTATTTTTATCATATTCAACAGTCTGGCAGGGCTGATGCTTACTCGACCGGGGGTATTCAATTAGGAACAGATTTTGAGACAGGCGAATAATCGTCACTTTTTGAAGATTTTTATGTCGAATTTACATTCCACCTACTTAATGAAAATGCAGATTTTTTTTGTGTCTGTTGAAAAACCCAGCACAGTTGGAAAACGTGGATCGGCAAAATACTTGCAGATCCACGTGTTTTAGTCGGGAAATAGTTTCAGACAGCGCTAGACCCGATCCTAGTGCTGTAAGTGCAGCGGGGAGGGAATGAGAAGCGGCGGCAGGGAGCGGAGCAGCGTTTTTAAAATGGTGCCAATCCGGCACAAAAGCACCGTTCATGACGAATTGAATGGCCTGCAATTCATCTGACACCACTGGGAGGCGGAAGAAGAGAGGAGTCCCTCAGCAGAGAGTGCGGGAGGGCTCACGAAGAATAGAAGGCGGCGCAGACGGAGTGAAGAGATCCAACAGCCAGCTACAGAGGCCAGAAGACACCGGGATCAACAAAGAAGTGGATAAGAAGCGGCACTACCGCTGGCCAGGACGGGCCAGCAGCAGAAGACAGAAGATGATGGCTGGTCCTGGAGAGACCAATGGGGGAGGAAAGCACTAGAGCTGACAAAGCTCCACGGTGGCCACCTACCTTAGACCACGGGTGATAGGGTATTATAATACAGTCAGGCCCTCTCTGCCTTTGGGCACTTAATTGCCAGGCCTTCCTTGCTCATCGCCTTCTAATTGGGCCCTCCGGGCCTGTGAGCCCTGAGGCCCATATAGGTCGGGCATTAGGACCATGGCCCCATACTCCAGGCCCCATACTACAGGCTCTAGGCCCCTGGCCCAATTAGTCAGGGGCTAGGCCTGTGAGCTCAGTAGCAGGGCACAAGGCCTGAGGACCTGTTAGCTGGGCTCCCTGCCCATGGGCATTATCAGGCATTAGACCTGTGGCTACATGTAAAGGCATTAGGCCTGGGTGCAGTTACAAGGTTGTGCCTCTTGTTATAGAAACAGGTGACTTTGGGCATTAGGCCCAAGTCTCCTTATCCTGGCAACATTAAGCATCCACTAGGCCCATGTCTGTTAATCAGGCCCCTAGGCTTGTTGGTGATTAGGGGCACTAGACCCAGTAGTAGAGTTCCATTGGTGCATTGAATGAAAGGTGGACGGGCTGTCTGGCTGCCACCTTTCCAGGTATACCCAGCAGAGAGAGAGCATGTATTTTCCCGTGGGTGGTTGGGTGTAAGAGGTGGACAGGCTGTGCAGCTGTCAGCTCTCCAGTCCCCAAGTGGGAGCAGCAGGAACAGCAAGGGGCAGGTGTAAGCTGGTCAGCTCTAGCTAGGTAGGGAGTTATAACACCAGAAAATATGCTGAGATTTAAAGAGACAATTCCGGTAGTAAATCTACCGCTGCACCTGCCATGCTTCGGGCACGGAGTCTTGCGCATTATTATATTCTTCCTCTATATCCACTGAGATGGTAAAGTATGAGCAAGTCGGTTTAAAAAAAAAAAAAAAATCATGAAAAATGTCAACCTTTTGAACATGCCGACCTAAACCATTCTCATGTGTCAATCTTTGGCCTGCCGATCTTTGTACTGTCGAGCTATCGACCATATACCACTGAATACTGGGTCATAGATAACTGCAATTCCGCCTTCAATCCGAGAACATCCTTGGATCTTGTTTACACTACAGTATGTGACCTTTATCAGGATTCAGTATTGAATCCCGGTGGTCGGGATCCCGGCGTTCAGAATCCCGACGCCGGAATCCCGACAGCCGAAATGCCGACAAGGGGGGGACGCGGATCGCGTGGCGAGCGCAGCGAGCCCGGTGCCTCGCTACGCTCGGCACACTAATTTATTCTCCCTCCAGGGGTGTCGTGGACACCCACGGAGGGAGAATGTGTCGGCATTTCGGCGGTCGGGATTCCGGCGTCGGGATTCTGAACGCCGGGATCCCGACCGCCGGGATTTTAACTGCATCCCCTTTATCATATGTCGTTGTGATTGTGTGTATTATAGGTGTTAAGATGAAGAACACCATCATTTGTAGATTGTGCTCAATAAAAGCAGATTGTGCTCCTTTTGCCCTTCTCGAGTCCATGTAAAATGCAGGAACCTATAGGTTTTTCTTGAGCACTAAATCCCAAAGATGAATTCTAACGTGGAGTTTTCCTGGCAACTCCTGAGGCTGTGAGGAAAAGTGTGCAGGGAATACAGGACTTAGGCCCTTATTCTGATCGGTGCGGCCCGATCAGAATATGCGGCCACGACCGTGCAGGCGAATCCCCGCCTTCCATACGGATCGCCACCTGCCGTCCGTACGCGGATATGTGGCGATCCGCATGAAATTGGACGGGGATACGCCTCCTCCATGGTGGGAGCAGCCCCTGCATTCGATGGTCGCCGAACATCGAATGCAGGGCCGCACGCTCCACCAGGTCCCGCAACACAAGACCACACGGACACTTGTCCGTGTGAAATCTTGTATGGGGGCGGGCAGCTGACATCCGGCGATGTCAGATGCCCGCCCCGTACCCTTGCGTCACGGCCTCATTACCATGCATACGCCCCGCGTTTGCATGGGAACGCCCATGAAACGCGGGGCGTATGCATAGGGTAATGAGGATAAGTAGCCCCTCACGCCCCTCTACGCCCCCTGTGCGGCGTATAGAGAATCCTTGCGGCGAAATCGCCTGCACATGCGCAGAGTGACCTCTGCACATGCGCAGAAGATAAACATCGGCGGCCCGTACGCAAGCGGGAATATCCGCATCGATCAGAATAAGGGCCTAAATTAGACTCCTTGGGTAATTGAGTAAGCCCTTTTATGGATGTAACTTTGGTGCATATGTTAGGGACAATAACAAAAGCAATAAAATATAATTTATTGGATTGAATATCATCTATAATTGTAACGCCGATCTCTAGCAAAATAACAGTGTAAAGATAGAATAAAAGTGAATATTAAACTTTTATTTAAAGACCGGTGTGTGCCATGTATTAGTCATTTATATGTCTGCTTATGCAAGAAAAGCTGCTGTATATATAATATCAGTTTTCCAAAGACTATACTTGCCTACCCTCCCAGAATGGCCGGGGGGCTCCTAAAAATCGTGCCGCCTACCGGGAAGGTGGGCAAGTCTCCCACATGCTCCCCAAAGCCCTTCCCCCGAGCAGCTGAAACAAATTCCGGAACTCGCTTCGGGAATAAAATGATGTAAATTGCGTATTTTGCGTCATATTAGACCCACCCCTGCAGAGTTTGTGCGGATTGAAGGCGGGGCTTTGTGATGTCAGCGTCTCCTGGAAAGGAAATTCTAAAAGTCTGTAAGTATGCCAGAGAATCTGCAATGCTGTAATTAATTCTTATTAGGAATAAAAATATATAAACCTTTATTAACACACTAGGTAAAAGCCCATCAAAATGATAGCTTATTTCCCATCTGATTCCACCTCCTATCCTTTGCCTTCACAGCTCCCTCTGTCCATATCCAGGAAGTTTGAAACAGATCATTTTGGTTCCACTTTCTGTTAAGGAGTAATTTGGTCCATCGAGAGGCCTCTAGTGGTCACTGGTGTTAGGGTCCCTGAGAAGTGACAAAGGGTCTGACAACAACCTTCACTGTTCAGTCAGAGGTTCTGTGATTGACAGCCGGCTGGAGACCAGAAATTAAGAGATAACACACACACACACACAGAGAGAATGGTCAAACACAGCAGACCTTTCTGATCTGAAGTTTATTATCCAATGTGCTCAGTAATACCCAAAATGTGGAACGCAGTCCACAGCAGTGATCATTAAAAATATTTATTTTGAAGTTTTAAACTAAAACTAATAAATTTGTAGCTGTCTAAACAAAAGTTTGTTGATTATAGAAATAATTGCATCAAGCAGTAAATCAGTCATTTCTTTCTGGTTCACATAACATCGATCATCCTCCTGTTAGTTCCTGCCACACTATCTACAGATTGCAGGTATAATATCTGGTTTGTGTATGCCTTGGTTCATCCCACTGCTGGCCAAGTGAAGGACCTTGGTACCATCCTTTGAAATCACTTCAACTTTTCCCATCTCATACTGAAATAAAGTCTGTCCTGTTAGAAGCCCATTAAGGAGCATACGTTTTAAAGATGCAGTAATGTTAGAACTGATTATCATATTTATAAACCTAAAACCTTATAAATATACTGTTTATATGTGTATATAAAAGTGAGAATCATATCTATACTCTATCACTGTCGGTACTTAACGTCATAAAGGTGAGGAGGATTTAGCCATTTATATATAGTGATCTCCTGTAAATATGGGAGTTAATGCTGGTAGGCTACAGTTTTGTGGTAGGCTAGAGTTGTGTTTCCACGGCTAATACACACAATTACCCTACCATAAAATAATGTATATATTTTTTTTAAATCTGGTATTTTTTTCAGCCCATGTATTACAACATTTATTTTTATTGGTTTGAGATCAATTACATTTTTGTTTTAGGAGTGAATATACCTCTTATTGCAGGCCTGGTCAACCTATGGCTAGTCCGCTGTTGTGAAACTACACATACGAGCATGCCTTGCCAGTTTTTAGCATTCCCTATTAGCAAAGCAGTTACAATGCATGCTGGGACTTGTAGTTTCACAATAGGTAGGGCAGTATGGATGGTGTCAATGGTTAACATTACTGCCTCACAGCACTGAGGTCATGGGTTCGATTCCCACCATGGCTCTAACTGTGCGGAGTTTGTATATTCTCCCCGTACTTGTGTGGGTTTACTCTGGGTACTCCGGTTTCCTCCCACAATCCAAAAATAAAATATACTGGTAGGCTAATTGGCTCCTAACAAATTAACCCTAGAATGTCTGTGTGTGCGTGTACATGTGGTAGGGAATATAGTGTCAGCTCCACTGGGGCAAGGACTGATGTGAATGGTCAAATATTCTCTGTAAATCCGCATGCCGCAAAAGCTGGCGATATGCCTATAGGTTTCTTACCGTGACCCCTGCCCCCACCAGTGTCCAGGCAACCTCCTGCTGTGCTGCCCTGACCAGTGACCTCCTCCCTACCCCTGTACATCCCCTTCCGGGGGATGCAGGAAGGAGGAGGCAGAGCCTGCCCCACAGCAGCAGCCATGTAGAAGGAGGGGGGACCTACCAAGGACCCACCCACCATCCTTCGTCTGCTTCGCAAGGGTCAGCTCTTATCACACCTTTATCACACATGTGTTACAGGCAGAGGCAGATTTAAACCTCATGGAGCAAGATATTGGTTTGGGGTCCTCCTCCCTCCAACAATCCATAGCACTATATATTTGCTGCTGGTTGCAGGTAGCATTGATAGAGTACCTTGGCATGTGCACAGTCTATGAATAAATGCTCAGCTGCGTGAACATTGCCCTTGCGTACAAATCTGAATCAGGCCCAAAGTCTTTTGGAAGTAGGCTTAATACCTGGGTAACATTTAAAGTAAACTGACTGCCCACATACAGTGGATAACACCATTTTTTATCTTACCAAAAAACATCAAAGGGATGTTGGCAGTGTGGACAGGTCCATGTGATGTCATGAGGTCACGAGGCAGTCATGCCATGCTCCTCTGGGAGAGTTTTGGACACTTATGATATCTTTATGGGGTTCCCTGGGACCTGCTGGGCCCTAGGAAGGTGCCTGCTGTAGGCTGCCTTGTGGAAAATGTGCCTCTGGGTACAGGTCAATTCAGAAATGATTCATTTGAGTCAAAAAGACAAACTGATACACAGTATTGTCATAAAGTGGTTAGTAAAAGACCTTTGTTCTGTATGGATGTCTGCTTAAGACCCAATAAACCAAGCTTGAAAAGAATGCCATAGAATACCTAATACAGAACAGAGATATAGGGGGTGATTCAGGTGGGCTCATAAAGTCTTGAATTTGGTTCAGGGACCGATGTATTACACTTGCTGAGGTATTTGCAGACAGCAGCGCAGACAGGGAACGGGAGCATGGGGCTGCCCATCATTTCCTGGGCGTTCCCACAAAAATGGTCCCCAGAAAATGAGTTAGTTTATACAAGTGTAACAGTAAGCCTACTTTAAGGGGGTTATTCAAACAGCTGCAGGGTTTTTGCCATCAAATTATCATAAAATAAAAGGGTTTAAAAAAAAAAAAATCAGGATTCAGTGCGGTTAAATGGCATTAAATAGGTTGTATATGATACATGAAGTTGGGATGTATACAGTGTACACAATACCCAATAATAGCTATGTACACTTATACCTCTTTAGGGGCGGGATTCTCCAAACTAAAATGCGGTAAAAACCCTGTTATCTGGGTTTTTACCGCGTTGTGGGATGCCGGGTTACCGTGGCATGTGGCATCGCCAGCAAAAGCCTATAGGCTTCTACCGCGACCCACCACCACACCGAACTGACCCCTGCCGACCTCCCCCTCACCGGTGTCTGGGCAGCACAGTGCTGTGCTGCCCGGACCTGTGACCTCCCCCCTGCACTGTAAATCCTTTTACGGGTGCAGGGAGGAGAAGAAGGAGAGCCTGCCTGCAGCAGCAGCGCATAACCAGGAAAAGGAGGGGGAGGGGGGGAGCCGCCGGCTCACCGCAAAGGACAGTTCTTAGCACAAGCGCTATCCTTTGCAATAATTATCGCATATGTGATAATTATGTCAGGGGTAGCCGGCGATGTGCGGCGGACAAAGGGCGCGGATGTTAGAGAATCCCACCCTAGAACCGTAGCTTATCACTGACCAAATCTTGTGGTAACAAGGGTGGATTCTAGTATCAGCAGTGTCTTATATAGGGGGAAGTGTATCAAACCTTTGAGAAGAAAAAGATGTTGCCCATAGCAACTTCTCTAGTTTACTATTCTATAACCCTATAGTATCAGTAATACCTTTTTGTAACAAAGGGGTGGTGTAAAAAGGCACTTGTATAACAGGCACTTTTTTAGGGTATGGGTCATAGGGGACAAGGTCAACCACTTTTGGGCAACAGAAAGTTGGTGGTTTTTAATTCAGAAGTAGGCACTTTCCTCACGGATTTTCTATATGAATATAAGGAATTATAGGGGGAATATATAGGGGGTTATTCTAGTTCACTCTTTCTGACAAATTCCTTCTTAGATGGACAAAACCATGTGCACTGCAGGGGGGCAGATGTAAAATGTGCAGAGAGAATTAGATTTGGGTGAGTTATTTTGTTTCTGTGCAGGGTAAATACTGACTGATTTATTTTTGCACTGCAATATAGATCTCACTTTGAAGTAAAACCCCACCCAAATCTAATTCTCCCTGCACAAGTTACATCTGCCCCACCTGCAGTGCACATGGTTTTGTCCATCTAAGAAGGAATTTGTCAGAAAGAGTGAACTAGAATAACCCCCATAAGTAAGGATGATAATATACTCTCCTTGAATATAGCCTTCAGATCTTTTCTCCTCCAGACGTAGGTTCCCTCGGATCCTCCAACGTGAATATAAAAGGAAGGATACAAGGGAAACCAATGTGTGAATCTGTATCAATAATTAAACATCAATTTTCCATTCACTTTCTGGTCTCCAGGTCCGGACCCTTGGAAACCTGAGTGTTGACTCTAGAATTGACATTTCCTGTATCCTGGATTTTTTAATTTCATTTATTTTATTGTATTTGTGAATAAAGAGTTTTTCCTATAAAAACCTTGGAAAAAGATACCTTGATATACTTTGAACCGTCCAGCACACCGTGATTACGGATACGCCTTCTTACCCTCAAAAAGAAACCTTTATAAGTGTATTGCATATCCTTTCGAGTGAGTCTGGGTACGCAGATGGTCTATGAATTTTCAAAGACCAGAAAGTGAATGGAAAATTGATGTTTAATTATTGATACAGATTCACACATTGGTTTCCCTTGTATCCTTCCTTTTATATTCACGTTGGAGGATCCGAGGGAACCTACGTCTGGAGGAGAAAAGATCTGAAGGCTATATTCCAGGAGAGTATATTATCATCCTTACTATATTCCCCCTATAATTCCTTATATTCATATAGAAAATCCGTGAGGAAAGCGCCTACTTCTGAATTAAAAGCCACCAACTTTCTGTCAAATTCAATAGGGATAAGGGATATATCCCATTAATTCAGAACAGGCGAATTCCTATCATATTGGCGCTGGTAGATTCTCCAAACACCATTTTTTGCCCAACAGTCAAAAGGTGGAGACATGAAAAAAAGGTCAACATGAAAAATGTCGACCTGAGTTTTTCAAAAAATTTTGGTGTCTATGTCGACATAGGTAGACATTTACATTGTATAATTGTACTACGTTCGCCATGCTTCAGGCACGGTGCCAAGCTGCGCTCAGCACACTATTATTTCCCCCTCCATGTTCGCTGGGATGATAAAGTATGTAAAAGTCCTTTTTTAGAAAAAAATTGTGAAAAATTCATGTAGATCTTTTACTTGGGTCAACCTAATGCATGCCGACCTAGATAATGTTGACCTAATGACTGTATCCCCTTTTAGAACAGGGACAAATTATATTTTATGATCCTGACCAATAGCAATTAGGCATGAGGCATGCTGGGAGTTGCAGTCAAGGTCATCACTTGCTAACAGACTCTAGGTTGACACCAAAATGTCAAAATATGAAAAGGTCGAATTGAATTTTTTGCGATTCTTTTCACACTTTACATCCATGTGACTCCCATTGGGAACTGTAAAATGGGCAGACAGCAGCGGTAGCGGAACGAGACACCTGGCCCAAGGCATAGCGCACCATGATAGGGTACACACTACAGTCATTGGGGGTTCACATGCTCAGGTGCCGACACTGACAAAACAAAAACCATGAAAAACTCATGTCGGCCATACCAGGCTTGAACAACTCGGCCGAGTCAGGACACTACATCCCCCCCCACCCACTGCATACATCGAAGCATACAGCAGCAAGGGTTGCACTGACTATTATAATAGAGTATAGAACGATTAAAAGTTATTACAGCCAATCACAGCCATCTGTGAATTAGAGTTGGAAATATTCCAGAGGAATGTACATGTAAAATTATAGGTTAAAACACAGATGAACAATGGCTAAGAGTTCCACCTATCAGGCTCCGCTACCTGTTAGATCACCGATCTCATTTCTTCGAGCTCACGACTCCCCCTTTTATAGTTATAGAACCACTGTGCACACCTAGTACAGCATGAAGGGGTTTGGTGAAGGTGGCAGTGAATGTGTGTAAGTGTTTGACAGGGTCACACATTGAATAAAATGACAGCTCTCCAGCCTCATAATCCAGACATATCATTAATCTACCATAGGAAATATTGCTAGGTAACTGGATGTCTTTACAGGCATGCCTTGCTAGATACTGAACACTACGAGACCAGCCATTACTAATAATAGACTTACACAATCCCCAGGACTTGTTATTCCTTCCAATTTTTGCCTGATCACCTCTCCTCTCTAGACTGGGATAGCATACCCCTACTCCCCAGTGATTTGATTGACTGACATCCACTTCCCAGTAATGTCTCCCTGAGGAAAAACTCCGGCTGCTCAAAACCTGATTACACTGGAACGTCCCTGGAATTTCATATGTGTAGACCATGCTATCTGAATAGGATGCAGTTTTCTGGCCATTGGATATTTCAATCATGGTTCCAGCTGTGTTTGCATCCAGTAATAGGCCTGTAGCTTTCTGAAAAGAGACTCCTGTATATATACCAGTTATGAGATCAGATAAGGTTGGCAATGCCCCTGAGATGAAACCCACATCTGCACTTCTTACATCATAGATCCGTTCATAAGGTCTCTTTGTGCACTGCTCATCACAGAAGTCACCTATGTCTGGTTGCTGCAAGACGGTCAGCGGATCAGACACTTTACACAGCTCCTCAATCCTACGGATCCTGCTGGACAGCTCGTCCTTCCTCCTTTCCAGCAGCTGGATCTGATCCGAGACTGAAAGTGAAGCCTTCTTTTCCTGCCTGGAGATCTCACTCAGGAGTCTATTCTCTAGCTCTTCTAGATGTCTCCTGAGGCCTATAAACAGACCAGTCACCTTATTTTTTACATCTTCAGCTTTATCATGATCGTTTACCCTGAGCTCTTGCAGACTCTTCACTGTTCTCTCACTCTCTTCCATCTTTGTGGTCAGTTTCTGCAGAACATTCCTCAGCTTTTGTGTTTTCTTCTCAGAAGCCTCATCCAGCAGCTCCACCTGGTGTCCCCGATGTTTTCCAGCCAAACAGCAGGACACACAGATACAGACAGCATCCTTAGTGCAGTAATACTCCAGGATCTTCTTATGGATGGAGCATTTTCTGCTTTCCAGGGATGTGGTGGGATCACACAAGACATGTTCTGCTGACTTACTGTGTGTGCTCAGGTGATCATCACACAGGGAAGCCTCACAGTGCAGACAGGATTTAACAGCCGGTACATGAGACTGAATACAGTAAGTGCAGGGGATCCCAGTCTCCTCCTGATCTGGATGAGTAGACGGGAATCTCCCCACTATGCTGCACAGAGTTACATTCCTCTGCAGTGCAGGGCGCTCCGGACATTCCGCTCTGCATTCTGGACAGGTATAAATGCCAGACCCTCCCTGGGTATCCAGCACACGATCAATACAGACCCGGCAGAAATTGTGTCCACATTTCAGGTTTACAGGATCTGTGTAGATGTTCAGGCAAATAGAACAGTCCAGCTCCTTTCTCAGATCACACAGAGACGCCATTCCTGTCAGGGGAAGAGAGAAATGTAAATGAAAGTCTGAAACTCAGAAGTCATTGTGCAGGATGCTTTTAACCCCTCGAGTGGTAGGTTTTGCTGGGGCAGGACAAACCTACCAGGTTTGTCCTGCCCCAGCAAAACCCACCACAGTTGGAATCCCCCTCCCTCACCTCTGCTCCGGCGTTAGTATGCCGGAGCTTCCCTGCTGCCGCTGTCCCTGTCACATTCAGCACTGACATCGGCAGCAGGCTGGGGGATGTTCGCAGCGGCTCGGGAGGACTCAGGTGCCTGAGCGCTCCCGAGTCCCCCCGAACATCCCCCAGCCTGCCGCCAACGTCATTGCTACTAAAAGTATGGCGGCAGGCAGAAGCGGCTGGGGGAGCAGGGTTAGAAGAGCTCCGGCGTGCGATCGCCGGAGCACAGGTGATGGGAGGGAATGGCTGGGAGGGTGGGGGGCTCTAGAGGTGCTGCGCCAGTGGTGCACACCACTCAAGGGGTTAAGGGCCGGATATATCAAGCTTCATAGTCATAAATAGGAGATTGATTAACAACCAGCCAATTGTTTGATGCATCCAGCCCTATACCTAAAGGCATAATTTTACTAAGGGACACTGGTAGTGATTCATTGTTGTGTGCCAAGGATGCCAAAAATCTAATTTTTCTGGATGTGCAAAAATATGCTCATTTAACAGACAGGATTTGTATAGAAACACCCACATCGACACAGATCAAACAAACTTTGAAATCCTGAGTGAGTATATGGCCAGCACAATAAATATGCCAGATGTGTTTCCTGCGTACAGAATCAGAGTCATAGTTTTTTAAACGGGTTTTTAAACGGCAAGAGCCATAAAGACCCTTTCCCACTGCAGCTTTTAAACGGTAAATTACCGTTTAAAAGCCGTTTTTGGCACATTCACACTGCCGTTTAAAAACCCGTTTAACCCATAAAAAATATGAGGGGGGATTAAAAAAAACTACAAAAAAAACAACAACAGCGTGGGGTCCCCCCCACAGCTGTAACCAGCACCAGGCTGAAAGAGCCGGGGCCGGTAATTAAAAATCAGGGAACCCGACAAATAGGGGTTCCCCGATTATTAACAACCAGCCCCAGGTCCCCAAAATACGGGGGACAAAATGACTAGGGGTCCCCCGTATTTTAAGAACCAGCCCCAGGCCAAACCAGCCAGCAGGGTAATGCCACAGCCGGGGGGAGACTTTTTATACAAGTCCCCCCCGGCCAAAGCATTCATCCCTACCGACCAGTCAGCCTGGCCAGGGGCCCTGGGGGAGTGGGGACCCCCCCTCCAGGACTTACCTGACCAGGCTGAAGCCTGGTGCTGTCCCCGGTGGCCCTGTGCGGTGGCCACCGGGCTGATCATTGTGTAAAAAAAAAAAATAGAACCACAAGTCCCAGCCTGCGGGGCATTAAAGGGCCCGCTGGGTCTTGTAGTTCCACAGTAAAAAAAAATAGTTAAATAAATACACACTGACACATTAGAAAAATAAAAGTTTAATACATACATTACACAAACAGACTGATACTTACCTATCTTGAGCCCGTCGGTAGGTCCCAGGATCTGGTCTGGTGGCTTGGTTCCGGGGCTGGTCTGGGTCTGGGGCTCCAGGGCTGAAGAGTCCGGGGTCCTGGATCCGTAGTAATCCAAAGGGGTACCTGGGGAAGGAAATCCTACTCACCTGCTCCTGTGGCGACCACCCCGGCATCTTCTGTTCAAGTCGTGCTGCTCCCGGCTGCAGTGGTACCCGCTCCGCCTCCGCTGTACACTACAGACGCAGAGATCCTTCTTCCTCTGCGTCTCTACTCAGAATGATTTCTGGCCAATCAGGAGCCGACTTTCTGGGACCGGACCCTGGGACCTACCGACGGGCTCAAGATAGGTAAGTATCAGTGTGTTTGTGTAATGTATGTATTAAACTTTTATTTTTCTAATGTGTCAGTGTTTATTTATTTAACTATTTTTTTTACTGTGGAACTACAAGACCCAGCGGGCCCTTTAATGCCCCGCAGGCTGGGACTTGTGTTTCTCCAAGTCCCTGCTTGTGGGGGAGGCTTGCTGGGACTCATAGTTCCACAGTTTAAAAAAATAGGTTTTTCATCTATTTTGTTACACAATGATCAGCCCGGTGGCCACCGCACAGGGCCACCGGGGACAGCACTAGGCTTCAGCCTGTTCAGGTAAATTTTGGAGGGGGGGACCCTTTTATTGGGGGGGTCCCCACTCCCCCAGGACCCCTGGCCAGGCTGACTGGTCGGTAGGGTTAATGCTTTGGCCGTGGGACCTTATATAATAAGTGTCCCCCGGCTGTGGCATTACCCTGCTGGCTGGTTGTGCCTGGGGCTGGTTCTTAAAATACGGGGGACCCCTACTCATTTTGTCCCCCGTATTTTTACTAAATACCGTTTCAGAGGCATTCCCACTGCTTTAAAAACGGTATTTAAACGTGTAGGACTCTGCTTTTTAAACGTGTTGAAATACCGGTTAACTTTAACTGGTAAATCAACTCTGGCGCTTTCCCACTGCAGCCTTAAATGTTTAGAAAGGGGAAAAAAACGGCAATATACCGTTTAAAGGTGCCCATACACATTACAATTATTGTATACAATATTGTATACAATATCGCATCTCATCGAATATCGGTTATGCAATGAGATTTGGTGAGATGAGATCTAGTACAAAAAGTATGTGCTGCACATACTTTTTGTACTAGATCTCATCTCATCGCAAAACCGATATGCGATGAGATGTGATATTGTATCCAATATTGTATACAATAATTGTAACGTGTATGGGCACCTTTAGACCTGCAGTGGGAAAGGGGTATTAGTGCAGCATCAGTCCCATGGAATGCTGTAGTGTAGGCCTAGGGGGTTGGGATCAGAAAAAGAACATCTCGGAAGTCACCTGACTACAACAGAATCCTGGGATACATTAAATATAATAAATACATCCATAATAAATAATTCAGTTCCATATATAAATTATACAAATAAACTATTAGCCAGGAGGAACCACTGACCTTAACATCCGATTCCAGCAGCCACACATGTGAAATGCAGGAAGTTGTGGCTGATCTGCTTCTTTATGCTGCAGTTAGGGAGTGTGGCCAAATGTCAGACTATAACAAAAACGTCCTGTGGTGGAGGCTATATAACTGGTCAAATCCTCTGTACTAATTAAGTTTACTGTACAAATCAATGTACTGAAGGATGAGGAGTGGACTGTAGTGTTAATATCTGCCTGCACTGTCTGGTTATCTATATATAATATATAGCAAGTTAGGGAGCGTGTCACAGGGCTGCTGTTACAAACTATAAAAAAAACAAAAATGCTATCAGCGGAGGTATGTGTAATGCACTTAATAGGTAACCTCTTTTGATAGCAGGATGTACTCTCGGTGCGTGTGTATAGTTCCAGATAACAGACGCAGGGTTGCACTTGAAACAGGTAAGTATAATTTATTTGCAGATGAGAGTTTCTTCGTCGTCTCTCGTAAATAAAGCTGGGTACACATATGTACAATTTCATTTTTCTTGCGACTGTTCGATCGACCGAATACACGTTCGGCCGTCCAAAACATACGACCGTTCTGCGCGTACACATATGTACAATTTTACTTGCGACGTCCGATGTACTCCCGTCCAAACAATCGCAAGAAGAAGTATATGAGAGACCCTGTAACCCTTTGCCTGCTGTTTTAACTAATGTGTTTTTAATGCCTCACTGCCCAACACTTTAGAGGCATCACTTTAAGACATTAATCAATGTTGAAGTTTTAATAGTGTGTTATGGTGCTCTGCAAAGAGCTTCCAGCACACTCTATTAAAACTTCAACATTGATTAATGTCTTAAAGTGATGCCTCTAAAGTGTTGGGCAGTGAGGCATTAAACACACATTAGTTAAAACAGCAGGCAAAGGGTTACAGGGTCTCTCATAATGCAGCATACCACCGTGCTTTGTCAAACTGTCAAGCATATCGATCGAACGTGCGTACACACTTCACTTTTGTTCCGATATGGAGCCGTCCTGTCGGATGAAATATTAAGCAGCAAAGAACCTTCGACCGACCGACCGTGGACGGCCAAGAGCGTTTTTGGCCGTTTATCGATCGCACAGCAGCAATTGGGACAGCGTACACACCTATACAATCGAACGACCGTTTGCCCCCAGATTGGAAGAACGGACCGACGATTGTACATATGTGTACCCATCTTTACACAGATGCTTTTAAAGTGTTTAAGTTCTGGAATTAATCTCTACACATTTCACAATATAATATATCTTCGCTGTTACTAGAATATGGCGATTGTCCTTCCAAAGAAATAGTTGTTCAGCTAACAATTACATCAATGTACTGTAAACTTAAAATCATGCATAAGTAACAATTCTCATTGAAACTTGGAATGAACAGCGAGATACTTCGCTAATATTTATAATAGGGATCTGCTGTTTCGCAACACCTACGTTTAACCTATTTGACTAACACGCTATCATTTATTATTGTTTATCATTCTATCGTAACAGCCATAAAATGAATACATATGACATCACTGTACATTTTCTAGGGTACTTGTGTATTATAGCGGCGCCCCCGATGTACAACGCGCGATGTTTTTATCGCATGCCATGCACCCGATGGCATGCGATGCGACGCGATTTTTGCCCCCTATGCGATGAAACATTGTATAAGCACCCTAAAGGGTGCTTACAATGTTAAATGTACCCCCACGCCACCCCCCCACTTTAAACGCTGTGGCCACTGCCAGTGCTATGACCACGTCCAACAGAACCCCGGCCGGCAGCTGGACAGTCGCAAGGTCAGCCCCAGCACTTGCGCATGCGCAGTCACTGTTTTTTGCCAGGCAGGCCAAAAGCCGGGAGGATCCAACATATTCCCAGGAGACCGGGAGGAAGGATCAAAAAGCGGGATATTCCTGCTAAATGTGGGAGGGTCGGCAACCTTGGGCAGATGTAACATGTGCAGAGAGATCCAAAGAACCAGAATAACCCCCTCTATCTTTTATCTTCTAGAAGGTGCTAAATAAGAAGTAGAATCTGATTGGTTGCTATGGGCAACATCTTATCTTCAATAGAATACCCATCTTAGCAAATTTACACATGGGAAGGTAGTTGGGAGTCACTGCGAGATGGAGAGGGAATCAATTGGAAGTCGGCCAGACAGGTACGGGGACCACATTTTAAGTAGCTCTTCAAGCGGTTTCATTTTTCTCGAGTAGTTCACACCCCAAATAAGGTTGGAGACCACTGGCCTAGATCATAGACTATCATTGCTTAGTCAAAATTGTCTAGTCAAAATTGTCCATTAGCCAAAATCTCCCCGTGTGTACACCCCTTTAAGCACAGTGAGAATGATAGGAATAAGCTGCTCTGGTCGGTGAGTGGCCAAACAACATATAATAGAAATTATACAAAAACAAGCTTAAAATAAAAGGTAATTTATTTATATATTTACTTTGATTACAATCAGAATCTAAAAATAATGATAAACCAAAGCATAAAAAACACTCAAAAAAGAGAAAAACAAGGTGATCACCAAAATCATGTGTCAAATATATTACGGCACACTGGGGTAAATAATTTTCTTCCTCAACCTCCATGACAGCCATTACTTGTTACGGCTGCCGTTGAGCCCGGAGTGCAGATACAGGGAAACGGGGATTGGAGGTTTAGGCGTGAGCCCACAGCCGGGACCGCCGGTCAGGACGGCCACGGCGAACCCTACGCTGACTCTGTTGAGAACCCCGGGCAGATGACAAATCCCTGCGGGAACTAGGCTTCACCTGTGGCCGCCGCGTCCGAAGGAGCGAGTTATGCCCGCTCCAACCCCGATGCAGCTAGGTCTATGTGAGGACAAGGGATAGGGGATCGCCAGGGGTTACTCAAAAGGATGTACTGACTACAGGGCCTGACTGGGAAAAGCCCCTATCTGCCGGCACCTGGCCCAAACCGGGAGGGCGACCCAGTCGCAAACACCTGGGACCAAGAAATGGGGAATCACCACAATACTGGGGGACACCTACAGTACGAATCCCCAAAACAAACACACAGAGATGAAACACAAAAGATCCCTACCTATGAAGAAGGCTAAAAGGAGGGAGGAGAACAAGAGAGAAGTGGGGAGCAGGGTACAGGCAAAGAGGAAGACTGAAGCCCTCGGCGGGGCTAGTCCAGCGTTCCTGAGGGAACCGTACAGGTGTCTAGGAGAGGTGGTATAAAAGTAGGAACTAGGCAGTCCCCAAAAGAAAGACACCAGGCTCCACTGGAGCACTTACTTGCACCTGCGAGCACCAACACCAGGCAAACAGATATCCCACAGGGGAGGCAGGAGAGGAGAACCACGAGCAGGACTGGCACAGAGACACTGGCAAGCTCCAGGCCGGGAACACGCTTAAGGAACGCTATAACCGGCGTCTGTGCCCAGCAGACGCCGGCTATTTATTTGAATGACGCGCCGCCTGGATGACGTGCGCGCGTATTGCGGCCGGGCGGAAGTCGGGAGCGTTGCCTAGCAACGCCCCGACTCTCTGCCTCAGAAGGAGGCTTGCAACGCGGCTGACGTGTGTCAGCTGTGCTGCCGTCCTTCGCCGCGTTACGGCCGGGCGGAAGTCGGGGACGTTGCTTAGCAACGCCCCGACGCCTGGCCTCGGAAGGAGGCCTGGGACGCGGCTGACTCACGTCAGCCGCGTTGTTGCTGCTGGCACAACTCGCCGTCCGTCCGGGCACAGGGAGCACCGGACGGCGGCGCGCAACAGTACCCCCCCCTTGAGGAAGGGTTAACAACCCTTTACCACCGGGTTTACTAGGAAATTCTCTAAAGAAAATCCTTTTAAGGTTGGGCGCGTGAAGATCTTTGTCCGGAACCCATGACCTCTCTTCAGGACCAAACCCTCTCCAGTGAACCAAAAACTGCAAAGAACCTCTCATGAACTTGGAGTCCAGAATTTTTTCTACCAGGAACTCCTGTTGTCCCTGTACCATTACTGAGGAAGATCCCGTGTCCCTTCTGCAAGAAAACTTTTGAGAAAAGAAGACTGGTTTAAGCAGGGAGGCATGAAAGGTATTGGCAATCCTGAGGGATTTGGGTAGGGACAAGCGAAACGCGACTGGATTTATCTTTTTAATGATCCGAAAGGAACCAATGAATCGCGGACCCAACCTTGCTGATGGTTGGTGAAGCTTGATATTGCGGGTCGACAACCAGACCCAATCCCCGACTTTGAAATGACAGGGACGTCTGCCCTTGTCTGCCGACACCTTCTCCCTAAGTGCCGCCTCTTTAAGAGCCACGTGAACACTCCTCCAAATGACTTTGAATCGAGAAGCCGAAGGGGAGGTGGAGCTAGAAGCTTCGGGACCCAAAGAGTTTGCTCGGGGATGAAATCCGTATACCGTGAAGAACGGGGAAGTCCTGGAAGCAGAATGGTGTGCGTTGTTATATGCAAATTCGGCAAGCGGTAAGAAACTTGCCCAATCATTCTGCCATTTGGACACAAAGCATCTCAAATATTGTTTGAGTGACTGGTTCAACCGCTCCGTTTGTCCATTGGACTGAGGGTGAAAGGCCGAGGTCAGGCTGGTCTTAACCTTTAACGCCGCACAGAAGAGTCTCCAAAACTGTGCTACAAATTGTGGACCGCGATCCGACACAATATCTGATGGTAGCCCATGCAGTCTAAAAATATGCTGCAAAAACAGATTTACCAAGTCCTTGGCCGATGGTAATTGCCTCAAGGCTACAAAGTGTGCCATTTTAGAAAACCTGTCAATCACGACCCACACCACTTGGCAATGGGCGGACACTGATAACCCTACAATAAAATCCATCGCCAGATGCGACCAGGGTCTGACAGGGATGGACAACGGAATGAGTTCCCCCATGGGCCGAGACCTCGGAACTTTATGCCGGGCACAGTCCGGACAAGACAAAACAAATTCTCTGGTATCTCGTGCCATACCAGGCCACCAAACAGTACGAGAGAGAAGTTTCCCGGTTTTGATGACTCCCGGATGACCGGCCAGTTTAGAATCGTGGAACTCCATAAGCACCCTTCGCCTAAGAGATGGAGGAACAAATAACTTGTTGATGGGGGTCCGGGCCGGTGCTTGACTCTGAGCCTGACGTATGAGGGCCTCCAGAGTCTGCTGAGCTCCGACCAAAATACAAGATGTTGGCACTATCGAACTCTTGCTTGTCTTGTCGTCATGCCGAGGCAAAAAACACCGAGACAGGGCATCAGCTCGAATATTCTTTGAGCCTGGTCTATAAGAGATGACAAAATTAAAGCGCATAAAAAATAATGCCCAACGGGCCTGTCGAGCATTAAGCCTTTTAGCAGACTCAATATATTGCAGGTTTTTGTGATCCGTGAGGACAAGGATCTGATGCACTGCTCCTTCCAACCAGTGGCGCCACTCATCAAAGGCCCACTTGATGGCCAACAATTCTCTATTACCAACGTCATAGTTGGCCTCTGCTTGTGAGAATTTCCGAGACATATAAGCACAGGGGTGTAACTCAAGTGACTCTGGATCTCTTTGAGATAACACTGCTCCCGCCCCTACTTCGGACGCATCTACCTCCACAACAAAGGGAAGGTCTGGATCCGGATGTCTCAGAACAGGAGCCGAGACAAATGCCTGCTTTAACAGCTCAAAGGACCGTTCCACCTGCGGAGACCACTGAGATGGATCAGCACCCTTCTTGGTTAACGCCACCAATGGTGCGACAATAGAGGAAAACGAATGGATAAAGCGTCTATAATAATTGGCAAAGCCAAGAAAACGCTGGACAGCCTTCAAGCTGGTAGGACGGGCCCAGTCCACCACCGCTTGAAGCTTCTTGGGATCCATTTGAAACCCATGAGAGGAAATAATGTAGCCTAAAAAAGAAACCTGTGTGACCTCGAACTCACACTTTTCTAATTTGGCAAATAATTGATTTTCTCTCAATCTTTGCAAGACCTGTCGAACCTGAGTTCTATGTATATTCACGTCTTGTGAAAAAATCAAAATGTCGTCCAGGTACACGACTACGAAATGGCCTAAAAAATCACGAAGGACATCATTGATAAAGTCCTGGAACATGGCAGGGGCATTAGAGAGACCAAAGGGCATGACCAAGTACTCATAATGCCCCGTCTGAGTACTAAAAGCCGTCTTCCACTCATCGCCTTCCTTGATCCTGATGAGATTGTAAGCGCCTCTCAAATCAATTTTGGAAAATATTGTTGCCGACCGCAACTGATCAAAAAGCACCGTGATCAAAGGAAGGGGATAGGTATTTTTTACCGTGATTTTATTTAAGGCCCGGAAATCAATACAAGGCCTTAAGGAACCATCCTTCTTGGCCACAAAAAAAAAACCCGCACTGAGAGGGGACTTTGACGGGCGGATGAACCCTTTCTTGAGACTCTCTTGTACATATTCATCCATTGCCTTAGTCTCCGGGATGGATAAAGCATACAATCTGCCCTTGGGCAAGGAAGCACTGGGAATAATCTGAATGGCACAATCGTATGGGCGATGGGGCGGAAGGCTGTCTGCTTTCCCTTTGGAAAACACATCCGCAAAGTCTTTGTAAGGGGGAGGTATCCCACAGAGGGAGGCAGATGCCACTAAGACCGAGTTACTAAGACAGCGCTGTGTACAGTAAGAGCTCCAACGGGCAATCTGCGCCGCGCTCCAGTCGATACTGGGATTATGTTTAACTAACCAAGGATATCCCAAAACTATGGGAACGAGGGGACAAGACGTCAGAAAAAACGAAAGTTGCTCTTTATGAAATAACCCTACAGTCATAAGGACTGAGGGGGTCTGAAAAGAAATAGCCCCATTGGACAGGACATTACCATCCAAACCCCGAAGGGTGACGAGGCCCTGGAGCTTCAACTGAGGAATACCCATTCTCTGGGCCAAACTGATTTCAAGGAAGTTTCCGGCCGCGCCACTGTCAATAAATGCTGTGCCGGAAAATTCATTCTCTTGAAAGGAAATGCTACATGGGACTAATACCGAATCACGAGAGGAAAACAATTGTAGGCCTAAGTGAACCCTCTCTTCGTTCACTTGGCCAAGGCTTTTACTGGCCTATTGGGACAGTTCTTAAGAATGTGTCCCTTGTTACCGCAGTATAAACAGAGACCAGAACTAAACCTACGAGTTCTCTCCTCCGGAGAGATACGGGTTGCCCCGATCTGCATGGGTTCGTCAACTTCGTCTGGACCCGGAGAAACATAAGGAAGAACCCGGGCTTGAACGCCCCGTTCTGACCTTCGCTCCCGGAGACGACGGTCAATCTTGATAGCTAATTCCATAAGTTTATCGAGGGAACTGGGAACAGGGTACTGGATTAAACTATCTAATATAACATATAACATATAACAGTTTTATTGTCATTGTCATCGCAATAAAAAAATTGAACAACAACGAAATTACAATACGAAGCATAAAAAGACAACAATTAACGATCTTGGTTAAAATCAATAATTGCTAAAGGAAAGAAACTGTTTCTCATACGTGTAGTTCGTAGCTTAGGAAGCCTTAACCTTTTCTTTGATGGTAGAAATGAGAACATATGGTAATAAGGATGGTGGGGATCAAGCATAATACTATCTCTTTTGCGGCGGCAGTTCTTAACAAAAATCTCTTCAGTAGAGGGCAGCTCACAGCCTATAATAGCTGCGGCAGAATGGATTACCCTGTCTAATTTAATCAGGTCTTTTTTTGTGCTGTTACCAAACCATACCACAATGCAGTATGAGATAATACTTTCGATAACTCCTCTATAAAACCTAATCAAATTTAATTGAGAAAACCCAGCCACTTTGAGCTTCCTCAAAAAAAAGAGACGTTGGTGAACCCTCTTAACCATCAAGTCAGTATTGGTAGACCAGGTAAGGGTTTGAGAGATAGTTACTCCTAATAGTTTAAAATCTGTAACCCTCTCTACTACCAAATTATTGATCTGGAGAGGCATCAATTCCGTCTTCCTACCTCGCCTAAAATCAATAATAATTTCTTTTGTCTTAGTCAGGTTTAATAATAAATTATTGTCAGTGCTCCACCTAACCAAAACATCAACTTCCTCTCTATAGGCGCTCTCATCTCCGTCATTAATAAGGCCTACCACAGTAGTATCGTCCGCAAATTTTATAATAAAATTAGTATCCGCCTGCGGATAACAGTCGTAAGTGAAAAGGGAGAATAAAAGTGGGCTCAAGACGCACCCTTGTGGCGTACCTGTACTAATTTGAATAGGGGAAGATATATATTCGCCAATTTTTATTTGTTGGGATCTATCAATCAGGAAATCTAAGATCCAATTGCATAGTGCCGCTGAAAACCCCAGCCTATGAAGTTTATTAATCAGAATGTTTGGGAGAATTGTGTTGAACGCCGAACTATAATCTATAAACAACAACCTAACATAGGCATTGGATTTGTCCAGGTGGGATAGCGAAGAATGTATTACCGACAGCAGAGCATCCTCTGTGGATCTCTTTGATTTATAGGCGAATTGATTATTATCAAACCCTGCCGGCAAAAAACTCTTCATGCGTGTTAATATTAACCTCTCAAAACACTTCATGATAAGGGGAGTCAACGCTATTGGGCGGTAATCATTCAGACTTTCTATTTTTGTTTTCTTGGGTATGGGGATCACTAAAGTAGATTTGAATGCTTCTGGGACAATACTAGACATTAAGGACAAATTAAAAATGACTGTAAAAATCATGGCTAGTTCCCCAGCACAACCCTTCAGAACCCTCCCCGGGATACCATCCGGGCCGGTTGCTTTACTTAAATTTACCCCTAGCAAACCCAACCTAACCTCATGTTCGGAAAGAACAATACATTGATCATCCTCTGACGGGGGGAGTTTATGAGCAATGATCTTATTTTCCCTGTCAAACCTGGCATAGAATTGACCTAGGTCATCTGCTAAAGATTCCTCCTGCCCCTCCTGCCCTACATTGCTACCTTTATAGTTCGTGAGATACTGAATACCTCTCCACATACTTCTAGAATCATAATCTTTGCTAAACTGACATTCTATTTTATCAGAATATTCCTTTTTTGCCTTCCTTATCCCCTTATTTAATAGAATTCTTGCCTGTCTATACTCCACTAAATCCCCTCCTTTAAATGCCCGATCCCTTTTATGCAGCAAAGATCTCACCTCCCCATTTATCCACGGCTTATCATTTGAGCGCTGTAAAAAAGATTTCTGTACTGTGACATTATCAATGCACCACCTAATATATGACAAAACACTAGAGGTCAGCACATCCACATCCAACCCAAAATCACAAATAGAAGTCTGAATGAACAAATTCCAGTCAGTAATGTCCAGGCAGTCCTGTAGTTCCTCCATTGCTCCGTCAGGCCAAGTACAGACCGTTTTCTTTACTGGTTTAGTATGTTTAGCAACAGTCTTGTATGTCGGGGCAAAAAATAATGAAACATGGTCTGATAGTCCTATATAAGAACGCACTACTACTTTATAAGCGTTCTTAGCATTGCTATATAACTGATCCAAGATATTTTCCCCGCGAGTAGGTACGAATACAGATTTGTAAAGTTTCGGCAGCACACTCTTTAAATTCGCTTTGTTAAAGTCACCCGCAATAAGAAATAGGCCCTCCGGGCAATTTGTTTGATGTTTCGCAACAACATTATGCACAATCTCCAATGCCGCTTTGGTGTCAACCTGAGGCGGAACATAGACTGCCATCACAAACACAGCAGACAATTACCGCGGCAGATAGAAAGGCCTGCATTTCAGCAATAAAAACTCCACTTCCGGTGAACAGAATTTTTCCAGAATATGGGCATTGGAGCAGTACTTGTTGTGGATGTAGATACACAAGCCACCGCCCCTCGATTTACCTGAGGCAGAAGATCTATCTGCTCTAAACAATGTTCTATCAGGCAATGCAACCCCATTATCCGGAATACCTGGATTTAACCAGGTTTCAGTGAAGATGGTCAGTGAACATGTTTTTAACAGACTTTCACTGGCCATGCTGAGCAGCAGCTCATCCATTTTATTTGGCAGAGAACGGACATTTGCAAGGTAAATACTGGGCAACGAGGGCCTAAAGGGAGCAGATTTTAAGCTACCAAGCACCCGTGCCCTCTTACCCCGCTTCTGCCTCCGGTTCCTGCGAGGATCACGTTTAAATTGCCCGCTGTGCTTGAATCTCCGTTTCCCCTCAGTAGACACTGCAGCGTTCTCCCCCTCAGCGTTCAGCGACGGGCTCCAGCCGCCACTGCTGATGACCTCACCATCTGCTGTGGTCAGGTGGGCTTCCGTCATCCAACCCGCGGCGCCTCCATCCGGACGGTCACCGCCGGCTCCGTTGTACGCTCCGTTGTACGCTAGGAGCTCAGCCCTTGGGTATTGTATGCGCCCCGCTGCTCCAACAAGAAGCAGCGCAATAGCCGCACATCTCGCCCACAAATACACGCTGGTTTCAGCTCCTCTCCTCGCCCTCCATGCACCGCCAGCCGCAGCACCGTAGCGCGCCGCCATCCATATCTTTGATGATGTCAGATAGACCACACCGGAACTGACTACGTAAGGCAGAATCATTCCACCCACAATCATTTGACCATCGGCGGAACTCAGTACAGTATACTTCTGCGGGATCTTTCCCTTGTTTAAGGGCTCGAAGATGAGTCTCCGCAGAGGCCTCTCGATCGGGGTCATCATACAAAAGCCCTAATGAGCTAAAAAAGTTGTCAACCGAGGACAAAACCGGACTATCGGAGGGAAGGCCAAAGGCCCATGTCTGGGGGTCCCCCTGTAATAAAGACATGATTAGGCCTACCCGTTGCGATTCAGATCCGGAAGACCGGGGTCGAAGGCGGAAATACAATTTACAACTTTCCCTAAAGTTGAAAAAAGCCCTTCGATCTCCCGAAAATCGATCAGGCAAGTTTACCTTAGGCTCTACCACAATAGGATCAGGAGGACGCACCCTCTGTTCTTGGGATGCCACTTTCAAGGACAGATCTCGGACCATTTGGGTTAATCCCTGGAGCTGGTCCGAAAAAGACTGGGAAGTGGGATTCATAATACAAAAAAAAACCACGGCAACTCAAGGCAAAGGTTGGTTATATAAAGACCTCTTTATATGACCCGTTTGGGCCGGTTATAATGTTACGGCTGCCGTTGAGCCCGGAGTGCAGATACAGGGAAACGGGGATTGGAGGTTTAGGCGTGAGCCCACAGCCGGGACCGCCGGTCAGGACGGCCACGGCGAACCCTACGCTGACTCTGTTGAGAACCCCGGGCAGATGACAAATCCCTGCGGGAACTAGGCTTCACCTGTGGCCGCCGCGTCCGAAGGAGCGAGTTATGCCCGCTCCAACCCCGATGCAGCTAGGTCTATGTGAGGACAAGGGATAGGGGATCGCCAGGGGTTACTCAAAAGGATGTACTGACTACAGGGCCTGACTGGGAAAAGCCCCTATCTGCCGGCACCTGGCCCGAACCGGGAGGGCGACCCAGTCGCAAACACCTGGGACCAAGAAATGGGGAATCACCACAATACTGGGGGACACCTACAGTACGAATCCCCAAAACAAACACACAGAGATGAAACACAAAAGATCCCTACCTATGAAGAAGGCTAAAAGGAGGGAGGAGAACAAGAGAGAAGTGGGGAGCAGGGTACAGGCAAAGAGGAAGACTGAAGCCCTCGGCGGGGCTAGTCCAGCGTTCCTGAGGGAACCGTACAGGTGTCTAGGAGAGGTGGTATAAAAGTAGGAACTAGGCAGTCCCCAAAAGAAAGACACCAGGCTCCACTGGAGCACTTACTTGCACCTGCGAGCACCAACACCAGGCAAACAGATATCCCACAGGGGAGGCAGGAGAGGAGAACCACGAGCAGGACTGGCACAGAGACTCTGGAACAGGTCCTAGGAGCAAGGGGAGCTGGCAAGCTCCAGGCCGGGAACACGCTTAAGGAACGCTATAACCGGCGTCTGTGCCCAGCAGACGCCGGCTATTTATTTGAATGACGCGCCGCCTGGATGACGTGCGCGCGTATTGCGGCCGGGCGGAAGTCGGGAGCGTTGCCTAGCAACGCCCCGACTCTCTGCCTCAGAAGGAGGCTTGCAACGCGGCTGACGTGTGTCAGCTGTGCTGCCGTCCTTCGCCGCGTTACGGCCGGGCGGAAGTCGGGGACGTTGCTTAGCAACACCCCGACGCCTGGCCTCGGAAGGAGGCCTGGGACGCGGCTGACTCACGTCAGCCGCGTTGTTGCTGCTGGCACAACTCGCCGTCCGTCCGGGCACAGGGAGCACCGGACGGCGGCGCGCAACATTACTCTGGGTTATTTCCTCTTCTCATAGGTTTAGACAGGTACATTTAACTCCATCCACCTTCGGTATATATCCTCCCTCCTCACCCTGCAGTCTTTTTCCTGTCTCATAAGGCGCCTAGTGAATTATGCTGCTTGGCCTATACCTTTGCTTAACTCTTAAGCCTAGAAATAACTCACACTGAAACCTTACACTAAAATAAGACACGAACACCAAGTGCGTAAGTTTAAAGATCATGGAAATATTTATCATAAGTGGTATGACCCTATTTGTTAAGGGATTGCAAAGAAAGCACTTGAGACCAGCACCCCCGCGCAGATGCCACTCATGGCAGCGACCGTGTCGCTCCAATCCGCTAACGTCACTCAAATGTGGGAACAGCCTGCGCTGTGACGGGTATGCCACACCCCTCCTATGGCCTGACGAGGACACCTCCAGGAAGTGCCCAACGCCCCACCGCATTGAGTTGGGACTCACCCGCCATCCTGGCAGGGGGGTGGGCCAATACCTCACAGAGACCACCTGACACCCCACCTGAGTGCTGGTCGAGAGCGCCTTCTCGCCACTGCCTTAGTTCCAAAGACCCCGCCGGGTCACCACGCGGAACCAGGCCCGGCCACCCAAAACAAACTACGCTAAACTAAACTAGAAAAAATATCCTGTAAAAACACGGCCATGCCCGAGTCCGACAGATGAACTCCGTCCGGCCTGTACAGACTAGGGGTCTCCTTCACAATAGTGGGATGCCTGACTGCCCTACCGCCCTTAGCCACCACGTACCGTGACACGGCGTGGTTCATCTTTCTCCTGGCCCTCTCAATGGCCACCATGTTCCGACCGCCCCGCCAGTGAAAGCGGGGAACGATGTCTGACCACACAATCAACAGCCCAGGCCAACGAGACTGCAAGCGAAGCAAGTCCGCCTCAATCTGTATGGTAAGGGCAATGCCAGTCCGCTTGACTAAATCATTGCCCCTAGGTGAATGATTAAAACATCAGGGCGGCCCCATTTACGGGCTTTGGCAGACAGCAATTCCCACAGGCTATCCCACTGCAAACCCCTAACCCCGAACCAATGAACAGCTCGGGCCCGAGACAGCACCGGAGCCGTGGCCGCCAATGGGTGCCTAGCAGCCCAGAATATAAATGAGTGCCCCACTAACCAAACCCTGCCCGAAAGACCCGAAACGTGGACCAGTCCCTCCAGGCTGCCCCATAGGCTCTACGCGTGGAAGGGGCCAAAGACAGGAGGGCAAGTGACTTCATGCCGGCTCTATGACCTGCCATACAAAAGGGGGACAACTAAGCCCGGTGGGGGCAGCCCCAGGGGCCAATTCGCGAAACCTTGCGAACTGGTACCGCGAGAGTGCGTCCGCTCTACTGTTATCTACCCCCGGGACGTGCCGAGCCCTAAACTGAATATAGTGCAGTACCAGGTACCTCAATAAGCGCAAGGCTTCGGGGGAAGCCGCCCTCTGGTTATTAATGGCGTGAACCACCACTAAATTGTCGCACCAGAACACGATGTTCTGATCCGCCAACTGGCCTGCCCACATTTCTGCCGCCACAATGATGGGAAACAATTCCAGCAGCAACAGGTTGACCGTGTAACCACGGTCAACCCAGGACTGCGGCCATGGGGCGCTACACTATTCTCCCTGAAAATAAGCCCCAAAGCCCGTGGACCCTGCTGCGTCAGTGTACAGCTGTAGCTCGATGCTAGAGGAAGGGTCGGCTGGCCATAGCAACTCTCTATTAAAATGCTCCAGGAAACTGGACCAGACTCCCAGGTCATCCTTAATCTCCCATCCTAACCGAACTGTGTGATGGCGGTCACGTACCCCAGCCGTGGCCCTCTCAAGTTTCCTGCAGAACACCCGCCCAATAGGGATGATGCTGCAAGCGAAATTGAAAGATCCGAGCAGAGACTGAATCAGTCACAGTCGAACCCTCCCCTTTTGCCGACATTCCTCAATGAGAGCCTGCAGCTTGGCTACTTTGTCCTCGGGCAACCTACAGCAGCCCCCTGCTGAGTCAATTTCGATGCCCAGGTATGACAGCACCGTGGTGGGCCCCTCAGTTTTATCCTCAGCTATGGGTACACCTAAAGACCCGAGTATGCTCGTTGCCCTGGCTAAAATGTATGCGCAGGTTTCATCCCCTCCTGGTCCTACAAAAAGAAAATCATCCAAATAATGTGCCACACCGCTGCGGCCCGTGCTTTCTTGGATGCACCAGTGTAAGAAGGTACTGAATTTCTCAAAATAGGAGCAGGAGACCGAGCATCCCATCGGCAGGCATTTATCTATGAAAATGCCCCCGTCAAGCCTGAAACCCATGAAGCGGAAAGATTCTGGGTGTAGCGGGAGGAGCCGGAAAGCGGACTCGATGTCCAGTTTCGCCATCAGGGCCCCTGGCCCACAGTCCTTGACCAAACCCAGCACCTCATCAAACAGCTGATAGTGGACGCTGCATTGGTCCTCGGGGATGGCGTCATTGATGGAGTGCCCGTGGGGGTAAGACAGGTGTTGTATTAATCTATACTTCCCCGGTGCTTTTTTGGGCACCACTCCCAACGGGGAAAAACACATGCAGGGTAAGGGATCGGCCGGAAATGGGCCCGCCATCCTGCCCAACCCTACCTCCGTTTGCACCTTCTGTCTTACCACCCCCGGGAAATCCCTTGCTGGCTTCAGGTTTCTATTGGATACCACTAAAACTGACTCGGGGATGGGCAAACGGAAACCAAATTGAAAACCATTCAACAAAAATTGGGCCTCCTCCCTGTTAGGGTAGGATGCCAACCAGTGAGCCAGTTGGGCCACAATTATGGTTGAAGGGGCCTTACTTGTTGCTAGGTCCAGCATCTCCCTGCTCAGGAGTCCTTGCTGCCTTGCAAGATTTCCCTGGGTGCCCGGCTCCGCACCATCGGCATTCGTGCCGAAAACATCATTTTGCCCCCCCCTGTCGCATTTGCTGTCGTTGAAGGAAAAACACCTACCTCTGCCCGCGGGCTTACCCCCGGGCTTCCCCCCGAGAAAAGGCTTTTTACCCGTTGATTCTGAAGAGGGCTGTCCTTTCCCTATCACCTCTATCCATATTTCTACGTGCTTGCACCCCATGGGCATGGTCGTGGACCCCTCATGGGCGCGACAAAAGTTTTCGTCATAGTCTCGCCAGGCGCTGTTTTTATAGTTGATGAACGCCTCGTTAACCATGAACAGGTAACGAATGACGTTCAAATGTTCCTCAGGCCTAGTGCTCAGATAGCAAGAGGCAAAAATGAGGAACCCTTCCAGCCAATTATGGAAGCTCTTAAAGGCGAGCTCCTCATTGGCTGAGGACTTCTTAGCCTTGTCGAAGTCCTTTTTCATGTCTGCTGTGAGGGTAAAGAGGTCCACAAACTTGCCCCTCTTGATCCTATCCTTTACCCCCCTGCGCAAACCCCTGGACACGGCTGTGTTGGAGCAGTGGACCATGTCCCCTGCCGAAGGAGCCTCGGCCGGGGACTTGTCCTTACGCGTGCGCTTGGGGCCCTTAACTCGTTTGGCTACAGCCCTCGCCACCAATTTTGCAAGCTTATGCGGGCGCTCTGCTGTCCCCTCGTCCCCACTACTAGCAGTCGAGTGGTAAGAGGAGGAATCACATAAAGAATTATCCGTGTTATCACCATCAGTAGATCCAGCGTCCTGTTCAACTGCAGGTGTTGCCAAGGCTGCTGCAGCATCCGCCGCTGTAGGCCTCGAAAATCCATCGGACTGACCCCTGCTGCTGGAACCGACCTGGGCCAAGGGGGTTGGAGGCATGTTCCCACCGGATGTGGACGGACCCGCGGGGACGACGGGCCGTTTGGGGGCCGAAACTGCTGTTGAAACCCTCTGTGAAGAGCGGCTTGATTCCGCCACAGATCCTCCACTTGTAGTCATGTCTGCTAAAACAGGGAGAACATTAACACTGGACCTCGAAACAGTAGATCCCTCATCATCCTCCCTAGCACGACCACTAGTTGTGGGAGGGGCTGTGGGGACCTGTATTGTCTGGGTATGATAGGCAGCCCGCTGCTCCTGCTGTGAAGGGTAACCGCTCGGTGGGTATGCCTGCTGCTGGGCGGGTGCCCAGTGGCCGCACTGTTGTGTGGGATACCCCGTGAAACCCTGTCCGGGATGCGGTGCAAAATGTCCGCCCGACTGCGCAAAATACGAGAATGTCGAGCCGTGGCCCCCAGATGCTTGGGCCCCCCCACTGCTGTGGGGCTGGGGGAACCGGGAAACAGGGAACCTGTGGCCTCGTGAAAGCCCAGGTGGATTGGGCCTGTGGTGGGGGTTGGTGCTGCATAAATGACTGCAAGCCCGCAGCCATAGGGGGAGCAGGGAAACCTGAGCCTGCAGGCTGGTGCCACTGGCCGGAGAAATGCTGGGGCTCAGCTGGCCCCGCACCGTGATGCCAAGGGGAATGCCGTGGCCGTGATCGGGGAAACCCTGAGAGGGCGCATATGAAGGGGCCACCCTCCGACCGTCCCGAGAAGGCCCAGGGCCAGCATCCATGCTGGCAGACAGCAGGTGCCCGACTGCTGGGTGTAAGGCAGGGCCTATGCCCGGATGTCCTGTAAACATGGCAGGCCCTAATGATGTGGATGTCCCCACACTAGGCCCCCCCGTGATCACCTGCAGGGGGCTGCCCCTGCAATCCCCCTCTGGGGAACCAGCAATGGATGCCCGCCTACCCGATGCGTGCGCAGGGGTGCTATGGGCAACCACCGGGCTGGGCCACCTGTTAGGGGAGCCGGCATCTCTCAGCAGGGTGCCCGACGTGGACCGGGACAAAGGGGAGGTGGATGCTGGGTCCGGCGTCACTGCGCTCGCATCCGCGCGCTGCAGTGATTCGCCTGGCATCCCCCCGTCAGCTGCTGCGCTGCTGCACACAGCAGGTACCTGGGATGCTGGGGACGTATCCACCGGCGCATATGCGCCGTCTGTAACAGGGGGTTCCTTCATGTATAAGTTGTATTGTGCCCCTTTATAGTGAAATTGTGTGTTTCCCTTTCAGTCACCTGCGTCCGCTTTGGACTTGAATACACATGCAGATACGGGGTCAGAGCCGTGATCTTATTGTAACCTGTGGTCGACTGCATTATTTGTTTATCAAGTGTAATAGCGTCTCCGACGCAGTGTCAGCATAGACCTTTATCCATTAAGCTACTGACCAGTATATTTAGTGTAACGCTGGTGTATTACTGTTCATATATTATATAATTACTGTGGGAGCTCAGTGAGAGACTCAATCGCATGTGCGTCTGAGTTGCACGTGTATCGGCACGTATGCCTACTTTGTATACTTCTGTATAAGGTGCTGGTTGCCAAGGGTAACGGCACATTGGTCAGTCCTTATACAGCAGTATAAGGGTTAAAACCTGCTAAGGTCACTGTACACTGAAGTCTGCAGCTTCTAGAGCTTCTAGTCATATGCAAATGAGGTGCTCCCATTGTCTGTGAGTAAAAGAGCCTATACACACTCAAATAACTTGCTGAAATCAGTGGCAACCAGCTGTTGCTAGGGGTAAAGGATTGCATGGTTTAAATGGTAACGCATACAGTATTATTATATTTTCATCCACTGGGTTATTAAAATATCACTTTTAACAGAGGGGTAGGGTAGGCAGGATAGGAGGAGCAAAAGAGGTTAGGAGGAGGGATAGGCTAGTCGGAAGAAGTAGGTTTTGAGGGAGCGCTTGAAGGAGGTAAGGGAATCAGAAAGCCTGATGGGCGGTGGGAGGTTGTTCCAGTGCAGGGGGGCAGCGCGAGAGAAGTCTTGGGGACGGGAGTGAGGGGAGGTGATTAAGTGAGAGGTCAGTCGGCGGTCAGCGGCGGAGAGAGGAGGACGGGATAGTATGTGGATAGAGATCAGTGAAGAGAGGTAAGGAGCGGTGGAGGAGGAGAAAGCTTGTAGGTGGTGGTGAGTAGTTTAAAGAGAACTTGGAAAGGAATGGGGAGCCAGTGAAGACATAGACAGAGGTAGAGTGGCGGGAGAGGAAGATGAGCCTAGCAGCAGCGTTAAGAATAGATTGGAGAGGGGCGAGGCGGGCGAGAGGAAGCCCAGAGAGAAGGATGTTGCAGTAGTCAAGGCAGGAGAGGACAAGAGAGTGAATGAGAATTTTGATCGCGTCAGTGGAGAGGAATGGTCTGATGGGCGAGATGTTGCGGAGGTGAAAGCGACAAGACTGTGAGAGAGCACGAATGTGGGGGTGAAAGAGAGGGAGGAGTCAATGATGACACCGAGGCAGCGTTTGGTCGGTGGAGGTGATCTCGGTTTCACCAATGCTGATGGAGATAGTTGGCGAAGAGGGGATGTTCGGGGATGGAAGATTAGAAGTTCAGTTTTAGCCATGTTTAGTTTCAGGAAGCGTTGGGTCATCCAGGCTGAGATGGCCGTGAGGCATTCGGAGACCGTGGACAGGAGTGAAGGGGATAGGTTGGGGGAGGAGAGATAGATTAGGGTATCATCAGCATAAAGGTGATAATGGAAGCCATAGGAGCTGATGAGGGTGCCCAGAGAGGTGGTGTAGAGGTAGAAGAGGAGAGGGCCAAGGACTGACCCTTGGGGAACACCGACGGCTGCGGGGTAGTAGGAGAGAAGGAGCTCGGAGTGGAGACGGAGAAGGAGCGATCGGAGAGGTATGAGGTGAACCAGGAGAAGACCGTGCCAGTGATGCCAAAGGAGCAGAGGGTGTTGAGCAGGAGAGGGTGGTCAACAGTGCTGGTTACTGAGGAGAGCACATGCACAGAATAAGTTCACCACCCTCCAGGACCTTCCTTCTCAAGCAGCCATTGCAACACCAAGCCTGGTATCTATATACCATAAGGACTGCCTAAAACCATCTTTATATTGATTCCTGGACTACTGGGCAATCTATCCGGATTGGGACATACCTATGCAGTATAATCACCAAGGAGATTACACATACCCCCTGTCTCCCTCTGGTAACTATATATATATGCTGATGCTTACATTGTGGAGTTATATTCAGAGAGCCTCTGTATGATTGTTTTTATACCTTGTTTTATTACCACCATATATGTTTTTATGAGAGCTCTCATTCATTTCTTTGTACAATAAATGTTTTGAATTTATGTACATGTGGTAGTGTACATTCCTTTCAGTTAAACCTAGCGCTGTACTCCCTTCTTTTTTTGCTTATACATTTAATATCGGGAGACCTACACACTCCCTGTACAGCAGCTTTGGTTGTGCCTTGGTTCTATCCTCCTTTGTTCTTTATACCAGTTTAGAGTGTGAAGATGACTCTGATCCCCTGTTGCTGGTGGAAGGTTCGGAGGATTCAGGAGAAGAATCTGGGGAAATCCCTGAAAGGAGAGGTTTTACAATCCAGATGTGGTTGATAATTTCCTGAAATATATTTCTAAAGCTATGGACCTTAAAGATAAAGAGGAGGTCCATGATGCCCTATTTGAAGGCAGGGTCTTTAAAACTAGAAGCTTTCCAGTTCACAAAGTGCTTATGGATCTGATGGTTGATCAGTTACAGAAAGTGGACAGAAAATTCAGTAATTTTAAAAGGGTGGAACGAATGTTCCCGATCAAAGATGAAGCTTTTGAGAAATACTGTAGATGTGGCGGTAGCCAAAGTAGTGTCTAGAACTACAATCCTACTGGAGGACGGGACTAGCCTCAAGGACAGCATGGATAAAAAAGCAGAGGGTGCACTGAAGAAAGTGCATAGTGCCTCAGTGGTGCCCCTTAGGGCAGGAGTCACCATGGCGTAAACCTCCAGAGCCTTGAGAGCGTGGGGTTTATCCATGGCCACTGATATTGAAGAGAATATATCAAGGCAATATTTGCAAAAAAGCAGAAAGCCATAGACTTCCTGTGTGAAGCATCTTTGGATGTAGTGGAGTATGCTGCCAAGACCATAGCTGCAGGAGTGGCAGCAAGGCGGGCAGTATGATAACGCAGCTGGTCAGCGGACGCGAGTTCCAAGAACAGACTGGCATCACTGCCCTATGAGGGGTCTCTGCTATTTGGGAATAAGTTTGAATCAATTATCCAAAGGATGTCCCGTGGCAAATTGGCCAGATTACCACAAGATAAAAAGCAGAGATATAGTGGACAGTCGCCTAGAGAACAGTTCAAAGAAGCCAGAGCTTATAGATCTGGAAGGCAGTATGGTAGATTCTCATCAGGGTCTTTTCGTCAAGCCTCCCAAAGGGGTTCAAGAAATTCTGACAATTACAATACAGGAGAGACCACCCCAGTGGGAGGAAGGCTATCACAGTTTGTTCACAGTGGGAAATGTCAGTCCAAGACAAGTGGGTCCTCTCAATACTGAAGTATGGATACAGGCTGGAATTCAAGCAAGTTCCAGTAAACAGGAGGTTTATGAAGTCAAGAAATCCTGTAAATTCAGAAGAGGTACAGGCCTTGCATCAAATAATCAAGAATCTGTTAAAGTCCAAAGCGGTAGAACCAGTTTCTTCAAGAGAAAAGGAGACAGGTTTTATTCAAAAATGTTTCTAGTTCGGAAGCCGTCGGGGGCATTTCGGACAATATTAGATCTCAGAGATGTGAACAAGTATATCACAGACAAGAAATTTCATATGGAAACACTAAAGTCCATACTACAAGGAATAAAGCAGGCAGATTTCATGGCATCGGTAGATCTAAAAGATGGCTACTTTTATGCGCCCATTCATCGGAAGCACAGAAGGTTTCTCAGGCTTCATGTGCTAAATCAACATCTACATTTCACGTCTCCCATTTGGCCTGTCTGCCTCCCCGAGGGTCTTCACAAAATTCCTAGTGAGTCTTGTAACCCACATAAGGTTGCAGGGGATGGCCATCTGAACGATCTACTGGTTTGCGGAAGGTCAGAGCTGGAGGTAGAACAAGCAGTACAAGGTATAATAGCAGTTCTACAAGATCATGGTTGGCTGGCCAATTGAGAGAAAAGTCAGCTCAAACCATGTCAAACCATGCTTATCACTTGGGCGTAGTGATAAACACTACACAGTACATGGTCTTCCAGTCACAGGAAAGATGCAACAGAATCCAGGAGTTAGCCTCCTTGGTACAGAGTCAAGCGAAGACCTCTCTGCGTTAGATACTTCTTCTTCTGGGGATGCTGGCATCCACTATAGACATAATTCCTTGGGCAAGATGGCAGATGAGGATTCTGCAAAGAGAGGTCTTGGGTCCCAGGAAGGAATATGTAGACCTAGATTTCAAAGTAAGTTTAAGTCGAAGAGCAACAGATTTTCTGGAATAGTGGCTAAGTCCACACCTGAAGCTCCGAAACACTCCTTTATCTCAGCCTCATTACGTGACATTAACCACAAACACAAGTTCCTCTGGTTGGGGGGCGCATGTGCAGGAAGCGAGCTGCCAAAGCGTATGGTCCAAAACAGAACAAGGAATGTCTTCCAATCAAAGGTAGATGCGAACGGTAGTAAACGCAATGTGTCACTTCCAAGATCGGATCAGGAACACACATCTAAAAATACTGTCAGACAACACATCCATGGTGGCGTATGTCAACAAGCAAGGCAGGACCAAAAGTCTGGCCTTGTCGAAAGAAGTAGCAAAGATCTTGCTGTGGGCAGAATCAAATCTGCTGTCACTGTCTGCTCTGCATGTCCCCGGTGAAAGCAACACTGTGGCGGACTTCCTCAGCAGAAAGCAAGTATGGCCAGGCGAGTGGGTGCTGAATCATTAGGTGTTTACAGATGTAACAAAAAGATTCGGAGTCCCTCAGGTAGACCTCATGGCGACACATGTAAACAGGAAGGTTCGTCACTTCTTTTTAAAGTACCATCTGCCGGGGTCAGAAGGAGTCTATGTGTTTTCCCTAAAGTGGGATTTTGAGCTCGCTTATGTGTTTCCCCCATTCCCGATGATCTCCTGTATTCGGAAGAAAGTAAGACAGGAGCAAGGCACAGTAGTGATTATACTTCCTTTCTGGCCCAAACGCAGCTGGTTTCCAACAGTCCTCAGCATCCTTGGAGGCTACCGAGGATTCCCGAAATACTGCATCAGGGTCCGCTATTCCATCCAGAAGACCTTGAAATTGACTTCATGGATGTTGAACAGGGGATTCTGACAGGGAAAGGGGTGTCATAACAGGTGGCAGGTTTTCTTTTGAAGGCAAGGAAAGAAGTTTCTTCAAAGATATATCACAAGATCTGGAAGAGATTCCTGTCCTGGGCACAATCGTACCCTGAAGATATATGGTTTGGAAGGCCTTGTGTTCTGCAATTTCTCTATGAAGGTTTCATGCTGGGGCTGGCAGCTTCAACCTTAAGGGTCCAGATATCTGCTCTGTCTGTCCTCCTGGATAAGAAATTATCAGATGACCCACTGAATCTTTTCCTTAACACCCTTATGTCCGCTCCTTTCGAGCCATTGGACCAGGTGCCTTTGAAATATGTAACCTGGAAAGTAGTTTTTCTAACAGCCATCACTTCTGCAAGGAGGGTGAGCGAGCTTCAAGCGCTGTGGTCAGAACAGCCGTAGTTACTGTAAATATCTTCCCTGATAAAGTGGTATTGAGAACAAACCCTGGATTCTTTCCAAAAGTAGTCTCAGGGTTTCACCTAAATCAGGAAGTAATCTTGCCGACTTTCTTTCCAAATCCAGGAGATGAAGAGGAGAAAAGACTGCATAAGTTCAGGGCCGGCCTTAGGCATAGGCCAACTAGGCAATTGCCTAGGGCATTTGGAATGCCTAGGGGCATCAGCAGCTTCTGCTGATTAAAATGATATGCAGCATGCCTATATTCTGTGTGTGAGTGAGGCTGTATCTGCATATGAAATAGTGTATTCATGGAAATCACTGTAACATAGCATTCCGTATGCAGGTACAGCCACAGTTGTACACATACATGCTGCATATAATTTTAATCATTGGAAGCTCCTTGTGTGTGCTGGTCATAACAATGCAAATAAGACGAATTTTCAGCAAAAAAGGCACCCAACGTTAGCAGAACTGGCCAGGAGCTGCATGGCCTATTGAGACAAGATGTATGAGGAAACATCTGTATCCAAGCAGAGGCAGAGGTCACAGTGTTAGCGGCTGTGCGAGTGCTGTCTGTGGGTGGGTTGGTTGTGCAATAGTGTTCAGCATATGTGTAAGGGGCATTATGTGTGTCATGTATAAATGCATTAATAATGTGCGACATATGTGTAACAGGCATTATGTGTGTCATGTGTATTAATAATGTGCAACATATGTGTAAGGGGCATTATGTGTGTCATTATGTGTATGAAGGGAATTACTAAAGGTTGGCATAATGTGTAAGGGGCATTATGGTTATAAGGACATTAATAATGTGTGTCATGTGTAAGGGGCATTACTGTGTGGTATTATCAGGGGTGCCGAGAGAAAGGGGTAGGGGGTACAAATTACCCAGGCCAAAGTCTGATGGGAGGGCCCAGTGGGGGCCCCGGGCCCCCTCCCCTTAAGTAATAGCAACAGCTGCAGCTCTTCTCCTCTGCCCAGCACACACTGCTTTGTGCTGGGTTGCAGTGTGGCCATGGAGGTGCTTAAAATACAATATTTTCTTAGTATTTTTTTCTAAGGGTATAATGTGAATAATGTGAGGAGTAATGTATATAAGGTAAAGTGGTACTACAGTGTGATGTAATGTGAATAAGGGACACCATCGCATGATATAATGTGAATAAAGTTGCACTACTGTGTGGCATAATTTGAATTGGGGGTAAAATTGTGTGGCCATGCCCCTTCCCAGCAAGAAAACACCCCTGTTTGGGCTGTGCACCAAATGTGTGCACTGTTTCTATTTAAAATATTGCGGGTAGGAGCACCAAAATGATGACTGCTATGATGAGGGTTGATGGTGCTGGGAAAGGGGAGCAGGGTCAGAGGTGGAACTAGTGGCGGTGCTAGGGGGCACCAGCCAAAATCTTGCCTAGGGCGTCATTTAGGCTAGGGCCGGCTCTGCATAAGTTACATATGCTTAGAGCAATTTCAGTTTATCTTCTGAGAGTAGAGAAGATACGAAAAGTAAAACAACTCTTTGTTCTCCACTCGGGAGCGAGAAAAGGAGAAGCAGCCTCTAAAGGAATGATAGCCCGATGGATCAGGGAGACTATTTTGTTCACCTATAAAGAGAGAAAATTGGACATTCCAGAGAAGCTAAAGGCACACTCCACCAAGACAGTCTCAGGGTGAAATTTACTAAGATGTGAAATACACTAGGTCATGTTTCTATGGGCAACCAATCAGAATCTACTTCTTATTTATTTACCACTCTAGAAGATAGTAGACAGGATCTGATTGGTTACCCATAGCAACATGACCTGTGAAGTGTTTTTCACATCTTAGTAAATTTCACCCTCAACATCGTGGGCTAACAGAGCACTGATCTCAGCTAAGGAGATATGTGTGGCAGCTATGTGGTCTTCCGTTCATACCTTTTCCAAATATTATAATTTGGATGTATCTCCCGCCCACTTTGGGAAGGTATTAAGCAAGCTGTACTGTGCTTTTAATATATTTTTTCTTGAGCATCATCTAGTTGTGTGTTTTTTTGTTTCACTGAACCTCCCTTGTTATGGTATGCTTTGGTACATCCCAGAGTAATGGCTGCCGTGGAGGATGGGGAAGAAAGGATTAAATTATACTTACGATAATTCTGTTTCTTCCGATCCACTCCATAGCAGCCTAGATTTCCCTCCCTGTAATTATCCTTCATATAGGAGACACTCAAAAGACTGCAGGGTGAGGAGGAAGGGGAGGATATATACCTAAGGTGGGCATAGTTAAATTTACCTGTCTAAACCTAGGAGAAGAGGAAATAACCCAGAATAATGGCTGCTATGGAGTTGATCGGAAGAAACTGAATTATTGCAAGTATATTTTGATCATTTTATGTATGTATAATGCAGCTTACATTATGCTGTAACAGTCTGTGTCGTGTGTATATGGTTGGCCCAAGCCGAATTCATTTGGTAAGCAAACATATATTTTAGCGTTCCTCATTGTTGGTGGAGCTACAATGTGGGTGGAGTATTATTTGATATGTAAAAACAGGGACAGTGCGTGCCTGAGGTGTACAGCAAAAATTTAGGGCAGGCATGTCCAAACTATGGCCCTCCAGCTATTGTAAAACTACAAGTCCCATCATGCCTTGCTACAGTTTTGGTATTAGGGAATGCTAAAACTATGGCAAAGCATGCTGGGATGTGCAGTTTCACAAAATATGGAGGGCCACAGTTTGGACATGCCTTATTTAGGACATGGCCACATAATAGTATCAATTAACATTACACCACACAGTAGTGTCCCTTAGACACACTGCGCCAGCTAGAGCCCCTTTGCACACTGTAATACCCATTACACATTGTGCCACACACCATAATGCCCGTTACACATTGTTCTACACACTGTGATGCCTGTTACACATTATGCTACACACTGTGATGCCCAGCACACATTATACCACACATAATGATGCTCATTACATATTTGCCACATAAGTGCCACTTACCTACATTCTTATTGCTAGGGGGTTCTTGCTCGATGCCAGGGGCTTCATGCTCATTGCCAATAGGGAGTTAAATGCTAGTTGTCAAGGGGGAGTGATTTGTGTGTTGCCAAGGGGGAGTGAATTGCTCATTGCCAAGGTGGAGTGAATTGCTCATTGCCAAGTGGGAGTGAAATGCTGCCGCTCACTGTAAGAAGTGCTTACAATCTCAATCTGCTACGGTCTTAATGAGATACTCAGCCCTTATAAAAACCCAACCAAAGAAAATATAAAGACTGCACTGTTTGAGATTGAAGCAATTCAGATTTAATAAACAAAAGGAAAAAAGGAGGTTGGTGTGTATTGCGCTGCTGAATATATGTATAGGACTTTATTCCAACCAGAAGAGACCACTGCGCAGAGATTGAATGACACGGACACACTGCTTAGTAAAATGCAAAATTTTATGGATTAAAAAGCATCAAACAATACATACAGTACAGTACAATGGAAAGAAATAAAAATAAATATAAATATAAAAATAAAAAATATATATATATATGTTTAGTTGTATGACAACCGCACATATATATATGAGAGTATGAATATTACAATATAGCTGTACAGAAAGACGAACAGGATAAAAATATATATATATATATAAATAATTATGGGGGGGGGGTTATCGGGGAGAAAAATATATAGGCTATTTAGGTGTAGAGCCTGATAGTAAACAGTCCTTAGTAGGGCTGAAATTGGACGGTTGCTGGGGGTGCTCCGCTGTAGATATGCCACATATATGGTTTGGATAGCCAGAGGGTTAGTAATCGGCTCACATAAATGCTGTTATCCTTATATTGGTTAGTGGTGATTAATGTAATGGAAGTCCAGAAAAAGGTTATTGTTGGAAAAATGAAATGATAAAGTCAACAGTCATTTAGCATATTAGTGTCATGCACTAGCGATGAAGTGAAGCTGGGTTCCACACACAGCTGTAGAAATGCAGCGATTATATGCAGGGATTCTAGGTTTTATCTCACAATGTTTTGCGGTAGTAGTCGGTAGCACTTGCTCAGTCTGTTGGTTGCTCCGTTCCACAGAGGGAGGGGGGCGGCCGGTAGTTGTCCTCTAAGGGTCACCTGTCGCAAGGTGCCGGCGGCTGATGTTACCTTCCTGGGGGGACGGAGCGTCCGAAGTTATACAGGCGGCAGTATAGAAAGATGTGCGCTTGTTCTGGTGGAACGCCAGAGAGCTGTGAATACAGCGTGTTTGCAGACGGCAGCGTGTAGCCCCTACGTCCTGGTGTAATGACGTCAACGCGTTTCGTCTCCTATGTAGCGTGGAGACTTTCTCAAGACGGATACTGATGGTTAGTCTGTATCCTATTTATACATTTGAGTATGTATCATTAGGCTCATCAAGCCAATTATCCTGTTCATTCAATTCAACTATGTGAATACAGTAATATTAGATTGAAAAATGCAAAAACAATTTCATCATTTTATCGTTTAATAATAACATTTCTTATTTAAAAAAGCAGTGTGTCCGATTGGTAGAATATAACCTCCTTTCTTTAGTTTTGGAGTCTAAATTAATCCAATTAAAGCCAAACAAGAGTCAGCTTAACCAAGATTAACCTTTGGAGGCATGATCATTCTATAATATCGTTAGTCGTGTTCTAATATAAATTAGTTCATTAGTATATGAAGAGCATAAAGAGAGATATACATATTATTAATTTCATAATCACATATAATTAAAATTACGAGATGAATATTCTATGTTAAGCGCTAATATTATTAACGGAGAAATATATCTAGTGAGCCATAATTCCAAGAGCTCATCAACCTGGTGTTCATTTATTTATAGTACACTAACAAAAAATAGTTATATATTTTTATATATGATGCAGTAGTTCATATAGTAATAAAATAATATATTTAATTTTAATCAGTCTTTTACACAGAGAGGAGCAATTCCTCCTAAGATAACTGTACATGTTTAGCCATATTATTAGCTATATCATTATTAGTGAAGATAGAGATATTGTATCCCAATTCTACATATCCCTAAATATATTATACGATTTATAGTGTATTTTGCATGAGCAGGTTTCATATTTCTTTCACAATACCATGATCCAAGGAGTGATAATATGGTTTAACTTATCGAGAGAGGAGAACCAGTCCTCCTATGGTATCCATAATGTACTTTATAAACTTTTTATTATTTATTTATTCTGATTAATACAAATATAATAAGTCAAGTGACAGTCTGTGTTAAATCCACTTTGTTTGATTCCACATTCTAAATACATAGATATTTTACTCATATTTTATATCAACCGTATAGTATAGTATAATCCCCTTCAGCATAGAAAAAAGGACACTAAGTGACTAAACAGTCTCCCAACATCTACATAATTAACATTCTTATGTATGGCAATATAATTATTAGGTATTTTAGTGGTTATCATCCTCGGGGCGTCCAAAGTGGAAAGAGGGAGGTCTGCAAACCCACACTGTCAAAGTGCAGTATGGGTAGAACTCCTTCGTTCCACCCCATTAGGACGACCCTAGGGGTCCACTTAAAAAATCCCAGAATAAATGTTTCCCCTTGGATACCGTTCAAGATCAATAGATTAATCCAGACACATAAAGTCCAGGCCCTCATTGAGACCCTTCAGACTCAGCGTGTCCAACTTAAAGATCCATGCTGACTCAGCGGTACATAATCTCCTAAATCTATCTCCCCCCCTCTTAGTAGTCTCAATATGTTCTACTCCTGTTATGGACAGAACACTGGGGTCACTCATATGTTTATCCAGAAAGTGTCGAGGGACACTATGGTTCACCAGCTTCTTCAGGATATTGTTCCTATGCTCTCTGAATCTCGTTTTGATAGACCTGGTGGTGCGCCCTACGTACTGGAGTTTACAGGGGCACTCCAGCACGTATACGCAGTATGACGTGTCACAATTCATAAACTGTTTTATATTGAGTATTGTTCCATTTGAGAATGATGTTATGTTATTCTTTTTGTTCAGCATATGTTTGCAAGTTAAACACACATTTTTGCCACACTTGAAGTTCCCTTTTGGCTTGGAAGGTAGCCAGGACATCTGTCTTTCTGTTTTTAAATGGGGGAGTAGGCTTGGGGCAATGGAATCCTTCAGATTCCTGTTCCTTCTGAACGTGATCTTAGGAGTCGTGATTGAATCATGAAGGATCTTATCATGGCTAAGAATTTCAAAATTATTTAACAGTATCTTTTTTATTTGGTGCGATTTATTATTAAATTTCGTTATAAAGGCTAGTGAGTTCTTAGTATCTCTTGAGTTTTCAATAACTGTCGTGGTATCATTTTTTGTTTTTTTGTTTTTTGGAACTAAAAGGGTATCTCTATTAATTTTGTCTACTTGTGAAACAGCCCTCTGTAATATATTATTTGGGTATTCTCGTCTCTGAAAATTAGTCAACATCTGATCAGCCTGAGATTTATAATCGGAATCTAGAGTGCAATTTCGACGGAGTCTTGTCAGCTGATTTTTAGGTAAATTATCTATCCAAGGTCTATAGTGGCCACTTTTGTAGTGGAGATAATTGTTGGTCCCAACGGGTTTCATATAGTTATTTGAAATAATTTGGTTATTATGGATGGAGAATGCAATATCCAGGAAATTCACTGAGGTATAACTAAAAGTGTGTGTGAAATTTAAATTGAATGTGTTGGAATTAAGGTGCTTAACAAAATCAAGTGCCAAATTGTGTCCCCCATTCCAAATAATAAATAGATCGTCAATGAAACGGCCATAGAGGACCAGATTCTCCTCAAATGGACCGCCCCAGATCAGTTGTTCCTCGAGGCGGCCCATATAGAGGTTCGAAAAATTTGGTGCAAATCTGGTCCCCATGGCCGTTCCAAGGCGCTGTAGAAAAAAGTGCTCATCAAAAAGAAAATAATTGTGAGTAAGAATAAAAATAATTGAATCAAGAAGAAAGTGTTTTCTGGGTGCAGAGATATCTTTATCAGAATCAAGATAGTGATTTATGGCCTCAATACCCTTGTCATGGGGTATGTTAGTATAAAGTGCCTGGACATCTAGGGTCAGGAAACCCCACCCCTCTGTCCAGGATAAGTTTACAGTTTTATTAAGTATATGTGTAGTGTCTTTAATGTGCGAGGGGAGTGCTGTGACGAATTGTTGTAAATGTGAATCAACAAAATGTGATAAATTAGAAGTAAGGGACCCTACACCAGAAATAATGGGACGCCCAGGTGGAGAAGTGAGACTTTTGTGAATTTTGGGTAAAAAGTAAAATGTGGGAGTTATGGGGTGATAGGGAAATAAAAATTGAGATTCCTCCCTGGATATTGCGCCCTCCATAACCGCATTATCAAGTAGTTGTTTGAATTGTGTCTGGTAGGGGATTGAGGGGTTGTTAGGGAGTTGAATGTAATAATTAGTATCTTTCAATTGATTGTAAGCTTCAGTTATATATGACTCCCTATCCATGATTACAACCCCCCCCCCCCCTTTGTCGGCCTGTTTGACCACTATAGAGAGGTCCTCCTTCAGACTTTTGAGGGCCAGGCGTTCGTTTTTAGTTAAATTATCAGCTGACAAGACACCGACGTTTGAATATTTGTTCTTATATTTATTTTTATTTTTATTTTTAACTGATTTTTGGGGGGATTGAGAGCACAAATTTTTAAAATCTTGTAATGTTTTGTTGTAAAATATCGTGATTGCTGGACTCTTTTGATCCAGTGGAAAAAAACTAGACTTTTTCTTAAACAAAGGTTTGGCATCAGAGTTTTTTGTGGTATTAATGTTAAAGGTCTCAATTTCTTCTGGGTAATTTTCATCTAAGAGGGACTCCAGTGTTTCTAGACCAGTAAGGTCCGTCGCATCCAAAATTATTGGGAGGCTGACAGTATCCTGATTAGTTCTTTTTAGTTCTTTTGTTGCGAAATATCGCTTCCTGCAAAGATCTCTGGTGAATTTATTGAGATCTAAAAAAAGATCAAAGACATTGGGATTCTGTTGGGAAGCAAAATTTAGTCCCTTACATAGTAAGGTTTTTTGGGGGTCTGTTAGCTGGTGTGTCGTAAGGTTAAAAATACCGGTTGTGTCTATTTTAGACGGGGTATGGCTCACTAGATATATTTCTCCGTTAATAATATTAGCGCTTAACATAGAATATTCATCTTGTAATTTTAATTATATGTGATTATGAAATTAATAATATGTATATCTCTCTTTATGCTCTTCATATACTAATGAACTAATTTATATTAGATCACAACTAACGATATTATAGAATGATCATGCCTCCAAAGGTTAATCTTGGTTAAGCTGACTCTTGTTTGGCTTTAATTGGATTCATTTAGACTCCAAAACTAAAGAAAGGAGGTTATATTCTACCAATCGGACACACTGCTTTTTTAAATAAGAAATGTTATTATTAAACGATAAAATGATGAAATTGTTTTTGCATTTTTCAATCTAATATTACTGTATTCACATAGTTGAATTGAATGAACAGGATAATTGGCTTGATGAGCCTAATGATACATACTCAAATGTATAAATAGGATACAGACTAACCATCAGTATCCGTCTTGAGAAAGTCTCCACGCTACATAGGAGACGAAACGCGTTGACGTCATTACACCAGGACGTAGGGGCTACACGCTGCCGTCTGCAAACACGCTGTATTCACAGCTCTCTGGCGTTCCACCAGAACAAGCGCACATCCTTCTATACTGCCGCCTGTATAACTTCGGACGCTCCGTCCCCCCAGGAAGGTAACATCAGCCGCCGGCACCTTGCGACAGGTGACCCTTAGAGGACAACTACCGGCCGCCCCCCTCCCTCTGTGGAACGGAGCAACCAACAGACTGAGCAAGTGCTACCGACTACTACCGCAAAACAGGGTAAGATAAAACCTAGAATCCCTGCATATAATCGCTGCATTTCTACAACTGTCTGTGTGGAACCCAGCTTCACTTCATCGCTAGTGCATGACACTAATATGCTAAATGACTGTTGAACTTGTGAATTTTGAACTGCCATTTTATCCTAAGTGCCATTTTTAATAAGTGCAGAGTTATATCCAAGAAGGAGTGGTGTGTTTAAATTGAGCTGAAGGTGGGAGTGGTTATCTGCTCAGAATTGTGCTGAAGGTGGGAGTGGTTATCTGCTCAGAATTGTGCTGAAGGTGGGAGTGGTTATCTGCTCAGAATTGTGCTGAAGGTGGGAGTGGTTATCTGCTCAGAATTGTGCTGAAGGTGGGAGTGGTTATCTGCTCAGAATTGTGCTGAAGGTGGGAGTGGTTATCTGCTCAGAATTGTGCTGAAGGTGGGAGTGGTTATCTGCTCAGAATTGTGGTGAAGGTGGGAGTGGTTATCTGCTCAGGTGGGTAGCTGATTAGTAGCAGCAGTATAAGAACAGCAGGGGGCAAGTGAATGTAATGAACTTGTGAATTTTGAACTGCCATTTTATCCTAAGTGCCATTTTTAATAAGTGCAGAGTTATATCCAAGAAGGGGTACAACCAGGTTGCAAGAGGCTTCTGTCCTTTCTATTTCTGTTTTTTTTTTTTTTTTTTTCTCTTTGCTTAAAGCCCAGGTGCCTGACCTGTTAAAGGGTCCACAAAGTGCAGATAGTATGCTGCATGATCTGAGAGTGGGCCACTGAGGAAAACGTGCAACTGGAAGAAATTACAGAGGAAGCGGACAGATACAGAGTGGTGTGTCAGCAGACTGCAAGACAGCCAGTATCAGCAGGAGACCAGAGGACAAGATTAGAGCCCTACTGTCGCTGCTGCAGACACATCAGGTGTGAGGACACCAGGAGTGTGACACAGCTGCAGGAACAGATAAGTATCAACTTTCTTATATTTTGATAGAAATTAACTTGTAGTGTGTAATTGCCTTGTAAATTAACTCTCTATTGTATACTAGGGGGTTAGTCGCAGGGAGGTAGATAAAATGGGTAGGGCCCTGATTGAGAATCTCACTCAGTGCATGTTGTGCAAGATGTATGCGCACCTGGAGCAAGAGTCCCAGTGCGAATACATTTGCACGAGATGTGAGCGAACGTCCGCCCTGGAAGCCCAGGTCACTGATCTAGAGCGGGCCGTTCAGCGACTGAGAGACATTTACAATCTTGAGCAAAGCATAAATAAAACGGTGGAGGAGTTGCAGATAGGATCACTGGTAGAGGAGGAGGATCAGGCAGCCAGCTGGGTCACGGTTAGAAGGGGAAACAAGAGGGACAGGAGGGACAGGAACGACATCTCGGATCTATCACACCCGAACAAATTTGCCCGGTTGGACGAAGTTTCGGGGGAGGATAGAGATGAAATGACGGAGCTGGAGGATACGGCTCCCTCTAGCAACCGGAGGAGAGGTCCCTCTAGCTCAAACGGGATGACAGTTAGTGAGGTACCAAGGCAGATAGTGGTGGTAGGGGATTCCATCATTAGGAGAACAGACAGGGCAATCTGCTATCGGGACCGCGATCGCCGCACGGTCTGTTGCCTCCCTGGTTCTCGGGTACGGCACATCGCGGACCGAGTCGACAGATTGTTGGGAGGGGCTGGGAGCAACCCGGCGGTCTTGGTGCACATCGGCACCAACGACAAAGTCAATGGTAGGTGGGATGTCCTCAAAAAAGAGTATAGGGAATTAGGTAAGAAATTAAAGGCGAGGACATCTAGGGTAATTTTCTCGGAAATATTACCAGTGCCACGCGCTAGCTCAGGGAGGCAGAGGGAGATCAGGGAGGTAAATGTGTGGCTTAAGGATTGGTGTAGGAAAGAGGGATTCGTGTTCATGGAACACTGGGCGGACTTCTCGGTCAGGCGCCATCTTTTTTGCCGTGATGGATTGCACCTGAACGAGGAGGGGGCTGCGGTGCTGGGGGGAAGGATGGTTAGAGGGTTGGAGGAGATTTTAAACTAGGCGACGGGGGGGTGGGGGCAGCAAGACATTATGGGACCATCAGGGAGAGAAGCCGGACTGGGATCAGGAATCATATGGGGGAACGAGATGATGGGGGGGACGGAGACATAGACAAAGTCCTGGGACATAACAAGGGTATAATCGGGGGTAACTCTCAGGGTGCATCAGGAATGTCATGTAATAAAATGTTATGTTGTAACAGTCACGTTACCCCATTACAGTTCTTAGGTACAGATGATCTTAGTATACGGGAAGGAGGGAAGGACAGAGATAGAATTCCCAGAACTATAAAGAGGGCAGGCAGTGTGCATGGTGGGGAGGCCTGTAGAGAGTCTATTGAAGGGGAGAGGGGAAAGAGGAAGCAAGTAAAGAATTCAAATGGGTCCTGGGGTGAAACTAATCACAATATTAGAGCCATATCTAAAAATAAACATAAATTAAAATGCTTACTGGCTAATGCAAGAAGCTTAGTGAGTAAAATCGGGGAGCTAGAAACAGTGATCAGTAGGGACGACTACGACATCATTGGTATTACAGAAACATGGTGTAATGAGTCGCATGACTGGGCATTAAACATTGAGGGATATACACTCTATAGGAAAGACAGGGAAAATAGAAGGGGCGGGGGTGTGTGCCTATATGTAAATAATAACTTAACATCATGTGAGAAAAATATGAGCACAGACCTGGAAGACGACAACTCGGAGACAGTGTGGGCAGAGATAACCGACAATAATAAAAAACAAAAAAACAAATTTATAATAGGGGTATGCTATAGACCACCAAATATAAACGAAAGGGAAGAGTCTCTTCTTTTAAACCAAATCAAACAAGCATCAAATCAGGGTCAGGTATTAATTATGGGGGATTTTAATTTACCCGACATTGATTGGGTAAACGAAACAGGTAAATCAGCAAGAAGCAATGGGTTCTTAAGCTTACTTAAAGACCAGTTTATTACACAAACGGTGGAAACTCCAACTCGTGATGAGGCACTCTTGGACTTAGTTTTAACAAATAACACAGACTTAGTTTCAAACACAAAAGTAATTGAACAATTAGGGAACAGTGATCACAATATGGTTTCACTGGAAATCAACTTCAGTAAATTACATCAAAAAGGATCTACAAAAATACTAAACTTCAGAAAAGCGAACTTTGAATTATTCAGGGAAGCCCTAACAGGAATTGGGTGGGAAACGGTTATGGAGGGAAAAAATGCAGAGGAAATGTGGGATACTCTAAAAAAGGTGCTTGATTCACTAACTATTGAATACATTCCTAAAGTAACTAAAGGTAAATTCAACAAAAAAAAGCCACCATGATTGGACAAAGAAGTAAGGTCAGCTATCAACAATAAAACCAGAGCCTTTAAATTCTATAAAAATAACTTGAATGAGGAGGCGTTCGCAAAATACAAAGAATCAAACAAAACTTGTAAAGGGGTAATCAAAGCAGCTAAAATATTATATGAAGAGTGCATAGCCACTGAAAGCAAAACCAACCCAAAGAAGTTTTTTAAATACATAAATAGTAAACGTTTAATTAAGGAAACATAGGCCCACTAACTGATACTAGTGGAAAAAGTGTTACTGAGGACAAGGGAAAAGCAAAACTGTTAAATGAGTTCTTCTCATCAGTATTTACTAAGGGAGAGCAGACTGTGGAACGAACATTTACCACAAACGGGACAAATAAGCCAGATCTCATTGTGGATTTCACGCCGAAGGAAATAATACTGAGGCTAAGCAAACTCAAAACAAATAAATCACCAGGGCCAGATGGGATTCATCCGAGGGTATTAATGGAATTAAGGGATGAACTAGCTACCCCCCTACATTATATCTTTAGCAAGTCACTATCGTCAGGTATAGTACCAAAAGATTGGAGAATAGCAGAGGTAGTGCCAATATTCAAAAAAGGAAAAAAGGAAGATCCCGCTAATTACAGACCCGTTAGTTTAACATCAATTGTGGGTAAACTATTTGAAGGATTTTTAAGGGATGGTATCCAGAAATATTTAGATCATCACAGTCTACTCAGTGCTAACCAACATGGGTTTGTGAAAAATCGTTCATGCCAAACTAATCTACTAGGGTTCTATGAAGAGGTTAGCAAAAACCTCGATAATGGAAATGCTGTAGATGTGATTTTCCTAGATTTCGCTAAAGCATTTGATACTGTCCCACACAAGAGATTGATTAATAAAATGGAGAACCTAGGATTGGGTGAAAATATCTGCAGATGGGTAGGGAATTGGCTATGTAATAGAGAACAAAGAGTGGTTGTGAATGGTGCCGTATCAGATATGATACCGGTACTAAGTGGAGTGCCCCAGGGTTCGGTTTTGGGGCCCATTTTGTTTAACATTTTTATTAACGATATTGGGATAGGGTTACTCAGCAATGTATCCATCTTTGCGGACGATACAAAACTTAGCAAAGTCATCAAATCATCAGAAGATGTCACCATGCTTCAAAATGATCTTGCAATTCTAGATGAGTGGGCAAAAAAATGGAAGATGAGGTTCAATGTAGATAAATGTAAGGTTATGCACCTTGGGAGACACAACCAGTGTGCAAGTTACAACCTTAGCGGAGAGGAACTGGGTAATTCCATACTTGAAAAGGATCTAGGAGTCCAAATAGACAGCAAACTAGGATGTAGTGCCCATTGTATGGCATGTATTAAGAGGGGAATGGAAACTAGGGACTCGAGGGTAATTATGCCACTATATAAAGCATTGGTGAGACCTCACCTAGAGTACGGAGTACAGTTCTGGGCCCCACACTATAAAAAGGATATCATAGAATTAGAAAAAGTCCAAAGGCGAGCAACAAAGCTTATTAGGGGAATGGAGAATTTAAGCTACGGGGAGAGATTAAGCAATTTGGGACTATTTACATTAGAAAAGAGACGTTTAAGGGGGGACATGCTCAACATGTACAAGTATATCAAGGGCCAATATAAAGAACTGTCACGCACCCTCTTTTCTACTAGAAAGGAATCTAGGACGCGAGGGCATGAGTATAGATTAGAAGAAAAAAGATTTCATTCAGCTAGTAGAAAAAATTTCTTTACGGTCAGAACAGTCAAACTCTGGAACTCTCTTCCCAGAGAGGTGGTAATGGCTGGCTCATTAAATGCGATCAAGGCAAAGTTGGACAAACATTTACTGGAGAAAAACATCCATGGGTACAAATAAGAAATATAATTTGTCTGTAAAATACCAGAACCTACCAAATCAGCAATGGATATCTATACCAGGTTGAACTAGATGGACGCAAGTCTTTTTTCAGCCTTACCTACTATGTAACTATGTAACTATGTAACTTTATCATTTAATTTTTCCAACAATAACCTTTTTCTGGACTTCCATTACATTAATCACTACTAACCAATATAAGGATAACAGCATTTATGTGAGCCGATTACTAACCCTCTGGCTATCTAAACCATATATGTGGCATATCTACAGCGGAGCACCCCCAGCAACCGTCCAATTTCAGCCCTACTAAGGACTGTTTACTATCAGGCTCTACACCTAAATAGCCTATATATTTTTCTCCCCGATAACCCCCCCCATCATTATTTATATATATTTTTATCCTGTTCGTCTTTCTGTACAGCTATATTGTAATATTCATACTCTCATATATATATGTGCAGTTGTCATACAATTAAACATATATATATATATTTTTTATTTTTATATTTATATTTATTTTTATTTCTTTCCATTGTACTGTACTGTATGTATTGTTTGATGCTTTTTAATCCATAAAATTTTGAATGACAGTGTGTCCGTGTCATTCAATCTCTGCGCAGTGGTCTCTTCTGGTTGGAATAAATTCCTATACATATATTCAGCAGCGCAATACACACCAACCTCCTTTTTTCCTTATTTCCCATTACTGCTATTTGTGGGTATAGGCAAACCCACAGGTGTGTTCTGCAGCAGCTGTTATATATTTGGTACAATTATTATCTGAGTGTTGTTCATATATATAGGACTTAGATTTATAAGCGCTGGGGTTCCTGCTAACCACCGATTGGCTTATCCCCAATCTGGTGGCCTGCCGGAAATAAATCCATTTTTACAGATTTAATAAACAATAAAAATAAGTGGCGTAACTAGCGTGAGGCTGCATCGAGGAGCAAGCACCAGCGGGGTCTGTGGCAAGCGCCGGCGCCCAGCACACTGCATTAGGCTGCTGTCTGAGCTGACAGTCAGTGACAGTGATGCGCGGCCGTGGCAATGCTGCGTGGCATGAATTTGCGCTGCCGCTGGCCTGGGCATTGATGACTGTCTGTCACTCACACAAATTGGGACATTCCAACTGTACTGCTGTACACAGAGCCTATTGGCTACTGTGTACAGGATGGGCAGGCGGGGGTGGGCTGGCCGGTACGGAGGGGAAGCAGCTGCTGCGTATGATGTCATCATTACATGCAGAGGAGAGACGCTGGACTCGGAGAGGAGCTAGGAAGCCAGCAGAGTGGTGGGTTATTTGTGTGTGTGTGTGTAGGGAAGCCAATCCCGGGGCATTTTTTCAATCCCGGGATTCGGGATTGAAAAATGCTCAATCCCGGGATTCCCGGGATCCCGGGATTGGCTTCCCTAATTTGAAAAAAAAAAAACGCCCCGGCCACCCTGCACATTCACAGAACTTACATTTGCGGGTGCTGGGTGGGTGGGCGAGCGTGCAGATATTGCTGGGAGTCGGGTGGGCTGCAGGTATGTCCGCTGGGCGGGTGGGCAGGTTCAGCTGGGCGGGCGGGTGTACAGCTTCGGGTGGGCAGCTTCAGCTGGGCGGGAGGGCAGCTTCAGCTTCGGGTGGGCAGCTTCAGCTGGGCGGCTGGGTAGCTGTTCGGGTGGTCGCGTAGCTTGGCGGGTGGGCGGGCGTGTGCTGTGTGCTGATAAGCCGGGTTGCTGGGTGTGTGGGCGGCTCCGCTGTGTGGCCTGCGCAGCGTGACAGCTGACCTCATCACGCTGCGCAGGCCGCACGCCGGGTATGGGAGAAGCCGGGCAGCGTCTGAGCGGGTGCTCAGACGCTGCCCGGCATTAGACTGCACATGTGCAGTCTAATCCCGAAATCCCGGGATTGGGATTTCCAATCCCGGGATTGGAATTTCCAATCCCGGGATTGAAATCCCGGCATTTTGGAGGCCAAATCCTGGGATCCCGCCGATCCCGATCCCGGGATTTGCCACCCTAGGTGTGTGTGTGTGTGTGTGTGTGTAACTGTAAATAAGTAAAGGCAAAATAGTATGTTCAGGAAGATATTTTTGTACTACATCGCAATCTTTTTTCTTCTTTTTCCAAAACATTTTTATTAAAAATCTCATAGCAAAAGATAAAGAGATACAATATACAGGTATGCAGGGGTATATCATAAAAGGCAGACTATATAGTAATCAAATTAATATATATAAGTATACATTGGTTTAAAGAATAAAAAAAGACAAATAGAATTCCCAGCATATACAGAAAAACTGATTTTTTTCCCCCAATTTTTTTTAGCATATCAATAATACAAAACCAAAATCAATCTGTGTAATAAAAAGAGGTGAAAGGTCAACTGGTTATTTGACAAAAATAAAAGACGAAAAAAAACCTGTTAATAGATATATGCCCAACTGCTATCTCCAGTATAATCAAAATCAATATAAAATAAATCGGGAAAATCACACACTACATTGCATTCTATTGTACTACAAATAGTATGTGCAGGCATGTATTTTGTACTACATAGCATGCTACTGTACTATTGAACTACATACTATTGTAGCGTAGTCAAAATCTGGTGTAGTTCAAATCACATAATACACATTGTATAGGCTCAAATCGCACCGAGCACACATCTCACCGTGTGGGCACCATAACTCCTACAGACTGGAGACCCCTCAGTGACTGCTATTAATGGAAATATGTCTGATTTTGCTCCACCCACTGATTCCAAATTATTCACATCCCTGTAATTTCAACAGTCATTAAGTCAGTTTAAAGGTCATTCTTCTGCTTCTCTCAGGTCCTGACTCCACCACATATCTTTATTTTACCTTTCCATACACCTAACACAGCATGAAGGGGCTCAGTGAATGTGGTGGTAAATGTGTATAAAAGTATAATGGGATCACACAAAGAATAAAAGGATAACTCTCCAGCCTCATAATCCAGACATATCTTCACTCTATTACAGGGTATGTTATCAGGTAACAGGGTCTCATTGTTGTTATGTCTCACTGAATACTGATTACGGGTCCTATCCAAACCCCAGGACTTGTTATTTTCTCCAATCATTGACCTGATTCCTTTCCTCTCTATACTGGGATAACACATCCCAATCCTCCAGTTCCTTGATTTACTAACATCCACTTCCCAGTAATGTCTCCCTGAGGAAAAACTCCCAGCGCTTAATACCTGATTGTATTCAAATCTTTCTGGTGTTTCTCGACAACTCCTATCGATAAAATCCTCAGATACAGTTTTCCTGTCCCTTGATATACGTAACTTATTACCAGCTGTGTTTGACTCTAGTAATATGTCTTTAGGTTCCTGTGAACAGATCCCTTTTATTATATCAGATAATCCTCTGCGTATTGTCTGTACAGTGATCCCCACATCCAGATCTCTTACATCAGGGTCCTGTGAGTACTGCATCTCATTGTCCTCAGTATCACACAAGTCATCTGTGTCTGGTTGCTGTAAGACAGTCACTGGATCTGATCGGTTACTTTGCTCCTCCATGTCATGTATCATCCCGGACAGCTCGTAGTCCTTTTCTTCCAGAACAGAGATTGAGTGTGAAATGTGCTCCACTTTCCTGGCGATCTCACTGGACACTCTCTCCTCTAGGTCCCCCAGCTGTCTCCTGATATCTGTAAACAGGGTAGTGACTCTCCCTCTTACAGAAGATGCTTTTATCTGATCTCTTCTGTATTGCTGAAGACTTTTCTCATTCTCTTCTCTCTTTGCGATCAAATTCAGCAGAACCTGCATCAGTTTTTCCTTCTTCTTCTTAAAGGCCTCATCCAGCAGCTCCACCTGGTGTCCCCGATGCTCTCCAGCCAAACGGCAGTACACACAGATAGATACAGCATCCTGAGCACAGTAATACTCCAGGATCTTCTTATGGATGGAGCATTTTCTGCTTTCCAGGGATGTGGTGGGATCACACAAGACATGTTCTGCTGACTTACTGTGTGTGCTCAGGTGATCATCACACAGGGAAGCCTCACAATGCAGACAGGATTTAACAGCCGGTACATTAGAGTGAATACAGTAATTGCACAAGATCCCGGTCTTCTGTGTCAGATCAGCAGACGCCATTCCTGCAGTAGAAGAGGGAAACGAAACTGAAAATGTCAGATACACAGAAACCAGTGTATGAGTCACACTGTCACTCATACCCCTTTCACATCGCACTTTTAAAACGGTATATTACCGTTTTTTTTTTTATTTTAAAACGTTTAAGGCTGCAATGTGAAAGTGCCAGAGTTGATTTACCGGTTAAAGATAACCGGTATTTCAACACGGTTAAAAAGCAGAGTCCTACACGTTTTAAAGCCGTTTTTTTGGCAGTTTGAACAGCTCTATTTCTATGGCTTGAAACGTGTCCCTTGGGGGTTAAACGGGTTGAATGTTTGAATGGTATTAAATGATTTTTAAAACGGTTTTCACCTGCAATGTGAAAGGTCTCAAGGCTCAGACCCGTTTTAAAGTCCCATTTAAGAATACCGTGTCATTACCCATTTCTGCAATGTGAAAGCAATATCAGATTACATATCTACAGAGACACACCTAATAAATATAGCAACAGCACACAGGAAAGGTACTAATTGTTCATACTTGTCTACTTTTGAAAACTAGTTTCAGGGAGAATATAGTTGGTAATATAATTTTGCACAGTGCCCCATTGAGGGGGCGTGTCATGCCCCCCAAAGGGCGTGTCTAGTTCCATATATGGATAGAAAAGAGATTGTGAACGTGGAACCTAGAAGCGTGGGTGTGTACTACATGAGAGGAATCTATTAAAATGACATATCCAAATGTAGATGAGCCCCAAAGCAGTTAGTAAGAGCTACTGTACTTGGTAAAGTGCTGGGAAATGGTGCTGATGATTCAGTGTAAATGTATCTGTCTCATTCTTTTTTTCTACCAAAAATGTAACAGTGTATTGTGAGATAGGTGAAATGAGGGAGATTGCTGGATTAATGAGGGAGAGAGGGAGATTGCTATTTCAGGGAGTCTCCTGCAGAATGCAGGAGGGTAGACAGCTATGTAATTGCGGCAGGGGCGGATTGGGACTACAATCCAGCCTGGGATAAAAACTTGCAGCAGCCCAGGGGGGGTACTGGCGGTGGCAGTTGGGGGGCGGGGGGGGGGGCATCGTTGCAGCATATGTAATGGGGGTGCTGGTTGCGGTGTATGTAATTGGGGGGGGTAGGCGATGGCATGTGTAATGCGGGGGGGCGGGGAGGCTGCTGATGTAGTGCGGGGGGGTGGTGTTTGTAATGCGGGGGTGGCAGCTGCTGATGTAATGTGTGTGTGTGTGTGGGGGGGTGCGGGGCAGCACCGGTGTTTGTAATGCGGAGGGTGGGGCAGCGGCGGTGTTTGTAATGTGTGGCAGGGGGGGCTCACCTGCTTCTTTCTGCTGCCACTAGATGGGGGAACAGGAGCTTGGAGCCCGCTGCCACTGCACATGAAGGCCAATGGGAGCATGCGCAGCAGCCCTCCCGTGGACATTTTGGATGTGGGCAAAGTGCCACGGCCCAGCCAGTCCAGGGGGGAGCACGGCCGGCCCGTTTTTAAGGAGATTTGGGCCGGCCCACCAGGAAATGGCACGGTTTCCTGGCGGGCCAATCCGCTCCTGAATTGTGGAAACAGTAAAGGTGGTTTAACAAGATGAAAATTATTAATTTAACATTTTGCAGTGATTGCACAAAAGTTTTAGGATCAAAATTACATTAATTTTTCTTGTGATTAAACATATACAGTTTTACTAAGGCTTGGGCTGTTTCCCCAGAAGATTCCACAGGTGGTCAATCAGGATAAGACCTGAGAAATTCAGATGCCAAATCAACACCTTGAACCTTTGTCATGTTCCTTAATACATACTTTTTTTTTCACTACTGTTTATTACAGTTAAGTTTTTCACACAAATCAGAATCAACATTATTCATGCAAAGATTATGAGTCATTGTATTCAAAACTGTATACAGAAATATACCTAGATATATAGCCAGGGCTGGCTCCACCACTAGGCAGCTTTAGGAAATTGCCTGTGAGTGCTGGCCACTAGAGGGCGGCACTGGCCACTTGGTCAGCGGCCACCGCACCCACCCCCGTGAAGCCAGGTGAGTGGGGCCCGCAACCCCCTTCCCCGCCCCGCCGGTGCAAGTCAGCGTGGAGCAGGTCGGCCTCGGCATATGGATGTTTAGCATAAACATTCATTTGCAGCCTTGCGTGCGAGACAAAATCATTCGATGTTCGCTGACCAACAAATGATTTTGCAGGTGCTCCAAGAGTTTGCAGGTGCTCTCAGGTGCCATACATCTGCAGGCACTCTGTAGGGGAAGCGGGCGGGCAGCTGACATCCGCTGATGTCAGCTGCCCCCCCCCGCACCTGCATCATGGGTGAATTTACATGGGAACGGATGCCCATGAAAAACTGGGCGTTCCCATGGGCATAGCCCCTCGCCACCGCTGCCCCATGCCTGCACTGCTAAGTGTGAACAGGACGGCAAACAAGCATCAAGTGGCGGCACATGCGCATAAAACTAAATGCACATGCACAGTTGCTCCCCATCGCTCCACTGTGAGAACATGCAGGGGAGCGTGGTGATCAGCATCACCCCCGTAATGACACCTTGTTCCACATTGGGCAAGGTTGTCTGTCATTCCAAATATACCATTCACAGCTAAAACGGGGATTATTTCTTTTTTTTAGGGCCTAGGTTCCACATCTTAAAATTAACTAACAAACATACTAAAGGGTGTTGTCGAATTGATAAATGGAAGGTTTTATTAATATAGTTGACAACTTTATTACAGAAAGACACAATTTTCCTAAATTGACAGAAATGATGAAATAGTGTGCCCCTTGTGCTGAGCATTTTGGGCATTGCCCTGATTCCCCCTGAGATATATGAGCCCTATGAAGCATTTTGGTTGTGTGGAAGCATGTCATCTAATTTGAAAAGTTTAAGTATATCTTTTGCCATTGCTGGAAGGTGCATCTCCATATGCCCTGCAAATGGCTGGGCTTTATACCAGAGTCTGTATGGGCATGTGCGAGAAAGAGTGAGTAGGGACTCAAAGGGGTCAGGGGGTGTGGTATGTGACTCCGACAGTCAGGATCCCGACAGTCATTATCCCGACGTCGGGATCCCGACTGTCCGGAGTCAGACAGCATGGCGAGCGCAAAAAAGCCCCTTGCGGGCTCGCTGCGCTCGCAATGCTGCGGGCACGGTGGCTCGCTACGCCAGCCACCTATTCTATTCTCCCTCTATGGGGGTCATGGACCCCCACGAGGGAAAATAGCGGGTGGCCGTCGGGCACCCGGCTGTCGGTGATTTGACAGTCGGGATCCCGACGTCGGGTAAATGACTGTCGGGATCCCGACTGTCGGGAACCCGTCCGGCACCCGGGGTCAGGTACCCCTGCTGAATCCATTGCTTTGGGTAGAGTCTGAACGAAGTGCCTCAGTGACAGATACAGATGGAGCACCTGACAGCCAGCCTTTAGAATCGCCAGATCTCATGAGCTGGTGCAGGCTGGCGGACAGGAGCTCCATCTGATGCACACGCTTGCGCGTCTCTGCAGCAAGTCGGCGGGGAGTGGATCGCCAGCCTGTTTCCACTTCAGGGAGATTGGCAGGGCTAATGGAAGGTGTGGGGGGCTACGGGGGAGGACAGGGAAGCATGGAGCTGGCAGAGGGCGGCGGTTGGCTCCGACAGAACGGGACACGCGAGCATCTCGTACATGTGTGCCCCCTTCTGTCGGTTGGTGATGGGTAGCTGCGGCTGGCGGATGGTGATAGAATTGCCAGGAGCAGCTCCAATGTGAGCTGCTCCATTTGTACATCTAAAATCGGGTCTCTGCAACCTGGTGGAGAGGAAAATTCCTAAATATTTTAGAGCCGTGGCAACTATACAAAACTGGGTTGACCGGGACGGATTTCCCTATACTGTATATCACCTCCAACAGGTAAAATTTACCCTGTAGCCTGCGAATGAGCTGAAATAATCTATAACTGAAATCATGGCTGGTACAGATGTAGAGGGATTTGATACAAACAACAACATATCTTCCGCAAACAATGGGATCCTACAGTCCTCCCCCCATCCGTGTCAGTGACTAAAGGAAGTTGTCGGAGGGCAACTGCAAGCGGTTCTAGTGCTAATGCAAACAGTAGAGGTGACAATGAGTGGCGAGCGGCAGCGGATACGCGTCCCCCTCGTGGGGCTCGATGCGCTCGCCACGCTTTATAAAGTCAACTCTACGCCGACGTGGATACTGGGGGTATGACGTGGATATTGGGGATATGACGTGGATAGTGGGGGAAATGTGTGTCTTGTGCTTTATACTTACCCTCCTCAGGCCCGGCCACCGCGTCCATCAAGTCCACCGATGGGGAGCGTTCAGTCCCCCTCCTCCGGCAGTCACTCCCCGGACAACATACCTTCCTAATATATCAGCATCTACAGATTGAATAACAACTGGTAATCTCTGTTTGATCAAGATTACATCCCCTCTCGCTTTGGAGGAATTGGCAACCACCGACCAACCCAACATATTGAGCTTGATTACCTCAGGAGGAAGTAGATGGGTTTCCTGCAGAAGTGTTACAGCAATAGAAAGTTTGTTAAGGTACACCAAGATCTTCTTCTTCATTACCGGGGAGTTAAATCCTCCCACGTTCCAAAAACCTGACAAACAGTATAGTATTATTAAAAAAGGAAAACAGTCTAATGCCCCATCAGTGTCTTGAGGCAGACGGCCTGCCGCCCATTAATACTTTCTGCAGTATGCATAAATCTACATGAAAGACACCATACAAGACACAAAAGGGAAGGAACACGCAGAGGGGGAAAGAACAGACATACTGTAGAGCCAGATAAGCTTCAAAAGTAATAAAATGGAGAGTGATACAACCAACCAATCAGCTCTTGCCTGACATTTTTCAAACACAGTCTGTGACATTGCAGGTAGGGGCTGATTGGCTGGCTGTTTATCGCTCTCCATTTTATCACTATTGAAACTTAGTGCATCTGTTATACTCTCACAGATAAGTATCTTTATCCTTACAGGTTATCTTGCAACAGCAATTATCAACAGCTCACCACAATAACTCACGAGGAAAAATAATAGAGTAATTTTATTAAGCTGGAACTCCGTTTTTCTTAAAGGAACTGATGGAAATCAAGGATACTATTATGCACAAAATATCAATATATAAATACAAACATCAGAGATTCTTCCCACGTAACATTGGTGAGATATTGATGTATAACAATATTACTTAGAGCATAAGTTGTACTATTCTGCAACAAACAAATAAGCAACTATCCATTCACCTGCAATGTATAACAAACCGTTACAATATCAAAACAGGTTATAGCGTTTTACCAGTACTAGATTATCATTGCGCAATAATTGTTTATGTCTACAATAGTCTTGGGTTAACCCTATTATGACTGCAGTCACCTGTTCTTTAAGCGCTTATTTATAACAAATATTCTTTCTTTTATAGGTCCCACGCTGCAAGGTCAACTCTCTGTGATTTATCTGACGCACAGTGGCCCTGAGCCGTCAGCAGAGTCCCTGATCCTAGGCTGTCCTTATGAGCCCGCGTCCCCTGTGCCAGGAGACCTGGAGCTAGTTTCTATTTTTTTTTTTATAGTTTTTAATTTATTTAATATTATATTAATAATATTGATTTAATACTATTTTTAATAATATAATAATTTTTAGTTGTCCCCAAATGTTTCAGTGTAGCCCTCCACCCCCTCTGCCCCAGCAAGGCTGATCCTAAACTGTACCCCCCCGCAATGTAGCTGGGGTACATATATTGTAATTGACAGTATAATTGGTTAGAGGACTTGTTAAGGCCCCCATACATTAGGCCGACTTGTCCTAGGGACAAGTCGGACCCAATTTACCTGCGAGCCGCCCGGCAGCTCCCCGGGAGGCTCACATACAATTTGGCACTTGATGTGCCATTTTTACATGGGATAAATCGCATGCGATTTATCCCATGTAAAAAAAAACCCGGGGAGCTGCAGGGCGGTGAGCAGTAGTGGGGGCGGGCAGCGGCAGTAGTGGGGACGGGCAGCGGTGGTGGGGGCGGCCAGCGGCGGTAGTGGGGGCGGGCAGCGGCGGGGACGGGCGGCGTTTGCGGTGAGCGCAGTGTACTTACACATAGCAGCAGGCGCGGCGGGGACGGGACGCGCAGTGGCGGCTATTATATTTTTAAAATACTTGTCAAATGACCGGCCGCTCTCTGATTGGCTGAGAGCTCTCCGGCCAATCAGAGAGCGGCCGGTCATTTGACAAGTATTTTAAAAATATAATAGCCGCCACTGCGCGTCCCGTCCCCGCCGCGCCTGCTGCTATGTGTAAGTACACTGCGCTCACCGCAAACGCCGCCCGTCCCCGCCGCTGCCCGCCCCCACTACCGTCCCTGCCGCTGCTGCTATGTGTAAGTACACTGCGCTCACCGCACACGCCGCCCGTCCCCACCGCCGCTGCCCGCCCCCACCACTGCTGCCGCTGGCCGCCCCCACCACCGCTGCCGCTGGCCGCCCCCACTACTCCCCCGGTGTCTGTATGCATATGCCTGTCAGGTGGCAGGCATATGCATACAGGGAGGTCGGACGTGATCGTATGTACAGACCGTCCGACCTCCCTGATCCGGTCCGATGCGCACGGGACCGCGCATCGGATCGGATCAAATGTCACATACCTACGATTTTGGGCCGATTTCATCCGATTATCGGCACAAAGTGCCGAAATCGGATGAAATCGTCCCAAAATCGCATAGTGTATGGGGGCCTTTACAGTTTTAACAGTACAATGTTGCAAATAAGACCAAATGAGGCTGGGAGTGGGGAAAGGATCTCTGTAATACCGGGGGAAGGTAAGTGTAGAATGTTTTTGCATCTGATAGTGTGTCCTCTCTAGAGCGAGGTCTGTGTTTCCCCTGCTTGGGGAGTTGTGCTGCTGAGGTGAAAAGTGAGATGTGTAGAGGAGGGAAAGCAGTTAGGTGACAGCGTGCTGAAATAAATCAGAGTGATAAACCTAACGAACTGTGCACTGCTGATGATTAACAGGGTGATGTGCGCGTGGTGGGTATGATAAATAATGCCGGTCTGGGGAAGTGTACCACGGATGGGACTGTTGTTGTAGGAGTGAATATAAAGCAGTGCTCAGTCTGTTACCTCCGGCCTGAGCTCCAGCAGCGTACAGTGTCTGCGCGGCTCTCTGTGGACTCCTGTGTTAAATTCTTATAACACTGGAGTCTACAGAGAGCCGCGCAGGCAATCAGGTGCTGTACACTGCCGGAGCTCAGCCCAGAGGCGACGGAGCACTGCTTCTTTTACCGGTCACTGCGCTCACTTCATTTATGACAGCCCACAGGACGCTGCGGCGGCTTCCTGCTTCCGGTGATGTATGCGTACTGCGGGGGGCGAGAGGAGGGTCCAAACATATAGATATATCGGATCCGATACATCATGGGTGCAAAAGCACCCACGATGTGCCCATGATGGGTCAGATGCCGATATATCTTATGTTCTGCAGGTCCGACCACCTGATCAGATCCGATGCGCACGGGACCGCGCATCAGATCAGATCAGATGTCAAACACATGCGATTTTGGGCTGATTTCACCCGATTTATCGGCCCAAAGTGCCGACATCGGGTGAAATCGGCCAAAAATCGCATAGTGTATGGGGGCCTTAAGTCTTGCGTAATAATGCTGCTGACTTAACTTGAACGTCAAATAATCTGATAATAGATGACAGAAGCTAGCAATCTTTTTGGAATATCCTGAGTAGAATGATATAAGCAATTTTCCCTTAGCAGTATAATTGCCACAAGTGTCTCTATAAGTGTCAGTCCACTTCTGTAATATGCAGCTTTGGGGCTGATTCAGCAGCCACTACTCCCTTCCTCCTAACTTGTAGCTAAGGACGACTTGGATACTGTGTGCAGTATTAACTACTAGAGTCTCTCCCCAAATGCCAGTCTAGGTACTGCTTATTGCTGCCTGGATGAGGTGAATGTTACACACAATGCTTTCTTTAGCCGGGAGAGGTGTTAGGCTGGCTATGAGGTTATTGCAGGGGCGTTACAGCTATCTGTGGGCCATACTGTAGGCTGTTTCCGGCTGGACTATCTCTGGGCTGATCTGTGGGATATACAGGAGGCTGTACTGTGCTGCCTTGGGGCTGGACAATCACTCACCACACCCTCTTCTTTATCGATCACAGCTTGGATCAGTCACCGCCTCTATCACCGCTGCTCAAGGGGACCTCGGAAATCACCGGAGCCCTTTTGGTAAGTATTCTCCTAATTACAGCAACGCATCACACACTTTCCAGCTGCGCAGCTCTGCTGCCTTAACTTTCTCTCCACCACTGCTACACAGTGTCTTTTCTGCTGCACTTCAGCTTTCCTCAACCCCTATCCACAACACACCTACCGCTCTTTCCCCTGAGCACCTCTATAGTCCCTGCTCTGGGGTTTCCTGATGAGCAGGGGCTCTGCCAACTGTAAGAGTATATTTTCCTTTTTGGAATATTCCTCAAAGTTCTCCCCTTTAAAGCAGGGTATATGGTATAGTCCGCCCTAATGGGCTAGGAGGACAAGTCCATTGTCAGTTCAGGAAAGGGGTAAACAGTGTTCAGTCCACAATATTCTATTAATAAGGGGTATTAACACATTAATACTTTTCCTAAATAATTAATTAACTACTAATATTACTTTTGATGTCTGCTACATTTACTGTATCACAACCATATAACATTTTAGTTTATGTATAAACATTAACCCTTATTAGGGTGTTACACATGCGCAGTCACTTTTTTTTTTGCCAGACGGGCTAAAAAACCAGGAGGATTTCACACATTACCGGGAGACCGGGAGGAAGGAGCAAAAAACGGGATACTCCCGCTAAATGTGGGAGGGTCGGCAACCCTGCTTTGAGTTTATTAGGGAAGTTGCTTGGGGAAAAACACTGTTTCTGTGTCTGGCTGTCCTCACCAGTTGCGAGCCGTATTGCCTCCCAGACGGCAGCCTTCTGAACAAGTTATGAGCAAGGTGGGAGTGGTCATTGATAATCCTTCCAGCTCGCTTTGTAACCCTTGACCTATATATGTCCTCAATTGCCGGGAGTTCGATCCAATTTTTTTTCTGCTGCTCTTACAATTCGCTGTAATCTATTCCTGTCGTAGGCTTCCCCTCCTTTCCGCACGTGCCATCCTCCTGCCATCCCTCCCTCCCTCCTGGCCAATGCCAGCAACCCGCTGGGTTCCAGCAAATCGGTATCGCCGGCCACCGAGTCGGCCCATGTGTACACCCTATTATACTGACCATAAATCTATTTGGAATTGGTCCTGGATCAACAAACCAAGACAACTTTGTGTGAAGCCTTTTTGTCCACTGGTGGGAAGTAAAAAGAAAATCAAATGATTAATTCTCACTCTTCCCTTTCTGGATTCCTTCTACTTGACAGTATAGGTCAGGGGTCCTCAAACTACGGCCCGCGGGCCACTTGCGGCCCGCTGAGGACAATTATATGGCCCGCCGGGTGTTTATGCCGCCACTGCCTGTCTGTCATTTTTTTACATGAGAAAGATGGTCATTGGTGGAAGAGGGAGAGGGGGCGGCGGCCGCCGCCGATTGGCTGGCCGGCTGAAGCGCTGGATCATGAGAATTGTTGTCCGGCTGCAATCTAGCTTCAGGCGGTGAGAGGAACCGAACCGGACTACAACTCTCATCTCCCAGGATTCAAAGGAAGCCAGGGCATTTGGGAGGGCCGCCTGAGCGGTGACTTGTGGGCAGTGAAGGTCGGAAGCAGGAGCGCGAAGAGTGGGAGAGAGAGTGCGGGAAATGGAGGCATCACAGCGCAGAGGCAGGAGGTTGGGAGCATTATTACCCCCTGAAGAGGTGAGTCCCATGGTCACTGCTTGGGCTACGCTGGTAAGCACTAATTGGGATGCGCTTGACTGGTTTGCCCTCCCTCATTTTACTAATAGCAATTTGGAATCCCTAGGAAACAGCTTCATCTCCATGAACAGGACATACAGCTTTTTCGTAACCCATTTTCTATTGACATTGAAAATGGGGATACAATTTACCAAATGGAACTGGCTGAACTGCAGAATTGTGACTCTCTGAAAGACGCATTCAAGTCAAGCAGCCTTCATAATTTCTATGCATCTCTCCCCTCTGAGACATATCCTCATCTCAGGAACCATGTACTCAAAATGGCAACCATCTTTGGCAGCACTTAAGCTGCCCATACACGGCCCGATGCTGGGCTGTGCATTCCTTGCTTTGAGGTGCGCGCTCCCGCGGCACCTCATCGCACACTACAAAAAGTATGTGCTTGCACATACTTTTTGTACTTAGTTCTCATCACATTGCATCGCATTGCATGCACAACGCATGCACATGCAATGCAATGTGATGTGATCTGTGCTATTTAAGCCCACAACGCATGCCCGTATCGGGCCGTGTATGGGCAGCTTTATGTCTGAACAGACTTTTTCTAGAATGAAACATTTTAAATCTCCAACCAGATCAAGACTAACGGATGCACACTTGCATCACTTGTAACGACTAGCAGTGACAAATATGGAACCAGACATTGACCAGCTCATTAGCCAAAAGCAGGCCCATAGTATTGAAATACTGGTAAGTTTGTTGATTTTACTTTACTTCATTTTAAATATTGTATTTGATCCCGTTTTGTTTCTTCACTTCAAAATAAGATATATGCAGTGTGCATAGGAATTTGTTCATAGTTTTTGTTTTTACTATAGTCCGGCCCTCCAACGGTCTGAGCGACAGTGAACTGGCCCCCTGTTTAAAGAGTATGAGGACCCCTGGTATAGGTGATATGAACTCACCTAACTATCATTGGAGATGTTCACATAAAGGTTTCTTTTAATGGGATTCATTTCTGTAGCAGGAACCCTTTCAATACTCACCGAATATTTCTGCCCCACATGCCACAAAAGGTTTCTTTATGGTACAGTGGATCAGTTTCAGACATCAGAGGCCATATTTTTATCCATAGGCAGATTTAATAGCATAAAACATAAAATATGAAACTCTATAGGGTGTGTATCTGGATTTAACAGCAAACTGATTCTGCAGGATTTTTCAGAATCAGCTCACACTGTGCCAAAGATGGAATGATCAGTGGCTAGGATAATCCAGTCAGCGTCCTCTTTTACTTCACCAATGCATTTCAAACCTTCAGGTCCTTCATCAGGGTGTGTGAGTTTTATGTTTTATGCCAGTAAATCTGCTTATGGAGAAAAATATGGCCTGTGAAGTCTAAAACTGATCCACTGTACCATAAAGAAACCTGGTGGGGATTGCGGGCAGAAATTTTGGGTGGACTCCTTACAGGGTCCTATGAGGGTGAAGTATAAGATTGAGGATGGTGAGCATCACCTGTGTCCGTCCCTCTTGGTGTGTCTGTCTCTGCCTATCTCCCTTCCTTCTGGGAGGAACATGGACCTCGCATCCCAGTGCAAGGATAGGTTTTTACCTAGGTGCACAAGTGCCGATAGATGACACTTCGGGTTCTGAGGCCGTGTGCCAAGGATGACACTCCCTGGAGCCCGAATCCAAACTATGGCCCTTCAGCTGTTGTGAAACTACAAGTACCATCATGCCTTGCCATAGTGTTAGCATTCCCTAATAGCAAAACTGTGGCAAGGCATGATGGGACTCACTGTTGAAAGTTCGTCCCAGTTGCCCGGAGGCAAGATAAATTTTATTGCCCCCCAAATAACTCAGTCAGTAAGGTGTTTGTTTCCAGTAAGAGGGGGAGTCAGCCACAGAATGATATCGACAGCTTTCAATTAACGACCACGGGGGTGAACATGCCGACTTAAACCATTCTCACATGTCAATCTTTGGCCTGTCAATCTTTGTACTTTCGAGCTATCGACCATATACCGCTGAATACTGGGTCATAGGTAACTGCAATTCCGCCCTCAATCCGCGAACATCCTTGGATCTTGCTCACACTATGAAACCTTTATGTCATTGTGAATGTAGGTGCTGTGTTGAGATGAAGAACACCATCATCATTTGTTCATTCCATCTCTCCCACTGCCATGAAAGGGACAATAACAAAAGCAATAAAATATCACCTAGCAAATATCACTCTAGCAAAATAAGGGCGAATAGGTGATAAAAAGTGAATATTAAACTTTTATTTAAAGACCGGTGTGTGCCATGTATTAGTCATTTTCCCACTATATGAGGTCTGCTGCTGCAAGAAAAGGTGCTATGTATACAGTAGTAATTGCTGAAAGGGTTATAGAGCGCTATTTTAACAGAAAAGAGGGGGGGGGGGGGCAGAGAAAGCAGACAGAAAAGAGAAGTTTTAAAATAAAAATAAATGAAATAACTTAATAAAGTAAAATAAAATAAAACATAATAAGGCAAAAAATGTTTAAAATGTTTAGGCTCATTTTTTTTTTTACGCAATCAGTTTTTATTATGATAAAACAACATACATATATTGTAATATAAACATTTTCGTTTTCATTTTCATTTGGACTACAAGGGGTACATAGAATATCAGATTTGAGTAGTATGCAGTCCATACTTTAGTTGTTGACGAATACATGTATTAACATTTTTAAACTGAAGAAAATAACACAATTTAGTGTAAAAGCATTAGACAGGAAAATAATACAGTGATAGAAGGAAGTAGGGAGAGAGAAGGAAGGAAGATGGGAGAGCAGGGGTAGCGGGGAGAGGTAGATTCCAGCTAGCGCCGTTCATGGTTGTGGGGCAAGCGTCAGTGGAGGATTACCAGCATATGATGCATAGTCATGGCTTTCTTTAAAGTGTAGCCAGGGAGACCAGGTGGTGGTAAAGGTATTAGAGGGAAGCTTGGTGGAAGAGGAGGATGTGAGATCTTCCATAAGCATGTAGCGATCTATCCTAAGGAACCAGTGAGAGATTGGGGGTTGAGTTTGGGATCTCCAGAAACAGGGGATAATTGCTCTTGCTGCGTTCATTAAGTGTCGGAGGAGGGATTTCTTAAACATTGATATAGGGATCTCCATGTAGTTGAGCAACCAAAATTCAGGGGTGAATGGTAAGGGAGTACCAGTGATCTGTATAGATAGCTTCCTAATTGTCATCCAATAATCAGTCAGTTCAGGGCACTGCCACCAGATGTGTAGTGGGGAGCCTTGAGATCGTTGGCATCGCCAACATGTGTCAGGAATAGTAGGGAACATCCGATGGACGTGCACCGGGCATCTGTACCATCTTGATAGGATCTTGTATTGGGTCTCAAGGATCTGAGTCGAGGATGAGCTGGCAAATGTATATTGGAATATGGTAGGCCACTGGTCATCTGGTATGGTGGTTGTTAACTCCGACTGCCATGCCTTAACAAAGGGGGGCAGTTCAGGCAACAGGGCTTCTGCGCATATTTGGTAGATTACAGATACTAGGTGTTTAGGTGGAGCTTCATAGGCTCATTTTTGATGTTTTTTTAATCTAGCCCTGTTCTTAATTGCCGGTCCTGACAATTAAATTGGCTCTGGTGGTGGGGGAGGCTGGTGGACTTGTACAGTATCCAGAAGAGATGTGTTTGCCATGGGTGTTTGCCGCGGGGGAACTCGGACAGCATCCGGTTCTCACCTGTCAGTCTGGTGCGTGCAGCAGGTCCCTTGCGGCTGATGTTAATTGCCGTCTTCTAGATTTTCCACAGCAGGCGGGTTTGAGAAGGTCTCCGGGTGTCTTCCTTGCTTGATCTACACGTTTCATGCGTGTTACACTTTGCCAAGTATATACAGTACTAGGTGATTCATCGCGCCCTACGGGCGCTCTGCACACCGTCGTAAGGGGCTGTGCCCCCTTAATTTGTGAACATTTGTATATGAGAAAGATGGTTAGAATTGTATGAAAGATGCCTGTATTGCAAATTCAGTTATAGGTGAAATGTGTTAAATAGAGAGCATATGATGTGGAAGGGGGTGTGTATTGTTTTGTTTAATTAAAAAGCGGTTACAGAGTTATACCCCTTTTACACCGCCGAAAAATCTGGGTCAGCGGCGGGTCAGATCCGGATCTTCGGCGGTGTAAATCCCTATCGCTGTGTCCCTTTACACGGGACTTCTACCCAGGTCCTGACCTGGGTAGAACACGGCTAGGACCTGGGTAGAGGGCGGTGTAAATGGGAACGCCGGGTCGGATGACCCGGCTCCCATTTACATGAATGGGGAACGTCCAACCTGCGGACCGCATCGTCCGCAGGTTGGACGGGTTGTCAGCCTGACACTGACAGCCGGCGCTGCTGTCTGCTATACCCTGCAGACAGCAGCGGCCGCGGGGGAGGGAGGTAAACGGATGCCTGTGTGCGGCATCCATTCACCTCCTGTGCGACAGCGGGGGAGTGTGCGCGGGGACTGGGGGCAGCCCAGCAGCTTACCTTAGTGCTGGGCTGCCCCCATTAGCGTTCCGGTCCGGCGGCGGCGGTGATTGGCGCTTGGAGATGACATCATCCTGTCATCTCCAAGCACCGGGGGGGGGGGGGGGGGTGTGTGCGGGCCGGGCTGTCCGCCCGGTGTAAATTGCACTAAACGCCGGGTCGCACCCGGCTTGAACCTGGGTCTAAAAAAGGCGTTTTGGTGTAAAAGGGGTATAAGATGTACATTGATAGTGTGGATGGTACAGTGACATTTGTGGGGGGGGGGGGGCTGTGTGTGCATGTTGTTTAGGTGTGTGTGTGCAATAGTATAGTAGGGTGTTTCTGAGTCAGCAGCTCCCCACTGGTGGAGGTCACGACACAGGAAAACAGGAGGCTGGGTAGTGATAGGGGTGTGTGGGCATAAGGGGGACTAAAGAGGAGGGTGGGAGATACTGTGCAGCTTCTGCCAGTGGGTGAGGGTCCAGCGTGGCAGTACAGGATGGTGGCCCTTAGTCAGTGTCTCCTCCTACTGGGTGGGAGTTCGGGTGCATGAGAGCAGGAGGCTGGGCTATGAGGCATGATAGGGGCATGTGGGCAAAACAGCGTCAGCGGCTCCCCAGTGGTGGAAGTTACGGTTCAGGAGAGCAGGAAGCTGGGTAGTGATAGGGGTGTGTGAGTATACGGGGGACTAAAGAGGGGCTTAGGGGTGCCGTGAATTGCGGGAGGGGCGTGGGGGGTGCCGTGAATCAAGGGAGGGGGGCGCAGGTGTCGGCGAATCGCGGGAGAGGGCGGGGGTCCGCAAAGCGTGGGAGGGGGAGTAAATTGCGCGAGGGGGGGTTGCGAATCGCGGGAGGGGGGGTGCGCGGGGGGTCCGTGAATTGCAGGAGGGGGGGGGGAAGCACGGGGCGCGATAAATCACCTAGTTGGTTATATATTCTTGTAGAAGGATGGTAGGATGTTGCTGTCATTCAGAATGCATTTACATAAACAGTAATAGTAGCAGTAAAAGGTCTGACTTAAACCACCTACAGTAAAACAGAACAGGTGTTATATATTATACAAAGAATTGGTTAATGATGTGTAGGTTGACGTGCACATAGTTCATAGTTGTCACTGGAAAAAAGTTGCTACAAGAAAAAATCAACACAGAAAGTTCAACACATGTAAATGTTGACATAAGTGTGGCACTTCATCGGTGTCCATGTCGACACATGAGAATGAATATAAAAAAACATTAAAAAAAAGAAAAATAAATCTTCAAAAACTTATGTCAACCTTTTTCATTGTCGACCATAGCCGTGCCAGTGTTTTGCATGTGCCATTTAATCCTGGGGTTGCCGTGAATCGCACGCGGGGGTGGGGGGGAGGAAGGAGGTGAGGGGTGTCCGCAAATCACGGGAGGAGGGGTCGTGGGTGGATGCCGTGAATTGCGGGAGGGGGGGTCGTGGGGGGGGTGTGGGTGCTGCGAATCGTGGGAGGGGGGGGCGGGGGGGTTGCAGTGAATCGCGGTCGCGGGGGTGGGGGGTTGCCGCAATGACAGGAGGGGGGGTCAGGGGTGGAGAATCGCGGTAGGGGGGGTCATGGGGGGCACCGTGAACCGCGGGAGGCCCTGCTCTGTCCCTTACACTGCATGATGTGGTGGCAGCTCTATTGATCATATTATAAACCAGCTATTGTCATAATTTAAGGCACTTGCCAAGAGGAGGGGGGTTTCCGGGCAACCAGAACACCCCCTGCGTTTGCCTATATATTGCCTATATATTGTTTTACCAAAGACTATACTTGCCTACCCTCCTGGAATCGCCTCGAGGCTTCTGAAAATCGCATCCCCTACCGGCCCACCGGGAAGGTGGGTAAGTCTCCCGAATGCTCCTCAAAGCCCCCCACACCCCCCAAGACCAGCTGAAACAAATTCCAGAATTCGCTGCAGGATTAAAATGATGCAAATCGCATCATTTCGCGCCATATTAGCCCCACCCCCGCCGAGTTTGTGTGGATTGGAGGCGGGGCTTTGTGATGTCAGCATCTCTGCGAAAGCCAATTCTAAAAGTCGCGAAGTATGCCAAAGGACCTACAATGCTGTAATTAATTCTTATTAGGAATTAAAAGATATAAACCTTTATTAACACACTAGCTAAAAGCCCATCACAATGATGGCTTATTTCCGATCTGCATCCACCTCCTAGCCTTTGCCTTCACAGCTCCCTCTGTCCATATCCAGTAAGATTGAAACAATAATTTGGTCCATTGAGAGGCCTCTAGTGGTCACTGGCGGTACTTCACCTCAAAAAGGATTTAGCCTTTTATATATTATTTATTTATTTATTAAGTTTCTTATATAGCACAGCATATTCCGTTGCGCTTTACAAAAGGAGACAGTGATACAACAAACAGGGTATTTACAGACAGTCAAAAGGTAGGAGGGCCCTGTTCACAAGCGTACAATCTATATATAGTGATCTCCTGTAAATAAGGGAGTTAATGCTGGTAGGCTACAGTTTACGTGCTGTGTTTCCACGGCTAAAACACACATTTACTACCATAAAATAATGTATATACTTTTTTCAAAATCTGTTATTGAATTTGTTTTAGACCACGTATAACAACATTTATTTTTATTGGTTTGAGTTCAATTAAATTTCTGTTTTAGGAGTGAATCCCTTATTGCAGGCCTGGTCAACCTGTGGATAGCCTGTTGATGTGAAACTACACATCCCAGTATGCCTTGCCAGTTTTAGCATTCCCTATTAGCAAAGCAGTTGCAATGCATGCTGGGACTTGTAGTTTCACAATAGCGAGGGCAGTATGGATGATGCAATGGTTAGCATTACTGCCTCACAGCACTGAGGTAATGGGTTCAATTCCAACCAACTGTGTGGAGTTTATATATTCTCCCCGTGCTTGCAAGGGTTTTTTCCAGGTACTCCGGTTTCCTCCCACAATCCAAAAATATACTGGTAGGCCAATTGGCTCCCAACAAAATTAACCCTAGAATGTTTGTGTGCACATGTACATGTGGTAGGGAATATAGCTTGTAAGCTCCACTGGGGCAGGGACTGATGTGAATTTTCAACTATACTCTGTAAAGCGCTGTGTAATATGTGTGCGCTATATAAGAAACAGTCAATAAATAAATAAATAATAAATAGCTGGAGAGTCACAGGTTGGCCAGGCTTGCCTTATAGTGTTGTGGCCGCAAGATCCTCTATATAAAATTTGTATAATTAATAGGACCCTAGACACATACAGTGTATACCTAAAACAATGACCCAGGATATTGCCCCAATTCCCCCAATCCACCGCCAACCAGATCCGAAATTCAGAAAATAGTTGGGAAAATTAAATAATAATGATTTTTAAACAGGTTTAATATTCTCAATTCCCAAATCAGGAGGAAGTCAGAGAATTGGGATATTTCCTCAATTTACTGCCAATATCTGTGGGCTATTAGACAGTCATTCTTTAAAACGCCTGTCATTTTAGCCTTATAATTCAACCTTAAATTTCCAAGTATTGGTTAGTGCTCGTATTTATTGGAACTAGTAAGGCCTCAACAAAGATCTATTGAGCGGGATGCACTAAAGGAAAAATGCGGTAAAACCCCCGTTCTAAGGGTTTTTACCGCATTTTGGTATGCAGGAAAACCCAAATACAGCAAAAAATGGCGATACCCCATATATGTCTACGGGCTTCTTACTGCGACCCCCACCTCATGCTGTGCTGCCCGGACCAGTCACCTCCTCCTCCCTAGCCCTGTACATCGCCTTCTGGAGGATGCAGGGAGGAGGAGGCAAAGCCCACCCCACAGCAGCAGCCATGTAGGAGGAGGGGGGAGCTGCCGGGGACCCGCTCACACTCCGCTTCGCAAAGGGAAGCTCTTATCACACATGTGTTATATGGTGGTACAGGCAGAGGCAGAGTTAAACCTCATGGAGCAAGATATTGGTTTGGGGCCCTCCAATAATCCATAGCACTATGTATTTGCTGCTGGTTGCAGGTAGCATCGATAGAGTACCTTGGCATGTGCACAGTCTACCAATAAATGCTCAGCTGCGTGAACATTGCCCTTGCGTACAAATTGGAATCACGCCAAGTCTTTTGGAAGAAGGCTGGAATGTTACCTGGGTAACATTCAAAGTAAACTAACTGCCCACATACAGTCGATGACACCATTTTGTTTTACCGAAGAACATCAAAGGGATGTTGGAAGTGTGGACAGGTCCATGGCCCTTATTCTGATTGACGCGTACTTTACCGCATACTTTCGGATCGCGTCTTTACGGCGTCTGCGCATGCGTGGAGAACGCCACGCGCATGTGCCACGCCTTGACTCCGTACCTGTTCGGGCAAATCCCGTACAAAACTGGTCACCGCAATCATTCGGGAAATATGGGCGTATTATGGGCGTCATGCGGAATGACACATGGGCGTAGTTTCAAAGTGGGCAAAACGGGGCGGAAACATGGGCGGACACGGGGGAGTACACTTATGTTGGGGGGCGTGCATTCGGATACCACTCCGAATGCACGCGAACAAAAAGGAAAGAAATGTGCGGTGTCCAAAAGGCCACTATTGCTTTGCGGACACCACTCGTTCCTGCGGGAGGCGAACGGACCGCCTAATGACTACAAGCATTAACACCTGAACCCAATAAAATCGACTCCTTTACTCATTACTCACTAATAGGACGCTTGTCAGTGCTTTAATTGAAACCATTGCTGCTTCAAGGAAACCTTACTAATCACCCACATATGCTGTACTTCTGACACACTTTAAACCTGCTAACAATGGACATGACTGAATATTAATACTAGCAATACACATGTGTATGCGACATGTACTAATTAAACCACACAATTGTTGTAAAGTAAAGAAATTTATTTATATACATTTCACAGTCAATGCCACTGTGATGCAATGACAAAAAAATAAAAATACCAAAAAAAACAAACCATGGCAGGAATGTACAAAAATAAATTATAATACAAAACAAATATAATTGCACACAGATGGACTCCAGCACCTCCTATGTGCCACTGCACATGCAGCCAGTGGGAAATGAGGAGGCTGCTGGCCCTTCTACAGCAGGCCAACCTGCACCTGACCATTCTACAGCAGGGCAACCTACACCTGGCCCTTCTGCAGCAGGGCAACCTGCAGCTGGCTCATATGCACCATCAGCAGAATCATTTGGAACACAACCGGGGACTTAGCAACATCACATCAAGTGCAGCTGACAGTAATGGCAGGCAAAAGAGGGCAACAGGGGAACCAAAAAGGACATTTGAAGCAAGGGCTCATCTGGTTACCCTGAGCACGTGATTGGACACAAGAAGCTGACACACACAGTGCAATGGAAGATTTGGGATGAGATAACGGTGGAGATTAATGCAGCCACAAGTTCATTTTCGACCACGTTTGGCCTTGGTAGGCTCCTTGGCCTGTGCAGCAGCTCTTCGGGCACGGCCAGATGCTGGGGCAGGTGGAGCAGATGCTGGTGAGGGGTTGGCTGGTCTACCCCTCCTGCCAGCAGGGAGTGTTGCTGGTGGTAATGCACCAGAAACGGATGACATTAGGACCCTGTTGCTGTTAACCAGCTCCACCATAAGCTCATTATGGTGGAGGAGGAGATCATTTTGGCGGGTGGCTTGCTCGGCCAGCACCTGAGCACTTGCAGCCATGGCCTGATGCGCCTCAGCCATGGCCTGCAGGCTCCCAGCGATGGCCTGCTGGGTGCTGACCAAGGTCGCCATGATCTCCTCGGTCCTATGCATCCGTTCTGATGCCAACTCTCCCTGCTGGTTTATGTCCCCAAGCATCTGGGCCAACCTGGCCAAATCGGCTTGGGCCGATGGCTGCTGCTGCACAGGCCTACCACTGGGGCCAGGTGGCACGGACTCCTCCACCTCCTGACCAGAGTCGTCACCAAGCAGTGGGGTGTCTGTGGAAAATGATAAACACAATTAGGACACATTCTAAGATAATTACTTGCACAAGTTTATGGCATGACAAATATTTACCTTCAATAAAAGACGCAAACACTTCAGCTGGGGCCTCGCTATCCATGGTGCTCACCCCCCTGACCTCCTCAACTGATACACAGCTCTCGGCCATCAACTCCAGGGGGGTGAACTCTAGCCCTGATGGCATGGGCCCGGCCCCAGATGTCTGGCTGTGTTCCCACCGCTTGGTCATCTTCCTCTTCAGGTTGGTTTTGAAGTCCTGCCACCTGCAATGTAAGTTGACATATTAATACATGTCACTCCAGATGTTTGCTGTTGCTGCCATTGCTCTGTGCTACATATTACGACATGTGCTTAATGTCCAAAAGATAACATTACATCAACTATGATATCAACCGTTACAATACACATTCACAATCACCCTACTCTAACTCTCAACCAAATAACATGTCAATAATGTCTGTGTATGGTAACACCCTCACCGGGCATTTGCAAAATCCATCTAAGCATGAATTCAATCATTACTTGTCTATTACTGGGCACATGTATCACAAAACAACTTGCCTCTTCTTGACATGGTCGGCCTCACGAACTTGTGGCGCAACTTCATTAATCTCTGCCGTTATCTCTTCCCAAATCTTCCATCTGCGTGTGTGTGTCAGCCTCTCTGATGGACACTCAATCAAATCACGTGCTCGGGGAACCAGGATGGCAAGCTCCTGTGCTTCATATGCCTTATTTCTTGTAGTTGGTTCCTCTGTTGCCCTCTTTCTCCCCTTGCCACGTCCATGGCCACGCCCCCTGGCACGTGTCGCTGCACTTGAAGTGCTGGCCATGGTACTATCTTGTGAAGTCCCCGGTTGTGTTCCAAAAGATTCTTCTGATGGTGCATATGAGACAGCTGCAGGTTGCCCTGCTGCAGAAGGGCCAGGTGTAGGTTGCCCTGCTGTAGAATGGTCAGGTGCAGGTTGCCCTGCTGTAGAAGGGCCAGCAGCCTCCTCATTACCCACTGGCTGCATGTGCAGTGGCACATAGGTGGTGCTGGAGTCCATCTGGTCAAATAGTTGCTGCAGCTCCTGGTCCACCTCTGGTTGTGATCCAGACATGTTAGCAACAACATTGTCACATTCTAATACACCTTTATATACTGTTTGTGTATCCTGTTTGGCGGACATCAGCGGCAGCTGCGTTCCGTGCACGAGCGTACGTCGCTGTTTTTTCGCGCCGCATACGGTGGCGGAAATTCCATTGTGTAAAACCTGGCGAAACTTCTACATGAAATACTGGTCACCAATTCTAACATTGCATAGAATCTTCTGATACACCTGTGACTATCGCACAATACACATGCTATTTGCTAGCATGACATGACATTTGGTTCATGACTACTGTGGTATTGTGGCGTTTGATTGCAAGCTAAAAGTAGCCCAATCCCTTAGAAAATCCAGGCCACAAGTCATGCAATACTCATCACTACTGTTATAGACCACACATGTGACAGGCCTATAAATAGTGAGTTGCTGCTAGAATCATTTGTCTCCAGATCTGGACTTGTCAGGGTCTAAGGTAAGCTCTTCCATGGTCCTTGTAGATATGTTATCCATTAACAATGTAAGTGTATGAATGTATGCACCATTGCCTCACTGACTACAGATTGTTGGGCCAGCAAAGTCTTTGTAGCATTATTGCAACATGTCACATGTTCACTATTTCACTCACAGGTCTTAAACCTGTGTGTGTTCATCTATTGCAGGACAACATGTCCCAGCAATAGCTGGAATGTCTCATAGTACATGATGTCGGCAACAAATGCAGACACCTTTGATACTCAAGTAGTGTTTAGTAGTTCGATGTTGTAAGCATCTGTGTGTTTAGGACGGTGTGTATTGAGTTCATATTATTGTTACATCATTATAGAGTCAAATGGATCTTCGGGATTTTACGGGGCGGCCATCTATTGTACGTATTGAAGCCTACAAATCTATTTGTAGTGGGATATGGCCATTATGTGCATAGGTGCATCAGTATTTATGTTCATTTCTTTATAGGTTGCTGAAGCAATGCTGCGGGACATGGAAAGGAGGCTAAGGGCACTTGCGGCTCTCCCCACTCGTCGCCCAAGGAGGCCAGGACGTGCTAGAATCTATCGCACACGGGTGACTCTGTTTGCTATGCCCGATGATGAGGTACTTACTAGGTACCGGTTACCGCCACATGTAATTCTGGATCTGCTCTCGTTAATTGAGAGTGATCTGGAACCTCTACACGGGATCACGACAGCAATTCCGCCTCACACACAGCTGCTGGCGGTGTTGCATTTCTGCGCCTCAGGATCATTCCAACAAGTAGTGGCAGTACTTGCTGGAATATCTCAGCCGGCCTTCTGCCGAATCCTGAGGCGTGTGACGTCGGCCATGTTCAGGCGCAAGGGGCACTTCATGGCCATGACATTTGCCACCGAGACCCTGCGCAGAAGCCAGCAGGCCTTCCATCAAATTGCTGGCTTCCCTAATGTGATAGGGGCTGTGGATGGCACCCATGTACCATTTGTGCCTCCATCTCGAAGTGAGAAGATATATAGGAACCGCAAATTGTTCCACTCACTGAACGTGATGGTGGTATGTGGCCCATCCATGGAGATTCTCGCCTTCAACTCGAAGTTTCCCGGAAGTGCCCATGACTCTCATGTCATCCGACAAACCGGGATATGGCAAAGACTACAAGAGCTGGAAGGCCGTGATGCGTGGGTTCTGGGTGACTCCGGTTACCCATGTACGCCCTGGCTACTTACGCCGTACAGCTACCCAGCACCGGGCCCACAGGAGGCATTCAATCGGGCGCATGTTGCCACCAGGCAAGTGGTGGAGCGCTCAATTGGCCTTTTAAAGGGTCGATTTAGAGTGCTCCACCGCACTGGTGGTGACTTACAGTATGCGCCTCAAATGGTGTTGAGGATCGTGGGCCTGTGTATATTTTTCCACAACATTGCTGTGCGGCGTGAGATACCCTTTGATGAGTGGGAGGTACCATCTGAGCCGCAAGATCCGCCCATGCGCCCATCCCGCGCCCCTGAATGCCGGAGGGGATACCAGCTGCGGGACTCTGTGGCGCAAAGATACTTCAGGTACATTTTATCTAGTGGACCAGAACACACCAATTGTTGTAAAAAACACCCCTTCAAATAAGTACAGTGTGGTAGTTGTCAGTGTTACAAAACGACAATTAGCCAGCCTGCCCTCCTAATGGCAAAGAAATAGTAGATATTTATCATATGTGCTTAGTTTTGGGGGAAGTACAATATAGGTGCTCATTATTATACCTTGTACAAGGGATCTTATGTGTTTGTTATATCTTCATTATTGTAGTTGATACTATCCCTGATGACTGGTGAGTACATTGATTTATTCTCTAATGTGTTGGGGATTTTTTCCTGTGTTGATGTATGATTTGTTTGCAGATATATATATATATATATATGATATTTCAATTTATTAACATGTTTAAACATTTCAAGGAGCAGGCAGGCAGGCAGCCAGGCAGGCAGGCAGGCAGGCAGGCAGCCAGCCAGGCAGCCAGGCAGCCAGCGCTGGTGTATAATGCTGGACTCAGGATACCTGCAAGTATGTGTATGTGTCTTTTAAACATAAATGTACGCATACACATAGATGCATAGAGTAAGTAATGCTAAGTACAGCTATGCGTTGCTAAGCTATAGCACGCGTTGCTTGGCGGAGCGAGGCCTTATTGGATTTGCTAAGTGCATACACACTGTGTTTTATATATATCAGATTTGCTCATTCCCATACATCAGCATTACTGTTTTTAAGGCATGCGAAATTGTCACCATTTGTGTTGGCGCAGAGACGCTGTTCATGTAAAGATGAACAATAAAGTTATTAACACAAATAACTGTGATAAACCAATGACACCACCTGATTGGTTGATTGATGCCATTGTTAACATGGCGGAGACACGCAGGGCAGAGCCATTTTCGCCTGCGGAGCTGAGGGCTCTGGTCTCCGTCATGGAGACAAGGCTGGGCCGTGCGGGGCCCTTCATCACAAATGGCCAGAAGCGGCGGGCCTATGCTGCGGCAGGGCGCCGGATTTACGCCCGCACCCGGGTGCGGAGGAGCATCGGCCAGCTCGAGAGGCGGTGGTCGGACCTCCGCAGGCGCCAGCCCCAGCTTCTCCAGCAAATTAGGGGCGAGATAGCTGATTGTGAGTATTTTAGCTATGAAATTTCGCACTTACATCATACCATCTATAAACAATAAAATGTGTCTCATGATAAGTGGGTGTCCATGGGTTTAAAAGTCCATAGACTGTTATGTGTGCTTCTTCCTGGTTAACATGCAGTCATGTGGCTTTTATATGTAATGACATAGCATTCATGATTCAGATGCATACAATGTGCCAGATCTAATATGTGTTCAACATTGATAAATGCCAGGGTTGTAATGATTGAACAAATTACTAACAATCACATAATAACTTAAATGTCACATTTTGGAGTCCATTATCAGTAAGGAGCTACTTTCAAGCATCGTTTGCCAACATTATCACCCTTCCATGTATGTCTTGTTATGGATTACTACATGTGCCCCAATGACCCGACATTGACCATGATTTTGTTTTCTACCACACAGCACGAGCCCGAGCACGACAGGCACGGGAGCAGGCAGAGGCAGCCCTGGCGGAGGAGCAGGCGCAAGAGCGTGATGAGGAGGTGGCGGCGAGGGTGGAGGAGGAGCAAGTGGAGGAGGAGGAGGAAATGGTGGAGGAGATGGTGGAGGAGGTGGAGGAGATGGTGGAGGAGGTGGTGGAGGAGGAGGTGCCTGAGGAGGTGGTGGAGGAGCAAGTGGAGGAGGTGGAGGAGATGGTGGAGGAGATGGTGGAGGAGGTGGAGGAGATGGTGGAGGAGGTGGTGGAGGAGGAGGTGCCTGAGGAGGTGGTGGTGGAAGAGGAGTTGGTGGCAGAGGAGGAGGTGGAGGAGGTGTTGGTGGCGGAGGAGGAGGTGGAGGAGGTGGTGGTGGTGGAGGAGGTGGTTGTGGCGGAGGAGGTGGAGGAGGTGGTTGTGGCGGAGGAGGTGGAGGAGGTGGTTGTGGCGGAGGAGGTGGAGGAGGTGATGGTGGCGGAGGAGCTGGCGGAGGAGGGGGCTGAGGAGGCCACGGTTGCCCCAGAGGTGTCCGAATCCGAGGGGGAGGAGGCGTGTGAGGCCCCGGAGTCCCATCAGATCGGTATGTTTACATAATGCATCATTCATGAAGTAGTTGGACTGGTATTTGTTATGTAGCACTGGTGATTAAAAATTTTTGTACAATACTATTAATACAGACCCCAAAGTGGGTAGCTACAGATACTGGTACGGGTTAGATGGGGTGTCCAAGGCATCCCTTTCATCCAGGACACCTCTGAATTACACAGGTTTGTGGGATGGCTTGGAGCTCCATTTTGACTGCCACATAACCGTTGTAGTTAAACAGGATCCTGGAGTAAAGGGATGAGTGGATCATTTGTGGATTAAATTCACCTGCTGCAAGCCTCGATTCTGACCCATCATATAGTGGAATCTATATTGTTGTTGAATGTTATTTATAAACTATAGGATGTATGCAGGGGCGGGCTGGGCCGGGGGGCAGAGTGCCATATGCCCCCCGGGCCGCTTACCCACCCACTGGCTGCGGGCCGTGCTGCGGCTGGATCAGCTTCTCCAGCCCTCCTGCACTGGCCGCGGCTTACAGAACACGGCCGCGGCTACAGGAAAATGGCCGCCGGCCCCCTGCACTGAGGACATGTTCTCAGTGCAGGAGGCCGGCGGCCATTTTCCTGTAGCCGCGGCCGTGTTCTGGAAGCCGCGGCCAGCGCAGGAGGGCTGGAGAAGCTGATCCAGCCGCAGCACGGCCCGCAGCTAGCGAGTGGGTAAGCGCTCTCCCCCCCCCCCCCCTCCCTCACCCCAGCATATGTGTTTCTGTCACTGTGGGGGCATATCTGGCACTGTGTGGGGGCATATCTGGCACTGTGTGGGGGCATATCTGGCACTGTGTGGGGGCATATCTGGCACTGTGTGGGGGCATATCTGTATCTGGCACTGTGGGGGGCATATCTGGCACTGTGGGGGCATATATGTATTTGGCACTGTGGGGGCATATGTGTATCTGGCACAGTGGGGCATATGTGTATTTGGCACTGTGGGGGCATATGTGTATCTGGCACTGTGGGGGCATATGTGTATTTGGCACTGTGGGGGCATATGTGTATCTGGTACTGTGGGGCATATGTGTATTTGGCACTGTGGGGGCATATCTGGCACTGTGGGGGCATATGTGTATCTGGCACTGTGGGGGCATATGTGTATCTGGCACTGTGGGGACATATGTGTATCTGGCACTGTGGGGGCATATGTGTCTGGCACTGTGGGGGCATATGTGTATTTGGCACTGTGGGGGCATATGTGTCTCTGGCACTGTGGGGGCATATGTGTCTCTGGCACTGTGGGGGCATATCTGGCACTGTGGGGGCATATGTGTCTTTGGCACTGTGGGGGAATATGTGTCTCTGGCACTGAGGGGGCATATGTGTCTCTGGCACTGTGGGGGCATATGTGTCTCTGGCACTGTGGGGGCATATCTGGTACTGTGGGGGCATATGTGTCTTTGGCACTGTGGGGGAATATGTGTCTCTGGCACTGTGGGGGCATATGTGTCTCTGGCACTGTGGGGGCATATGTTTCTCTGGCACTCTGGGGGCATATCTGGCACTGTGGAGGAATATGCGTATTTGGCACTGTGGCAGAATATCTGGCACTGTGGCGGCATTTGTGTCTGGCACTGTGGGGGCATATGTGTATTTGGTACTGTGGCGGAATATCTTGCACTGTGGGGGCATATCTGGCACTGTGGACATCACATTGTGCGGTGTAATGGGCATCATGGTATGGGGCGTAATGGACATTACGGTGTGGGGAGCATTGGGTAATTGCCATCACAGTATGGGGTGTAATGGGCATCAAGGTGTGCAGCACAATGTGTAATTAGCATCACAGTGTGCGGTGTATTGAGTAATTAGCATCGCAGTGTTGGGCGTAATGTGTAACTGGCATCATGGTGTTCAGCATAATGTGTAATTGGCATTACGGCATGTGGCTTTATGTGTAATGGGTATTACAAGGTTCGCTAAAATGTGCAATCTGCAGGTACACAATACAATCATGGTACAGGCAACGCCCCTTATGATAGGCCACGCCCCTAATTTTTCGGCGCGCCTACGGCGCGCAAAAGCATTCCTTCCGACGGTGGCTTGGCTGATTATGGGCCAGTGCTCTGGACTTGCCCCCTAGGCTAAAAGTTGCCAGCCAGCCCCTGGATGTATGCTATAAATGGAGTATGGGCCGGCCTACCTTGGAATGGAGTCACAAGTTGCCAGTGTCCCTGGAGCCTCCTCTACCTAAACACCCCCTGTAGTTCAGATTGTTTTTTTGGCCTCTCAGAATTGTAGGTTGGTTTAGACTGAATTATGATTTTGAGGATGTGTACTGTGCATTCCTGACATTTGCATAACTCCCATGCCACGAACCATCACTGAACTTAGACTGAGGAGATTGTGACAAGTTCTTATTGACGGAGGCCATGACATGCTTGTCATTGGTTAGTCATGGGTGGGTTGTAAATGAGAAGAAACACTATGACTGTTATGTCTTCTGCAGAGTAAAGGGTAGAGGGAAAAAAACACAGTATGTAGTAAATAAGTTTGCATGTATGTATATATGTGTGTGTCATATCTATTTATCTATGTGTGTCTCTATCTCTCTACATATATATATATATATATATATATATATATATATATATATACACATGTCACCTAGCATTTCTGCAATTTATGTAGCAGTATGTGAAATGTATGCATGAATATCATGACTAATTTTTGCCCCTTTGACATGCCCACAGATGACACAACACCGGCAGATGAGGGGGTTCGTGGGGCCCTCCTGCGTGCAGAACACCATCTAAGATTATTACTCGCGGATCTGCAGGACCTGCGCGATTTACTTCTTTAATTTTTTTTTTTTTTATATTTAATTGTTAATTGTTCCTGGTAATAAATAATTTATGCAAGTTCAAAGTTGTTGGTTTTCTTTGCACATTAAACAGTATATGTGTAGATTGTTTATAATATTTTACACAGGGTCTAATACAAACCATTGCACTTCAATTGCTGTAAGGGTTAATGTGTGCAATGCATGTGTTAGGCATGCTTGTAAGGATATATTGGCATCTAATTGATTCCAATTCCAAATAAGCATTTTTTGATGAGGATAGGTAATTGAATAAGTGGGTCATGTGATGTATTGCAGAATATACATAATACTGGGTTGTTTGGCGTAAATACTCCGCTTACGGGCGGTAGCACCGCTTGGCTCCCGTTCGGATGCGGTATTCCCGAGCATACTCTGTAATACCGTGCAGAATCGGAGTGTTTCCCCCGCACACGCATGGTTTGTATGTCGTCCGTAAACACGCCCTGTTCTTAAAGAGTGAGTCCGTCCGAATGCGGAGGACACGTGGGCGTTTCTACGGACGATGGCCGCACGCGGCAGAACACCGTGGCGTGCGGACCGCTCCGTAAGAATGCGGGAATATCCGCACCGATCAGAATAAGGGCCCATGTGATGTCATGAGGTCACGAGGCAGTCATGCAATGCTCCTCTGGGAGAGTTTTGCACACTTACTGTATGATATCTTTATGGGGTTCCTTGGGGCCTGCTGGGCCCTAGGAAGGTGCCTACTGTAGGTAGCCTTGTGGAAAATCTGCCTCTGGGTACAGGTCAATTCAGAAATGATTTACTTGAGTCAAAAAAGACAAATTGATTTACTAACCACTTTAATAAAATATTGTATAAGACCTTTGTTCTGTATGGATGTCTGCTTAAGCTTGAAAAGAATGCCATAGAATACCTAATACAGAGATATAGGGGTGATTCAGGTGGGCTCAAAGTCTCGAATTCGGTCCAGGGACTGATGTATTACACTCGCCAAGGTATTCTCACACAGAGGTGCGGACAGGGGGCGGGAGCATGGGGCTGCCCAGCATTTTCTGGGCGTTCCCACAAAACCGCTGGGCATCCCCATGTGAGCACAGGCATGCAAAAGACTGCTGTCCCGACTCGTGGATAAAAGTCAGCCTAGACTGACTTATTTGCCAACGGGTGGAACAATCCTTCGATGGTCGCCAACCATCAAATGATTTTTTTCCCCATACACTTGCATGCAAATGCGGCCGATCGCATGGGGAAGGGGGGCGTGAGTTTGCACGCCTGGTGTGAGGCGTCTAACTGTACACTAAGCAGCGAATGTACGCTGCTTACCGAGCCAACGTGAATCCCCCCAATAGTTAGAACACAGACCTGATAAATAGGAGGAAGACTCATTAACCCCTTCAGTGGCAGGCCCGGAAATTTTCCGGGTGCCGCAGCGGGCAGTCCCGGAAAATATCCGGCGATGCCACAAATGTACAGGTGTGCGCAAGTGGTGCATCACCTCACCAGCAACCCCCACCAGGCCGCTCCCTCCACACCTCAACTGTTTTAACCCCCCCCCCCCCCCTCTTCGCTCCGGCGATCATACGCCAGAGCTCCCCTGCCACAGCCTTTACTTCGGGAGAGACGGCGGCAGGCTCGGGAGACTCAGGATCGCTCGGGTGCCCAAGTCCTCCCGAACCGCCCCGAACATCCCCGAGCCTGCCGCCGGTCAGTGTGCTGCTATGATCGGCAGCGGCAGGGGAGCTCTGCTGAAGACCGTTGGAGCAGAGGCGCTGGGGTTTCACAGGAGGGGAGGGGAGCGTTGTCCTATTTAGGTACTTCTGCCCCAGAAAAACCCACCACTGAAGGTGTTAATATCAAGACAAGTTGAAAAAAAAAAAAGCCAGAAGGGTTTTGATTGAAACCATCAAATCAGACCTCAGTTCCCTTATGGCCCATGGAGAGATTAAAATACATATGCACATGGTCACGCCGCCCACTAGGTTTCTGTCTGTATAGGCAGGCACCCACAAGCCTCAAACTACTGTAGAAGTCAGCGTCCACCGCCACAATACAGATCTGTTCATATGTCCACGACCATCAAAGGATTTCTCCTGCTGCGGGCACATGCGAGGGGGATGTGTCTTTGCAGCTTACCGAGTCAACCAGAATCAGGGCCATAGCTCGTGTATATCAGGGACTTGACTCTTTCTGCACATGTTACATCTGCCTCACCGGACGTGCAACATGGTTTTGCTCATTTGCGAAGAAAGCTGAATCTAGCACAATGCTGGAACAACCTCCCGCCACCCATCAGGCTATCTGATTCCCTTACCTCCTTCAAGCGCTCCCTCAAAACCCACTTTTTTCGACTAGCCTATTCCTCCTCCTAACCTCTTTTGATCCTCCTATCCTGCCTCCGTTCCCCTCCGTTCCTACTTATCCTATTGTATTTCGTTCGTCCACCCACCTATTTTTAGTATGTTAACTCTTATGAGCAGGGCCCTCCTTCCTCACGTACTCACCCTACCTCATTACCTCACCTGTGCTCCTGTCCTGTTCTTCCCTTCCTCTACTTCATCTTCGGTCTCCTTGACTATTTTGACACCTACTGCTGAACTGATGCTGATTTTAGTTCTACCAGCTATACCCCTATTTATACTGTATCTTTCTACACACCCTGTACGTTACCTTGTAATTTTTTTTTTTGTTTTGTTTGCTATGTACGGCGCTGCGGACACTTTGTGGCGCCTTATAAATAAACGTACTACTACTACTACTAATGCAAGAAAATAAACAACAACAATTAGAGGATTTCTATTTAACAACAAATATAGAAACAAGAATAGTGAGTTAGTTTATACAAGTGTAACAGTGAGCCTACCGCTGCTGGGTTTTTGCCATCAAATGATTGCCGGCAAATATCCCAGTAGCGGGGAAAGGCGCTTCATTTAAAAAATAAATAAATTCCCACACTTTCGGGCGCAATTGCGGTTAAATGGCATTAAATAGGTAGTATTTGGTACAGGAAGTTGGGATGTATACAGTGTACACAATACCCAATAATAGCTATGTACAATTATACCTCTTTAGAACAGTAGCTGATCACTGACCAAATCTGGTGGTAACAACGGTGGATTCTAGTATCAGCAGTGTCTTATATAGGGGGAAGTGGATCAAACCTTGGAGAAGAAATAAAGATGTTGCCCATGGCAACTTCTCTAGTTTACTACTCTATAACCCTATAGTATCAGTAATACCTTTTTGTAGCAAAAGGGGTGGTGTAAAGGAGGCACTTGTATAACAGGCACGGGTCATAGGGTTGACATAATTAAGGTCAACAGTCACAAGGTCAACCACTAATGGTCGACAGTCAAAAGGTCGACACAAAAAAGGTCGACCTTAGTTTTCCCCCAAAAAAATTGTTGTCTATGTCGACATTTACATTGTGTAAGTGTACTGCGCTCGCCATGCTTCGGGCACGGTGCCTCGCTGCACTCAGCACACTATTATTTCCCCCTCCCTGTCCACTGGGATGATAGAGTATGAACAAGTCCTTATTTAGAAAAAAATTGTGAAAAAGTCATGTCAACCTTATACTTGTGTCACCCGAATGCATGCCGACCTAGATAATGTTGACCTAATGACTGTATCCCCTTTTAGAACAGGGAACAATGATATTTTAGGTTTCTGACCAATAGCAGGTTAATAAGGAATGAGGCATGCTGGGAGTTCCAGTCAAAGTCATCACATGCTAACAGACAACGGGGTTGATCCTATTAACCCCGATGTGTGCGGATGATTCACCGAGTGCGAACCATCAGGACACCGGGCGCACTTTATGGCAGGCCGAATTCGCTGAAAAATGCTCGCACCTCAATAGGGGTGCGAGCAAATGTCAGCCAACTCGGCCATGCGAAGGGTGAGAATTAGGGTGCCATTTTCAGCGTGAAAATGGCACCTGAATGGCCCCTATAGGTTGACAACAAAATGTCAACATGCACAAAGGCCAACACATGAAAAGGTTGACTTGAATTTTTTGCGATTCTTTTCACACTTTACAATCCATGTGACTCCGATTGGGACCTGTAAAATGGGAAGACGATACACCTGACCCAAGGCATGGCGAGCTATGAGGGGGTACGCACTACAGTCATTGGGGGTTCACAGGCTCAGGGCACACTGACAAAACCGTGAAAAACTCATGTTGGCTATACCAGGCTTGAACAACTCTGCTGCTTCAGGAGACTACATCCCACCCACCCCCACTGCATACATCGACGCAAACATAAGCAAATTCACTCCTTTTTTTTTAAAATAAATTTGAACATTTATTGTATATAAAATATATATACTGTATATAATCAATCCACCAGCCGGTAGCATAAAACATAAAATCACAGTGAACAAAACAAGGACCAACAATATATGATGTCGTATATAAATATACTTCTATATATAAAGGTTATCTAGTCAACAATTTTGGATAGATATTAGTAACTGTTAGTATAACCATATAGATTAGACATATAAAATTTCCATACAGTACTTTGGCATATCTTATCCAGGCTCAGCTGTTATAAAGCCATTGGGTATTTTAGTCCCACATTAGACATACAGGGCCAGTGTTCTTTGGCAATATTTAATGATGTTTGCAATATAGTTGCTCTTTGGTGCAGTTTAAAAAGGTAAGATTCCATTATAGAAAGTTGAAAGCAGAGATGTACCCCTTTTACACCAAAAATCCTGGATCCGACCCGGCATTTGGAAGAAGGATCCAAGCTGGGTCGGATCCGGGATTTACACTGCAGTGCCCACCCGCAGAGTAGACAGAGGCGGCGCTTGGAGATGACATCATCTCCAAGCTCCGGGACACCGGTCATTCCTGCCGGGACCGCTGTGCTGGGGGCAGCCCAGCACCAAGGTAAGCTGCTGGGCTGCCCCCAGCCGTCGCCCTCGAGGTGAATGGATGCCGCACACAGGCATCCATTCACCTCCTATGCTGCCGCCGCTGCTGTCTGCAGAGTATAGCAGACAGCAGCGCAGGCTGTCTGTGCCCCCTCCGTCCAACCTGTGGATACTGCGGTCCGCAGGTTGCACGTCCCACATTGATGCAAATTTACACCACCCTCTACCCAGGTCCTAGCCGTGTTCTACCCAGGTCAGGACCTGGGTAGAAGTCCCATGTAAAGGGACACGGTGTGTCCCATTTACAACGCCGCTGACCCGGGCATTTGCGGTGGTGTAAAATGGGTATTAGTTGCAAAATATATCCCTCCCAGGGAGCAGCTGGTTTGTAAGCTTTTTATTCTAAGTAGCAATATGTGCAGGTTAGCCAAAAAGCAAGGATGATACTTAGACTCCACTGTGGGGTGGTCTCTCACACCGTGGGCTGGTTCCCAGCTGCTGGTGCCTCCTATTTGTGCAGCCTTTTCAAGAGCATCCAGCCCGGGCTCAGGGGTCTCCCGATCGGTGGTTGTGGATAAAAGCCATCTGATGCATTTCCCTGACTCTCCGTTTAGTTAGCGGCCTCCTCAGACAGGTAAAACACTCTCTCCCAGCGGGAGTTTTAAATGGGACTTGTTCCGCCCATCTGGGTGTGTATTTGCTACGCCTATCCAATCATTTCGGCTTGCAGGTTGTGAATATGTCTCAGCGCATGCGCCATTAAGATACTACCAAGCCTCCTTTTCACTTTTCAAGCAAGCACTTTCCATTTCTTCTAGCTCATGACTCCCCCTTATATATTTATAGAACCATTGTGCACACCTAATACAGCATGAAGGGGCTCGGTGAAGGTGGCAGTGAATGTGTGCAAGTGTTTGACAGGGTCACACATTGAATTAAAGGACAGCTCTCCAGCCTCATAATCCAGACATATCATTAATCTACCATAGGAAATATTGCTAGGTAACTGGATGTCTTTACAGGCATGCCTTGCTAGATACTGAACACTACAAGACCAGCCATTACTAATACTCAACTTACACAATCCCCAGGACTTGTTATTACTGCCAAGGTTTGCCTGATCACCTCTCCTCTCTATACTGGGATAGCATACCCCTACTCCCCAGTGATTTGATTTACTGACATCCACTTCCCAGTAATGTTTCCCTGAGGAAAAACTCTGGCTGCTCAAAACCTGATCACACTGGAACTTCCCTGGAATTTCAAATGTGTAGAAGCTATCTGAATAGGATGCAGTTTTCTGGCCATTGGATATAGCAATACCCATTCCAGCTGTGTTTGCATCCAGTAATAGGCCTGTAGCTTTCTTAAAAGACACTCCTGTATATATACCAGTTATTAGATCAGATAAGGTTGGCAATGCCCCTGAGATGAACCCCACATCTGCACTTCTTACATCATAGATCCGTTCATAAGGTCTCTTTGTGTACTGCTCATCACAGAAGTCACCTATGTCTTGTTGCTGCAAGATGGTCAGCGGATCAGACACTTTACACAGCTCCTCAATCGTACGGATCCTGCTGGACAGCTCGTCCTTCCTTCTTTCCAGCAGCTGGATCTGATCCGAGACTGAAAGTGAAGCCTTCTTTTCCTGCCTGGAGATCTCACTCAGGAGTCTATTTTCTAGCTCTTCTAGATGTCTCCTGAGGCCTATAAACAGGCCAGTCACCTTATTTTTTACATCTTCAGCTTTATCATGATCGTTTACCCTGAGCTCCTGCAGACTCTTCACTGTTCTCTCACTCTCTTCCATCTTTGTGGTCAGTTTCTGCAGAACATTCCTCAGCTTTTGTGTTTTCTTCTCAGAAGCCTCATCCAGCAGCTCCACCTGGTGTCCCCGATGTTTTCCAGCCAAACAGCAGGACACACAGATACAGACAGCATCCTTAGTGCAGTAATACTCCAGGATCTTCTTATGGATGGAGCATTTTCTGCTTTCCAGGGATGTGGTGGGATCACACAAGACATGTTCTGCTGACTTGCTGTGTTTCCTCAGGTGATCATCACACAGAGAAGCCTCACAGTGCAGACAGGATTTAACAGCCGGTACATGAGACTGAATACAGTAAGTGCAGGGGATCCCAGTCTCCTCCTGATCTGGATGAGTAGACGGGAATCTCCCCACTATGCTGCACAGAGTTACATTCCTCTGCAGTGCAGGACGCTCCGGACATTCCGCTCTGCATTCCGGACAGGTATAAATGCCAGACCCTTCCTGTGTATCCAGCACACGATCAATACAGACCCGGCAGAAGTTGTGTCCACATTTCAAGTTTACAGGATCTGTGTAGATGTTCAGGCAGATAGAACAGTCCAGCTCCTTTCTCAGATCACACAGAGACGCCATTCCTGTCAGGGGAAGAGAGAAATGTAAATGAAAGTCTGAAACTCAGAAGCCATTGTGCAGGATGCTTTTAAACGCTGGATATATCAAGCTTCATAAAGTGATAAATAGGAGAGTGATAAACAACCAGCCAATTGTATGATGCATCCCACCCTAAACAGGAAGGGATTCATTGTTGTGTGCCAAAAATATGATTTTTCTGGATGTACAAAAATATGCTAATTTAACAAGCAGGATTTGTATAGAAACACCCACATGAGCCTTCGCACCATCGACACAGATCAAACAAACTTCGAAATCCTGAGTGAGCATATGGCCGGCACAATAAATATGCCAGCAGATGTGTTTCCTGCATACAGAATCATAGTCAGCAACGAATAATGGGCAGTACGGATGGTGTAGTGTTTAGCATTACTGCCTCACAGCGCTGAGGTCATGGGATCAATGCCCACCATGGCCCTAACTGTGCGGAGTTTGTATATTCTCCCCGTACTTGCGTGGGTCTCCTCCGGGTACTCCGGTTTCCTCCCACAATCCAAATATACTGGTAGGCTAATTGGCTCCTAACAAAATTAACCCTAGAATGTCTGTGTGCGTGTACATGTAGTAGGGAATATTATTTATTTACAGTTTCTTATAAAGCGCAGCATATTCCGTTGTGCTTTACAAAAGGAGACAGCGATACAGCAAACGGGATTTACAGACAGTCAAATGGTAGGAGGGCCATAGATTGTAAGCTCCACTGGGGCAGGGACTGATGTGAATGTTCGAGTATTTTCTGTAAAGCGCTGTGGAATATGTGTGCGCTATATAAATAACTGCTAATAAATATTAATAAATACCAACCCACCCCCCACCACCAAAAAAAACCAACAACACAGTCATGTTTTTTTGGTGCCTGTTACTCACTTGGAAACTAATCCGCACTGCGACCATTATCTGAAATGAATTTCCACAAATACATGTTCCAGCAACACATGCACGGACCACCAATAATGTCACAGTTTTGAATCAGGGTTACAGTACAGCGGGCCTAATTCAGACTTTATCACAGGACAAATTTGTTCTCAACATTGGCAAAACTATGTGCACTGCAGGTGGGGCAAATGTAACATGTGCAGAGAGAGTAAAGGCCCATACACATTGGGCAATTTTGAGCTAAAAGCAGCTCAGTTTTGCCATTTGAGCCGCTTTCAGCCCCTGCAGATGAGCGATGGGGTGGACGGCTTTCCATGGCTATGGCCATTTCCTGCTATGGAAATCCGTCCACCGCCGGGAAAATCGCTTAGAAGAGCGAAAATCACTCATTGTGTCAGCACGGAGCCATTTTCAGCCCAGTGATTTTTCACATCATCGCTGTGCATGCACCCTGGGCAAAATTGCCTAGTGTATATGGACCCTTAGACGTGGGAGATTTGTTTTGTTTCTGTGCAGGGTAAAATTGTCCCAAATCGGATCAGTGTGATGTCCCCTCAGGTCCAATGCGCGGTCCCATCAGAAGTCCGGCATGCAGGCCCTAAACTCCCTCCCGGCAGAGGGTCAGGTGAGGGAACATGGGTCACGTGTGAAAGTAAAGGACCGCTTGGGATGGATCTTATGCAGGTCCCGGGTGTCTCATAGGTGATCAGCTGGGCAAACACTGCTGTGAGAAATCGCAGCAGTGTACACCCAGCTTTAGATTTCACACCCTACCTACCTAAATCTAACTCTCTTTGCACATGTGTGCGCGTCTGGTTGCACAACCACAGATCAAGCCTGCGCCAGCTAATGCAGCATGCACCAGAGATGCTCACGCACCCCATTCGCGGCAATGGACACGCCAGCCAACAGATATAGGCATCTGGTGTGCCAGCAGAGCCGATAATAAAGGCTCCATCTGTAGGATGTGTGAGCACTCCGTACTCACCTCAGGTATTTGGCGGCTTCAGCCACACGCCGCAATCATCGTGGGACTGAAGCCGCCAAATACCTGAGGTGAGTACGGGGTTAGGAAAGCATAGAAGTGCAGGGAGCCTGTAAGCCTGTAAAGAGGTGAAGCAGGCACAGCGGCAAACCCACCCGGTATCCGCAGCGGTGCGTTGCAGGCCTACATAGATGGGGAGACACACGGGAAGGGCAGCCACAGCACAGGGAGAAGTGTCAGTCACACGGCTCCCGGTGCGAGTGGACCCACTGTGTGATTCTAAAGTGCGGGCACACATGCGCGACCCCGCAAGTACGAAAACACTCTCCCGCTGACCACCAATGAAAAGAGGTACCTGAAGATTTTTTTCACAAGACGGGACGCCGTTTTTGTGACACTGACTGACAAACTACTGTGAAACAATTTACAATCATTCCAGCTAAGCACTGATCGTCTTAGCTCATTGTAGACTTTACAAAGCAATTCCCGCATTTGCTTACTTACCAGATTCAGTTATTGTTTTTGATTTGTTTTTGTTTCTTGTTTTACACATTAGGCATCAGTTTTGTTTCTAATTTATTTTGTTTCATCCAGTAACTATATCATACCGTTATGTCACTTGTAATTTATTGAGAACACAATACATTATATAATTTGGTACTTGTGTATTATCACAGCGATTTCCATCGTAGGGCATTGTACAATCAAAAATCGGTCGCATCGCATGCTATCATATCGCATGTGATGCGACTCGATTTTTAATTGTACAGGCAACCTGATGCCTGATTCCTATGTTGAATGCACTCCCATTGTTAACGCCACCCCACCATCAATGCCAACCCGAAGCGTGGCGAGCGCAGCGAGCCCGCGTGGGGCGGCGGCACGCGTCCTCCGACCCCCACTATCCACGTCGGCGTGGAGTTGATTTTATATAGTGTGGCGCCACACTATATAAAAATCTACTCCACACTGACGTGGATAGTGGGGGCATGAAAATGTTGGAGGACGCGTACCGCTGCACTCGCCACGCTTTGGGTTGGCGTTGATAGTGAGGTGGCGTTAACAATTGGGGGGGCATTTAACATACCTAATCACTCATCAGGGTGGCTGTACAATTAAAAATCGGGTCTGGGGATGCATTTAACATAGGAATCAGGCATCAGGGTGCCTGTACAATGTAAAATCGGGTATGATCGCATCGCATGCCATTATAATGGCATGCGACGCGATATTAAAATTGTACAGTCAGCCCTGGAAACCCTCGCATCGGGTCCCATCGCATACCTTAATTAGTGGTATGCGATGCGATGGGCGCCGTGATAATACACAAGTACCTATAATTTTTTTTAAATAATTACACAGCACATGTCAAATCATTTCATAAATAAAAGTACCTAACTAAACCCAGTATGGCATTCCCAAACCCATCTAGGGTACAACCATAAAAGGCAGAGCGCAGCAATAAAGAAAACATGTGAACAATTTATTATTACAAATCACCTGATAATGATAAATTGTCCATAAGAATGCATAGGGGCCAGGTGCACGAAGCCTCAACATTTTACAAACAAACACAGTCTGTGACATGGCAGGTAGGAGCTGATTGGCTGGCTGTTTATCACTCTCCATTTTATCACTTTTGAAGCTTAGTGCATCAGGCCCATGGAATGCTGTAGTGTAGGCCTAGGGGGTTGGGATCAGAAAAAGAACATCTCGGAAGTCACCTGACTACAACAGAATCCTGGGATACATTAAAGATAATAAATACATCCATAATAAATAATTCAGTTCCATATATACATTATACAAATAAACTATCAGCCAGGAGGAACCACTGACCTTAACATCCGATTCCAGCAGCCAAACATGTGAAATGCAGGAACTTGGAAGGTGTGGCTGATCTGCTCCTTTATGCTGCAGTTAGGGAGTGTGGCCAAATGTCAGACTATAACAAAAACGTCCTGTGGTGGAGGCTATATAACAAGTCTGGTCAAATCCTCTGTACTAATTAAGTTTACTGTACAAATCAATGTACTCAGTGGCGGATTCAGGGGGGGGGGGGCACCCGGGCACGTGCCCCCCCTGTCATTTATTTTGTAGCTGAGGACCAGGGCTTTCCAACGAGCCCTGCCCCGTGTCTCTAGCCCCCCAGGAACCGGAGATATCGCCTGGCAAACCTGTAACGTTTTTTCCCCAAAGGATAATATGGGACCCGTCAATTCCGACCCCCACCCGGTTCCGACGGCTGCCAGTTCCCGCCCTGGCATCACAGGAGCTTGTGGTTGATTTCATTCAATTCCAAATCGCTGGGCCTTCAATATGATATCAGGCTGGTCTAAATCGGTCAATCTGATCCAGAGATATTGTGTGTAAACCGATTTTTTTATTTTTGAAATGTAATTTCATAGCTGTTCATGTTTGAGGGCAGATTACTCTGGAACCAAACGTTCCAGTTTCACTGGACCAAAATCATTCAAAGCCTGATCAAAAGTTCTTCAATATAATACTTGTCTCATGTAAATGGGTCAGTTGGTTCCGAAGATATAGCCGGTTAAATGAGATAACTGGTTAAAGGGGGGAGGGGTGGTTTTCTCTCCCCCTCACACCAGAAAATGCAGGGACTAGGCTGGTGTAAAAGGGGCCAACCTGGGAATGCATTTTCTGGTGTGAAAGGGGTATTATTTCAAATAGCCGGGACCTGCAGTGCTCTAAATACAGCCAGGCTCTGCCACTGTCAGTGGCTATCACTTCTGCCTGGCCGCGGCTGTCCCCCATTTACCACGAGCATGTATTCCCCCTTGGCAATGAGCATGTAATCCCACATGGCAACGAGCATGGAACCTCTGGCAATGAGCATGTAGAGAAGCAGCACTTATGTAGCATCATTTTTAATAGGCATTATGGTGTTTGGCATAACACATAATGGACATAATGGCGTGTAACTTAACATGTAATTGATATTATGGTGTAAATGTTTAATGCGAGCCTTTGGTGGACAATGTCCCTGTTTATGAAGTGTATTGTGAATTTCGGCTTAATCTGTGTGGCATTATGTGAATTCTGGCTCAATCCATGAGGCATTATGTGAATTTTGTCTCAATCCGTGTGGCATTATGTGAATTTTGGCTCAATCCATGTGGCATTATGTGAATTTTGGCTCAATCCATGTGGCATTATGTGAATTTTGGCTCAATCCGTGTGTGTTATTATGTAAATTTTGGCTCAATCCATGTGGCATTATGTGAATTTTGACACAATCCATGTGGCATTATGTGAATTTTGGCTCAATCCATGTGGCATTATGTGAATTTTGGCTCAATCCGTGTGTGTTATTATGTAAATTTTGGCTCAATCCATTTGGCATTATTTGAATTTTGGCTCAATCCATGTGGCATTATGTCAATTTTGGCTCATTCCATTTGGCATCATGTGTAAGGGGCAAGTATAATGGGGTCTAGTATTTTGTTGCATAATGTGTAGAAGTTGTATATGGTGTTGACACGCCCCCTGTTGAGTGGCCAAACACCCTTTTCTGGAGCGCGCCTTTGGTGCGCGCACAACTACATCCTTCACTTTTGTCGCCATGGTGGGCCTGCGTACTTTAACTGCCAGGGCCTATTTTTATTTCCATTCCCACCCTCTCCTGCCGCTCTCTTAGCATGTACACTGGCACCACTAACACCGCCCCTCCCCCCACCAAACCCTTTTTTATCATGGTGCCCCCCCTGTCATTTTATCCTGGATCCGCCCCTGAATGTACTGAAGGATGAGGAGTTAATATCTGCCTGCACTGTCTGGTTATCTATATATAATATATAGCAAGTTAGGGAGCGTGTCACAGGGCTGCTGTTACAAACTATAAAAAAAAACAAAAATGAAACCAGCGGAGGTATGGTAATATAGGATGTCTATCTGCAAATAGGAGGTCATCTTCATGTGTCCGAACTGTCAGTGGGCCAGATGTACTAAGTCTTGAAAATGTGATAAAAAGGAGAGTGATTAACCAGCAACCAATCAGCTCCTACTTCTTATTTTTCAAACCTAGCATGTGACATAGCAGTTAGCAGCAGATTGGTGGTTTATCACTCTCAATATTATCACTTTTCAAGCTGAGGCCCTTATTCTGGTTCACTCGCAAAGGTAAATTCCTTCTCAAAAGAACAACACCATGTGCAATGCAGGTGGGGCAGATGCAGTTCTCAGCTCCCCTTTGCGGGAGACCGGCGAGAGGGCAACTAGTTACAGTAAATAGGGGGCATGGGAGCACTAAATCTTTCAAGGAAGGAACCAGGGCCGGCGCTACCTGCTCAGCACAGCCTGCAAAGCAGGTAGGCGCCGGCCCTGTAAGGCGCTCCCCTTCCCATCCCTGACACCACTGCTGCCTGTTACTGCTGCCTGCTCCTGTCAAAATATATGACAGGCAGCCGGCTCTGCGGCGGCTCTGAACAGGCATCTACCTCTCGCCATGGTGCTGTTCTCACAGCAAGGAGCCAAGCCGCTGCAGTGACTGGCCTGGAGACAGGAGCCGGAAGCTGCCGCTGCGCGCTCCTGCTACAGAGACACGGAAGATGGAAGGAGTAGCTGGCTGACGGGAGGAGAGCAGGTACCTATTAGGGGAGGGGCAGGCTGCACATTTAAGAAAAGGAGGGCTCATACAGTAGGTATTGGGCACTATTCTGGGCATTATATGTATTGGGCATCACTCTGGGCATTATGTGTATTGGGCACTACTATTGGCATTATGTTTATTGGGTACTACTCTGGCCATTATATGTAATCGACAATACTCCGGGCTTTATGTGCAAGCATTAATACTCTCGGCATTATGTATATGTGGCATTATTGTTTTCATTATTTGTTAGCAGTATTACTGTGTGTATTATTTTTATAAGGGGTACTACTGTATTAAGTAACATAAATAATGGACTTTGAATGTAAATAAGGGACAATAGTGTGTGTTAATGTGAATAAAATTATGCCACGGTGTGTGAGAATACACCTCTTTTTTTGTGCAGCGTGGGCTGTTTCCTTATAAGGTATAAAGAGAAGGGCGCAAATTTATAGTTTGCAGGGGGCTGCCCAACACCCTAGCACCGGCCCTGGAAGGAACCCTATTAAAGAAAACAGCGGGAGCAGAGGGAGTGAAGCAGGAGGGAAGCACCGATGCAGCAAGCCACTAGCTTACCATCTCATCTGCGGCACTGCCTTCTGTTGCTTGTGCCGCTCCCTCTGCTGCTTTGGCTCCCATGGCCACCCCATGCTGCGCTGCCTCTGTGGCCACTGCCAGTGCTATGACCACGTCCAACAGAACCCTGTCTGGCAGCTGGTCAGCCCCAGCACTTCGTGACTTGCGCATGCGCAGTCACTGTTTTTTGCCAGGCAGGCCAAAAGCCAGCTAAGCAGGCTGTCCCCGGCGCCTCCTCCTCACCCTGCATCCGGAAGGACATCCGGCTGCGTTGCTAGGGGGAGGAAGGGCTTATCTTCCGGAGTCCATGAGGACCTGCAAGAAGGTAAGCCTAAGGGAGGGGGAGAGGGGGGGTCGGCGAGGCGGCGGGCGGGCGGCGAAAAGAAGCCCATAGGCTTCTATAGGGCGATACCCTGGCCGGCGAAATCGGTGCGGCCGGGTAATAGTACATCCCAGCCTTAGGGGGGGATTCTCTAAGAATCTCCGCCCCCCTTCGCCGCCCATCGCATACTTAATTATTGCATATGTTGTAACATATGCGATAATTAAGGCAAAGGACAGCTCTTGCGTTAAGAGCTGTCCTTTGCGGTGGGAGTCGCCGGGTCCCAGCAGGTCCCGGCGGCTCCCCCCTCCCTCACACACCCGGCGCTGCTGCTGCTGCGCCGGGCTCTCCTCCTCCCTGCACCCGGAAGAGGATCAGTGCAGGGAGGAGGTCACAGGTCCAGGCAGCACAGCTCTGTGCTGCCCGAACACAGGTGAGGGGGGAGGGGGCGATGCGGGGTGGCGGGGGGTCGGCGCGGGGCGGCGGAGGGATGCAGTAGAAGCCCATACATGCTGAGCGGTTGATATAATACCCCCTACCACACGCGGGACATCAAAGCTTCCGCTCATATCACCCCCCCACCCCTACCGCTGGAGGATCGGTAAGGGCCCCCAATACATTGCTATGCCCAGGGGTCTACACTGCTGTTGACGCCCCTGTATATATATATATATATATATATATATATATATGTGTGTATATATGTATACATATATATATATATATTTTATTTTATTATTATTATTATTATTTATATACATTTGGTCTATCTATAATACTTTAACTGACCCGGCATATACTGGGTCACCTAAGTGTCCATCTCCGTGCTTTGCTCCGCCCCTCTGGAAACCCCCTTCTGAAAATCCTGCGTTTGCCCCTGGTTACCCAGTTTCTTTTATCACTATCTACTATACAACGGTATCTGCTGTGCTATATAAGAAACTGTAAATAAATAAATAAATGATAACAATCAGAATCAGCACTCAAAAAAGAGTAAAACAAGGTGATCACCAAAATCATGTGTCATCTATATTACAGCACACTGGGGTAAAGATTTTTTATATACATTATGCTGTAACAGTCTGTGTTGTGTGCAGGGTTGGCCCAAGCCTAATTCATTTGGTAAGCAAACATAGATTTTATTTGATATGTAAAAACAGGGACAGTGCATGCCTGAGGTGTGCAGCAAAAATATAGGGCAGGCATGTCCAAACTATGGCCCTCCAGCTATTGTGAAACTACAAGTCCCATCATGTCTTGCTACAGTTTTGCTATTAGGAAATGCTAAAAGTATGGCAAAGCATGCTGGGATGTGTAGTTTCACAACAGCTGGAGGGCCATAGTTTGGACATGCCTGATTTAGGGCATGGCCACATAATAGTACCAATTCACAGTACACCACACAGTAGTGTCCCTTAGACACACTGCACCAGCTAGAGCCCATTTGAACACTGTAACACCCATTACACATTGTGCCACACATCGTAATGCCCGTTACACATTGTTCTACACACTGTGATGCCCGTTACACATTATACCACACACTGTGATGCCCATCACACATTATACCACACATAATGATGCTCATTACATATTTGCCACATAAATGGCACTTACCTACATTCTCATTGCCATTGTTAGCGTGTTCTTGCTCAATGCCAGGGGCTTCATGCTCATTGTCAAGGGAGAGTTAAATGCTCGTTGCCAAGGGGGAGTGAATTGTGCATTGCCAAGGGGGAGTGAATTGTGCGTTGCCAAGGGGGAGTGAATTGCTCGTTGCCAAGGTGGAGTGAATTGCTTATTGCAAAGTGGGAGTGAAATGCTGTCGCTCACTGTAAGAAGATAGAAAAAGTGAGTGTAGGTATGTTTACACTCTCTATCTGCTACGGTCTTAATGAGATACTCAGTCCTTATTAAAACCCAACAACCAAAGAAAATATAAAGACTGCACTATTTGAAATTGGAGCAATTCAAATTTAATAAACATTAAAAATAAGTGGCGTAACTAAGGTGAGGCAGACCCCGCAGCTGCTTGGAGGATCAAGCACCAGCGGGGTCTGTGGTGAGCGCCGGCGCCTGGTGCAGTGCATTAGGCTGCTGTCTGAGCTGACGGAGGGTAAGCAGCTGCTGCGTGCGACATCATCACTACACGCAGAGGAGAGGCGCTGGACTCGGAGAGGAGCCCCAACAGTCCCGGCACCCCCCCCCCGCGAGCCGCGTCGCAACAGTCTATGCACCCCCCCCCCGCTACACTCCAGGAAACCCCCCGTTCAGCCGCGCCCCATCACCCCTGACACCCCCCCCCCCCGAGCCACGCTGCATCTCCCCCCGGCACCCCTCCAGAGCTGCGCTGCAACACTCCCGGCGCCCCCCAGCGGGTGAGCGCCCGGAGCACCCCACCTGCCTGGGGCGCTCCGGCTCCGTGCACTGGCCCTGTGTGTGTGTGCGCATGTCACATCATTCCCTGCCACAGTGGAGCTGACAAGGCTCGGAATGGCCTGGCAGGGGACTGGGAGATTCCCCAGTGGGTGCCATTGGTTCAAGACTCCTCACACTTTTCAAGGGGGGTGTGGCCTGCACCTGCCACTTGACAATGACACCACCGGCCCGGGAAGTCGCCGCCGGGTTGTCCATGGCATCCGCGGCGGTGGAGGCGGCCGGGCTGGCATCTGTGTTTGGCGGACTGAGTGATTGACACTCGGCAGCAGTAATCCCGCTCACCGCCATCAGCTGTCCATTGTGACACGGCTATGGGACCACAGTAACTTGTTTCGGAATTGTTGTGCAATCAGCAGTGCGCCTGCTCGGAGCTCCCCCCTGCTTATGGCGGGAGTTTTCTTTTAATACAGAGTAGACTGGACGGAGGCTGTATTATTACAGTAGCATAGCCGCTGTCTAACTGCTTGTCTGCACTGCTGCGCTGTTACAGGGTGTCGGTGACCATGGTCGGCGCCGACGCAGCAGGTGAGCAGGGTTGTGGCGGTGTGTGCTGTAAGGCTAGTGTAGCACTCTGTAAAGCAGCCCTGCACTCATGCACCATACAGATACAGTAGGCGCTAGGACATTGTGTTGCGGGCAGGCCTGAGCACAGGGCTAGGAGTGATTTGTTTTTTATTTAATAAGATCAGAATTTGCAGTGTTACATTGTTATTGCTGATTGTGTTATCATGTATTCTATAATTGCTACACAGGATCTGCACAAGTTCTCATTTAGATGGTCATATAGTAAAGGCCCCCATACACTGAGCCGATTTCGGCCTATTGCGACCAATCGGGCCATTAAATCAGACCAAATCGGCTGTCCCTGACATGCAGCCAGGTCTGATGCGTGGTCCTGTGCACATTGGACCTGTGTCGGGTGGTCGGACCTGCTGCTGACGCGTTTCGTCATTCACTGTGACTTTGTCAGGAGGTGTGACAGTGAATGACGAAACGCGTTGGGCGTGGCCTATTGAACAGCAAGTGTGCGTGTCCTGGTCCACAGAGGCTGCAGCAGTATCTTAGGATATATGCTGTGAGTGTGAGTGTGCCTGTGCCCTGTGCATGCCCCCAAAGGCCAGCCCCACACATCATAGGCCACACACAAGATGTCCACATTATACATTGGGTGATGGGGGTCATGTCCTTCTTACCTTGCCTGAAATGGTGTTAAATTTAAGTGTGTCCCCTCAGTTCCGGTCAGTGCTGCTGTGCTGCTTGATAAAGCTGCCTGGGTTAGCTGGACCCTGACTTCTTCTCCAGTCCCCTCCACAGTTCACACTGCACACAGATGCCACGAGGCACGTCTGACCATGGTTGTATGCGCTGCGGTGTCCTACAGTGCTTCCTGAGTACGTTTCAGTATCACAAGACATGTGGCATCCTGACGAAATTGATAAATAAAACAGAATGCCCTAGTTTTATTTATCGAAGGGCACCTTGTTTAAAAGACAAATTGGTGAAAAGCAGTATAGAAGAAGAACCCCGACAAAGTATACGCACTAGGGGATTCCACAGGTGTGGGTCTTGTTTAATGTGCAGGACTGTGCGGAGTGACACATCAAAATTTTTAACTTTTACAGTGAATGGCAATACATACAAAATTAATAATTTTATTACGTGCAACTCCAGGAACGTAATTTATCTCCTGGAGTGCACATGTAATATGTTTTATGTGGGCAAAACTTCTAGGAACCTTCGTGTCCGCATGTCCGAACATATTTACAATATTCGAAAAGGACTAGACACTCATTCAGTCCCATCCCACTTTAAACTCATCCATAACAAAAATGAATGCCATATAAAAAATTTCTTAGGAATCGCTCAAATTCTGCCAAAAACCAGGACCAGAGACATAGAAAAAAGACTCTCACAAACAGAGATGGAATGGATTTTTAAACTGAAAACCCTCATTCCCTCTGGTCTTAATACAGACTTTGAATTGAGAAGCTTTTTAGAATAACGTCACTCCTCGCAGTTTTATCTTTTCTATCTGTATTTTAACGGTACCTCATTTTTATCTTTTTTAAATATTAACTTTCCCTACACTGCTTCATATAATTATGTGTTATTTTTTCATGTCTTTTTTCATATTTTCTTTTTTTGATATATATGTATTGTTTATTGATGTGACTATTATATCAATGCCATTTTCTCAGACATTATGCCTTTATTGACATTCGCGCATATTATATATGTGACCTATCAGCCTTTATTATAGCGCTCCCTTTTCCTATTTATAAAGTATTTTTCTCCCACTATAGAGTTGTTATGCGACAGGACTTCAGTTTGTCTGGTGTCTTGTCGACATGTCACTCTATTATCAGCTGACCTAGAGCCCTGGCGTGATCAGCGTAGCGATCGGGCTTTTTGCCTTGTTGTCTGTGCTGGTTCGCGCGGTGCTTCTGTGAGTCGGCCGTTGCCTTGGTGACAGACGCGGTGGGCGGGTCACCCTGCTTCCCCGCGTTCTGTATCTCCAGGCAACGTTGTCTTGGTTGCCGTGGTGACCGACGCTACTGACCGGCTTATACCGGAAGTGGCGCCGCGTCACATCCGGCCGGCCGGACGCTGTGGTGAGATGAAGGAGTTATGTCTGTTTGCTGGTGCAGCACAGGTGAGCATGCTTTCAATCTCATTAGGCTGTTTAGTGACACTATATATATGCGCTGTTTGTCTCAGCCAAGTATGCTCCTGACGACGGCAACATCCCCACGCCGAAACAGCTGTTGAGCATGGCTGACCTGCAGTGGATTCTATGTATCTGATGCCCTGTCTTTGAAGCTTTTGTGATGGCTGATAAGTATTACCTGTATTTTTTGAAAAACTCCGCTGCAAGTTATTGGATACCCTTTTTCACTTTATAAAATATTTTTCTACTTTTGCAATGGTGTGCCATCCTCTAATTATTCAATATACCATTTATCTTATGGACTGTGCACCTACCCATCTGGATTAATAAGAGTTCAGAAGTGTGCGGACTGCTAATACCCAGATTTACGTATTTATACCGATATATTTCTTTGTACCTAATGCTGCTTTCCTTGATCCTATTCAGATGTATGACATTCAGAGATTCACTCAATGTACAACAAAATGGCCGCTGTATCTATGGCAACCTTATGCCCGGCATACACATACATCTCTCTCCAGCGCTTGTTGCTATGGACGCCGTCGGGGGAATGCGACTTCCGGCGGAAGTGAGGTATCGCGAGTGAAGAGGAAAAGCTGTGTGTAGCACGGGTGCGTCACTTCCGGCGGAAGTCGACGGCCGTCACCGCTGCCCCGCGTCCTCACGTGCACTGATGTCATGTGGTGGAAACCTCCAATAGGATCCTTCCAAATATAGGTACTTCAGGTATAAATGGACTATACACTTCAGTATGCCTCACACTTCTGAAGAAGGACATCACTGTCCGAAATGCATTAAGTGAGGCATACACTTGGAACCTTTATGCTGGACTGCTACCCTCTTTACCTGGACTGATAGAGGACGGGGATACCGGTGCCCGGAGTCTTCCACACATCTGAAACATCCAGTTCCCGGTCGGAGGGGAAAATCTCTGCAGCAGCTCTGCCTAAGGACCTTGTTTTATATGCAAATTTTAATCATCGATTCTGTGAGTTTCCTGTATCTAATAAAAATTATTGTAACCCCCTGGATACTGCACTATGATCGCCTTTCATTGATATACCCTTATTCTAATTCCCAATGTGGGAGAAGGGGTATATCATTTCTTGTTGTTTTAGATATTCATCATCCCTGACCTACATCAGGATTGCTGTTTCCAAACAAGATATGTATTTCTTTAATCAATCACACAATTAGCGCTAAGTGGTGTCACCGTTTCCTGTTTCTTTGGCCTGGAGACAGGTGAGGGCTCGTGAGGGCTGTGCAGATGAAGGGGGCTATTCTGAATTGTTTGTATCTCCGTGCGTTCGCACGGGGAACCGATGTTGTGCGTCTGCACATGCGCAGGGTGTGTACGCCCACTGCAAACAGGGTGTTCCCTGGGTGCATGTACCCAACACTGCAGGAGTGGGGTGTTGGTGAATAGTCGTGTTCCCATGAAAACGCTGGGCGTTCCCATGGTAATCAGTCTGTGACGTGAGTGCTGGGGGCGGGCAACTGACATCACTAGATGTAAGCTGCCTGCCCACTTCCTGGTGAATGTGCATATTTGAGAGTCCCTTTAGATATGCGTGCACTCCAAACATCATTCGATGGTCGGCGACCATCAAATAATGTGAGTGATCCCCCAAAACTTGCGAATGGATGTTTATGTTAAACATCCATTCACAGCCCATTCAAACATATGCGGCGTTTGAGGAGGGGCATACCGCCATACAGAAGGCGATGAATTCGCAGCCTTATGAATCAACCAGAATAACCCCCGAAGTCATCTTCAGCGTTACTGTCCAGCCAGCCCTAGCAGTGGGTAATAGAATCCTTCCAGCAGCCGCGCGATGCCTTTTCAAGCTTTTGGCTCCTGGAGCAAGGAACCCGCGGCTTGTTGAGAAGGAGGCTGATGTGTGATCCGCTTTCTGGAAGGTCAACCCAGGCCATCCCCTATGTTCAGAGTGGTAGGGTCCAGGAAAAGTGTGCCCATAGCACCCCCCTGATGGTGACCCTGTCTGGTATAAGTAGAGACCTCCTGCATTTGTGATACAGTGCTGCATCCTAGGACATAGCACCATATTACCTGTGACATCATCAGTCAGCTGCATGACCCATGAGGTAACGCACACTGGCCACTGCAGCTTCTATCAAGAGGCCAGGAAATTTCCAATGTAAGGCAGTACAGATGGGTGTCGGATGACGGAGCGACAGGTTAGTACACCGACATCGGAATCCTGATCAATTTATCTGCAGTTATATCTATTAGTGTGTACCCAGCTTTAGTGCTACTTGAGAACCAGTTCTGGAAACCACTGGTTCAATATTTATATATATATATATATATATATATATATATATATATATATATATATATATATATATATAGCTTGGGAATGAGGGCGGCACTCGTCAGACTTGATTTGATGCAAATAAAAAGCCTTTATTATCCGACGGCGTTTCGGGCTAAGCGCCCGTTTTCAAGGATATACAAAGATGCACTGAAACACTATTACATTTATAGCAAAAGCAGAACCCGCCCCCACAATAATCAGCGTGCAGTTGAACTTACCCGTGCAGGCGCCATGTCCGGGTTGCGGAAGGGTGTTCCTCCTTACTGCCTTCCCCCCGGCAACAAAGACCGCTCAAAACAGTCCCGTCCACCCGGAAGTAGCATGTGCAGGCAGTAGAACGTCCCCGCATTGCCGGCATATGCACAGCCTTCACCCAAGTCCCGGGACTTACGCTGTGTTGCATAGCAACCACCAAACATTTAAAAATACTGTAAAAAATACAAAAACAAACATGTATTTAAACATTACATTTAAAAATTACCGCAAATCAAAGAAAACATTGCGTAATATTAAAACTCTATTAGAGCTACATTATGCAGTGGAGAGCTGGAGTAACTTTATTAATGCACAAATGCTTTTTGTGTATAACCAATGTACCTTCTTTAGCATTATCAAGGCTTAAAAATGCCAAGACTGACCTATGTGGGGAAAACCCAACGCACCTTTAAGGAGCGGATGGCCCTACATAGGTCAGGAATCCATCAGGGGTTAAGCAGTGGCCATAGCGACCAGCCTGTTGCCCGCCATTGTATCAAACTTGGGCACAGTGTGGCTAGTATGAGGTCTATGATAATTGATCAAGTGCCCCCATCTTTAAGAGGGGGTAACCGTAACAGAAAGCTGCTACAGAAGGAGAGTAGGTGGATTTTCTTCTTGCAGACTATCGCTCCAAAAGGCCTAAGGGCGGGATGTATTAAAATACATCGCCGCCCTTCGCGCCCCCCCCCGCCGCGATGCCGCCGCATATGTACTAACATATGCGGCTGGCATCGCGATGCGGTGACGGAGGCCCCCCGCGATACCTGTACTGTGGTGTGCGGGGGGTCTCCGTCACCTCCCAGCCGGCTTCTGCAGCATCCACGCCGGGGACAGCTAAGCAAGCTGTCCCCGGCGCTTCCTCCTCCCCCTGCAGCCGGAAGGACGTCCGGCTGCGTTGCTAGGGGGAGGAAGGGCTTACCTTCCGGGGTCCAGGAGGACCTGCAAGAAGGTAAGCCCAAGGGAGGGGGGAAAGGGGGGGTTGGCGAGGCGGCGGGTTGCGGCGACGCGGCGGGCGACGAAAAGAAGCCCATAGGCTTCTATAGGGTATCGCCACCCAAAGGTGGCGATACCCTGCCCTGCGAAACCGCTGCGAACGGGTTTTAGTACATAGGAAAATGCGGTAAAACGGGGGTTTTACCGCATTTTCCCTTTAGTACATCTCGCCCTAAATGAGAATCTGGGCCTGCAATGTTTTTTGTAAATCCCTTTTCTAGGCACATCCAATTGTTTGGTAAAAAAAGTTCTATGAACAGATAATTATTTGTCAATAATGTTAGTTGACCTGCCAATATTTGTAGTTAATTTGATACTATGCAAAATTTCTCCAGTAATATCAGTCTTGGCATTTTTAAGCCTTGATAATGCTAAAGAAGGTACATTGGTTATACACAAAAAGCATTTGTGCATTAATAAAGTTACTCCAGCTCTCCACTGCATAATGTAGCTCTAATAGAGTTTTAATATTACGCAATGTTTTCTTTGATTTGCGGTAATTTTTAAATGTAATGTTTAAATACATGTTTGTTTTTGTATTTTTTACAGTATTTTTAAATGTTTGGTGGTTGCTATGCAACACAGCGTAAGTCCCGGGACTTGGGTGAAGGCTGTGCATATGCCGGCAATGCGGGGACGTTCTACTGCCTGCACATACTACTTCCGGGTGGACGGGACTGTTTTGAGCGGTCTTTGTTGCCGGGGGGAAGGCAGTAAGGAGGAACACCCTTCCGCAACCCGGACATGGCGCCTGCACGCCGGAGGACCGGGTAAGTTCAGCTGCACGCTGATTATTGTGGGGGCGGGTTCTGCTTTTGCTATAAATGTAATAGTGTTTCAGTGCATCTTTGTATATCCTTGAAAACGGGCGCTTAGCCCGAAACGCCGTCGGATAATAAAGGCTTTTTATTTGCATCAAATCAAGTCTGACGAGTGCCGCCCTCATTCCCACGCTACATATTTGGATCACTAATCCTGGGGAAGGCAACGCAGCATAACTTCATATTTACAGTGAGTGCCGGACCACACATCTTGCATATATATATATATATATATATATATATATATATATATATATATATATAGGGAAGCCAATCCCGGGGCATTTTTTCAATCCCGGGATTCGGGATTGAAAAATGCTCAATCCCGGGATTCCCGGGATCCCGGGATTGGCTTTCCTAATTAAAAGACTGCCCCACAAACTTACATTTGATGGTTGCCGGGTGGGGGGACGGTCGTCCATGCCGCTGGCGTGCTGGCTTCGCGCTGGCTGTGGGCGCTTGGGCTGGGCGAGTGGGCGCGCTGGCTGGGTGCTTGGGCTGGGCGGGTGGGTGGGCGCGCTGTCCGGCACGGCATTACAATGCCGGGCGCGTCCTCTGCCTGCGCAGCGTGACCCCTGATCTCACGCTGAGAGGTCACGCTGCACACAGTGCTGCCGGGAGAAGTCGGGCAGTGTCTGAGCGATGCTCAGATGCTGCCCGGCATTAGACTGCGCGCATGCGCAGTCTAATCCCGAAATCCCGGGATTGGAAACTCCAATCCCGGTATTGAAATCCCGGCGTTTTGGGGGCCAAATCCCGGGATCCCGCCGATCCCGATCCCGGGATTGGCCACCCTATATATATATATATATATACTAGGTGATTCATCGCGCCCTACGGGCGCTCTTCACACCGTCGTAAGGGGCTGCGCCCCCTTAATTTGTGAACGTTTGTATATGAGAAATATGGTTAGAATTGTATGAAAGATGCCCTGTATTGCAACTTAGGTGTCCGCGAATCGCGGGAGGGGGGGTCGCGGAGGGTGCCGCGAATTGCAGGAGGGGGGGTCGCGGGGGGTGCCGCGAATTGCAGGAGGGGGGGGGGTTGTGGGGGGTGGATGCTGCGAATCGCGGGAGGGGAGGGATTGCAGAGAATCGCGGGAGGGGGGTCGCGGGGGCGGGGGTTGCGGCGAATCATGGTAAGGGGGGTCGCGGGGGGTGTGCCGTGAATCACGGGAGGGGGGGGTCACGGGGTGGGGTGCCGTGAATCGCGGGAGTGGGGGTTGCGGGGGGGGGGGGTGTGGGGGGGGGTGTGACGCGAATCGCCACAAGAAAAAATCAACACAGAAAGGTCAACACATGTAAATGTTGACATAAGTGTGGGTGGCACTTCATTGGTGTCCATGTCGACACATGAGAATGAATATGAAAACATTCAAAAAATGAAAAAAAAAAATTCAAAAACTCATGTCAACCTTTTTCATTGTCGACCATAGCCATGTCAGTGTTTTCCATGTGCAATTTAATTCTGGAGCTGCCGCGAATCGCGGGGGGGGTGCCGCGAATTGCGGGAGGGGGGGTCGCGGGGTTGGGTGCCACGAATCGCGGGAGGGCGGGGTTCACAGGGGTTCCGGTGGGGGGTTGCCGCGAATTGCGGGAGGTGGGGGGTCACGGGGGTGCCGCGAATCGCGGGAGGGGGGGTTGCGGGGGGTGTGACGCGAATCGCCACAAGAAAAAATCAACACAGAAAGGTCAACACATGTAAATGTTGACATAAGTGTGCCACTTCATTGGTGTCCATGTTGACACATGACAATGAATATGAAAACATTAAAAAAATGAAATAAAATCTTCAAAAACTCATGTCAACCTTTTTCATTGTCGACCATAGCCGTGCCAGTGTTTTGCATGTGCCATTTAATCCTGGGGCTGCCGCGAATCGCGGGGGTGCTGCGATTTGCGGGAGGGGGGGGTTGCGGGAGGTGGGTGCCGCGAATCGCGGCAGAGCGGGGTTCATGGGGGTTCCGGTGGGGGGTTGCCGCGAATTGCGGGAGGGGGGGGGTCGCGTGGGGGGTGCCGGGAATCGCCGGAGGGGGGGTTGCGGGGGGTGTGACGCGAATCGCCACAAGAAAAAAATCAACACAGAAAGGTGAACACATGTAAATGTTGACATAAGTGTGGCACTTCATTGGTGTCCATGTCGACACATGAGAATGATATGAAAATATTCAAAAAATGACAAAAAAAACTTCAAAAACTCATGTCAACCTTTTTCATTGTCGACCATAGCCATGTCAGTGTTTTCCATGTGCAATTTTAATCTGGAGCTGCCGCGAATCACGGGGGGGGGGGGGGGGGGGGGGGGGTGCTGCGAATTGCGGGAGGGGGGGTCGCGGGGGTGGGTGCCACGAATCGCGGGAGTGCGGGGTTCACAGGGGTTCCCGCGAATTGCGGGAGGTGGGGGGTCACGGTGGGTGCAACGAATCGCGGGAGGGGGGGTTGCGGGGGGGGGGGTGTGACGCGAATCGCCACAAGAAAAAATCAACACAGAAAGGTCAACACATGTAAATGTTGACATAAGTGTGCCACTTCATTGGTGTCCATGTCGACACATGACAATGAATATGAAAAAATTAAAAAAATTAAAAATAAATCTTCAAAAACTCATGTCAACCTTTTTCATTGTCGACCATAGCCATGTCAA